>NC_080066.1:15295463-16615593 GCF_949987535.1 Balaenoptera acutorostrata
AGGGAAGTGCTAAGATATAAAATCATCTGTGTCTACATTTTTTTGGAATTCTTTCTTTCTTTTTTTTTTTAAATTTTATTGAAGTGTAGTTCATTCACAATGCTGTGCTAATCCCGGCTGTACAGCAAAGTGATTCCATTATACACACATATATTCTTTCTCACACTCCCCTCCATCACAGCCTATCACAGGATACTGAATATAGCTCCCTGTGCCACACAGTAGGATCTTGTTGTTTATCCATTCTATATATAACAGTTCACATCTGCTAATCCCAAACTCCCAATCTTTCCCTCCCCCACACACCCTCCCCCTTGGCAACCACAAGTCTGTTCTCTCTGTCTGCGAGTCTGTTTCTGATTTGTTGATAAGTTCATTTGTGTCATATTTTAGATTCCACATATAAGTGATACCATATGGTATTTGTCTTTCTCTGTCTGACTTACTTCACTTAGTATGATAATCTCTAGTTGCATCCATGTTGCTGCAAATGGCATTATTTCATTCTTTTTTATGGCTGAGTAGTATTCCATTGTATACATGTACCACTTCTTCTTTATCCATTCATCTGTCGATGGACATTTAGGTTGCTTTCATGTCTTGGCTATTGTAAATAGTGCTGCAATAAACATAAGGGTGCATGTATCTTTTCGAATTATAGTTTTGTTTGTATATATTTCCAGGAGTGGGATTGCTGGATCATATGGCAACTCTATTTTTAGTTTTTTGAGGAACCTCCATATTGTTCTCCATAGTGGCTGCACCACATGAATTGTTTTTTTAATTCAACGTTCCCCACACCTTCCTGGGTGGTGGTAATAGATGTTCCATGAAAAATGCATTCCCATATACAAATCAATTTTCACTGCAAACTAAAGGAGCTGTTACAGTGGAGGATTACTGGACTGAATGTCAATATTATGACATAGTATGAGTGTGTTTCATGTTTGGTAATTGCAATCATTGTTGCTTTTGTTGTGGTCATCCATGGACAATGCTTGGTGTCAGTCTATTTATCTCTTGTAAAAATAAAATACAGTGTGTGTTTGTGAAAAAAAAAAAAATGCATTCCCAGGTCAAAAAAGTTTGATCAGCTCTGGGTTAAATGAAGTTAATTTACCTTTGCGGCTGTTCTTCTCAGAGCCTTTCATTGCTAATAGGCATTGGGAAAAGCACATTCTGGGAAACGTTCAATTTAGAAAACACACAATTTGAGAGACATTTACTTAATTTATTAAAGAGCCATTTTGCTTTCCTTTCCTCTTCAGAGACATGTTCTCAGTTATGGAATTATTTCTGGAGAGTTTATAATTAGCATTTCATGTCATCTGGGTTTTCTCAATCTTATACATTTGTTAAATAAATTTTATTTAAATTTTATATATATATATGTATGTATATATATATATATATATATATATATATATATATATATATAGTTTCTTGGATGCATATATATTATTTTAACACGTTAAACATTCTCACATATACAGCAATAGCCATAAAGGCAAATCACTTCATATCTAAATGTCAATTGTTTCACTCTTCAGTTCTTTTTGGCTTTCTCTTACTCCCTTGAATTATTTTTTTCTATAAATTTTACAAGCTCAGCAAGTGTTCATCTTTTAATGCTTTCAGGATGATTACCATGAATGAAGGGTCATTACAGTTTAAACAAGAGAAATAGTCTTCAAATAAATTTTAAAAATGCATTTAGGGTGCCAGTTAAACTTACAACCAATTGGCAATGGTGATTTATTAACTATGCGTTCTTCCACAGAAACAGTAAATGTTACACTAAGGAACATTAGGATTAAATACTTAAATGGTAGAAGTAATTAGAAAGTAATTTTACTTAGTAAACAATAAAGTTCCTCTATACAGACCTCCTCTAAAATTTGCTGCTGAAGGAGATAGTAAGGTATTCAACCAAGAAAATGGATAAAGTGGGCTGACTCTCAGGTGGGACATGTATTCTCTATGAGTTCCCCTGTGGCCATGTAGAAGGATTACGTGACTTTTTAATTGTATTGTCTCAAACTGATGACCACTCTGTACCTCCCATGAACTGGTGAAAAAAATTAATCAAATTTCCAATAGACACAAAATGAATCACATCCTTCCTGAGTCTGTACCTAAAGTAACAATAAATTCAAAATATAATAGGAGAAAAGAGGTAAAACAAGTCAGAGGAAATGCAACTTCTAATATATGATAGTATACTAGGATAGGCAGCATCAAGAAATATAAGAAATTTGATTTCAAATCTCTAATGTGTTTGGAATCATATCTTTTTTGTGAACAGGTAGTTTCCTTGTTACATTATCAAGAGACCAAGAATTTCAGGTCTATATTGTAATCAAGCAAACAATCATCACTATTCAATGGTAACTTAAAATAATATAAAGAATCTGGTTTCTAGGATGACAGCTAGTTATTTTTATTAAAAGAATAGGAAACGGGAATTTGATTTTTCCAAATTCCATTTATCTAAGAAAGGACATATGTTTTTACTATTATTTTTACTTATGCACAACTTTTCATTTTTTAAAAAAATTAATAAAATAAGACAAGTGCTGTGGAAAGGCAAACCATTCTTACCTGTGCTCTCGAGTGGCTGAGTTACACTACAACAATGACTAACCAGGAAAGACTGTCAGGGATATCAAAGTGAATAAAGCAGTACAGCCATTTCTTGAAAAGGAAGCTTGTAGGGAGGCACTATGATACAGTGGTTGGGCCTATGGGCTCTGGAGTCATATTCCCTTGGATGAATCTTTGTTTCATAATTTTGGGAAAGTTACTTAACCTCTCTGGGTGTTTTGGGTTCCTTCTCTGTAAATGATAAGAGTGACAACCTCTTAGTTTTTGTGAGAATAATATGAGACAAATTTTAAGCATGTTGGTCACTGCCTAGCATATATGAACAGCTCAATAAACGTTAGATTTTACAAATTTGGAGGTTGTTTTTAAAAATGAATGGAACTTCTGGTTATGACAGACAAACTTGTATAAGACCATTTCTACTACTGAGACCAAGCAGGAAAGATAAAAAACATATGAAAAGCATCTGTTGAAGGCATCAGGTGGCTGTCAAAGAACAAGGACCTGAAAAGCCAAGATTCCAAAGAAAGGAAATCACAGAGGTGAAACCAACACTGCTTTCCCTTCAAGGCATTTGACAATTAATGAGCCAGATTTAGAGACAGAAAATCTGAACAGAACTTCAGGCAGTCTCATGGAGTTGTGGAAAACACAGAGTTCAGGACCACTAAGGCAAAAGGTCCGTAGTAATTACCCAGGCGTTATGTGGAGATTCCTGAAGGACTACATTCTAAGAGTTAGGGCTAACCAGAAATACACCAGTTTTTATAGGGGCCGATGCTCAACTGTGAATGAGCTTAGTCCTGCTCAGTAATAAGTAATCTGTTCCCTCCTAACTGCCTAACAAAAAAAGTAAACCCTTCCTTGAAGAAGAAAATATCATCCACAACCTCAAATCATCTCTTTACTATTTTGTAAACAATGCCCAACATTTGATCAAAAATTACCTAACATGCAAGGAGACATGACTAGTGAATGAAAATCTACAGAAAAAGAAAAAAAGTAAAAAAGAGATGATAGAAACAGACCCATAGGAAATCTAGATATTAGAGTTAGCTATAAACTTTAAAAGAACTGTTATTAATATATTTAAGAATATAGATGACAAGATGGTTAATTTCATTAGGTAATTAAATCTATGCAAAAGAAACAAATGGATACCCTGAAATTGAAAAAATGTATTAAAGTGAATGGTTGATGATTTGAGAGGAAACTTTGAAAAAAATATGTTTTTTGTGTTTTGACTTCCATCCTAAGTAAACTGTATCTTTGAAATTAACTAAAATAAACAGCTGTGTAGCAATAAGGGCCTATAACTTAAAACATAATTTCAAATCTTTGGTTGAATAATACAGAGTTATAATCTTGGGAGAGGTTACTTAATTATTTAAAGGAATCTGTGTCCCCACTACTTCTCCCACCAGTATGGTTAAGAGAACACTGTGACTTTGTGGAGGATCATTAAATTCTTTGAACAAATCTGTATTTACTCTGATTTCAAACAGCAGTAGTAACTGCCCTATCTCAATCTCATTAAGATTGTTATAAGTACAAATGTATTTTCTAATTTATTGATCATTATTTATCACAGTCTGCACTGTGAAAAATTATGCTGTTGGAGACATAACTACATATGGAACATGACAGAATTGGAGGTCATCTGAGTGGTTAGTATGGGCAGTTGGCACATTAAGAGTTACTAAGAGAAACATAATTAACTACTGGAATAAATCATTTGAGGGTAATAAAAGTGAAATTTGTATCAAAAATGTATTCAATGAAATACTAATTTTACTCCATGTTGAGTAAAATTATTAGTAGTTTCTGAATAAATCAGAATTTTTCTTCTCACTCATGTAAAATATAATAAAATAAAACAAAGCTGGCATTAATCAGTTAAAAGCAACTAATTAGAGTAAGAACTGCACTTACCTTCCAACCTATAACTTTGCTTCGGTATATTTAATCTGAACAGGAATACAAAATTATACTTCTTGTATTCTTAGGTTCTTACAATTTCATTAGTTCTATAGCTTAATTAGGAATACTTCTCCTGACTTTATGGGACTGTAATTGTGTAATATATGGGAGTCATATAAAAAGATTATTAAACACCAAACATTAACAAATATTTATTGGAAAAAAACAAATGAGAAATAGATTTGTGACTTGTTTTACATAATCTCCTTGGGAAAGAAAAAAATGTTGAGGTATCTTGGGGTCACCAAATTAAGGTTTTTTGTTCTGGATTTGTCCTTAACTAGCTCTGTAAACTCAAGCATGTCATTTAACCATTCTGATTGTCTGCTTAGCTATAAAATAAAGATAAATTGTGTATGATCTAACTCCATAATTAAGCCACACACATTTATTAAACACCTTTTATGTGCCAGTGCCTTTGTGAAAGGCTAAGAATATTAAGAATATAAGATACTGTTGAAGAATTGAAAACTATAATGTATGTTAAAGCACATTGTCAAGGATAATACATTATGTAAGGAACACGATTTTATGCTATTTAAATTATAAATATTTTTCTAGAAAGGCCAGGAGCACCTAGCTCTCACCTCAAATGCATGGGGATCCTTATTGTGGCAAATTTTACAAATAGAAATTTGCCTCAGCAAAATAAAATACATGACAGTTATCAGGAAGCAAAGAGGTAGAATAGGAAATAAGTAACTGTTTTTTAACCAAGACAGAGAAAGGACAGCAAGGCAAATAATAAAGTAGTGATTTCTTTAGAACTCTAAATTCAGAAGGACTGATAGTCTGGAAATATTAAGGAAGTGTTAAAATTGCCTGTCAGCTTAATATTCCCATGACAAAACAGGAAAACCATAATGGAAAATTTCTCTTTGATTAAATAAAGAAAAGAAAAGGACATTTTAAAAACACCAACCTCACTACAAAGAGAGAATAGGAAAAATAAACTGTTACTCTGCAATGTGAGACACTCATTGAGAACAGTATAAACAAAGATGACAATTTTGATAATAAAGACTAGAGAGAGAGACCACAATAAGAACACAAACCTCTATTTTGACAAAGCCTACAATTAGTGAGATTTTAGATTCTAGACTTACTGACTCTGCCTCTTTCCAGAAATTTTACCACTGTTGGTTAAAATGTTGAAAATAATATTCCATAACATCATTCTGCAGTCCCAGCAATACACTAGATTACAATGAAAACTAGAATGAGTCCCTTTGAGCAATATTGTCTCAGCTTCCAGGGAGTGTGATATAAGGATATGGTGGGCTATGATACCAAAACATAGCTCTGGATAAGGAAGCACCAAGCAGAACGGATCTTACATTATATTCTGTGTATACTATTGCCCCAAGTAAATGATTAATTCCACATGGAAGAATTCTTCAAAAGAGTGGAAACATTTAACATGGTTATGAGATTTCCAAAAGTTGGCCTGTTGAGTTGAAATACAACCATCCCTCACTTTATAGAAAAGATAGATTTCAGAAGACATGACCAAAGGGAATCCTTTTTAAATTGTCAGCATCTTTTTAATAGCCAGGGATTCATTTCCCAAGGGAAAAATAACCCTTCAATTGAAAATAAGATGTTGAGTCTGTATTATTATAAATACCCATTAATCCATGGGTTAATAATGCCCCTTATCAATTCACATTGTGACTACTGACTGCCTAAAACATCACATCTGATATATTATTCTTATATTCTTTATTTTCTTCCCCCAAAGTTTAGGTTGTCTAATAGACCTTAATTACACTGTCAATAGAGTTTTAAACCAAACATGCTATTATTCTAATTTAGATGTTCTGTAAATTAAAGGCTACAATTTAGTCAATTTCCATTCCCTGTCAATTTGGTAAAATGAAACAAACTAAGTTTAAATTTCTTTATTCTTTCTGTCACTTTGATCTCTAATTAATCTTTCCTATCAGGTGGCAATAAACACTGGCCAAAGGGATTGTGGACTCAGCTGTCGTGAATACTTTCAGTATTGGGTCATTGAGCCACACAAGACTTCATGTCTATTAACACTTTTGAAATTATAGCCAAAAAATGTCAAAGAAGTTGACAAGGCAAAGACAAATAAATAGTATAAATATAAGTAATCAGATTTAGATGAAAATCCTTCCAAATTAGAAATATTTTTTCTTAGAGATATTTCATTATACTACCACAAGAATATAATTATTTAATAATTTTATGAAATTCATGGGTCAGAATGCCAAGGATATCAGAATGCAAAATAAAACAAAACCCAAAGAATTAACAATTAGTGCTACTCGGTAGATTTCAAAAATTGTATTTTTTTCAATAAAGCAAAAGAAACCAAGAGGTGAGAAAATGATCTGAGGTTCATGACTGTAAAATGTCCTTTTCTTGACACTTGGAGGAAAAGACAGAGAGGTCAAGGTCAATAGGGAAGGAAATTATCAATACATTACTTACTTCCTTATATCCGAAGATGATGCGTCCATCCATGAGGAGGGTTGCTTGGAATGTGAAGCTTCCCAGGTTGTAATTATCCTGGAGATGCACGTGGTCCCACTGGACAACAAGCGCTGTGCCTAGAAACCCCATTGGAACAAAAGAAATGCAGTGAGAAAAATGTATCAATCAATTCTGGTGGGAATCTTCACAAATCATGGATCTAACCTTTACATCTAGTAGCTGTGCTACTTGAATTTTACATAGTTAACTGGATTTCTGTTACTGAAATAGCATTTGGGATATTTTTAAAGAATTGAGTATTCTCTAAATATTTGGTAAAATCTAACCTCATACTGAGGTTAATATTGAGCCCAGTATGGGGGAATTTTGCCTTAGGAAGTCCATTAATGTTAATGGGTACTGTCTGCTTAAATTTCCATGAGCCACTTTCAAAATGCAACCCAAGTGGCTTGAATGAACTTCAAATACATTTGACAAATGCTGAGAGAGAAAGGAACACATTCAGGGAAGCTAGAATCAGACTTGAAAATGTCTATTTCATACTTAGAATTATACTCTTCCATACTAAAGAAATCTCTTTAACACTCATGGGAATTTTCTTCTTTAATTCACAATGTCTGCATTTCTTTGTTGTACACAGGCTTCTAAAAGGTTGCAAGGTAGCTTAAAGGGCCTCAGGCTAACATTTCTGAAGCCCCTACAATAGGATGAATCTTCAGTGCTATATATCATATTCTGATGAGTCAATCTGCCAGTGTTTATTATAAAAGTATTAACATGAAATAGTAATTGAAACACAGTTTAATAGCCACCAATGAGAATTTATATTTTGTTTTGTTTTTTTTTCTCAGTGTTTCTCTTTTAGGCTTTATTTATATTTATTTATTTATTTTACTGGGGTACATATAGTTGTTTTACAACATTGTGTTAGTTTCTACTGTACAGCAAAGTGGAGTTCCCTTTGCTATACAGCAGGTTCTCATTAGTTATCTATTTTATATGTATTAGTTAGTGTATACGTCAATCCCAATCTCCCAACTCATCCCACCACCCCTTTTTCCCCCCTTGGTGTCCATACATTTGTTCTCTACATCTGTGTCTCTATTTCTGCCTTGCAAACAGGTTCATCTGTACCATTTTTGTAGATTCCACATATATGTGTTAATATACGATACTTGTTTTCTCTTTCTGACTTACTTCACTCTGTATGACAGTCTTTAGGTCCATCCACGTCTCTATAAATGACCCAATTTTGTTCCTTTTTATGGCTGAGTAATATTCCATTGTATATATGCACCGCATCTTCTTTATCCATTCGTCTGTCAATGGGCATTTAGGTTGCTTTCATGTCTTGGCTATTGTAAATAGTGCTGCAATAAACATAAGGGTGCATGTATCTTTTTGAATTATAGTTTTGTTTGGATATATGTCCAGGAGTGGGATTGCTGGATCATATGGTAATTCTATTTTTAGTTTTTTAAGGAACTTCCATACTGTTCTCCATAGTGGCTGTATTAATTTACATTCCCACCAACAGTGCAAAAGGGTTCTCTTTTCTCCACACCCTCTCCAGCATTTATTGTTTGTAGATT
Organism: Balaenoptera acutorostrata; assembly: GCF_949987535.1. Classification (NCBI taxonomy): domain Eukaryota; kingdom Metazoa; phylum Chordata; class Mammalia; order Artiodactyla; family Balaenopteridae; genus Balaenoptera; species Balaenoptera acutorostrata. The sequence goes on from NC_080066.1 coordinate 15,304,103, forward strand.
TTTTGATGATGGCCATTCTGACTGGTATGAGATGATACCTCATTGCAGTTTTGATTTGCATTTCTCTAATAATTAGTGACGTTGACCATCTTTTCATGTGTTTGTTGGCCATCTGTATATCTTCTTTGAAGAAATGTCTATTCAGGTCAGGTCTTCTGCCCATTTTTTGATTGGGTTGTTTGTTTTTTTAATATTGTTCTGCATGAGCTGTCTGTATATTTTGGAGATTAATCCTTTGTCTGTTGATTCGTTTGCAATTATTTTCTCCCATTCTGAGAGTTGTCTTTTCATCTTGTTTATGGTTTGCTTTGCTGTGCGGAAGCTTTTAAGTTTCATTAGGTCCCATTTGTTTATTTTTGTTTTTATTTCCTACTCTTGAAGGCAGGTCAAAAAAGATCTTGCTGTGATTTATGTCAGAGTGTTCTTCCTATGTTTTCCTCTAAGAGTTTTATAGTTTCCGGTCTTACATTTAGGTCTTTAATCCATTTTGAGTTTATTTTTGTTTATTGTGTTAGGGAGTGTTGTAATTTCATTAACTGACACTGTTTATTCTTTTTTATTTTTTTAAGAAAACAAATGAGCAGCTAAGACGTTTGCTTAGCTCTAAGTATTGGATTTTCTAATCTTTTAAAAAATCTTGTTGCCAAAAAATGATGTACAGAAATGAAACTCACAGAACTAAGAGAGCATAACTTATCTCCCAGGTCAGTAAGTATATGATTAAAAAGAAAAAAAAATCAATATTGCATGACAGAGAGCTTTTGGGCTAGTGAAGATGTGGAGATGCTAGGGGAGTAGAGTGCCCAGAGAGGGCCTGGACGCTCCATAGCCTTTCCCACGTACTTTGCTCTATACACTTCTTCTGTCTGACTTCCTGAGTTCATTCCTGTACCAGGTGATTGAAGTAGACCAGAACACTGTCATTACTGTGTTTTTGAGTATAACTTAATGCTGAGATCTTTTGACCAAGATGGCAGCATAGGAGGCTCCTGACTTCCCCTCTTCCCATGGATACACAATGTACAGCTATACGAGGAGCAATTTCCTTTGAGAGAAATCCAAAATTAGCTGAGTGACTGCTATACATGAGGCGACTGAGAAAATACCCATAATGAAACTGCACACATCTAGGTGTTTACTGTGATCCTCTGGAGCCCAGAAGAGCCAGTGGGTACTTCCCCTACCTTGTTACTTTGGCTCAGTCCAAGGATAAAACCAAGTCACCAGCATCTCTCTGGAAGGAGCTTGCACACATGTCTGGCACCCAGCTTTTGTGGCTGCCACCTGAGGACAGGCCCCCAGGTCATCTTGCTCTGAGAGACAATGGGGTTTGCATTCATGAGTCCCACAGGACTGTCGCACACAAAGAAGCAATTGTTAATAAGCACACCTGTGAGCACTTGCATCACTTGCATTGGCTATCCCCTCAAGGCTCAGTACAGAGGGAGCAGACAAAATACCTGTCTCCCAGTTTATCCCTGGAGAGGATTTGACTGCATACTTTTCCAGTATGCTGTTGCCTGAGGGACTGCCAACAAATCTAGGTGCTGACTGCGATCTTCCCCTTTGGGAAACTGATGGCTCTTGGCACACCCTAAACTACTGGATGTCACTGAGAACAAAGATGATGCCTTGAACAATCACAAAGGTTTGAAAGGCAACCAGGAGCTTGAGCTAAGCTGATTGATGAAGTTCATGTCGTACAGAAAACCACTCTGACAAGACTGGAAGAGGTAGCTATTTATCTGATGTACAAAAACTAACAGTGAGTAAAGAAAAATGAAGAAACGGGATATGTTCCAAACAAAAAAAAAAGATAAATCTCTAGAAACTGATCTTAATGAAACAGAAGTAAGTGATTTACCCAAAATGAGTTCAAAATAACAGTCATAAATATGCTCACTGGACTTCCCTGGAGGTCTAGTGGTGAAGATTCTGCGCTTCCATTGCAGGGGGCACAGGTTTGACCCCTGGTTGGGGGACCAAGATCCCATATGCCACACAGTGCAGCCAAAAAACAAAAAAAAGATGCTCACTGAGGTCAGGAGAGCAATGCATGAACAAAGTGAGAATTCCAACAAAGAGACAGAAAATATAAAATGTACTAAATAGAAATCATAGTACCGAAGAATACAATAACTGACTGGAATTTTTAATAGAGGGGTTTAACAACAGACTATATCAAGTAAAAGAAAAGATCAATGCCTTTGAAAACATATCAGCAGAACTGATCCAATTAGAGGAGCAGAGAGAGAAAAAAAAGAATGAAAAAGAGTGAAGATAGCTTAAGGGACATATGGGACACCATCAAGTAGACCAATATTCACATTATAGGGATTTCAGAATGAGAAGAGAGAGAGAAAGGGGCAGAAGTATTATTCAAATAGGACTTCCCAGGTGGCACAGTGGTTAAGAATCTGTCTGCCAATGCAGGGGACACGGGTTCGAGCCCTGGTCTGGGAAGATCCCACATGCTGCAGAGCAACTAAGCCCGTGCACCACAACTACTGAGCCTGTGTTCTAGAGCCTGCAAACCACAACTACTGAGCCCACGTGCCTAGAGCCCATGCTCTGCAACAAGAGAAGCCACCTCAATGAGAAGCCCGTGCACCACAACGAAGATTAGCCCCGCTCACCACAACTAGAGAAAGCGTGCGGCAATAAAGACCCAACGCAGCCAAAAATAAATAAATAAATAAAAAATAAAAAGATTATTCAAAGAACTAATGGCTGAAAACTTCCTTAACCTGGGGAAAAAAACAGACATCCAGATCCAGAAAGCTCAAAAATACCAAAAAAAGATGAATCATAAGGGATTTACACTGAAACACATTATAATCAAATTATCAGAAGTTAACAACAAGGGAAGAATCTTAAAAGCAAGAAGAGAAAAGAAATTTGTTACCTACAAGGGAAATTTTAACGACTGTTAGTAGATTTTTCTGCAGAAATCTTGCAGGCAAGAGAGAGTGGGGTGAGGTATTCGAAGTGCTGAAAGAAAAAACCTGCTAACCAAGAGTACTTTATTAAGCAAAGTTGTTCTTCAGAATTAAAAGAGAGATAAAGAAATTTCCAGACAAACAAAAGCTGAAAAAGTTCTTTACCACTAGACCAGACTTATAAGAAATGTTAAAGGGAGTTCTTCAAGCTAAAATGAAAGAATGCTAGTAAGTAACAAGAATTATATATATTAAAAAAAAAAAACTCACCGGTAAAGGTAAATATATAGTTAAATTCAGAATACTCTTATCATAATGGTGGTGGAAAAATCACTTATAACTCTAGTATAAAGGTTAAAAGACAAAAGTTTTAAAAATAACTCTAACTACAATAGTTTGTTAGTGGATATGCAATATAAAAAGTTATAAATTGTGATATCAAAAACATAAAATATGGTGGAAGGTGTAAAAATGTAGAGCTTCTGTATGAGTTTGAAGTTAGTTGTTATCAGCTTAAAATTGATTGTATAAGATGTTTTATGTAAGCCTCATAGTAACTACAGATCAAATACTTACACACAGAAGATAAAGTACAATGAATTGAAGCATACCACTACAGAAAATCAAATCGCAAAGGAGAGTGAGAGAAAGAAAGGAACAAAGGAATTACAAAACAGCCAGAAAACAACTACCAAAATGGCAATAGTAAACCATACCTATCATTAGTTACTTTAAATGTAGATGGACTAAATTCTCCAATCAAAAGACACAGACTGGGTTAAGAATTTAAGAAACAGACTTAACTATATGCTGCCCACAGACACTCACTTCAGTTTTAAGAACACACATAGATTAAAAGTAAAGGTATGGAAAAAGATGTTCCATGCAGATGGAAACCAAAAGAAAACAGAGGTAGGTATACTTATGCCAGAAAAGTAGACTTTTAAGCCAAAACTTGTAACAAGAGACAAAGAAGGTCATTATTTAATAATAAAGAGGTCAATTCATCAAGAGGATATTAACAATTGTAAATGTTTATAAATATTTATGCATCCAATCATAATACCTAAATATATAAAGCAAATATTAACAGATCTAAAGGCAGAAAGAGACAGCAATACAATAAAAATAGGGAACTTCATATCTCACTTTCAACAATGGATAGATCATTCAGACAGAAAATCAATAAGGAAACATTGGACTTAAACTACATATTAGAGCAGGTGAACCTTACAGAAATACATAGAACATTTCATCAAACAGCAGCAGAATGCACATTTTACTGAAGTGCACATAAGACATTCTCCAGGATAATTTTTTTAGGCCACAAGACAAGTCTTAACAATTTTAAGAGGCCTGAATTCATATCAGGCATCTTTTCTGACCAAAATGGTATAAAACTACAAATTAACAGCAGAAGGAAAACTGGAAAATTCACAAATACATGGAGGCTAAAAAATATCCTCCTGAACAACCAGTGGGCCAAAGAAGAAATCAAAAGGGAAATCTAAAAATATCTTGAGATAAATGAAAATGGAAACAAAACATAAAACTTAAGGGATTCAGCAGAGGCAATTCTAAGAGGAAATTTATAGAGATAAATGCCTACATGAAGAAAAAAGAAAGATCTCAAAAAACAACCTAACTTTACAAATCAAGGAACTAAAAAAGAAGAACAAACCAAGCCCAAACTTAGCAGAAGAAGGAAATATCAAAGATCAGAATGGAAATAAAAGAAATGGAGACTAAAAAGATCCATTAGATAGATATCACTAGAATGATAGAAAAGATCAGTGAAACTAAGAGCTTTCTTAAGATAAAAAATTTGACAAAACTTTAGCTAGACTAAGAAAAAAAGAGAAAGTATAAATAAAATCAGAAATGAAAGAGGAGACACTACAACTGATAACACAGAAAACAAAGGATCATAAGAAACTGTTGTACTATGAACAATCATATGCCAACAAATTGGGCAACCTAGAAGATATGGCTAAATTCCTAGAAACATACCATCAATCAAGATTGAATCACAAAGAAACAGAAAATCTGAACAGACCAATTACTAGTAAGGAGATAGAATCAGTAATTATAAAAGTTCTGACAAAGAAAAATCCAGGACCAGATGGCTTCACTGGGGAACTTTACCAGACATTTAAAGAAGAATTAATACCAATTCTTATCAAAGTCTTCCAAAATAGAGAAGAGAGAACACTTCCAAACTCATTTTTCAAGGCCAGCATTACCTTGATACCAAAGCCAAATGAGGACACTACAAGAAAAGAAACTTACAGATCAATATCGCCAATGAACATAGATCAAAAATACTCAACAAAATCTTAGCAAACCATATTCAACAGTACATTAAAAAGATCATATACCAAGATCAAGCTGGATTTATTCCTGAGATGCAAGGATGTTCAACATACACAAATCAATCAATGTGATATGCCACATTAACAAAATGAAGGATAAAAATCATATGATGATCTCAATAGATGCAGAAAAAGCATCTGACAAAATTCAACGTCCTCTCATGATAAAAACTCTTAACAAATCAGGTATAGATAGAATGCATCTCAACAAAATAAAGTCCATATATGACAAGCCCATAGCTAACATCATACTTAAGGCTAACAAGATACTAAGCAGAAAGTTTTTCCTCTAAGATCAGGAAAAAGACAAGGACACCCACTCTCACCATTTTTATTCAACATAATACTGGAAATCCTAGCCAGAGCAATTAGACAAGAAAAAGAAATAAAAGGCATACAAATTGGAAAGGAAGAAGTAAAACTGTCATTATTTACAGATGCCTGTATTGTATATAGAAAACCCTAAAGACTCCAACAAAAAACTGTTAGAACTAATAAATGAATTCAGTAAGGTTGCGGGATACAAAATCAATATACAGAAATGTGTTGTGTTTCTATGTGCTAATAACAGACTATCAGAAAGGGAAATTAAGAAAAAAATCCCATTTACAATTGCATCAAGAAAATACCTAGGAATAAATTTAACCAAAGGGGTGAAAGTCTTGTATACTGAAAACTGTAAGACAATGATGAAAGAAACTGAAGAAGGCAAAAATAAATGGAACGATATTTCATGTTCCTAGATTGGAAGAATTAATATTGTTAAAATTTCGATGCTACCCAAAACAATCTACAGATTCAATGCAATCCCTATCAAAATTCCAATAGCACTTTTCCACAGAAATGAAAAAAATCCTAAAATTTGTATGGAACCACAAAAGACTCCAAATAGCCAAGCAATCTTGAGAAAGAAGAACAAAGCTGGAGGCATTATACTTTCTGATTTCAAAGTATATTACAAGGCTATAATAATCAAAACAGTATGGTTTTGGGATTAAGAAATAAAGACACATAGATCAATGGAACAGAGTACATATCCCAGAAATAAATCCATGCTTATATGGTCAATTCATTTTCAATAATGGAGCCAAGAATATACAATGTGGAAGAACTGTTTCTCAACAAACTGGATAACTGTGCTGGGAAAACTGGATAGCCACATGCAAAAGAATATACCATACACAAAAATCAACTCAAAATGGATTAAAGACTTGAATGTTATACCTGAAATGTAAAACTCCTAGAAGAAAACATAGAGGGTAAGCTCCTTGACATAGGTCTTGGAAATGATATTTTCTATTTTGTATTTAACACCAAAAGCAAATGCAACAAAAGCAAAAATAAACAAGTCGGACTACATCAAACTAAAAATATTCTGCATGGCAAAAGAAACCATCAACAAAATGAAAAGGCAGCCTACGGAATAGGAGAAAATATTTGCAAACCATGTACCTAATAAGGGATTATATCCAAAATAAATAAGGAACTCACACAACTCAATAGCAAGAAAACAAATAACCCAATTAAAATATGGGCAAAGAACCTAAACAGTCATTTTTCCAAATAAGACATATAAATGGCCAAGAGGTTCATGAAAATGTGCTCAGCATCACTAATCATCAGAGAAATACAAATCAAAAGCACGAGACATCACCTCACACCTGTTAAGATGTCTATTATCAAAAAGACAAGAGATAACAAATCCTGGAAAGGATGTAGAGAAAACAGAACGCTTATAGTCTGTTGGTGGAAACGTAACTGGAACAGACACTGTGCAAAACAGTATGGAATTTCCTCAAGAAATTAAAAATAGAAAACTACCGTATGATCCAGGAATCCCACTACTGGGTGTATACCAAAGGAAACAAAATGACTGCCTTAGAGAGATATCTATACTCTCTTGTTCACTGCAGCATTATTTAAAGTAGCCAAAGTATGAAAACAACTTAAGTGTTCATCTATGGATGAATGGATAAAGAATATGTGGTATATATACACAATGGAATATTACTCAGCCTCAAAAAGAATGAAATCCTGCCTTTGTGACAACATGGATGTATCTGGAGGGCATTAAGCTAAGTGAAATAAGCCAAATAGAGAAAGAGAAAAACTGCATGGTATCATATACATGTGAAATCTAAAGACAAAACAAAACAAAGACAGTCGACCTCAAAGAAACAGATTTTAGAATGTCGGCTGCCAGGGACTAGGGTCTGGGGGAAATAGAGAGATGCTGACAAAAGGATACCAACTTTCATTTATACAATGAATAAGGTCTGAGGATCTAATGCATAACACGGTGACTACAGTTTCTAACACTGTACAATATAATTGAAATTTACTGAGAATAAACTTAAGTGTTCCCACCCGAAAAGAAAAAAGGTACATATGTGAGGTGATGAAAATATTAATTACCTTGAGGGTGGAAATTCTTTTGCAATGTATATATATATCAAATTATCATGTTATTCACTTTAAATATAGAAATCTATTTCCTTGAGGTAAAACTTCAGAAGTAAAAAAAATTTTTTTTTTTTTTACTTTTACCTTGGTACTTTTAGTTATAAGCAGCATCCAAGACATACCCCTGTTGTAAGTGAAAACCCAGGTCTCTTCCTTCCACGGGCATCTCTGTATCTATACTACCATTTCTCTAAAAACTGGAAAAGGCAAGAGGACAATAATAGCCAGGAAACTTCCCATAATCGTAGAAGTAAAAGGGTTTTCTGATCATGAAATTCCTCCTAACAAACACTTCTTTTCCTTCACATGTGTTCACAACTCTCAAGCTCTAGTCTCCTTACTCACTAATTTCTATTAGACACTTTGACGGTGCAGAGGAAACACTGAAATGGAGGGCAGATGAGCTAGACTTATGTCCTGCCTCTAATACTTTGTGTGTGACCTTGGACACAATTAACCTGCTTGAACCTGTTTCTTCTACAACATGGGAGGAATAATTCTTGCCTTCTAGGGATTTCTGCAATCAATCAAAAAATATATAGTTTCCTCAAATTCTTTGCGCACAAAGAGAGGTCTACCTAAATTGAGTAATTAAATGTTTTTAATGCAAATTCTGGTGACGATATTTTCAATACATTGTTAGTAGCAGACTTTTTAAAATAACACTAATTGTGCAAATATGTTTTATATTATGTAGTAGCACAGCTCCCCCAGCATTTGTTAATTTAAATGGTTCTACTAGTAAGATTAGTTGAGTGTAAATGTTATCATTACATTTTAAAATTAACTATATGTCTCTATCTGGTTTTATCGAATAATCAATATATCAAATTTTACCTTTTATTACAAGTTGCTGAATCTAAAACTTTATGGTCTGCAGGTTAGTGAGAGTGGCTTTTAGAGATATGATCTTGTATTTCTCTAAGCAGCCCCTTACTCACATATTGCTTCCTAGGTAGTACCTAATATAGGAAGCAATTAGGTAAGTGAACCAAAAAGACACTTTCTTTGGCCATCATCTATGATGTAGGAGAATAATCTGCCACGAGCAAAGCTTGGAATTCACCAAAGAGCTGGTTTAGTGTGGTGCATCTCTTGGCTTATGACTGACAATCCTACACTGTTTCTCTGATGATGGGCACAAAATCTAGTGGTAAAGTTCCTCCTGGCAGAGCTGAAGTTGTAATTTAAGCTCATGTAACAGACCACATGAGCTGCTGTACCATCCTATGTGCTTAATGGAACTGAGCAGTTGGAACTTAGTATCCCTAGGGTGATCAAACTGTCTAATCAGTAATGGATGCCAATTTCTTAATCTCCAAAATAAAAACAGGCAAGTAGGTTGATCTAGGGGCATTTAAGGTCACTATCAACTCCAAATTTTCTGATTCTGTGCTTGATTAGGCTTCTGATCACTGTAAGACTTATGCTTTCTAATTTGCTATTTATGAGCCACCAAATTATTTTTCTAATAAAAGGTTTAGTTTTACAACTTCTCTAGTTTTTGTGCATTAATATTCTGTGACTCAGACTTCTAGGCTGGCTATAATATTTAGAAGCGTTGTCTGATTTTTAAAATCTAGTGCTTTAATACTTACAGAAATATTATCTTAGAAGAAATGTTCTAAACTGCTGTCTCCTCTAGAGAAGTTTTTGCTTTCCTAAAATGTTGAGTTTCCCATCCTTAAGCATTCCTTCAATGATCCTAACCAATCAAAGTTGGAAATATTTCAGTAAGTTGCTATGGTATAAAAGGACTTTGTGAAGATCCTTACAATACTGAAAAGTGCTTCAATCATTTAATAAAACACAGGCAATTACTAGCTTTTATTATTATATTGTAAGAATGTAATATTCCCATTGGTTATCACACAGAAGATATTTCAATAAAGTAAAATACAGTAATTCTTGAGTATTCGTACTTTCACAACCCCCAGAATTAAAAATCATCTTACATACCTAATTTTTTCATGTATTCATTCATTGAATAATAAATTATTGAGGACCGACTGTGTATTGAGTTCTTGTGCCAGGTATTGAAGAGAAAATAATTTCTTATAAATAGTCAAAAAGTCCTTGTTTTTAAAGAATTTAGAATCCAGTTGAAGTGGCATACATTAATTTTTTAAAATCATTTAAATAAAAGTAAAATTTAAATATTGAGCTACCTAGGCACATGGGTGTGTGAGAGAGCATATGGGGAAAGAGACTTAATATGCTTTATGATTTTGATGCTAACAGTCTAAAAACTTGGTCATCAGAAGCTTGTGCCCATGAGTAAATGTTCCCAACATCACCTAGTAAGTGACAAAGCTTGGAAAATACTCAACTTTCTTATTTACTTAGGGTAGATTCATTCCGTCTAGTAGGTCATGGGATAAGCTTCAGATGATTTGCTCACTGTAGCTCTGTCTAAAGTATACTAACAATCTATTTGTACATCTTTGGGCCTTAGTACCTCAATTTTTTTAAGTGGGAGGACAGAGTATAACAGTTCTTAAAATAATAGAAGGAAATAATTATTATGGCTAACATTTAGTATTACTTCATATTGGATCACACTTTGGTGTTATTCAAATTGTTTGAAATGCATTTCTCAAAGTCTACATCTAAGTATGTTTAGTTTTCTTCCTCTTTTGCTATTTTGACCTGTAAAATGGCTTTATCACACTGGTCAGATCTCTTTCAGCAAAATGATGTCATTTTCTGAAAGCCATAGTCACGAGTAAGTCTATGCTACCCCATAGTAATTTTCTTCCTTGCTCATTAAGGCAAGACAAGAGAAGAAATAACTCTGTTCAGGCCACATGCTTTCATTATTTTAAAAGATAAAATTGTCATTTGGGCAAATAAATACTATTTTTGTATTATAAAGAGAACAGAAATTTCTATCTTTAAGTTTCCAAAACAAACTCTTCTTTTCCTATAATTTCGTTTTCTACTAAAGTTACAGCTTTCAATAAGATGTAGACATGAAAATTCATTTATGTCTTTAGGACCTTACGTTTCTTACTTAGATTTGAATGGTACTTAGTGACATATTCTAGGTCTTTTCTGACTATTTTATATGTCCCCCCAAAAAATAGTAGGGCTAGATTGTTGTCAGTATACTCTATTTCATATTTCAAAGTCAGGAAAACTTTTTTCTTAAGTGATTTTAATTACCCACAATCCTAGATTTTTAAAAGGTGTGCTCATCTTATGGTACACATTATTCAAAAGTTTTGGAAGTTAGTATCAATATATTATGCCACTTGCCTCTATCTGAAGATCAAAACTAACAAATTATCCTTACTTTGTTTTTTTAATAGGAGGGACATATTGCAAATAGCATCAAATAAATGTATTTGCTTTGTTCGAGGCGTCGTTTACAGCAACTCATTTATTATAGTGCCCAATACATGTTAATAAACATTTGTTGAATGAACAGATGAATGAATGAATAAACGAGTGACATTTAACCACGTACTTTACTCCACATATTAACAGTATTAACAGCTGCAGTGTAACATTTGTCATCTTGGGGCATTTGAATCAAGCAGTTTAAAATTCCAGTCTACCCCCAAAAACCCAAGGTTACTAAAATATTAATAAGAATCTGATGATCAATGTTTATAAGTATACATTTAGCAAAAAATAGGCTAACCAATACATACCATTATCAAAATATCTGACCGTTGAATTTCTGGATACACTGGGATCAAAATTTGCCATTAAAGGTGCGATGTACTGTGTGGCTGTTAGCATTCGATGTACAACTTCTCCAGTGTATATGAAACCTATAATTAGAAAAATAATAAATATGTTAAGAAAGAGCCCAGAAATTTTTAATTAAAATATCCCAACTCACCTTCAGTCACATTTCGAAAATAAAATATCATGGTAGCTAAAAAAAAGAAACATAATTAATGTCTTAATGTCTGATCAGCAATAGTTGAGTCTGGATTAAGTGACAAATTCCCATATGATTTGGTAGCACCTTGCAGACTGGTAAATCAGAAATCTATAGCATGTACAGCTTTAATTGCAGGAAAGTGACTATTACTTGGAAGGGCTGAAGAGGCTAGTATAGTACTATAAGTAATTCAAACATTAAATTTGCCTTTAGTAATCCCTTGTTATTTTAACACTAGTCAAACAGGCAAGTCCAGTTTACAAATGAATGTATTTTCATGATGCTGAATTGCTTTTCTTAATCTCAGTTTAGGACATTTTAGAAATCACACATATGTATCTTTAATACTAAAATGCAGAAAATGTTTTGGACCATCTTTTCAAAGTTGAAAGGAGGCTAAACACTCATGGAAAAACTTCACATTTCTCAGATTGCTCAAGTAGCACTGTATCAAGGAGGTAAAGACTGTATGTTTTCAGATAAGATGGTAAAACATTGATAATGCACAAATGCCTCTCTACTTAGAGAGTTATCAATGCCAGCCTATTCTAGCTGTTGGATAACGAGAGGGAATTTACTAAGGAGAACTTCCTCTTGAATTAACTTTCAATACCTCTCACATTACAACCCTACCCACTTTCAATTATTCACACTGGGTTTATTTACTTTGTGGATTAACCATGACAAATTGTTAATCCTATACTGGCTTCTTGCCTCCAAGGTCTTTAGCTGCCTAAAAGGAGAGTCAGCTCAGGGAATACCAACTAATTTTTCATATTAATCTAGGAAGTACACAATTAAGAACATAAAAAATGCACACATACACACATACATTATTACAAAATAAAATCCAAAGCAAGTTATTTGTGACAAAGCAATTGTAATGTTTAGGCAATCATAAGTTAACTACATATCTGGGGTTACTATAGATCATTTTTCTATTTCCATAAGAATTAATTTAAAAAGCGGGATTTTTTTTAAAACCACAAAATTATGTAGAATTTAAACTTCTAAAAGTGTAAAACTTTTATCTCACTTCATGGTCTGAATAAAGCTTTCATTGGCATATCATGGCCTTTATTGTTTCAAATTCTCAACTGTAATTTCTAGGTAAGTTATTGGAGAATTAAATCTGTAGTTATTTACTTTGAAATCAATTTCTGTCTTTCCAGCAATGTCGTCTTTCCTTTGACTTCCTTTTTATTTTTCATCGAAGACATAATTGAATCATAGCTATTCACCTTTAAAAAAGATACTTAACTGGTAAAATCTTTAGCATGTTTTAATCATCAATTACTCTTTGTTTCTCATTTGCCAAAAAATATCTTTCAAAATAAAATCCCTATGTCTTGAGCAGAACTTTGTATATTTGCAATTTCACGTAGCTCAAGTGTACTAAAAGATATTATGATTGGGTGGAATAGTCGTTGCTGTTATTTGATTTCCCTGTAGATTTTCAGAGCCACGCTCTCAACGTTCAAAGTCCAACATCACATCCTTAAAATTATAAAGATGAAGAGTGACTATTTTTCAGGGTCTACGATTTACTTTTTTTCTCCTATCCTCACCAGCATGCTTTTATATTCACCATTAATTTCACCATTAAAATCGATACAAAAATTCTATAAATATGATCTTTTAAGGAAAAAATTGAATTATACTCCGAAAGTGTTCTTTCAGGGACAGTAGCTCAGGATAGTTACTCCCTTACTTTAAATTCTCCATGTATTAATAAGAGAAACTGATTTATTTAAAGAATAAAGAGGGCAGTAGTTCAAGGCAGTAAGATAATTTTAAATCAATACAAAATTCATTCACCAAAACAACTCTGTAGGAAATTGCAGCAGCAATTCCTAGAAAAGCAGAATTGAAAAATGCAGAGCCATAAATGATTTCAGATACTTAATTATTAGTTTTTAAAATAAATAAGATTTATATTTATTTTTATAGATTTGGCAAAACATTATTTTCCATTCTATTGTATATAACTCGGTCTTTCAGATCATGAGAATCATTATCTGCTGCTTCCTCTCATCAGGAAAAAGTTTTCTAGAACTACAATTTCCCAAATTTTAAAGGTGAAGTCTCAAATTATTCCCAAAGAACTAAGTAAAATGATGGAAGAATTTGCTAATGTGTAAAAGTTATAATTACAACTCTTGATTCTTCTATTATTATGACATTAATATAAATTATAAGTACTAGTCCTATGAGTATTATAGCTGCTACAACTACTACTAACAAGAAAGAGTCTGCCACTACTATTAATCTGCTACCACTATTACTACTACCACCACCAAGACTAATGTGAAAAACAATCCAAGGATACAAAAACTCCACTACTCCACAAAATGAGTTTAATTTTGCTAATTCAGAGAATACATCTTGTTTACTTAGCCACATGAAACCCGATTCCTTCATTATCTTAGGTTAGTTCTTAGTGACTATGAAGTAAAATGCTTGATTGTAGTGATGGGCTCTACTGAGTTCTCCTTACATTCCTAGGTTTTAAAAATATCATTTCAGCAGTGATTAATTGAGTGGACAGAAACCTTACAGGCCTGCTGAGAGCAGGGAGGGAAGTGTAATCAGATGTTGAATAAGAACCAGCTATGCAAAGTAAAGAGTCCTTTAATGGAATAAATCTTTTCCAAATGTTCAAAGGCATTCATAGCTACCAATACCCCGTTTAGACATTTGTCTCTTTTCTTTAGTTGTCTTGGGCATGTCCAGTTGTACAGAAAAAATATTTCATTTTTCAATTTAGGCAACATATATTTACTGTTTTTTTCAAACTTGGTTGTAGCCATTTGAAGAGCTAATCACAAAATGTCTCTTTTACTCACTATGTGCTTCTAATTTAAATAGCACTCATCTACCTAGTCGTAAGATTTGTAGAAAAGTGGTTATTACCCAGGTAATTTGGAACCCAGAAAGATACCTCCACTTAAAAGATCCAAATAAGAGAAGCAAATGCATTTTATTTTTTGAATTTCAAGTGATAGCTACACACTGCATTTCTCTTGCCTTCACGAGTAAACCTAAAGTCAAGCTGTGAGCTCAGCTGTAATTGACAGCTTTGCTCTTGCAACTGAAGGATCTCCTTGGGCTGTTTCTGTAGATGGTCTCTAGTCACTTGAATAATCTAGTTTTAAATCTGTAAACCTCATCAAGTCATTTGAGGATTCTATCATTGTAAGTCCTGGCATGAATAACCCTTACCCAATCATTATATATTTATTAACCACAATTATATATTTACTAACTACAAATATTATTGTGATAATTGTGAAATTAACCAATATCTATATACCACTTTACCAATTACATTATTTTCATATATTCTCTTCACTGTATCCTTATAATAACTTTGAAAGGAATTATATTATTATTATTTCTATTTATTAAGTGAAGCATGTAATGAGGCTGGGTAATTTGCTTAAAGCCACATGGCTAGAATTGGTCTTCTGATTCCAAATTTTATGACCTCTTCACAACATACTTTAGAATTCATTATGTGTCCAGAACTATATACTCTCCCTCACTGGATTTCATACTTAAACAAGGAGTTGGAGGAAGAAAAGACCTGTCCGCTCTGTGAAAGCTCCAATACCTCTACCTTGGAGCAGAGTGGCAGTCACCTTAAATCCTGCTACTTTTATTGTACTGCTTCAGCCTCTATTCTTTTAACTGCAAATTGTACAAATAGAGTTAAAATAGATTCCTCCATCAAAATCCACCAAATGACTCTCAGATTGGTAGGTGAATGACATATGATTAGGGAATATATTTGACGGTGAAATAAAAATATTTCCTAGCTGTGTGACATAAGTTCCCGACCTCTCTGTGGCTCAGTTCCCTAATCTGTTAAATGGAGGAGTAATATCTATACCATTGGGTTGTTATGATGGCTGAATGAGTTAATACATTAAAAACACTCAAAGATAATGTTTAAAACAAAAAATTTGCAGCAAAAAAAATCAATTAAATTCTATTTTTTACCCCTTGAAGCCTTTTCTGCCTAATGCCTAATAGGTGACTAGACCTGCACTCGGATGTTTATATAACATCAAAATTGTGCTTCAGACTCAAATGATATGATACGTGTTTCTTTGCATTATTCCAGTTTGGGTTAAGGTGTACCACTGAACCTAACTACAAGACAACAGGTAATAAAGAAGCATTAATGTCCAAAGTTCTACACTTATGTAGATATATGTTTCCTTACATTCTGATGGAATAGCACCTTGTAAAAATATCTACCTCCTATTGGTTGCAAATGGTTGTTTCATTTAATTGAAAGTGTCACAGTAATGAAGGAAGCATGAAAAGGCTATAATTGCCTATGAAACATTCTGTGAAACTTTAATGGGTAAAGAGCTACATAAAATATTCTACTTCATCATCTCTCAGTTGATATTTTTGCCCCCAGAGGAAAGGTTGGATCTGATGGGTATGCCTGTAGGGCACTGAACACTTATATTTAAATGCTGCCTTTAGAGTACAAATGACAATGGTGTATGCAACTGCTGCCACCTTTATGACATGTGTACCATGACCCCTACACATTAATCAAGTAGATCTGAAATTTATGGTCTTTTATCTGCGAAGATTTGGAGAGCAGATTCCTCACACTGATCCTTCTGTAACCTTATATATGACCTGTCCATCTCTATGCATGAAGAACTGAGTTGTTTAACTGGGTGTTGTTTGTGCTTATTGTTTTATCAGTTGCTCTGTGTTTGTGGTGGACAACTTGCTCAAAGCAAACAAATGCAGTTTGAGCATAATTCAACTTACGTTTTGCACAAATGCCATTTTATGAATCACAGTACATTACCACGTGCTATAAACTAGCCCCTTTCAGACAAATATTTGTTTGTAATTCACTTAGCCTTTTAAACAAAACCACATGTGGCAGCAACTGCTAATTTGAAAATTAAAAGTTGTGGTAAGTTATCTGGTAACTAACTGCCTGCCAGCTGCAACTGTACAATGAATGACAGGTTTCATGTGACAGGCTTCCTCTGGACAAAATTGTTGCTAGTAGACCACATAGCTCACTGTGAGGATATTGGTGTGTACATGCAACTTAGACAGTTAAAGACAAAAACAGAAGCATTTCTGAAGTTCATATGAACTTACTAACCACGGGTGCCTAGGAAGCAACCTACACTCTTGTCAATCACCAAATACCTTTCCTTTACAGTTCCAACCAGGTGCCAAGGTGTCAATCATATTTTATACAATGAAAACTTACATATGTCAAAATATATCACATCTCATAGACTCCTTTATCCTATTGGCTTAAGGCCACACGGGGGACTAAAAATCACAACAGTCACCCTCTGGGGGAAAAAAGCAACCGGTGACAACTTGGTTATTGGCTGCAAATTATGTTCATGAAATTACCAATATAAAATTTATGTTGATGATATAAAGTGCCTCTCTCCAACTCCAGAAGGAAAGAACAGGAGCCAGAATTATGTAGGTGAGGAAAGGAAGAGAGACAAAAATCCATAACTTCTTTCATGTTCATTTTGAACTATTAACAAAATTGTTGCCTGTAGTTCTTGCCTTCTCCATCTTTTTTTTTTTTTTAAGTTTTTTTAAATTAATTAATTAATTAATTTATTTATGGCTGCATTGGGTCTTCGTTTCTGTGCGAGGGCTTTCTCTAGTTGCGGCGAGCGGGGGCCACTCTTCATCGTGGTGCGCGGGCCTCTCACTATCGCGGCCTCTCTTGTTGCGGAGCACAGGCTCCAGACGCGCAGGGTCAGTAGTTGTGGCTCACGGGCCCAGTTGCTCCGCGGCATGCGGGATCCTCCCAGACCAGGGCTCGAACCTGTGTGCCCTGCATTGGCAGGCAGATTCCCAACCACTGCGCCACCAGGGAAGCCCCGCCTTCTCCATCTTATTTCTCAAATAAATAATGTAACAGGTTCTTAACTCATGTTAAGTCTCAGTTGTTACGGTCAACAGCTCCCCTCTTCCCTCTGTGCTAAAGGCATCTGATTACCTGGGATTTCCAGACAGGGGTCCTTTCACGCTGCAGACAGTGGATGGCACCCCCAGGAGTTGGGTAGGGCATGAGCTACATGCTTTCCATGGCGGCATTGCATTGCTCCTTTTTGCCTGAAAATCAAGTCCATCCCCTCTGTCCAGATGGATCCAGGTACTATATTTTGAAAGCCTTACTCTTGCAAGGGGGAGAAGGGGAGGGTTGCTTTGAATTACTTATGGCCCTAGACTGAGGATTCAGGGATCCTGTTGTCAAATGCTGGACTTACATATAGCAGCCAAATTATAGTTGGGAGTTAGTCCCTATACCTGAGGTCTGCTTGGTTTGGGGTATGCTGTCCTGTGTTTGCAAAGCCTTTATCTCAAATCCCACCTCGTACCTTGAACCTTGCTCCTTGTGTGCAGTTTTTCTAGAAGACAACCACTTTTATTTCCTGACCTATAAATATCGGCTCCCCTGGAATTTCTGCCCATTTACCGGAACCTAAATAAACCCTTCGGGAAACCACCTAGAACATCTCTAGGTTATCAGCTGGGCTTCCATCCAGGCTCTGTCCTGTTCTAGAGAGAGGAGTTCATGCCTTGCTCGGCTTTCATTCCATCTCCAGGGCTCCCCACTACCATGAGGAACAATGAAAACTGTCCCTTCCTTTTCCAAGGACTTAAAAACTCTCATTGAAATCCATTTTTAAATGTCTGGAAACAGCCCTGGAAGGAAGATGACTAAATGTAACGAGAGGCCACCTTCAGGTAGCTTCTACATCATCAGACCTTACTGTATTATTGAATACTCTGTAGTACTGCATGTCCTACTTTATAAATCAGGTAAATTTAAAGTAAAAACATAGCAGGAGAAAACCTCATTTAGATTCTTGCCTAGAATTTCAGTCTATCTAGCCTCTAGTTTCCAAAACCAATTTTATTCTATATTTTTAAAAAGATAACTATACTTTTCCACCTTTATTCCTCCAGAAATGTTTTCATTTTCCATTATTGTTTACACATCCTAGGAGAGAGAGAAATCTCATCCCCAAGTGTTACCAGAATCCATCCACGTCATGAGATGTCTTGAAGGTACTGACAGTCTCTTCATTGTCCTTCCCTTTTCAGTGCAAGAGAAATACCATTCATCTAGACAGGAAAGGAGCAACACAGGAGTAGGAGAGCTTTGCTTCTCAAAGATGGCCATCTGCCTTGCACCACCAGTCCCAAACCGAAGGCCTGTTCCTTCCTTTTTTCTCCAGCTTAACTGAAATATCCCAAATGTCTCAGTGGGCTTGGGTTTTAACACCTTAGCCATGAGCTTATACATCCAATCTAGTGTCTTATATACTGTTTCAGATGGATATATAGATCGTATGTAAACAGGTTGTGTGTAAGTATAGTGTGTGTATATATATATTATATGTAATAAACATATTGTGTATGTATATACATATATATATATATGCATTTCTCTCCATGAAAAGGCAAAGTGTAATGCAAAGGCTCACATTTGACTTTTTCATGTTTTACAAGCTGCACCATCCGATCTCATGTCATCACTTACTCTCACTGAGTTGCAATTTCTTCTGTAAAATTAGGCTAAAATTAACTGCCTTTTAAACAACATTGCTGTGTGCATTAACTGGTGAAAAAGGACTCTACAAAGGTAGCTGCAGTTCCACCATTCAGCACATATATATTGAGCATCTGCATTGCTCTGGCCTCCTTTTAAAATCAGAGCTCTGTGGAGGCTCCCTCCGCGGTTGCACTGATTTCTCTCCTCTTGTGCTCTTGACTGCTGCAGTCCTGTGCTCAGGATCAAACTTCTGTGATATTGTCAGTCTCCTTGAGACATGTGCCCTTTTTACACTCTCAGAGTTGTGATCCTAACTCTATTTTCTCAAATGTTTTGGTAGTTCGGTCCTGTAAGGAGATGAGTGCTCAGTGAGAGGGACAAAATTGACATAACAAAAGAGCATTGGCCCAATTGTATATTCACATTACACACTTTGTGCTTTGTACTTTCAATGTGCCCTATAATTCGAACACCCAAAACACTAGATGCTGAAAGAAAAACTCTATTCAAGAAAAGAAAGGAATTTATAACATATTTGGCTTTGTTTTTATATACATATGTGTGTATTGTGTGTATGCACACCCATATATACACACATATGTATATGCACACATATATTATATGTACATACATATATATAGAGAGAGAGCATCTTAGAGTACATAGGTTTTGTAAATCAATACAAAACAGATAATCGAGTATCTTAAAATCTGAAGCACAATAAAATCCAGTCAGCTTACTTCTTTTGAAAGCATTTTAAGCATGATTTTACCCATTTTGCTGATTCCCGTTGCACAAGCCCATCAATATCTTAGTTAACACCCACTAGATTGAGCTTTTTAAAAATGCATTTATTTTCACAGATATAATGTACTCTTACATAAAATTTATCAACTCTATTTTAGGAAACACTGTAATTACTGAGAGCAGTGAGAGATTAAAAGAAGCCCTAAGACCTTTTCACATCTATAATAATTCTAATATTTCTCTCCCAACTCTTTCCCTCACACAAAATGAAAAAATAAACAACCAAAAAAAAAAAATCAGGTTCGTTTATTCAGGGTCATCTCTTCCTAGTGCTGACTCAGGGGAGAGTTTATTAGGATATATATTCTTCCACCAGAGAGAGTTACTATACAGAACTACTCGTATTCATTCAGGATATGGTCATTGAGGCAAAAAAGAGTAGAATTTGGTTAGAATTACCATTTATTTCACAAACTAGATCCTAATTCAAATGTTAGAGATTCTACTTCCTATAATCTTACTGTAAAAAATTTGACTGAATATATATTTATTTGGATCAAAATGCCGATAAAGCATTTTCCTTGACCTTGGGAGTCACTGCAAAGACTGCTTAGATTCTAAAATTCTTAAGTATGTATTCAAGCATTCATACATTCAACTATGGATATTTTGTGATGCTCAACCAATTTCTATTTGTTTTTATATGTGACTATATTTTACCTCTTCTTACTTCATACATACCTCAGACAAAGAGAATCTAAGCCATCAATCCCTAGATATCTGAAAATGTTACTTTTCTTGCTACTTTAATACAGACCTTATTTTTCTACTTCCTTCTCAACATTTTACTTGAATTATACCTTAACATCTGACTATCCAACCAAAGGAAAACAGTAGGAAATGTTACTGGCAAAAGTGGCTATTTACTTCTCATTTTACTTGACCTTTGACCAGAATAATACTTACTGGAAACAGACAGAAATGGGTATGTAGCAAACAAAAGGCAAGCAATAGAACCACAACTCTGGGACCACCCAGAGTGAATGAATAATGCTACACCAGGTCTTAGGTTAACTGGTATGACCAGTAGAAAAGGACCTTCCATGTTTAGTGGCAACATTTTATTGCCTCCCAAGGAAAATAAAAGAGATTCTTGTATTTTTTCCAACACCTTTACATTCACATCTGCCAAAAAGGGGGAGCAAAGCTATCATCTTCTTAGGTTGAAAGAGGCACTTCTCAAAGGGGACCATGGGAAGGCATGAAAGCTATTCTGTAATTGATAACCTGGTTCTGTAACATGTAGCTTTTGTGGAAGAGCAGCAAAAGCTCGTATCTCAAATGTGCTTTTGTGTAACTGATTCAGACTGAGGGATGAATTTTCTTTTATTTCACTTTTATGTCTGCTAAGGCAGAGAATGAAAAGGTTCGCCATGCTGGGGAGAATTCTTTCCCTGGACGTCTATCCACAGGTCCTGGTCAGTGTGTGAATGGAGCAGTCAAGGTGGCTGCAGGTGAATTTGGCCTCGATGACATAACCCAGCCATAACAGGGCACCTCGCATATGTGCCCAAAGTTCAACAAAACCAGGGCAAGCCTAGATTCAATCAGACACCAGTTTTAAAGTAATACCTCTTTAAATATATTAAAATTAAAATGAATGATGTTTTAACCTTTCTACAAATTTGGGATATGGGAGGCCTGGGGAGAAATAGGCAAAATTTATTAGAGTTCATTGTTCAGGCTTTAACATTGTCATTGTCAGAGACCCTACTCAGGTACCTAATGACCGTCAGCTCTCTCCTTCCTATTTAAATCTTCTCTCAGGAAGAATCTGAATTATGATGATGAATTATATTGTTATTATTGATGAGTTATTATCTACTACAGTGTGAATGGCATATAATCTTTATCCCCTCTCAGGAGTATTTACATGTTATTTGAGGAAGATGACCCACCGTAAGCTAAAAAAATGGTTCTCTCCTGTTGCTACCAACGAAGGGCTGAGGTCACTCCAGTGAGCGTCTACTCACTGCTGACCTTGGGTAGCGGGCCAGCACAGGTCCCCAACTAAACCTGTACCATCCTGCAAAAGGTGGAGGCTGAGAGCGCATGAACGTGGGTCACCACTCTCCCTCAGGTGGTCACTGCCATCCTCTGTAGGCTCTACAGTGCTGGAGGTCTTTCAACACTTGATACTACAACACAGTCTTACTGCAGGTGTTAGAGTGACATGGAGGCCCCTCTGGTTTATGGCTGCTACCCAATGACTTTACAAAGAGTATACACAACCCCAATTTCATTAGATATAGCCATTTCAGAGAACCTTGTATTTGAGGAGAAAGTGGTTAAAAAAAAATTGCATTGTGGATTTGTTTTATCTCCTTGTTAGCTAAGCCTTTAAGGATATTGGGTCAATGCACTCATCTCTGTATACGTGCTGCTTGGCTTGGCAGACTCTCTTGCATATAAGTAATAAATTGGTTTTCAAGAATGAGAATTGTTCAATCTCCAAACGCCACCACCTGACAAATAAAGCCCTCCATGCTTTGGTCACTGCCTGGCTCTTCGACTTTATCTCCCACCTCTCCTCCACATGCACCCTGGGCTTCAGCTACTCACAGCTTTCTGTGGGTGTCATGGGTTTTATGCACTTTCACATGCTACTTTTCTGCCTGAAATACGTTTTTCTCCTTCTGTGCTCTGAAAAATCTTAATTCATTTTTTAAGCTTCAATTTAAACGTCTCCTCTTGTGTGAAGCCTTCTTTTATCCTCTCCAACTCCAGATCTGATCACACCCTTCGTGTTCCAGCCCTATGCTCATCCTACTTCTATTATCGGTCTTATCACACTTAGTTACAATTGTTGATTTTCATATCCATCCCCTGGCCTCTCTCCTCCTTATCACCTGTTATCGACTCCAGAGGACGGGGGCCATGACTTGTTCATGTTTGTCTCTCAACACAATATGCGGTCATTCATGTCCACATCCAGTCTGCAAGCAATTGTTGAGTGCTTGGTATGTTTGAGGGATTACACTAGGCACTGAGTTTACAGCAGGGAGAGGACATTCTCTGGACTGCGCAGAGAATGGTGTGTGTATGATGAGGTTGGAGAGCAACAGCCAGGGGTCAGTCTCTCGGAGGCCGTGCCAGCCATGGCAAAGGTCTGGGGACTTTTTTTCAAAGGCTACAGGAACCCATTGAAAGGTTGAAGTAGAGACTTAACATGACCAGATCTGCTTTACTGGAAAATCATTCTGATAAACACCACATTCAGGAGAGTGTTTATTTCCAGAGAAAGAGTGAAGAACACATGGAGAAGGGTACATAGCAAAATTCAACTGTGTCTATTTTACCCCCTTCAATCTGTATTGAGTACACACACGTTTTCTGTATTATTCATATTTTTTGTACAGCTGAAATATTTCCAAAAAATTTTAAAGTTCATTCAGGCAGAGTATAGACAATGAGTAAGGGGGAACCATACTTGAAATAGGGTGAACAGTTCACTATTTCAATAATCCATGGACAGAAGGAATGGGCTTAAACTAAGAGGGAGGTGGAGAGAAGCAGACACATAAGGCTTTTTTCAGAAGTAGAATCCATGTCCAGATGGTTTATTGGATATAAGGTGAGAGAGCTGAGGAAGGAATCAACTGGAAGATGATGGTGTCATTTACTAAGATGAGGAAACTGGTGGAGAAAAAGCTAAATCTAGGCTGAAAGGGTGGTTTCAGAATACAAGTGTGCAAACAACTTAATCCAATTTCTGTCACTCATATGCAATCTTAGGTATCACAACCAGAGGGGTTATACGGTAGTTTTCCACCACTGAAGTTTCCCTGTTGAGTCAGTTGTCTTGGAATTAAACCCTTGTGCACCGAAGCAGAAAGTTTGGGGATCCGGTATAATCAGATTCCTTGGACGGATAAGCACCATTTCAAGGCCTACAAACGGGAGGGATTACCTGCTAATTTAACCATGAAACTGGATTTGTGTCTCTGCCTCAGATAAGGTGAGGATGCATGACACGCATAGATAAACTACTCTTCAGGGAACTGAAAAAATCGCTTCAAGGGTCACTTACTGCATTTTGACTTGTCATCTGTGGTCTAAAGAAAACCTTAAGTAGAGCCTAGTATATCTGACAAATGCATTTACTTTCTTGCTGACAACGTATTTGTCTGCAACATTAGCATTTCACAAGTATTATATAAAGAGATATAGCAAATATGTTTCATGATAAAGATTTTCTTTCCAACTTTCATGCAGACCTCTCTTTGGAATAAACTAAGGCAGCATAAAATATTGACATAATGTGAAATAAATGCAAAGCAATAAAATCAGTGTACTTAAGAATCTATAAAACATAACTGTATAAATGTTATAAATATACTCGAACAGAAGTCTTGTTCTGAGGGTTCCAAACCTAATACAGATAGACAGACTAAAAAAAGTAGAATGGTCAGTAAAGATTCCCACTGGATATTTCACCACTGAATCAGAGGGTAATGGAGAAAAAAACATGGAGCTGAAATGCAGGGGAGGATTTCTTTTCTAGGAAAAAACTAATAAAGACTATTCAACGAGGAGAAGGAGCTACTTAAAATCTAAAGTCAGGTTAGGGTCAGACTGAATACTAAAAGGGAATTAGAACTTTTTAAAAATTTTCACAAGTGAGCAACTTAAGTTTACATCTCTCTGTTGTTCAGTAACTGAAAGACTCAGGGAGAGACTATCAAATAAAATTCAAGTGCTAATCAAAATGTTTCAAAGAGTGTTAGAAAACATTAGAAGGTGTACATTAGGACCTGTGAACTTTCTGGATATCAAATGTTTCTCAGAATATTTGCCCTCTGGGAAAAGTAACTTTGTTATGAGAAAGGGCAACCCTGAGATTGACACTCTGAGATCTCATGCAAAGTTTACACAAAATATTTGGTTATTCATCCATCTTTTTTAATTGTGGTAAGAACACTTAACATGATATCTACGCTCTTAATTGCTGAAGTGCACAGTGCAGCGTTGTTAACTGTGAGCACAATGCTGGACAGCAGGTCTCTAGAACGCATTCATCTCGCCTAGCTGAAACTTCATACCCATCGGACAGCAGCTTCTCACTTCCCCACAGCCTCTGGCAACCACCATTCTACTCACTGCTTCTGTGAGTGTGACTATTTTAGACACATCCTGTAAGTGTGGAATCCTGCAGTGTTTGTCCTTTTGTGACTAACTTATCTCACCTAGCATAAAGTCCTCAAAGTTCATCCATGTGGCTGCATAAGGCAAGATCTCCCTCTTTGGTCAGGCTGACCAATATTCTATCATATGTATATATTTTCTTTATCCACTCCTCTGCTGATGGACATTTAGGTTGTTTCTACATCTTGGCTTTGTTAATAATGCTGCAATGAACATGGCAGTGCAAATATCTCTTCAAGATTCTACTTTCAATTCTTTTGGGTAAATACCCAGAGGTGAGATTGCTGGATCCTATGGTAGTTCTGTTTTTAATTTTTTGAACCTCCATACTGTTTTTCATAGCAGCTGCACCATTTTACAGTCTCACCAACTGTGTACAAGTGTTCCAATTTCACCACATTCTGGCCAACACTTCTTACCTTTCTTTTTTAAAGACACACTTAAAAATTTTTTTTATTATTACTTAAAAAAATTTTTTTTAAATTTATTTTTGGTTGCTTTGGGTCTTCGTTGCTGCACATGGGCTCTCTTTAGTTGTAGCGAGCGGGGGCTACTCTTCCTTGTGGTGTGCTGGCTTCTCACTTCAGTGGCTTCTCCTGTTGTGGAGCACAGGCTCTAGGCGTACGGGCTTCAGTAGTTGTGGCTCGTGGGCTCTGGAAGGCAGGCTCGGTAGTTGTGGTGCACAGGCTTAGTTGCTCCACAGCATGTGGCATCTTCCTGGACCAGGGATCGAACTCGTGTCCCCTGCACTGGCAGGTGGATTCTTAACCCCTGCGCCACGAGGGAAGTCCCAACACTTGTTATCTCTATATTTTTTTATACAACAGCCATCCTAACAGGTGTGAAGTGATATCTCATTGTGATTTTGATTTGCATTTTCCTGATGATTAGTCCTGATGAGCATCCTTTCATCAGATGAAAACAAATGTTGGTCATTTGTATGTCTTCTTTGGAGAAATATCTATCAAAGCCTTTTCCCCATTTTTTAACTGGGTTATTCATTATTTTGCTATTGAGTTGTAGGAAGTCCTTATGTATTTTGGATATGAACCCCTTATCAGATATATGGTTTGCAAATATTTTCTTCCATTCCATAGGTTGCCTTTTCATTTTAATGATGGTTTCCTTTGCTGTGCAGAGTGTTTTAGTTTGATGTAGTCCAATTTGTTTATTTTGCTTTGTACCTTTGCTCTTGGTGTCAAATCCAAGAAATCATTGCCCAGCTCAATGTCAAAAAGCTTTCTCTCTATGTGTTCTTCTAGGAGTTTTACAGGCTCAGGTCCTATGTTAAAGTCTTTAATTCATTTTGAATTGATTTTTGTGTATGATGTAAGACAAAGGTTCGATTTCATTCTTTGGCATGTGGATACTCACTTTTCCCAACACCATTTGTTGAAGAGTCAATTCTTTCCCCATTGTGTATTCTTGGCACCCTTGTTGAAGATCAGTTGACCGTATATTCATGGATTTATTTCTGGGCTTTCTGTTCCATTCCATTGGTACACAGTCTTTCTTTATGCCAGTACCATACTGTTTTAATTACTGTGTTGTAATATATTTTGAAATTAGGAAGTGTAATACTGGGACTTCCCTAGTGGTCCAGTGGTTAAGACTCTGCCCTTCCAATGCATGGGTTCGATCCCTGGTTGGGGCACTAAGATCCCACATGCCGTGCAGCTAAAAATAAATAAATTGTCTTAAAAAAAAAAAAGGCTAGAAACCATCAAAACAAAACAAAACAAACAAACAAAAAAAACCACTTTGAAAAGAAATACACCTTTAGAAAAAAAAAGGAAGTGTGGTACCTCCATCTTTGTGTTTTTTATCAAGATTATTTTGACTACTCAGAACCTTTTGTGATTTCATATGAATTTTAAGATTTTTTTTCTATTTCTGTAAAAAATGCAATTAGCATTTTGGTAGAGACTGCATTGAATTTGTAGATTGCTTTGGGGAGTACAGACATTTAAAAAATATTGTCTTCCAATCCATGAACACATGATGTTTTCCCATTTATTTCAATCTTCTTCAATTTCTTTCATCAATGTTTTATAGTTTTCAGTGTGCAAATCTTTCATCTCTTTGATTAAATCCATTCCTATGTATTTTTTCTCTTTTGATGCTGTTGTAAATGGGATTCTTCCCTGATTTTCTTCTCAGATAGTTTGTTGTTAGTGTATAGAAACAATTAACTTTTGCATAATGACTTTATATTCTGCAACATTACTCAACTCTTTTATTAGTTTTAACAGGTTTTTTTTGGTGTGTGAGGTCCTTAAGGTTTTCAAAGTATAAAATCATGTCATCCTCAAACAGAGATAATTTTACTTCTTCCTTTCCAATTTGGACACTTTTTATTTCATTTTCTTGCCTAATTGCTCTTGCTAGGAAATATGGTGTATCACATTAACTGATTTTCATATGTTGAACCATCCTTCAATCCCATCCCATGGATAAATCCCACTTGGTAATGGTTTAATGATCCTTTCAATGTGTTGTTGAATTTGGTTTGCTTGTATTTTGTTGAGAATTTTTGCATTTATGTTTATCAGGGATAGTGGTCTGTAGTTTTCTTTTCTTGTAATGTCTTTGGCTTTGGTATCACAGTAATGCTGGCCTCATAAAATAAGTTTGGAAGTATTCCCTCTTCTTCTATTTTTTGGAAGAGATTGAGAAGGATTGGTGTTAATTCTTAAATCTTTGGTACACTTCAGCCATTAAGCCATACGGTCATGGGCTTTCCTTGTCGGAAGTTTTTTGATTACTGATTCAATTTTCTTACAAATTACAGGCCGCAACAGTGAGAGGCCTGCACACCACAATGAAGAGTGGCTCCCGCTTGCCGCAACTAGAGGAAGCCCTCGCACAGAAACGAAGACCCAACACAGCCATAAATAAATAAATAAAAATTTAAAAAAAAAAAAAAGGACTTACTATTGTCATTTTGTCACTTGTTTTCTGTCTTGTAGTAGCTCTTTTGTCCATCTTTTATTCTCTTGCTATTTTACTTTGTATTTCATTGGTAATTTAGTAATGGTATGCTTTGTTTCCTTCCTCTCTCTCTCTCTGTCATATATCTTCTACATGTATTATTTTTGTGGTTACCATGGGGCTTACATAAAACACCTTATAATTTTAACAGTCTACTTTAAGCTGAGAGCACCAATATTTGGTCATTCTTAACCAATTTAAAAATGGAGTAAATATCTCTTCCCTGCAATGAGTACAGTGTAATTTTTTATAACGTTTATTGGCAAAACAAACATTTCACTTTGACATTTTTGGTTTAGCTTTTGAACTAAACAAAACCAAATGTTGGTTTATAAATATGTACATTTTGCTTGGAGAACAGCTACAGTCCAAGTGACGTATATTTTCTCTGAATCTCAAGACAATTGTTTTCAAAAATCTAACTCTGGATTAAAAGATTTACTTATCTTGCAAATTATAAAACATCATAACCATAGTTGCTGGTGTAGATTAAAAAACAATTCAGTTTTTTAAGTAATAGAGTAACGAATTTATTTTAAAATGGCGTGAAGAATTTACCATCAAGGTTAAAGTAAACAAGGTTATCTCAAAGTAACAGGAAATGACAGAAGGAATTTTAAGGCATTTTATTACTTATTTCATTGTGAGTAACTTAGGTTTACAAGTCTGTCACCCACACTAAACTGAATATCCCTGTATATCAGGGAATGCATTTATTATTGTAACCCCCTCTGCCTACTGCTCTGTGTAGTATATAATGGGTTCTCTATAAATGTTGGCTGATTTCTATTGTGAAACTAAGCAAAAGGGAGAGTAATAAAAATATTCTTTAGTTTGGTAGAATTACACTCCCTGTTGAGGGAGTAATGGCAAACAAGGATCCCACTGAGGAGCCAGAGGTGATTAGAATAATCCAGGTGTGAAGTGACCTAACTGTTGGCAGTGAGAATGGAAAGGAAGGGATGGGTCAAACAGAGTCTATGAGGGGAAAAAAAGGAGCAGAGATGATCAAAAAGGAAAAAAAAGAACAAAGTTAATTTAAAAATGTAGATCCTGCACAACTGGATGAAAAATGGAAAGATTGATGAAATAGGGAGCAAGGTTTAGGAGGGGAGATGACGAAGTTCTCAGGGGTTGGCCACCTGGAGGAGCAGAGTAGAGGCAGGACAAGAGACTGAAGATCACAGTGATGAGTATGCAAAGGCAGACCAGAGGACAGGGATGCTGAAGCCACCTTTCATGATGGAGAAGGGTGAGCATGCAAAGAGCCGGAGGAGGCCAGAGAAAGAGGGAATAAGCTGGGAAAGAGCATCACAGAAATCCAAAGAGGTGATGATTTCAAAAGAGGGCATGTCTACAATATAAATGCTACCAGTGAGACAGAGAGAAAATTTCTGATGAGAGCATTCCTTCTTACTACTTATGATAAAGATCACAGGAAAGAGAACCAATTTATGGTGAAAGGTGATAATAAAACAGCTCTAAGTGGCATGGTCTGTCATTTAATGCCCTCCTTGAGCCAGCACTAATTTATCTATCCAGTTTTCTCCCCAGGATAGGCAAGGTCAGGCCTTTACCCTTCATCGTTTTTTTAGTTGCTTTCTGCATGTTCTCATCTCTATTTCCACTTCCCCAGTGAACTATCCCTGTCAAAATCTCACCTTCTTCTCCAGCTTTATCTTCTTCCTGAAACATTTCCATCCCTACCAGGCAGATGTCTTGCATTCCTTTGAACTTTCCTGTCACCTTTCAACTCTCCCATGATACGGAGAATATTTTTGTTGCTTATACATATTTTTTTGTTTCTTGTTTATTTTGTTAGTCATATTAATTTCCCTTTGAAGAAAGAAAAGATCAGACTCAGCATTTACTACATCTCCTTGGATGGAAAAGAAAACTGTGCCCTACATATTTCATTTATTCCTGTATTTAACAATCTGAGGGCTGACTCAGGCCAGATGTTGTTTGGGGAGGCTGAATATAGCACTGAAAAGATAGAGAGGCTCTTACCCTCTGGGAGCTTACTTTCTATGCTTTGGGTTTACATTGACTAGTTAAATGTCTTTTCAATTCTAAAGATTTATTACTCTAAGGGTCATTTCCTAATTATGGTGGTATTCTTAAAATACATCTATTCTCCACTGAGATGATCTTATAATTCTCTTCCATCTGAAACAAGATATCAGAAAGACCATTTTAAAATAGAAAATTGCTGATTACAATCATCATTGAAAAAGAGAAACCTTTAGACAAGAATATGTTTTCTCAGATAAAATAATCAAACTGATGTAATTCTTTAGAGCTAAGCTTACAAACACTAGAGCAGAATGCCCTAGAAGAAGAAAGATTCTGCTATAATGAGTTTTTAATGTTTTCAGTGCATCACTGGAAACACAATTTAATATACCAAGTTAAGAGAGAAGCTGCTTTTCTACTCAAGGAGTAACAGTATCTAATATGCTCAAGTTGCCAATTTATATGGAAACATTTAAAATCACTACATGACAGTAATACCCATTGGAGACAGCAACATGGTATCTTATAAAAATAATGCATTATAAAAAATGATGACATATTATGTCATTAAGACAAAGCCCCAAACTCAATAGCTATTGCTAAATACATCCTGGAAACAGGGAGATGAAAATATATTATAATATTAAGGTTAAATGGTATAAGCAGAAATTTGGGAAAATGTGATATTCTATTTTACAAAATCAAAGAAATGTAAATATAAAACCTCCCTGAGTTATGGTTCAGCATTTCAAATCATAATGGATGGGATTCCTTCTCATTTTTTAAAACTAGGCAATGCATTGTCCCACGATTAGAAAAGGTTCAAGTTTTTCTTTTTCTCCTTCAGAAAAATGATCAAGACATTTATTTATCTCAGTTCTGATCTGATTTTTTCATCCTTTATTTTATACATAAACAAAGGAATTCTTCAATCCATATACCTTTCTCTTAATTGCATCACAACATTTTTTAAAAAGTAATTTTTATTTCTTTTTTAAAATCCATTTGTGATGTAAACTTTGCATCCTTCACAAACTTGCTATGCATTGAATAATTCTAAAAAACCAAAATGTGTTCTGGAGATCTACTGTACAACATAGGGGCTTATAGTTAAAAATACTGTACTGTATACTTCTAATTTTATTAGGAGGGTAATCTCTTACCACAAAAGAAAAATCAATATAAAAATCAATCAATCGGGTGGGAAGAAACTTTGGGAGGTGATGGATTTATTCTATAGATTTGATTGTGGTGATGGTTTCACGGGTGAATATTTATCTCCAAACTGATCAAGTTGTATACGTTAAATACTAACAGCCTTTTGTATGTCCATAGTACCTCAATAAGGTGATTTTAAAATAACAATATAAAATAAGAAATTTTCAAAAATTGGGGCAAGTCATATACTTGGCAAGTTCAAAAGGCAAAAAAATTAGAAGATTGGGGATGAATGGGAATTTGGAAAGATAGCAAATGACATAAACTCTATTAGAAAGAGGTGATGATGAGATTTCCTTCAGTTTAAATATTGATAATAGTCTTTATCCATCCTTTTCAAATACTGATGAACTGGCATCAGTCCTTTTTTGCTTCTATATGATTTTACCTGACCTACCATGCACAGAATTTCTTAATTGCCACTAACATCTTTCACCTTTCCCTCATTAATATTGAATATTTATTCAATATCTGCTGTGCACAGGGCATTGGAGAGAGGATGAGAGAAACTTAAGACTGCTATTATATCTGTTCTCTATGCCTTGATTTTTTTCCCCTAATGCTTTATTAGTTCAGCTTAGGACAATATTTCCTAAAATTTATAGGATGCCTTAGAGTTTTCAATCTAACATACATTTCCAAGAGGGAATTTTGGTATGTGGTAATCTCTATACTTATTTGAGCAGGGATACAATGTTTTTTAAATTGCTAACTATTGCTAAGCCCTACAAACACAACTTGAGAGATACCATAGTAGAGTGAAAAGGGCAGAGCAGGAGGATCCAGGAAGAGTCACTGCTAATGTTGACCTGCTGACCTGCAGTACTGACTAATTTTCCATTCAGTAGTTACTGGTAACAAGACATAATCTGTCCATTTAGAGAAAGATCTACCAGAGCATCTTGTTTAACAATCAGCTTTTGTCCTAAAGAGATTCGTCTATTCCCTGAATTATGCCCTCCCTTTGATTACGATACAAGATTCTGAATTAAATTCCTTAAGCAAATAGATGAAGCAGATGGTAGATGAAGTTTTTCTTCAGGGAATTTCTAAATATGTATTGAAGATTTCTTTCAAAGTCTGAGTAGGATATATCGGCAGAGAATAGGAATCCAGGAAGTCTGATAGAGAGAACTGCCAAGTATTTAACTTGTACCTGGAACTGTTATAAAATCTAGTACAAAGGTTAATCTAAAAGAATTATTAAAGATAACTTCCTTAGGAGTAATTTTCTAGATTAATTTGTTGAATTTTCCTTTTTCCTTCTTTTGTTCATATTGCTTTGTGAAAGTTTCTTTTAGGTAAACATGTACATCCTTACTGCTAAGAGGTACATATCTTGAAATAATTTTCATTCTGAGGATATGAATCCAAACAACAAAAGCCAAAATACCATAAACTGAATAAAGTCTAACGTTCAAAACACCCTAAACTGAATAAATCTTTTTCTGCCTTGGCATCTATTCATCAGGAAGACTTTTGAAAGTCACCTTTGCATAATAACTCTCCCAGAACAGTTTTAGAACCTTGACTGTGACAGTGAAGTAAGGCCACTGCAAATCACTGTTCTGAGGACAATGTCTCATAAAGGTAGACTTAATCTTATAATTCATTAAAACGAAAAAACAAACAAACAGAATTTTACTTGTCCCTTGTTAGAAGCTTATTTCTGCCTTCATATGTTTGCCCAAGCTATTCCTTTCTTCAATTTTCCATCAATCCATATACCTTCCCTTCAGAAATCTCAAAATTCATCTCTTCCTGAAGATCACAGTTCATTATTCAACCTTTGAAAAGCATTTATGGAGGCACTAGGTATATAATGGGAAACAACAAAGACATGGTTTCTAGCCTAGTAAATCTTTTTATTGGGGAAAAATATTTAAACAAACAACCAGAAACATTAATATATACTAAGGAGTAGTGATAAAGACTATGCTATGAAGAAAATATACAGTATGCAGTATATAGTTTATAGTATATAGTATATAGTGTATAGAATATAGTATGCATAACATAGTACACAGCATATAGCATGTAGCACATAGCATACGCTATGTGGAGTTTACTATATAGTATTTAGCATCGTATATAGTGGACAGTTAGGTGAGTGCCCCGAATGGCTAAGAGTTGAAGGATGCTTAGGAATTAAGCACGGGTTGGCGACGGAGAGTTCCAGACAGAGGAAACAGGTGTGCACGGCCTTGAGATGGTAAGGAGCATGGTTCCTTTGAAGACTAAAAGGAGGTCAGCATTGCTGGGCCACCAACGTGAAGGAAAGAGTACCTCCAAATAACACTCCCAGGTTGTCTCTCCACCTCCATCCCACCACTACCCAGTCCTTGCTCCACACAGAGTCCGCCTCTACATGGTCAGCAAGGAGCTTGGTGAGGGGGCAGAGAGGAGCCATTTGTCTCGAAGAACCATCTTGAGGGACATCACTGAGCAAATTCGAGCACTGTGGCCGTAGGTAGGGATGCTGACACAGGAAAATAAGCCCTCTGTCTTTCCTGCTACCCACGGACACTAGAACACATTAGGGAGCACCGTGGGGGAGGAGGTGAGGAATGGAGGTAAGAAGGTGAGGGGGCAGGGTTCTCTCCCACCCCCTCCTTGCTCATCCTCCTCATGGTCTGCTCTGCAGGTAGAGAGCTCATGGCCTCAATAAAAACTGAGATGCGTTTGGAAGGGTGCTGGGAGGAAGGGATGTATCTGGTTCAGGACAGGTTGGGGATTACATGGCCCGCAAGGAGAGAGCAAGCTCTGCCACAGAAGGCGAGAGAAAACCCACGTGTCAACAAAGAAAATCCGTATCTAAGACATTTGTGTACACTGATGCATTCAAACCAAGAAAGGCCTTTATGGGACCTAGTTGCTGGCAGTAAAGATTTGGTAATCTCATTAGGAAAACAATATATTCATACAGAAAGGAGTTAAAATAACATAACAATATATATAAAAGAATACCATCACACACTGGAGATTATTAAGTCTTAGCGGAATTTTAACAAGGAGCTGGATTTGGTCCAGGAAAAATTCCTGTAGAAAATAAGAACCAAGGCAATATATAAAGGATAGGAAGACTGCTGGGGTTATTAAAAGTTATTTTTAATAGCTTTATAAAGCACCAAAAGTACTTCCATGTAAAAACTTTGAAAACAAAAATTATATTGGGTTGGCCAAAAAGTTCGTTTGGGTTTTTCCGTAAGATGTTATGGAACAACCCAAACGAAATTTTTGGCCAACCCAATAAAAAGTAAAACAAAAATCAAATTTGACTCTACTACCCAGAGATAAATACGGTCATTAACCTTTTCGATTTTCTTACATTCTCTCTCCCGAAGCAATATTCTCACATTTCCCTAGACAATCCATTCTCTCAATATAAAAGTGACTATTTATGTATAGTTTGTTCTCTCCTCAAATCTCCCCCACACTCTCAGACCTCCTCACTCTCAGCTGATGATTTTATTTTTTATTTCACTGTGGAAACAGAAGCCACGGGAAGAACGGCCTCCAATCTAAGGCTGGCTCCTCCCTCTGGGTACCCTTCCCACGACCCTCTACTCTGAAGGACTCTGCTTCTCCAATTGTATCTCCTAAAAGATATGTCTTCCTAGTTTCCCCAAACAC
Source organism: Balaenoptera acutorostrata (assembly GCF_949987535.1). Classification (NCBI taxonomy): domain Eukaryota; kingdom Metazoa; phylum Chordata; class Mammalia; order Artiodactyla; family Balaenopteridae; genus Balaenoptera; species Balaenoptera acutorostrata. Next base: position 15,339,164 of record NC_080066.1, read on the forward strand.
ACACAGATAGATGCACACACACACACACCTCCTTTGGCTTCACTTCACACAAAATAAAACAAAAACTTCCTTTGGCTCCACTTCTTTTCCAGCTAGGATCCTGTTTTTTAGCACTTCCGTACAGAATTCATTTATAGATTTGTTAAAAATGCAGTCTCCTGTGACCACATTCCATGTACCCTCCAACTCTCCCCTGAACCCACACCTATCAGGCTTCTGTTCCCAGGACTCCTTCCAAGCTGTTCTTACCAAGGTGAGCAGGGAATCCCACACTGCCCATCCGATGCTCAGCAGGGCCACATTAAGACCTTTGAGGGACCTTTTTTCATAAAAAGTATTAAAAATTATAATTTATGTGCATTGCTATAAAGACAAATATAATACAGGCTGGATTCATTATTATTATCTTTATTGTTATTATGTTCATTTTTTATTTCTGATTTTCAAAGAAATTAAAATGAAAACATTCTGTGAGCTCCTACAAGTATGATGAGCCAGAGGCACCTGTCGGTTAGTGGATAACCTGGCCCTGACAGTGACTTTTCAGCCCTCACCTTACTCAGACTCTCAGGAGCATTCCACATAGTTGATTATGCTCCTCTTGAAACCTATTTTCAAATGTCTACAGTGACACTACACTCTTGGTTTTCTTCCTACCTTGCTGGTTGCTGTTTCTCAGTCTCTTTGAAAGCATTCTCCCTCCTTCTTACCTTGTAAATACTGGTGTGCTCCACGGGTGAGTCTAGGACCCTTCTCTGTTTACCTACACTCAATCCCTAGGTACTCTCAACTTGTCCTGTGTCTTTAGAAACTGATTACTCCTAAATTTAAAACTCCAATCCCCACTTCTCCCCTAAATTGTGGACTCAGAAATCTTAAAAGTTTTTTTGACATCTCCATTTGAATGTTTTCTAGGAATCTCAAACTTAGCAGGCTGAAAATGGACTCCCCCTCACCCCTCAATCCTGCTCTTCCCATGTTCTACACCATAATAAATAACACTGCCATTCATTCAGTTGTGCAAGCCAAAACCCTTAATGTCACCCTAGACTTTCTCTTTTTCTCATACCCCTTAGCCAATTCATCAGCAAGTATTATCAGTAATACCTTCAAAATATATCCAGAAAACTTCCATTGATGGCAATGGAATAGGACAGATGCACAACCCATTTAATAAGCATGGAAGAGTGATTCGATTTATGGATTAAAGGAGAGTAGGAATAAGTAATGACTATATCTTGGGATAAGGGCTGTGTTACAAAGAGAAATAGGAAAGTTAGGCAAGCGTGTTCAATTACTCTCAGAGATGTGATGATACTTATCTAAATGTACTGAATTTTAGGAAACACTGAGTTATCCAAATCAAGATAACAAATAGATGTAGGATGATGTTTAGGTGTAATAACAATATAGAATGTAGATTGCAGATTTGGGTGTATGGAAGATGAAAAGCTTTTGAAATACAAAAATAAAAGATGAGAAGCTGAGTCACAATTTGGGGCATGCTATGTACACAAAATGGCAGAAGGAGCAGTCAATAAAATGAGACAGACAAGGATCTCTTAGAAAGGTTGGTTAAAAAAGAAAAAGAATATATATATCTGAATCACTTTGTTGTACACCTGAAACTAACACAACATTGTAAATCAACCATACTTCAATTAGAAAAAACCCCACCAAGATATTGTTACTTAATAGAATCTAAGGGGAGACAATATTTCATCAGGAACTGATGACCAGCAAAGCCTAATGCCACAAAAAGGTCAAGGAGAATGAAGGTCTGTCATCTGCCCTTAGATTTGTGAAGGTGCTGGGCATTACTTTAGTAGGTCAATTTTGTAATAACCCTAGAAAGGCAGAGTACAAGCATTAAGAACTTTCCAATGAAGGTATCAATCAAAGACATTTTTAGTAGAAGAAAAGCATAGTAACTAAAGAAGAAAATGGAGTGAACCAAAAATTTTCACGATTTGCAAGATATGAAGTGCATGAAAGCTGAAGAGAAGGAAGCGGGAAACATCAAGAGGCCAGGAAAGAAAGGACTGATGCTGAGTGTAGATTCCTCAAGGGTCTAAATCTAAAGAATAACATGATTGACGATGTGTGTTTTATTTAGGCTTATAATTCAATCTCCCTTTCCTGACTTAGAATTCACACAAACCTTCACTGAACTGAAATGAGAGCCACCACGTTCACTATGCTTTGGAAGAGTGTGGATGAGTAGATTAATCTCACCCCACCCTCTGAGATTGTTAAAAATACTATATAATCTCCACACACCATTTTCAGAAGTCACTGTGTCCCCAAACCAGATGCTATTAATTACTTTATCTGTAATCATACCTTTTCTTTGTGACTTACTTTCATCACTCTTCAGAGAAAAAATTTTGAAATAGATGAATTGCAGCTACTGGCCAATGAAAGCCTTGACATCTTTTTTTTTTTCTTTAGTTCCTTTAATTAATTAATTAATTAATTTTAACATCTTTATTGGAGTATAATTGCTTTACAATGGTGTGTTAGTTTCTGCTTTATAACAAAGTGAATCAGCTGTACATATACATATATCCCCATATCTCCTTCCTCCCACCCTCCCTATCCCACCCCTCTAGGTGGTCACAAAGCACCATCTCCCTGTGCTATGCGGCTGCTTCCCACTAGCTAGCTGTTTTACATTTGGTAGTGTATATAGGTCCATGCCACTCTCTCACTTCGTCCCAGCTTACCCTTCCCCATCCCCGTGTCCTCAAGTCCATTCTCTACGTCTGCGTCTTTATTCCTGTCCTGCCCCTAGGGTCATCAGAACCATTTTTTTTTTAGATTCCATGTATGTGCGTTAGCATACGGTATTTGTTTTTCTCTTTCTGACTTACTTCACTCTGTATGACAGACTCTAGGTCCATCCACCTCACTACAAATAACTCAATTTCATTTCTTTTTATAAGCCTTGACTTCTTAATGATAACAAGTTTAAACTGAATTACTAAACTAGCAAGTGAGGACAACAAAAGATGATATGGTGATTACCATGTAACTGCCAACACAACTCACAGTTTTTTGTTTACACTTTTTTCTTTTAACTCCTGTGGATATGATTTGGGCTACTAATACATAACAGACAATTTTTATATCAATTTAGATGAGTGCCCAGCAAAAACTGTGTTTTACTGATGAATATTTTTGAGATGAACCGATTGAACCACAAATCAAAATGTAAAATGCACCAAATAATTGGCAAAATTATTTAACTGAGCAGAAGACTGCCCTCTCTTTCCTTTCTGTCACTTGTGTTGCTAAGTGGTTATCACTCACACTGTGGGCCAAGGAAATTTTACCTTAAATTACATTCTAGGGGGAGGAGAGAAGAGCAACAGGAATGACATGACCTGAGCAACTGAATTACAGTCAACTCTCAATTACATCGAATGCCTTCTGAACTACACAGCGTGTCTGCACTTGGGTGATAACTCTGCCATGTTTATTGTACTTCCACCCTGCGCCTTGGAGGAAGAAATTGTTTATATCACATCACCTCGATGTTATGGATTTTCTGTTTTGTTGCTATGGAAACCTACTATTTCTTTTCACTATCACCCCTCCACCCGTATCTATATGGAATTACAAATGGAAACACAAGGGGAATTACAAATTTATGAAAACATCATCACAAACTCCTACATGCAGACTAAGCATTTGGTAACTTGGTCTCAGTGTGAAAAAACAGTATTAGATTTTCTCTACATGAATCATTGCTTTATCCAGAAACCCTTCAACACTTTCCCTCACCACTTATGGTTTTCCACAGTCGGGAATACTTCCGTGGAGAGTCAGCATTTGCTAGAACGAGATTCTCTTACTCATTGTGCCCTTATGGTGTACTTATTTCCAGAGACAAGAAAGAGACAAAGTTTGTTTGTTTTCTGGAAGCTACTGGCTCAGTTTCCTCCTACAAATTTTGTGACAGAGAATAAGTTGTTAGATTCATATTTTCAATGGATTCATTTTCTGACTGTAAGAGGAAATATTTTGTTTTTCTTTTGCATCTATATTGCATATTGATTTTATATTTTAAGGCTTGTTATATCACAATTATACTGTTACCTTTTACACAAAAGCTATTTTACATAAAAGCTGTTTTGAGAATGTATTACTAAAAGAAAATAGTAAAACAAATTATAAGATTCCTATCAAACATAATTAAGAGAATCTCCTTACCAATATATATATAATCACTCCCTCAGTCAACCCTAACTAGATTTTATCCTCCCAGAACTTTCTGTCATATTTCTCAAGGGGGAGATGGAATACTGTGAAAACAAACATAAAATTTTCTTATGGCTCAGAGGCCCTCACTCAAACAACTTAGCACTTTTTTTTTTCCATTTTGCTGTTCATGTTCATTTTATATTTTATTGCTAAACAAAGAAACACTAAACAACAACAACAACAGTGAAAAACAAACCTTGAAACATTCTTTTGAGGGTATGTGGGAAATAGACTGGAAAGGAAAGTACTAAAAATATTCAATTCTTAATTTTTAAATAGAAGTTCTATAAAGATTATTTAATTATGGTTTATCAAAATGATGGACCATCATGAAGATATTAGCTTTGCAAATTAGTATTTAATGACATGAGAAAATAGTCTTAACATAATTAGACTAAAAAGAACAATTTCTGAAACAGTATGTTCTGCAAGACCCCTTTTGTATGGCTGGAAGAATATACTACAAAATGTTAACAGTGATAATTCCTGGGTGCTGATATTAATACTGATTTCTTTTTCTTTTTTTCTGCCCTTCAGTATTTTCTAAATATTTTAGAGTATATCAGTTAGGAATGCTTTTGGCTGCAGTAACTGAAAATCTGACTAACTGGTTTAAACAAATATTGGTTTATTTAATTTAATTTATTTTTTTATTTTACATTTTTATATAGCAAAAAGTCTGGAATGGGAACTTGTTGGCATTATTTCAGCTGCTTAATAATGACCTTCTTTCAGTTCTCCCATCGTTAGCTTTGTTGCTTTTTTTCCCCTTAAAGGCTTTTTGCCTCATGATGACAAATTTTACCTTAGTAACAGGGAATCATATCTGATTTCAAGGTAGAAAATGGGACCAGAAATAGTGTTAGTCATGCCTGTTCCATTTAGATTCTTTACTGAAGCCCCTTTCTGAAAACTAACACCCAGACTGATTTTTTTTTTTTTTTTACATCTCACTTGCCAGAACTGGATTACAGGGACATCCACAGCTGCACAGCAGGTAGAGACAGACTGCCATAAGTGGTTTAGATTCATCGTAAGTCAATGACAATATCTTACAATATTGAACCTTGAACAAAATCAGGATTCTATGAGGAGGGAAGAAAGTGGGAACGTGTATTTAACAGTGTCTTAGGCTAAAAAATGCCACCACCCCCCACCTCCAAAGAGATCCACGCCCTGGAACATCTGAATGTTATCTAATTTGGCAAAAGAAGGTCTTTGCAGATCCTTGGGTATTAAGGATCATGATGGATTATCTGGATGGGCCCTAATGCAGTTACATGTATCCTTAAAACAAGGAGGCACCAGGAGATTAGATACACATGTGCATGCGCACAGGGGAGAAGACGACGTGAGGATAGAGCAGAGAGAAATGAGAAGACATTGGTCTTGAAGAGATTCAGACTGGAAGAGGCAAGTAACATATTCCCCTCTAGAGCCTACAGGGGGAGTGCGACCCTGCCAACAATGATTTCAGCCCAGTGATACTAGTTTCTGACTTCTGGCCTCCAGAACTGTGAGATAATACATTCCAGCTGTTTTAAGCCACCCAGCTTGTGGAAATTTGTTACAGCAGTCAAAGGAAACTAATACATATAAAAAACTGACATTTTATGTCTGCCACATAGACTATATATATGTAGAGAGAGAGAGACAGAGACAGAGAGACAGAGACCAAGTAATATAATATTACTTTCAAAATCATGTATTTATTACTTTTAGAAGAATATTATTTTTAAAATAAAATAATTTGTAGAACAAAGAATTAATTCTTCCCATATTTCCATTTCAAAGATATAATATATTTTCATCAAGGTGCTGCCCCCAAATTTAAACAAATCTTTATATGATCCACGGGCATCTATAACCAATTCCACTGACGTCTACAGAAATTGCCTGGGCATCTTCAAAACTGGATTTGGCTGCAAAGGCTAAATAACTGATACCCTGCTAGCTTTATTTTTGCATTTTTTTCTATTCAATTATAGCCTTTAGTTTGGAAAGAGAAATTTGTGAGCAAAAACAAATAGATTCATGCTAAATCCAAAAGCTATAATTGGGACAAGTTTTTAAGGAAGAAATTAAGGCAATGGGTAGAGAGCACTGCTCTCAATTTTCCTACAGAAACAAGGTTAAAATAGTATCTTTAATCTGCCATGGAAAATAAGTGAGGGATGACAGAATATTGGTATTCACTTCAAAGCCAGTTATGAAAGTTTTCCTTTTTTCCCTCCAGAACTCAACACGACATGGGCTATTTTCAGACCATGATCTCTCTTTCATCAAAGTCAGCGCTAGCTGTGAAGACCACCTGCTCCAGGTAATTACCTTAAATACACTCTCAGAGTCTCCTGATTCAAATGACCTATTTTTTGGTGAAATAAGATGTCTCTTAACTTTGGCTGTGTGAAGTATGCTCCCAACTCTAAATTACTTATTCACAGGAGACAAATGCTCTGGGATCAATTCAAAGCACTGATCTCTCTCAGTGGGCCCATCAGAACTGTATTCCCAAAGCACAACAAGAAAGCAATCTGCAGATTACCAGCTAGAAATGACTATGTAGGCTGAAAACCAGCCAAATGGAAAACCTGCAAAATTGCTCTTCTAAACATCTTATTCAGATAAATCTAAAAAGGGAATTAATTTTGCTTTTATTCATGTAGGAAACAAATATTCAGATCCTGCCTTTAGGAGAGAGCGTGCTGTTTGTCCAGTGCTTGTAATGATTTTATATCCATCAATGAACACTTTTTTCCTGACTCCTTTCCCCAACACATATACCAATACATTTGCATAAGTGGGGGAACACCTATATCAGTCTTGGGGGCCAGGCATGGCTTCTGTGAAGAAGTGCATCAACTGAGACCCGAAGGTCTGGCAGGGATAACGCCGGTAAGGACTCTGGGAAGCAGGAGTGTGTGAAAAGGCCTGGACAAGGGGATCAGAGCACTGGAACCCGGAAGTATTTAGATATGGCTGAAACTCAGTGCAGGAGGGCTATCTGGATAAGCTAAAAAGTTGAAAGCATGAACAGCCCACATTTCATGGAATTCCTGCTGAAGCACAAAGGATGTGCCTCACCTGCAAAAGAGTATTTTGCTGTAGGGAGAAAAGTCTGGAGGGGCAGGAAGAGAAGAATAACAATAACCTAGGGGGGTACATGAGTTATCCAGGAGGGAGGGCAACAGGGAAGACATGAAGACAGAAAGTATGTAGAAAAGTTGTTACATTAGAGAAAGATTAAAAAGTACAATTGTTCAAGACTTGGTAACACGACAAGAACTGGTGAGAAGAGTGAAGTCAAGAACGACAGGAAGACTTCAGGTCTGGACAAGGCAGCGGGTGGGGTTCCCAACACAGGGGTAAGGGAACCCTGGCAGTGGGAGTGGGGAGTGGGATGTTGAATTCAGTGTTGCCTTTGGGACAGGGCCTCAACACAGAGCTGCTCCAAATGTTGGTGATATGTATACGTCAGAATCCCCAGAAAGTTCTGGGCTGGGTATATCTGCACAGTGATGTTTTAAATCATGGGGGAGGTGGCAATGATCAAGTTCACAAGGCTATCTTCACCCTGCGTGCAACCCAGGTAGCAAAATAATTTATTACCTATTACCTCAGAATACTGTGTCTGAAGTTTTATTCATCAGACATTTGATGGGATATTCTAGGAAAAAAATCTTTAATATCAGAGATTATGCAAATGATATCTTACTCATGATACTACTAATATTGTTTAAAAGCATACTTTTTAGCTACTATTAACATGTGATAACATTTGCTTTTAGGATATAGGGGAATTATTTTCTGGGGCTTTCCATAAAATAGGTAAGTAACGATAGTTTACACCAAAGTCATTTTGTTTTTAATGTGCAACTGTATGCAGTGTTTATGGAGTACTCACATATATTACGCACAAGAAACATCTACAACTTCAGAGTTTCAGAACTTTCTCTGAAGCTTTTTAACTTTAAATAACTCTATGTAAGGCAACAACTGTAGGTTAAATACTACATTTATATAGCACGAAATAAGGGAGGCTGAACCAGTGAGCAGAATGTATATAGACAGCAAAGCAAAGTTAAATATAAGCATGTTATTGTCTCCAGGGCATGCAAGCAGAACTACATAGCCCATCTTCCTCCACATTTCCCTTCCATCTAATTCATTCATTCTGCTCCTGACCAGGGTTACTTCCTGCTTAGAGTTTATAGTTTCCTGACCCTCTGTTGCCATTTCAGATTTTGTTAATAAACCTAAGAATGATGTCAGTTTTGCCTTTTCCTTTATTTTCTGTGGAAAGTAGTTCCTGTTACTTGATTTTGGTGGAAATCATGCTTGAACTTTAAAAAATAACCCAGTATCCCAGAATACATATGGGCATTTCCCCCTATTTATTGTTTAATTCTCCTGCCATCTTCCAAAAAAAAAAAAATTGGGATATGAACCACCGTGGGCACCATGCACCCGACACTTAGGTCGGCCAGTGGCAAGGCTCAGCTTCATTTGTGGTGAGCTAACTTCTTTGACACTCAGCTGTGCCCAAGGCAATGCCACTACATAGGATTTACCAGGGTGTGCAGGTCAGGGGAACTGTGAGATTTTCCCTCCTTGTTACCCTACTGCAAAATGGTTTTGAAAACACACACAATGGATATAGACTCCAATGCCCATATTCCTGTTTACCCAAGCAAGATGGAGCCCATGTGACAATAAAGGTGGGACTATCACTAAATGCCTCAGAGTGCTATTTACCCTGTGTTTCTTGTATCAGTTCATTGTTATTCTCTTGTGGGCTCTCTTTCACTCTCAATTAACTACCATGTGTAAGAGTTCTGTCAATGAACTATCACCTCTTTCAATCTGCTTTGTAGTCTTCAGTCTTGGCCCAACGTTAACCACATAATGGAAACGATGACCAAGACCCTGCTTTCCATCCACCTCTCACAATGGAAACAAAGAAAACAACCATAGTAATCTCCTCCACAGAACCTTCAACCATCCCACCTTACTGGTTATTAAATTAAGTTCAACCTTCTAATATCAAGGACTTTTACATAATGCCTCTAACCCATTCCTTGACCTTATCACTTAGTAAATATCTCCACATCTCATGCACAAGTCACTGGACCACTCACCACTCTCCACCTGTGCTGTAAACTGTTCATCTGTACATCTTTTATTTCCTCTGCCTGCAACTCCCTTCCTCAGCTTCTCAGTCTATCAAAATCCTACTCTTGCTTCAAGACTCAAGCCAAATGCTACTTCCTCCATAAATCTATTCATGATGCATGAAGCAGAAATTAATTTGTTTTTATCTGGGCTTCCAAAGCCTTTGGTAATATCTCTACAATGTATGACATGCATATGAATGTGTGTGTGTGTGTGTGTGTGTGTGTGCATGTATGTATGTAAATTTAACAGCAGGTCTTTGAACTTAACATTTCCTATTTTGACTTGTTTGTGAGTGGTTCTAAATGACCATGACATGCATTATTTATGGTTTTATAGAAGCACTGATTGAATTACCCACTGTGGGGAGCACATACTGGAAGGAGTTTCTGAACTAGCTGTAAGCCCAGCTTGTGCCCCAGCAGCTCTGTTCACTAGATAAGGTCAAACACAATTGTGGGGAAAACTATATGCTGTAGTAATATCCTTAAATCATGGAACAGATATATCCCTCAGTGAATATAAAAAGTTTCTAATCTTTATTCAGTGTTTAGCACTTGCCAAGGCCTGTTCTATGCACTTTATATGTATTGTAATCATTAATTCTCACAGCAATTTGTATGGTAGGGGCTATTGAAATACCCAATTTACAGATTAAAAAAAACCAAGCAAGAGAAGGCAAAAAATATTAATTGCAGATGCAGGGTTTGAACCAAGGCCATATTACTCTATAGCTTGCACCTTTAACCAACCCACTCTGCTATCTACCAGTGGTAAATGTGAACGGTCTACTATAGGTATATAATTGTACACCTATACAGGTATATTGTATCTCTACCTCTCTTGTGCATCGAGATAAATGCCTTTTGGTTCATTTCATCAATAGTGCCCAGCATTGTTACTTGTAAATAGCAGACTCTAAAACTAACAATAGGTTCACTAAAATGTTGAACCTCAAAACTTCTTTCCAACACAGAAAAAATATCTCATTCACTCATAATTCTTTCTTCTTAAATGCAAGGCTATAAATTCTCATTTGCCTTAGGGTTTTTCACTAAAAATGAATTTAATACATATTGGAAACATTTAGCTCCATCATTGCAGCTATGTAAAGTAAGCATTGGCAAAGAAAGTGCAGCATTAGGAGAAATCCTTAATCTACACTTAGGGACCACTTGTCAGAAACACAGTTAAAGTAGATTTGAAACACCTCCAGGCCGCCTAGGTCCCTAGCGCTATAAAGTATTCAAATTTTCACTCTTTGACCCATTGCTGTTTAGACAATTCTGATTTTATGAAAAAAGAAAAAGGAATAATGAGTCTGTACTATGGGGATTTATATACTCCATTCCTTTCATTCTGTACAGGCTGACATGCATTTCATTAGCATTTGCGTTAAAGCACAGGAAGGTTGTCGTGACCAAATGCCAGAACCAACATATCCTTGATTAAAACACTGGGAAGGTTTAAGGATATGTCAGAAGTAGTAGAGAAATCATTAATAAAAAGATTCTAATGAAATGAATACAGGATGTGGAAACTATAGTCCACCAACAGAAATGCTGCTTCCAGATATAGCCTTGCTTATTTTTTTCTTTTAAAACAACCTCTAATATATTGCCCCTAGTTTTAAACTATCAAGTTCATTAGGATAAGAAATTATTTTTTCATTGCTACCAAGTGGCTTTTCATCAGGGATAGTGTATCCGACTGCCAAAATGTCAAGGTCTAAAAATACTCAAACTGCATCTATTGGAGGAAGAAAAATCACTTAAGGTTAGAAGGCCCCAGTGGTTTTAAGATTGCTCAGGATTTGACATACATAGCTCAACAAACAAATAGCTCACTGGACAACATTGATATTTATTGGCTTGAAGCTACTCTGTGTGTAAGGCAAATGGAATGAAGGTGATGGATTGTGCTTAACTATATGAAAATGGACAACTTGGCAAATTAAAAAAAAATTACTCAGTGAGCCAAACATTTTCACCCTAAGTGTTCAATGTTAATAAACTGTCTTAAATATTTCTCTGAGTAACAGGTAGATTCTCAGTATCTTCAAGCTGAACAGCACACAAACCTCTTCAAGCCAAAACCTAGGCATTGGGAGTGGGACTGACAAACCTGATATGCGGTTCCGGATACAACGCTGGGGTCCATGCTGGCCTGCGTGAGCCTAGAGGTGGCAAATTTGACTCTCACAGGAAACGCTGGGGCCACGTGCATTCGAACAAACAACCCAGAATAGATTGATATGTCACAGAATCAAGACTGCAAAATGGCAGTTTTTGGACATCTTTGTTTTGAATTCTGCCTTTTCAAAACTGGGAACTCGTGAAAACTCCTTTTTAATTATGAATTTATTCTTTATCCTTGAGAATTTTAAAGTAATTTTTTTATACATCCTTTTCCCTTCCATTTATGATACAAAAGGCTTTTGTATAAAAGACTTTAATCTTAGAAAAGGCGTTGCTTTTAATGTAAGCCGAGCAGAAGTGGCACAGCATTTGTTCAGACTGGTGTTTACGTCACTTCTCTGAAGTTGTGTTCTGTTGTACCCGCAGGCTTGATTTTTCAAGAAGCTACTACAAATGTTGTTCACTTTGAGAATGGGTTACTTGGTTTTTTTACATGTTTATTGGAGTATAATTGCTTTACAGTGTTGTGTTAGTTTCTGCTGTATAACAAAGTGAATCAGCTATATGTATACATACATCCCCATATCCCCTCCCTCTTAAGCCTCCCTCCCACCCTCCCTATCCCAGCCCTCTAGGTGGTCACAAAGCACCGAGCTGATCTCCCTGTGCTATGCGGCTGCTTCCCACTAGCTATTTATTTTACATTTGGTAGTGTCTATATGTCAATGCTACTCTCTCACTTTGTCCCAGCTTCCCCTTCCCCCTCCCTGTGTCCTCAAGTCCATTCTCTACGTCTGCGTCTTTTTTCCCGTCCTGCCTTAGGTTCATCAAAACCATTTTTAAAAAAATTCCATATATATGTGTTAGCATACGGTATTTGTTTTTCTCTTTCTGACTTAACTTCACTCCGTATGACAGACTCTAGGTCTATCCACCTCACTACAAATAATGCAGTTTCATTTCTTTTTATGGCTGAGTAATATTCCATTGTATAAATGTGCCACATCTTCTTTATCCATTCCTCTGTTGATGGACATTTAGGTTGCTTCCATGTCCCGGCTATTGTAAATAGAGCTGCAATGAACATTGTGGTACATGTCCCTTTTTGAATTATGGTTTTCTCAGGGTATATGCCCAGTAGTGGGATTGCTAGGTCGAATGGTAGTTCCATTTTTAGTTTTTTAAGGAACCTCTATACTGTTCTCCATAGTGGCTGTATCAATTTACATTCCCACCAACAGTGCAAGAGGGTTTCCTTTTCTCCACACCCTCTCCAGCATTTATTGTTTGTAGATTTTTTGATGATGGCCATTCTGACTGGAGTGAGGTGATACCTCATTGTGGTATTGATTTGCATTTCTCTAATGATTAGTGATGTTGAGCATCCTTTCATGTGTTCGTTGGCAATCTGTATATCTTCTTTGGAGAAATGTCTATTTAGGTCTTCTGCCCATTTTTGGATTGGGGTTTTTTTTGATATTGAGCTGCATGAGCTGCCTGTATATCTTGGAGATTAGAGAATGGGTTATTTGACCGAGGTGGTTGTGACAGATACTGTCTTATTGAATCACTGAAGGGAAAAAATAAAATCCTTCTCTTCTATCCCCCTTTTGATTTCTCACCCGCATGGCACAGAACTATAATGTTAACTTGCAGAGGCCACCTGACATTCTGCATTTGGACCAAGCTAAGAGGAGACTGTCAACTACACTTTGTGTTGTGGAAATGCTGATATGAATATACAGAACGCCCTTATAACCTAAAGAAAACAGCATAACAAAGCATGGGGCGGGAGGGGATAAACCATATTGTTGCTTAGAACACAGTTTTAGGGAAAAGTTAATGAAAGACATCAGTCACAAACTGTCTTTAAATACTGCCAGACAACAAAAAAGTGAAAATAACAAGTACACATCCCTAGTGAAAAACTCTGGAAGACAGACACAAAGCAGAGGTGACATTGAGCCTTGTAAGAACAATCCTGTGCTGTGTAGTCTAAATCTTGACCTGTCAAGCAAACTCTTACAAGAAAGTAATTAGATCTGCTATCTAGGGATGAGTAGCGACTTATTTTCCTTTTATGGTTTATAGGCAGCTGTAGTTGAATTTATGCCTGAAAACTCTAATTGCTCTCTTGATGGTGTAAGTAGAAAGATTTTTATAAGTTCGTTTTTACTACAGAGTCTCCACTGACCAGATGTTATATAAAAGTGCTGTGTTTCTTAAAATGTGTTTTGTCCCATTAGCAAGCATAATAAACATGAGGATCACCTGGAGAATTGTTGGAAATCAGATTCCTGGGTCCTGATGCCAGGAAGTCCAATTGAGAAGAGGGTGGCGGTGTCTAGAGTTGGTTTGGAATGGAGTCTTTACTCCCCATTATCCACATCAGCTTTCTGATACCTCCCCAAATAAAACAGTAATAATTAATTAAAAATATAAATCTTACATGCACTTTGAATATGAAACGTTAGAAAAATTTTCTATTAAAATGAAGCAGAATCTATGCAAAAAGGAGTGTGCACACTATGCAAACTCAGCTTAAAGACCATTTTTCGAGGTGCATCCCTCCCTTGCCCTCATCTTCTAACCAGGTCCCTGACCACTTGCCCCTCGAACGCAGAAATTCTAGAGCAGCTGCTGTACACAGGTCTGGTGCGGGACCCAGATATCCACATTTTTAAAAAGCACTCCAGGTAATGCTGAGGCAGAACCTGTTATTCATTCTAACATTTTATCAGTTCCAAGGCAGCCACCTGCTAAGCATGAAGTGTTGAAAAACACAGTTGCAGTTTAGTCTATGAAAATAAGATTTTTTAAACTGAATTGAATAGCAGCTCCACCCCTACCTCCCCCACCTCCAGTACGTGAGAGCCTAGTACTAACGGTGCCAAACCACAGGCGAAATGCCGTAGGATCAACCACTGCCCTAACAACCCATCACCTCTAGAGGGAAAAGAAATGCATGCTTGTGTCCTTGACCTGAGCGGTGTACCATCTATACGTGTATTGAAAGGCAAGTAGGGACCTCCCTGGCGGTCCAGTGGTTAAGACCCCGCGCATCCAATGCGGGGGGCACGGGTTCGATCCCTGGTCAGGGAACTGAGATCCTGCATGCCGTGTGGCACAGCCAAAAAAAAAAAAAAAAAAAAAAAAAAGCAAGCAAGCAAGAAAGAAAAGGCAAGTAATTTATATATTCTATATGTATATAGAACAGACAGGTTATTTATTACACAAGGAATACACTGAAATACAGAAGCCACCTGGACCATATTAAAAAGACACAGATTTCTCAATATAGATATTTGTACAGACAGAGAGCTAACGTAATGCCTCACCTCCACCACCACCTTCATGAGCGCCTCCAGTGGCTGGTCCCGAAATCCTTCATTCTATACATTCTCGACCACACACTCGACTGAGGTGTCTGTGGGCTGCCCCATCAGGCCATTCTTCCCTTCTGTCCAACAGTATATCCACTGAGGGCAGCCCACAGCTGTCTGTTGTCGAATATACCTGTCCTTCTGGAGGAATCCTGTGGTCTGGAATTCTTCCCTTCTGGCCTGCACTAGTCCCTGGACCTTACACCTTCACTGAGGAGTGATCTACCCACCTTCCACAGGGTGTCTTGGTTATTCTGAATGATTCTCTGCTTTGGCTTCAGGAAAGTATTACTGCCCTTCTCATTCTACCACCATGCTGTGGCCAGCCCTGAAACCCAGCCAGGCTTCTGCTTCTCAGAGGCTGGCTCTGCTCCTTATACCTTGGCCAAGGGACAGGTTACTCAGAATCAGGACATTGCCAAGAACTTAATATCACTTTGGTCCAGAAAATCTATACTTCTGGAGTTTGACTCCTGCCTAGTTTAAAGCCCAAAGTCATTAAGTCCCTTGGACGTCTGTATTAGCAGACTCAGGCTCCCATAACTGAATATCATAGGTGGGTGGTTTAAACAACAGAAATTTATTTTCTCACAGTTCTTGAGGCTGGAAAGTCCAAGATCAAGGATCCAGCAAGGTTTGGTTTGTGTTGAGGACTCTTTTCCCGGCTTACAGATGTGGCCACCTTCTTGCTAAGTCCTCACATGGCCTTTCCTCTGAGTGCAAACAGGGTGAGAGTGAGCTCACTGGAGTCTCTTCTCATAAGGACACCAATCCTATTGAATCAGGGCCCCTCCCTTATGACCTCATTTAACCTTAATTACTTCCTTAGAGGCCTCATGTCCACATACACTCACACAGGGGGTTAGGGCTTCAAATAGTGTTTGAAAGGATAATACATGAACTTGGGGAGTAGGGCTTCAACATATGAACTTGGGGAGGGACACAGCTATTCAGTTCACAGATACAAACACTTACATTTTCCTATTTCTCCTTAGAAAATACTCAGGGATTTGTTCTTGGTTTCTAACTACTATATTGTTAAATAAATCGTTGTTAATAACATAAAAATATGTGTTGATTAATTAGATGGGGATATCTACCCTTCTTAATATGGCCGATACATTTAAACCAAGAATCACCCAAATCTTTTTTTCTGACCTTCTTACAATGTCACATTCAGCAGTTTGATGTTAATTCAGGTTTATCCTCAGGAACTTTAGATATATTGATAAACCCTTCAATAAACAATTTAAATGAACACTCAATAAAAATGGCAATTTCACAAACAAATTTTACTACCTGAAACTCTAAAACATAAGAAATTTGGAAATAAAAAATAATTATGAAACAAGATTTATATTTTATACTCTTAAATTTTCACTTTTTGAAATAAGTATCTATTATAAAATTATACAAAATCAAAACAAACATATGCACTTCAGGAATTTATTCCCTATCAATTCTTACCAATAAGAATGCTAAATACTAATAGTGTTTGAAAGGATAATACATGAACAAAGTAATAATTTGAAATGCAGAGATGACTGTCAAATTTATGTCTCCTTATTCCTGATTTCCAGCAAGCCATCAATTCTCCTCTTTAAGGGTAACAAATAGTTTGTTGTATATCTTTCCAGTGATTTCTCTATGCACTTGAAAGCATATGTATGTTTCCTTCAAATTATTTAAGAATTAGTTTAGGCATGTTTAAATATATCTGTCTGTAAACATACACATGCACACATATATGTATGTAACACTGTTCTGCACCTTGCTTTCTTCACTAGATGCTTGGAGTTATTCATTCTGCTTATGGGTACATGGAATTCCACTCTGTGAGTGCATGATAATTTATTTTATCTGTCCACAACTTGAACATCCTTACTGACAGATATTCAGGTTGTTTTCAATCTTTAGCAATGGATAGTCTTATACATTAGTTCACACCCATGTGAGTGTACCTACTGGGTACATTTTTAGAAGTAGAAATGATGGTTATATATTTTATATTTTAATAGATTATAACTAAGAGACTACATTTTTCTCCATACCCTAGAAAAATTATTGCTTTATAAAACTTGCTTTTTAAAAATCTTTATAAATCACAAGTAGAAATAATATCTCATTGTTGTTTTAATTTGCATTTCTCTTATTAGGAGTATGATTACACATTGTTCCATATATTTTGCAGTCACTTATGTTTCCTTTTTTTTTTTTAAATAAATTTTTTACTATAAATAGGTTTAGATTCAGAGAAAAGTTGCAAAGATAGTGCAGAGTCTTTCCATTGGTTTCTCATACTATTAACACTTTACATTAGTATGTCATTAGTATGACCATATCTTGGTCAAAATTAATGAAATGATATTGATACATAATTATTACCTGAATTATTAAGTAACCTTATTCAGATTTCCCTAATTTTACATAATGTCCTTTTTATACTCCAGGATCCCATCCAGGGCTTCACATCATATTTAGTTATCATGTCTCCCGAGGCTCCTCTTGGCTGTGACAGTTTCTCAGAATTTTCTTGTTTGATGACCTTGACAGTTTTAAGGAGCACTGGTTGGGTACTTTGTAGGAAGGTGTGGTTTTCTCTGACTTCTTTCAAGAATTTCTCTTTGCCTTTGTGTTTTTTGCAGTTTGAAACTGGTGTGTCCAGTTGTGCTTTTTGTCAGGTTGGTGTTCTCTGAGCTTCCTGGTTTGGGGTCCGTCATTAATTTTGGAAAGTTCTTGGCCATTATTATTTCAAATATTTCTTCTGCTCTGTTCTTCTTTTCTCTCTGCTGATATTCCAATTATGTGTATGTTACATCTTTTATTATTATCCCATAGTTCTTGGGTGTTCTATTTTTGTTTCCATTCTTTTTTCTCTTTGTGTTTCAATTTTAGAAGTTTCTCAGCCTTTAATGGGCCTGTGTCTTTGGGCTGTGACCTTCACAAATATTTCTCTAATGGAATAGTTTTTTTCTCTCTGCCACCTACTAAGAACAGTAAACTCTGCTTACAAGAATGTACTGGTATAAAGTTCTGGGAAAAAGTTGTCTTTTGAAGGCATTTTGGAGGAAACTGATAAGTTATCTAAAGAGATTAACACTTAAAAAGAATAACAGGAGAAATAAAATTATTCAGAGCTGAGCTCAATGGCTAGACTTCATAAATAGTATGCTAAATCTTTTGCTATGTATGTTTACCACAATTTTTAAAAAATTAAAAGACGTTTCATTTTTATCACTTATACAGTTTTGGTTTATTTTTACTTATTTATTTATTTATTTGAAAAATCTAATTGTTCCAAATTCTTGTACTCTTTCTATTTTCCTGGAGTAATCTAAAAGTACTATTGATTTTCTCTACAAGCTATTAACTAAAAGATGCTTGTTTTTTTAAAGGAGCTGTGGAAATTGATAATAAAGCAATTAAAAATTTCTTTTTCCCCCATTTTCTTTGCCTTCAGCAGAAACCTCTCCTTTGAACAATAATTCCAGCAGATAAAATGAAAATCTCTCTGTAGCCTTCAGGCTAGTCATATCAACAAGGTAATCTAAATCCACCATAATCCTATTAGAAACAGCCAACAAGGGACTTCCCTGATGGCGCAGGGGTTAAGAATCCACCTGTCAATGCAGGGTACACGGGTTTGAGCCCTGGTCTGGGAAGATCCCACATGCTGCGAAGCAACTAAGCCCGGGCGCCACAACTACTGAGCCTGCGCTCTAGAGCCCGTGAGCCACAGCTACTGAGCCCGTGAGCCACAACTACTGAAGCCCGCACGCCTACAGCCTGTGCTCCGCAACAGGAGAAGCCACTGCAATGAGAAGCCTGCGCACCGCAACGAAGAGTAGCCCCCGCTCGCCGCAGCTAGAGAAAGCCCGCGCACAGCAATGAAGACCCAACGTAGCCAAAAATAAATAAATAAATTAATTAATTAATTAATTTATAAAAATAAAAAAATTTAAAAAAGAAATAGCCAACAAAATATTTATTTAGACCTATTCTTTTTAATAATATGTCTCAGCTCCAGAGCTGTATCAGTTGAAGTCAGAACACAATTTTGAGTTGCTTCTGTATTATACCTACTAGTTTTCTGTGATGTATTAAAAAACAAAAAATAGGGAAAGATCCTGATAATAAAGGTTAGCATTGACATAACAGGTGCACATAAAGAAATCCGTCTCCTAATTCAAAGGCAAAACATCGCATATAAACTTAACTAAACAAATATTTAATTTTTCCTTTAGGATTGGGTCTTCAATATATTTTCAAGTTGAATTATTAGCAATTAATCGAATCTCAAGTCTATGAAAGGCAAACTAGATGCACCAGGGGAACGTCCATCCCCATCCCCATCATTTTACCCATAACTAACTTTATGCTTTGATGACTTGTCCTTAAAGTTCTTGTTCTACAAAGGGTAGAATAAGAAGCATAAAGATATGCATGCTCTGCTGATTATAATAATGCCTGTTACCCAGTTATGACCCATAATATCACAGAGAAACATTTCAAGATTCTTCTGCCATGTGTTACAAAATTGCTAAATTTTGTAAGACTTTCAGATACAGTCACAGCATTGGGAGGCCTTTAGAGGAGATTCTGCAGTGTACTTAGAGATGACAGATATACCCATGCTGAGAAAGAGGATATCCCAAGTCATCTAAACACTCTTATACCTCCCAGTCATGAATGGATGAGCCAGACTTTAAAAGGCGATAATGAAGAATTAAGTCCCTAAACACCCCCTGAGCTATGGATCATGCCATCAAAGGAAACAACAGACAAACTAACAAGCAAGCACAGCTTTACAGAAAATGTATTTTGAAAAGGAATAAAAGAGAAAAAAAAATACATATAAAAAAGGATAGTAATAATATATGCTGTTTTTATAGTATTTTCTATGAAATAGGTATTAATAACACATATTACTTTGTTAACTCTTGACAAAAATCCTTATGAACTAGGAACTTTTATTATGCTGTTTTACAGATTGGGAAACTGAGGTGGGAGAGATTAAGTAATTTACTGAAGATCACAATAGCTCTGACTGGTGTTACTTATGAAGACCCACATTCTGATTCAAGAGTCTACTTATCTTAATCTAGATACCAGACTGCTTCTCGAAGAAAATGAATTTCATTTGCTGGCTTCTGTAGGAATAGAACTCTTTTGAACTTATTCCTGAAATGTCCAGAGTCCAAAGTCAATCCTGCCTCACTTAGTATTTTTCTCCCCTTTCCAGGATTGGACAATGTCAGAACAGTTGCTGTACTTTGTTACTTTACTAGCCTCACCTAGACTCCTTTTGTTTTCAATTGGGTGATGTATTTGAGCATCTATGTAATACTGTTATTTATCTGAATTATTGATGCAGTGACTAGGAAAGGAGGAAAGCTAAGTATTCACAAATGTTTCAAACAAAGCCTGGATCCACAAGAGGCTAAACGGTGTTTTCCAGAGGAGTGATCGGTAGACTCCTCTGTGGTTGTTATGGTGATGGAAGGGGCTGAGCCTGGAGAATCTGCTTTTTACCCAGACTCTCATTTTGATGGATCAACATTCCCCCATTCCTGTCACTAATCATGGCTTATCCACCGTGTACCAATGATCCTCTCTTTTTTTTGTTTTTCTATAATTGTCCTCCTTTCTACCCACATTTCTGCTTCTGCTGTTTTTCATATTGACTCAAGTCTATCTCCTGGGTGGCCCCTCTCTGGGTCTCCTGTTGCTCTAATCTCCAGCTACACTTCACCCCCAATCCCAAGGACCCAGTGCTGATGAAATATGACATGTGGATACACAGCAGAAATAAAAGGGCTTGTGGAATACACAATTCATAAAGCCACAGGGAAATGTAGTAATGCTGGTGAATCTGCTGAATCTACTGTGGGACACTAGACAGTTTGGGGGAGTAAATTATCAAGGAGGACAGGTGAGATGAACTTTCAGGAGGTATATCCAGAGAATCACTCAGACACAGCAAAGCAGACATCACATAACTTATCTTTCTCTCCAGGAATCTTCGAGACTTGAGTTTGTTACTTTAAATTAGTGAACCAAATTGGAATGGATTTACTTTTGTCCAGCTTCTATCCCTTCAGCACTTCCCTTCATGTATCAGATCTCCAGATACACATAATAATATAATGATAATAATAATACAAAATAATTCCATTTACCTTTTCACTAGATTCAGAAGGTTAATGGAGGCAATCAAGTTCTGTTATATGAGGTTATATACTTGAAAGATGGTGGGGTTGGTATTTATAAATCAATCATCATGAGTAATAACTAACTCTCTTCTGCTGTTAAAAAGCCTTTTATAGCTCTTTGCTGGGGCTAATGGCAGACTCTGGGAGGGCTCACACCAAGGAGTACTTCCTAGAAGTTCTGCTGCCAGTGTCCTTGTCCCCATGGTGAGCCACAGCCACCCCCTGCCTCTGCAGGAGACCCTCCAACACTAGCAGCATTTTAATGAGTCAGAGGCACCATAACAAAACTATTAAATTAGAAGTATCTGGAGTCAGTCAGCTCTACCTACCACCAGAGCCTCCCATCAAGCCTCTTAGATAGCCTCAACCACCAGAGGGCAGACAGCAGAAGTGAGAAAAACTACAATCCTGCAGCCTGTGGAACATAAACCACATTCACAGAAAGATAGACAAGATGAAAAGGCAGAGGGCTATGTACCAGATGAAGGAATAAGATAAACCCCCAGAAAAACAACTAAATGAAGTGGAGATAGGCAACCTTCCAGAAAAAGAATTCAGAATAATGATAGTGAAGATGATCCAGGACCTCGGAATAAGAATGGAGGCAAAGATCGAGAAGATGCAAGAAATGTTTAATAAAGACCGAGAAGAATTAAAGAACAAACAAACAGAGAAGAACAATACAATAACTGAAATGAAAACTACACTAGAAGGAATCAATAGCAGAATAACTGAGGCAGAGGAACGGATAAGTGACCTGGAAGACAGAATGGTGGAATTCACTGCCACAGAACAGAATAAAGAAAAAAGAAAGAAAAGAAATGAAGACAGCCTAAGAGACCTCTGGGACAACATTAAATGCAACAACATTCGCATTGTAGGGGTCCCAGAAGGAGAAGAGAGAGAGAAAGGACCAGAGAAAATATTTGAAGAGATTATAGTCGAAAACTTCCCTAACATGGGAAAGGAAATAGCCACCCAAGTCCAGGAAGCGCCGAGAGTCCCATACAGGATAAACCCAAGGAGAAACACGCCGATACACATAGTAATCAAATTGGCAAAAATTAAAGACAAAGAAAAATTATTGAAAGCAGCAAGGGAAAAATGACAAATAACATACAAGGGAACTCCCATAAGGTTAACAGCTGATTTCTCAGAAGAAACTCTCCAACTCAGAAGGGAGTGGCATGATATACTTAAAGTGATGAAAGGGAAGAACATACAACCAAGATTACTCTACCTGGCAAAGATCTCATTTAGATTTGATGGAGAAATCAAAAGCTTTACAGACAAGCAAAAGCTAAGAGAATTCAGCACCACCAAAGCAGCTCTACAACAAATGCTAGGAACTTCTCAAAGTGGGAAACACAAGAGAAGAAAAGGACCTACAAAAACAAACCCAAAACAATTAAGAAAATGGTCATAGGAACATACATATTGATAATTACCTTAAATGTGAATGGATTAAATGCTCCAACCAAAAGACACAGGCTTGCTGAATTGATACAAAACCAAGACCCATATATATGCTGTCTACAAAAGACCCACTTCAGACCTAGGGACACATACAGACTGAAAGTGAGGGGATGGAAAAAGATATTCCATGCAAATGGAAATCAAAAGAAAGCTGGACTAGCTATACTCATATCAGATAAAATAGACTTTAAAATAAAGAATGTTACAAGAGACAAGGAAGGACACTACATAATGATCAAGGGATCAATCCAAGAAGAAGATATAACAATTATAAATATATATGCACCCAACATAGGAGCACCTCAATACATAGGCAACTGCTATCAGCTATAAAAGAGGAAATCGACAGTAACACAATAATAGTGGGGGACTTTAACACCTCACTTACACCAATGGACAGATCATCCAAAATGAAAATAAATAAGGAAACAGAAGCTTTAAATGACACAATAGACCAGATAGATTTAATTGATATTTATAGGACATTCCATCCAAAAACAGCAGATTACACGTTCTTCTCAAGTGCGCACGGAACATTCTCCAGGATAGATCACATCTTGGGTCACAAATGAAGCCTCAGTAAATTTAAGAAAATTGAAATCATATCAAGCATCTTTTCTGAACACAACACTATGAGATTAGAAATCAATTACAGGGAAAAAAATGTAAAAAACACAAACACATGGAGGCTAAACAATACGTTACTAAATAACCAAGATATCACTGAAGAAATCAAAGAGGAAATCAAAAAATACCTAGAGACAAATGACAATGAAAACACGACGATCCAAAACCTATGGGATGCAGCAAAAGCAGTTCTGAGAGGGAAGTTTATAGCTATACAAGCCTACCTCAAGAAACAAGAAAAATCTCAAGTAAACAATCTAACTTTACACCTAAAGGAACTAGAGAAAGAAGAACAAACAAAACCCAAAGTTAGCAGAAGGAAAGAAATCATAAAGATCAGAGCAGAAATAAATGAAATAGAAACAAAGAAAACAATAGCAAAGATCAATAAAACTAAAAGATGGTTCTTTGAGAAGATAAACAAAATTGATAAGCCATTAGCCAGACTCATCAAGAAAAAGAGGGAGAGGGCTTCCCTGGTGGCGCAGTGGTTGAGAATCTGCCTGCCAAGGCAGGGGACACGGGTTCGAGCCCTGGTCTGGGAAGATCCCACATGCCGCGGAGCAACTAGGCGCGTGAGCCACAATTACTGAGCCTGCGCGTCTGGAGCCTGTGCTCCGCAACAAGATAGTGAGAGGCCCGCGCACCGTGATGAAGAGTGGCCCCCACTTGCTGCAACTAGAGAAAGCCCTCACACAGAAACGAAGACCCAACACAGCCATAAATAAATAAGTAAATAAATAAAATTAAAAAAAAAAAAAAAAAAAAGAAAAAGAGGGAGAGGACTCAAATCAATAAAATTAGAAATGAAAAAGGAGAAGTTACAACAGACACCGCAGAAATACAAAGCATCCTAAGAGACTACCACAAGCAACTCTATGCCAATAAAATGGACAACCTGGAAGAAATGGACAAATTCTTAGAAAGGTATAACCTTCCAAGACTGAACCAGAAAGAAACAGAAAATATGAACAGACC
Source organism: Balaenoptera acutorostrata (assembly GCF_949987535.1). NCBI lineage: Eukaryota > Metazoa > Chordata > Mammalia > Artiodactyla > Balaenopteridae > Balaenoptera > Balaenoptera acutorostrata. The sequence goes on from NC_080066.1 coordinate 15,363,416, forward strand.
AATCACAAGTAATGAAATTGAAACTGTGATTAAAAATCTTCCAACAAACAAAAGTCCAGGACCAGATGGCTTCACAGGTGAATTCTATCAAACATTTAGAGAAGAGCTAACACCCATCCTTCTCAAACTCTTCCAAAAAATTGCAGAGGAAGGAACACTCCCAAACTCATTCTATGAGGCCACCATCACCCTGATACCAAAACCAGACAAAGATACTACAAAAAAAGAAAATTACAGACCAATATCACTGACGAATATAGATGCAAAAATCCTCAACAAAATACTAGCAAACAGAATCCAACAACACATTAAAAGGATCATACACCATGATCAAGTGGGATTTATCCCAGGGATGCAAGGATTCTTCAATATACGCAAATCAATCAATGTGACACACCATATTAACAAATTGAAGAATAAAAACCACATGATCATCTCAATAGACGCAGAAAAAGCTTTTGACAAAATTCAACACCCATTTATGACAAAAACTCTCCAGAAAGTGGGCACAGAGGGAACCTACCTCAACATAATAAAGGCCATATATGACACACCCACAGCAATCATTCTCAACGGTGAAAAACTGAAAGCATTTCCTCTAAGATCAGGAACGAGACAAGGATGTCCACTCTCACCACTGTTATTCAACATAGTTTTGGAAGTCCTAGCCACGGCAATCAGAGAAGAAAAAGAAATAAAAGGAATACAAATTGGAAAAGAAGAAGTAAAACTGTCACTGTTTGCAGATGACATGATACTATACATAGAGAATCCTAAAGATGCCACCAGAGTACTACTAGAGCTAATCAATGAATTTGGTAAAGTTGCAGGATACAAAATTAATGCACAGAAATCTCTTGCATTCCTATACACTAATGATGAAAAATGTGAAAGAGAAATTATGGAAACACTCCCATTTACCACTGCAACAAAAAGAATAAAATACCTAGGAATAAACCTACCTAGGGAGACAAAAGACCTGTATGCAGAAAACTATAAGACACTGATGAAAGAAATTAAAGATGATACCAACAGATGGAGAGATATACCATGTTCTTGGATTGGAAGAATCAATATTGTGAAGATGACTATACTACCCAAAGCAATCTACAGATTCAATGCAATCCCTATCAAATTACCAATGGCATTTTTTACGGAACTAGAACAAAAAATCTTAAAATTTGTATGGAGACAAAAGACCCCGAATAGCCAAAGCAGTTTTGAGGGAAAAAAACGGAGCTGGAGGAATCAGACTCCCTGACTTCAGACTATACTACAAAGCTACAGTAATCAAGACAATATGGTACTGGCACAGAAACAGAAACATAGATCAATGGAACAAGATAGAAAGCCCAGAGATAAACCCACGCACCTATGGTCAATGAATCTATGACAAAGGAGGCAAAGATATACAATGGAGAAAAGACAGTCTCTTCAATAAGTGGTGCTGGGAAAACTGGACAGCTGCATGTAAAAGAATGAAATTAGAATACTCCCTAACACCATACACAAAAATAAACTCAAAATGGATTCGAGACCTAAATGTAAGACCGGATACTATAAAACTCTTAGAGGAAAACATAGGAAGAACACTCTTTGACATAAATCACAGCAAGATCTTTTTTGATCCACCTCCTAGAGTAATGGAAATAAAAACAAAAATAAACAAATGGGACCTAATGAAACTTCAAATCTTTTGCACAGCAAAGGAAACCATAAAGAAGACAAATAGACAACCCTCAGAATGGGAGAAAATATTTGCAAACGAATCAACGGACAAAGGATTAATCTCCAAAATATATAAACAGCTCATTCAGCTCAATATTAAACAAACACCTCAATCCAAAAATGGGCAGAAGACCTAAATAGACATTTCTCCAAAGAAAACATACAGTTGGCCAAGAAGCGCATGAAAAGATGTTCAACATCACTAATTATTAGAGAAATGCAAATCAAAACTACAATGAGGTATCACCTCACACCAGTTAGAATGGGCATCATCAGAAAATCTACAAACAACAAATGCTGGAGAGGGTGTGGAGAAAAGGGAAACCTCTTGCACTCTTGGTGGGAATGTAAATTGATACAGCCACTATGGAGAACAGTATAGAGGTTCCTTAAAAAACTAAAAATAGAATTACCATATGACCCAGCAATCCCACTACTGGGCATATACCCAGAGAAAACTGTAATTCAAAAAGACACATGCACCCCAATGTTCACTGCAGCACTATTTACAATAGCCAGGTCATGGAAGCAACCTAAATGCCCATCGACAGACGAATGGATAAAGAAGATGTGGTACATATATACAATGGAATATTACTCAGCCATAAAAAGGAACGAAATTGCGTCTTTTGTTGAGACGTGGATGGATCTAGAGACTGTCATATAGAGTGAAGTAAGTCAGAAAGAGAAAAACAAATATAGTATATTAACACATGTATGTGGAACCTAGAAAAATGGTACAGATGAACCGGTTTGCAGGGTAGAAGTTGAGACACAGATGTAGAGAACAAACGTATGGACACCAAGGGGGGAAAACTGCGGTGGGGTGGGGATGGTGGTGTGCTGAATTGGGCGATTGGGATTGACATGTATACAGTGATGTGTATAAAATTCATGACTGATTAAAAAAAAAAGCCTTTTATAACTTATTAATCAAGTACCTCTACAAAGCATGAAATATTATTTGGAACCACAATTAAAGTATTGCTATTTGAAAGCAAAAATAAAAATGAAGCTGGAAGATTGGGTAATATACTTCTTCAAAACCCAATCAAAATAACATGCACTATTTTTTTAACTTCTTTTATTGGTGACTTAAAGGGGGAGAGGAAACAAATGAATATTGACAAGATATAGGAAATTAGTCTAAATTTGAATTTAAGATACCATAGCTCAAAGAGTAACTTTTTTTCTCCCTTGAGAGGAGTACTAGTAGACTAGGAGGCATGGGAAGAAAGGAGACACAGTTGTTCCTCAGTCTCCAGGACACACCCCCTACCCCCATACCAAAATCCCTGGATGCTCAAGTCCCTTATATAACATGGTATAGTATTTGCACATAACCTACACATATCCTCCCACATACTTTAGATTAACTCTAGGTTGTATAATACTTAATACAATGTAAATGATATGTAAATAGTTGTGAATACAATGTAAATACTATGCATAGTTGCCAGCTCACAGCAAATTCAAGTTTTGCTTCTTGGAAGTTTCCAAAAATGTTTTTTTTTCGAATATTTTTAATCTGCAGTTGGTTGAATCCCTGGACATGGTACCCACAGATATGGAGGGCCGACTGTATATATTTACTTTTGTTTGTTTGATCTTTTTTAGTGCCATGTATTAACTTTTCAGATACTAAACACTGATTACTTAGTGAACATTTTACATTTTATTAGTTATCATGGGGCAAAGAAAATAAAATAGAACTAAAATTGACATCTTATACAGTGCTGTATGTCAATTATATCAAACTGGAAAAAGAAAAGATGTGTGTGAAGTAGGCTTCTCAATAAAACTTTTCATATCCTGACAAAAAAATCTAAATCTCCAACTAGAAATTCACGTAGAAAGGAAAGGAGGGCAAATCCTTCACATAAACAAGGTTAAGTAATACCTGTTCATTATTATCCTTTTAATTCACGTCATCTTTGATTCCTAATCTCACGTGCAACTTGCTTGCAATTCCACACACTATTTTAATTTTGAATCAGCATCTGTCTACATACTTAAAATTTGAGGGCCAGAATTATCTGGATAATGTCAACTTTTCTCTCTCCCATTATAACAGGCATCATTTACCACCCTCTCCCACCTCCCATTTTCCTCTCATCTTAGTTATATGTAGTGCCCCTGATGGACTCATGAGAAAAATATTATTACTAGTTATGGTTGCAAGAATTAAAAAATCAAATCCTCACACATAAATCTACGTTTTGAAGCTTTTAAAAAATCACTTTATCAGCCTAAGATTTAAAAAGAATCAGTTAAAGTATTCATATGGAAAGGTAATAAAAGGCAGTGTGATATGCAAACAACACAACTTAGTGGTACGTTTAATGGAAGTATCTGTACAAAATGCACGGAGGACTAGTTTTTTAATGCCTGGAATATTTGTATTCTGACATATTTTTTAAATAGAAAGATGAAAGAATGCTTTCAGATTTGCTGCCAGGGAACCAAAAAATAAGATGGTATTTCCAATTCATTGTGTACATTATTTGTATGGATGACTGAAGCTTTTGAAAATTATAATGCTTAATAAGCAAAGATTCATTTTTGTAGTTTATAAATAAATGACCGGATATTTGATTTTTATTTACATTTTAACTAGAAACTTAATTTTACTCACAATGAAATATATATGTATATATATTACACATACACACACAATGATGGGTCACAGTAAATTATGCATATATCTGTATTTTTAAACTACTCTGTTTTGAAATGGCATTGATCCTAGCAATAACACAAGACATTGTCTAAGTTCATCTTAGTCAAAATTAGTGTCTTTGTGGAGAGAGAGAGATTTTAAGGAGGCATGGGAAATGCGGAAGCGGTGAGGTAGGAATGAAGGGAATTGTGATTTAAAATATGCGCTTTAACATTTCACTTTCTTTATCTTAAATCCAACGTAGAAACAGGTTCAAGAGGAATTTGCAGAGACATTCAAAGAGAACTGACAGTCAATAGAATATCTCTGTTCATTTCAGTTTCATAGAAACCAATGTGTTCCTACTTAAAAATCCCAGTCCCTTGTCTATTTGCAATGGTCTTCAGTCAACTTTATTTAATCTGACTTCTGGTTTCCATTTTTCTCCCAAGCCTTTCATGGTTTATAACTTTTTCAAGATTTGTAAGATGATGAACCTTTGTCAGGTAGGTTTATCTGCTTATAAAACCTAGATAATCAGAAGAGACCTGTTGAAAATCTATGATTCAGAAGTCTTCCAAGCTGTTCTTAGCTTTACTCACCTGTGTCCTAATGAATCCTTTTGGCTGAAAACCTTGATCAAACAACTCAAATGATGTGCCCTTCACTGGCTTCAGGCACTATAATCGATGTAGAAGTATTGAAAACCTTGCTTCTTTCTTTGACTTTAACTGCCTAACCTTACCCTGTCCTCCACTGCCAGATTAGGCCAGATCTGTTCTTTACTCAAAGAAACCCAATACTTACTGGATATCATCCAAGTGTCTAAAGTTCAAAGTATTTTACATCACTCTTCCCATCTCCCCTTCACTAGACTCTTACTCTGAGTCTCCATTCAAGATAAACAGATTCACTTGACAGACCTCCAAATATGCTCAGTATGGGCTCAGCACTGTCACTTAGCTCAGCATCCCCTTGTCTAGAATGTCCCTTCCCTCTTCACCTCTTTTCAACCTGCTTCTTTGCCTGCTAAAATTCCACCGTCCTTTAAGGCCAGCGTCAAATGTTAGCTCTTTCACAAACCTGTTGATTCACCCAATAAGAATGATCTCCTCTTGGAGCAACTTTCTGCTCCTCCAATACTCACAGTCAACCTTGTCTTATTGCTTAGTCATATACTCCTTCCTCTTAGATTCTAAGCTCCTGGAGGAACAACAGTTTATTCTTCTCTGTACAAACCAAAGTATCATGTCTTTCACACAGTAGGGGCTCAACCAATACTGATTGAATAAATAAACAATGGAAGTGTAGACAAGCTATTTGTTTAGCTGAAAACTTTTACAGGAGATTCTGGTTCCATTTTGGAGAAACCCAGGTCAATGTCTAAATTATCTCAGTTGTGCCTCTCTGAAAAGGGTATAGATTTAGATATGCAAGTGCCATACTAGCATTTCTTAAGCAAAAAATAAAAAAGGTTTCTTTACATTAGTGTTTTCTTCAAAGAAGATAGAGATCATTCAAGACACCAGATTTTTCACTTACTTTGAGGATCTTTTCAAAGAAAAATGGTACTTTGAAGCAGTAAACATGATATAGCCATCTGTTTGGGGTTTTTCCTACCAACTCAGCTAAGGGAAATCTCACTTCATATTGGCTGTATCACTGACAAGACTTTTAAAGATAAAACGATTTGAGACACAGAAAATGCAAAGCTGCCCATATTTTCACCAGTGTGTACAGATTTTGAACAAATGTGATTAATAATTCACTTTTAAAAATTCAGTGGAACACCGGTAACCTAAGTGTCAGAAAACATGCCTAATATTCATATTATAAGATAACCATGCTCATATCATACTTCAAACATGTGAGCAGATGTGAGGTAATCCACGGCTTATAGGGGCAATCTTTCAATTTACCTTTCTTCTTTCCATTCAGTCTTTCAACACATTAATTAAAATGTCTATTAAATGCCTGGCACTATACTAGCACAGAAATACACGGTGAGCTCATAAAGACATGGTCCTTGTGTAAATTTTACTTATATATAGTCCTTTTTTTACACAAATGTAATAGTTTCTGAACTGAAGCCATTGTTTTTCCCTAAAACCAGCTCTTCTGCTTAGAGTTGTAAATTTTGCTAATAGCATCATTTCTCTCCCTTCGTTTGAAGCCTCAGAATCAGCAAGGCCCTCAATATTTGTCACACAAACTACTGCAATATTCTTCCTATTATGTGTACTAACTTCAGTTTTTTATACTTAAAGCATTACAAAATATCTTGGTTCAGCTTCTTACATTTATTGCTTATCTAATTAAGGACTATTGACTCAGATTGACCCTTGAGGCAGTTATAAAATTGTCCCAAACTACTTTTCACATCTTAATATTTTTTGTAAAGCTACACCCAGCTTCATTCAAACTCAATTATTTACTATCTCAAACATATTCCACCAATTTCCTCTTCTGTATAGTATTTATTCAAGATATTCTTCCCTGTGACTTACTCTTCCTTCCCTACATAATCACAGAAATTATAACTTCCTTCAAGAAATATCTTAAATAATAATTTCTCTATAAAGTCTTAAAGGATTCTCACAGATGTTTACAAATATCTACAAATAAGATGTTTTCAAAATACAAATGTCATCATTTGTATTTTCTAAGGAACTCCCACATTCTGCTTCACTTTGTCTAATAGTCCACTAGGCTACACAATCCTAAGGCAGAGGCAGCTTTATTTACCAGTGTTCAGAGATGGTACTCAGAACTTTTATTTGCTTATTGGTATTTCTGACTACAAATCTTTTTCTGAATCCTACATACCTTCTAAGTCTTATACTGAAATATGGTAATAGTGACCAACATGGTTCCCATACCAAGCAGAAGACCAATAATAAAACCCAGTGAAGGAAAGGGACTCTGATCTGTGGTGCTTTAGGCTTGGGTCATCCACAGACTTTTCATCATATCTATGGATTTCTTTTAACTTGCTTCTTTACTTACTCTTCCATTTTTATGTTTTTCTCTCATTCTTCTACTTTCTCTATCACTCCATGTTAGGCAAGCAGCAATATTCTCTGGCATTTTGCTTATTTCTGCTAGTAGCGATCAAGGATTAAATTTTTCTCACTCCTGGGATACACTATAAAAAATGCTAATTGCCTTTCTAGGCTATTGCTAATCTCTAAACTAACCTCCAAAGTTTGTGGAGAAAAATAAAATGAAGAGAATTCAAACTGAATTTCAGTGTTTATTTTTTAAACTCAAATGAGTTGTCAGTCAACTTAGGTGGCATTAAAGGGGGGAAAAAAAAAACCAACCAAATAACTAAAGTGAATATAATGTGGTTTTGAATGTGAATGTATATATTGATATATAAATAAATTTATATCGATCAACTATATAAATTAAAAGAAAATGAAAATACTTCCATAGCTTTCTTAAGCACCTTTTCTTTCTAAGCTCTGTTCGTTTTCATGCAGTCTTCCATATTATCAAAAATGAAATAAAACTTGGAAAGAAAGCAGAGATGAATCTAAGCTGAAAATTATTATAACTACATTCTTTCTGCAGAAAAGTTTTCCCAATAGCTATATTCTTTCTTAGGTTTTATTTATACCCATGACTTTGTGATAGAAGACAATGGTTTTCCCAATAAATGTCCCTTTTGAAATATGGAGTAAATTAAAAATAGTAACTGTAGTGAAACTGTAGATTATTTAGAGTGAATGGGTAGAAAACCACTTACCCCCAGTTGCCACAGTGATTTCACGTAGGAAATGGCCATAAAATGGAAAATCGAAGGACAGATTCACTCTCTGCAAGGAATAACAACCAGAAAAGAAAATCAATAATGTGCATAATAGTAAATGTAAAATGAAGAGCCTTCCACCTAAAAAAAATGATGCTTCTACTTTGCACCACTATTATTGTAGTTGACTATTAGAACCTGAATCTTGGATGGAAAGAAAGATTTTTTCCCCTGGTAATTAAATGTTTAAAGTATGTGAAAAGAATAAAGTAGTGCTGTTGTGGTCTGTTGATCTGTTCTTCAGTTACAAAGGGAATCTAGAAGTTTCAACTCTGAATCAAGCTATTCTCTTTAACATCACCACTGCCTTTCAGTTGTCCACTACAAAGTAGGTCAGCCATCACGATAATTTTAGGGTTCTTTTTAGTTTGATTAATCTTCTCCAAAATAGTAGAGCATGTTATCTGTCAAGTTTCACTGAATTTAAAAAAATATATATTTTATTTTACAAAATTGTGTATTCAATTTATCTTCTGTACATCCCAGAACAAAAGGCAATTTTACGGAACATGATATTTTGCACCTACAGATCTAGACCTGCAGATATTTGTATTTTTAAGATGCAATAAATTCCCCAGATTCAGGATACAGATGACACTTAAACAACAAGGGTTTGAATTGCGTTGGCCAGTTCCACTTATGAGGCATTTTTTTCCACTAAATATAGTACCTGTGTTTTCATTTTACAGATCTTTAAATTATCCAAGTGTTGAGAAAAGTCTGATTAGAGATCACAATATATGAAATCAAAAGAACTAGGGTTTGAGTCCTGATTCTATCCAGCCCTTGGGTGAGTCATTTGTCACTTTCTTTATTTTTGAGGCAGAGATACCAGCGTGTGGATTTTCAAATGTGCGGGGATTGGCAGCCCTAACCCCCAGGGTTGTTCAAGGGTCAACCGTTTTATGTCCACTTTTAAAAGCACAGAATCAAAGAATAAAAAATTGCTGGTTACTAGAAAGCTACTTTTACTTTGTAGAGAGGAAAACTGGAGAGACTTAGGAAGAAAGTTCATAAATTTTGCCCCTCTTTTTTCTAAAAAGGGATCTGAAGCTTTGGATATATATATATTTATAATATATCTTTCTTTAGATAGATAGATAGATAGATAGATAGATAGACAGATAGATAGTAAGATAAAACAAGACACAACAAAGCAAAACAAAGAAAAAGAAACCCTAGAGTTTTTGTATGTTTGAAATGATATGAACCAGATATATTATTATTAGGCAAGAAACAAGAAAAACAGGGAGCTATAACAAAGGTGATCAGCTGAAATAAAAGGATCCATAGGGAAATTAATTGGCTGATTCAGAGCCTAATAGCATGTACAAACCACCTAAAGTAAAAGGTTATTATGTTAAAATTCAACGATTTCTATATCATATCTCTCCCAATATACAAATTAAAAAAAATAGAGAATTATAGCTAGATTAAATTTAGCTCTTTCCAATTGTGCAAATGATTGCTTTTTTATATCCATCAGAGATTTCTAATGACTTATTTGGCATGATATTAATCATTCAAAATTTACAGTGACTTTCAATTAGGTTTTTTTTCTTTCCTTTTTAATGCAAGCTGCATCTTCAGAAAGGGTTTATCTTCGTTTTTATTTTATGCTGACTAATGGGAACAACAAAACCTAGTTTCACTGCACTAACTGAAATGAGTGGTTACTACTAACCCTAACATAAAAGCTTCAGTGGCAAAATCATATATCGCAAAGAAAAGGTCAGACATAATTTTATAAAGGCACTTGCTGTAGTACACTGTTCTCCATCATTCTAATTTATTTCCATGCTCATGAGCAAATCGGTAAAATTTACAGCCCTTTGGCATGCTCACTTCCAGAATAAGAGTTTGGTTTAAACATCTATCACTAACATATCAAAGATGAACCAGGGGAATATGACAATTTCTCAGCCACAACAAATGTTTAAATATTTTAGAATAAAATTGAGATAAACAAATACATAAGTTAAAGACTGTTTTTGAGAAGTAAATAAGTTCTCAAGGAAAAACTGCTGATATATTATCCTGAAGCACAACATCAATGATTGAAATGTTTCCCTGTTTAAATGACCAGCTTACCTTAGTTATCACCATGGCCTGCTTCACACTGATAATAGCAATGACAGTTTAGAAAGGTGTTACCTTCTCAATAGTTGTGAAATCTACCCATTTCTCTCCAGGTACTACTGACACCCTTCCCCAAGTATAGATCACTTTTATCACAATAACTTGCTCACAAGTGTCTTGGACAGGTGTCCATTTTCCCTGGAATTCATTCACCATACTATCTAGCATATCACTCCCCCACTTGAAATCATTCAATCTAGAATCCCATTGACCCTGGAATCATGCCAAAATAGTGAAAACGAGTTCTAAACCCACCACTAACTGGTCTCTCCTACCTTATGATTCTCCCTTCATATTTTCTGCTCAGGCCAGCCTTCTAGAATAACTTTTAGTTCCTTGAAACTGCCACCCTTAACCCTGGGCTCTGGTACTTCAACATGATGTCTCTTCTGACTGTAAGGGTCTCTCAACCTTGGTTGGTTATGGCTCCCATATTCTTTAAGCCTTGGCTTAGTTTGGTTGGTACTCCAAACCTGACATAAGGACTTGGAGCACATAATTTGCTTGGAAGGTGATCCGAGGAAGCATTTGCTAAAGGAAGTGGGAAAAGTGATACAAGGAAAAGAGAAAAACTAGTAACAGTTATTGGATGTGTTACCACTATAGCCAGGTCTCCTCTTGGAGACCTTCTGAGAAAGAGTAGGGAAAATATGCCTCAGAATCATCTCATTGGAGGTTAGGAGGTTGGGCTACTTATCCATCAACTCCTATCTCCTGTTGATCAAAGGTGCTCCTGTGGGCAGTTGAATCCCCCCTTCCCCAGGATTACCCTTGCTTACCCTCAGGCAGAAAGAAGAGCCACAGCACTTGATCTGGGGAGTTGCTAGTATATTAGAAGCTGCCTCCCACAGCTTCAAGTGAACTCAGGGAGGCAGAAGGGATATGGGGCAAAGCATCAAGAGGGACTGCGAAGTGTCACTTCCTCAGAGTCCTACCGTGACTTCTTAGCCCAAGTTATACTTCCTACTGTATCTCACCTAGCATTCTCTCTATATACATGCACACATGAAACAACTGCATGGGGTTCAGATTTTAACTGCTTCAAAGTGAAACTCAGCATCAGGGTGGTTAAGAATGGCCCAAGTGGGAAACCAAAATTTAAACCCAGATTTGAAAGACAACAAAGGCAATGCTCTTAATTACTGAGCTATTGAAAATAAAGTGATAAGAAGTGTCACACTTAAAGGTAAATTTTTGAAAATTATCATCCCTCCTTAAAACACATACAAACACAGACACACACACACACACACACAAACTACTGAAACATAAACAAAAATCATTAAGCACTAGAATTTCATGAAGGGCTTTAAGCTAATTTATTATATATTCAGTATAATTACCCTCTGGGTAATTGGATCATTATTTTATCTCAGTATGGTATATAAAACAGGCATTGGGGGAGGGAGCTAAAGGAAAGTTTTATTTGTTCATTCATTCATTCATGCAGTCAGAAATCATTTATTCAACACCTTATATGTACCAGGCACTAAATCAGGGTCTGAACATCATACAGTAAGTCCCACCCAGTTTCTTCCTTCAAGGAATTCAGAAGATGGTGCAGGAGAGCAACACGGAAGGATAAACAAATAGGACCAGGCAGGGTCAGAGAAAGGACCCGGAGAGAACACCTAACCCAGAGGAGATGGCATTGAAACTCTTTAAAAGGAATCACCAGAAGCTAGCCAGATGAGACCTGAAGGCATGGGAGTGGAAGGGATTGTGAAAATATATGTAGAAAGTAAAACTGGAAGGATCGTGATTAATTGTACATAAAAGTTGGGAGCAGGGAAGAGCAGTCTAGAATGTAGGACAGGTTTCTAGCTGGGTGACTGGTGGACCATAATCCACCAACTGAAATGATGAATACAGGAAGAAGAGTTATTTTGGTTAGGTGTGAGAAGACTTGCTGTGTCACTAATTAATTACGTATCCTTTAACTATATAATTAAAAAAAAAAACCCAAATTGTAAATGCAACAAAGGACCTTTCTGCAATCAAAAAGGCTAACAGAACCCTGGACATTGTCACAAAAAGCCACTGTAAACCAAAAGAAACGTAATCTTGAAATTTAGTTGACTTAATTGATGTATATGACACAAATGGTGAACATTTTCCTATCTTGGATCTCATCCCATAAGAAATATCTAAGGTAAAAGGAAGAAGCGTTTAGGAAAAATTGTCATGTGAAGACACATTAAATGAATTAACAGGGCGAAATATAAAATGAAAACTCAGAAGTGAAATTTTAACAAGCATGTGTGGCATAAATAAAATCAATTGAATTTGCTAATTCCTTACACTCCGCAGAAAGCTGACTATTTGAAAGGAGGGGTATCAATAATTTTGAGACAAGCATAGGAAGTATCACAGGGGGGAGAAGAAATTTATGAAGCATGCTTTGAAAAGTTTGCAGAAGTATATAGATAGGTCCTAGGTGGTCTGTTGCAAATTTATGGCAGGTACAGCCATGTATGACTGTGACTTTTAAAACCACCTCATGCTCCCTCACAGCATGCCACGCGGAATCACTGCTGGGAACAGACCATCAGAGGCAATTAGGGCCATACTCACAGATCTCTAAGTACGTCCCCACCTCTTACTGCCTCTTTTTTTTTAAATTATTATTTATTTATTTATTTATTTTTGGCTGTGTTGGGTCTTCGTTTCTGTGTGACGGCTTTCTCCAGTTGCGGCAAGTGGGGGCCACTCTTCATCGCGGTGCGCGGGCCTCTCATTACCGCGGCCTCTCTTGTTGCGGAGCACAGGGTCCAGACGCGCAGGCTCAGTAGTTGTGGCTCACGGGCCCAGTTGCTCCACGGCATGTGGGATCTTCCCAGACCAGGGCTCGAACCCGTGTCCCCTGCATCGGCAGGCAGATTCTCAACCACTGCGCCACCAGGGAAGCCCCACTTACTGCCTCTTTTACATATTTTTCTTATGCCTATCACCATCCGGCTTCTGACTAATTATTATGATCTCTGCTAATTCTTTCTTAATAACACAAGAATTATAATCCTATGTAAACTCTATTCCAGGTTAACTTGTTTGCCTATTTCTCAGTGGTATTACAAACATAAATTAATTAGTCAATGCTTGTAAGACCTTGAAGACAGAAACTATTAGGTTAAGAATCTGGAGTGGGCACATTTATAATCCTAAAGCCATTTAAAAAGTCATTAATAAAAACTGCCTTTTGTTTTAAGACAGCTTCTTATTTACAGTAATAAGGTTATACTTTTCTGGTTCCCCCAGCCTTGATTTCATCTTTATAAGGTATAGTCTTGATGAAAGCAGCTTGTGGGAAAAAAATTAGTAGTAACTACTCTTTTAGGAACTGCTGATCTCATGAGTTCATGACAGCCAAGGGTCCAGAGAATATGGGCAGTATCCATTTATTTAAGAATAAACTCATGGATGAATCATTAATTGCTATACATATATTTTAACATTTTATTTTTAATCATTCAAATCATTTCATGTTTGCAGGGCACATGTTTGTATCTTGAAGCTGTCAAATAGGTGGGATGATGATGGTGATGATGATGATGATTGACAAAGTGAGATTGGTGTTATGTTTTCCAAAGACAATTTCAAAAGTTAGACGAAGTAAATTGGAATCATATCATTTGCAGTTTGTTTATTTATGTCAAATATTAACTTTGAGAGGAAATGCAAATTTTAAGAAAAGATACTTTTTGTTTTATTTACATAGATATTTCTAGTGATACTGGCTTTCATCAAAATACCTGAATAAATTGTCTTATTTCCAGTAATATTTATATCCCTAATAAATAAAAATGATTGGATAATCCTTATTAGATAACTTTTTATATATAACTATGAATAAATTTAATTTCTTAATTGGGATGTGACATATTCTTCCATAATGCACAAAACATTCTTGAACCTGAATAAGGTCCACATAACATTCATTCCCCTATAAATGCTTAGAACAGATTATTGCAGTCCTTTGTTAACCAGAGACACAAATTTTAAAATCTTCTTTTAGTGGAAATAGATGGAACTTTATTTTTAAATTTTCAAAGATTCTTTTCTAATTTTTGAATGATCTAGCATGGTTTTAGAGTCAGACAGACTTGAAATTACATCCCAGCTTTGGTACTTTGTAGCTGTGTGATTTCATAAATCATTTAACCTCTTTAAGGCACAGTTTGCTCATCTGTAGTCAATACATTTCTTTAAAGGGTTATTTTAAGGATAAAACGACCAAATGACACCTGGACCTTCATAAGCACTGAGTCAATATTATATTATGTACCTGAAGGCATCTAGCATAGCAATAGTTCCTTAAAACTCATTTCCTAAATAAAAATAGCTCCCTGTTTGACTCCTAATAAGTAGATGGGAATGATTTGATATACGTTGTTTCTAATATCAATGCAGGCATATTGCTTTTCTAATAGAATCATATGACAATTAGACATTATGTTCCTCAGCAACGTTATGATGTTTTCAGTTTTGTTATATTGAAATAATCATAACTACTGTATTCACTGGTGTTAGGAGAATGAAATTAGCATTTAATATATCAGACATTATGCTAAGTATTTTGCCTGCATTTAGCAAGTATGAATGCTAAAATTAGGTGAAAGTATGACAAGAAACAGGATGTTGGTATGCACAAAGTATCTTCCCAAAAGAAACTAGATAATTACCAAAGGAAAAATAGTAAGTTTACAGTGAAGAAACAAAATCTGGCAGACATCACCTTAAGCAGGTGATCAAAGTTAACATCACCAGTAAGGAGACATATTGACATCACGGACCTCCTGATGTGATGCATGATGAAGGACAAAATATCATTCCCCTAGTATTCTTGCCAAAAATAGAGACCTGTGTTTAATCATGAAGAAGCAGTAGACAAACCCCAAATCAGGATCATTGTATAAAATAACTGGCAAAGACTCTTCAAAATGTCAAGTTCATGAAAGATAAAGAAAGATGCAGAACCTGTCATAGGCTGGAGGAGATGAGACTAGATTTGACAAATAAATGCAATGTAGGTCCTAGATTGGATTCTGGATAGGAAAAAAGATGGTTTGGGGACAATTCACAAAATGTGAATAAGGCCTATAGATTCATTAAGAGTATCACACCAACATTAATTTCTTGGTATTGATAATTGTACCATGAGTATGTAAGGTGTTAATATTTGGGGAAGCACGGTGAAAGCTATATGGGAACGCTTTCAATAATTTTTCCAAGTTTATTCATAAGCCTGAAAGTATTCCAAAACAAAACTCTAGAAGGACAAGTAATAAGTTCAAACCACCAGTAGTAGTAGAGCCAGGATTTCAATCCAATATGCTTGACTCCAAAACTCCTGAGTCTTGACTACGATATCATTCTATCTCACTTCTTTTACACTGGTGATCCTTTTCCTACCTATTAACAGACTTTCTATAGCTGTGTTCTCTACCTGATACTCTTAACATTGTCAGTGACTCATGTTTTTGTTCTCAGTAGACATAACTTAATTTTCTTTAAAATTTAATAACAATGAAAATAGCTAGAAAGCTCCCAGGTGCCTGAGGCAAAAGCCACACACAAAAAAATGTGACGAAGGTACAGAGCAGTCTTCTCAGATGAAATGCACCAAATCACAGGGACTAGTGCCATGCTGGGGGGAGCTGTAGTGAGCTGCCCACCACTGAGGTCTGATGGCAACACGGTGGGTCCCTTCTCACCAGATAATGGGTACAGCCTGAACTACTCTTTTTTGCTCATTTGAGGATCAGATGCTTCCATTTCTTCTCCTCCAAGGATAGATCTAAGGGCCTATTTTCTAAATTTACAGAACATTTATTTATTTATTTATTTATTTACAATTGTCAATGGTAATGGCCTTTCACTGGTTTATTCACCTATTTAACAAATATATTCACTTATAAAAGTAACATAAACCGAAAGATAGTAGAATGATAGAAATATGAGTATATATATGTATATGTATGTAGATATAGATATAGATAGAAAAATTTAAATCAGTAAGTTTCCACAACAAGCAACTACTAAAGAGAAAATGTACTATGCAGAGGCATTTCCATGTGGTTGACAGAAGTGCAAGCTTCTTTTGGTATACCCTAAAGTAAGATCCTGCTTCTAGGCCATAAATGAGCTGAGTATATTCCAGAAATAAAATAACTGCAGTGGCAGGATGACTCGAAACAGTTTTACCATGTAGGATTTTTACAAAATGTAATTTTAAACAAACTCTCACACTCCGGGAGGAGTGAACAGGACATGGGTCTTTAATCCACTGACTGAAAACACTGGAAACCTAATTAAAATATCAAAATGTCCATGGAAAGGGGCTAATCAATATGCAAATATACAGGGAAGGGAGTGGCTCCTTTTAGAAATAAAGTCCATCAACTGAATTGATTTTCTGAGTTGGAAATTCTAACTGCTTCAGCACTTTTTTCATAACAGAACTGAGAACTTAATTAACCCTGCATATTGAATGACACTCTGCGTGGGACTACAGGTAAATTAGAAAACAAAATGTAAACATTTTGCACTTACCTGATGCTTGCTCATATGAACTTGAGATTAAGTGAATTATCATCATATCTTTCGATCTCTCCCATTGCACGCTTCCCAGAAACACTTGGCTTACAGTAGCTTACCTATACTTGCATGTTTTGAGAATCACTTAAATTAATGTGACTATTTACCATTCAGGCAGAGTGCAGAACATAAGTCTGTTCAAGGGCACAGAAAGTAAAACAGGATTTTATAAAGAAGCCCAGGGAGGGCAGGTAGGGGAAGGGGAGAACCAGATGTCACTTCTGAATTTTTCATGCTGCTCTAGGAACAAGGCAGTGATTCTACCAGGCTTCTCAAACCTGAGTGTGCAGGGCAATCACTTAGGGTTCTTGTTTAAAATAGATTCTGATTCAGTAGGTCTTGGGGGGAAGGGAGCTAAAATTCTGCATTTCTAACAAGCTCCCAGAGCTACTGAGACTGACCCAGGAATCCCACTTGGAGTGGTCAAGGCTTTGTGTCATATAAATGGTCTTTGAAACTCTAAAACAGTGCTGTAAGGAAGCTTTGACAAGCGTGAAATGGGTTAAAAGGATAAATAGACTTGATTCCGGATAACATCATCTCACTTCATCTGTTAGCACTCAATTGACCTGAAATTTTCCATTTAAGGAAGTAAAGGATAGAGGTACCTCCTAGCCCAGCACCTTTAAAGCAATGATTTGCAAAACCTCTTTGCAGACCCGGTACACCTGAGGGCAATGACACTGGTTACTTCCTTGACCAGAGACTTGGACAGGGAAGGAAAAGTATTCCTATGAGTTCATCCTTGACAGTTTGAAAATGCCCTCCCTTGCCTCCGTTGATTATAATCTGTCCTCCCTTCTTTCCTGTCACTGGAAAATGACTGTTTTAAAGTTAAAATGCTCACATGACGATAGTTAGTATCGATCTTAACAGACATCTATAGAGCTGTAGTAGCCAGGGTTTCAACATTGTACAAATGTGAAATCATTCCATTCTAGTAACAGCCTTAGAAAGTAGGTACGATTGTCATTCCCATTTTACAGCTGAGGAAAGTGATTAACAGAGAGTAAATAACAGACTTCAAGTCACCCAGCTTATAGTTGGCAAAAGTGGGGACTCACATCCAGGCAGCCTGTTTCTAAGTCCACATGCTTAAACACTATATCAAGGTGCCCCTCAACTGACATTGAAACAGCACGTAAAACATTGACCAGCTTAAATTGGTTTTGTTCCCTTAAATCAGGTTGTTGATTAATCAAACCTGGAGTTATTTTACAGAGACAGCAGTGCGCATGTGCAAGACAGGAACCCAGGCCTCCAGGCTGACCCTGGAACTTAGACTCTTCAGTCTACAGAACTCAAAGAATAGAAATGCTTCCACTGGTGCCCTTTACGGAGTGAGAAGTCCTTCAATAAGGAAATCCAGCGCCCAGCAGCACAAGTAACTTGAGACTAGTCAATCAGCTTCCAAGTTTGAAATTCCCCTAACCCCTTAAATTTCGCCCCAAACTTGGATCTGAGACAGATTTGAGCCCTGCCTGCCTCCCTGCCAGTCAACCTCACAATAAAGCTGTTTCCTTTCTCAAACAAAGGTGTCACAGTATTGGCTTCTATGCACATCAGGCAGGGAGTCCTTGCTTGGTAACAATGTGTTAAGATTTGGAATTCAGTGCTGGCAGAGCTCCTGGGAAGGGTGATTAAATCATTCAAAACTTGACTACAGGTTGAAATCAAAATTTAGGCCAAGTCCAATTTTAACTCTTCAACCTCCTCTGCTAATATCTCTTCTTTTATTTATTTTTTTTAACTTTTTACTTGGAAATAATTTCAAATTAAAGTTACAGGAATGATCCAAAGAGCCCCCTACATCATTTATGCAGGTTCACCAGTTTTTAACATTTTGCCACAGTTGGCAATTTTTGGATTTTTCAAAAGCTAAGTAAATTGATGCCTCTGAACACAGCTTCCAAGAGCTGCTCCTTTATCCACCCCACCCATATCTACAGTTTGCTCTGCAGGGATCAGGACTCAGGTGCCTAAACTCAGCCTATTTATCAGGAGCAAAACTTAACTTCGCATTTCTTCTCAGAGAGTGGCTGCATAACAAGAAATTCCTGGCAATTTATCATTAATTGAGAGTGGCTAAAAGTGTTCTACTTCTGGTCCCACTGGAGTGGAACAGAGCACCTTCAGTGAAAAAAGGATGAGACACCTACTTTCTGGGGCTGGAATTCCAGGCACAGCAGAAGTTCTGATGGGAAGGCAATTTATAAACAAACCATGTGAGACCTTGACTGTTTTGCCTAGAATAATCATCCACCACCTAAGTCACAGGCTATAATTTAGTAAGAAGAAACAGACAAAAAAAAAAAAGATATTGAAAATAGGTATAAAATATATTTTTAAAAGATACTAAAATACTAGCTTGTCCAGGAAATCTCAATTCCAAAATGTCTTAAGTCTTTCATCTTCTACAATTGAAGATTTTTCCCAAGAATTATACCTACTTGCCTTTAGTTATATTTACCCTTAAGGAACATTATAGTCCATCTATATTTTGCTAATTTTTCTGTGCTATGAAGCATTTTCCTTGCAAAAGAGTCCTGTGAAAGCTTTATCATTTACTAACTTCAGGATGAGAATATGTATTTTACACTCATGTTATCTAAAATTAACCCTTGTTAAGTCTTCATGGGGTCCTAGAGAGATCTCGGAAAGGATGATTAAAAACAGGTCTGAGAAGAGAATCTAGGATGAAAGACAGGAGTAAATGGATTTATTCATTCCACCTGAGACATGGCTGCCTGGCTGCAGGGGCCCTTTTTATCAGCCGTTACAATTATAAAAGATTAATGTGAAACCTTCCAAGAGGGTTTTAACAGATAACCTCAACTATTCATCTCACTTGTGAATTTAAAAAGAGGAGTAGAGGACTTCCCTGGTGGTGCAGTGGTTAAGAATCCGCCTGCCAATGCAGGGGACACGGGTTCGATATCTGGTCCAGGAAGATCCCACATGTCGCGGGGCAACTAAGCCCGTGCACCACAACTACTGAGCCCCCGCGCTTACAGCCTGTGCTCTGAAACAACAGAAGCCACCGCAATGAGAAGCCCGCGCGTATGGCAACGAAGAATAGCTGCTCGCCGCAACTAGGGAAAGCCCGTGCACAGCAACGAAGACCCAATGCAAACAAACAAACAAACAAAAAGCCGAGTAGATATTTATCTATCTAGGATTTTTTTACAGCCATCATTGGTAACAGAGAATGTATGATTACTTCCTATGACTCTAACTTTATATAAAGAATGGTGCCTGTCCTCTACTAAAGACACAATATTGGAGAAATGAGATTAAATTGAACTGAAATATGATGAATTCAAGTATGATTTTTTAAAAAGAAGGTGTGTTCTTGCTTTGGAAAACTAAGGTTTGTAATATGCATAAAAATTGAACACTGTACTTCGCAAGGCCACTATCTTCAAGAATTTCCAAAGTCCCTTCCATGTCTAAAATATTAGATGGGAATGTTCAACCTGTGTCATTAATGCCATTGGTGGAAGAGGGACTACATCCTTCCTTGTCCACTTTGAGGGACGTGGACCAGCTTACACGCCTGGCATGCAGAGGAGCTCAGTTACTCTGAGCTCATGTTGATTCTATGGAATGGAACAAAAGAAGGCCTTTCTTTTCCATAAAACGCCCTCAAATAATACGTGCTTCAGGATATTCTCAAAGTTGATAAATGATTTCAGTATGATAATAGTAGTAAAATGAATTAATTAGACCAAAATTAAGGTAGACACATGCAGCCACAACTCATCCCAGTCTGTTATTAAACCAGAGGAAAATCCCGTAAATGAAGACAAGTGAGTCCAGGTTGATGAATTGTGTATGTCTTACTTGAAATGAAACAACTCATAAGACAGAATGCAGCAAGTTTATTCAACCAGTCAAAAAATAAAAAAAAATAAAAGCAACTTATTGTTAGACACTGCGAACAGGACTCAGGCAAAAATATGTGGTCTAGATAATAGCCCAATAGAGATAGCAAATTAAATTGCCTTTTGAGTTAATCGTTTAGAAAAATAAGCACTTATCAACAGATTTTCTGATGTGCAGAAAAAATGAAATTGTGCAATATGAGAAAACAGTTGACTAAAGTCACCACAGGCATCCAGATATAGCTCTCTCAATACCAACATTATGGAAATGTAAGAGCAATGGAAATGCTAGTCGAAATGATGTTATTTTCCTTGGGAAAAAGAAAATACCTCCAGAAAGCCTAATTTTTGTTTAATGAAGTTTTCTGTATATATTTGAGTCGTCTGAGGATCCCCACAGACAACAGTCCAATTTTTAAATTTTAAAACAGTCCACCATCAAAAACTATACCAGTTTCATCAAAAACCTTACCTGCTCTATGACAGAGACACAGGAGAGCAGCACTTCATTTTGCTAGTGTTTCTTATACAAAGAATTAATCTTCTTACTAACATATAGAAAGATAATTAAAAAAAAAAATTTTTTTAAGCCAGGGTATGTTTATGTCTGGCAAAAAGCACACTGGCAATTTCTTGGCGGAAAATTATATAGAGATATTATATAGATATAAATATATAGATATATATCTGTCTATAGAAAGAGACTCTTAGAGATTACTTAGGAATTAACTTACTTGGGGGTTACTATTTTTTGTTGTAAAGAATTAGGACTCTCAAAAAACAATGCCTTACTACCTCATTGTTATTTTCAGCATCCTGTCACATCTCATTTTTATTCTTTTTCTTTTTTTAAAATTTATTTTTGGCTGCTTTGGGTCTTTGTTGCTGCGCGCGGGCTTTCTCTACTTGCGGTGAGTGGAGGCTACTCTTTGTTGTGGTGCGTGGGCTTCTCATTGCGGTGGCTTCTCTTGTTGCGGAGCACGGGCTCTAGGCATGCGGGCTTCAGTAGTTGTGGCGCATGGGCTCAGTAGTTGTGGTGCACAGGCTTAGTTGCTCCGCAGCATGTGGGATCTTCCCGGACCAGGGCTCAAACCCGTGTCCCTGCATTGGCAGGCAGACCAGGGAAGCCCCATTTTTATTCTTGAAGTAGCACCGGAAGGTTGTCAAGGCAGGCATTTTTCCCTTTGTTCCAGGTTACAAAATTGAGGTCCAAGAGGCCAGAATCTGAGAAAATGAGTTTTGAAGCCAAGGTCTCACAATTTCTATAACACCAGACTCCTTCTACTGGGACAGTGGTACTTCTCCAGAAGTTGTGAATCAGAATTTCATAAACGGTGGTTTCAAAAGACAAAATAATTCTAATTTGTCTGGTTGTTGAATCAAACTGTGTGTTGAGCAATAAACTAAAATATATGGATCTAACAGTACATAAGAAAATCTCAAAATTGTGGCATTTGAAGGTCCTCGTAGAAGGAAAAATAAGTCTGGACTGGTTCCTAGGTTTGTAGTTAGAAACTTCTAGATCTGCAATCTGATAACTGTGGACTTTGAATAAGGAACAAAAAACCCAAATAAATACCAGTATTTGAATGTAAGGGGCTTGGCTCTTTGCTTGTCATATGACAGGGAATCATACAAAATTTTCACTTTTCTTTATCTATGAAGACATGCTCCTTCCTTTAATGTGTCCAACTGTAAAACTAGGTTTTAACATCTGTTTTTACTGCAAATATGATTTAAGAAATGTTATTTAAACCAAAAAGAACAATGGAGAGATTTAAACAAAGAGGACAATGGGGAGATCTGAAGGAACATGTAATCAAATTACCATATACATGTGTGTGTGTGTGTGTATATATATATATATATATATATATATAATATAAATACTAATCATTTTACTTTACATTATAAAAGGAAAGAGAAATCAGTGTGTTTTGGCATGTGAAAAATGTGAATTAAATGACTTCTAGGGCTTCCTTGGTGGCGCAGTGGTTGAGAATCTGCCTGCCGATGCAGGGGACACGGGTTCGAGCCCTGGTCTGGGAAGATCCCACATGCCGCGGAGCAACTAGGCCCGTGAGCCACAACTACTGAGCCTGCGCGTCTAGAGCCTGTGCTCCGCAACAAGAGAGGCCACGATAGTGAGAGCCCCGCGCACCGCGATGAAGAGTGGCCCCCGCTTGCCGCAACTGGAGAAATCCCTCACACAGAAACGAAGACCCAACACGGCCAAAAATAAATAAATAAATAAATAAATAATTAAAAAAAAAAATGACTTCTAAGTTTTACTCTGCTCTGACAGTATGATATTATTGTAGATGGGAGAAAAGGGAAAACTCTTACTCTATTTCCACATTCCTCCTTTTCTAGAAAATTAATCTAAGATTCCAAAATACTGTTTGGACCACATTTACAAATGATGGTGGTGAAGGGGAAAATATTTCTTTAAAAAATTATGTTTCCAGGTCAGACACTCCCATGTCTTCCTCTGACCCATTCTGAGGAAGCTGGGAAAGGGGAGGGAAACTATATCTTCAGGAAATCCAATCTTCAGCTTTCTCACTTCCTTTCCTGTTTGCCCAGGGCTGGGTTAGTTAACCGACTGCCCCCTGAGTCTTACCCTAGGCTAGATCTTTCTATTCTCTTTTTTGTCTAATTTGTTGACAGAAAGGATGCCCTTGGGTATGAAAATTACATCAGTTGCTGGTAAGATTTAAGAAACCCCCCTCTTCCCTTAGGGCTTACAGTTAAATCCTGTTTCCAGCCAAATTACCAGAGAGCTTTGCGTTAAGGATTTTGATGATTATGATTTCAGGGAACCTAATCAGTGAAGTGAGTCATTGTTTCCCGTTTGCCATTATCCCTTGTGGTTAAGCCTCTCAATAGTATCACAGGGGGGAGAGTAGCTGTGGCTGGGTGCCTATGCTGTGTGTGGAGAGGGGCAGGAGGAAGAGGGTATATGTGGGCATCGTTGAGCCCCTGGCCATAACAATACCTTAACACCACAATTCTGTCATCACCTCTAAAACCTGGTTCTACTCCAAGGGTGGCATAATAGAAATGGAGCCAAGAGAACAAGGCAGGATTGGAAAGATGGGGAGGCCAATTGAAGAAATATTAAAAAATGGATCACTCTCTACAATTTGGAAATCTTCAAACTAATATTCAACAATCATACTTATGAAAGAATGTACAAAATTTTTATAAAATATTCTAGTAAGTTCCAAGGTATAAAGCTCCTTAAATGAAGGAGTCCAAGTGGCAAATTTTTCCAAAAATAAGTAACTAAGTAATATTATCAATTCTATTGTTGTAAATGGAAATTGTGTACCTGTGAGCACGCGCATGTGTGTGTGTGTGTGCATGTATGTTCTGTTGGTGGTGACAGAGAAAGTGGGTACAGGACCAATTTCTAACACTAAGAAATACTTGACAATGGCTTAGATTCTCATGGAAAACCAATGCAGAGTAGCTAAAATAAAGGTTTCTATCAGTGATATATATTTAAAAATAAATGCATGGAGCACCAGATAAGTTACAAGCTCAAGCTCAAGCTCAAGTCTTTCCATTTGTGTTTAAGCCAACCTTTGGTGTTGAAAGCAACAAACAATGTCACTCTCAAAATCACAATTATAAAAAAATGGATCTTTATATCATCATAATATATCTTGAGACTATCAGAGAGCTGTTACAAGGCAGCCAAGCAAACCCTATTCCAAACAGAAACCAATCTTCTTTGAGGAAAGGCAGGACACATGAACTGCCTCTCCTTTGGGAGAGCACAAGAGAAAGTGTAAGAAGAAATCAGCTAATATTTTTTTATTTATTTATTTTATTTATTTATTTATTTATTTATTTATTTTTTTGGCTGTGCTGGGTCTTCGGTTCGTGCGAGGGCTTTCTCTAGTTGCGGCAAGTGGGGGCCACTCTTCATCGCGGTGCGCGGGCCTTTCACTATCGCGGCCCCTCCTGCTGCGGGGCACAGGCTCCAGACGCGCAGGCTCAGCAGCTGTGGCTCACGGGCCCAGCCGCTCCGCGGCATGTGGGATCTTCCCAGACCAGGGCTCGAACCCGTGTCTCCTGCATTAGCAGGCAGATTCTCAACCACTGCGCCACCAGGGAAGCCCCAGCTAATATTTTAACTGATGAACTTCCTTCTCTGCTTACAGATATCATCCACAGTGGCCGACACCAGAACTGGGCCAATTCATGGAATCTCAATGTGGATACGCAAACGTTCAAACTCTTACAAAGTATATTTTACACTATTAGGGACTGCAATATAGTGGGAAGATTGTCAAATGCAATACATTCCTGAAAAAACATGGTCCTAATCTAATCTTTCTCATTTTCTCTTCTTTTGAAGATCTGTTCTAAGCCAGACAGTGAATCATTTCTGTATCTGTCATCTTCTCTGAGACTGCTTGAATATGGAAAGGAAAAGGGATGATGGAATTCAGCAAGGGGAGGTGGCTACTTCGTTTGCTTCTCAGCCTCAATGAATCATGATGGTGAATTATAATTAATTTCCATTTTAACTGTTAGAAGTCAATCTCCTGACATAGGAACATCTACATATATACAATGAAGGCTGTTGGCCAAAATTTTTGATATTTTACATTTATCAAATCAATGCCTCTTTAAATCAGATTGGCCATTACTCTATTAGTTCTATCTTTGTATCAATAATGGCAATAGCCCTTGAAATGTTAAAGTTATTTTGTTTCCTCTTTATGTCATGATAAACTGAACAAGACATGGCTTCACTGATAGTAAGATCACTATAATCCATGGCAACAAAACCAAATAACTTTTAAAATGTTAAATCAGGCATCATCTTTGATAAAGTGATTATCAAAGAACATTCTGTGAACCAAGTGTGATAACTTTTACACATGCATTTTGAATGGGGAATTGACTGCCTAGGTTAACACCTGAGTCACAGAACTTACTAGCAGGAGACCCTTAGGCTGATTTTTCCAAGATTAAGTTCTCTTATCTTCAATACCTAGATGGTTATAATATTTAAATCATAGAATTGTTGTGAAGATTGAAAAAGCTAATCCATGAAAGCATTCAACCTGACACATAGAACACGATATCAGTGACCATGTAAGCTAAGTGAGGCCTGTATTCATATCTCCTGTCATCCCCCGTATATAGATTCAGAAACTGTGCCTCAGAATAGTTAAATTGTTTGTTTAAGGAACCACCACTGGTAAATGATTTAAGCTCAGACTTAAAATATGTTTGGAGTCTTCTAGATTTAATTATTTTCCTTTATATTAAATTTCTTCACATAATTATTTTCTTTTATATTAAATTTTTTCACATAAATCCATAATTTGGTCTACATGTGTTATCTAAATTGTGAATGTTTCTGGTTAAATCTTTTTCAGACCAAGGGTAATAAACTCATGTAAAATGGAAGATAGCAAATTAATGTAATTTTTAAAAAATGTTCTCTAAATGCATGGATTACATGCATGTTCTCTAATTACATGAAAACTGAAAATCATCCAAGATAAGTCACAACTTTAAATTGAATATGCAACTCATCATACTTACTGGAGAAGTTAATGGTTAATTTAATTAATTAATTAATGGTTAAATTAATGGTGGCTTCTCAAAATAATTCTTTATCATTTTCTATAACGTCTTACATGCAGTTATTAATCTAAACTGCAATTGAAGAACTAAATATACTTGAAAAGTGATCACAACAATGTTAATATGTCAATTAAAGCAAAATTTTTTTCACAGAAGAAGAAAAAGAAACTCAAAATGTCAAAGCACTTACTGCAGCTTGTCGGTGAGTATTGGACAGTATTCCATGAATCTTCACTTTGTCCTTTTCCATTTGGTCTATGTTCACCCACAAATCCCGGCTGGCAGAATCAGATGGACCATATATCCGAGATATATAGTAATTATGATCTGTGTCCTCCTATAATAATAAAGAATAATGCACATCAAGGACACGGACAGTACAGATGGACCTTGAGGGTATTGTGCTAAGTGAAATAAGTCAGATAGGGAAAGATAAATACCGAGTGATATCACTTATATGTGGAATCTAAAAAAGCCAAACTCATGGAAACAGATTAGAATGGTGGTGACCAGGGGCTGGAAGGGGGTGAAATGGGGAGATGTTGGTCAAAATGTACACACTTCCAGTTATAAGACGATTAAGTTCTGGGGATCTAAGTTTAAGATTATAGATCTTAAATGTTCTCACCACAAAAATGAAATGATAATAATGTGACGTGATGGAGATGTTAACTGATGCTATGGTGGCTAGCTTTTACAGTATATAAGTGTATCAAGTCAACATGTTGTACTCCTTAAACTTACACAATGTTACATATCAATTATATCTCAATAGAGGTAGGAAAAAAAGAGAAGCATTTATTTTTTTCAGTGACTACTCATTACTAGCTAAATTTGCCTAAAGCATTCTAATTTCTATTTTAGAAGGTAAAAAAGTATATTTTACTTTTGACTATGGCTTCTTGAAATTTCTCCATTTTATCAGTTTATTTTGCTTTTTCCCTAGAGTTGTGTAAATATTTTTTTTGTACCCTAAAAATGAGAGTGTGTCAGAATTGTGGCAAGCAAAGATAGAAGTAATCATACATGGTTCTTGCTATAAGCTTTGTGTTGATACTGACTGCTATTTAAAATAATACCTCTAAGATGAATCTACTTGTAGCATTTTTTTTCTTTTTCAGGTGAATTCAGAGTGCAACATTTAATGGACGTTTTTTCACATCAGTTACATTTTTGTAATACCTTTATTGTCCTAGGATCAAAAAATGTTTTTTCTTCCTTCTGACCCCCTTTTTACGAGAAGCCTTTAAATCATTATATATCAAACTTATATAATTCAGAGTTACACAGAGTTTCATTAAAAAGAAGGTAAAAGCCCTCAAAAGAAAAAAAAGAACAAAGGTGTTCCTAAAATTCATAAAACAAACAAAAAACCAAAAATGATCCTATTGAAATTAGGAGTGTTAGTATTCTTCAAAATAGCCAAATGAGTTAAATAACCTCTAAGGAAAGTGAATTAGATTTTAAAAATATAAAAGTAATAAGCTTCTTTAAAATAAACTGTTATATAGACAAAACTTAAAGGCAAATGAACAATCTGTGTACAATAGTCTTTTCTAAAACAGTAATGTTAGGGCTCTCTCTAATTGCTGCTGCCCAAACAAAAAATGTCCCTTTTGGAACTAGTATTTTCTGAAAGCCTGAACTGTAATTACTATTGAGTGACAACAAATTCAAACTTCTCCTTTTAAACTAGGGTTATATTAGGCACTGCTTTCATTTAATGGTCCTAGAAACTGAGATAATACATCTTTCCCCTATAATTTGGGTTGTTAAATTCTACTTTTATTTAAATTCTCATTATTGATATCAACATGGTACCTGTCACAAAACCTTTATTTTTCAGGTTTCTCACTCAATGAAGAGATTTAAATGTTTTAAAAAGCAATTTTGCTGAGGAACACCCAGAAAATCACATGATTCTTGACTAATTTGAATCACAATTAGTTTTTTATGTTGTTGGTTGTTTGTTTTATCATGAAATGTAAATGTGCTTATCAGTTTGAGAAGTCACTAAACAGAATGTATTTAAAAATATTCAGGTATATGTAAGATTAATGTTTAGTGAATGGAGGGTCTATGATTTGAATAATAAATTTTTGGATGGAATTTCATCTAATGCATTTATTATTTAAGTGCTAATTAAATAAAATATAATTATTCTTGAAATCCAGTCAAAATAAGAATACCATGTACCTTTTCACAAGTCATCACATATATATATATATATATATATACATATATATGTGTATATATATATATATATATATATATATGAGATTACATGAAGGAAAGGAATATTCTAAGCAATATTCTAAATAGATTTTGCTTCATGACTAAAAGAAAAAATATGACCCCAAATGTACATCTTGAGAAAAGATGTTGATTAAATGTTAACAGTAAATTTAAAAAAAAAAAAATCCTATATCTCCAATTAAACTCTAGGTATCATGTACAAATTACAAGTATACCCACGATGAAAGATAAGAAAGTTCTGCAGAGAAAAAAGAGAAAAGGAGATACAAAAAAAGGAGTAGGAATAAGATTCTATGAAACTCAAGAGAGCTTCTATCCTAATGATTTTCCAGCCCTCCCTTCCAGAACGTGATGACACTGGTTGCTTGGGTTCTAGGAGAGTAACAAGCATTGTGGTTGTGCCTTCAACTCCTTCCTATTGTCTGGTGCTTCACCATTGGAAGCTTTCAGTGGTAAGTACCCTCCTTGACACTGGGCACAAGCCATTCTACACGTGTCACTCCACTGGCAACAGTGATTGGTGGGCATGATGAGCACATAACCTAAGAAGGACCAATTAGTGAGACATCTTGGAGATTAGGTAGAGAGGAGATAATTTCCCTGATTCTGATTGCTGAGATGTGTAGATATGAGACTTGGAACTACTGCCAGCATTTTCTACCAAGAGGGAATCCTGCCTGAAGATAAAGCAAACATAGATAAGGACAGAACCATAAGCAATGCAAAGAAAAAGCCAGATCCCTGACCAAGTATATCTAAGTGCGCCAACTCCTGGGCTTGTTCAACCACTTAGATGAACCATTAAATCTCTTCTATTGTTGAAACACCTTGAGTTGAGTTATTATCAACCAAACAAATCAGAACTGACAAACAAGTTTCCTTAACTTGCATGAAAAGAGACTTAAGCAATGTTGAATAAGACAGCCTTATCTACAGATTTATAGATCTAGATAACAAACATCTCCCATTCGCATCTGGTAGTCCAGCAAATCACACAGAAGGAATGAAAACTTGTATTTAACCTGCCAGAAATCATCAAATCTGAATAACAAACATAATGATTCATTTGATTTTTCAATGAATGGTATAAAAGGGTGGTTTTGAAGAAAATATTCAGTGAGTTTAAATTAAAAATTTAATCTTTTTTCCCTATTGCTAGTATTTTTATAAAGAGTTCAGCAACACTGAGGTCAGAGATGTAATCTTTAGATGAATTATGTAATAGATTTTATGATGCTGCCAAATTCTTATACAATTGCCAGATAGATATTTTCTTTAATATTACAAACTTTCAGTATAGAGTTCGGTATAATTGTTGCAATCAACATATCTAAAATGACTTTGGTATTTTCCTTAACCCCTAAATCCCTGTAATTAATCAAGACACAGTCTTGAAGTTAACATAAAGAATAAGAGTATCATTATGCTAAACAATGGATTAGCTGCAAAAATATACATTTTTTTGTCAGTAATCAATAATTACAGTTACTGATATGGCTATGTGAACATACACCTTCATTTTCATTTAAATCAGAGCTTCTCAAAACAACATCACATCTTTGAAAATACTGAAAGTTAAAGCTTTTTGACTTCTTGGTGTTTGACTTCTATAGCCCAAGCTTGCCAAGTTGTCATGGCAACTTTTTTTCAAAGAGGAAGACAATTTATTGTTTACCTAGGAATTTAGAGACAAAAGTTGTTAAATTCCTGGGAGAGGTGTTTGGCTCAGTTATTCAGGAAAGCCATAAAACAGATGTCTCAAAAATATGACATCTTAGCACTCCTAAATTATTCAAACCATATCTTGTCCTTTATAGGAGTAATGGTTCTTAAAGCTTTGCCAAAAGCCACTTCAGGCACAAAGATTTTCCTATTCTGCTCAAAAGCAAACTACTTCTTTCTTTCTTTTTTTTTTCTTGCAAACTATTTCTAACATCATAAAAAATAAAACAAAACGCTACTGTGATATGCCTACTTGCCAATTCATTTAGGAAACCAACTGTTACTGAAAGTAGATGGCACAATAGGTAGCTATAAATCCTATAAATCCATGCTTTTCAAACATGTCTGGAAATGTACAGCTGTAAACAGAGGACATACACCAAAAACACAGAGAAAAAGTCTTTGTAACTGTAGCCTAACCATTCTGCAACAATCAGTTTACACAATTTCTAACCCAAAGGTTGTCTTCTCTTCCATCATGGGTGTTAAGTTGATTTTATGTTGAATAGTTCTTATGGATGCCTCACACTGCCTATGTAGTAATAGCATTTGAACTCTAAATTCATTTCATTAAGAATTTTTTTTTAAAAATCAAGAATATATTGTATGAACATCACTGTGCTAGTCATTTAAAATATATGGATATATAAAACATAGTCAAAGTTCTCAGGTAAAGTTATTCAGCATTTAATCAATCAGTTACCTTTCAAAGATAGTTTCATAATAAATAAAGAAATATTATAATTTGAATGGTTCTTGCCAGGTATTAATATATGTAATATAATATAATGTAATGTAACCAAATATGTTACATTCTTATATAAATGATTTCACAAGGGCCATATAGTACATTTAAAGGTAAAGCTATTTAAAAATATTACTTGTATATATAAAACTCCTCAAAAACAAAGAGTTAAAAAATAGTGATCTAAAAAAATCATGTTGCTATAAGAAACCAAAGGACATGATCAAATAACAAAAGGAGAAAAAGAGTGAGCTGGCAATACTTTTCTCAACTACATTAGAAGGAGGTGACCTACAGGGAATGTGGGGTAGGAAGATAGGTCATATGAGTGTCTCTGTTAATAAAAAGCCAGTGAGAGTATTTAGCTTTCTTTCACTGGGTTGCCAAAAAATGAAATTAGACCAACATATTTAAGCACATTTGAAAGGCATATGAACAGAATATAAAGGATTATTAAATTAGCCCCAACAATTTCAGCACGATAGGAGCAATTACATATTATCTTCA
Source organism: Balaenoptera acutorostrata (assembly GCF_949987535.1). NCBI lineage: Eukaryota > Metazoa > Chordata > Mammalia > Artiodactyla > Balaenopteridae > Balaenoptera > Balaenoptera acutorostrata. The sequence goes on from NC_080066.1 coordinate 15,395,077, forward strand.
AATAGCCTTCAATATACATCAGCAAGTACTACAGCAATACCCTCTTCAGAAACTCAGAACAATTACATGGGATACAATTAAATTTACTGTTATGGTGTCAGAAGAATTAAAATCAGTTCCTCTATCTCCTGTTGATTGTATCAGATTATTGCACCAGTTCTCATTATGCATATCTTTTACGTATCTTCAGTTTCTCACCGATGCCTTTGCTATTTCTTTAAGGATTTTTACCTACTTGATCTATTTGCAGCATGGTCTATCCCCCTAGAAATATCTTGTCCATGACTCTTTGGTAGGTATTATTTATTTTATCAGTTCTTCACAAGAATTTAGTTAAGTGACACCCAAGAATGTAGGATTAGTTGGTGTGTGTGTGTGTGTGTGTGTGTGTGTGAATTTATCGTGAGGTCAGATTACTATGTGACATGTAAAATATGGGATTCCAGCAATATTTCCATCATAAAACAGTTTTCATTTTCCCAGTAACTGTTTCTCTTAGATGAGATCGTCTCTCATGCTATGCAAAGAGAGGTAAACTGTATGGCCAAGGGAGCATAACACATTTATGATCTTTCAAAATAATAACAAAATCAAAGCTCTATAATTCAATTAAGTGATTGCCTACATCTCCAGGCATTTTGGAATGTGTTGATATGTGTTTGTGTTGATTCATTTATTAAATGAAACAAATAGTATTTTCTACCTGGATATATTTTATCCAGTATACTTTAATTTGCTCCTGGTAGAAACTGTTAACCTTTTCAAGAATAAACCTGCGAGAGTATTTCCAGTCTTAGAGTGGTGAAAAAGCACAGACCAGAGAGAGAATCTGGGGCAGTTTTGAGTGAATTAACATCTCAATTTATCTTTTATAAATACAAGCAAGTGATGGCCAATCATACAGTGGTTGCTAAAGAGGTGCACTGCCAACTTACAAGGGATCTCTGAAGGCTCCAAAAACTTAGGGAAAAAATGCATGCATGAAAAAAGTTTAAAAATATGTATGAAACTTCTATTAAAAAGCTCAAAATTAGCATTAGAATAACATAGCTCAAAGGATATTTGGGTTGAAGTACAGCTTCTACCTCTAAATAGTCACTGTAAATTCTGGACTTTATATAAGGAATTCAACTAGGTGTCTCTTAAAATTCCTTTCAACTAAGGTTCTGAGATTCTAAAGCCACAAGGCAAATGGGAAGAAACTGCTAGGGGTGAGTGAGTCAGAAGACTTTGCATTATTTAAGTGATACCCACCAAAAGAAATATAAGTGTGCAGTTTGAAGAACCAACACAGGTAGCTAATTATAGTAACTGTATAGTATAGTACCATTTCAATAGGTACTTAATCATCCTTGTTGGTAAGTTGTAGATTGGCCCCAAGACTGGAGGCAAATTAACAGACTTGTTTCAAGGAGTGTACGAATCCCTGGGAACACTATGCGTTATCTGTGCAAACTAAAAAAATCACAGGTCTTGTATTTGTGTGCTTTATTTTTCAAATGCACAATATATTGTGATGCATAAAATGTGTGATCATTTTACAGTTACTGAATTTCTCTATAATTCTTGGTGTATTTTTCCAATCAACTAGAAAGAAACAACAATGGTGTAAGGGACCACAAAATATTCTGATAATCAAAAAAGACAATCATAATTTATATGGACATTTCTATTTTAGATGTAGCATTCATGATGGGGCAGGAACTCAGACACTATAAACATACTGTCTTAGTCCGCTCAGGCTGCCATAACAAAAGACCATAGACTGAGTGGCTTAAAAAACAAAAATTTATTTCTCACAGTTTTGGAATCTGGGAAGCCTAAGATCAAGGTTCTGGCTGATTTGGTTTTTGTGAAAGCTCTCTTCCTGGCTTGTAGATGGCTGCCTTCTTGCTATGTCCTCAAAGGGCCAAGAGAAAGTTCTTTGGTGTCTCCCCCTCCTCTTATAAGGATACCAATCCCAGAGCGCCCCACCGTTATGACCTCATTAAATCTTAATTACCTCCTAAAGGCCCTGTCTCCAAATATAACCACATGGGGGTTAGGGCTTCAACATATGGATTTAGGGAAGACAGAATTCAGTCCATAGCACATACAGATAGTTCCTTTATTAAGTTTGGATTTGTAAGAAAGCCCTAGATTTACTGCCTTTGAAAATTCATGTCATTCTCTAGTGCTAATCAAAATTGCCACTCAAGCTTTTTAATATAGGAGGGCTTTTTGAAAATCCATGAAGTTCTCTAGCTTGGCCTATTTCTTAGAAAAAAAATTGAGATATTTATAATTTTACAAGAATTATGGAAAATTTTACTCTGGAGCAACTTATAAAAATTATAACTCAGTTGACAATTTTCACACAACCAACATTTGTGGAAAAGTTGGGTAATTTCCCCCTATGAACTGGTCAATCTCATTTCAAAGGTAACTGTTACTGTTCCCACAAACACTGGGCTTGACACAGCCACCCCTTCCATTTCATCCTCCCCACCACATGCCACACCAGCCCTACTAGCTCTCCTGGTGTCCCACGAGTACGCTATGTGCCCTGACACCATACTGTTCACCTGCTCTTTTATGCACCTGGGATGATCCTCCCCTATTCTGTCATGCTTTATTTCTTAGTCTGCATTAATTTCCTTTGTAACTTTTATCATTGGACTTTAAAAAAAAAATTATTGCCTCCCCCTACTCCCCGTTTAAAATATCTCTCCCTCTCTTTATTGGGTTCACTGCTGTATTCTAGATAGTAAACATTGGTACATGATAGATAATATATAGATTTGTAAGTTTTAGACCTTCTTTATATTTTTCAAGGCTATTTACTTCGGCTTTATTACCTCCTAGAAAAGATGTTACACTGGTGGATTCTTCTTAACAGCAAGGAAGAAGTAAAAACTCACACACCAAAAAAAAAAAACAAACAAAAAACTCATACACAAACCAATCCAATTTATTTATAAATATATTTTATTCACTATCCAGTTTATTATTCTTGAAATTTCCATGCCCTATTACAAAACCCCTCAAGCCACCTCTATCAGTGGTTATTGCTGGGTAACAAACAACCCCCAAACTTGGTGGCCTGAAACAACCATTCATTTGTTTAGGACTGGGTGCAGCTGGGCACTACTTCTGTCCTACATAGTGTCAGTTGGGATCACTGATGGTTTGTGGCCAGTTCTCATGTCGGCTGGTTCCACATGGACTTGGCCACATGTTTAGGGTCTCTCTCTCACTGTGACATCTCATTCCCAAGGAGACCAGATTGGGCTTATTCCCAAGCTGAAAGAATCCAAGCAAGTGAGAGTGGAAGCTGCAAGTGTCTGGAGGCATTGCTTAGAAGGTGCTTAATGTGACTTCCATCCCATCATTTGATCAGAAAGAGTTACAAAGCATGTCCTGGGTTCAAGAGGTGAGAAGATAGATCCTACCTCTTTATGGGATAAACTGTAGGAATTTGGGGCCATTTTTTTTTTTTTTGAAAGTTTAGTATTAGTTGTTTTGTTTGTTTGTTTTTTTATACTGCAGGTTCTTATTAGGCATCAATTTTATACACATCAGTGTATACATGTCAATCCCAATCGCCCAATTCAGCACACCACCATCCCCACCCCACCGCAGTTTTCCCCCCTTGGTGTCCATATGTCCGTTCTCTACATCTGTGTCTCAACTTCTGCCCTGCAAACCGGCTCATCTGTACCATTTTTCTAGGTTCCACATACATGCGTTAATATACGATATTTGTTTTTCTCTTTCTGACTTACTTCACTCTGTATGACAGTCTCTAGATCCATCCACGTCTCAACAAATGACTCAGTTTCGTTCCTTTTTATGGCTGAGTAATATTCCATTGTATATATGTACCACAACTTCTTTATCCATTCGTCTGTTGATGGGCATTTAGGTTGCTTCCATGACCTGGCTATTGTAAATAGTGCTGCAATGAACATGGGGCCATTTTTAACCCATCATGCCATGCAAATTTTCTGTGCCTGAGTGGTTGAGCTGTTTTGCTAAGTATAAATAAACAGTTACTTTGACCCCTCTAGGAGATACTGTATCATTTCCACTTCAGTTGAGAGACCATTTTGACTATACCTGTGGGTAGCTTCAATTAAAAAAAAAAAAATCTGTAGTTGCTTTCATTTAGCATAGAGTTACTTTTTTTTTTTTTTTTTTTAAAGGATTTTCTTATTTATTTATTTATTTATTTTTGGCTGTGTTGGGTCTTCGGTTCGTGCGAGGGCTTTCTCCAGTTGCGGCAAGCGGGGGCCACTCTTCATCGCGGTGCGGGGACCGCTCTTCATCGCGGTGCGGGGACCGCTCTTCATCGCGGTGCGCGGGCCTTTCTCTATCGCGGCCCCTCCCGTCACGGGGCACAGGCTCCAGACGCGCAGGCTCAGCAATTGTGGCTCACGGGCCCAGCTGCTCCGTGGCATGTGGGATCTTCCCAGACCAGGGCTCGAACCCGTGTCCCCTGCATTAGCAGGCAGATTCTCAACCACTGCGCCTAGAGTTACTTTTAACAATGTAAATCTTCCTATTGTTTTCTAAATAAGAATTTTAAAAGCCCATTTCAAATGGTAAATTCTTCCAGGACCACATTTTAGAAGAAGGAAAATCTTGTTGCCAACTCACTTAACTTTAGGTAGCTGATGTACAGGTCAAACAAGGGCAGAACAAAGGGAGAGAGGCTGCAATAGTTTCATGAGCCATTAAAAATAAAGAAGCAAAAAGAAAAGCACAATCTGTTGAAGTTTTGTTTTAAAATTACCAATTCTAGATTCAAACAAATATTTTCATAATATGGTTTTGCTGACTTTGCAGAAAGGCTCCCTCTCAGATCTATAAAGCTGGTATTTATACCTTGCAATAAAATTACAAGATAGCTTAGGAGAGATTTTATTTCAGTGCAGTCTGAGAAGCATGCTTTCCTTTTTTGCTTCTGTCTTACAAAATCACACAAGGGAAAATCAATGTTATGAGCTTCTCACTTTCCTAAGAACTAGCTGGAAAGTGTAAGAAAAATGCATGGAGGTCAAATATTCAAGTGAACATAGTCTAATGTAGGAAGATGCTATAAAACAGCCTATTTATTTACAACCATTTCTTTTAGATATCACTCATACAAGCTAACAAGTATTTATGATGCACTGATTATGTATGTGGAGGTCTTCAGCTGATGGCTGTGAAGGGCAAAAGATGTTTATGATATACTCCTTGCTCTCCAGAAACCTGCAACAGAGTGACATAATGCAGGTACTCAAATCTCTCTACTCCAGACCAGCATAAGATAAAGGCTGTACTAATGGCAGCTTCAGTTCTATAAGCCTTCTCAGGAGGAAAAAATCTCATTCAGTTTTAGTGATAAAATATAGGGCTCATAGAAGTCATGATATTTAATCTGGGCCTTGAGGAATTAATTGAGAGGGCGATTTTGCTCAGAGGGACTGGTCTGAACCCAGGGGAATGTGCAGAAAAATACTAATAAGATTACAGAAAATAACTAGAACAACAGACACATATAGGGGAGTAATGTGAAGTGAGTGCAGTTAGATATGTAGAATTTTGATTGCACAAACCTTTGAACATCAGTCTGGAAAGTCAAATTAACTAATTATTTTTTGAAAAAGAATAAAAGAATCAAGAACAAAATCCTAACAGCTCAACCAGGTTACTAAGAGGGAAAACAAAAGGGAAGAGGCTGTTGTGAGAAAGACTGAAGAATCCAAAAGACTTGCCAGTATTTAAGAGGGAGAAGAACACTCAAAAATGACCCTGCAGCATTTAATCAGGATAACTGGGACAGCCTGGATGGTTGAGAGTAACTATGCCAGTTAACATTTTAAAGTGGAACTTAGCATATCTACATGTCATTATAAATGCTAACAAACAAATATAAGAAAATAAATATCACTGGTTTCCAGATACAGTGCATACCAATGGTCACAGAACAAGGCCTTAGGAGTAACCAGATGTTAATTGAGAAGCCCTCCCATATTCAAGTAACACCTGTATTTCTATCTTTCTCTCACTGAGTACTCGAATAAGCGCTCAATGGAGGACAATGCCGTGAGCTAATGAATGCCCTTGAACTGTAGCAGTGGTTCCCAAATTTGTCTGCACATTGGAATCAATTGGAGATCTTTTATAAATTTCACAGCCCAGATCATACTCCAGACCAGTTAAATCAGAATCCGGGCTGGGTGCAGTGTGATCCCAATGTGCAGACAGATCTGGGAAACATCACCTATCAGCTGAAATTTCCAATTTGTAACTGAACATGTTCTATATCTATATGATCATACCAAAACCAAGGCTTTAGAAATATATTAAAAAATTCAACTTATCCTTAGAGAGTTTACCAAAATTTAAGAATTTCATTTTTTAAAATGTTGAGCTTAGTACTTTCCAAAGCACACACAGTAAGGTTTACATTCCAGAGAATTGAAGGAATAAAAAATAGCCTTTCATCTGTTGTGGAAATGATGATCCTTAAAGTTCCAGTGTTGAAATCGATCTCAATAAAGAAGGCTGAGTCCAGATTTCTATTCCTTAATGGATATGAGATCTGGAGAATTTCTGATTTCTCTGATCTGGAGCTTTCTGAATGTTTCATAGGTTGCATCTGTACATGTCCCAAATAGTATAAATTTGGAATCCTCATATCATGGTTTTGGATGCATTCATTTGACATACAATTTTATGTGTCATCGTCCCCCTCTCCCCCGCCCCCCCCCCACAACCTGGTGTACTAGCTTTGAAACAAGTATCAAGATAAAGCAGCTTCAAAAATGCAATGAATGTGCTGCATCAATCACTTTGAGATATCAACACAATTTTAAAGATCATTAGTCAGTCTGCAAGCATAATCATCAGGCTTTGCATAAACACGCAGTGCAGAGAATGAAGCAGTGGTAAACTGAACGTGACTATACCAAACACAATACTAATTGTAAGTAGCACTCGGTGGAAAGAGGTTAGATTTAGCTATGGAAGTTTAACATTATGCAGTTTTAATCATTATACCTGATCCACACAAAAAACACAAATTGAGCCATTTTCCTGAAACGATACCACTTTACTTAATTTTTTCTTTTCTTTGACAAGATTAGACACGTGACTGAAGTGACCAGTTCTCTCTTGTCTTTGGCATTTGAGGGCCTTGAGTGGACACTCACAGAGAAGCAGCCTTCTTCTGTTCCCAGGTGTTTGCTTCAAATATCAACCAGCTGCCTTTTTAGATTAAATATCTTTCCCTTTGATATTAGGACATTAAAAACATTTATTCAGGAGACTTTTGTTTTAAAAAGTATATAGTAAACAAAACTGACACAGTTCCTGCATTTATGCTGTTTACAGTCTAGTGGGAGACACAGGCATTAAGTGATTGTATTAATAACAAACCCTAGGGCCACTTGATTTACTTTTGTATCTCAAATGAAAAGTTCAAAAGAAACCAGGACAGGAACTCTTACTTGAATGTTCTTACATTAGAAGTCTACATATATCAGATACTTCTATAAGTAGAGAATTTCCATATGCTCATGGATTTCCTCTGCCTGGGCTTAAACATCCAAGTAGTTCTCTTCACTGATCTACACTGTGCATAAACGTTGCTCAGAAATAATCACCAGTTAATATTTTGAATTCAGTTAATTTGTAGATAAAATTCAGAATACTGCTTAATGGTTAAAACATTAAAAAACAACCTGGGTTAAAAAGTGAAGAGAGGGCTTCCCTGGTGGCGCAGTGGTTAAGAATCCGCCTGGGGCTTCCCTGGTGGTGCAGTGGTTGAGAATCTGCCTGCCAATGCAGGGGACACGGGTTCGAGCCCTGGTCTGGGAGGATCCCACATGCCGCAGAGCGACTAGGCCCGTGAGCCACGGCTACTGAGCCTGCGCGTCTGGAGCCTGTGCCCCGCAACAAGAGAGGCCGCGATAGTGAGGACCACGCATCGCGATGAAGAGTGGCCCCCACTTGCCACAACTAGAGAAAGCCCTCGCACAGAAACGAAGACCCAACACAGCCATAAATTAAAAATAAATAAATAAATAAAAAGACTTTCTCTCTATTAAAAAAAAAAAAGTGAAGAGAGCTTATGTCAAAGTTATCTTTGGGTTTTACTCTGGAAGGAACATGATTATTCCAGAGACTAAGGAGACAACGGGGAAAGGGATTGGGAAAAATATTCTTAGGTTCACTCAGAGAGCAAAGAATGTAATAAACATTCCAATGAATCAGACTAGTGAGAACAGGTGTGAACAAACAACACATCAGTGTTCTGTTACAACTAGTATAAAATTCAAAGTTCAATCCAGGTCTTTGCATTAGGCTATGTTGACTTGATGATTTATAAGTAAGCAGTCCACTATGTAGGGCATAGTTCCCCAAATCCAATACAAATTTGGTCCCCTGATGTAGTGGAGACTTTAGGTAACTCATGATGGCCTAGAGGTTTTTGTTGCAAAAAATGCCAACAATGGTTTGCAAAACATGTAGAGGAATAACAGGCATAATTTTTAAAGCCGAGGAAGAAAAACCAACAGATTGCCTTGAAAACGGAAAGTGATCGGTTCCCCCACAATATTTTATTAAGCAATAAAATCATTAGCTGGTTAACCTTTTAAATAGAGGAGTTTTGGAAAGTGGCTTCCTAAAAATAACCTGTTTGCATACTTTTCAAAGCATTTATGATAGAGACAAAAATGTTAGATCCACAGTAAAGAATTCATAATATAGTGGTTCTCAAAGAATAAAATGTGAAAAAGACAAAGATGATGAGTTTTTTAAAAAGATACATTTGGTTATTCACCTATCATTTACTCTAATATCATGTTCTATTTCTTGTTAATGCTTTCTTTTTCTGAAAAGATAGCGTTTGTAGATAATGCATATTTTTAAATGCCATTAATTTGCAAATGAATGAAAACATTGAGTCTTTTTTTTTCCATTTTGGTTTTATGATATCTGACTTCCAGAGGCCACTGCCACAGTGCTTTTTCCCTTCCTCTTTGGAGGTAGATGAGAACATCTTTAAAGACTCGAAAATATTGGTCGTAAAACTGCTGAGCTAAAGCCTAGAGAATTTCTCATACTCTGACGAAGTGTAAGGTACTCACAAGGACTCTAGGAAAGTTGCATGGTTTCCATCTTCAAAGCCGAACTCCCTCCCACTTCCCGTGGAAGCAATAATAATGAATCTAGCAAATGAGTATTTGCATGTGCTTTACATTTCTGTTTCTTGGTACAGGGCTCTAAAGAACTCCTAAGGTCACTCTGCTGCTTATGAGTGGCTGAAGGGCTATTGTGCAGGCACAGAGAGCTGCAGTGACCTCCTCAGAGCAGGGATGTGGGTGGCAGAGTTTATTTACATATTACTGATCTTCTAATCCTTTTTCCAGGAAGCAGCCTCTGAGGGTCCCCTGGGGATCAAGCTGTTCCTAGTACAAATAATGCCCAGGAAGTGCATTGGGCCCCAGAGAAATGCAAACTCCCTTAAAGGGCTTTCAAAGATCTCTGGGCTTGGACTTGAGCCTCAGGCTCCAGGTTCTTCCTAGGCCAGTCTCTCCCTGACCAATTTATAAATACATTTATAAAGTCTAAATAAGTTTATACGATTTTCCCAATAGTAAGTTGAGGGACAGTTGCTAGTCTGCTACATAACAGTTTTATGACAAATTCCTGCTGAGTACAACTGTGAGTTCAGCATTTTAATAAAAAATGAAATAAAATGTGGCTAGAGGAGAAAGATCTAAATGGTTGAGGTCTTGTAGGTCAAGTCATGTGAGAAATGAATGGGGAAGAGTCCACTGGATGACAAAGAGAAACTGGATTGACTTTGCCCAAAGGTCAGAAGGACGATTCATCTGTGAATGTTCTGGGGATGAAATATTCAGGCAAGGATGAGAAAACAGTTTAATAAATCAAGATGTCAAAAACAAAATTTATCCTTAAAAAAGGATAAATTCCCATTAGAAGACTTTGAGCAAAGGCTGTTGGGGATGTTATGGATAAGTTTCATGTATTTGGATAAGAAATGCATTTTATAATATCTCAGGTTATTTTGACTATCTTTAACCATATTTCAACTATATTTAGTTTAGCTATATTTAAAACTACTTCCTGAAGTAATTGGTGACTAGATAAACAATTTGCTATTTGGGTAAGAAATAACCTGAGATCAATCTGAATTTTCCAAAAAAGACCTAGATTATTTTTTTGCCTTCTTCACCAACTTTCCCTTCTACATTCTGTCTCTGGCATGAACTCATTCATTTGGGTCAGAGCTCTTAGGTCACTATTTACCTTATATGATGTCTCATTCTAAACAAGGCTACCTGGTGTACAAGAAGAAAAGTATCATTAATTGATGTTTAATTTTCTCATCAGACATTAATGATTATTGAAGGATGTATGCAATTGTGAATGATTCTAACCACATGCACAAAATCTGAAGAATTTAGCTATACAATTCAGTTTCCAAAACACTATGGCCAAAGCTTTTAGACCATTAAGGAAATATTGTTTACAAATAATAGACCATGAACATGAATATAAAAAAGAGGTTAAGGAATTTCTCCAGCACCACAAACAGGGAGTTCATATGGATAAAGACAGAGAAAGTGTACACTCTGGTAAACTGAAGTGGCTACTTTTCCTGAAGAGATAAACTATCATGGGTTCACTAGGAAATATGCCATGAGGAAATGGGTGGAAAGAATATACAATATGAGACTTCTATTGCAGGGATCCATGCAGCCAGTCACATGATTGAGGAAGAATAGGATTCTCATCAAGAAAAGAGTAGCTAAGTTCGGATTGGAAGGTTAGGTGTTCAAGTGTTGGAAACTTCATAAGGACCCTTTTTAGAAAATGTCACGTAGTAAATTGTCTCTCCACACCTCCCAGGTATCTTAGTCCACACAGGCTGCCATGATGAAATACCATAGACTGAATGACTTAAACAACAGAAATTTATTTCTCAGAGTTCTGGAGTCTGGAAGTCTGAGATTAGGGTGCCAGTCTGGGCAGATGCTGGTTAGAACCCTCTTCCTGACTTGCAAACAGCTGCCTTCTCACTGTGTTCTCACACCACCTTGCCTTTCCTCAATGTGTACACGTGGAGAAAGAGCTCTGTCCCTCTTGCTCTTCTCATAAGACCACCAATTTTATCAGATTAGGACCCCACCCTTATGAACTCATTTAACCTTAATCACCTCCTAAAAGCCCTATCTTCAAATACAGTTAGACTGGGGATTAGGGCTTCAACATACGACTTGGGGGAGGGGGTACAATTCAGTCCATAGCACCAGGTATCAGTTAGCAGGGATCAAGAGAAAGAGCTGCAGCATGGTGGTGCATGGGGAAGGGTTGGCTGGCATCAGGAGCCAGAAACAGGGGATGCGAGTCCTTATCCTGGCTCTGCTAATAATCTAAGCTGAACCCAGCTACTTCATCATACCTCTAAAGTGTTTTGTGTAAGATACCACTTATATCTGTTGCAACTGCTACAAAATTGAAAAGAAATGCAAAGTCTCACACTAAAAGTCCCCCCTCCCCCAGTTATTTGATTGAATTTCTTTCTCTTTTTCCTCCAAATCTATCTGCAAATTAGAAATGCTGTGGTTATTTTATACATATGCAATACTACTGAATGATCATACAGTCATACAGTTTAATCCATTTGTTATTTATTTAATTTTTTAGCAAGCTAGTTATAGATATAGACCAGAGCACACTTCTGTCTTATTAAAAGTTGAATGTATTGCCAATGTTTCAAATCATTTTGACTTTCTAAATTCATCTCACTGGTAAATCTAAAATGTTTCAGTCTTCCAGGAAAAACAAATGAAGATGATTACTTGAAGAAATGTCATTGTTTAAATTACAATATTTATATGTAATTAATTGAATATATAAAAGTTTTTCTCATTATGTCTAAATACTTTTGAAAACTTGGAATATTGAATCAATCATAACCGAACAGTATATTTCCCATGACTCCAATTTCGTACACTGTAATATTTCAGAAGAACAGAAAATAATCTTAGAAATATTCTTCAAAATAACCAGTGAAGGTGAGACCTTTAAAACCATCTTTCACTTCTTGTTTTCAATATCATGTTTACAAGGGACGCAACAGGAAGTAGTTCACCAGGACTGTACTTTCATAAAATAAGTATAGAAGAAAAGTAGGACAGAAGAGATCTGGAATATATCTCCAAGAATCAGATTATATTTGATTGAATTCAACTCAACACATAGTATGCTTCCTCTGGGGTATACGTGAAGGCAACAGTGAGGTGCCTCTCAGAACTTGGAAATAAGATGGCCCTTTGGAAGATGACCTAGTAAGTTTATATTAATTAAGAATGTAATTAGTTATTTGTTTTGTATATAGTGGCAATAGCATCTGGTGGCCCATTGGATAGATGAACCTATGGGCATTTTATTTTACCATCACTGTGTTGGTCCACGTGTGATTAAGAAAAAAAAAAAAAAAGAATGAACAAACAACTTTTAAGTGTTTGGATATCTCTTGAGAAACTAGAAGATGTGGCATCCTGTGCCCAAATTCCCACATGGCCGCACTCTGCTGCAGCTGGGTAGCAGCTGCCATGGTCCCCATGCCCCATCATTCATTCTCCTGTATCTCGGAAGAATTTCCCTTGCAGTAAATCATGCCACATGTGATGATATCTTTTTTTTTTTAACTTTTTTGGACTATTGCCACCATGACCCCAAGGGCTCAAATTTGCCAACCAAATGTAAATCCAATGATTGTCTTTAAATATGGGACTGAAGAGTTTCAGATCACTCAGAACCCAATCAAGGTAACTGTAGTAAAATGTCAAGACAACAAACTTGAACTGCGCTAGTAATTTAGAAAGGGGAAACCTAATGTACTTGATGGAATTCGGTTTGGAGAAAGCCTATGTAAAGCGAAAGGGAGTAATCAATCCAAAACAGTAGTTAACACAGCCATTTTTAAAAATGGAATTCAATTACTTCATGTTAGAAGTAGGCAGATATATAATCCATCAAGAAAATGGGGAGAGAAATTCCAGATTGATCATATCACAGGGGAACTTGGAAATAGGTCTCTCCTGATTCCCTAATAATAATCCCAGGAGGTTAATGCATGGATTACTCTATTAAAGGAAGCCTGGGGCCATGGATGATTCATTAAGGAGTAAGTGGGTGCACAACCCTGGAAGGGTCCAGTGTTTTGATGAGCCTTACCACCCCCCCTTTTCTACCTAGATGCCCAATGGCCCCTGCTCATCTAGAAGCACTATAATGTCTGCTGTCACCTGAGAAAGCCCAATTAGCACCCAAGGCAGGTGGCTTAAGATTCACAGCAGTGGTTTCAGGTTTTCTATCATCACTGGAAGGGACAGAACTCAGTAAGGTGCTTCTTTGTTCTCTGTCTCTGTCTCTTTGCCTCTGTCTCCAGGCATGTGTGCTTTTGCGGCATTTCAATGTATGGTTGCCTGAGAGGGGAAGCAGAAAGAAAGGCAGCAAAGTGGATAAAAACAGCCCCAGCAGAAGCAAAGTGACTGAAGTTAGAGCAGCAGCGGCAGCAGCTTACTAAAGCCAAGGGGACGCTTCTCCTGCAGGTGCACCCTTGCCTCTGCGAAGTGTGGTGGCTTCACTGCTCTGCTCCAGAACGTTACAGAGAGTCATGCTGCTGACACCAGCGCTGCTGCCGCCTCTTACTACTGCTATTTTGTATGTGACAGCTTCAAATATAACTCTTCAAAAATACAGTTTAGAGGGGGTAGGGGAGCAAATTTGCGCAGAAGCATGAGCTTCAATCAGCACAGGTAGATAGGGGACTCCAGTGGAAACAAGCCGGGTTTCCAGCTAGGCACCGAAGAGGTATCACTGCTCCTGCACCCGGGGAGAAGGGTTTCTACACCATGACCATGGGACACTTTCTCGGTAACCACCTTACTTTCCCTCATCCTTCATCTCTTCTTTTGCAGAAGAAAAAGGTATTCAGGTCATTTGAGTGTGGAGACAAATTTACTGCCGTACAAAGCATCCCAGTGGACAAGCTATAATCACATACCCCACGTCACTACTCGTTTGAATGTGGAAACAGCCAACAAAAACATCAGGCTTTTGATGGTCATCTAGTTCTAGTCCTGTCACATGCTATTTTCCTTACAGTCCTGGCCACAAGTGAGTCTTGGTTTTCTTGGGCAAAAAGGAAGTCAAGTCTCCCTATGCTTCCTGGGTTTTATGTCTAACCCTTAGTTAAATACTATTCTCCCTGCATCCAAAAAAATTTTACTTCAAATCAATGAATGCTTTATGAACATCAACAAAAGATCCAGCATTGTTTCATCTCTCATGGAGGCTGTAATCTGAGTTAGATTTCCCTAGATTGGGTCTTTTGAAATAGTCTGGTCAATTCTTGGCTATATGGTTTGGAGTGATATCCATGGAGTTTCACTTGCCAAACCCTGCTTTAAATAGAGAGGCCCTTTCACTTATTCTAGAAGAGAATCTACCATATATTTCTCGCGTGGCCTTCTAGGAATGGAGACGCAGGATAATGATTTCAGACTACACAAGTTGTTAGTGGTAACATGAGCTTCTAGTCAAGAGAAATACTTGGTTGAGAGAAAGGGCAAATTTGCCCGTAAGGGAGAAGAGGGGCCACTGAGATTGAAACAGAGCCAGGTGAACAAGGGTTTTGTGTGCATGTGCTGAAAGGGGCACAGTTAAGGAAGAGAGAATTGGGGAATCTCATTTGAGCTGCCCCATAATCTTGGGTCCACGGTCGCATCTCCTTTCCAGTTTTCATAATGTCTGATCCTCTTTTTTTTCTTTTGGCAGCACCAAGCAGCTTGCAGGATCTTAGTTCCCCGACCAGGGATCGAACCCGTGCCCCCTGCAGTGGAAGCAAGAAATCCTAACCAATCGACCACCAGGCAATTCCCTTGATCCTCATTATTTCAAAAAGTCCATTATGCTTTGATTTCCTTCATTGTGTCTCATCCTTACCTTCCAGAACAATAATCTAAAGAACATATTTAAAGCTTAAGGCAATCACTGAAGCAAAAGGGAGTCTTGGCCAGTCCTCCAGCTAGCTGTTTAATTTTTATTGTCTCCATGAAAAAAAAAAAATACTGGTTTTTGCTCAGAGAAATAAGTGTCTAAGTGTAAGGTAGAAGGGGCTATCCAGCCACCGTTTATTTTCCCCCACTGAGGTAATTTTTATTTACAGTGATTAGGAATAATGTACACACATGTATGTGCACACACACACACAAAACATACACACACAAACATACATTTACAAATCCCTAAAATTTCTATTTACGGGCTTTGAAAAATATCTATAGTTTATAGCAACCTTGCCTACACATAAAGATTTTTAAAACCACTACCTACAATGCCAAGTTCTTTGGTTTTTAATTTTGCAACTGCAGCCCAAAGGAAGACAATGATACATTGGTATGGAGGCTACTGGGCAGATGGGAGATCACTGGTGGAAAGCACTGCTAGAAAAAAAAGGGACAAAGTGAGAAAATTAATGTTTGTCCCAGATTCTGCTTCTGTGCTGTCAACCCACTCCTTGCTTTGTTTCAGGGACTGTTTCAAAGTTGGAAATCATTTTCTCTTACCAGATTCTTTATTACCAACACTTAAAAAGTCAAAAGACAATCAGGAGGAACAGTTTCACAGTCATTCACCCCTTACTCTAATTTGCATTCACAAGTGATCACCAGCTGGAAAAAAAAATTCCCTTTGAAGATGTTTAAACATTTTTCTTAAGGAGATAAAAACACAGAGTTTTTTTTCTTTTGTCCTTTTATGCAAATGACTTAAATGCAGAAAATGTCAACCATTCTCCTTTTAATAACAAAGTAAGAAATACACCTTTACAAAGCAAAATTAAAAAACAAAAATCCTTGAAGTGGCAGTTATGATTGTTCAGCGACTAAACTGCCTGAAGAGAGCATGTCATATACATTTGAAATATGCTCAGACCATAGCAAACCTATTCGATGAGGCAAAATTACATTTTAACCGTCATGGCAAAAGTGATTTTGATTTCTATTTAAGTTCTTTGTGGACCAGTAAGTAATTGAACTGCAGCTGCTTTCTTTCTAAAGTCTTCTGCCTAAATAGAGCTACATTGGATGGGCTGTTGTCAGGAGCAAAGAAGGGGGGCTTTTGAATGTATTGATTATTTTATTTCCTTAGGTTTATGGTGGAAAATATTACTTTCCACAGAGTTTTTAAGGGACAGTGAAAATACAAAGATTTGTCTAAAATTTTTGTTTACCTTTAGAAGATAATTTTTTTATCACTAGGTCCAATTAGTAACGTGAGAAAAATTTCTAATGAATACTTATTATTTTGGCCTGGCACATTTCTGTATTTATTCATAAAGTTGTTTTCTTACTCTTTGAATTGTACCCTTCCCATTTGAATATGACATCCTTCTGTTCTGGTAAAGATTAATCCCATTCACTTGTAAAAATAATAAAGAGATATCTGATTCCTCAATGGACAGAGAAAGATGACAAGTCATTCTTTGTTCAGCTGGTATTTAAGAAAGAGAAAACTGATTGTTTATACTTGATTTTTAAGATAACAGATCATTCTACAACACTATTTACAGCGAACAAATTAACTGTTTTGAGTTTCTTGGAAAGGTTTGTTAGTGCCCCCTGTAAACATTTTCGAAAATGAAATTTTAAATCACCTTCTGCTCTATATTAGTTTATATGACAGAACAAGTAAAGATTTGCATTCAAATATGAACACTGTGCAAAGCACTATAACCTAAGAAAATTGGACAATATTATAACCTAAAATGTCCTTAGAGAAAAAAATCTGACAATCATAAATCATGACATTCATCTTTGAAAATTATAAAAATGTCCAGAATAGAATTCATGAAACCTTAAAAAGTTAGGCAGTGTTATATTTAAGTGGAAAATCCTATCACAAGACGAAATATTTTTAGTTTTGGAAGTATTTACCTAAAAGACTTCTTTAATAAAAGGTGCTGTGACTAAGTGAAATGTTTAAGCAGCAAGAAATTTGCTTTGCAAGTTTTCCTTTCAAATGCCTTTGGTGACAAGTGGGATCAGCATTGCGAATGCAAAATAATACAGATAAGATAGATGATTGATAGAGGTGTTGTCTAAAAGGTGAATGTTAGTGTTCTCCACAGCTTTGCTTTTTAAGCTAAAGATTGTGTAAATATATGAAGTTTACAAAAAGAGCTAGAAATTACTTGTAAAAGAGAAATAGTTTCAGCAGTATTTAATCCATTCATTCAATTCAGTGCCATGGATTCCACACTATTATTTCAATTTAATAGCTCAGGCTTGAAATACCATACAGAAAATAGCTCAAAACAACTGTTCCCAAGGGCTGCAAAGTGCAATTCTTCTCTTGTTTCTAGACAGATTCAGACAACTATGCATTGCCGGGACATGAACAGAAAGGTTTTCTTTCAGGGATACACAGAAAGAAAATTAAGGCAGTCTCTGTTCATTCCGAATGCTAGCTGCCCCTTCTCAAAAGGACCTTTGGCTATTTGGTACCTTCCTTAATACAGTACAGGGTGGCACATTAGCAAATTTATCACAAATGCAAAAGCAAAGAATATGAATATGCATATGCATGCTTTGTTATAAAGAGACCTTATCTACCTTAAAACTGCTTCAGAAATATAAGATGAGATAAAAGTCCCCTGAACACTTAGCAAAATATATTATACATCATTGCTTAAGAATAAAAATATACTTTTTTCATACTGTAAGTTTAAATCATCAGGGATTTTTAAACACCTCCTATATATGTAATGGCCCACCTATGTGTAGACCTAATAATGTTTCCATAGAAGTCACAGTACTTGGCAAAGACACATGAAACATCTTTGACAAAGGTCCATAGAAACTTCTGGGTGCCACACAAAATTACAGATAATCATTGTTTATCAGAGTCCTAGTCTTTATTTTTCCAAAACATTTGTACTAAGTTGTAGAGTGCACATTAATTTGTTAGATAAAATAAATAGCAAAGACTTGGTGTGATTCAGTGTACTCGGTTGGTGTTTGTTAGTATTTCTAAAATTAAGTAAGTTCACATCATAGGGGCTGGCAGATTCATTATGCGACAAATCTTCACGGGAATAAGGAGTGGCCCCGATACTTCTCCAGATGTAGTAATAAAAATCATATTATTGGCATGACTGTACCAACTCAGACTTATTTAGTCTTTGAGCTACAATCACTTTATTATTCTGTTTCTGATTCTGAAAATATCACATAAAAGACTAGTCTTTAAGGCATAATCCATTAATATAGAACAGGACTGTCCAATGAGTGACCCCCAAAACTATCTCTCTGTTGCCCAGAAGCTAGATAGCGGAGAAGATAAGCTATGCACCTAGCAAGGAGAAGACAGAGACTGAACTCAACATTCCATGGAACCTGGCACCCCCAACCCAAGTGCTGCCACTTCCTAAACTGCCGGCAGGTCAGCCTGGGCTGCTTGGTGCTTGACCTTGGGTGTGTATTTCCCCTGTGCAATGCTCCTCTCAGACTTGCCCAATAAAGAGGAGAAGCAAACATGACACAGCCCTGCCTGGACCACTGTCCACTGGGGGACACCTCCACGAGCTGCCAGGAGAAGAGGACTCGAGCACCTGCTGGCTTTTTTGCTACCGAGTTCCAGCCCATCCTTCACCCTGAACCCTTTCCTCAACTTGCCAAGACTGGACACATTCTGGACTAGCAAACAATTAGCCTGGTTCTTCAGCAGGATTTTAAAAAATCAATTAGATAAAGATCTAGACCTATTACACTAAACGGTACTATAATTTTGATACTGAAAGTAATAATTTTCATGAAAGTGTATTTTAAATGTCCTGTTGGAAGTTAGCCTGGGGAAAGAAGAAAAATAAGATGGCAAGATGACAAAGTAGAAATTCTACTGGTTAACCTGGCGTTCCCTACATTAGAAGTTCCTTATCACTGCCCTCATTAATGCAAAGAAAGGCAGAGGACATGACGCAGTCCTCATGAATGGCTAGGAAATTGAGGTAGGGAAAACTCAATGCCAGATTCTTATAATTAATCTCAGGGTCCTGGTGAGGGGAGGACCTCTCTTTGTATATGGAGAATGCAAGAATATTACATTATATGATATTTCATATGATATTTCTCTTCGTATATGGAGAATGCAAGAATATTATTCTAAAATATAATTCTTGTTCTAAAAATAAATTATATGACTAACACACTTAATGATTTTACCACCTGTATGTATCATTCCGAAGACTATTTCCATGCTCTTACCGTAAGCAAATTCAATTAACTAACAGTGAAGCATCATAGAGATAATTCAGTTATTCTTTATGGAACTCTTTGAAATACAGTTATGGATCTTTTTCCATTTTTGTTCCAATAGAGAGTTGACATATCAAGCTAAGAATAATCTATAATTGAGCAAGATATATGATACTCTATTTTAATCCTCATTATCTTTTTAGAGGGTGAGCAATAATTGCAGATAATTTCTGCCTGATTTACTATTTTCAGTGGATTTTCTTCTTTGAAAACTAAAAGTCATCATCAATATTCTAAAAGCAAATGAATGGGATTAAATCATAAGTTTGAAACTACGTGTTTTTCCAATTTCCAAAACAAAAGAAGTTGAAACAGATTTTGTTGTCAGTTCACATACAACCTTTGGCAATACAGAGTTGAAGAGATGAGGCCAATTCCCAACCCATATGAGATGGGTGCTTGTCAAGCTTGTAGCAGGCCACACTGCCAGGGAAGGAAATGACCAGGATCCGCAATTGACCCTCAGAATCAAGCAAGCACCAGAAGTTTGGGTAAAACTTCAGTCATCGTGGTTAATGTAAGTTATTGATTAGAAATCTAAATATTCCTGAAATTCATATGCTCATCAATAGCATTTCTCTAACTACTGTCTCATTTTAGCTCACAATAATTCTCATCTAAATTTATTTCATCTTTCCACCCCTTAGACTTGGGCTTTCGGATCCATTCCTCACTCATTTTGGGGGCACCAATACAATCTTGTCTTTCTCTATTTAAAATATTCAATAGCTTCCAAGTTCCTTCCTGATAAATCCCAAACACCTTAGCATAGCATTAGGAACTGAACATTTGTGTCTCTCCAAAATTCATATGTTGATACCTAACCCCCCAATGTGATGGTACTAGGAGGTGGGATCTTTAGAAAGTGATTAGGTTATAAGGGTAGAGCCTTCATCAGTGGGATTAGTGTCCTTACAAAAGAGATCCCTAGAGAGCTCTCTAGCTCCTTTAGCCATGGGAGAACACAGCAGAAAGACAGTCCCCTATGAACCAGAAAGTGGGGTCTCATCAGACACCAAATCTGCCAGCTCTTTGATTTTGGACTCCCAGCCTACAGAACTGTGACAAATAAATTTGTTGTTTAAGCCACCCAGTCTATGGTATTTTTGTTATAGCAGCCTGAACGGACTAAGACACATAGTATAAGGGAGTTTAAAAATCTTGCCCTACTTAGCTTACCAGTGCAAAACTCTCTGGCTAGAAATACCTTGATACCTGGCTACCTTCTAACTCTCTCTCTATGACGTGGTTCAGATGACACCTTGTCTCTCTTCATTAATCCTGGCTGTCTACAGAATAAGAGTCTTCCTCTGGGTGCTGATTAACTTATGCAGTATTTCTGCTCCTTTTTAATCACATGCTCTCACAATGCTTTCCTTCTCATCTTTTGTGGAAGGCAATCTGACACTTACATGCATTTAGGAAATTTCAATTCATTCGAGTCAAATAAGTGTGCTTCCTCACGATTATCTGAGTATTCCCTTTGCACAGCTTTCTGATTCTGCAGCCACAGATGGATGCCTCTGAAAGTTTAAGATTCCCCTAAGATGGAAATGCTTCATTAAAAAAATCTACACCAGCTTTTCACACTCATAATAAATATAGTAAAAGAACGGTTCAGTATCAGGTGGTACTTTTCTTTCTTTTGAAAAATGTCACAAATCTGCATTATCACATTCTTCTCATCGGTAAGTACTGTCTTCCATGAGTTCCCTGAGCAGAACAGTGGCCTGAAGAAAGAATCAGCACAGCAGTATTCTGCAAATTTTCATTATTTCTGTGAAATGGGATGATGTGTCTTATTACTACCCTATATTTATATTCAGTACTGTTGTTGTCAGATCTCTGAAACTGAGGAAGCGTATCTAGGCTTGAGACACATGAGCAGTAGGAGTTCATTACCTAAGAATATTCTGATGTATTCTCTGTACTGCAAACATACCATGGAGGTTATGCCCACATGGGACATTATGAAATTTGCCTTTGCTTTGTAAAATATCTCAAAGTAACAGCCTTCTCTTTTAGATTAAGGATTTGCCAGTGACTTCTTTCCTGTCAAATAGAATACCTAGTTATGAACTGCAATAAAATATTAGAACACACACAATAACCTGTGTGCAGCAATTGGCAATTGATAGCTTTTTAAAGAAATATATTATAGAATTTGTGACAATATGATACAGATACAACTGGCAGTGTGCCGCAGCAGATGATCAAAAAAAGAGTTTTTACATATGCATTTAGTGGAAACACAGTGGATCTGTAGCTTTTAGCTACTTCTATTGCACATATTTGCTAACTATTCTCCACTGTACTTTCCTCAGATATGAACTTTAATGCAATCATAGATGACACAATTGCTAGATATGCCTGCAATTTTTATTTAGTACAAGAATGAGAAATCCACAAGATATGTTGTTGGTAGGCACTGCAATTTAATCTAAGATTTTTCAGAAATTTGTATCCTCAAAACTAATAGCTAAATCTGCTCTGTGCTCTAACTCCTTGCAATGCAAAGTGTGGCCTGTATTTTAGCCACGTCTGCATCACCGGAGAGGTGCTGGTCTAACTCACAATGTCTGAGTCAGTTTGGATCATGGAGCTACACTGATATGATCCATAAACCTTATTTTAATCTTCCCTTCTTCAAGTTATCCAGGTACTTTTGAATCAAAGCCAAAAAAATAAAAATCACACTTGACAATCCTTTTCAGAAACATTTTCATTGTCCCAGGAGAGGGAATATGAAGTTCCAAATACTGGATGTGGAAAAAACCCACACATTTGGTTCCATGTGTTAGAAAGGACTGATTTCTGTAAAGTGAAGAACTGTAAGTTACCAACAGCATTACACGGGAATAAGCTGGGGAAACAGCTTTATGAAGACCAATAATTCTCACCAAACACTACTCAGTCCCTCTCCATCCCATAAGGCGCCCTTGATGCTGCAAGAGCTCCACCCCAGAAAACGGAAGGGCAGCCAGCAGCGAGGCGGAGATTCACGTGCTGCTCATCCATGCGTGTGTCCCTGGGGTCATGGAATTCACTGAAGGCTGCTCAAGCACGGCCAAGTCATGAATGGAATTCAGTCTAACCTGAAAGTCCCTGAAGCCCTTATATTCCCAAAGTAATTACAAAAAGCATGCTAGTGACTGCTTTTAATACCTACTAATCAGGGAGAAGTACTCTTCTTTTGACTTGCCCAGGTGGTTATACATCCACATGAACAGAGGAGGTACAAGAATAAAGGTCTCATGTAAAATAAAATGCAGATCAACAGTGGTACTTGCCAAATGTTGAGTCCCCACTTATTCATCAGGAAATACAAACTATTTCAAAACATCTTTGTATCTTCACGAAAAGAATATGAAAAAAAGAAAACAATGACAACAGCAATGAAACTTCAATTGGAAGATTCTTTAACTGGGATACTAAGTTTTACAATCCCTCCATTATCTGTTCTTGTGCAGAGCCAGAAAAAATACTGTCACCAAGTTAAGAGAATAACAGTTTTTGTTTATTTCAGAATGAATTTGTGCCAAAATAGTAAATATGCTATTGTCTTTTGTTTTCGTCTTTGTTCAGTGAAAGTGGGATACAAAGTCTAGACAATGGCAGAAGTTGGGGAGAACATGCACAGGAATGCCATTCTGGGTGGTTTAAGTCTCACTGGGATACGAATTATTTTAACAGCCACTGCTACAATCAGGGCTCTCAGGCCAAATAATTC
Source organism: Balaenoptera acutorostrata (assembly GCF_949987535.1). Taxonomy (NCBI): domain Eukaryota; kingdom Metazoa; phylum Chordata; class Mammalia; order Artiodactyla; family Balaenopteridae; genus Balaenoptera; species Balaenoptera acutorostrata. The sequence continues at coordinate 15,418,195 of NC_080066.1, forward strand.
TGATTCCTGACATCGACTCTGGAAGCTTCTAAAAGGCAAAAGCATACACAGTCGTTCATGCTCATTGCTTATATTAAGCAACATAAATCAAAATGCTATTCCTAAAACATAAGAAAAATCTTGTCACGATGCCCAGCACAGAGCAATCACTCTACAACCATTTGCTTCCTTTCTTTCTTATTTCCATTTAACTCAATCGGGCAAAAGTATTTTCCCCAAAAGAGATGCAACGGTTTTCAAAAATACTATTTCAAGGGCCAGGATAAATAAACTTTACAGAGAAGTTTCAGATGTAGGCTTTTGCTTCCAGAACTAGTGGTGGTGCCGAGGGGTGACTTATGGGACTTTAGATCCCCAATAATCTCCGTCAATCCCCAGCACCCCATAAAAATAAACTCAAAATAAAAGCAGTCCCCTTGTTATGAAATCTAGCTTCAAGATGAGTCCCCTTTCAGCCAGATTGAAACCCTGAGGTTACTCTATCGATATTCAGGTGCCACAACTATCCAAAATCATTACATAATCAAACAGCCATTTATTTTTCCTTATATTAGAGGAAGCAAAGCCAAGTAGTAAGGCTAAATCTTGAGAGCTGGGCAGTCCTGGGTTTGAATGCCAGCCCTTTACTCATTAATGAGAGACCTTAGGAAAAATACTCAACCTAAATCGGAAAGTACCCTCATGTTAATCACTGAGATTAGCCAGTGAACCTGGGGATGCAGCTCTCAGCAGGCTGATGTAGGGACTAGACAAGAGGATGACCATACAGCACCTGGCAGCTCTTAGCACCAAGTGAGCGCTCAGTGAATAGCTCTCTGCATCATCCTTCCTCCTTTTTACTCATTCAAAATCTCTGACATTACATGGTCTCCCTCTATTAAGGTAGAAAAAGAGAAAAACTGGCTGAATAGCAAAATCACGGCTATACTAACAACTAGCATTGTATTGATATTTTGAGGAGTGTTAATATATCCCTGAGCAAAAGGATTTTCTATTTTACAAATGATTAGAAAAATTCAGCATCCTGCATGGAGATCACAGAGTTCCAGGAGTCTGTGTTCTCTCCCTTTAATCTCAATAGGTTACTAGTTCTGGGCAGAGAGGAAACATCTCTGTTTCTGTTCAGCTCTCCTTTCTTTATGCTGCACCCTGGCTAAAGAGCAGCCCAGGGAGGAACTGTGTTGCCTACTCTGAGCTGTTACCACGACACTGTTGCCAAAATAGCAGGTACGCTGCAGGAGTCAGAAAAGCCTCTTACAGATATTATATGACTTCTGCTTCTAGCACGTCCTCTGTTGTCTGTTAAGGGCCTGACGGGGGCAGCCAGGGACCACCAGAGCCACAAACTAGCTAAGGAGATGGAGAGGGGTTTTGAAAATCTTCGGGCTCTCACATCAACAGAATCCCAATGGCCTGTGCTTCAGATCTGAAGATTCCTCTCACCATGAGGGAAAAAAATGATGCCTTGATACCATCTGCAGAACTATGTCATATCTGTTTCATGAAGTTGAGTTCTTTCCCTAAATAATGAGTATTTCAGGGCAGTAAAAAGAATGCTGCCTGTTTCTTTAAAATAGAAACCTGTTACCTGGGAGATAGTAGGAACTAAACCTTCAGAATGAGAGAATACCCAAACGGACAATGTCCAGACCATGGATACCAACAGAACTCTGACCCCAACCTCTAGAGCAATCAGTCCAGGGAGCCAAAACACAATCCTGGCAGCAATCGGCTCAGAAGGGGCAGGACTTGATTGATAACTGATGGTTTCTCTATTTTTTGTCCCTATGCCCAACTCTGGACCAACCACAGGAAGCCATATATGTTCCCCAATCACATGAGATGCTCGGCTTCTGACTAGCCCACCTCCAGCTTCTCCAGGCCAACAACCTCTAATCAGAGCACACCTGGATCCTTCTCTTTTTTTTAACTGATTCCCACTCCCCTGCCTGCTTTTGAGTCTCTGCCAAAGGCAAGTGATAGAGGCTCACTCCCTTGCTACAACAAACTGAATAAATAGCTTCTGTTCTCATTTGAATGGTTTTTGCTTAGTTCCATAAGATTCACTTGTTTGTATCTGTTATATCTAGTATACTAACAAGATCATATTTTAGGATTTGCAATGCTAAGGACTATGGAAACTTAAGCAACTCAATACCACCCTTGAGGCCTCTGGGCAACCCCAAAATCTGCCTAGAATGTGCCTTCAGCAGCCTTCCCTACTCACCAAACCCACCTCCTACGGTCCTTCTCTTTCCAACTTGTGGCTCCAATCATCACAAAGAATCATGTACAGTAATAGAGTGATCAACCATCAGTTTGCCCAGAACTGCCCCATTTTAAGCACTGAAAGTTCTACATCCCAGGAAACCCCTCAGTCCCAGGTAAACTGGGACAGTCGGTCACCATACAAGACTCCTCATCATGCCATGTCGTTCTAAGACTCAGCCTTTGCAGATGTAACTCGTTCTGCCAGCAATCTTCTCTTTTACCATCGACAAATTATCAACCTGGTGAGCTCCTCTCAATCTGCCGAGCCCGAGCCTAAATGCCCACTCCTAGGCCTCTTTGACAAGAGCCCATCCCCTAATCCCAAGCAGATGATCACCCCCTCCTCTATGCCACACTGGCCTGTATATACTTTAGTGCATATCATGTGGCACAGGGATGATTTGGTTATGGCGTTCGGACTTTCTGACGCTGTTACACAATTACCTCCCTGCAGGCAGGAGATGTACTGTATTTCCCTTTGTGTCTCCTCACGGTCACCATCACACCAAGCCCATGTTTGTCTGTTTCCTGAGTAAGTGAATTTGTGGGTGATTAAATGGCTTAGCTATTAGTTATTTATTTATTTAACGTAATTATAATTATTTATTGAATTCTTGAAATATTAACAAATTAATTATTTATTAATGAATTAAATTGATTCTCTACAATAAAAGTCCAAAAGTTCCAGATTGAGCCGAAGGGACAGCTTATAAATATTGATATATATGTGGAAGTTGGGTGCCGTATAAGAAACATACTTATTAATCCATTTCAATTACCCAGATTATTGACCTACCTCAATCTGGGTGGTGTTGTCCTGCCCATCATCCAGGAGCAGGTCTGTGAAGCCTCTGGGCTCTGGGGAGTCTTGGCCCAGGCTGGCTCGGTTTGAGTCTACCGCCTTGAGAGAATCCAAGTGCCTTTTCCACCGGTGGCTGAATGCATGTGAATCCACCTCCACCTCCTCTTCTGTTTGTGGGAAGGTCTGAGCAACCTGATAGTGCCAATCTGTTTGAAAAAAAAACAATAATGATTTACCATCTGTTACGCATCATTTGCATGCTTTCTAATAGAGAAGAAAAATATTCTGCTAGTCATAAGAGGAAACTAACTCATAACAGTGAAATCTGTTTAACTGTAAAATTTTTTTTAAATTATTATTTATTTATTTATTCATTCTTGGCTGTGTTGGGTCTTCGTTTCTGTGTGAGGGCTTTCTCCAGTTGTGGCAAGCGGGGCCACTCTTCATCGCGGTGCGCAGGCCTCTCACTATCGCGGCCTCTCTTGTTGCGGAGCACAGGCTCCAGACGCGCAGGCTCAGTAGCTGTGGCTCACGGGCCTAGTTGCTCCGTGGCATGTGGGATCCTCCCAGACCAGGGCTCGAACCCGCATCCCCTGCATTGGCAGGCAGATTCTCAACCACTGCGCCACCAGGGAAGCCCTAACTGTAATATTTTTGAGCTGGTGTGAATATCTCTGAGTAGAACGCGATTTTAGGACACACCATGATAACCCATGACAATGGTTAATGTGCAGATCCAGCAGAGTCCCTAAAACAGATGCGCAGCCCTAAAGTAATGCACTTTTATTCCCTTCCTTGCCTGCCCTCCGCACACACATTTCATAAACATTCTCTAGTTGTTCTGAGAAAACAAACTACAATCCAAGCAAAGGAATGAAACTAAGTGATTCCCAGCACATTTGAAAATACAAATCAGACATTAATAACTTGTGAGTTTATATTATTTCATGTGAATTATGCTGGGCAGCAGAGAGAAAACAGAGCATTTGAATGGGTTAAATAATACATGGAATGACCTTCGTGCAAACGTGCTAACCTGCCTTGTAGCTCACAAGTCAGACTTGGTTCATTGCCGAACTCATTTAATAAGCCACGTCCTCGGGAGGCATCACAAATGCTCTTGTTCATTTGAGCTGTTCTCACCTTGGAATCTTGTCAGGGTGGTAAAGGATGACAGTGATAGGCACTTAGAGAAATGGATGGGAAGGCAAGGAGATCAAATCACAAAGGTATTTTAAAGCCATCTGCAGGGACTGGCCTTGCTGACCCAGCTCATTCTGCTACTACAGGAGGGAAAATTAGATTTAATCATTACTCCTAGTCTTTCATTTCAGTGGGTCAGCAGGGGAAGGTGTTCCACAAGTATGGGAAATTCAGTGTCTGACCAAGAACAGTTCTCCTCTAGGCAACTATTACCAAAAGATACGAATTGACAGGCTTTATAACTGGCAGGATATGGGTTCAAAAAGGGCTAAGAGAGCAGTGATTTAATTACAGCTGTGAGGTTCCCATCAATACAAGAACGTTCCAAGAAACAAAAATGTATTTAATGAAGCTTATAATACCATTGAATCAGTTACTTAGAACTCTAATAACCAAGTTAAGGCTACCACTACTAATCACATGCAAATGGTCTAAAATATCTCCCTTTGAACTCAGAAAGATGCTAATCATTCTTCTAGAGGGGCTATTCTTTGATTTCACTGTGAATTTAAAAGATCTGCCACTGCCTAAAGGCTTATTGGATACAGTCTAGAGTGATGCACTACCACAGTGTTGGCAATCTAGACTTTTCCATGGGCTCGTAGAATATTAGAGCTTAAAAGAGTCATGGAGATGGAAATGGCCAAAAATTCCACAGAAAAGAGCCCTAGAGTCAGAAAATGTAGCACTGTGCTCAATTCACAGAATAGCTGGTTGTAAGGCTAGGAAAAAACCCAGGTACATAGAGGGTTGATCATGGTCCCCTCCCACCTTCCACACAGTAAATGTTCAATATGTATGTCTAATGAGTATTTTACAGAAAATGTTTCTTTTTTGTTTGTTTGTTATAAATTTATTTATTTTTGGCTGCATTGGGTCTTCACTGAGGTGCGCGGGCTTCCCATTGCGATGGCTTCTCTTGTTGCGGAACACGGGCTCTAGGCATGCGGGCTTCAGTAGTTGTGGCATGCGAGCTCAATAGTTGTGGCTCTGGGGCGCAGGCTCAGTAGTTGCGGTGCACGGGCTTAGTTGCTCTGCAGCATGTGGGATCTTCCCAGACCAGGGCTCAAACCCGTGTCCCTTGCATTGGCAGGCAGATTCTTAACCACTGCACCACCAGGGAAGGCCCGAAAATTTTTCTTTTTTAAGGTGTTGTCCCCACTGGACATTGAATAATGCTCAATAAATGTTTGTTGACTGACTGAAAGAATGAATAAATTGTAGACAGTCTCTTTGGAGCAAAAATGATAGGACCAGGCACAATTAAGTATGGAAGAAATACTGTACAAGGATTCAGGAGACCTGGGGTAGAATTCTTTCTGTTAGGTTTGCTGAATAGGGGATATTGCGTAAATTACAAAACTCTCTGTGCTTTAGTTACCCTATATTTCAAATGGAAATGAAAATATCTTACCTGCAAAAGCAGACAGCTTTTCCTGAGTATGTGCCAGGCTCTAAGACTTACGATTCTAGGCAAAGCTACATAAAGCAATTTTATTTGCTTTATTTAGATATCCTGCCTCATTACCAAAAATATATGAGGCAGCTTACAACAGAAGTACACAAAAAAGTTTTATAACAACCAGATAAGGCCTCGTAGCACAACACTCAGATTAAACTTTAGAGCTGTGCATTCACCTTGCACTAGGGGTGGTGGCTCTCTGAATACAAACAATCATGTAGGAACAACTGAAAATCTATAGGATCCTTACTAGAATGTCAGTGAAGAAAAGAAAGATAGCAAATATCATGTAGCCAATGGATTAAACAGTCCTAGATATAAAAATATTAAAAAAAAAAAATCACAGAAAGGGAAAGTCTCCAGCCAGAGGTTTCTCAGTTCTTTATAATGTAAATCAGAGAAAAAAAAAACAAACCCTGAAATCTCCAAAGAAGTAGTCTTTATTAAAATCTTCAAAACAGAATTTCAACACAACTGTTGGTTTCTTTAAAATAGATGTTTCATTGGATATTAATTGCCTGATATTAATTTTACCATTATCCTTTTAGATTTTTATAACGCAGGACAAAACATAGTACTTTTCATGATGCCTGTTAGGCCAGTAACATACCACTAGCCCCTGTGGTCCTGGCACAGAGCACAGAGGAGACGAAGTAACTGACACTGGAGGAGCTGTCTGCGGAGGAAGTCTAGTTCTCATCTTTGATTGCCCTTTCTCATTTCCTCCCTGCCTTCTTACCCTAAGAAGGAGCTTCAAAACTTAGGGAGGATAAAGTCCATATTCCCCACTGCTAAATTAATTAAACAAGGAGGCCATCAGACTGAGGTGGCTCTAATGCCTTAGCAGCCTATGTAAGCAAACCCAAACCTGAGCCTGCAGCTGCCTCAAGGTTAAGAAATCAAAGCCTAAGGACAACCAGTCACAAACTTACAACTAGACTTTTCTGAATCAGGCAAACACCTAAGCTACAGCCAATCAAATAATTTCCTTGTTTTCTTCTGCCTTTTCTCCATAAAATCTCTCCCCTCGTTGGGGTTCTTGGAGTGCTCCTAACCACTTCTGGTTTGTGCTGCCCCACTGAAATTGATTTTCAGTCAGGTAAACTCTTAAAATGTTGAATATGCCTCAGTTTATCTTTTAACACCGCTTAAGTTGAAATTTGGGAAGTCTGATTAGAGTGTCAAACTCTTGTTTTTGTGATGAACATTCCAACTCATTTTTAGCTAGATTATTGGGGAAGGTGAATTTAACAGACAGGTAGGCCTCCTGTGTAAAACAAGCATAAATGCTTCCTCTAGCATTTACAAGGGTAAGTCCCCAGGCAGCTGTGGGGTTTGGTGTTTGTTTTTCACTTTTTAGCAGTGCTTTATGATTTTTTTTTTTGCTTGCTTTACTGTTGTATTAATTGCTATTACAGCCATTGATTAATTTGCCTCCATGATGGACATGCTTGCTCCTTCTAGAATTTACTACAGTAAACTTTGTAAACTGATTACTCAATCACTTGCTGGCTCTGACTGTAAAGAGTAAACAAAATCTAAGGAAGGAACTGAGGGTTTTTCCAATGTGAAAATTTGTGAGCTTCAGTGCCTAGCCTCTGTGAATCTTCTTTGGGCTGCTATTTTATACCTAATTCTTTTTCTCTGGTTAGGTTATGAATAAGCAAGACTACCCAATCATGCATAGAGGAAACATTCCTATTTGCTCATAATTCAGTAGCACATGGTTCATCAAGACTAAAGTATGAAATTGGCTTAGATTTTTAACCCATTTCAGAATGATTTTTAGAGAAGATAAAACAAGTCAAAAATGGATGTTTTCCAGAAATAAAGACTGAGAAAAACTGGCAAAACCACGGCCTTGTTATCTACATTGTAAATTACTCCTATGCACTTCATGGGCTTTCTAACTCATAAAAATATTTCAAATTATCCTTTAAATCACCACCAAAACAAATCATTCAGAAGAAAGATGAAGGGATATATTTAATATAATTATCCCTTCCCAGCTGTAGTGAAAACAAAAGCAATAGGAGGGATCTTTGAATAGTCTGGTTGAACAGATTGTCTGCTTTCTGTCCACTGTATGTTAATTAAACCACTAATGGAAAACCTTCAAAGATAATTTTCACCAACATATTTTGCTATAGTTGTTAATCACATAGCTCATGGAAACATTAAATATATCTAAGGACTTCCATTTGGATAGAAGGAGAGAAAGCAAAAAGACATATTTTTGTATATTTAATATATAAATTGACCTTAACACATTCTTGAGATATTTTATTTGATAAAAATAGCAGATAAAGTATTATTGAAGAAGGTATTTCATTACATTTCAAATAGACCATCATTATGAAACCCAATAATGTCTAGTTAATCTGAGAGTAAAATAAGAAACTCATGTACATCTTCATATTATTCTTTGCAAACCTTGCAAGTCTCTTTTGTGCTATCATCTACTATAAAATAAAATCATTTAAAATAAAAACAAAAGGGAAGAAAGCTGTTCTGGGTTGGATGTGTTTATATTTGTGTCTTATCCTAATGATTTTATTTAAATACCCTACATTTAGCTAATAGTTGAATGCATCTTTAACTGTATTTCTTGAGTCTTGCATACAAACCATACATACAATATATGTCGAATGACCAAGGAGTAACCACATAAATTGACATGCATCTTGTGTAATGAGGATCTGTCATGACTGCACCTTTTGACATGCACTTTGGTCTGCACTTCACAAATGAACCAAATCATTCTTGTGGAACCTCTGCAAAAACGTTAAGATTTTTTACGGCAAATAGATTTACCGGCTAGATTCATCTGACAATAGATAAAATTATTCGGCTAAGGTAGACTGCCATATGGCTTCACATCTCAGTTTATTACGGAAATGAAGAGGAAATTCCATACAAATGGTTATATTCTTGGTTCTGTCCAATAATGAACTGTCTATGTAGTGGACTTGGAGGTTTTGACTGATAGCATTACGGAGTAAGATAGCTACAGAAGAGAAAGCAGACAGAATGTTTTGTCGAGAGACATTAAAGGGTTTGAGTGGGACCTGGACATCATTTTCTTATTAAGCTTCCCACGTGATTCTTTGTGTCCCCCTGGTTGAGGACCACTGCCCCGTGCTCTAGTCCTACCACAGGTCATGTCTTCATCATCTCTTGCCTCCTACCTGGTCTTACTTTCTTCAAACTCTACCTTCTCCAACCTTTTCTCCATCTGCTATCAGAGATACCTTTCAGATTTACTCACTTCTCTCTTCTGATTAAAACCTCTAAGGCTCCTTACCACCCACCAAAACTATAAAACACCTCATGCTCTTGTTCTAACCACTCTTCCCTGTCTCTGCCTCCCCCATCATGCTCTATGCTCCCACCACACAGAATTTCTCAATCATCTCTTTACCTGCAGTGAATACCTTTGCATGGCGGAAAGCCCTTCCTCACTCCAGGGCTTTGGGAAATCTCACAACTCCTTCAAGATCCAGTTCAAATATTGTCTTGGTAAATGGAGCCTCCCTTGACTCCTCCAGGCAGGGCTAATTGAGTTTTCTTCTGTAATCCAATAACTCTTTTCACCTGACTCTTTAAACACTTCCAACTATCCCCATTCAGTGTGAGATTGTGCAGAAAAGAGTTAACACAGCAGGTCTGAGACGGCTATCCTTAGAAAATCTTGTTTGCAGGGTTGGCCCTTGGCTGGTGCCTGGGAACTAAGATTTGGGGGAGAGTTCCCACCATCCCCTAACAGATAAGAGTGGCTCACTGTGGCTATACTGCCTGGGCAAACAATACTGTTTATGCTGACAACCTGCCTTCCTTTTGGGAGTCTGGAATTTTGGTACACGGTAGACAGAAGGTGGTTATGTGAACAGTTCCCAATAAAAGCCTTGGGCACTGAGTTTCTAATGAACTTGCCTGGTTGACAGTATTTCACATGTGTTGTCACAACTGGTTGCTGGTGGAAGTAAATGCTTCCTCTGAGCTCCCACTGGAGAGTGCTCTTGGAAACCTGCCCTGCTTTCCCCAGACATTAAAAATGCCCCAAGTGCCTTTTCCTTTTATGAATTTTGCTTTGTATCCGTTTGCTGTTACAAATCACAGCTGAGTCTTATGATTCCTCCTATCATATGACCAAACCTGAGGGTGGCCTTGGAGACTCCTGACACGGAGATGTTTCAGAACAGGACCTCTATCTTATTTATATTTTTTGTCCCATCGGTACAAACATGGATATTGACATATAATAAATATCCAAAGTTTTCTGAAAAGCAAATGAATGAATGAGTAAACGAATGACTGGCCAGGTTGCTGCTCATCTGAGACAGCGTCTTAAAGGATTATGTATGCGATCTGTTGTCCAGCTTCTTAAGATTTTAACCATGTTTCTTGCTCAGTCAGATAAAAGATTTTAACCATGTTTCTTGCTCAGTCAGATAAAAGGATGGAAGAAGGCAAAAACTATGGGAAAACAAATCTATAACAGCTTCTCCTTATCGGATGTGAGTTTGACTCAACAAGAGCTCACTGGCCAGTTGGGTGATGTTCAGCAACACTCGTGGTTGCAGTTCTTTCCGGTTCATGAACTCAGTAAGAAACAGAACACATGTCTTTGAAGAATGTGGGCATGGCCAGTGAGATTGAAAAGCTATGAAGTAGTTGAAACAAGGACATTTTAAGTGAAAAGTGGAAAACAAGTGGAGGACTACTCTGGAAGCTTGAAGCATAAGAGTCCAGCCTCTGAGGCACAGAGCAGGAGAACCATAGCGGCCTAAGGCCAAGATGTAAGTGCCCCGCATACCCCTCACTCTCCGCCCTTCCCCTTCTCTGACTTCTGAGTCATTGCAGGCCTCTTGGTCACTGTACAGTGTTTTTCTGGTGAGGAACATTAGCCAGTTCAAGAAAAAATACACAGGAAATGAAAGGGAATGGGAAAATGTAACCAAACACTCAATCCAAAATATGCACAAAACCAGTTTACACGTTAAAAATGTAATAGTTTTCTAACCTTACTATTAAATAAAATAATAAGCAGACATTTTAATTTTATATATAAAAAGGTTAATTATCCTATGGAAAACATGATTAGCCTTATGAGCAAATGTTAACATTTAAGACAATTTTAAGGTATTGTTGCATATTTACTAAAATATTAAAAATAAAGAGAAAGAATAAAACTGTGTTAACAGTTATAAAGCAGAAGTGTAGTGTTCTATGCATTGCTTCTAATAATGGGTAAATAATAGTAATATTAGTAATAATAACTAACCTTCATTTAGGGTTGGTAGAATGTCAGGCACTGTTCTAAACATTTGCAAACATTAATGTATTTGGCATGTATCAATACTATCATTAACCCCATTTTACATATGAGGAAATTGATGTATATGAGATGGTAAGTGATACACTAGGAAGGTAACCAGAGCTTGATCCATAGGCTTGGTTTTGACTATCATCTAATCTACCTATGATTAATCTTTCAGGGATCAAATTAGCAATGTGTCAGAAAGCCTAATGATACGACACAAAGAAACAATCTAAAAGAAAAATAAAGAAGACAGAATGCGCTATTTAAAACGGCAAAAATATGTAAATAATCCAGCATGTGAAAACAAATAAGGAATAAAATATCCCATCAAGTTGACTGCCAATGCGAGGAAATGAAACAAAGCCAATGTAAAAACATAGCAGAAAATAATAGCACATTAATATTGATTATATTTTTAAATTATATCTGATGTGTTGGGAAGTACTTTAAAATAAATAATTAATCTTGGTAATTGGGCATTTTCTATTAACTGCCTAGTAGAAATTTAAAAGAAAAACTGAATTCCTTCAAGTAGACTCAAGCATTTGTTTTACCATGATGACAATCTCCTGTTTTATAATAAAAGATGATTGTCAGAGAACTCAGGCCATCCACTGATTTTTCAGATAAATCTGTCAGATTTGGAGAATAAACTTATTTCCATGTTAGCCATAGTCTACAAATAATCTACAAACAGTGAAAATAGCATTTAATTAAATCTGAGAGTCTATCTTTTAATAAGGTCCTTAGGATTTTCTGCAGAAAACATAGCATCATGAACCCAGAAAGCACATGGAATTTTTAGGTATGTGACCTCCTGCTGTGTGTGAAATAAGAGGGGGCAGCTTTATTGCTTTTATAGTCCCTCCCAGCTTATAAAAGTCTACCATCTACTTGCTAGCTAAATATCTTGTTAACATATTTTAGGCTATTTGGGATCATATATTAAGTATTCTACATTTGTTTTCAGATTTACTATTTAATTTGTGAAAATCCACGTATCATGAACTTTAGAGTCTCCATAGCACAATAAAAAAGTGAAACTATTTGGTAAAATACCTGAACATTTCTCTTTATCATTAGCCATCCTCAACTACCCTTGTTTCCTGTATTCAGAATGGCTGATTTTAAAATAAGGGCTCTGCACTAAAAGCTAAGTCCAGTGCATGAAAAGTGTGACTCTGCCAGCCAAGGGAAATGGAAAATTCTGTAAACAAGGACCAGTCATGGCCAACAGCCTCTAAGGAAAATTTAGTCTTCTGAGCCAGAACAGGCCAGATGGAATCAATGGTTATAATGGTGCCCCATGTCAAAGATGATGTCCAAATGCCTAGGGCCCAAATCACTGAGGGCCTTGTGTTAGATTATGGCTGCCAGATGTCTGATAGACTCAATCTCACTGTATATTGTCATCAGACCATATTCAGTTTGTGGGGTCAGATCCATAATGGCCCAATGTTGAGCCCAGGCTGACCTAGCCAATGACCACAGATGACAGACAACACATGTATTTCTATCAGATTATGTTGTGTAATTTTTATCTGATTTAAATCATATAAATCATACCATTATCAAAACAGCCCCAAATTTCTATAGGTTAAATGCCCTCCAGAGATTTGTGTGGAATTGGATAAGCAGCCAGTAACACCCGTAATTTCCTCATCACAAAATTATCTCTACTGTTTAATTTTTTAGAAGGTTATGGTCCTAAGGCTATAGCTGCGTAGCCTCAGGCAATTCAGTCAACTACTCTGGGCCTGTTTCTTTATGAGAAGATGACTTTAGTTAGTAGAAGACACATCACATTCTTAGAATCAAAACCAGAAGTATTTTTCTGAAATGTGATTCTGAAGTACAATCTAAACAAATTATCAGATTAACTGCATCCACACTCCCTACTTCCCCCTGAAAATAATGAGCAATGCCTTTCACATAATCCAACAACTAAGGGATAAACACCTGGTTTGACAGGGTCTCTAGATCTGGGCTCAGCCCTATGCCCTGATCTGTTCCCATTACGACTAAACAGATAATATTAGCTGTTAACTGTTGAATATCATTCCTGGATAAAGGTGAAAAATACAACCACAAACTCTGTATTTTTGGGCTCCCTGCTGTTGCCAGGGTTGATAATGCAGGGTTAACAAAATACAGGCTTAAGATGCTCAACTTTGAGCACCACACAAACACAAAGGAAAGCCATTAAAGAATGTTAAGCAGAAAATTAAAACAACCCTATTTCAGTTTTATATAAATTTAAAAGGCCAGCAGGAAAAACGTCAAAAGCAATTAATACTCTGTATATCTATTCAATGTTTTGATCTATAAAATGGCAATTGTATATAGTTTATCTTAATATATGCAAGTATATCCTACCTAATAAATTTTTTAAAAGATTAGTCCTCAAATTTAAAAAATGAGCAAATGCCATAGATAATTCATAGCAAAGAAAATATAAATACTAATAAACATATTAAAATATTTAACATTTTAAGAAGTCAGAGAAATACAATAAATTACAATTCTTTCATATACTACATTCACAAAGATTTATTGTAAAATTGAACTTGTCGATGTTTGATAGAGTAATTTCTTGAAGCTATTATTAGAGAGTATTGTACTCTCTAATATTGGTAGGGAGGTTCCAATTTTAATCAAAATTTCATATGTGCATATTTTCAATCAGTAGTAAAAGTCTTCTAGGATTTGATACTGTGGAAATATTCTTAGATGTGCAAAAAGATTTATGAATAAGTATAATAAACTGTATATAGTATTATTTGAATTGGGTAAAAGGAAAAACATACATATACACAAAATTTAAGAAGAGAAAGAAATACATTATAGTATTACTAGTGGTTTTCTCTGTGTTAGGCAAGTTGGAAGCAACCAGTTTTATTTGGTTTGTTCTTTTGACATATCTTTATTTTACACATTTTCTACAATGTGTTACTTCTATAGCAAAGGAAAAAAGCCCCAAGTATCTACTGTTTGAAAGTCAAGTTCAAATAGTCTGACTTGGTGAAGACTTTCATCATCACCAATAGATAATTTTCCTAGGCAGAGTTACTTTAATGTGAACTCATAAAACTTTAATCAAACCCACTGCTGTGTTCTTCTCATTATAGTGTAATTATTGATTAAATGCCATTCCTTCACAAACTACCATGAACTTAGCCAGGGAAGGTGTCATGTCTTTATTCATCTTTGTGCTCCTTTTTGTTACTATAATAAATGTTCACTAAAACTGCCCAGGCTGTACAGTCTGTTTCCTTGAGCTACGTCATGGTATAGTTGGGGTGGTGACATGGCGTTTTCCATCACGGCTGCTCTTGCTTAAGACAATCTCATTTTTCAGCTTAAAATTCTTAGCCTTGTATACTTAGATATGTTGGGTTATTTCTTGAGAAAATTAGAAGCAGCCCTACCAATTTCTGTGCAATTTCCTATATTTTTTATCACTTTTTTCATCAAGTAAAAGATCTGTGTTACAACATTCTAACTTCAAAGTACTTTAAAATGTTCACAGAGATTAATACAGCACAACAAAGTGATTTTCCCCCAAGTTATTCTACTTCTTACATTTGATTCATACATTTAATGCAATATGTCTTCACACGATCTTAGAACCACAAAGCAATGGGCAAAACTACTCAGCTTTGATATCTCCAAATAACTTTACCAAAAAAAGCTCTATGAAAAAAATCACAGGAAGGATGTATGTTTCTGAATATCAAAGGTATTGTGAAGCAAGGATTCATAAATAATATATTAGTTACAGCACAAAGCATATAATTCTTTAAACAAAACTGACACGTTGTTACTAACATTTAAATAAGAAATACTTTATATACAAAGATGTGCTCACTTCATTAAGAAGCTCTTGAGTATTTACTAGCTGACAACTTGCATGATTCATTTACTTGCCCAGTTCCCCTTAAGACTAACTCAAGATAGTATTAGGGGTGAAATATCTTGACACATAAAAAAATATTTCTCTACATAAAATCATTTGATTTTGAGTTTAAAAAAAAGAAACAAACCATGTTCCAAATAGCCTCTTTCATAAGAATGGGAAACTTCAAGTCAAAAATTGGGAAAATGATGAGAAATAGAAAGTGGAATATCAGTGTAAATTTAGTTAATAAATTTTGGTGTTTTTACAAACTGTATTGTACTTTTAATACTATATTTTACTCCACTGAATTTACAATATTTTTTTCACTTTTTTGGGAAAGAGAAATACTTAAATTTGCATATCAATCACCATTCAAATAGCAGTTTTAAAATAAAAGTTCCCAAGAATTTCTAAAATGTTATGAATATCTGAATTCTGTAGTTAATTTCTTAAATAACATTCCCTAATTAAACTGCCTGATTGCATACATTTATGCTGATTACACAATTTAACTAACATTGTAAATAAACCACAATCAACAAAATTACATTAAAAAAGAAATTAAGACAGTAAAAACTGTACTAAAGTTAGATTTTAATTTCTGTGATGTATTCCTGAAATATACAAAATAACAGGTAAGGATTAAGCCACCAAAGTGAGATGGAAATCCAAAGTATCCTTTCAACCATGTATAGATTAGTAGAACCCTGAAACTTTTAGAATCCAATCGCTTCATTCTTTATTTATCCTTGAATTACCTTTTTATAAATTTTTTTGGTCAAAAAACAAATTCCAGATAAATTGAAAAAGTCTCTGCTTTAAGTACTTATTACAATATACATTTATCAAAAACCTCCCTTCTATGAGTGAGCCTACATGGCCCGGAAAAATACCTGAATTTCATAAAATAATTAAAAATCCAGGACTTTCATTATTGGGCAACTGCAGCTTGCCAGGTTATTGCCAAAACTTATATTTTACATATTTACTAATGCTCTGGACAATACTAAGACAGGAATTATTTCCATTATTTTACAAATAAGCAATATCTGAGGAACATGGATTTAAGATGCTCCAGTTCAAAAAGCCTATACATGATGGACTTTACACATTTCCTTATAGTAAGCATCTCTCCATTTTATCAAAAAAATCATTATCAATACAAAAGAGGGAATAACCTAAAGGGCTTTAAACATTTTTAATTTAAGCACAGTTGACCCTTGAACAAGGAGGGGGTGGAAAATCTGAGTATGACTTGGAGCCCTCCTTATCCACGGTTCCTCTGCAGCCACGCTTCCCCCTCTGCAGACACAACCAGCCTCAGATAGAGCAGTACGGTAGTATTTACTATCGAAAACAATCCACATGTAAGCGGACCCACGCAATTCAAACTCACGTTATTCAAAGGTCAGTTGTATTATCTTTCTTCTTATATGAAAACTTTGAAAATTAAATCGTTAAAAAGAAAATAGGAGAAAAATGTAAATATCCATTATTCTGTCCCAGGTGCAGGGGGCAGAGTTATCACCTTAGTGAATATCCTTTCTAGATATTTCCTTCAATGTCTGCACATGTCTGCATACAAAAAAGTAGATGTGTGTATGTATGTGTGTGTGTGTGTCTGTATGTGTATAATTCGTTTATTTCAGCACTACACAATAAATATCTTTCCATGAAATTGACTATATACTGCATTTAATAAACAAATAGTATATATCATAAACTAATTAATCATCAATTGTTGAACTTTTAAGTTGATTCCAGAGGCTAATTTTTTGTGAGCAGCCTCAATTCTTTTTCAGGAACAATTTATGAAAGAGGAATCTGTACTCTGTTGCACTCAAACTGCATCAGTCTACAAAATAACCCGCAGGACATGAAGATGGGTATCCCATATTTTCATCAATCACTTAATGGTGTCTTTCAAAAAAATTTTTTTACCTATTTGTTCAATGAAAAAAGGACTCTCAGTTGTTTAATTTACATTTTTGATTGCTAGTGAGTCAACATTTTTTTATGCTAGTCCCATTTCTTGTTTCTTATTTTGATTATCCTATTCAAATCCCTTTTGTGGGATAGGTAACTCATTTTTTAAATTTAAAGGATTGTTCGGCTTAATAAAAACTCTATTTATAAACAATTTTCAGAAAATCATTTATTATATAAATCTGCTGAAAACAATTTATTGAATCAACACGTATTTCCCTAATATATGAGAGTATTATGTTGTTTAATTGCCTTTGCACAGTTATAACGTAAGGAAAGATGCAAGGATTATGTTTGCAGATAAAACTCAACAAACATGGTTCTCTACTTCTTTATTTTCAGCATATACTACTATTGGGGAACATATTTCCTAAAAATGGGGAGAATGCTTCTGCCCCTTCAGAAGACCCCTGTTCAAATATTTTATTGATTATCTCTCCAGCTGCTATGAAAAAACAGCTACCTCTGTCTGACTGTGACATTTCTGGAGAAACTGTCTTACATACAAAAAGAAGTACAGTTGACTTTTGAACAACACAGGTTTGAGCTGCATGGGTCTACTTATACATGCTAAATTCTTACAACAGTACTACAGGATCCAATGTGGTTGGTTGAATCTACAGATACAGAACTGCACATACCAAGGGGCTTCTGTAAAGTTACATGGGGATTGACTGGAGTGGGGTAGGGGGGTGGGGGGACGCCCCTAACCCCTTGAGTTATTCAAGAGTCAACTGTTTAACAGGCAAAGTCCTTACTGAAGTGCAAGTCAAATATTTTCTTTGATCCATATCATCACCTATATTAGCCTATGGGATAAAATAATAGCATACTACCTTCTGCATGGTAAGTTTAAAAACATACTTTATGAACATTCACTTCTTTTTTTTAATCCAAATTCCGTTAAGCATCTCCTAGGCATTTTTTTGTTGTTTAATCATTCATACTCAGAGTAAACTATAGTAAACTAGTTTTATATTGCCAATATGGCATTAATGTAAATATGGCATTAATATGGCATTAATAAGCTAAAACTAATTTGAAAATTTGCCAGTACAAACATTTTAGAACTTATCTAAGGGGCTAAAATGTTGGCTCAGAAAATAACAAAATTGAAAACAATACAACATTTGACTTTAGCACTGAACGGCAAGAATATTAACATATTTAATCCTTGCCAAATTATACAATTTGGAGATGATGTCATATACTACATATTTCCTTTTTTATATCTCTGTGGTATGGGTTAAAGTATTCTAGTCCTAAAATTCACTATGAGGTAAATATTCATTTTTGATAGTTCAGACATAACTCTTAACTATTACCTTCAGTCAATTCTTATGTATTGTAGGTAACAGTAGTATGATGATCACCTGATTTTGAGGAGAAAGTTTAGATATGATTTCTATAATTTTTAAATGGTTAAGAAAAATATGTATAGATGACAGCACAAATGATAAAGCAAACTAGACACAGTATTAAAACTTTGAATCTGGTTAAACACATGCAAGAGTTATTTGTATTATTCCTGCATTTTTTCTTAAATTCCAATTTATTTCCAAATAAAAGAGCAACCCCCTACTCAAACAGATACTTTTACACCAATGTTCATAGCAGTATTACTCATACTACCCAAAAGGCAGAAACAATGCAAGTGTCTATCAACAGATAAGTGGATAAGCAAAATGTGGGGTGGGTGTGCATATATATGTATATACACACATATATATAAAATAAAATATTATTCAGCCATAAAAAGAATGTAAATCTGATTATAATACAACTTGGATGAAGCTTGAAGAGTGTGCTAACTGAAATAAGCCAGACACAAAAGGACAAATATTGTATAATTCCACTTATCTGAAGTACCTAGAGTAGTCAAAACATTAGAGACAGAAAGTAGAGTAGAGGTTACCAGATACTGGAAAGACAGAATAATGAGAAATTATTGTTTAATAAGTACAGTTTGGGATGAAGAAAATGTTCTGGTGATTGATAGTGGTGATGACTGCAAAACATGGTGAATGTAGTTAATACCACTGAATTGCATAATTAAAAAATTGTTAAAATGGTAAATTTTATGTTATATATATTTTAACACATAAAAAATGATCCCCCAAAATAGGTCCATTGCTTAGATTTGCTCCTTTTTCTGTATTCCTATTATTTATATATTATTATATTTGCACTTCAAGAGACTATATTTCATATGTCTTTATACTTTAACTCCATAGAATAGGGTCTGGCACATATAAACAATTATTTAATATTTGATGAATGAATGAACAGAATTCATGAAAAAATAGTAGGAAGTCATTGGTTATAACCCAGGGAGGGTCCAAATTCTTATATATTATTGAATGTCCTCATCTTTTTTGGAAGCTATGCATATCAGGTATTTTCCAGTTCTGTATTTCCCTAGGTATCAGACGTTCAAAGCCTTTCAAAACCAATGAATCTTCAAAATCCCAACAAATGAAGAGTAGTCTCATACGACAGATAACCCCAAAAGCAGGTATATACATGGTGAATCTGGCTCCAAATCAAGGACAAAACACTAAACTTATTCATCATTAAAAAAGGCCACAAGGAAACACAACATTGTGAATCACCTATACTCCAATAAATTAAAAAAAAAAAAAAAAAAAGGCCACAAGGAGAAAAAGTATAATTATTTGGTGAAAAGAGTCTAAATTTTAAACAAGATAGAGTAGGGGAAAAGTAATAGGATATAAAATGGAAGTTATAATGCTGAACTCTTCTATTTTGTTAACAAAAAATAAAAATAAAAAACAAATAGCATCAAAACCTAGAAAGTTAACCTAGAGTAAAGAAAGATGGCAGCTGTACCCTAATATTTAAATTTCAATCAATTTAAATCCAAATATTTATTCATGACACCTGGACACCAAAAGGAAGAAACTAAGGTACTAATGGGTGTAAACTAAAATATTAAGTGGGTATAAAAACATGTTACGGGGGAGGTGGGATACACATTACATTGAAGAGCCAGACAAGACTTTCAACAATCTAGAAAAAGGAAAAAGGAAAGCAAAGAGGTTTTATTTTTTTTTTAACATCTTTATTGGAGTATAATTGCTTTACAATGGTGTGTTAGTTTCTGCTTTATAACAAAGTGAATCAGCTATACATATACATATATCCTCATATCTCTTTCCTCTTGCATCTCCCTCCCTCCCACCCTCCTTATTCCACCCCTCTAGGAGGTCACAAAGCACGGAGCTGATCTCTCTGTGCTATGCGGCTGCTTCCCACTACCTATTGGTTTTACATTTGGTAGTGTATATAGGTCCATGCCACTCTCTCACTTTGTCCCAGCTTACCCTTCCCCCTCCCCGTGTCCTCAAGTCCATTCTGTAGTAGGTCTGCATCTTTATTCCCGTCCTGCCCCTAGGTTCTTCATGACCATGTTTTTTTTTTTTTTTTTTAGATTCCATATATATGTTAGCATACAAAAAACCCCAAAGTTAGCAGAAGGAAAGAAATCATAAAGATCAGATCAGAAATAAATGAAAAAGAAATGAAGGAAACAATAGCAAAGATCAATAAAACTAAAAGCTGGTTCTTTGAGAAGATAAACAAAATTGATAAACCATTAGCCAGACTCATCAAGACAAAAAGGGAGAAGACTCAAATCAGTAGAATTAGAAATGAAAAAGGAGAAGTAACAACGTGACACTGCAGAAATACAAAGGATCCTGAGAGATTACTACAAGCAACTCTATGCCAATAAAATGGACAACCTGGAAGAAATGGACAAATTCTTAGAAAAGCACAACCTTCCGAGACTGAACCAGGAAGAAGTAGAAAATATAAACAGACCAATCACAAGCACTGAAATTGAAACTGTGATTAAAAATCTTCCAACAAACAAAAGCCCAGGACCAGACGGCTTCACAGGCAAATTCTATCAAACATTTAGGGAAGAGCTAACACCTATCCTTCTCAAACTCTTCCAAAATATAGCAGAGAGAGGAACACTTGCAAACTCATTCTACGAGGCCACCATCACCCTGATACCAAAGCCAGACAATGATGTAACAAAGAAAGAAAACTACAGGTCAATATCACTGATGAACATAGATGCAAAAATCCTCAACAAAATACTAGCAAACAGAATCCAACAGCACATTAAAAGAGGTTTTAATTATAGGTATTAAGAAGAATGGTGGTAAAGATGCGTAAAAATAATTTCGGGAGTTGGTTAGGGTGGAGAGAATTCCTTTGGCATTAAGCAGCTGGTCTGACATGTGGTTATTCTATGAAGGTGTGACCTGCTGTGGTTTGCCCTGTGTCTGGATCTGGGTCCTCTTTCTATCCTCTCCAGACAAATGGAATGAACCTTAGTTGTCCTTTTACGCCATATTGAAACCTGGGTAATGGTTCTACTCCATTTATAGTTTAATTAATTAAACTTAAGAATGGCAGTACTTGAAAAAAGAACACTGGGAAAGGGAGACATCAATAAATTAAATGTATATATGTATATTTTCACCCCTAACCAATTCACACCTCAAAAATTGGTGATAACTGGCCATGAGCACTTCCAATGTTCATAAGCAGAAATCACGATTTGAACTGAACTCCAGTCCCACTCAAACATAAGCATCCTGCATCTCTTGTAGAATAAATTAACACAAATTAACATGTTTTTATTCTACACAGATAATTTTCTTTCACATTTCCCCAGAGGAAAATGCAAAACGCTCTGAGGCAAACTTTCAAGTGTATTGCTTATAAAGAATGGCATGTGAATAAAGAGAAGAAAACACGGCAGCTTGTTCTCACTTTAACTTTATGTAATGTCTCACATCTCACAACACAGTGCTCTAGTGAAGTGTTTTAACCTGCCTTTTGTTATGAATTACTTGGCTGGGTAACAGACAAGCAGTCTGGGATCATTTTTTTAAAGCCATCAATATCCTTCAATGCTATTTAGAATGCCAAGAGAATGAGTTCTTCCTTATCCATCAAACACTTCATGAAGTTTAATTAAAATTAAGTCAAAAATATTCTGTGTGTTTGTAGAAACCTTAAATTTGTTAACCTGTTATTGGATTTTCAAAAATACCTGGTTAGAAAACTGATTTAATTTTCTATTTATATGTAAATTTCTGTTTCTAAGCTTACATTCAGGTCTGCTCTGAGAATGCTAATCCTAACTCTACCGTATTTAAGCTCATTGTGGGTACAATTAGAAAGACCTCATGCCAGTCCACAATACATTTACCAATATCAGACATTTGAAACATTTCAAAGCACTCTGCAAAATGCTTATCTCGGTTCCTGTTTAAGAAAAGAAATGCTTTCTTCTCAACTCATTGTGGATTCATTCATTCTCATGAATCAGATCATGTTACTTGGCAGCTTCAAACTTTCCAAAGGCTTCCCAGCAGTATGCAGAAGAAGCAGCCAGAGCCGTGGCACAGGCAGGAAGGGGTCTTCTACTGGAGAACTTGAAGGAGGACCACTATGTCTGGAGTAGAAGGAGCCTGGGCAGGGGGTTTAAGAGTAGGCTGGGGAGGAGAGGAGGAACCAGATCCCCCAGGGCCCTTGCAGAGCATGAGGAAGTTGAGTTTCACTCTGAGACAGTTGGAAAGTCAGTGGAAGGGTTTAACCAGGAAAGGGTGTGATCTGACACGTGTTTTCAACAGATCACCTCCACTATTCTTTTCAGAATGGTTTGTAGGAGTGTAAGATGTTTTCATCACTTTAGGCTCTACTGATAACAGTAAGAAAGAAAATGCTTCTATTCCGAAGATGTTCAGCTATCATATAGAAAGACTAACATGTTCACTCAATAAGGGGTTGACCAATTCCCATGAGTTGTTGGTTAGCATAAAGAGTGGACCGTGGAAAGTAAAGTAAGTAATTAAGCTGACAAGTGACTAACAACTTAAATGTCAAGGATCATTAATTCTCCATTTCAAGTAATTAATAAGACACATGAAATATCTGACTGTGAATTTTCTACATGTAACATCATTAGCAAGTGAGAATAGGAAAAATCTAGTCTTCACCATAATCCATTACAATGATCTCCATCATAGTAGAATATTCATTTAAATTCCATGTATCAAGGTGTGGCATGGAGGAGTAAAAGAACATGATTTGTTCTGCCCCTGTCTTCATTTAATATCCCAATAGGTAGAGAGGAAAGCAATTTTGGCTTAAAATAAAAGCAAAGGCAATATGGGGGGTGGGGAACACCTCAAAATTTAGGGTGGCTTATCATTCACAAGCAGAGACTGTGTCCAAAGTCCACATTTCTACCAAAAGTCTAACCAAAGATCATTTTTAATGTATTTATTGCCCAAACAACTTAGGAATGCAAATGGTAATGAAGTTGTTTTCCTGGACAGATAAGAAACCTTTACAGTTCTAGTAGATGCTCAATAAATTTTTGTGGGAAGAATGAATAAACAACATAATCTCAAAAAAAAAAAAAAAGGCAGAAGTACAATTTCCTTCTACAAGAGTAAACATGAAAGGGGAAATTAAGAGTAGCTGTTATAAAATCAAAAGGCCTACAGGTTAAACTTTAATAAATTACTACATTTTTCCTAAAACTAACAAAAAAACCCACTCAAACTAGTTTATCAAACTGTAGAATGCATCAGAATCACAGAGTGTTCCTGAAGATTCCTAAAGCCCACTCCCTTTACAAAAGCCACAGGGGATTCTTTGGCAGGTAGATTAGAGAACTATACTTGGAAAAACACTGCCATAGTAAAACACAGAAGAATTATATTTCCCTTACGTCTCTGGAATTAAAGGTCATATGTTTACACTTTTGAGGCAACTTCCAAAGTTATGGAATATGGAGGAATATGAAGGAAAACATAAAATAGTCTGTGGATATTGGTTCTGATTTTATTGACATGGAAAAGACTTCTTCCAATATTTAGAACCTTATTTTAACTCCTTATCCGGCTACACCACTTTGAAAAGTGCTTTCTAAACTATTATCTACTTTATTTTTCACAATAGCCCTTGAATTATGAAAGGCACTATCATGGAATTGAAGAAAACTGTTTCTTCCCTCTCTTTTTGTTCTTCACAAGGTAAATGGTATGTCTTCTTTCCCGGTTTAGCTAGATTCATTTAGAAAAAAGGATGGAATTAAGCAATTACCCACTGATTGCTATTGAAGCTACTACTGATACTTGTATCAAGTGATTCACTCAGTGAAGAGTCAAGATTTAGAATTTTCTAATTATTCATTAAGTTGGGGTTACCTGAAGAGATATGCTGCTTAGAAGAGGACTTATATCTACTAAATGTGATATGAATAATTTTAGATTTAAAAAATATACTAAAGCACATACAAATGAAATTAAAAAAGCATGTGCTCATATGAACTTTTATGATAATATATTTAAATTTTAGCAGAGTTACTGCTCACAGAGATAAATTGACTTTGCAGATCTGCTGCTCTTTGTTCAATAATGTTATTGATCATAATAATATTCTATAATGATTCACTGTCCCCTCAGCAATACAAATGATGTCCATGTAGAACGAAGGTTACATTATTTCCTTACAATCCTGTTTTGCATCCAGTACCACTAACAAAGAAGCTGCTTTTTATTGTTTTTGTTTTTTTTAATGCAAAACCTTCCAACTAGATGCTGAATAGGCATCTCAAAAAACAAAAAACAAAAAACGAAAAACCCAAGATGTCCTTCAGTGGGTGAACAGATAAACTAATGGTGGTACATCCAGACGATGGAATACTATTCAGCACTAAAAAGAAATGAGCTATCAAGCCCTGAAAAGACATGGAGAAAACTTAAGTGAATATTATAAAGTAAAAGAAGCCAATATGAAAAGGCTGCATACTGTGATTTCAACTATTTGACATTCTGGAAAAGGCAAAACTTTGGAGACAGTAAAAAGATCAGTGGTTACCAGAGGTTAAGGATAAGGAGAGATGAATGGGTAGAGCACAGGGGATTTTTAGGACAAAAGAACTACTTTGTTTGATATTATAATGAGGGATACATGTCTTTATACATTTGTCCAAAACCACAGAATGTACAACATTAAGAGTGAATCTGAATGTAAACTACATACTTTGGATGATAATGATGTGTCAATATAGGTTCATAGACTGTAAAACATACGCGGCTGTGGTGAGGGATGTTGATAGTGGGGTAGGTTGCGCATGTGCGGGAGCACAGAATAAATGGGAAGCTTTGTGCCTTCTGCCCAGTTTTGCTGTGAACCTAAAAATGCTCTAAAAAATAGTCGATTTAAAAAAAATCTCTTGCTGTTTCCCATAAAAATTCAGCCAGTGACCATGTTTTCCATTTTTAATCCATTTTTAAATGATTTAACTGTATTACCAATCTTGTATAAAAACATACAGATTAACTTTGCTCTCCTAACAAGGAATCAAAGAAATAAAATCAGACAGGTATTATTTTTGCTTGTATTACTGGATTGTGTTGCAAAGAGCTGCTGTCCCATAGCTGAAATAAGCCCATGAGTCTTAACGATATTCAAGAAGAAAAATGATTGTGAAGGTAATGACTGAACCAGGATACTGAAATATTAGGCTTGTAAAGGGCTAACGGAATGGAGGGATGATTCTGACTGAATCCATAGCAAATCAGCCGCAAGAGACCAACCAGGAACTCCAGGATTAAAACTAGTCATGTGAAGTGTTGTTATTTCTTCCTCAAGGAAGAAGATTCTAAAATACTATCTTAGGTGACTCTGTGATTTTAAGAACATTTTACAAAAATCCAGTTTTAGAAAAATGAATGCATATACTCTGTTGGGGGAAAAGTCCTTGTTATTTGTATCAAAAAGTCAAATTGAAGCATAATCTGCAGAGACAGAAGTCAGTCGAGAAGACTATGTATTTTGGAGTAATGATAACACCGCTTGTGATTTCTGTTTTACTCTTTGTCAAAGGACTGCAGGGGCTTTTCCATGTATTATCCCATCTAACTGACCCAGCTCAAAGAGAAGGAGGGTCATTAATTTATGGATGGTTAATTATTATAGGAGGGCTTTATAAACAATCAAGGCTTGGATTTCATCTCCAGAAAGGCCTGAAGAGCTACTTTGCTCTCATTCTGTAGTGGGTCCTTAGGATCAATGTCATGCTAATTTGAAACAATCCATTACTTTATTCGTTATGTAACTTCAAATTTTTGTGTTTAGATGGACAGATACTATGTACAATGAGTTAGCTGTAAGCAGGTAAAAAGACCCATGCTGAATTAGCCACCATGAGAAATAAAACTGACACCCACCAGCTTGCCTTTCAGTTATTCTTTGACACCCACATCAACCCATTAGCTGGTGCAAAGATGCTTCCAGGTTCTGAGTAGTAAGCTCACTAAACGAGGAGAGTCCCAGATCTCTCCTTCTGCTAGAACCCTCCACTACATCAGATTTAGAATAATTTCACCTATTAAATCATCTCCAACTGAATGAGACTCAAGTCTCAATTGCACCTCAAATTACGTAAGCTTCCAAAAGGAAAAAGCGTGTACAGCAGACTAATGTATCAGGACTCATGCATCTCTTCCCTCTGTGCCTCAGTTTCTTCATCTGTAAAAACCTAAGCTAATTACTGTGAAACAGAGATTAGAAAAAGCAAACACTAAATTGTTCAAAATTCATTGCTTCTTAAATAAACTAAAAAAGCTTAAAATTAAATTAAAAACCCCCCAAACATATAGTACTATTGATTTGACTAAAGGCCAATCATATATCTCAATAATTGAGCCAAACACAGTTGAGAATCAATGTTGGCACAGTTTTCTTTCTTATACTTCATATAATGTTCATTGCTACCAAAATCATTCGGTGCCCATCCTCCATATTGAAATCAAGAAAATAAGGGGGAAGGTGAGATGGATAAAGGAGGCCAATTGTATGGTGATGAATGGAAACTAAATTTTTGGTGGTGAAGACACTGCAGTGTATACAGAAGTAGAAATATAAAGTTATACACATGAAACTTACATAATGTTATAAAGCAATGTTACTTCAATTTTTAAAAATCAAGAAAATAAAACTGATTTAGTGTTTTCTTTGAAAGAATGTAAGCCTTAATAAATTAATCAAGACCAACTCAAAATGATAAATACAATAAATTTTATAAAACCAGATGTTGTAGACTGAATGTTTGTGTCCCTCCAAAATTCACATGTTGAAGCCCTAACCCTGAGTGTGGCTATATTTGCAGATTGGGCCTCTGAGGAAGTAATTAAGGTTAAATGAGGTCATATGAGTGAGCCCTGATCTAACAGGATTAGGGTCATTATAAGAAGAGGCATTGGAAGAAAGAGCTCTTCATCAGAAACTGAATTTGTCAGCAACTTGGATTTCTAGCCTCAAGAACTGTTAGAAAAAAAAATTTTTCTGTTGTTTAAACCCCTCAGTGTAAAGTATTTTGTTATAGCAGCTTGAGCAGAGTAAGACACTAGACTTACCAACAAATGTAACTGATCCTTTACTGTGTGTTTGGTATTTAAGTAGTTTTTGTGAAGGACATACAAGAGTATAAGGCTCCTTCCCAAATACAACTTGACAAAATATGTCAATACACTACAATCTTCAGCTACATATACCCAGTACAAAGATCCATTCATTTAAGCAAAAAATAGATATAAAAGAAAACATAATCATTTTGTTATTTAAAAATGCAAAGACGTTATCAAATTGACATTCATTCTCATCTCTTCTACATCTTGTATGTTCACAGTTTAGCAAATATAATTGAAATAAGAAGCCTGAGGCACTACAAAATCATCAAAGAGAATTTTAATAACACATAAGATACTTTGATAGTACTTCAAATACACCCAGCATATATGACATTTACTAACAAAAGGAGTCATTTTTTAAAGAGATTTTTAATGATAAAGATTCAATTGGAAATTGAAGCAACTACCAAGTTCTTGGATCAATCTAGATTGTCTAGGCTTAGCCATTTCTCCACTGTGAATATGTCAGAGGCACAGTTTATTTTAGGAGGTGGTTTGGAGGCAGCTCACATTGTTACATGCGCAGGAACTTAACTAGCCCCTTGCTGTAAGGCAAACTGGATCAATGGAACCTTCAGAGAATCTAAAGCAGGGAAGGAAAAACCTCATAGCAACTCAAGGGATAATTGAAGAACTCGCTTAAATGATAAAAAAAGTAGTTTATCCAAGTTGGCTCAGATTATTTTGAAACTATTTATTGAGTATGCGTCAAGTACTGAACAGACTCAGGAGACACAAAATTGGTCTTGTACAGAGGTATCATGAAATTGATTTTACCACCCACCTTCCTGTTCCAATGGGAGCATTTCTTAAAGTGCTACGCAAAAACAAAAACAAAATGAAAGAAAACAACAACAAAAAAACCAAACCAAACAAAAACAAAAAACCCAAACAAACCAATGTTCTGCAGCATAAAGTTCAGGAAGGTATGGTGAAACCAAGTTAAAGTTATTTTAAGGCTGAATGACTCATAGTCATTACTATGTTGAAGTGTACCAAGAATCTCCAAACTGGAGGTTTGGCAACTTAGAGAACTTTTGTCAAGAAGCATTTCATGTGGTTCCTGTTCCACCTGCATACACACATTCATACTTACACATACGTACATGAGAAAATGTTAGTAAGTAAAGATAGTCACTATCACCAAGTTCTTACTCAGTCATTTCCATAGATGTAAGAAACAATAATTGTGAGAACTTATCTTGTAACCAGTACTTTGCAGAGTGGTCAGTAACCTGCCATTGTGATAATGCATTTGCCTTCTAAGCCTCCAATTTGCAATATTACTCACCAAGTGGCAGGTCCAGTGATAATTAAAATTTTTAAAGTGCTTGGTCTTACATGGAATTATGATTGGTTGATAGCACTTAATTTATAATCTTGTTCAAATGCCAAGTAATTACTGAAGAATGAAACTAGAAATAAAACACACATGATGTTGTTGTGGTCCTGAAACTCTACACCCCTAGACTTAACACTGAATTCTTATGGTGCTAATTTACTTTAACCTCAGAACTAGGTTGAAATTAAAACTTGAACAATAGAATTTCCTTTTATGGACATGAAGTTGTTTTTTCAAAAAAAGGATATGTAGAAAACTTCTATGCAAATAAATCCTTTTTAACACAGGACTGTTTGTTGCTCATATAAAGTAACTGTAAATGATAGAACTCAGATTTTTTGAACACTGGGTAAAGAAATTATAAAGAAGCAAGTAAGTGTATAAATAAATAAGATATATTTATTCTATAAAGATAATAGAGAAATTGAAACATAAAATTTGAGAGTCAGAGGAATTTAAAAATTAATTAGCATACTTTGGTTAAAAGTGGTGAACTACATCTACATATTTGCTCCTGCTCTTACTTTAAAACCTACTAAAATCAGAGTGTAGGAATCTTTAAAAACTAAAACCCATTTTAAAAAAATGGAAGAGAAAGAGAGAACTACAAAATTTTAGCTGTCAGAAAAATAGAAGGCTGTTTTGCTCTGAATTTGGATCTATCAACTACATCAGGAAGTAGGGGCAGATGTGGGGCAGAAAAATGGGGAGGATTAAGATGAAGCTAGACCATTAGATGATCTGCTCACCTTAGCAAAAAGCTGGAGGCTTATTATCTACAAAGGGTAAAATAGAAGTGACACCAGGTGCTAGGGACTGAATGTTTATGTTCCCCCAGGGTTCATATGCTAAAGCCCTAATTTCTACCATGATATTATTTGGAGGTAGGGCCTTTGGGATGTAATTAGGGCTAGATTGGTACATGAGGGTGGGGCCTTTATAAATGAGATTACTGCCCTTATAAAGAGAGAAAGAATGAAACTAGAACTCTCTTTCCCCCATGAGAGGAAACAGCAAGAAGGTGGCCATCTGCAAACCAGGACGTGAGATCTCATCAGATGCTGAGTTTGTTGGCACCTTGATCTTGGACTTTCCAGCCTCCAAAATTGTGAGAAATAAATGTTTGTTATTTAAGCCACCCAGTCTATGGTATTTTGTTATGGCAGCCCAAACAGACCAGGACATCAAGCAGTGATGAAAACAGGAACACTGCCCTGTAACGAGGAGATTACTTAAAAGGTTATCATCTAAATGTGGAAATGCCTGCCCTCTGCCCTCCTAGGATGCTGATGTCTGCTTGAGGAACTCCAGGTAAATGAAGAGTTTGTTCTCCATGGGATCTTAATAAAGAGTAGATTCTGATCAGAAGCTTTGGAGTGGCAGTTAGAGGTTCTACATCTAACAAGCTTACAAGTGTTGTGAATGCTATTGGTCATGGTAGCAAGTCCTAGAATTTGACCAGCATAAAAGACTGATAGAGACTAATATTGGGACTTCTCAACAAAAAGGCCCAGCCAGATCAACCCAGAGTGAATGCCAGTTAGCTTTTATCCCATTCTATACTTATGAGCAAACAGCCAAGGACTTCCAGACA
Source organism: Balaenoptera acutorostrata (assembly GCF_949987535.1). Taxonomy (NCBI): domain Eukaryota; kingdom Metazoa; phylum Chordata; class Mammalia; order Artiodactyla; family Balaenopteridae; genus Balaenoptera; species Balaenoptera acutorostrata. The sequence continues at coordinate 15,448,605 of NC_080066.1, forward strand.
TCTGAGGAATGTCTCTAATATAAAAGAGTGAGACCAAACAGATAAAGACAATTTGAAGGGAAGAGATATTCTGCAATGAGATAAACACTATCATAACTATCCTCAGAAATATCAGAGACTATATTTCTTTCATGAAATAACATGATTTTATTTTAACAAAAAAAAAGGGAAAAAGAGCTCTTAGAAATTAAATCTTTGATATTAGGAATATCAAAGGAATATTAGAGATAAAAGGAGGCTTAGAAGAGAACTTTGAGAGAAAAAAATTGAGCAAAATTTTAAAAAATAGATGGAAAAATAAGAAGCAGCAAAATGGAAAAAGAGAGAGAATATTATTCTAGAAGGCCTCACCCTAACCCTAACCCAAATCTCAATAATAGGAACTCCAGAAAGAAAAACAAAAAACAAAACAGATAAAATGGAGAAGGGAAAAACATTAATCAGCAAAGGAAACGTCCCAGAATTGATGCGTTTCCAGACTGATAGAAACCACTAGGTTTCCTGCGACGGAAGTGAATACACACACACCTGGTACATCATCGTGAAATTTCTGAACACTGTGGGCATGAGAACCAAAGTATGTTGAGAGAGAGAGAAAACAGATCTCAGACCAAAAGGTGAAAATGACTTAAGACTTCTCAACAATATCACAGGAAACTAGAAGACAAGATAAAACAAACAAAAAAACAAAACCTTTGAAATTGTGAAGGAAAATGAATTCCAACTTAAAAATTCTATATGCAGTCAATGTTGCATGAAAGTAGAACACGTAAGATCGGCAATGTCTCAAAAATCTCTCTCTCAAGCATTCTTTTTCAGGAAACTACTGGGAGGTATCCTGTACTAAAATCAGACATGAAATCAAAGAAAAATAAGACAAAGACCTTATGAAACTAGAGATCCAACTCAAAAGAGAGATGAAGGGACTCCTAATACATGACATATCTCAGCTCCAAAAAGTGCTTTCACAGTCCTAGTAATGTTAATATTGAGAAGTTGGAAGAATGGTGTGTGATAGGGGACTGGGCTTAATATAAAGAGCTAAAATCTCATCTTGCATAGTGTCTTATGAGACAGTAAAACTGGAATACCAAAGCTAGCACTAAAGGAATATTATTTAGATATGTGTCAATAAATATCAAGAGGAACAGTTAAAAAGAAGTGAAAACAGCTGCCTCTGTAAAGTGGGAAATGACAGAGCTGTGTATGTGGCTGATGACGGTTATTCAACTCTTTAAACTATGTGTCCACACGACTTTCTATGCAAATGGAAAGAATAACAATGAATTAATCTAACACACTTATTTTAATCATGAAGAACCCGAGAGACTCAGAATTATGACCTTTTTCCTGGTCCCTCAATAAGTTGCCTTTAAGACCAGAGCATTTCATTGTTTCATTATTTAAACTGGCATAATTATGTTATTAAACATAACCACAGTCATAAAAGTTTAGTAATTGTTCACTCATTCATTTCACAAAAATCTATTGAGTGCTAACTAGTCCTCTGGGGTAAAATAGGGAGCAAAACTAGACCCAGTCTCTGTCCCCATGGAGTTTACAAGTTGCTAAGAGACATTTATATGACATTTACTGCTAACTAGAAGACCATAAGATTTGGAAATTAAGTCTCCTAATCGTATACTCATCTGTTTCTTTCCTACATTCCTTGTGAAAGTTTTTCTGCCCACATCCAGTCTAACTCTTGACTTCATTTACTGACACAGTAAGCACTAAGAAATTTATTTTTCCTTTCTTTCTCAGTGCCAAGAAGGGTCCAGCCACCATCAGCATTTGAAGTACGGCCTTTAAACGACTTCATGTTTCCATGTTAATGTTGCTTCGTCGCCAACATTTCAGCCCACAGACTGGCTGACAGCCCTACCAGAGCCACAAAAACCACCAGCTGGTTGGGGAACTAACAATTTACATCTCGTGGTGCAAGGAAGATTCAGTAATAAGTAGATTTTGTTGAGGATTGTGGAACTACATGAGAAATTGGCCACTTACCTACTTCCTGATGGAAATGTGACATAAGAAATTCTCTTAAAGGAACAGTCCCATCATCTAGACAGACATTTAACCATTCTCCAACTTCAAAAATAACTTCAAAAGGCACACATTGATGTACTCTATCAATCTTGCTTTCCTCCTAGTTAGGCTCTCAAAAATTAACATATTTTTAAAATATTAACTATTTTAATGTTTAAAATATTATACATAAAAGTTGTGCATCTTACTTTTTACAAGCTAATCACAGTACCTATGATGATTCTTTAGTTTTACTTATAAAACTCCCTTGAAAACATGAAATGTTCTAATTTCAGTTATTTATTCTTTATCCAAAATGAAGACTTCTTCGGTTTGTTTTTGGAAGTTTTTCATACCCCTTCATTCATTCTCTTACTTACTATTCCGCATGTCAGATGGAGGCAGGCGGCGCTCTCCCAGGGAGCCCAGCTCCCATAATGATGGGTATTCAACCAAAGAGTGCTTACTAATTAATGGCTGTTCTTGGGACTTTCTGGCTGATGGGCCACCATTTCCTACCCACTTCCTCTCAGACTGGTAATTCATCATCAGAGGGAAAACTCCATTATTATAACTTTATACTGTACCAGCAAAACCGGTGTTTCTCTAAAGGTAAACCTGAATCCTATGCTTTTGACTCCAGAGTGTCCACAAAAGCAACTTTGTCATATATTTCTACTTGCTAATTTTAGGCTCTAAGTAGAAATTAGAAATTTCTAGTTAAAAATTGAGAGGCCAAAATATCCTTAAGCAATATTCTTTTTTGCCTACTGAATCCCTTTCCGATAATGAGAACATTAAGTTTGCATTGGCAGTATGGTAATAATGGCCTGAATTCCCACTAGAAAGGGTCATACATATTCTCAAATCCTAGAGGATGTTAGACAACTGAAATATCTGCAACAATTGCAAATGACAAAATTTTCACAAAAAATGTAGAAATTGACTGGTTGCAGCTTATTAAGAATTACATAGCTAAAATTCAAAATTAAGGACTCTAAGTTTGATTTAAATTTTTACCCATGAATTGACAGAGTTGCCCCCATCATAGGAGAGTTAATGAAATCTTATGGTTTTTCCTTTAGCAAAAATACAAATTTCTCTAACATTTTCAGTATTTTTCTTAATTCTGACTATCCATTGCAGGTAGACAGGAAGTAGGATATTTTAAATGTATTTTTCTCACCAGTGCAAAAAATGTACCTAGAGGACATTAATTAGCTCAAATTCCTCCAAATGATCAATTAAATGCCACTTTTAATTTCAACTTTAGTGCCATAGCTCAGGCTTGTTATATTTCTTCTGTATCCTAATAGCTTAACCATGCCCCTGTATCCATTCTCTCCTCATTCCAGTCTCCCTTGCTCACTGTTGCTAGATACATCTAGATAGGCTCAGACGACCAGTTCAAAAACTTCTACTGGCTCTTACTTGTCCACAGGATAAAGGCTGGACCTATTAATCTGATTAAAAAAAAAAAAATGCCCATTCCAAATGATGTCCCACCCCACTCTACAAACCTTCTAGCTAAAATAAACTGCTCCTCCACTCCCAAATAATCCTTAGACATTCCTACCTCTATGCCTAGCTCGTGCCATGTCCTGTTCTTAGAATGCCTCCCCCCATCCGCACTGTTAAGCCACAGACCATGGTGCCCTGCTTGATTTCACATGCACAAGACCTTTCTCCACCTTGTCATGGCAATTAACATATGCTGACTTACATCACAGGTAATCCCATCTTTTCTCTCTATGATCCTAGCATCGGGCAGTGCTGCATTAAAAGGGTTTAATAAATGTTTGCTGAGAGGTGAATAAATGAGAAAAACACATGCCAAGCAGAAGTCTAGGACAACACACAGTTACCTAATAAACCATTAAATGTAGAAAAGCCCAAATGCGTTTCTTCTGCCCAGGCACTGTTCATTTTCCTTAATCCTAGAATTTTGAGCACAGCAATCTTTACCCTTGCACACAATCGCTTTGCAGGCTGCCAACTCACTAGGCTATGCAACTTGCTTCTCTTACCTCAGAATACAGCCCCCCTCTTCTCAGGCCTTTTATTTACTCCTTAGCTCTGATTTAGGGCATAGCAACCTGGACTGTCAAAGTTGAAACATTAACTAGCCTATAGTACTTTTCCACATATTTATGATAACAGGGAACTGAGATTGTGTGATGGACCCAAATATACAGGGTTTTGGTTTGGTTTTAGCCAATGATTTTCACCTCTTAAAACAATTCATTGATCAGGTAATGATTAGCATATTAAAATATTGGTTTATTCACTTCTTTCACTCTCTAACAGCTTCTTGAAAAACAGAAATAATTAAAAGGTAAACAGCAGAATGCAAAAAGAAACAATAAATCGCCATAATTTAGCAACCTCAAAATCTACAAAATAATCACAAATTGGCTATGCTATAAATTAACCATATATATATTTTTTGAATTTTATTTTATTTTATTTTAATTTTTTTATACAGCAGGTTTTTATTAGTTATCGATTTTATACATATTAGTGTATGTATGTCAATCCCAATCTCCCAATTCATCCCACCACCACCACCATCCCCCACCCCTGCTTTCCCCCCTTGGTGTCCATACGTTTGTTCTCTACATCTGTGTCTCTATTTCTGCCTTGCAGACTGGTTCATCTGTACCATTTTTCTATATTCCACATATACGTGTTAATATACGATATTTGTTTTTCTCTTTCTGACTTACTTCACTCTGTATGACAGACTCTAGGTCCATCCACATCTCTACAAATGACCCAATTTCGTTCCTTTTTATGGCTGAGTAATATTCCACTGTACATATGTACCACATCTTCTTTATCCATTCATCTGTCAATGGGCATTTACATTGCTTCCATGACCTGGCTATTGTAAATAGTGCTGCAATGAACATTGGGGTGCATGTGTCTTTTTGAATTAACCATATCTATTTTAAAATCATATGTAAACTCAAAAATCTTACCAAGGCAGAGAGAAAGGAACAGTGCAGAACTTGAAGACACTGGAACAGCTGCATAATTTAATCCCAACACATCCAAGGGATTTTACACTTTTTAGGTCCAAGCCAACTTCTGACAAATTCTTCTGTGACGTTGGAATGAAGCTCAGGGAGAGACTCCCATGGTAGAACATATTTAGTCTAGATTCCTTGGGACTTTTTCAGGACTACTCAGGGACTTTTTCAGGGACATACCAGGCTTGTCCTCTATCACTTTTTCACTACCCTAGTTTTTGGAGGTGCCTGCATGTTGCATCTTATTCCCCAGAAATCCCTTCCTAAATCATGGTGGTATTCCTGGGGGCTACAAAGCCATACCAGAGGATTTGAGTATCTCACAGACAACAGAGTCTAAAATATGTCTTATGTTTGCACAATGTAACCATCTGAAAAATGCAATAACTGTCTTCTATATAAATAGAATAAGCCAAGGTAATGTCTTCATAGGATGTAGAGGAGGTTACTACATGTGCTTCACAGTCAGCAACTGCTATGAAATCTGAAGGATTATGTGAGGTAATCCAACAGAGCTTTCATTGTAAACAGAAGGCTTAAGTTCACATTACAGTTATACACAACACAAAGGCGTTCACTGTCTATTGCTTGATTCTATCTCTCTCGTATGAACAGTCTTGGAAATGTCACTGTAGTCTGCCAAGCAGCTTATCATTCCTAAATTTTAACAGGAACCAGGCCTCTGATTAGTTAGATAGTTGATGCATAAAAGGTATGAGGATTGTCACTGGCAAAAAGTTGTTCCCAAGAAATAAGTCAACCATTCATTACCTGAATAAACCAATAAAATACAAAGCAAGGGCTTGATGAAAGTCAATAATGCAAAATGCTTTCTTCATTTTAGATGATAAATCAAGGCCTACTAAGAAACAATGCAACCTGTGAAAATAAAATTTCTCCTATGGTGGGGGAGATGCTGGGGGACACAGGCTAATGCACAACTATATGAACAATATTTAAACTTCACCAAGTCGATTGACTACTTCTTCACTTAGACTACAAATTTAGCCACTTTGTGAAGGAGACTTCTGCCTTATAGTTCTCCATATACTATGGAGAAAACAGAAAATGTACACGGAAATAGACTTCTGTCTGAATCATGTGCAGTATATTGTCCTTTGACTTCAAATGGTATTTATTTTTTCAAAAGAAGAGTATTTTAAATCATTATGTTGTTTTCCCTTATATATATTTGTATCCTATTTTATAGCCAGTCTCAATTGTTATAAGTACAGCACCTTACTGCTTCAACAAAGCAAATGCTTTTCTGATGAGTTACCCAGAGTATGATGAGAAGAAAAATTATCTTATCTTAAAAATTATATTAACGGAAATACTGGCAAATGGCATAAAGGAATCTACAGAAATGTTCCCATGACATGCTTAAAGGACTCCAAGCTACTCATTTTTCTCCAAACTGAATAGCCTGGACTTTCCACTAAATTCTCACTCTCTACCACATTTTCCAAAGAAGCTTTGAAGTACAAGACCCAAAACTTGGAAAGCACCGATTTTGGACAATGTTAGCAATTTAATTCTTCATCTGTCCCTTATCTATCAACTCCCCTATGAATAAACTTTAATTCACTTCCATATCCATTGGGGAGGGGCAAGAGGGCAGTTGAATATAATGTTAGAAAGGCTAGTAACATACTTTTAAAATGAGCATATTCAGTTCAAACCTCAGTTTGGTTTTTGTGGGATTTAATTTCCACTGAACAGAAACCAAGTACAGATGTATCTGATTTCTCCTTAAGGGTTGGTTATGGATGAATGGAAGAACCAGAGAAAATGCAACAGAGAAACACTGGAGCAGAGTAGACAGATAAGTGCATCTTGCCTTCCATCATGTGTTTACGATCCTCTTGCTACAGAAATAAAATGTCTGGTATATGGTAACTTAGGCTAACAAAGTAGAAGAGAACCAAACACTTGTCAACGGTGATCAGCTATATATATATATGGTACGTTACAATTCTAATTAAATAAAGCTGTGAGGTCCTTCAGCTATTAAAAATGTCATCAGCAATTAAGCTAATTTGTGTCTGACCAGGGCTTTTACAGTAACTGATTACTTGCAGATGCCAAGTGCCCCAGGGAACTTCTGCCACCTGTTTTCAATTTTTGGATTGGCAGCACCGCCCTGACAAAACTTACTGGTCTAACAGTGGGTTGTGCCATCTGTTGCAATGATAGTGATGCTTAATCAATAGTTTTTACAGGATCCCATCTGCATTACTGAAGGACGTTTTATTTTAGCTTTCCCCCTATATTCTGCCACTATTGATAATATCTGAAAATGAAATGCCCGAAATGAACTGCATTATTGAAATGTTACAACCTAACATAGTTGTTGAATAAATTCTGCGTGACATTTTTCCCCAAACCAAATACAGAATTTTCGAAGCAGAGGAGATGTGAGGTCATTGTACTTAATCTCTCGTGTAATGCAGGAAATTCCTTCCACCATAAACCTGAAAGATTGATTTCACCTTCCCTTTGAACATGCTTACTATCTCCCAAAGCAGTCCTTTCTACTTTAAAGAGCTGGCAATCTTACAAGACCCTTCCTTACATTGAGTGGAGACCTGTTTACTTATAACTTCAACTTGTTGATTGTTCTTCTGCCCACTGGAATGATGTAAATGAAGCCTCAACCGCCATCTATATGACAGCCTTTCAAATATTTGAAATTGCTATCTTTCTCAAGTATTTTCTAGGCTAAATATTCCAAGTTCTTTCAGCTAATTCACATAATACTTGTGCCCTTTTCTTCATAATGTTATTGTTATAAATCAAACCCATTCCATCAATGCCAGTGTAAAACCTTTCTCTAAAAATGTGCACAATACCAAGTAACAATCTTAACTGGGATACAGTCTGATTTTTCCGGAAACGAACCTGTCAATATAGCCCACTAGTACATTCACTTTTGATGCATCAGGCTCCATTTTTTGACCATTGTTTGGGGGTTTTTCCACTTTAAAACCAGAAAGCAAGCAATGTCTTCCTTTTCTTTAAGCTGTACCATCAAAAATGTACCACCTAACCACTCAAAATTAGTTCAAGATTCCAGGCACAAAAGAGTAAGGTGTTATCTGCAATTATTTTCAGTGCACTGAAATGTCACTCATTTGTATCTGGAATCTTGAACTAATTTTAAGCAGTTAAGTATGGTTTTAACATAATTTATTCCTTCTTAACGTGCTTTTTAAAATTATTATTATTTTTGTTATAGATGTTTCATTTTATTCTACCTTTTCTAGTTTGAATATAGTATTTCTTAACAGTAAGGAATGAAGCAGGAGATAAAATAAGTGGTTTTCCTAGGTCTAAGCCCAAATAATGAAACAATATAGTGTTTTGAGCCTGTTTTGTTCATTTACTTCTTTGTCTTTTCAAACTCCCATATTTTTCTGAGTTCATCCACACATAATTCAGTTAAAATCCTTTCTTTTCACTTGTCTTTGATATCTTCTGGTACATATCTTTTGAAAATCTAGCCCAATATGGGCTTCTTGATCAACTCATCATATAGGTTCCCTATGTTGCTGACTAGTTTTTGCTTGACAAGCTCATTTGTGATTTTGCTACATCAACAAAACTTAGGAATAAGCAATTAAGAGGAAAACGCCATGCTCTAAACATTGTACTAAAAAAGTTTTTGCTTTTTAGAGGTAAGGAATGTGATGGTGTCATGATGGTCACATTTTACACAAGGTCGGGTGTTCCAAGTGCATATAAAATTTGCACCATAAAACAAGTCTTGCCATGAGGTTGCCATCTGTTAGCACTGATGAAGACAGGCTGGATTTATGTCTGGATGGGCCATTCAGAGCTCCAAAATGTGGCTGTGATACAGCGACCCCAGCATCAGCTGCCACAGTTGCATTGCTAGGTCCTCAGAGCCATTTCCCCCCAGGATTTATCCTGCCTCCACATTCCAGGCCGGCCTACATTGGAAAAAATGTCAATACTGATTGTTCTCTTCTCAAGGAGGCCTCACTAATTATGGGCTTCAGCACAGTTGGGAAAGTCTCAGTGGCTGGACTTGAGTGCTGAAGTTTTGCTGTTGTTCAGTCATATTAAAAAAGACAAAGGGAAGGGAGGGGGAGGAAAAGGACAGTTGACTGGTAATAGAATGCAAAACTGTATGCTATATTCATGAGACAAGAGAATGTAATAAAATAAGCTCCTATTTCTCCTATTTGAGTGTAAATGTAACACATACACATCAAACAGAATAAGTCTGATATTTTCTTCTGTTTGTCTACCCAAAAAGATAAAAATGTATATGCTAAATAATTACTGACATTTCACTTCTAGATTTACAGTGGCACCATTTAAAAAGGTAACCCGAATTATAATATCTATTTCAATATCAATATCATACGGCTATATAGACCTATCTATCAGTATACGTAGAGAGAGAGAGATAGCCATATAGCTCTGGTTCAATGTTTGTGTTGTTTTTTGTGTAGAACCTGCAGTTCTACAATTATATATTTCTCTGATTTGTAATCATGGTGATCACAAATGTGATTATAATAGCCCATCCCACTTTTCCCTAATTCAGGACAGTTGTTGAAGGTTTACTTGTCCCATTTAACTGATAGCTAAAAGAAGCATCTTCTAGAATTGAGAATGGGATCCTTTTAGTAAGAAGGACATTGTAAATCCATTTGAGGACTACTGGGATATAATTAAGTAGGAACTTCATTCTAAAACTAGGGCACGCAAGCCCAGGGTTAATAATAGCTGTTCTGGGGCATGCTGAAGAATTTGAAGTTAATCATCCTCATGTATGAGATTCATACATTTAGACACTGTTATTTAATCGTGTAACAAAAAAAGGGGGAAAAAAAGATGTTTTGCAGAGAAATCTACTGTGCTCTTGAGGATCTGTGGAGTCCAAGCACACGGTCATAGGCTTCCTCACTGCCTCTGCTTCACCTAAGCCAGGGGATTTACTGGTGCCGTAGATATAACTTTATTATTCCAGACACAGATGTCATGTTCTCTTAGCCATGTGATACACGGGACACGTGGGGATTGATTGTCCTAAGGAATCCCAGGTGATTCTAAGGAATTAAGGTGATAGAAAGGTCATTTCAATATGCCTGACTACATGAGACCAAAGGCACATATTTCCACGTTCAATGAAAGTATCAAAAAAAAGTTGGCCAATAGCCCATGACAATTTTACAGAACTGTCTGAGAGACTTTCTGATTGCGGTAGAACGCCTTCTCAAAAGAGCTTATAGTCTATCTCGAAACTCTGCTGCATTAATCACAGCTAAGAAGTCAGGTCATTTCAATGTACAGTGGCAGGCAAATTTTTAAGAAGTTAAAGAAGCTAATGGATCATCTAGTTTAATAGCACCCTCAAGCAAAATGATGCTCATTGGTTTTGAATAAATGCAAATTATTTAATGTTGCTCTGAAGTGCGCTGCTGTAGAAATTGGCCAAATTTCCAAATATTTCATTATACAATATTCAAAATCCCATATATTAAAGATTGTCTTTGAACTGGAGATTTGCATGCAAGAGGCCTGTTGTGGCATGCTATCAGCTTGTAAAGGGAAGTAGGATTAAGCAGAGGGAAAAATTCAATTGTACTGCAGTTACAACAGAGGCCTGGGCTGCCCTCAGGAGGAGCTCTGGACTAAAATGGCCCTTCAGAGTTGCCCTCTGTGGAGGCACAGAGCCCATACAAGCACCCACTGTCAACCAGGCACTCTGCTAAGGTTTGGCGATAATGAAAAAAAAAATGGTGCCTGCCCTCAAGGATCTCAGGGTCTAGTGGGACAGAGAGACAAGCAGGTAAATAATGGTGTAAGTTACTGTGCCAGGGGAAGTGCCTAGCACACAACCCACAGCTCAGAGGCATTACTACAAAGATATCGCTAGGATGCTGCATGTTTATTTATTTTCCCTTTAGTGATGTTTCAACTGCTTTGACTGTATTGCTCCTTTTGAGTTTCTGAGTTATTTCTACAGGGATGAAAGATGGAACGCCTTTGAATATATTATGTGGAAGTAGGAAGCTAGTAGGTTGGAAAAAGTCCACCCTGAATCTCCTTTTTGCTCACATAAAGGACTGATATTGAAAACCTGAGGGTCCTCTTCCTTCCTATTGCTATGCTCCCTCACCTGAAAACAAACAAACAATAAAGCTGTAAGCTTCTCATGGTGTGAAGCCAGCTTCCAGGAGTCAACTGTGCACATCTCTTGCCAACTCCATTTCCAGTGATGTCTGGTTGGTAGCTTAAAATTGGTCATGGTGGGTGTATCTATACCAACGCAACTGGCAAATGCTACACATCAGGCCTATTTTCTTTCCTCAAAGAGCCGGTTGTTAAACACTCACTGGCACACCGCTGCTTACAACTAATGACATTATTTTGGCAATGAAGTTTTCCTAGTTGCCATATTCCCAATAATGAATTAACAATGTTTGCATTTACAGGCATCTATTTATAGATGTTTGCAGAAGGTGAAAAATTACTGCTTTCCTCCCAAAGAACCAGGGATCAAACTCATTTTCTGACTACAGACATGACCTAAAACCTAAAGAAAGAAGGTTGGCTCTAATCAGCGATAATCTAAAGGGCTCTTCAGATATTTCCCATCATGTCCCCTGAAATGTGTATCCTTGAGTCGAGTACATCAAATGTCAGATGAAAATAACAGTAATGAAAAGTGATCATACCCTTGTAGGATGCAACGGAGTGTGTCACTTCTGATTTCAGGTGAAAAAGAGTATGCTTTGGAATATCTGCCCTCTAAAGTTTATTTCTGAAATACTGTAAGCCTGTTGTATAAAGTGAGTTACTAAGACAGAGTACAGAAGAACCAGAACAAAGGAGTCTCCCAGAGAAAGTGAGGGGAGGGCTCTGAGCCATAATCCATTAAACAATCAGGAGAGAGAAATTAAAAACAATCCATAGGTAAAGATGGCTGCAGACACTTCAGTGCAAATGACAAGAAAGACAAAATGGATCCCCTAAAATATGAATTTCATATAATCAAATGCTTATTAACAGTTCATCAGCATCAATTAGATAAATTAGATGCTATATACCTCTTAAATATTTAAATCTGTAGTTCTTAATCTATAGCATGTGCTCTTTTTGTTCACAAAAAGATCTTTGTGAATGTTATCAAAAACTGCCGAATTTGGTGAGCTCTTTAAAAGGAAGATAGACTATAAAAAACAGAATTTAAAATTTAAAGGTGTTTTACTTTCATTTCACAGTGACATTGGGTGCACAATAGCATAACACACTTTTCCAAGTTCCACTGGCACTGTGACTCTTCTGCTATAGCACTATTCACTGGGGTACACGAACGCTTGCTTAGCATTCCCACCTGGCATCACTCACGCTTAAGCAGTGTCTGACCTTTGTTTAGAGCAGTGGGTCCTGCAGTGTGATCCCAGGTGAGCAGCATCACATCACCTGGACACCAGTTCGATATGCAAATTCTTGGGCCTCAGCCTCGACCTACTGAGTCAAACTATAACTGGCAACCCTGTACTTTATCATTGAAGTTTGCTAAGAGAGTAGAACTTAAATGTTATTGCCAAAAAAAAAAAAAAAAAAAACAGGTAAATATGAGAGGTGATGGATGTGTTAATTAACTTGATAGAGGGAATCCTTTCACAAAGTACATGTATATCAAGTACCACGACGTAAACTTTAAATGCCTTATGTTATTTGTCAATTATACCTCAGTAAAGCTGGAAAAATAAATAAATTATTTTTTTAAAAAGAAAAGGAAATAGGGTGGAGTCCAATGATCTGTGGTTTGAAAAGCCCTGCAGATGATTCTGATCTCAATAAAATTTGAGAACCACTGGTTTAGATGTAAAAGATGGACCAGGGTAAATTCTAATTCAAGCAAAAATGGACTGACAGGCAGCACATGGGAGGGCACAGATTACGTGTACCCTGGTTACTCCTGTATCTTTATTATCTTCCACAGTGTCTGCCCATGGTCAGGGTCAGTAAATACTTCCGGAAAGAACATTCTTCCTTTTCTCTCTTTATCAGTCAAAGAAACGACGCTAACTGAATATAGCAAAAGTCCTCGGGCTTCCCTGGTGGTGCAGTGGTTGAGAATCTGCCTGCTAATGCAGGGGACACGGGTTCGCGCCCTGGTCTGGGAAGATCCCACATGCCGCGGAGCAACTGGGCCCGTGAGCCACAACTACTGAGCCTGCGCGTCTGGAGCCTGTGCTCCGCAACAAGAGAGGCCACGATAGTGAGTGGCCCCCGCTCGCTGCAACTAGAGAAAGCCCTCGCACAGAAACGAAGACCCAACATAGCAATCAATCAATCAATAAATAAATCTTTAAAAAAAAAAAAAAAAGTCCTTAAGCTTCGTTGCCTTTAGTGAAATTCAGTTTGGGTTCCTACCTCAAAGTTCATTTTGATCACATTTTATCATAGTACTATTGTAGATAGACTCCTGTTTCAAACAAATGATCCAGAATCTATTCCTCTTCACTGTCGGCTCTCCAGAGAAAAATGGTCAGGCAGGAAAACACGCAAGTGCTCCAAATCCAATACAATTTGACTTGCAATGCTCATTCTTTTATTTCTTGAAATAAGTCTTTCCAATACAAAAATGTTTACTAAATTTCAGTGTTATGGCAGGGAAAAAAACCCCTGATTTTATTTCTTTCCATATTTAAACATACAAATAAGTATCTAGTCAACAAAAGTCACCTCATTTCCACTCTTAAAAAGATAATGTGTTCAGTATCAATTGCTTTGGAAAAAGGTACAGGAGAGGTTACAATTAGAGCAAGTTCTCTGTCAAGTATACACAGCAATCGCCCCAGTAGAAAATGGATCCTTTAAGGTTGTAGGAAATTGCTTCTCAGCAAGGGCATGATACAAAAGACAAAGTATCATCATTCTGAGGGGCTTTCTAGCATGGTAAGGCATCACTGCAAAGCAATCCAGCTTCAGTTCAGAAATCAAGGCAGATTCTGATGAGGCCTACCAAATTGACTCCTTTTACAGGTCACTGAAATGCTTCCCTGAGCAAACATTCCTCCACGACCTCTTTCTGTTTAATGTGCCACCCAAACATCTCTGCACATCAATGCCATTTGACTCATTTAGATGATACCCGCATTAACAGAGTTCGCTTTGATACCCTCCATAACTTGATGGAAGTTAGCCTGGCTCATCCCATGACACGATTGCTGATCATATCATAAGACAAGGATTCCTGCTGAACTTTCTTTTGTGCTTCTGGTCTTAGTGCAATTTTTGTCACTTCTAGTTTATGAGATTTTGCTAATATTTCTTCTCTCACAAGGTTTCTTTAATGTTGCACATGCATCAGAAACTTAATGGAAGCTAAGAACAAGGGGTTTTCAAGTTACACATATTTAAATGTGCTTAGAGCTCCATTCCAGTCCATTTGTGACCTAACATTGAACATCAATGCATCACTATCCTATTTGGTTAGATTTCTATGATCTCTGTTGATGCATTCAGTGAAAATCAATGGCTTGTATTCAGATCTTGAAAATAATGAGTCTGCACACATACATTGCTGCTATTGAGTTATATCCACATCCATGACTCCAACAAAGTAATCATTCTACTTGAGGTTCTTCATCAGTGTGCAAGCAAGTGCAGAGGTACTATCCATAAACCCTGCAGAATATTGTTGTAAAAACAAATATTGTCATTGTCCCAATAACTTCCATTGCTAAAAACAGCTAAGTGAATTCAAACACAATGCCATGCTGTACAGTCATAATCAGCAGCTTCCAGAACTGCCTGGTAATACAGATGTACAATTTAAGATATCACAGCTCAAGGCAAGTAACTCACTGCTGCTCTGCTTTCTAAGGCACTAAAATAACTGGCACACTTAAACCTTCATAGATTTTATATTCTTGAGTCTCCAGGGTCAGTGAGCTATGTACATTGATGATCTGTGCTCCAACTGATTATGCATAATGGCAGTTGAGGTGTAATAATTTGTTCATGGCCTCTGCAAACAGACCTTGTGGGGCTGTCATAGTTTATTTTAAATTTTTTATTGTAATGTGGTGCGGAAAAAAAATGTGTACTCTGGCACCACAGTTCCTTGGTTGAAGGGCGGAAGGGAACTGTCTTTGCTTGGAAAAATTTCTCAACAAGATTTTGATGGTATGAGTGCAAGTTCATAGGAATTGGATACCATTCAATTTCAGAGTATCAGCAGAGGAGTGTTCTACCTTCATGGAGAAGAGAAGAATAGAAAAGACCAGAGGAGAGAATAGGGAGGAAAGGAAAGAGGAGCTAGCAAGAACATGAGGCTCCACCCTCACAAATACTATGAAGTTGGAGTGCCCAAAAGACAGTGTAAAAACAGAGATAAACTCTGTTCCATTTTGCCAGCTTTTGTTGCTACTGTATAAATCCCTCCTCCAAATTCCCCTTCCATAACAAATAGTAGGAAAATCATTATGTTTTGTGTAAGTGGTCTTTGTGGGGACTCAAAGATGGTGCTGATTTTCACATCTATGCCACACAGCACAGTACAGAGAAAATACACAAGAAGTAGAAGTCTAAAAGCTAGAGACACAGAAAATGTCCTAGAAATTTTCAGAAATCCTGGCAATAGCTATATTGCCGGGATTTCTATATTTTCTATAGTTCATACAATTGGGGATGAAGCTGTTGAACAAACTTCCTAGATCTTCAAGACATGCAGGTCCCTAAGGTTCTATTTGGTTTACTGGATATCTTACATTCTAAAGAAATCCGGCAACCCTAAGGAGAGGACGTTAAAAGAGATACATAGATCCCAGGTTTAGAATGAATGATTTAAGTAAAGACCTTTGTGATTCACTCTACAGCGTAGTATATTCAGATATGAATATTTCTAAATTTAAGTACCAAGGGTACAAACTTCTTCAAGTTTTGTAAATTAAGATACGAACTCTCAACTCACAGTAACCATATATTTAATGAAAACCTGGACAAGGTCCTTGCTAAGAAATGAACCATATAAACTCATGACTATAAAGATATCCCTCTAATGCCAGTTGTTTTCCTCTCAGTGGTGAATTGTTCTTCAGCAGCTTATTATTAAAAGGTAAATTTGAATAAGACTTCCATTCAGTTATTTCTAGTAATGAGATCTTTGATTTCATTTTCCTTTTTTTATTAGAAATGTGTTTCTCAGCAACACGAAGATTATCATTCCACGTCTTCTTATTACCCCCTTTTTAAAAACCATTCAATCATTTTGTAAGATAAAAAGGATTCACTGGATGGAGAGTTGAATGGTTTTTATGGAAGAGATGGTAATCCTTAAATTGCGTGACATCTTAGGACTAATTTCTTCATTTGTAAAATAAGCATTCAACGGGACGACAGCAAAGGTCCAAATTTAGGTTCATTTCTTCCCTCTCTTCAGATATCAGAAAGAAGAGTAACTACTTTGCTTTCCATTTCCACTTCATTCAGAAGCCTGTCTACAACAGGCCACAGAAATGGGTTCAATGGTCTGCACAGCAGCTGCTCAGGACTCAGAATTTCCCCTGTTGACCACAAGATGACATGCCTTGACAATCTGGCAAACTACTCCACTTACTTCCCTGGGAACAAGGTCTAGGCCGGTTTGGGAGTTTAATTTGAAAAAAAACAACAATAACAAAAAAACTTACATGATGCTTATCTAGTCTAGAATTAAACACAGTTTTTTGAGATGATCTATTCTCTCCTTGTACCTCATTAAAAAAAACAAAAACAAAAAACACCTCCCTTTCCCCAAATTAATTCTGAACAACAAGAACAACAAAGGCGGCTGTGGAATGGATTTCAAGTATTGGGCTCCACTACAGCCTTGGAGAAGATGTACTAAATCCTAAATGCCCTGGCCAATTATACTTCATAGACAATTCCAATTAATTTTAGAAAGACAGAACTGGTTACAGAGATACTTGGTTTTATCATACACTTTACTGAACAGCCAAAGATGTCGGTTTTTCAGTTCTGGCTTATGTGTTTAGATGTCATAAGACACTAGAGTTAATAGGTTATAATGATTTATTTTAGGTCTGCAGGTTTTAACAATTATTGAATCAAGCACAAAGAGAGTGACCAAGAACTTCATCTTGGTTCAGAGAGGGGTCAAACATTCACTCTCCACATCAGCATAAGTATAAACAAAGCCATGAAATTAGTCATTTGTGTCTGTCTTAGATAGTAATCGTACAACAGGAACCTTATTGCTATAAAATCAAGCTTGATTAAACTCTGAGATGATAAAGAAATAGATGATTAACTTCAATTGGTCTTCTCTATGTGAAATAGCAGCAATGCACATGGAAACAATAATTTTCATTTAAGAACATGTGTTAATCCAAGAAGATGTGTTAGATCTAATGTAAAACAAGTTAGGCCTCTAGTGAAGAGCTGAGCTCACAAGAATATGCAGATCTAAATCAGAAAATCTCAACGGAACAGTCTAAGTATTTGATCACCAGGAAATCACAATCAGAAAAGAGTATGCATATTTGCTAGCCTTTTTAGTATCACCTAATATACAAAATAGGTAACGATATTACATACAACTCAAACTCTAAAAATTAAACCTCATTGTCCCAATAACTTCCATTGCAAAAATTAGATTTGTATTGCTAGGGAATATGAAAACAAAGTATAAATTGGTACAACTTTTTTGAAGACAGTTTGGCAACACATATTATAAATATCTGTATACCCTTGTTCCACCAAGGTCATATGTAGAATTTTTATTAAAGAGCCAATCAGATCAGTGCACAAAAATGAGTGCATGAGTAGCTTCATCTCAGTGTCATTTAAATCAAAAATTGGGAAACAATCTACATGTCCATCATTAGGGGTCTGGTTACATATATTATGATGCAGTAAGTTCATGTAACACTATGCTGCCATAAAAGTGATAATTCCGTGTTAACATGGAAAGAAGATATTGTGATAATTCCGTGTTAACATGGAAAGAAGATATTTCCAGCATATTATTGAATCAAAACGTATGCAATTGATGCAATTTTTTGTAAAATTATATACATATAATCTAAATGTATATAAGAATGAAAAGCTGCTGGAAATTTGTGTATGAAAATATTAAAAGTGGCTACCTCTGCGTATCAAGTACACAAGTCTTTTTATTTGTATGTGTTAAACTTTCTATATTTCACGTTCTTACAATGAGCTTTTACCATGTCTATAGTCAACAAAAAACTGTAAAGAGATCAATATACCTTTTAAAATGTGACATACATCAGTAGAATACTCTATCTGCTCTAAAATTAATTTCCACACCTTCCTAATTTGAAGACTGGAATTAGAACTAAATTGGTATGAGTTTGCTTGCAAACTCCTTAAGCCCCCGTTTTCAAATAAGCATATATATCTTTGTCACAATCTGTAAAGTTTCCAAATTGTTCATTTTCATAAACTGAGTTGCCTTATAAGAAACAAGAGACATTTGTGATGACATTTTACAAATTGTACAAGTGTCCAAAGAGTAGGTATCTAAAATTACTCTCTAATTAAAGAGAGGTTCCCAGTAGCACCTCTTAATTGCTAATATTTCTTAAGTTTTCACTATCTGCACTATAAAATAGGGGTAACTGTGTAAACTTATGACAAAAATATGAGTTCTAATGAAATCATGTCACTCTAGATATCCTCAAAATGTGCTACGTGAGACAGAATCTTGCCGTTACCCTGAAGTGTCGTCACCTGTAGCATGCACGCACTTGAAGAGGTGCTTTCGTTAAATATCCTATTATAACTCTTTTTTTACCATAGTCATGATTGCAGAGTCCCTGGATTTTGAGTAATTTTCAAATGTACACTTTCCCCTAGTGTTTACTCTGAGTTCTGTTATCAAAATATTCTCAGAATAAAATTCTGCGTTTTAAAGACAACCCAGGAGACCTACATACTCCATTTATCTTCCAAACAAATGTGATGGAGAGAAGGGAGAATGTAATCTTCTACCCTTTCACAGCAATGTGACTTGGCCTTATTAGAGAGGGGGCAATTCCACAGCAGAAAAGAGTTCATTACTGATGAGAGAAGACAGAAAAAGTCAAGAAGAAAACTGCTGAAGGATACTTAAAATTAAAGAATATATTCACACTAGGAAGGCTTAGTGGCAAATAATGTAGGGCAAGCAGGAGCCATGCAGAATACATTTTTCTTTTGATTGGTTTTATTTTTGAGAATTTATGGAAGATATATCAAGTCCTTTAAGAGAGAAGGGACCTAGGAACTGCTGATTGGCTAATTTAACTTAATCACCTGAAAACATAGTTTAGCAAACTATCAATCAATTTTACAGGCAAATAGGAGCAGTGAATCCTATTAAGAATAGTCAGAAAGTCATCTTTCTGCATGTGGGGCAAGGCACACCCCAGTAAATTTCTCAATTCCCTTTACCAGAATCCACTGTTTCCCCATTGCATGAAGTCTTCTATCTCAGACAGACATTTCAGAATTAAGGTAGTTCTATACGCTAGGACTAAACCAATCAAAAATTTGAGGTAATTCTAGTATGTAGGACATGCATATAAAGGACTCTTAATTGACAGAGAATGTGCTAGATAAGAGGGATGTATAAGTGTGAGACAAACACAACCTGTGCTGTCATTGGTCTTTTATTCCACCTCTTTTTGTCCTTCCATCCATACCTTTGTTCATCTACCCATTTACTCATAAATCTAGGTATTAAGCTTGCTGACTATTATCAATCAGCAATTAGTAAATTCTTAAGTCAGTGGGTTTGTTTGACAGCTGATGTCTTCAATGAGCAATGTTGACACAGATTCCAGAACAGACATAGATATAGAAATAAAATAATAGAAATAAAATGGGAGCCATATATGCAACTATACGTTTTCTAAAAGATACATTTAAAGCTAAAAGAAATGGGGTAAATTATTTTTTAATAATATATCTTATTAGTCATAGTATATCCAAAATGTTCTCATTTTAACACATAATCAATATAAAAATTATTAATGTGAGAGTCTGCATTCTTTTCAGGAACATTTCTTCAAGTGCTTAGAGCCCCCCTGAGGGTGGTGACTGTCATTCATTCACTTATCTTTCCAGTCAGTAAATACTCATTTTCATGTAAAAGGGATTTTTAATTTTTTTTTTTTTGGTGCTGTGGAGAGTACAGAAACAAATAGGGCATTTATAGCTTCAAGGAATTTATAGCCAGTAGAGATGACATGCCCAATGATTATTCTAACAGAAAACTGTAAGAATACGAAAAGATTTAAATGAATGCTATGACAGGTCAAAGGAGGAGAGATTATTTCCAGTATAGCAAGAGAAAACAGATGGAAACCATTTTTAAAAAGAGCAAGAGAAGTGATTTTCATTAAGCAGCACCTAGGCATACCAGTATACCAGGTATACACCCAATGTATACTAGGCATTGTGTATGTGTTTTACAAATTTTATCTCATTTAGTTCCCCAAACAATTGTATGTGTTGCATTACCATTTACAAACGATGAAACTAAGACTAAAATAGTTAACGTTTTACTCAACCTCAAAGCAGCCCTCAGACCAGAGTCTGTCAGACTTAAAATTCCACTTTTTTTCCTCTCTCTAGCCCTGGACCCCAGGGGTGGGAGAAGCAAGGTGTGTACTATAAGCTGGGTAGGATCTATGAATTTCCTGGGGATGGGGTAGGGGATGTTTTTTTGGGGGGGGAAGTACAGTTGACCCTTGTGGGATTAGGGGCGCCTACCCTCCACACAGTGGAAAATCCTCCTATCATTTATAGCCTGTTCTCCCTCTATGTGATTTCTCCAAACCGTGGGTCTGCATCCATGGATTCAACCAACCACTGATCACGTAGTACTGCAGTATTTACTAGTGAAAAAAATCCACATACAAGGGAACCCGTGCTGTTTAAACCCATGTTGTTCAAGGGTCAACCGTAGTTCAGTTTGATAGGAAATCAAGAAAGGACAGAATGAGAAGCAATTAGAGAAGATTAGTATGGAGAAGGCCCACCTATAGCCCCTTCTGGGCTTGTTAGAGATTTTTGAGCAATAACCAATCACACATCTGCTTTGGGAGAAGTGTCCTGAAGGAAGTGTATAGGCCAGGGATGGAGAACAGGAGAGCCTCTTAAGGTATCCCTTAAGTGACCTAGCCCTTAAGCAGACCAAAAGGCATCCTGAGAATTTTCTGACTGCTTAAGTTATGACAGAAACATGTTTTTCAAACTTATATCTGTTTTTCAACATAAACAGTTTATAACTTTATGTCTATTTGTTCACTCACTATGAGAGCAATCTGTATTAAATAGCATAATAAGTTAGAGAAATCAATAAATCAATAAGTAAATTACCTGAGGATCCCCAGGTAATAGTTTTCTAGTCATTCTAAATTAATTTATTTAAATTAAATATAAAATAAATTCAAGTAAATGAAGTTATACTGTGGAAAATGAATTAAAGCTTATACTATATTTCCGTTCTCTCTAATGAAGTCCTGCATAGACCGAAGAGAATACATATGGATCAGCAAAAATCAAATGTCAGATGTAGATAATAAATTATTTCATTCTACAAAATGCAAATCATGTGAAACACCTGAATGGATATAGGATGTTATATGCTTGCTCCTGGGTTTTGCCTTCACATGGCATGTACAATTACTTTAGCTGCCTATTGCTAAAGATTGGCTTAGAGGAAATTTTCATTCAAAATGTTAGTAAGAATATAATATAAGATAAATGTGTACCAAATTTTATCCCCAGAAAATAGTGTGAAATGGGCTGATAGAGAATATCAGTCAATATGCAAGGCTTGGTCTACTTTTTAATAACTACCTTCCAAGAAATTGCTTTAAAAGATAAGCCCATATATTTTGCTTAACTAAGTCAATTGTGCTTTTTTCTACATCATTATTCTCATAATCTCTGCCTGTTCCAATGCCTACCTAGCCTATTTTTCATCAGATTCAGCTGGATGTACATCACTTGCTATAAATTACTAAACTTCTAACGACTCCAGTCAAGCTTTTAACATGATTTAAATGCACACTCCCATCACCCCTCTCACGCTTCCCAAAGTTATCAGCTGTCACTTTCTTTTCTGGACTCTTTGAAATCAAAAGACAATCACCAAGACTTGGAAGAACATCATTTCATCAATGAGACAAAATATTCACTGTCATATTTAAAAGAAAAGAAATAGGCCACTTTCTTTTCATTCTATATCAAGGATGATTTATAATAAAAAAATTTTAAATCATTCCTAGAGACCATTTAGAGCATGATGATTATAAATCCCTTTAAGAAAAATAATTTTAGTGTTCAAGAAAGATAAAAGATTGATGGCTCTGAAATTGAAATCTGAAATACCTTTCCCCTTCCAATCTTTCCATTTTAAACCAAATCCAGAAGAATCCATTTTAATGCTAACACTTTTTAGAACTGCTCTAAGTTTGAACTTTCTTCCAAATTGTAAATAAGATTGGTATTTTTGATAGACCTATTCCTCTGTTTTATTGTTCAAACCAAAAAATAGAAGTTACCCTTGATTTCTCCTGCTGCCTCATCCTGCATTTCTCTACACATCCTTCACCCTTAACTATCCAGGGTGCATGCACTCTCACACTCACACATGCACAGGCACACTCACAAGCACACACATCGAATGTTTCAGTAAGTTCTATTGGTTCTACCCCCAGACAGAATCTCAAATGCCTCTACCCTTCTCCCTCCCCACTCCACAGCCCTGGCCCAAATCACCATCATCTGGGCCTCAGCTTCCACAACAAGCTCAATGATCACTCTGCTCTCACTGCTATCTCCCTAAAATTCACTTTCTACACAGTGGTCTAAATATTTAAAACTGTAAATGTGATCCTGTTATTATCTCACTTCCTTGACATTTTTCAGTGGCTTCCCATTGGCCTCCAAGCTCTTGAATAAGCTGAACACTGGCTCTGATATCAAGTAAGACCAGTCTCGTCCTCCTTCTATAAGCTCCAGTGATGTTTCTGTTCAGGGTGCAGAAGCCTCTTCCTGCCTTAGACCTGTCCGTGCAGTTGCTTCTGGTCTGGGATCCTCTTCTCCTAGCTCTAGTTGGATCTTTCATATTGTCAGGTTTGGGCTCTAATGTTCTTCCCTAGAGGAACCTTCCCAGACCACCGTATTGAATGGCGATCTCCCCGATGACAGCTCTGACACTTAACCCTTGTCTATTTCCTTCAGAGAATTTTAACAATTTGATAATATCTGGTTTACTTCTCTGCTTGTTTACCTCCATCTCCCACTAGAACACAAGCCTAATAAAGCAGAAACCTTGACTGTCTATTCCATTGCTGGATATTAAATGCCTAGTATTATGTGCCTGACATATAGTAGATGCTCAATAAATATGTGTTGAATCAGTTAAATGAATAATGCATAAATATTGCATTTGACATATCAGTTTCTTATGCATAATTCCTATTAAAATCACCTACTCTTTTCCCAAATACTACAGGAAATTCACATTGCAAAATTAACTAGTAGTATAAATAAGGTCTAAAAATGATGACTACAACCTCTGGAATTCTCGATTCTAAAAAGTGTACAGAAACTACAGAATGCTGAGTTACACATTTAAAATCAAGTAAAAAGAGATAAGATTAAAAACAAACAAAAAAACACAACCAAACAAACAAAAAAAATGCCCTTTGGCCCACTACCATTAGGCCAGACAAGAACAAGTTAACCTTTTTAAAATATGCCCCTATGTCTCAGTCTTGTTCTGGAAAACTTAAAGAAAGTGACAACTAGCCAATTTCTCTATAGAACTTACTGACAGCTCAAAATGTTTCCAAGATTGATGCTTTTCTAACAGGTACACACCCATGCAGGTCCTTTCAACTCAAGCAACCATAACAAAATGTCATAAATTCAACATTTCCCTGTGTATTCTCTGAACCAAACATGGAGGCAATGCTCTGGTTAAGTCTGGAATCATCTGTGGGTCTTGACTGCTAACGGGAACTTCCTGCATTTCAACTCCTATTAATTTCATACAGCCAAAGACTGTTTAATTTTAGCTGAATAACTTTTGGTTTGGTTTTGAGAGCCTGTGGGAAAACCCACACTGTATTCAGTAAAAGTTGAATGAATTGAGGTGGTTGACTATCATTACTTATGTGAGGGTCATAAAAAATCAGTGTTATTTCCTGAGAAATTAGCAGCCAGCCAGCTGGTGGAAAGGCTGACTTAATAAATAACTCACTTTATGGTCCAAACAACGGCTGCCGTTAAGTACCCATGCAGGCCAAGAGAGACCTTCTGGACACTCAAGTTTTCAGATACGTCCATTTGTAACTTGGAAATTCTTCTATTTGAATCAGAATCTGATATTAAAGAGAATATCAAACAAACTAGTCTACAATGCCTGGCAGAGATGTGACTATGAGGCAGAGGTTACTCGAAGTCATAAGAGCAACCTAGAGTATGATTTTTGTCAAGGACAGAAAAGAAATATGATTTTTTTAAATATCAAAAAACACATTATTGACTAGAATTAAAAATCACATGTATTTTAAAAGAAGATATGAATCTTCAAAGAAAACTCTAGCTTATTAGTCAGACCTTATATTCAGATTTCTTAAGTGTGTCAGCTCAACTTCCTTAATTATATTCAATGTCCTCTTTCATTGGGGTATTTTAATGGAGAAAAAAACCCAAGGAAGTAAAATTCAGTACTGACTCCAAAGTTATCTGAATTGGATAAATCTGTAAGAATTCGTTTTTGTTTCTTTTCCATTTCAGTTTAACAATAGTGGAGAGTAGAAGGAACATAAATTACCACTCATCTCTCGTACAGAATAAAATCAGCCTAGTTCGTTAATTTCTAAATTTGCAGAAAACAAATATTAAGTAAATACTAAATTGTGACCTCTGAAGCATTTGTTTGCAGGGTAAAGTATCATGCATCAGCAAATTCAGTAGACTAACATCTTAAATCCAAACTATAAGAAGTTATCATTGTAAGTTGTGTTAAGTTTCTGAGAAATCATGAGAGAGCTTATTTTAAAAGGGCAGAAATATGCAGGTAAAGACTCTTATTTTGCTGTAAAGACTGAAAGTCTTGTTAAAGAATCATTCTCTCAACAAATATTTATGGAGCTTTTAATATAAACTGAGCACTAATACTTTGCTCTGAAAGGGATTTTTCAAGGGAACTAGTTACAGAGTTATGAGTTTTGCTTTTAACGAATCCAGGTGACTCTGAACATGAATTAGTCTATAACGCAGGTCAAGACTGTTTAGCTAAAAACTACCAAACCAAGGTTCAGGTTCACATACTCAGTATATATTCAGTATACGCTCATATATATTCAGTATTGAAGCAACCATTTTATAGTGTGGATATAGTAAAATCTTTTACAAACCACTGGTGTGTGGTGTTCCAATAGAGACTTTACTGTCAGTATGCCATGACAACTATGTCTTAGGTTTGTGTGGTGTTTTCAATTATTTTCAAAAGTATTTATTCATTAGCTTTAGGAGAGACACCATTCCATTTTCCAGATTCATAATGAAAATGTCAGAATGGTGTTACACCCAATTTTCCAGTTTTGGGGTATCTGAATAAGTGAAGACCGAATACACAAAAATGAGTTCCATAAGTTCAGATGAATGTTGTTTACAGGGAGGCATAGGATTATAGTTACCTGAGTATAAGAGGTTAAGTTCAAGGTATTATTAATATCCAGACAAAAGGCTTTAGAAATCTGGCCTTTGCCATTTAACAATTTTTCAGTTCAACTCAGTGTTTTTTCTTATCTTTAAGCTTAAATTCGAAACTATAGCAGTAAGCCTCCCAAGTGGTCTCTCAGTTTTAAACTTTGTCTCTCATTAATCTATTCTCAATACACCACCAGAAGGCTCTATGAAACAAATAAACAAACAAAAATAAAACAGTCATTATGTCACTCCTCTGCTCAAAATCCTCCAAAGGCTCCAGGCTCACCAAGTAAAAGCCTCACTATAAAAGCGCTTACTTGAGGACCCCGCGAGATCTGATGCCAGCCTCCCCATATCACTATCACTGCTGCCGTCTCCCTCATTCACCTGCTTCAGCCACAGTTCCTGGCTTCTTGCTTTTGCTCCTTGTAGTTCGTTGAACAGGCTGGGCCCACTTCACTCCCTGGAGCTTTTATATGTGCCATTTCCTCTCTCTGGAATGAACCTCACCACATCATCTGAGCTTTTTTCTCGGGTCTTCAAAAGTCACTTTCCCTAGCCATTTTATCTAAAATTTCCACCCTCTACCCCGAGTACAAATTTCTCTTCCCTACTTTACTTGTTCCCCAACTCAACGTATCACTCCCTGACATACTATTTGTCTCCTTATGTGTCTTGTTTATTGTCTGTCTCTTATTTGTCTAATTTATTATCTTACAAGGTAAACTGCATGAGGGTGAGAATTTTTGCCTGTTTTGATCACCGTTCTTCCCCACTGCCTAACATACAGGAGGCGTTCAACAAATATTTCATAGAAAGGAAGGAGGGAAGTAATGAAGGGAGGGAGAAAATGCCACCTTAAAGAGAGTTTCTCCTTCAGTAACTCAATTTGGTTCCCAAAAGTTGGGCTATAATAATGGGTCTGCCTATTGAACATGGTTAATATTATCAATATGTCTTCTATGACTCAGTTTTTAAAAAAATAATATTATTAGGTTATGACCAACAGGACATATATACACACACATACATAGATACATATGTTAACTACCCTTTCATTTAACAAGTGTTATATAACTGTAGAAAGTAAAATGTATCTATTATTAAGTTTCTATTTAGTAGTCTAACGTGTATGTAGACCCACTGATAGAAAAGTCTCCATTATCAAATTAAATTGTAATTTTCTATTAGTCACACAAAAATCAGTACATACTGAGAAATGAATATTCTTTTTACATGCTAATATAAGCACCACTCCTATTATTTTAGCCCCCTAACAGTACTCTGAAATGTCAATCTCATTCACCACATTTCAACTGAGGTTAGAGGTGCATCTCTGATTTACCCCCTACTGTTCCTATTAATTGTTTTAGTTTTTCTCTGCATCTAACCTCATGTACTCCCAGAAGATATTCAGATACCTATGCTCTGACAAGCACTGGAAAAATGATCACGTCAGAATAGCTGTTAATTCTTTCATTTCTGCATATCAAAATTTCTTCCCACTTGACTATTAAAGGTCAAATTTTCAACTAGCCTTCAAACACGCAAAGAATTAGTGTTTTGACATGTAGAATGCTCCTGCACAAATTCAGACTCTTCGCGAATGAATAAAGGAGCGTATATTCTGTACATTAAATAGGTTTACAACATAAATACATAATGTATGTGTTATAATTTACTTACTAAATAATACAACACTTTATTCTTTAAAAATATAAAAGATACACAAAGGAGAATTTCTGAAATGGTAATAAGTATCATTTTTAAGGCAGATTCTTTTATTACTAACAGCTTTACCCAAGAAAAGAGAAGTTTGGACAGGTGAAACATGGC
Source organism: Balaenoptera acutorostrata (assembly GCF_949987535.1). NCBI lineage: Eukaryota > Metazoa > Chordata > Mammalia > Artiodactyla > Balaenopteridae > Balaenoptera > Balaenoptera acutorostrata. The sequence continues at coordinate 15,476,240 of NC_080066.1, forward strand.
TCAAAGCCACAAAAGCCCCAAGTGACAAAGCTGGAATCCACATTAAGCTCTCTTTTTCTCCAGAACTCAGAGAATTAATTTAACTACCACACAATGACAGAATTTTCTGATCCCAACCACAATTTTCCATTGAAACTATCAAAGCATAATTTATAGAGAAAACTTTCAGCCATAAATGGAGAAGTGATCTAGGAACCATTGGTCACAGTGTTTGAAGTAGAATAGAATATCAAAATCATTCTTAATTGAGGGCATTGCATTCTCTCTATTACTCCTGAGACAGAGAAAATCATTCTGCAATGTCATTCTCTACTTGCTTGCTTTAAGACCCTTGTTTATTTTCTCCATTTTCCCTTCATTAGAATTTGAGACCGGGCGTCAGCAGAGGGCTGGGGTAATAAGAAAGAAAGCACATCTCTATCAATTTTTATCCTCACTCTAGGCTCTGATAAAAATATGCTGAGTATTTGAACCCTGCAAAGGATACCTTTGGGTGCTAATTTTATGACAAAATATATTAAAAATTATCAGTTGTGAACTTAAAAACTCATTTCACAGCAAGTCCTTGAAGAAGCTTATTTAACCATTTCATCCTTTAATATTTTAAAGGATGTCATGGGGACATGATCTCATTTAGTTATTAAAATGGGTAACATAGCCTCCAACATAAAATATCTTATTGGACCCTTAATTTTATAAGACTCATGTCAATAGTTAAGTTCACTGATTCCACAAAGATTTAGGGACATATTTAATAAGTAGTGTACTTTTCTAGATCTTTATGGGTGGGAGATTCAAACGTGAACAAAACTTGTCCATATTTTTAAGGCATTTTTAATATTAATAGTGATAATAAAGTAAATACAACACTTGACTACAGCAAAACTTGTAACTTGATAAAAAGCAAAACACTAGAGTTGCACCAAGAAAAAAAAGAGACATAAATTACCCTGATGGGATCACAGAAAATTTTCAGGGAGGAGAGAACATTAGTACAGGATTCAATAGGATAGGTCCATTTTTTCCAAGAAGAATTATGGGCACAACATTAGCAAAGTATGGTAACAGTAAAGCACAAGATGTTTTTTGGAGAAAGCAGTTATCTAGTCATCTGAAGCTTCAATGAGTAGGGGAAGAAAGCCAAGGTGTAGAAAACTCCATGGAACTTGCCCAGGGACACAGAGCTCACGTCAGGGTCAGGATTCAAGCCTGGTAGTCTGGGTTCAGACTCTGTTTTCATAACTACTGCACTCTACAACACTGTATTAGTTTCTTTTTGCTGTTGCAACAAATTAGCATAAATTTAGGAGCTGAAACAACACAAATTTATTCTCATACAGTTGTGGAGGTTAGAAATTCAAAATGGTCCCACTGGGCTGAAAATCAAGATTTCCCCAGGGCTGCATTCCTTCTGGAGGCTCTTGGGGATAATTTGTTTCTCTGTCCTTCCCAGCATCTGGAGGTCACATCACTTTCATTCCTTGCCTCATGACCCGCTTCCTCATCTTCAAAGCCAGTAGTCTAACTAGCATTGTCAAATCTCTCTTGACTCTCAGTATCCTGCCTCCCTCACTTATAAGAATCCTCGAGATTACACTGGGCACATCCTATTAATCCAGGATAATCTTCCCATCTCAAAGCGGCTGATTAGCAAACTTAATTCCTTCTGCAAACTTACTTACTTCTCCTTAGCCATATGCCATCACATAGTCACAGGTTCTGGGGAACAGGATGTGGACATCTTGGGAGAGGCATTATTTTGCCTACCACAAACAGGATATTAAATTTGGTCAGAGCAAAGGGATAGACCAGAAGCTGAAGCTGGAAAAGAAGGTTATGGAGCTCACTGAATACCAAGGAATCTAGGGTTTTTGGTAAACAATCAGATGCTCCTCCACCTCTCCTCCCACATCATTAGAGCTACATTTTAGAAGTTAACTCACTCAGGCAGTGGTGTGTAGAATTAATTAAAGGACAAGATGATTGGAGGCAGGGGATTCAGCTGAGCTGCCTTGAGAAAATTCTCTAACATACCACGACCGATTTATGATGATGTTGAGAATCTTTTCAACATTGAAAGCATTCTGCCTGAGCCATTCTCATCCTTAATCAATGGGTGGGGTAAATTTGAGCGGCACACAGTATTAGGTCCAATTTGAATGACTGTTCTCTTATGTGGTCTTGTCCAAAACTGTAACAAGGGATTTTGGAAGCTGGTGTGAAAATACATTTCCAGTCCTCTGGAATTCTTTTTCAACTCAACAGGGTACAGCATAATATAAATCTTTCCTATCTGATTGATTGGAGTGAATTGTAGGGTCTGTCACACCAACTGAAAGTAGTTTGTTGGGGTTAGACATGGGCTTTTTTCTCTCCGCAAGACTCAGTTCATTCACCAATATCAAGAGGCAATTGAATTTACTCGAAGCATCTGAGTGTACTTAGGAAGCACAGGCAAGACGACACAGAAAGATCGTGGAGTCCCTTGCAGTTCAGGTGAACCTGAAGACAATTCAAGTCACATCCAAACTGCTCACAGCCAAGGATTTCACTAGTACCACAAGGCTAAAAGCTAGCCCCCAGTTCCATCAGGGCTGCAGAGGGAAGAATAAGAGACCAAGGCCAAGAGAACTGAATCCAGGCCAGCATGGCCTTGGCAAGGCTGATGGCCGGTGACTGTTGCCAACATGGCAACATGGCATGACTGTTGCCACTTCCAAACAAACAGAAGGTTTACAGGATGGGGATAATGCCTAATCATCAGCATGGCCTCATGACTTCGCTCTGCTACAAACACAGCAAGATTTTTAAAATAGTTTCATCAGATTCTCTTGTTGGCCACATGGACACTGGCAGAAAGACAGTCTCCTCAATAATGAACCTCTCAGTACAGTTAGCAGGCTGGCAGAGGAAGCCTTAAAAGGACAAACAAGACCACAAGTATTCCTGTATTTGAATAGCAATATTAATATAAAGTTCACTACGACATATGACAATCTGAATGTTTGTTTCCGTGAAAAATTACCAAACACAGAAGTTAACCAGTAAAGAAATATGTATTTCAAATATAAAATATGTGGCATATCCATGTGAATTAATATATATTCTAAAGGTTTTCATGTCAGAAGTTGGAGAAAAAAACCAGATTCTTATTCTGGACCTTATTTCCACCTCTTTAAAATACATAAGCCAATGAGATGCGATGGCTTCTCAATGGAACTACACCATCATTTTTCTATTTCTCTAGAGAATATTTATTATTACCAGGCTATAAGAAAATCCCTCTAAATCAATTTTAACTGGAAAAAAGAGAAATGCTACACCTCCTAGAAAGCATATCAGACTGATTCCAGGTTTATGAGAATGTTAGAGATATTTATCTTATAATTGTCATCTAAAATCCTTCAAATCATTATCAAATTTACCATGTAGCTACTTCTGCATAACACCTACCAGCAAGTTGAAAATAGCCCACAGCTTTTTTAGAGGAAAGTGGCAAGAGTTAATAGCCAGCCATTTTAATGGTGCAAAGGCTGCATTCTATCAAATGTGGCAAATGATCTTTCCAATGAGCAATGCACAACACAAGTCTATCTCCTCCATAAAGAAACACATGTCACCTTTATTACTACCTGCTCTTCCAAGTAAACAAGTCCCTGAAATACCTCATTTTCTTAGGATGGGTCGATTGGATTTAATAGGTCTAAAAGGACAAGATAATACTCTTCCTATTTTAAGAATTTCTTCAGATGGCTGGTACTGTATAGGGAGAGGGGAAGATATTCAGCAAAGAATAGAAAGAAAGCCCAGTGGCACAGGGAGCTTTGTTTGGTCTAATATTTTACAATATTACAGCAATTTTTTGCTTCAATAGATCTTGACCAGCAAAGCTAGGCCAAAAGCATATGGCAATGCTTATGTGCTCAACTACTCTATGAAATAGATCTTGTATGATGGCTGCTCTGTTAAAATACTTTCACTTTGGCAGAGAGCAAAAGTGAGGTCTCCATTGTCTGTCTTGTTTCTGAAAGAAAGGCGGCAAAGACAGATAACTCTTCTAGTATTAGAAGCTGAGAATATTTTCTAAGCCCTAAAGAGATTGCACAGAACAATAGAAAAATGCTTAAATTCAGAGCAATTAGCATAAAGGTATACGTTCATCAAAAAATATCCTATTGCTACAAAACACCTGTAAGCAAGGAAAAATGTCCCATTAAATAAACAAGCAGCCAAGCAGTGTTAAATCTGCATTATTCAGTGGCTAAATATATAATTGTGGCGGGACCTTGTTCTCTGGCTGCTGCTTCCTCCTCTTCCTGAAAGTTCTCAAGCTCTACCCTGATTTTTAGCAATTGTACTATCAAATACATAGAGATGGAAAGGAAGCCAAATTCAAAACCATTATAGCATCCGTAAGTAAGAGCATGAAAAAAAGAGGCTTTTTAAAGGTGGAGAGATTATAATTAATGGCTAAAATACTGATTTTGAACAAACTGGAGATGTCATTATTCATAGTAAGCATCTCCTTGTTATTATAAATAGGCACTGGTTGCCTTGACTTTCCCCCTATAAATATTTTAATTATTATTTATTCAACTGAAAATGAAACCATATAATATACTTTGAACTGGATCTGAAAAAAAAAAGATTAGACTTTACAGTATTTTTGGAGAACCCAGTTAGGTTTAATGAAAAATGTTTTGAGTCATGTAAAATAGTATATAAAAACTTACAAGATTTGCCTAACATATGGGAAATCTATGAAATCTTCTAATGCAACCTCCATAAGATAGTAGTACTCAGAATTATTAGGGAAAGCAACTACAAAATACCAGACAGGCGAAAATCTTGCTTTTTAAGGCACAGCAGAAGGTGTTGTATAATGCTACTCGGCATCCCACATGATATTCAACAGCTTTTACCATCTGGACAATCTTTTCTTCTCAATAGCATTTCTTTTCAATAGCTTTTCCAACATTTCAGTTTAAGTCCATTTATTCTTTCTCTGGCCTTTGGAAAAGATAGAGAACAGTTGCAAAATTACTACCATCTTTACAAAATAGCAACTGTGGCTAGTTATTAAATCTTCCCCTTAGTTCAAGATAAATAACACCAGGGCCTTTTGTTTTTTGTGCCCAACTCTTCAATCACTGTGGAAACTCTACTCTAAAACCCAAGTTCTTAATTTTCTAAATTTCAAAGGCTAGAAACAAACACAGTCCAAAAAAAGGTTTGATTGAAGAACAAGTGTACCGCATCTCATGAAAGATAAAAATATATATTTGGTTGAAAGGAAATAAGAAGACCTGTGTGAACCAAGTACATGGCACATAATGGGAACTCAGTAAATGTGAGTGGAATCCAAAGGATGGAGTGGAGGGGGTGGGAGGGACAAAGAAAAACAAAAGAGAATCTAAGGAAGATGAACCCTGGCTGCCCAGTGCATTTCCGTGAGTGAAATATAAAGCTCTTTGCAATTTTCATAGTCACAAAAGGCATTCTTCTTTTTCCCCTAAATATGCTTAAAAGGATAAGCGTGGGTTAGGCATCATTTCATCTCAAGTAAGACTTCCATTTGACCTGGCTTTAGAGAAGATTTTCAAAAGATAAAAAAGGAATTTCTAATAAAGATTCACTAGTGTGCTATGATGTAACCCGCTACAGCTTGTTTTCTGGAATGACTAGAACCCAGAACTGGGAAGCCAGTCAGGCCCCAGCAAAATTCTCTACCTATAATTTTCTTGCTGTCTACGGACAGCTTCCTCTGCTCCCAGAGCTACAAGACGCCACCAGTTGGCACCAGAATTCACTGGGACAGCCCAATAATATGACATTAACTTTCTGTCACAGTTCCCAACTCCAGGGGGAGTGACTCTGACAGGCCCACCTCCGTTCAGGGGCCCACATGTGGTCTGTGCAGTAGCTAGGGCAGGCCCACCCCCTACAAACTGGCCCATCAGTGCCCACTGCTACAATTCAGGGGCAGATACTGGGGTTGACCATCACAGCACACAGGTAGCACCTGGTAGGGACACATTATCTCTACAAAGTGAGAATACAGAGCAGACACGTGTAGTGCTCTTTTATAAATCCAATTACTTTGAAACATATTCTCTGAAAGCTCCCATATCTAGGGATCAGGAGCATTTATTCTTGAAATAAAATAAAACAGGGGCATAAGGAATTCTATTAGGGTTCAAGAGCCCTGTTCTACCACTGCAGAGCTTTGTCAGTTTGATCAAATCCTATTTGATTGCTGCTTTTATTAGTTTATTTACCTGTAAAATTAGAGCATTGCATTTCTTGCTCTGAAATTCTTTAGGTCTAGAAGTAAATGATTCTAGCACTCTATTTCATAGTGTGATACCAGATCCTGAATCCACAAAATAATTTTTAAAGTGTTAAACCACCCCGTGTCCCAGATAGATCTCAGATTAGAAATATTCAACATTTACAATTTGAGAATTTGAAAAGTTATTGACAACTGCTCTTTGAGAGAATTCCTTTCTATAGAGTATTTAATTATACTGCCTCATAAATTGTTGTTAAATCTCAAAAGTACCAAAACGTCTCAAATTCTTTTAGTAAGCTTTAAGGTGGTTGGGGTGTATTTTTTATTTATTATTCAAGGAGGCAATAATGATTTTTTTCCATATTTCAAACGAAGAACTCAAGGTACTTCATAAATCTTTTTTTTTTTTAATTATTTATTTATTTATTTATTTTTGGCTGTGTTGGGTCTTCGTTTCTGTGCGAGGGCTTTCTCTAGTTGCGGCAAGTGGGGGTCACTCTTCATCGCGGTGCGCGGGCCTCTCACTGTCGCGGCCTCTCTTGTTGCGGAGCACAGGCTCCAGACGCACAGGCTCAGTAGTTGTGGCTCACGGGCGTAGTCGCTCCGCGGCATGTGGGATCCTCCCAGACCAGGGCTCGAACCCGTGTCCCCTGCATTGGCAGGCGGATTCTCAACCACTGCGCCATCAGGGAAGCCCCATAAATCTTGATTAAAGATATTATTATCCTATCTCTGCAGATGATGAAACACAGAGAAGTTAATCAGAGAATCAAAAAAAGCCAAGCAGGACTTCCCTGGTGGCGCAGTGGTTGAGAATCTGCCTGCCAATGCAGGGCACACGGGTTCGAGCCCTGGTCTGGGAAGATCCCACATGCCGGGAGCAACTGGGCCCGTGAGCCACAACTACTGAGCCTGTGCTCCCCAACAAGAGAGTCCGCGATAGTGAGAGGCCCGCGCACCGCGATAAAGAGTGGCCCCCGCTTGCCGCAACTAGAGAAAGCCCTCGCACAGAAACGAAGACCCAACACGGCCAAAAATAAATAAATAAATAAATAAAAATTAAAAAAAAAAAGCCAAGCAATCCTGAGAACCAATTTAATTTCTCTACTCTTAAAAAAGGCAATTATTGGGGAGAGGACAGGGGATGAAGGAGGAGACCCAACCAATACAGGCGCTCTTTCCTTTTTCCACACGTTTAAATTATACAAAACGTCAAGCACATCAGTATAATTCTCTCCTTGCTTTGACACTCCCAAGTCCAGATAAGCATCTTTCAGATTTTAGAAGTTATTGTTGGAAAAATAAAATTCCCTTCTCATAGCTCAAAAACATCCACATTTTCTGCCATTTCTGCCACATTTTTCACATTTTGCCCAACAGAATGTTTTAGTAGAATCTATAAATATTACATCTTTTTCAGCTACTGTATTGTTTTCTCCTTCTCACACATCATCATGTAACATTTTTCTAAAGAAAAAAAAAGAAGAGCAGAAAAATTTAGCCCCTTTAAACCTAACTTTTTGTGAGCTTTCACAACTATAAAATCTCACATGCAAGTAGGAAATGGAAGTTTAACAGTGTCACTAGGTAAATCCTGGAGCTGCAATACATTTTCTTGTCATCTTAGAAAAACCGTGTCCTATATGCTAATCTGATGAAATTTAACTATCATCGAGAAACGCTGACCCGGGGCTGAGTTTTATTGACAGACATAACTCCCTGAGGTTCCTTATTTTAAAATAATACTTTCTCTAGATGAGCCTTCCCTTCTGGACATAATCTACCCCTTCAACCCTAACCTGTATCCCAGGTCTACTGCCAATGTTGCTTTATACTGTTAAAGTTCTATTGCATCTCAGCTGAGAAATGGCTGTTTCATCTCATTAATTTATAAAGTTTCCAACACAGATATCCCAGAGGGGACACTCAAATGTGTTAATTGGTTAATTTGCATTATTCAACAAATTTGCACCTCTTTATCATGTATTTATCTTTAGTTCATTTCAACCTTCTCAGCCACTAGAGCAGGAAACCTTGAAATCTTTTTTTGATTCTATTCTTTGATTCCAGGAGTATTTCTTCTTTGCCACTTATACACAACTGACTTTGAAGTTCAGAAAAGTCTATCTTGGTTATATTTTTCATATCTATTCTCTCCTGTCTCCCACTTGTGATGGTTAATTATATGTGTCAGCTTGATTGGGCTAAGGGATGCCCAGATAGCTGGTAAAACATTATTTTGGGGTGTGTCCGTCAGTGCCATTCTGGAAGAGGTTAAGCATTTGAATCACTAGACTGAGTAAAGAAAGAAGATCTGCCCTCACCAATGTGGGTAGGCATCATCCAATCCGTGGAGTGTCCAAATAGAACAAAAAGGTGAAGGAAAGTTGAATTCCCTCTCCCTCTCTCTTTCCATCTTCTTCCTTCAGACGTTGGAGCTCCTGACTTCTTAAGCACTCAGACTCAGACTAAATTATACCACTGGATTTCCCGGTTCTCCAGCTTACAAAGGGCAGGTCATAGGACTTCTGAGCCTCTACAACCTTGGGAGCCAATTCTTATATATATATAAAATCTTATTGCCACTGCCCTAGTTAGAAACATCATTACTTCCTGGAAGTCCATCATTACTTACAATACCGGACTACTGCAACAGACTTCTCACAGGATGTCTGGATTTTGTTTTTTCCTACTCCAACTTATTCTGCCAACAACTGCCAGTTGAATCTTCCCATGACCCAACTCTGTTACAATACTTTCCTGAGAATCAACCTTCAGTTACGTCTGGTTGCCTACCCAGCACAGGCCCATCTCTGAAGTTGTATTTCAAGGTCATCCACAGCTTGATCTCACTATCTTTCCAACTTTATCTTCCTGTAGTACCAGGTAACTGAAACTCTTGCTTGTGAGAGATCAGACTCCTGCCCTAAGAACAATTTCATACTTTTGCCTGAGTTAGAGCCTCAAGCTTCCCCATCCTGCTACTGGCATATGGCAACATAAGATAAGCAACATTTGCTATACATAATGCATTGCAATGTTGCAAATCAGGAAGGCTAGTAATGCCACCACACAAACAGAGATCTTGAGTTTTTATAACCACTGAGAAGTCAAATGTAAAAGGCATTCAGAACTGAAGGAAATGTGTTAGCTACTGCTTACACTGTGCCGAAAGCCACAATTACAACTGGTGTCCCACAAAGCCAATGCCACACCACATAAGTGGGTTAAACACTCTCCCAAAGGTGTTCTGCAGATGGAACAGTTACCAAGGACTAGTCACTGCCTCTTTCTCAGATGTCAATTTGACCAGGAGCCCTTACTCATCCAGAGAGAAATCCTATTTAGATGAGCCTGCCCAGGGATGGCAGGTCCTCCTACGGAATGTGACAATAAACCCGCATTATTATCTTCTTGGGTTTCCCTGTTTTTCTGACTTACATTCCAGCACTCTATTGGTATCCCAGCAGAGTTATGGTGAGACGATATTAAGAAGCCTCTGTCTTCAGGAAACTCACAACTTAATAGGAGAGACATATACAAACAACTGATTATAACATAACGTGGTATGTGTTATGACAAATGTTAAGCTCAAATAACCGTGGGGACATAGATAAGGGAACAATTCATTCTGCTGAGGGTGAGGTAGGAGGCAGGGGTTAGAAAAGAGTGGAGAGTGAGGAGGTATCATGGAAACTGGCCCTTACGGATTAGGTGGAATTGACATGGGGAGATGCATCAGCATGACCAGAGGCCCTGGCATAGTCTGAGGATGGGACGGAGCAGGCAGAAGGTCTGGAGAGGATAATGCAGATGTGGGACTGGCACAATACATGACTTGGTAAAAGGGATGATGCTTAATTTGTGGGTACTGGGAACCATTAACTTGCCCCACAAACAGATTTATGTCACACTTTGGAAAAGACAAACCTAATGACAGTTGTGGAGGATGGACTAAAGATGCAGAGGACCAGAGATGTTAGGCCAATTCTAGGTATAAAAAGTTGAGTCAGGTTTGAGTCTCAATGTAACTGGAGAGTGGGGAGCAAATGCCAGAGACATTTCCAATGTCAATAAGAACATCAAAGATCCAAAATTAGAAGATAAAAAGTGCTAAGATGAACTCTCAGTATCTGCTAATATCTGGAAATATTCTAGAATATGATCACTGTGTTGGAATGGAACGGGTAATAGCCACCCTGCTAAGCATGTTATATACATTATCTCTGGATGTTTCCACATTCCCATTACAGATGAAGAAACAGAGGCTAGGAGACATCAAGTGAATTGCCACTGAGACCCAATTCTGTCACATTCCAAAGCAAATGGGGAGTGAGGGAAGGCATGGTTTGTAGCATTTGCCAATTTCCATGGTGTAAACATTCCACTGAAGTCACTGACTGCTGAGTTGGGAAGAGATATGCATAACTGGTCCTCAAGGAGCCTGTGTGAGCCGGCCCCAGTGAACTACTGGATTGATCTGACAAACATATTGGCAGGCATTATATAAAGCAGAGGCTGGCAAAGTGCAACCACAGGCCAAATCCAGTCAACATCTGTTTTTGTAAATAAAGCTTTATTGGAACACAGCCACGCCCAAATGTTTATGTACTGCCTGTGGCTACTTTCACATTGCAATGGCAGAGTTGCATAGTTGCAATGGAGACTTGATGACCTCCAAAGCGTAAAATATTTATTATCTGGACCATTACAGAAAATATTTGCCAACCCCTGATATAAGTGTAAAACAGGCAAAACGAATTTATGCTATTCGAAGTCAGAATAGGGAAGACCTCAAGGGAGGTGAGCTGGAGGAAAGTGATCAGAAAAGAGGACACGGGACTTCTGGGGTACCAGGAATGTTCTATTTTTCCATCAGCGTGCTGGTTACACAGTAAGAAGATATCATGCTTACAATTAGAATATGTGCATTTTTATATGCAGATTATACTTTAATACATAAAAATGTTTTTTAAAAAAAGAGCAAGATGTTCTGAGAGCAGATTTTAAAATTCTGTTCATCAGTGATTTAAACTTTTCCTTTTTTTATATCAGAATAGAATTAAGACATATTTGTCTGTTTGATTCACAACATATCCTGATGAATTCTATATGTATCCATAATAGCAGTAACAGCACCTATCTACTGGGTGTTATTCTTGCCAGAACTTTCCTTCTGATGGTTTGTATTAATCTTGTCCCATCTCTACTGCCCTTGGCAGAGTTTTCTTGGTTCTATCTCCACTGTTCTAAAATGTGCTTTCAGAATGCGAATTCCTTTGAATGGCATTGACGTTAAAAGGCTGTTTATGGGCTCAGTGCACATCCTTGGGGAGTGACTCTTCACTGCTGTGATTATCATGAACAGGACTCAGGAAAGTGGGAGGCAGGTCAATCACATCAACTTTAATACTCTGTCAGGTGACTGTGCGAAGACAAAGACCTGCCTCGCTGCTGTCGATCACCTGGGGCAACAGCCCAGATGTGCGCTGGGGCCAGAGGAGCAGCCAGCGCCGAGCCTGGGCCCCCACGCGTGATTCCTGAACCCATGCACTTCCTCTGACCGACGCTTAGGTTCTGTATCTCCCTCTGAGATGGAATGAGAGGGGTCATAACTCACGCTGCCTTGGGCTCTTCCACCTGCCAGGTGCCAGCTTGGCAATTTTGCAGATTGGAGAGGCTATTCCTCCAGCTCCAGGCCCACACCACCTGTCGGCTGTCAGGGCAGAGTGCACTCTGGCTTTAGCAGCTGGCCAGCCTGTTACCTGATGGTGATGTGCAGGAGGACGGGGTGCCTGTGAAGCCTGTGTGGAGGCCATCCGGATTGTCAAAGGGCCTTAGGTTCCCACTGTCAGCATCTACCACCCGTGAACTCCAAGGCCAGCCCAAACCACAAAGAAGTGGTGTTGAAGATGAATGAGAAGAGGCCAAAAGCCCTCAGAGTGATTTGTTTAGTATAATCATGATTTTTAAAATTTTTCTACCTAAATCTTCAGCGGGAGCCAATTTCCTCTTTCTGGAAAAGGAGCAGCCCTGGGGCATTAGTGAGGCCAGCACTGATGCTGAAATACTCTCGGCTTTAAGAGTCAACATACCTCTGTATTGTGGCAGCCTGGATGGGAGAGGAGTTTGGGGAAGAATGGATACATGTATATGTACGGCTGAGTCGCTTTGCTGTGTGCCTGAAACTATCACAACATTGTTAATTGGCTATACTCCAATATAAAATTAAAAGTTTAAAAAAAAATAATAAAGTCTACTTTGACTGATATAAAAAAAAAGCGTCAACATACCTCCTCAGATATATGAGAGATGATTTCTTTGGATATTTTTTTTTTAAAAAGAAACCATTGAAAGGTCTGCTTCACTTTAGTAAGTGAATCACAAAAGGAGTAGAATATCATTTAGGTCTGTATGAAGATCCCCAAATTATATATGGTTAGGTGGCTCTTATGTCAACTCTGAGAGCCCCTGAAAAAACAGTGTAGAAAGCAACCAATTACACACTGCTTTGGACAGAAAACACTGCTAAATCAGTATACCATATTTTTCTTTTGTGCCTACCATACCAAACATGGAAAGAGAAGAAGAAATTGTGCTTCTTTTGCCTAGCAAATTATAAGTGAACTTGAGTGGAGGATTGAAAGAGAGTCAGGTCATGAGTGTGAATTAGGTATATCTTTGCTTTCCATTAAGGTGACCAATGCCATTATCATAATAGGAAAGCTCACAGCGTGAGCACCTACTATCAACCAAATGTATAGCAACTATATGCAGAAGGTACCAAGTCCCTTTTGCTGAAGAAGAACTTGGCCTTGACATGGGTTTAATCACTTGGCTAGGATCCCACACATATCAAGTGGCCTAGCCAGAAGTCTGATCAGGCCTAGCTAACAAAGGTGCATGTTCATTACCACTCTTGTTTGGTTTACACTGATTTTCTTCCTCTAGTCTGCTGTCAAAATATTACCTAGCAAAATATTATCTATTGATGTGACAGTAACGGTATCCTAGAGAAAAGGACAAAGGTGAAAGGTAACTGAACGTGCCAAAACCTCTTCACATCACTTTCGACTTGACCCAAAGTCATGGACTCGATTCTGCATATCTCACGTGTGATGGATTATCTAAGCGGAGCACAGTGAGCTCAGGAGAATGTTTGGTTTGGAAAGGATGGTACTCAAACATGCTCAGAAGGAAGGCGTTTGTTATTCCCATAACATTCTGACTTTGGGCTTCACAGCTAAAACCTCCAGTGTGAGATATGAGAGCAATCTATCAAAAGATTACAATTTATTTAGAAGTCATTTCATGCGGAAAGCTACCTTTTGTACTCCTTCAGTGGACTACACATGTGGTTGGTGTCTCACTGTGCACGAGAAAACATAATCCTAAAGCAGAAAATCAAAAATAAAAGGAAATCAGAAAATGCCATATAGTGTGCCAAACAAATAAAAATAAATGAAAGAAGCTGAAAAGCCTGTGAAAGACTTGAAAGAGATTTGGAACCTTGTCAGAAGAGCCTCTCCGATAACTCCAGTTGGCTGATTGCATGATCTTGGCATAGAAAGGAACGCTAGAAGGTAAGACAAGATCAAGAACAGGGAAGGTGCATATTGCACCAAGAGAAAAGAAAATAGAGGGATTGGGAAGAAAGACAAGAGGAGAGAAAATAAGCAAAAAAATTAGACCTTTGGAAAAACCAAGAAAATAAGTAAATCAGGAGTAAGAATAATACCAGCAATTAAGCTGGTTATCTGTTACTTTGTCAAATTTGTAATTAAATTGCAAAAACTACATTCCATGACACAATGAAGCAGGAAGGAATGTTGACCAGAGACCCACTGGGACGGGTAGGTTATTTGAACAGCATGCGATGCACAGTATCAAAAATCTATTTGTACAGACATGCAAGTCCTTCAGGCAGGAAGTTTTCATTAGATTTCATTATTTAATTTAAATACACACACATACCTAAACTTCCCAAATTAGAAGGTATTTCCTGTTTCTAAACTAAACACAGTTATATTTTCCAAATTTGTTGTCCTTGAAGATCCCGTCATTTCATTTATACGAGTGTGGGGGTTTTCAACAAGGTTCAGTCACAGATATGGGGAACTTGCAGGAAAACCTGAGAGGACCCTGTATGGCAGGAAAAGAGAGTCAGAGGTATTATAGACAGTGGACCTTCTCCTCCCACCAAACTGTCTGACCCTCCTGTGAGGCCTGCAGCAACGAAATCGATAAGGGAGCTGGTGAAGTTCAATGTGGACCCTGCAGAGGGCAACGGCCTGAAGATATAGCTGTACCCCACTTTCAATCCAAATGTATAGGAGGCCAAACCTAGGTGATGCTGATAGTTACTGACATCATAAAGAGTTCCTTCTCCTTTCGAAAAAGATTTGCTGTAGGGTTCCTTTAATGAGAAAGCCCACCAGAACGAACATTTAAAATACATTTTTAAATGATTTATGTGCACCTTTTAAATGATACATTAACTGGGAATTGGCCACCAATGTGCACCTGGTAAAACGGCTGTTTGGCTGAAGCTTAAGGACAGTCATTAAAACCAGCTTGGCTCACAGCCTGGTGCCTTAGGCAAATCAGGGGCTGCTCACCGCGTTCAGAGATGAGAGCGGGCGGGAGGAAGGCAGCGGTGGATGCTGGAGAGGAGAGGAATGTACCAGCTGGCGCGTCCTCGTGGCTTCTGAAGAGCGCGAGTTCACCTCTCAGGGGTAATGGGATCACTGAGACCCCTCTTCCTACACTGCATTTACACTCTGAGTCAAAACAAACAGGGTCATCTGACAACCAGACAAGGTTTCCTTCCCCCGGGTTCTCGACCCCCGAGTTCTTGCTGCTTCCTATCCCATCTTTCAACACCTGGACCACCTGTTCTTTTTCTTTGTAAAATCTGTTTTCGCTTGTTTAGCAGTCTTCCCAAACGTAGCTGACACATTTTACAAAATCAGTGTACACCTCTGGTTATCATGGAACGGCTATTTTTCTTTCAGTCTTACTATGTATTTGGAACAAGTCCAGTGTGCTTCAAATTTTAAAAATCTGAGTATAAATACCAGCCTCATTGCATTTCATTGATAAGAGTCAACATATCCTCTAAGTCAGCAAATATTCCTCTTGACAACCATGAATTATGCTAAGATCACAGAGTTAAAGACCTTATTTGTGATTTGCAGAGAGCTCAAGTGGAAAAAAAATCCCAGCTTTATTTTTAAAAAAAGAAAAGTTTCTTTCCTTCTTTAAATCAGTAAATGTTTGCTCCTAAAGTTCCATTTCCAACTGAGATATATCATCCCCATTTTAAAAACTGATTTCAGTCAGCTTCTTAATGAAATAATCTCCCAAAATGGAATTTTAGAATTTGGGCCTAGAAAGAATATAATACCTCATATTTAAATGGTATTAGGGAATTTGGGGAACTTAAAATGTACCAAAAAACCAAACCAAAAAAACCCACAAAGAAAAAAAATGTGCTGGGAATGAAATCCTAGGGGGAAAAAATAAAAGGAAGAAATGAGAATGGAAATGAGAACGTGGAATGTGCTCTTTCAAGAACATGAACTGATGTCTGAAGGACCCATTCCCCAGGACACTGGAGAAATTTTCCTTCTGGAATCTCTCAGCAGACCAACCGCCCAAGAAAACTCAGCGCTATAGCAATTTCAGAATAACAATTGCTGGAACAGTCCTAGCTACAAAGTGATTTTCAGCAACTAAACATGAATATCCCAGAGAATGAAATGCATCTGGAGAACACTACCACAAAGTTGCAAAGGAAACTATTCTCTCTTCCCTTTTCTCAGGACATGTAACCAGCTGGCAGTTTCAGTGGCTATATTTCAGAGTGCCTGGATGAAAAAGCAGATTTGTCTTTTTTTTTTTCTTCCTGACCCATAGCTTTGTGCTAGCCATTGCTTATGCTCTGATTCTGGCCCAAGAGAAGAAAAGCTGATCTCAAGTCTATACTTGTGTACAAATAGCTTCAAAGTCAGAAGGAAATAGACTTAGGGAAACTTTAGAACATGATTTTTAAAAGATTACTGTTTAAAAATGTATCAGTCAGTTGTTAAAAGGTGAGAACCAATTTCCACAAAGAAAAATAGATTCCCTTGGCAGTCTATTTAACCTTTCACGTTGCTGAAAAAGAACCATATAATTCTATGTACAAAAGGCATTTCTAGAACCACTTCAGGCTTAGGCTAACTCTCCCAAGATAGAAATCTGAGAGCTGGATATACATCAACTGACACCCTCTTGAGAATGGGTCCATTATTAACGGATAAAAAGCCTTTATCTCCCTTCTGGCTCACTCTACGATGGAAGAGAGGACAAGGGTCCTCTCTACAATAAAACCCACCAAGCCTAGACTGTTCTCCCGTCTCCCTGTCACAGCAAGTTCAGCTGAACTAAGCCCCACCCAAGGGTGCCCTGCAGCTCTGACACACTTCACCATAAGATGGATTCCCAGGTGTCTCCACACTGTCAGTGGGATGTGAGTGCTCTGTATTTTCTTCTGCTCACTTACCTGTTTTCCTAAATTTTGTAATAAACATGGATTGTTTGCATTAAAAAAAGCTATTACTGTAAAAGCCTTAATTACATTAAGGTACTCATTCATTTCCAGCTATCTAAAGCTAAAATCTTATAAAATGGTATACAATGCCCATCATAAGCTTGTCCCTACATCCTCCCCCAGACCTCAAGTCCCTCGCCACCTATCATGAACTTAAGATTTAGTGCCATTGAACTTATTATTATTCTAGGAAGATATTACACCTTTTCATGACTCCCTGCTATTGTAAATTTGTCTCTTTACCTGAATTGCCCTTTATTCTGCCTTCATCAGAAAAATATCATCTCATCCTTTGAAAGCCAAGTCAAATATCAACTTCCTCTGGGAAGCCCTCCCTACCTCTTCTAGGTGGTGTCATCCCCACCTGCCCACAGTGTGTCCAAGGCATGTGGTTCATAACCTATCATGTTTCACTGCGCCTTAGTGCCTTGTGTACTAGTTTCTCAAGGTGAGGTTTACCTTTTCTTTAATCTTTTTTATTCTCAGAATTCTAGCAGAGCACTTGGAATGTGTTAAACACTCAAAATAAACTGGATGAATGAATGAAAGAGTAAATTTTGTCAGGAACATCAGTTTTATGGTAAGTTGGAGGGCAGTCGAATAAGGTCAGAGAGGGGAAAGGTACCTGGGACTCAGGCAGTAGAAATGAGGATGAAGAAAGAGATGGAAAGAGCTGGGACAACAATTGTTTTTCTTGCTTTTATTTGCTTCCATGGGATTGGTATAAAGTCACAGATTCATAATCTCTGGAGACTAATGTGTGAGTAACTGGCAATTTTGCTTCTCTAAATTCACTTCCAGTACAAGCCTGCCAGGTAGAAATGTATTCTGTGTCACCTCCTTTATGCTCCAAAATTTCTATATTTACTCCTATGTGTCCTATATTGAAAAATAAGGGAAAATAACCAACTCTGCCTGATATTGTGGTTCACTTGTTCTGCTTAATGCACCCATGTGCATGCACTAAACGTCCATACGTGGGAACTCTTCTGATTTCAGCGGATAGGTATAATGAGCGTACTGCTTAGCTGATAAACTCTGGCACAAAACAGTCACCCAAAAACCCCACAAGGCTGCATGTTTTCTCATTTCACTGTGTGGAAAACAGCAGGCAAATCCAACTCAATGAATGTTATTCCTCACCTAAGTACCGTCCTACAGAGGCTGATGAAGGCCTGTTTTGGAGTGGGCAGATCCTGAACAGAAAAATCAACTCATCAGTCTGTGACTTCAACTACTGTCCCCACTGCAATCTCTCACTCCAAGAGGGGAAAAGTCTGTGCAAAATGCAGGTTAGTTAAGTAGAATATAATTTGGCATAAAACTCCGTGATTAAGTACCCAGATATTGTCCTTATTTTCAAGGAGGCTGATGCAGATGTCGTTTGCTTAAAAACAACAGCAATAGCAAAACAGAATTGCCTGAGTGCTACAATGTACCACCAGTGGGCAGAGGCTATTTAGCTCTCCATGCCTTCAGCTTCCTCAGGATTCCAGCTGAGCTGGAATAAGTTTGACAGACTTTCCTGTGGGACCTGGGTGACCTTCTCTGGTGCTTTGATGTTAAATACAGCTCACTGGTGTCACAGCTGGCAGTTAAGTGAGTTAACTGTGCTGTCTGGAGCAGGCCCACAAATCTATATTCTCTGCAGTTGCAGTTTGCAGACCTTTAACTTCGCCCTGATCTTGCATCCATTTTCTGTCAACCTCCCCCAAAGCATGTAGAGGTAATAGATAAGAAACACAACTTCACTGTCATATGGAACAAGCCATTATGGTATCCCTATGGATGGTAATAAAATGGGCCCTAGGAGACTACATCTGCCATCTGGAAAGTAGAGTAGGTTTTACTAGTGCTAACTCTTCACCTGAATTGCAAGAGAACTCTCAGGCACCAATATCTATGCTATAAATGCAGGAATAAACCGTCAAGAAGTTGAATGTCTTTACCGAAATCTATTCCTCGGTAGAAAAAAAGTAACGTGGACACAAGTGTTCAGTCATCTTTTCAGAGCTCCTCCAAATGATTTACACAGATCCCTGAGGGTTAAATACAGGTCTGGGGATTAAAGCCTTTTTTCAAAAAGTTTTATTCAGAACCATATTAATTCTTTCACTACTCAGAGAAATCATTTTCTACTTCTGTTTCAATGTTTTCACCTATGAATGGATAAGGACATTATGGGCCAATGATATATAACCTTGCTAAGGAATCAGGGGCCTCCCCTTATCAGGACTGTCAGCATAATTGCTAGCCTGTACATGAAATTTGAGGGAAATGGATAAATTATGTATTAATAACTAACAATGGGGGGAATCAGTTGAAGATTATCAACTTTATTTTATACAAAAATAGAGCAGCATTCACATCTCAGATTTTGCTAGAAAAAAAAGTCAATCAACCTTTTCAAGTGGAAGCAAAGATAAGGATGGTTCAGTTCTCTTCCCCCCACCCCATCTTCTATTGACTGTCATGAATTTTTTAAAAGTTATCTTTACTTGCCTCAGTGTAACACTTGGGTAAAATATTTTTTTCTGCCTACTTTGAATAAAAAGTATTCAGTTTAATAAGTATGTACAACAATACCAAGCCCTCAGAAGAACATGATACAGCACAAAGAAAGATTATATAAATCCTTGGATCGAGTTTTTACTCTTGTGGAACTCTTCCATAAACTCTTCTATTGCGTTGAATATAAATGTATTTATATTTTGTTAAAATGATTTGGATAGCCATTGTTCTAATTAGGCAAGACTTTTCTGACAGTATATCTAATACTAAGAGAAATTTCAACTGTTATGTGATATTTGGGGTGGATAGTCAGTGAAATAAATCTGTTCACAAATACATGAAACCTCATTCTTTCTAAATAAAGCTAAAACTCAACAACATACTTTCTGCTTAATGCTGGCAGTTGCAACTTCCTGGCTTAAAGAAATAGAGCACCAAACAGTTTATAAAATGACTCAAAAGATTTCTCAAATATCATGAGCATCCTTGGCCAAATAGCATTTGGATGAGTTAAGAATAAACAACAACAACAAAAACTAGTATGTATATATAACCATCAGATTTCCTTTGAAATCCCAAAAGTCTCAAAATTAAGAGGTTAAGAGAGCTTTGTAGTTAAGAGGCTCATGGGGTTTGAACAACAGCTCACTCATTTTTTCAGCCCTCAAAAATATTTGGTACCACATCTGTTAATAAGGAAACAGTTCGATGAGTCAGTGTCTGAGCTTTCATTGCCTTGAAGGCAGTCCAAAGTGGGAATTTCTGGCACTTTAGACCAATTTTATGAGCTTTAAAAACATGTTGTAGTTTTAGAATCACTGAGCTGTATTTTGCCATTCAAATCACTAAGTCTCAGATATGCTCTCTAAAGTGTCAATGGTTTATTCCCTCTTCCTAAGTAAGGCTCATCCCAGCCAATTAAGCCATAAAGGAGAAGCAGTAGGACCAATCCAAAGTAAGTACTCAAGTCAACCTGAATAATTAGTAGAAGAAAGACTTCCTACCAGCAACAGGTCTTTCCTACTGATCCCCAGCACAAGGGTTTTTAAAAAACATCAAGTAAACAGCATTGGTTTGTGTCTAATTACCCTCCACTCCAACCCACACATGTAATCCTACACTCAAGGAACAGCCCCATAAAGGATAAGTTATGATAAGCTTTTAACCACACTGGCAAACTGTCCCTCAATTCACAGTGGGTAAGCAGAGGCACAAGTGGCTTCACGGCCACTGCTGGCCTGGAGAGTGCCTTCATGGACATTAGAATCAAGTGTCCCTGCATTTGGCACTTAGGCACAGTTGTCCAACTGGCCCCAGAATGCAAGCTGGGGTCCAGCCCCTCACCTACCTTGGCCAATGCCTCTGTGCAGAGCACAGACCTCACAATGGTTATACAGCAGCCCTGTTCTAGCCCCAGTGACCCCGTTCAGCTACAGCCAGAGCCTTAAAGAAGAGAGCAAAATAACAAGCATAATTGAGACTTCAGTGAGGAAAAAAATGAAGCTAAAATTGACATGCTATGCTTTGTTTTTGTCCAGTTGCATATGATGCATGGCTTAAGTCAACTAACCATCTCAGAATCACGTCTTCTCGGAATCCTCTCCAAATCCCTGGGTCAGTGTCATGGCCATCCAGAGGGAGGAAGGATCTCAGTATTTAGTTATGAGGAGAATGGTCAACAGAGATGAAACTGCCCCTCTGAAATATCTACAAAAGAGTAGTACTCTGTGCTTGACTGGCTGTCTCTTATTGATACAGTGTGAAACTATTTCATCAATTTTAGCTCATAATCATTAAGATGATTTTGTAAAAGGCCACGTCACAAATTATGTTTTTTAAATTATGAAACTGAAAAGTTGTTTTTTTTAAAAAAATCATACAAACTGAAGTGGAGTAAAATGCTCACTTAAACAGAATAAAAATGATGAATAGACTATAGCTAGTCATTTTGAACAATTAAGTATCACAGTGATGGGTACCAGAAAAGACCTCAGAGGTCAGGAGACAAAACTCAAATGTCTAGGGATTTAACAAGTACCATTAACAGGTGTAGATTGCCATGTGTAATGAAACCAAGATACAGGCGCAATGATGAACAACTATGGGTGTTGGGCCTCAATGTTGGGAATCAGCAAGGGGTGGAGAGAACAGGAGATATTTGTTCTATTTATTGTGGACTGAATGTTTGTGTCCCCCAAAATTCATATGTCGAAATCCTAATCCCAACGTGATGGTATTTGGAAATGGGGCCTTTGGGAGTTAATAAAGTCATGAGGGTGAAGCCTTCATGAATGGGATTAGTGCCCCTACAAGAAGAGGCCAGAGAGCTAGTTAGCTCTCTTTCTGTAAAGTGGGGACACAAGGAGACAGTCCTCTGTGAACGAGTGAGCAGGGCCTCACCAGACACTAAATCTGCCGGCACCTTAAACTTGGACTTCCCAACCTCCAGAACTGTGAGAAATAAATGTTTGCTGTTTAAGCCAATAATTTATGGCATATTTGTTACAGCAGCTCAAATGGACTCAGACAGCCTCTAAAAGTGGTAAAGTGGTAGCAACCTTCAGCTCCAGTCATGTATTGCTATGCGGGAATGTTATTGTTATAAAATTATTTGGGTGTGTGTCTGGGGTGGATAAAAGTGGCAATTGATTTTCTTTTAATCCACTGGTCCTGAATCAACTTTCTGGAACTATGCAATACAACGTATCTCTGGCTTTTAAAACAAAGCCTTACAAATACTGGAAGGTAGTTTAGGATGTCTTTGCCTAATCTTTCTTCTGCATTAGACTAAATATTGCTGCTTTTTACAATCATGGACCTCACCACCGTAGTTGCCCATGTGCAGTTTGTTAAATGTCAGTATTAAAATATGGTGTCTACAATGGAGTACCAGATAGAGTTTAAAAACACAATAACAAAAGTGCAGGTTTAAGTAACAAACAGCACAAAAGAAAGGTAAAATAAACTAGGTCTTAGGGGTCAAAATCGCCACTATCAGCTACAGATATATTTCAAGAGAAAATGTGTAAAACCAACCATCTCCACAAGAAATAATCATGGATACAATAGACATTGCTTCCTTTTTCTGAATTCTTTTTGCTTCTTGTTTTTTAATTGGGTAGATTAAGTATCAGCTCAATTTGTTAATTGCTTTCCTTAAAACAATTTACTATTAACTATAGTCACTGTTATTAGCTGTCTCCGAATCTTCCAAGCTGCAGATGTTTTTACAGCAGGCTCCCAATGAGATTGGCAGTTTAGAATATTCTCTGCCAGCAAGCTGCATTCCTTTCAGCAAGTGCCTACCTGCAAAAGACTGTCCTTTCTAAAATAAGGTTTTTGTGCAAAGGAAAATAAGCACCACACTGTAAATGCACACGTAATAGCAATTAAAACTGAAGGGTCTAATATACCAATTTTTATTTTCACTTTTTTTGGGTAAGAATCCTACGTAGTGCATTGATTGAAAAGCCATTTTCAAACAACACACTATCAGGAATAAGCAGAAGTCTCTTACAGAGAGTGAGACCCTCTTCCATTGACATTTCTCCATAATTTATAGCCACAATGGAATACAGTAAATACCCCATATTTACAAATGCACTAAGCTTATTTTATGTTTATGTGATTGACACTGCACTTCACACGGTGTGTACTAATACATCAGATGTGTTCAGTAACTGTACAGATTGTTTCCTGTGAGGACTCTTATACAGTAATGCATATTTATACTTGAGTTAATGGTGTTCTGTATGTCCTGCAACTCCATTTGTACCCCATACATCATGCAATAACTTCTTAATGATTTAGAAATACTTAGCAGTCTGTTACCTGCCACTGAAAAGGAAGTCATCCTTACATATGCCCTTTAAGAAAGCTGTATTTGCTGTTTGAGGTAATAAGAGAATATAAGGATCAATTTACTCTGTACTTACCCTACAGGAGTGTCAATACTAGAGTACAGAAAAGCAATGACTGTGTTAATTTATTACTTTTCTTTAATATGCACTTTCCCCCAATTTTCAAACTTCCCAATCCCTACCCAGGCCAAGGCAAGCCTCTATTTTTTGTTGTTTTCAAACATGTATTAAGTTCAAACTTTGTTTAATTAAAAAATAGCTGCATCAATTTGCTCAGCTTGTGTTTAATATACTTGATGTTAGAAAATATCAGCATGCTCATGGTCTTCTAGGCTCCTCTCTGTTTCTCATCATTTTCATGGACTTCCTTTTACAGATTTTCTTACTACAGAAACTGTGGGGATGCTGAACTCTACTTACTCATGTGCTTCTCATTACCTAGGCTTATTGGAAGCTCCATCTCTCCTGCAAAGCTTATTTTCAACTAGTGCAACCCAGGGTAATTACATTCTATTCTAAGAGACAAGGGTGGGACTTCCTGGTTCTGCCATGAACCAGCTGTATGTCTTAAAGCAAAGCTTTTTTGATCTCTCACAGCCTAATCTCCTCTCTTGTAAAATGAAGGACTAGATGAAAGTGGCATTACCTAGCATAGCAATCTAAACTCAGGGTTTGACCTGCTTAACATTTCTGGCAAGAAGATGGTATTTATGTAGTTACAATACACAAATTAACCAATGGCTGAAATGGAGTGTAAGAACTCAATTCATAGATTGAAATCGTAAAAGGCTGACTCCAGTGTTGGGGCACCTGCAGAGAAAGGGAGGACAAATTTCACTAGTTCATTCAAGCCCAAGGAGAAATATGGTGTGCCCAACTTTGCATCATTCACCAGGAGGGTATGTGCTGTGAACTTTGCAAATCAGGTTCACTGCTTTAATCTGAGGGGAAAACTATGTGTGTTTTCTTTGTTACCCAGTTCTCCAGTTTATGAGCTATTCAGAGGAAGCTGAAGCAGAATATAGGCATTTAATTTATTTTATTGTAATGCATTCAGATGAGTAGGTTTTAAATACCCATTAAGAAGTTTACTCAGCTGTTGACACAGATCAGGGACTTTGGAGAATTAAAGGTCTCTAATAAGAGACCCAAACTGTCTGAATCCCTTTCTTACAGATGTGAGAAAGCACAAACAGCCTGAGCTTAAAAAGACAGTTATTGAAATTCAGATTGAACATGTGCATTTAACAACTAGAAAGTGCATTCACTTCTCATTGCTAAAAGGATTGGGTCTTAACTGAGTCAGACATTTTAAAGAACTGCAAAACCATCTGAGAGGATTTATGTCCAAAAGTCAAAGGAGAGTCATAGAATTTGATGAGTATGAAGCATGATTTAAGTTTCTGTAATGTTTTTGATGATTAACTTCAGGGTGAATCTAAACTATCATGTAAATACACTTTAGTTTATAAGAAGGCCTGGCAGAACTTAGACTGCAACCCACCAAGGACATAATAGATCCTTCATTTTGCTACAGTAGTGTATGAACCCCAGTTCCACGCTGCTTCTGTTGCCACATTCAGAGCAACGCTCAGGTTCTGTGGAAGTACTCTTGCTCAAATGGCATGGCTGGAACAAAAGCAGGAGTGAGAATTAAGTCAAGTCCTGACTGAACAAACTCCACAATTTTTCAAGAAGAGTTGAGACATTTTAAATACCAACCTTCCAACTTAAATGCTGAAAATCAGTCAACGGTCACTCCTGCAAGTGAGCCTTTTATAAAGAAGAAATGTCTTCAAACTCTTTTGGCAATACATTTATTATTGCTAAATATCACCATTTTTCAATGGCTTTATTTAACCACTGCTGCTAGAAAATTTCCCTGTGTTCTGCTCTTGAGTTTTACTGCTGCAGAATCAGGAATATACTCAGATCAAATGATTCTTTCAACTATAAAAAAATCGTAACTATGACTATAACTTCTATGTTTGAACATCAAATGTATGCCAGGTACTTCATATATTTATTTCTAACACACTGATATTTGAGGGGAAGTTTGAGTTCACGGCAGCGCTACCACTATGTAGCTCTGTGAGACTTGTCTCTGAGCCTCAATTTCCAAGTCTGTTAAATGGAAATAAGAATAATAGTCACTTCATAGAGCACGACCAGGTTTAAAATAGTAAAAAGCTTAGCACAGTGTCTGTAAATAATTGTCAGCTGTTACTGTTGTAAGATTTACCTGAGTGTTTTCCCAGCTTCAGCTTCTCACCCATCCATAAGTATTTTAAGAAAACAAAGGAAAAATTTCTTCCACATAATTTCTCCATCAGCATTTTATCTACTTTGATACAGCTCACTACATTCTTACCCACAGAGTATTTACAAGTCAGATGCACTCTGTACTATGCATGGTGTGAAAGAGGTAAACACTTAAGGACCAGCTGGCTGTTAGACCCTAGACTCTGAGACAGAGAGAAGGGGAAAGTGAGCTCTCTGTCCCTATGCACGTTTTCTGATGTTAGCATGCTTTAATTAAATGGCTACAGGGTGGGGGGACTTCAGTTCTGGAAGTATGGAGTAAGCACATCTCCCTCTTTTCACACCTAAAACCCTGGTTAAAATAAATAAAACCAGCAGCAGAAAACTCTAAAAGGTAGAGACAAGAAGGCAGACTTTCTGGGGATCTTGCTATGCAATGAATGACTCACTGACCTATCTTAAAAGAAATGATGAAAGTTATTCCAGTAGAGAGGGAATGACAACAGAAGAAAACTTGGAACATCAGAGCAAAGAGAGGTCAACAGAATAGGTAAGGATATGGGTAAATAAAATATACTACTCATCTTCTCCTGAGTTTTTAAAATTCTGTTAGATGTTTGAAAGCAAAATTATAATATTTTTCCAATGTGGTTCTCAACATGAAGAAGACACGTTAAACACCTAACACACTATCAATAATTTCATTAAGTATGAGTGTTCTAAATATGCCAATAAAAGGACAGAGATTGGCAGAGTGGATTAAAAAAATGCCCCAACTATATGGTGTCTATAAGAAACTCATTTCTAATATAATGATATAGGTAGGATGAAAGTAAAGATGCACCATGAAAATACCAATCAAAAGAAAGGTATAATATCACATAAAGTAGATTTCAGACCAAAGAAAGTTACTGGGGATGGAAAGGAACATTACATAATGATAAAAATGTCAGTGCACCAAGAAGAATAGAAGAGTGTATGATTTCAAGCATAAGGATATGGGGATAGACCTTGACTACTACGCTTAATATTGGTGACCTTGGGCTTTAGTTTTCTGTAAGTTTCTCTAAGATTCAGTGTTCCCATCTCAAAAAATATGGTAATAACAATGCCTGTGTCCTGGGTTGTTCAAAGGTATAAATGAGGTCATTACATAAAAGTACCAAGCTATTGTTTGTATTTGTTTTCCCCTCCACTACCCTATAAATTCTTTGGCCTGAAAGCTGAAAATGGACACAAGAAATCCTCAAAGTAACCTTGACTTTTCAACTTTTGACATATTTCTTTCTCATGAACGGTCATGAGTTTTATTTGCAGAGCACAGTGTTTTGCTGTAAGGAAAAAAATGTGCTGGTAAATTGATAAAGATCTTGGAAATATAGATTCCAATTAATTTTAGAAACCATTATGTAATGATGGGTGAATCAATGGAAGATCTGTTGACACAGAATATAATAATTACATATGGTAATGCAGTGGAATCCAGATCCTTATATATTTTCACCTGCCTCTTCTTTTCAGACTTAAAATAAGAAGGAAGGGTAAAGATTAAGAGAAATAAATTAGACCATGCAATTATTATTTAATATTCCACAAAACAAGAAGAATTGCAAAAAAGAAAGAACAAAAAATTGTTATTCAAGTAATCCCATTTAATGTTTCCTTCCTCCCTCCCTCCCTCCTTCCTCCCTCCCTCCCTCCCTCTTTCTTTCTCTCTTTCTTTCTTTCAAGTTTCTGTGTGTACTTTACATCTTCCTATCTGGTGGGGAATGGAGGCTTTTTTCCTTTTAAGCATAATCCTCATCACTGTGTGAGCATGAGTAAATGCATGTGTTCTAACTACTCTAACTCATGTGATTCCAGTAGAATTAAAATAAGCTTCAGTAGAAATTAACTTTTCTATTTTCAGATTAATAGTCTAGGCCAGAATTTAACATCCCAAAAGACACTATAAAAGATTAAAAAGAGGATGAAAATGAAAAAAAAAAAAAATGTATTCCCCCACAAAAGGTATACTACCACTTGCTATTGATAGATGACAGCACAGCACCCCAAAGAGTAAGTACTATTATTTTCATCCATCATAATTGATTAAAAGAATAGAACGAAGTGAAGGGATTTACAAATTTATACTAATTAAATTTTAGCTTAATTTTAGGAAATGACTTAGCTACCAAATGGGTTACTAAATGAATAATTGAAAATAAATGAATCAAAATAAAATTTCAAATAACCTAATATTAAGCTTGAAATTATACTTTATTAATAGAAAAAAACTGATGTTCACAGGCTTTTTATGGGACTTTAACTTGTTGTGTGTTGTTGTATTCAAAAACATTCAGATACTCTGAAAACTTGGGAGATCTCGGACATCAGAGCTTATTAAACATCAAGCTCTCTCAGGTCAAAGCTAAAGAAAACAGTCTTTAAAGCTGCATTTTAGATAATTAAACCGCCTTAGGAAACAGTTCCAGATTAAAATAGCTCCAGTTCCTGGTGTTCTCGACTATACACAGTTAAAAGAGCTAGTAATTTTTAAAATATAATTAGAGCACTGGATGTTTATCAGAAGGAAAACTCACTGTCTAGCTAAACATCAAGCTAACTAGTTCATGAATTTATTTTTTCATATTTAACCACTGTCATGTCCCTATTTCCATGTTCTTAGATTTTATATACCACTAACTTCTAAAAGAATTTGTGGCAGTTTAAAAATTGTGTTAAATGTTAAATATGTTTGTTTTAAAAATAAATAGAATATAGACCTTTAAGAGGAGCAAGGAAAATAATTGTTACCAATATCTGTTTTATCAAGATGTTACTAATATCTTTGCTCCTGTTGACCATGGCCACTGAATTTGACTCTGAAAAAGAAAGTTATGATATTAAAGTCAACTGTATCATAAGGTGATTAAGGCAATAATTAGCTTTTTACTTACATGCATCAGAGATTTTTTTTTTAATTTTTAAAATTTTTAAATTTTTGGCCATGCTGTGTGGCATGTAGGACCTTAGTTCCCTGACCAAGGATCGAACCTGGGCCCCGTGCAGTGGAAGCACAGAGTCCTAACCACTGGACTACCAGGGAATTCCCGACATCAGAGATGTTTGATAAATAGTTTTTATATTCACCTCCCAAAGTCTCATTCTCTTCATGGTATAGCAAAATTCCAGCTAAGGTTAGACAACTTACTAGAAAGTTCCAAAGAAAAAATTCAGATTGATTTCTGCCCGTTTGAGTAACCTGACTTCGAGATGAGTTTGTAAAAGTCTACATTTATAGACAAAGAATAAAATAAGTTTTTGTTTGTTTGTTTTTAAATCTCAACTGGTTTATGGAAGGACAGGCAAAACGAAGAAAAAGCATTCTGCATCTCAGCTCTACTGCCTCTGTACACTCAGACTGAAATCCTTGCAGAAAGCCAAGCAAGGGAAATGCTTCAGGGCCATTCATCCAAAGTCTTGAGATGCTGTGATTGAAAGTAACATGTGGAATCAGTTTGAGAAAAATACAAGTCAGAGGAAAATGACATGAGTAATAAACTAAGATAGAGTGGAGACTATTAAAAAATGGAAATAGCTTCAGGGAAATATTTTTAGATGCAGCAGACAAATTTCAAAGCTGGAGAAACAGAATTTGCTTACACAGAACATACACTCTGAAATATTATGTATCTATCTATTCACTACCTGTATTTGCATGAAATTGCTTTAAATACTGATCTGTAACCCCAAATATACTGTAATATACCTCACTGATAAAACACCTTTGTTCTTTAATGAACTGAAAATAGAAAAAGAAGATCATATGTTTCTTGGCGTGGTAGGAAAAGCTCTGAACTAGAGGCAAGAGAACAGGATTCTACCTTAGCCACATGGACTGTCCTGGCTTCAATAGGGATGTCATTTAACTTCTCTATGTCTCTGATCTTCTAACTATAAGGTGAAAGGAGATGACTTCAAAGATCTCCCATCCTCAAACTGTGAATCCATAAATCTAACACTTCCCAATGCTTTGGGTATTTAACAAAGGTTTTACTGAGGCTAACATGATAGTTTTTACTATCACGAGGAAATTGACTCAAATATAGGATAAGATATTTGGGAAATTTTCTAGGGCAAAACAATAACCTTAGAGAATTTGAACGAGACAGGTAAAAAGGTCTTATTTTAAATTATGCCAGAGCAAATTAAAAAAAAATGTTTAGAGTTAAAAAGAGGCATTGCGTATTTGAAGTTAAATGAGAATGGTGTTGAGAATGTATATCTTAAAATGCATAGAAGTGAAATAGATGTAGAAAGGTAATCTTTAAAGCTTTATTGCATTCAGCGGACACAATTTCAATGTTTACTACTATTCAGAATGATCAAAAATCTCACTGGTTACAGAGGTCCTGATTATAGAAGCTCTTCTAACACTCTTTGGAAATGTCCTTTGCTTGGTGCTTAGGAAGATTTAACACTCCTAAGAAATGCATCATAGTAAGAGTCTGATGAGTAAAAGGGATCAGTTATAAGGAATAATAAGTATTGAAGTTCAGGATCAAGATGGCAAGCATTTGTGCTCCATCAGAGGCACACATAACCCAATTTGAAGAATGCTGATACAGAGTAACTACTGATTACCTGGAGATACATCTTACATATATTATCTCATTTATTCCTCACAAAAGTCTTTTAAGACTACCTCAGGATATTGACCATAGTTTTTCCTACATTTCCAGGGAATGGGGTGTTCAAGAGAGAGGACACTGAAAGCTCTATTCCTACAGTGAGGAAGATAGTCTTACCCTTCTTTGTTGAGCATTGCTATTATTAAGATCAGCTAATTTAATTTGTCTTAGTTTTGATCATTAAGCAATTTTTGTATTATAATTTTATCACCATATAAAGTTCCCTTCAAGGAAGGAATACACTAACAAAGCAATCTTTATGACTGTTCCTATGGTGTGTGTAATGTAACTATTAGTATTCTATTTTGTAGGTCAATCTCTCAAGAATTTGCATGGTGTGAGTTACTGCACAATAACCCAGATTCTATGGATAAGAACTGAAGCTCTGGACTGGACCTATGAATAGGGTATTAGCCTCAGCAAGGCTAACAATCCCTGAATCAAAATCTCAGAAATGTTGGTAACTATTGTGTGGCAGAATTTTACACGCACACACACAAACACACACACACACACACACACAAGATCATGACGCTAATTTCATTTCTTTGTTTAGATTTGTTTTTATCTAGCCTAAACTAGTCTTTACTTCTGGTTCATAGAAAAAATAAAGTGAATCCTGGAGTCTTACCACCTCAGCATTATAGAATCCAAACTCAAGTTAGCAAGAAGAAAAAGATTAATAAAGCTTGTAGAAGCCAGCATATATTTTACCAAAGTCACAAATCAAAGTTGACAGCAGCCTGGCAAGAGATTAGAGGATTGATCAGATGACCAGGGGAGAATAGAATATGACCAACAAATTTATTTCCTCTCTTTACTCGCTCTCAATTATTTGATTATTCATTCATTCTTTCATTCATTTATGTATTCAGTTACTCATTTATTTTTTTTTAATTAATTTATTGAAGTATAGTTGATTTACAATGTTGTGTTACTTTCAGGCGTACAGCAAAGTGACTCAGTTTTATATATATTCATACACATATATCTCTTCTTTTTCAGATTCTTTTCCCATATAGGTTATTACAAAATATTGGGTTCAGTTCCCTGTGCTATACAGTAGGTCCTTGTTGTTTATCTATTTACATATAGTAGTGCATATATGTTAATCCCAAGTTCCTAATTTATCCCTCCCCCCACCCCCGAATTTATTTTTAAATGGTTCCAAATTGTCAATGCCTTTGAGCACCTGGCAAAATCAAACGTATATTCTCCCTAGAGGAAAATACCTCCATCCTAGACCACAAGGGATCCCACATATAGTTCTTCAAATGGTCAGCAGCACACAGTCAAATATAATCAAGCACACAAGCAAGGCACCATGAGCAAGAACCTTTTAAAACAACAGAACAAATAGACAACATAAAAAGACTTTCACAGATTTCTGATGTCTGAATTATGAGACCTAGGCTATAAAACAATTATGCCTACTATATTGTTGTTGTTTTAATAGCTGGGGTAGAGGTATTAAGAAAAAAATTCCTGGAGAAAGCTCACTTCTTTTTTTTTTTTTTTTGAATTTATTTATTTTATTTATTTATTTTTGTCTATGTTGGGTCTTTGTTGCTGCGTGCAGACTTTCTCTAGTTGTGGTGAGTGAGGACTACTCTTTGTTGTGGTATGTGGGCTTTTCATCGCAGTGGCTTCTCTTGTTGCGGAGCATGGGCTCTAGGCATGCAGGCTTCAGTAGTTGTGGCTCATGGGCTCAGTAGTTGTGGCTCGCAGGCTCTAGAGCGCAGGCTCAGTACTTGTGGCGCATGGGCTTAGCTGCTCTGTGGCACGTGGGATCTTCCCGGATCAGGGCTCGAACCCATGTCCCCTGCACTGGCTGGCGGATTCTTAACCACTGTGCCACCAGGGAAGCCCGAGAAAGCTCACTTCTGATTGGAGAAAAAATAAAATAAGGAACAGGAAACTATAAAAATGCACCTGGTTTCAGGACTTAATGAAGCTCAGGTTCTTGATGTCTCATCAAAGAAAGAATTCAGTGAGAGACAAAGTGATAGGTAAGAAGTGGATTTATTTAGAGAGAAACACACTCCACAGGCAGAGTGTGGGCCATCTCAGGTGAGAAAGGCCCAGTTACTCATTTATTAATAAACACTTATGGGGTCAAGCAGTATTCAATATACTAGGGATATCAAGAAGAATAAATCATGATCCCTACTTTGGGAAGCTTGCTCTCGAATGGCTGAGAGAATAGACGGGTATAAGTCATTACAAAAATGATGATGATGATGACAGATCCTTCTATCAGACTGACTACAAGCTAGGTGCTATTCTAAGAGTTCCTAAAACTCAGATGTTCTAAGTGCTATGAAATGTGATTTACATTCTATGTACTTCTAGAGGACTCATTAGGACATCATATTATGGTGCCACTTGTAGTTAGGACCCTGGAATTCTCTCTCTTTTTTTAATTGAAGTATAGTTGATTTACAGTATTGTGTTGGTTTCAGGTATACAGCAAAGTGATTGGGTTATACGTATATACATGTATATCTATATTATTATTATTCGATTCTTTTCCATTATAGGTTATTACAAGACACTGAAATAGTTCCCTGTGCTATACAGCAAATATTTGTTGCTTATCTATTTTAAATATATATGGTAGTGTGTATCTGTTAATCCCACACTACTAATTTATCCCTCCCCTCGACCCTGGAATTCTAATCCCATCTTTTAAAGGAAATATTTTGTGAAGAACATAAAATCAGTGTCTGTGTCCCTGCTAACCAGCCACACACACTCACAGGGCCTGAGGGGTACAGAGTGATGTTGCAATCTTTGTAGTCATCACTGTGGAATGGCAACATCTTTGACAACAGAGAACCCCTTGACAACAGAGAACCCCTTGACAACAGAGAACCCCAGGGACAAGGGCATGAAAGAATTAGTAAACTGTACATTTATGTGTATATTTTCCTGCAGGTTCAGTAGATTTGTACTTGTAACCTTCTTTCAGGTTACAAGTACACCCACCCACCAACACCCACCAACACCCATCCCCATCCATCTCTTTTAGAGATACATTTCAATATACATTTTCAATAATATTTTTGCTTTTTATGTTTAATAACTATTTATCATAATATATACTTATGACATTTTGATCAATCAGGCAACTCTAAAATTATAATGATAATTCAATACAGAGAAATAATTCAATATATTGAGAATATATTGAGAATTATGGTCACAGAAAACTGTTTTAAACGTTGTATTGCGAAAATTAAAATAAACTGATCAGTAAAAGGTTTTCAAGAATAAAACACATTACGTTGGGAAAACTTCTGTGGGGGAATTACAATAGAAATATGGTTTTAAGGGTAAAAAGAACAATATAAAATTCTGACTTTTAAGATCTCACTTTTAAAAAAATAAATAATGGTGAATTACAGATTGTTACGGTGTTTTTTTTCTCACAGTGGATTCATTTTTACAGCCAGAAATTACTTCTTTAGCAATGGTAGCAATTGAAAGTTATCATGAAATATTTTATGTCTCAAGTTTAAAGTGACAGAAGATATAAGTAAGTTTCCAAATTCTTGTAAGGAATATACAAGAAAAAACTTTGAAGAGCATTGGGGTAAAATGATCACCCATTTTCCATTGAACCACTTTCCATTGAAAATGTCAGTGTCTCAGCCTAATCCTAATCTTTCCCTTCAGGAAAGCTAATATAGTTAGGTGTGCTACTATGGTCTAGTGTTTTAACATTCCATGACCTCACTAATTTTATTTATATGTTATTCCCTAGGTATGGTTATTTTGCTGTTGTTTTGCAGATCACCTACGTCATCCATTTTCAGGTTGCCATTTCATAATTTTATTCCCAGAACAGCATCCCTCTCCACATTCCATTGCTATCCTGTTGATTCTCCAGTATACTGTGGAGGTGGGGAGATGGTGAGGACATCATAAACAAGGAAATGTCTTGAAGAAAACAATGGAATGGTCAAAGATGGCCTCTGGGTAATGGGACACAGATGGATAAAACTTCCATTTTTTTTAAGTACTCATTGGAACTAGCATGGAAATGTAAATGGTAATGTGGAGTTACCACTACCATTTAGCACCAGAACTTCAGGCTCCCAGCTCCCATGAAAATAAAATTCTAGTTCTTGAAAATCAAAAGCAAATTTAATAAAGACATTTCCATGGGAAAAAAGGTTCACAGGCTACAGTAAACTTTTTCTAGTGGTTATGTTGCCATCTCTTTGAGGTTGAACCAATTTTGATTATTCATGAGTTGAATGCATGCTCCCTTAATGGTGGGGGGCGGGCAGAGGAAAGGAAAGAAAATATGTGACTCCTCTAATAGGTGACAGACAGGCTACCACACATGACTGTGCAGTTTGTGCACTGCCAAATATACCTGGCTAAGAAGCTCAAGTGAGGGATTCACATCCAACTCATGCATTTGCCATCCAACTACGATCTCCAGGGCTGTAATGTCCAAGAGGGAGTATCTTTTTCTTATTCATACAAAGGTGCAAATAGACTAATAGTAGCCTGTTTTTATCTGGCTCTGATTTCTCACCTTTCATCTAATCTTCAGAAAACCATACTGGCTCTACCTTCAAAACAGATCCAGAATCTGATCAATTTTCACAACCTTCAATGGTACCCGTTGGGCCCAAGTCACCATATCTCATGCCTGGATTGTAGCGATAGCCTCTTAACTCAGGCCCCCAGCTGCCACCTTATCCCCACTGTAGTTTATTCTCAGCATAGCAGCCAGAATGATCTTACTAAAGTGTGAGCCAGATCATGTTGCCTTTCTGCTCAAAACACTCCAGTGGTCCCACTCTACGCAGAACAAATGCCCCAATCCTTACAGGGTCCACCAGGCGTATGTGATTTCCCCCTTTTCCCTAGTTCTCTGACCTCATCTCTGACTGTTCCATTCACTGATTCTGCTCCAGACACACAGGTCTCTGGATTATTCCCTTAAGACACCATGCATGCCCTTGCCTCAAGACATTTGCATATATACTATTCTGTCTGCCTAGAACCAAGACATCTCCATGGCTCATTCTCTAGTTTCCTATTAGTTTGGGCCCAAATGTCATTTTATGTGTGAAACCTTCTCTGACCACCTTATTTAAAACAGCAGCAACACTCACACACACATTGTGTGAAGCACGCCTTTTATTTTCTGCATTTTTGATGCTTTGACCTCTGGAGCCTTGCTGAACCTGGAGGGACTGCCCCTCTCAGGGTTAGCCATTCCTAGAAGTAGGAAACCACTGCCTGTGAGTATACCTTTCATATGCAGACTAACTGATCCAGAGCTCACACTGTCAACCACTTCCTCTGTAGAGCTCTCACACTCAGGGACTCTTGCCTTAATCACCCCAGGGCCACATACCAGATACCCAGGGACTGTCCCAACACCTATGGCCTGTGGAACTCATTTGAGCTAGCCAGTTCTAAGCCTGTTACCCTGCCTTGCCCATTCTTTTCCCTGGAAACCACAATGAAGGCTCTTGCTCAGGCCTTCCCTTGGCCCTTTGTTTAATAATATAACAAACTATGTTTTCAATGGTAATTGACTCTTAACCTATTGGCCACACTATATCTATATGAGTAATAATAAAATCTACATTTAAAACACACACACACACACACACACACACACACACACTC
Source organism: Balaenoptera acutorostrata (assembly GCF_949987535.1). Taxonomy (NCBI): domain Eukaryota; kingdom Metazoa; phylum Chordata; class Mammalia; order Artiodactyla; family Balaenopteridae; genus Balaenoptera; species Balaenoptera acutorostrata. Next base: position 15,512,090 of record NC_080066.1, read on the forward strand.
TTTACTCCCTTTCCCTGCTTTATTTTGCTCCATATATGTTAAAATGGCTATCGTCAAAAAGACAAGAGCTAACAAGTGTTGGCAAGGATGTAGAGAAAAGGGAAGCCTGTGCATTTTTGGTTGGAATGTATGTATACTGGTGCAGCCACTATGGAATATGGTATGGAGGTTCCTGAAAAACTGAACCACCATATGATCCAGCAATTCCACTTCTGGGTATATATATGAAGGAAATGAGAACAGAATATTGAAGAGATATCTGCATTCCCATGTTTATTGCAGCACCAAGATATGGAAACAATCTAAGTGTCCATCAATAGATGAATGGATAAATAAGATGTGGCATGTGTGTGTGTGTGTGTGTGTGTGTGTGTACACACACACACACACATACACACACACACACACACCCCGGAATACTATTCAGCCATGAGAAAAAAGGAAATCTTGCCATTTGTGACAACATGAGTGGAGCTTGAGGGCAATACACTAAGTGAAATAAGTCAGAGAAAGACAAATATTGTATATTATTTACCTGTGGAATCTAAAAAAGCCAAACTCAGAAAAAAGGTAGAATGATGGTTACCAGGAGCTGAGGGCAGGTGAAATGGAGAGATACTGGTCAAGAGATATAAACTTCCAATTATAAAATGAGTAAGTTCTATAGATCTAACGTACAGCATGGTGACTATAATTAATAAATCTGTATTATATACTTGAAAATTACAAAGAGTAGATCTTAAATGTTCTCACTACAAAAAAAAAAAGAAATGGTAATTATGTGATTTGATGGAGGTGTTCACTAACACTATGGTGGTATCATTTCGTAATATATAAGTACATCAAATCAACACACTGTACAATAACATTGTCAATTATATCCCAATAAAGCTAAAGAAGGAGAAAAATAAAAGACTGGCCAATATTCCTGACAGTAGGATGTTCCTATTCCACATGATACCAGCTGGAATGGAGATTTGAGAGGGTCTAATTTCCTAAGTTTGTCTATAGATTTCAAAGATGTTACCTCAAATCTAGGATTCTTACTTACCTAATTTTTAAAATCTTTTTCCTAATGGCATATGTCCTTGGCTTACACTGAACCACTCTAACATAGGAAGCCCTGAAGTGCCCATTATTTCCAAAACTATAGGGATGTTGTAGAGGATTTTATCTGAAGACATGGCGCTTAATGTTTTTTTTCTTATCTAAGAAAAGTTTTTGTTTCTTTTAAAGAAATGGCATGCATTTTCCTAGGGGACAACTGTGAATCACGTTAACTGCTTGTTTCCCTTTTGCCTTTAGTCATCACGAAGGTCAGAACCAAAATTTCAACTAAATGATTGTTAAGAAATACGTAGCTTATATATATTATCATTCCAAAGTACCACTTCCAACCTCTTAGTCCTAACTTGACCTTTTGTTCCCCATATTTTCTCTAATTCTCATTTGCATCTATTGTATTTCAACCTCGTTGCTTTTCAAGCCCTTCATTCAATGATACAGATATTTAAATTAAGTAGGTAAATGAAATCACATTTGCTGTGGCCTTTGGAAACAATCAGTGGGACAGAGAAAAATAATTTTATTGTGGCCAAATTCAAATCCCCAGGAAGTGTGATATATTTCCTAATTTTATGTTTATATCTTTTTTTCCCATCATGATGTATCCAGAAGACTTTGAATAAAATCATGCTCTAACCATCTAAGATAATATGGCAAAAAGTTGAATAATCAGAAGTTCTTGGTCCAAGAAATATAAAGATTTGAAATTAAAATAAAATCAGAACAGGTGAGCCAGAGATTTTAATAAAAATACTGTAAGTTTATTAAGCTATTTTATATCATGAATGCAGGTTTTAAAGAAATCTAAAATACTCAACACACATTGTGTTCTTACACAACTAACTCAGGATCCTACCACCTTCTCACCTTTGGCAACTATGTGACATTTAATTTTGGTAGATTTTTAAAAATTTGACTTCTTTCCCCAATAGTAAGAGTTTAGTGATACTTTCAGACCAAATATGTTTATCTAGCTACACCTACTAGCACAGCATTGCTCCTTTCTATACTTTGATTGTGGTGACCTGGGCTTACAAGGTTCTTTTTGAAGCTGCTTGATATGGTTCATGAGTATTTATTCTCATATTAATAGGTGCAATCAAAATTCCTGCAATAATTTTGTAGAAATGATGTTTTAATTAAGCAGCAGTTGGTACTTTAAAGGCCAGAATGTTTAACTGCCAGATCACCACCAGCTCAAGCAGCAGATGGAGGGCAAGCAGGTTGTTTGATCTACATAAAGTATCTGGTTGGAAAGGAAATTGGACATCATGCTTACTTATTCTTATCCGTTAAGTATCTAATGTATCAATGAAGTATGCAAATCTTCCACAAGGTAATGCAAAAAAATATGAGAAACAACTTTAAGAGCAAACTGCAGAGAAACAACTGGTATGAGAGGTCTCGGAAGAGACTGGGGATGATTCTCTGTGATGAAAAGGAAAAGCAAATGCGAGAGGGAAGGACAGTAGAAGGAGACAGCAAGAGAAAAATCTAAGTTCCCTTCCTCCTTGCAAAGTCTAAGTGAATTCTGCATGTGGTTAATGGGTTATCTTTTGAGTCTTCTTTGTTTTGTAGCACCAGACAAGATGCTAAGAGGGTAAAACTCCTGAGGGCAATTACTTTGTATACAGAACCTAGCCTAGTGGCTATACTACAGTTGCTAAGTATATACTTATTTATCTCAATCATTCATGCTTTAACACGCTTAATGAATACCTGCTGCGTGCAAGGAACTGTTATAGGTTAAATGGCAAACAGCAAATACTTGGGGTTTGATAATTGAGGTGATCTGACTGTGGGACAGCCCTTGGCCTAGACTGATAAGGAAACTTCCTCATCTTCTGTTGTTCCAGGCAAGAGTCAGGACCACAGAGGTAAAGAAAAGAAGGGATGTAGGTTTGCAGGCTATGGTTACTAATCCCTAAATTAAAGTCCGTTTCTCTTGTTGCTGTTAAACTTGACTTTTGTTGTTGCTGTTAATTTTCTACTGGTTGTGCATGCCAGACTAATCTAAAGTCAGTTTTGGTTGATGTTTTTAATTAAAGCTAACTTTTGTTGTTGCTATTAATTTTCTACCAGTTGTGCTTGCAAGATTGTAAATTAAGATTAAGACCTGTTTCAATAGTTCCAGATATGATACAGCAGTAAAATTCTTAAGTGAGCAACAGAAGTGGTTACATACACATAGCCAGAACTAACGGTGATAATTTCTATATCTAAACTCTTTGATGTCAAGTTTGAACTGTCTTCCCTATTCTTAGTATTTATTGAGTGAATGATTCAAGGATAAGCTTCAAGTCATCTGAAATATGAAAGTAATGTTACTTATTTTCATATCTAAAAAATGAATCATAAATAGAACTTCAGGGTATGGTAGTAAAGATATCTTCTTCTTGGATTGATCCCTAGATCATTATGTAGTGTCCTTCTTTGGTAGTAAAGATAAAATATTTTTTTAATGAGTTGATGTTACAGGGGGAGGGTATTCTTCAGTTTCGTTGACTACAGAGGAAGAAATGCATGGTAGTTGATAGCATAATTTCTGATTTTGCAAAAACAAAGCTCTCAGCTAGTCATCCTACTTGAAAATCATATTATGACATTATATATGATTTAATAATGAATTACCTGTTGCATATGTATTATTATATATTAAGATTTATCATATATAATCATACATATTCCAATTAGGGAGACCTAACATCTATTCCTAACTCTGCTACTAACTAGCTGTGTGACTTTGACCAATCATTTAATTTCTCAAGGTATTGGTGCTTTAACCTGCTAAACTGATAATGGGCTGGATGACCTCTAAAATATCTCCCACTTCGCCTATTCTTAAAAAATAAACATGTTAAAATTTTTTAAATACAATAAGAAGCATAGATTATATTTTCTGTTCCTTAAAGCACTTTCCATATTTTCTCTTGATAATACTAAAGAAGAGAATCATGGAAGAGATGTGACAAAAAGAAATAGTATTGTCATATCATTCTGGAGTATAGAGGATCTCTAAACAAAACAAGTCTTGTACTCATCTGCAGAAGGAGATCTATCATTGTCCTCCTACGGATGACCATGATTCCCCAGGCTACGACCTCCTCTAGTTGCTAAGAAAAGTAATCCAATGAAGAGGACCTATAAGGAGATATGAACAAATGAATACCCTCCTCACCTCACTTTGCCCTCTAAGGAACGTATGAATTGCAGAAACTGGAAAGTGGTTAATTCAAATGAATCTCTATGACACATAGGAGGCTGTTACACCATGTTATGGAAAACTTAGGGGAACAAATTAACTTCTTAGGATTGTGATAGAAAATGGAAAGTACCAACCCTTGGGTTTCCCAGGGATTCCTGGGATTGTAAACTGCAGGGACACCTTGGAAATTTCTTTTCTCATTAAGATCTACCTTTATCTTCCTCCAGAAGATTTCTCACAGTCCTGGTTCCTGCTGCACCTCCGGCCTGTGTAGCTGTGCCCAGGCTAGGTTTTCCTTCTGAAGATTAGGCTTTGACTCCCTCTGGGATCTTGGGACCAGTGTGTTTCTTTGACTTTATCCCACTTTCAGGAATGGAAGCCCATCAGGTCCAACCCCTGGGCACTGGAGTGGGTTCACTGTTAGCATGATTGACTCCCCAGCCATTCAAGTCATTGACTAAATCCTATTCATGAATATTAAGGTTTCCTCTTCAAAGTTCACTTATGAGGCTTCAAGAAAGGAAACATTTCTGAGAAGGGCTGTGTTACTAGTTGATCAGACCCCAGCTGCCATCTGCTCTTGTGACATGCTGATGGAATGGTATAAAGACCTTGGAGGATTGTTTTATTAATCACAAAATTTCACTTACTTGGGTTTTGTCTCTAAGATTATTTTCAACTGTTTATTATATACACTTCTAAAGCACTGCCCTTATTTCAGAAGGATTGCTTTTTTGCAAAGGAAGCCATTATTATGTTGGACACAGACACATCTTTTGGCACAGAACTTCCACCGGGTTTAAAACAAGCCTTCGAATATTCAGATGGATTTTACGGCCATTCTTGAATAAAGGAATACTTCCCTCAATTTATTTATATTATATGACTTTCTCAAGGCATTTGGGACTTTGAGGATTAGCATTATAAAAATGCATGTATAAGCAGTCATTATGTAAAAATTAAGTAGCTCACAAATCACTTTATTATAAGCTCTCAACTATCTCAACTGTTGAGGTAATAGAATATGGTACTTTTTTTCCTCCAAATGTTACTTAATGCTTCCTGCAACAAACATGACAAATGTTAGACACTTCTGATGTATATTCAGCCTTGGAAATATGCAGTAGGGCTTAATATTCAGAATAACAATAAACTTTTATATGGATACATATGCAATTTTCATCACAAACACCAAACTCCTAGCAAAGCAGGTTTATCATAGCCATAACCATTGTAGGTCCTGCATCAAATCAATTCCCCACACCTAGGAGTCCCCTGATAGCCCGTATAAACTGATTAGTAAAATATGATTATGTATGTCAGCCCCACTGATGAAAGTTGGAGCCAGCCCCTGAGGATGTAAGTTAAAATAAACCTAGATCTTAAATAGCTATAGAATTGACCTGTCTTGGATGAACCTACTCCTTGTGACGCCAATGGTGAATCATTACAGTGGCAAAGGGCACTGCAACTAAGGCAGTAGTCAGGAAGAAAGTCTCCTCCTGCTGTCTGGCTTGGGCCTTAGTTTGTTCTGTACACCAAGGGTTTTATCTGGAGATAAACAAATCCATATTAAGACTTATTGCTGTATCAGCACACCAGAGAACCTCAAAACTTATTGCTGCATGAAGTGACCATCAAATGTGGAGGCAGTTTGGGGGAGACAGTGGAAGGAATTTCAAAGTATAAGAAGTCAATCTTTATTTATAGAAGCTATCTTTTCCTTTAAATAAAATTCTGACCAAAGGATTGAGCTTTTAGGACCAAAGATGAAGTAATAGGACTAGCCTGAGTCACGAAATCTTAGCAATTGATATTCCTGTATATGACTGATTATGTACATACTATCCAGCAATTTTTATTGCAGTCACAGTTGTAAGTTTACGTCTGAAATTTTCATGAGTAGAAGTACTTCAACAAGCACCTTTGGTATAAAATGTCGTGTGCAAGCCTTGTCTTTATCTACATTGGAGGGCAGTGTACACAGTGGGGGCAGGAGCAAGCCTTAGGAACCAGACTGTCTGGGTTTGAATCCCAGCTCAACTCCTTACTGGTTGAGAGACCTTGAACAAGTTTAAATCATTTAACCTCAGAATACCCCAGAGCTACATCTGTAACTCAGGGACAATAATAGAACATACCTCTTTAAGTGGTTGTGAGAATTAACTAAGAATCTTTGGACAGTGGCTGGCACATAAAAGAACTAAGTATTAGCTATTATTATTGTTTAATAAATATTTATCAAGTACCCAGTACCAGGTGCATATGACTCTTATATAGTAAATATTAATGTAGCCTGAAATTTCTTTGCACTGAAGTATTAACATTCTGTATTTCTAAAATTCCTTGTTTTCCTCTAAAACAAGGAAGTGTCTCTTTGCATGAGTTCTTTTTTTCCCCATAAACAAGCAAATTGGTTAAAAGAGGACAATCTAACAAGAGAATAAAGCTATGCTACCTTTTGTTTTAGTAAGGATCTCTTAACTTATCCTATGAAAATGAAAATCTAATTCTTTTTTAAATCAAGGAAGCAATTTCCCATGTAATATCATTTGGTGTTTACTCTGTTCAGATTTTGAAAGTAAAACCAATTCTTTGGGTTACTGGACTTGAATTTTACTTCAAAAATGAGTTATAACTAAATGGAATAGCTAAATGGAATTAGTCTAGAAGTAAAAGAGAGATTTCCTTAATCACAACTAGCTTTAAAATCACCCCAGAGGTGACCAACCTCCAAAGGCAGCAGGTCTAAAATTAGGCCTAATTTCTATGTAGGGAAGATGCAGGGAGCTTTTAAGCAGGAAGAAGAGGTGGGGACCCTGTGGTTTTCATTTAACAAAGCCTGCAGTAGGCACTTGAGGAGTAGGGAGCAGAAAATACAATTTCCCACCTTAGACTCTGTGGCTATGCTGTTCAAAAGCCTATAAGGCAATTTAACAGATGTGAACAGTAATTACAGGAGATTGTGGAAGGGAAACAGGAGAAATTAGAAAGAGGGGATGAGAAGTGCAGAAAGAAGGGGGTAGAGAACCAGGTGCGAGTATACTTTAAGTCAGGACAAGAAAAACTGAAAGCCGAGAAATAACAAACTTTGATCTAGAGCGAGTGACCCACAAACCACTATAATATTGCATTTCTGTATTACCACAAAGGGAAGAGAAATACTAACTACCCAATATTTTTTATAAAGGAGAATAGGGCATATTGTGTTATCTTCTCAGTGCTTTAGCTGTGTAGTTATATTTTCTGGTGGCTCGGAGACAGAAACATTTGAGAGAGAAACCATTGAAGGTGTAGAGAATGGCAGGGCAGGAGAATGCATGGCAGAATAGTGGGAAAGAAGCAAGGGCAATGGTTGAACCTACAGCTGCCAAAGAAATAGTGGGAAAGTCAGAAAGAAAGGAATCCTAAAGTAAAGCAGCAAGGGGGGTGGGGGGAATTGAATGGCCCAGAGCAGAATATTTTCAGAGGTTACATGTCTTTTAGACTTCTACACACAGGGCATATATATGTTGGAGATTATCAGCATAAATGAGAGATACACTCATATTCGTTATATATATATACATATACATCTGTTTCACAGGTACAAGAACATTAAACTTTATTAAGTAAACATATGCTATATGCTTATGCATAATTGAGTTTTAAAAGTGGGACTCATCCATCCTTGATTTAAAAAACAGTTCTCCATCATAACTATAAAGTTTAAAGGCATTAGATGAAGCTCAGAGTTACCCCGAAATTTGGAATAATAGACTCCCTGCCCTTCACTCTCAGTAAGCTGTCAAATCTGTCACAGAGTGAGCATTAGTAGTTGTAGGAGGAATGAATGAATGAATGAATGCACTAAAGAATGAATGACAGAGGCCCCTGAAATGTGGAGATGGAATGGCTATTGGCTCTGTTAGGATTCCAGCTCTACCACTTGCTTTCCTGGGACTACTCTAGCTTCAATTGCTTCATCTGTAAAATCAGGTGAATATAAAGACCTACAACCCATAGTTTTGGAGAATTCAATGAGAAAATGGAGCTAAAGACTTAGCCCAGTGCCTATACATAGCAGTTTTAATTATACGGGTTACCTGCTGACACTATTATGGGGCCCATCTCAGAGCACAAGGTATAAGATCTGTCTTGGTCTATGGTTTTCCAGCCTAGAGATGTCTAAAATTAAGGCTGAGAAATGTGTTAGGTCTTGAAATTGCAAAATTACAAGCTTTTAGTGACATTAATATATATTTGCAGTTGGTACCTCAGCAAGACATTGGGAGGGCCACAGATAGAGATAGGAATAAAAAAGGAACCCAGAAAAGTAACTCAGTTCACAACTCTGGCACAATTGTGGTCACTTAGTAAATTCCCTTTTCAAGAGTGCCTGAGTCATTAAATGAGGATACATTTTGAGGGCACTGGGACACCATTTAATTGCAGGTTTCAGCAAGTTATTAAATGAGGCCCTAGTGGTTTGAAAACAATTAACGCGTCATTTAATAAATCGAACACCAGTATATTTGGAGGAGCCCAAGTGGCCTGAATGAGTTAATGCATGACCTTAAGTGTACAATTAATAACAGGAGTGTCATGGGCATTAAGAGAAATAAAGGTAACTGGCAATGAAAAGAATCAAAAGAGCTTGTCACCATATAAATTTAAAGAGCATACCAAAAAAAAGAGGGGGTCTACCATTTCCAAAAAATTTCAAATGGTTCTCAAGCATTTTATAAATAAGTCCTAACATAGAAGAATAATGAACACTAGCACTGAACCATCTTCTAAAAAAGCAATGAGTCAAAATTCAGGCTTTATTATATTATCATAAAAATGTTTCCCAGAGGTAGATGGTAGTTTTTCAACTAACTTCGGCAGAATGTAAGATCAAACCATGGGCTAAACTCAAAAAAGAAAGATTTATATCAAATTACTCCAGAGTATTTCATTAACACTCATGAGAGCCAAAATTCCTTTGGAGACACCTCCAAAGAATGCCATTTGGCACCATGAAAACCACCACTCTTGTTCTACATACTCCGGTGGTACAGGATCTTGCCTGATTTGCAGCAGGTGTCCCTCTTTAACGGTATTTTTAGTAATTGAGCTTTTCATTGATTTTACTACCCCTCCCCATCTACCCAGGTATGGCCAGACCTACCCAAAACCCCCGTTGTCTGACACACTTCTCAGAAGCCCGTCGACTGGCCATCTGCATCAATGCAGAATGGTCTGTTCCAATACTGTCTGTGTCTTTGTTCCATCTGCCTGATGTGATGTGTCCCTCACCTGTCCTGCACTTCCCTGATGGGGACTGTTTGCCTGTGACCTACTGCCATGCTCTAGTTATAATACTGTCACCCAGCCTGCTCGTCTCCTAGTCTCCTCACGCTACCTCTCCCTCCCTTAGATATCAATCTAATAGTAGGTCTAATTCACCCCAGTCCACTGCACTCTGCTGTAGGTAATCCAATCCTGTTCATTTTTTATTAAACAGTTATTTATTTATTTATTTATTTATTTATTTATTTATTTATTTATGGCTGTGTTGGGTCTTTGTTTCTGTGCGAGGGCTTTCTCTAGTTGTGGCAAGTGGGGGCCACTCTTCATCGCGGTGCGCGGGCCTCTCACTGTCGCAGCCTCTCTTGTTGCGGAGCACAGGCTCAGTAATTGTGGCTCACGGGCCTAGTTGCTCCGCGGCATGTGGGATCTTCCCAGGCCAGGGCTCGAACCCGTGTCCCCTGCATTGGCAGGCAGATTCTCAACCACTGCGCCACCAGGGACGCCCCTAATCCTGTTCATTTTTTAAATCGTTATTTTGAAGGCTGCCCAACAGTTTGCTGGAGATCAATAACAACAACAAAAAAGGACTTGTCCTGAAAAATAAAATCTGTAAGTTATGTCAAATCCTAGATACAGGTGAATACAGGTGAATATATGATTTCCCAATAATTTTAATACTCCCAGAATTCTCAGGGAGTAAAATTCATATCACCTTTGGTCAGATAAATATTTACTAAACAATATTTGCTTATCATTCTCTTGGCAAAGCTGACAACTCAGTCTGCTAGTTTACTTTTTAAATCTCAAGTAAAATAAAAGTATGAAGGGAAAGCTCTTTCAATGGCAAATGCTTTAGTTATAGCAAATCCATTAATACTTTCCCACAGGTGGACACCAAAGCCTCTTGCACTGGCAGAAGCAGAGTAGTACGTATTCTTCTCCCCAAGATTGCGCCTCAAAGTGCAATTAAACAATTACGCATGACAGAACGTGGGCTGCGCAGAAGTAATTCAAAATCTTGTTTTCTTCCCTTTTTTGGCTGGCTCAGCAGTAATGTCATCTTTAAATGACTTATATCCTGCTGATGTTGTCTATGTAATTATAAAAAGCTGTCCATCCTATTTCAAGCAATAATCTATTTTATTTTTACTTTTGTGTCGAATAACCTAAGTCTTAACATTTTAACATCTAAGCCAGGGGCAAATACTGTCTTTGATACCATTGCTATTTTTTTTTGAGTGGTCTGTATTACTTCATTCTCCATTGATTAACAAGGAACACATTCATGTTTTACATGTAAAGTGTATACCTGTAAGCACACATGTGCGTGCACACACACACACACACACTTTTTATTTAGCCTCCTCACTCTTGAGCCAAACTCTTGCTCAGATAAATCCAAGTTTCAATCACTAGCTTCTCTGATGAGAAGAGTATCACTGACTGTCAGTGATCCAGACTATAATGAACACATTATCTGTAACTACCAAAGAGACATAATTAAAAGATGAGAAAATATACATATAATATCTAGTTCTCTTCAAAGTAGTGTGTTCTTGGGACCCATAGGTGTTCCTGAGACCTTTTCAGGGGACCAGGAGGTCAAAACTATTTTCATAATACTACTGAGACATTACAGTTGACCCTTGAACATGAAGGTTAGAGGTGATGACCCCCACTCAGTTGAAAATCCTCATATAACTTTCGATTCCTCAAAAACTTAACTAGGAATAGCCTGCTGTTGACTGGAAGCCTTACCGATAACACAAATAACCAATTTATACATATTTTGTATCTTATATGTATATCTACATATATTTTATGCATTTATGACATACCTAATTTTTCTTAATTTTTTCAATATTTCCAGGTTGCATGATTAATATGTGAGTTTTTTCAAATTGTCAAAAACCTCCAAATTTTTTTCCAATATATTTATTTTATAAAATCCACATATAAGTGGACCTGTGCAGTTCAAATCTGTGTTGTTCAAGGGTCGAAAGGAATTGTCTTTTTCACTCTCAGTCTATCATAAGTCTACGGTGGGATTTTCTAGGGGTTATATGATGTGTAATAGCACAGGAGACTGAATGCTGAAGCAGATGGACCAATCTAGCCATCTTCTGTTAAGCTGAATTGGAGAAATTTACAAAAATGGAAAATATATTGCCACTCTTCTTACTAAGTGTTTTGTTTTCAGGAATATAGTATTTTTTCATTAAAATGGCATTTATGTAAACATGGAGTGAGTTTGTTATTTTAAAATGAATTATTAGGTAAATATTTTTAATTCACTTTTAATTTCTAATGTAAATATAGAGAGATATAGCTCACAATAAACAAATTACTAGCAATTTTTAAAAGTTTCAAGGGATCCTGAGAGAGAATCAAACATTTGAGCATCACTGATCTAAATGAAGATGAGCTTCTTTAGCACTGACATGTTTGAGGGGGAGAAGCTGGATGACTGAGACGCACATAGAATTTGAGGCCAGATGATTGCACTGAATTTTAATTTTCACTTTCCTCTCTTGATCCCTGTGATTGTTGTCAAGTCTGAAAAAAAAATTTTTTTAAAAGAAAGAAAGAAATTGCAGGAAAAGAGAGGCCAAAATATTGATCCTAGAGAGTACTATTTAAACTATTGCAATATTCCAGGAAAAAAAAAATAGGGGACGTAAGTGAGTTCTCAGCATTCTTTTCTTCCTCTTCATGGTAAATGACCAGCCCTTCGAGGTAAACTGTTATACACCATGTAGGACATAGAGTAAGTTACACAGAAGTAAAACAGGCAGAACATGATAATTTTCAGTTTTGAGTGTCATGCTATGGATTTAAAATCTGAACAAAATACATCTATTCATTGAAAAGAAGAAGATCAAGTTTTGATGACATCTATCACCACCAGCCAGGCTTTCTCACAACTGCTAAACACCTTCCATTCTTTTCATCATTCCTTATAAACCAAGCATTTTAACTTTCAACTGCTTTATTTTTCCTTAATAAATTTTAGTTCCCTTGAAGTGTAAGAAAGATGAACAGAGAAACCAGGACGCAAGCACAGGCAACCAATATAAAATGGGGCTCTCATCTTATTTGTTCTTAATTTTGTGCTTCTTTTAACGCTGGTCAAGGGGTCTCAGCTGGCCTTGTCAGAGTGTTGGCTAATACTGAACTTACATTAAGCAAATGTTTTTTGTTTTTTGTTTTTTTTTTTAAACATCTTTATTGAAGTATAATTGCCTTACAATAGTGTGTTAGCTTCTGCTTTTTAACAAAGTGAATCAGTTATACATATACAATATGTTCCCATTTCTCTTCCCTCTTGCATCTCCCTCCCTCCCACCCTCCCCATCCCACCCCTCTGGGTGGTCACAAAGCACCGAGTTGATCTCCCTGTGCTATGCAGCTGCTTCCCACTAGTTATCTATTTTACATTTGGTAGTGTATATATGTCCATGACACTCTCTTACCCTGTCACATCTCACCCCACCCCCTCCCCATATCCTCAAGTCCATTCTCTAGTAGGTCTGTGTCTTTCTTCCCGTCTTGCCACTAGGTTCTTCATGGCCTTTTTTTTTTTTCCCCTTAGATTCCGTATATGTGTGTTAGCATACTGTATTTGTTTTTCTCTTTCTGACTTACTTCACTCTGTATGACAGACTCTAACTCCATCCACCTCATTACAAATACCTCCATTTCATTTCTTTTGATGGCTGAGTAATATTCCATTGTATATATGTGCCACATCTTCTTTATCCATTCATCTGTCGATGGACATTTAGGTTGCTTCCATGTCCTGGCTATTGTAAATAGAGCTGCAATGAACATTTTGGTACATGACTCTTTTTGACCTATGGTTTTCTCAGGGTATATGCCCAGTAGTGGGATTGCTGGGTCGTATGGTAGTTCTATTTGTAGTTTTTTAAGGAACCTCCATACTGTTCTCCATAGTGGCTGTATCAATTTACATTCCCACCAGCAGTGCAAGAGTGTTCCCTTTCCTCCACACCCTCTCCAGCATTTATTGTTTCTAGATTTTTTGATGATGGCCATTCTGACCGGTGTGAGATGATATCTCATTGTAGTTTTGATTTGCATTTCTCTAATGATTAATGATGTTGAGCATTCTTTCATGTGTCTGTAGGCCATCTGTATATCTCCTTTGGAGAAATGTCTATTTAGATCTTCTGCCCATTTTTGGATTGGGTTGTTCGTTTTTTTGTTATTGAGCTGCGTGAGCTGCTTGTAAATCTTGGAGATTAATCCTTTGTCAGTTGCTTCATTTGCAAATATTTTCTCCCATTCTGAGGGTTGTCTTTTGGTCTTGTTTATGGTTTCCTTTGCTGTGCAAAAGCTTTTAAGTTTCATTAGGTCCCATTTGTTTATTTGTGTTCTTATTTCCATTTCTCTGGGAGCTGGGTCAAAAAGAATCTTGCTGTGATGTATGTCATAGAGTGTTCTGCCTATGTTTTCCTCTAAGAGTTTGATAGTGTCTGGCCTTACACTTAGGTCTTTAATCCATTTTGAGTTTATTTTTGTGCATGGTGTCAGGGAGTGTTCTAATTTCATACTTTTACATGTTCCTGTCCAATTTTCCCAGCACCACTTATTGAAGAGGCTGTCTTTTCTCCACTGTATATGCTTGCCTCCTTTATCAAAGATAAGGTGACCATATGTGTGTGGGTTTATCTCTGGGCTTTCTATCCTGTTCCATTGATCTATATTTCTGTTTTTGTGCCAGTACCAAACTGTCTTGATTACTGAAGCTTTGTAATATAGTCTGAAGTCAGGGAGCCTGATTCCCCCAGCTCCATTTTTCGTTCTCAAGATTGCTTTGGCTATTCGGGGTCTTTTGTGTTTCCATACAAATTGTGAAATTTTTTGTTCTAGTTCTGTGAAAAATGCCAGTGGTAGTTTGATAGGGATTGCATTGAATCTGTAGATTGCTTTGGGTAGTAGAGTCATTTTCACAATGTTGATTCTTCCAATCCAGGAACATGGTATATCTCTCCATCTATTTGTATCCTCTTTAATTTCTTTCATCAGTGTCTTATAATTTTCTGCATACAGGTCTTTTGTCTCCTTAGGTAGGTTTATTCCTAGATATTTTATTCTTTTTGTTGCAATGGTAAATGGGAGTGTTTTCTTAATTTCACTTTCAGATTTTTCGTCATTAGTGTATAGAAATGCAAGAGATTTCTGTGCATTAATTTTGTATCCTGCTACTTTACCAAATTCATTGATTAGCTCTAGGAGTTTTCTGGTAGCATCTTTAGGATTCTCTATGTATAGTATCATGTCATCTGCAAATAGTGACAGCTTTACTTCTTCTTTTCCGATTTGGATTCCTTTTATTTCTTTGTCTTCTCTGATTGCTGTGGCTAACACTTCCAAAACTATGTTGAATAATAGTGGTGAGACTGGGCAACCTTGTCTTGTTCCTGATCTTAGTGGAAATGGTTTCAGTTTTTCACCATTGAGGACAATGTTGGCTGTGGGTTTGTCATATATGGCCTTTATTATGTTGAGGAAAGTTCCCTCTATGCCTACTTTCTGCAGGGCTTTTATCATAAATGGGTGTTGAATTTTGTCGAAAGCTTTCTCTGCATCTATTGAGATGATCATATGGTTTTTCTCCTTCAATTTGTTAATATGGTGTATCACATTGATTGATTTGCGTATATTGAAGAATCCTTGCATTCCTGGGATAAACCCCACTTGATCATGGTGTATGATCCTTTTAATGTGCTGTTGGATTCTGTTTGCTAGTATTTTGTTGAGGATTTTTGCATCTATGTTCATCAGTGATATTGGCCTGTAGTTTTCTTTCTTTGTGACATCTTTGTCTGGTTTTGGTATCAGGGTGATGGTGGCCTCGTAGAATGAGTTTGGGAGTGTTCCTCCCTCTGCAATATTTTGGAAGAGTTTGAGAAGGATAGGTGTTAGCTCTTCTCTAAATGTTTGATAGAATTCGCCTGTGAAGCCATCTGGTCCTGGGCTTTTGTTTGTTGGAAGATTTTTAATCACAGTTTCAATTTCAGTGCTTGTGATTGGTCTGTTCATATTTTCTATTTCTTCCTGGTTCAGTCTCGGCAGTTTGTGCATTTCTAAGAATCTGTCCATTTCTTCCAGGTTGTCCATTTTATTGGCATAGAGTTGCTTGTAGTAATCTCTCATGATCTTTTGTATTTCTGCAGTGTCAGTGGTTACTTCTCCTTTTTCATTTCTAATTCTATTGATCTGAGTCTTCTCCCTTTTTCTCTTGATGAGTCTGGCTAATGGTTTATCAATTTTGTTTATCTTCTCAAAGAACCAGCTTTTAGTTTCATTGATTTTTGCTATTGTTTCCTTCATTTCTTTTTCATTTATTTCTGACCTGATCTTTATAATTTCTTTCCTTCTGCTGGCTTTGGGGTTTTTTTGTTCTTCTTTCTCTAATTGCTTTAGGTGCAAGGTTAGGTTGTTTATTCGAGATGTTGCCTGTTTCTTGAGGTAGGCTTGTATTGCTATAAACTTCCCTCTTAGCACTGCTTTTGCTGCGTCCCATAGGTTTTGGGTCGTCGTGTCTCCATTGTCATTTGTTTCTAGGTATTTTTTGATTTCCCCTTTGATTTCTTCAGTAATCACTTCGTTATTAAGTAATGTATTGTGTAGCCTCCATGTGTTTGTATTTTTTACAGATCTTTTCCTGTAATTGATATCTAGTCTCATAGCGTTGTGGTCGGAAAAGATACTTGATACGATTTCAATTTTCTTAAATTTACCAAGGCTTGATTTGTGACCCAAGATATGATCTATCCTGGAGAATGTTCCATGAGCACTTGAGAAAAATGTGTATTCTGTTGTTTTTGGGTGGAATGTCCTATAAATATCAATTAAGTCCATCTTGTTTAATGTATCATTTAAAGCTTGTGTTTCCTTATTTATTTTCATTTTGGATGATCTGTCCATTGGTGAAAGTGGGGTGTTAAAGTCCCCTACTATGATTGTGTTGCTGTCAATTTCCCCTTTTATGGCTGTTAGTATTTGCCTTATGTATTGAGGTGCTCCTATGTTGGGTGCATAAATATTTACAATTGTTATACCTTCCTCTTGGATCGATCCCTTGATCATTATATAGTGTCCTTCTTTGTCTCTTGTAATAGTCTTTATTTTAAAGTCTATTTTGTCTGATATGAGAATTGCTACTCCAGCTTTCTTTTGATTTCCATTTGCATGGAATATCTTTTTCCATCCCCTCACTTTCAGTCTGTATGTGTCTCTAGGTCTGAAGTGGGTCTCTTGTAGACAGCATATATATGGGTCTTGTTTTTGTATCCATTCAGCCAGCCTGTGTCTTTTGGTGGGAGCATTTAATCCATTTACATTCAAGGTAATTATCGATATGTATGTTCCTATTCCCATTTTCTTAAATGTATTGGGTTTGTTATTGTAGGTGTTTTCCTTCTCTTGTGTTTCTTGCCTAGAGAATTTCCTTTAGCATTTGTTGTAAAGCTGGTTTGGTGGTGCTGAACTCCCTTAGCTTTTGCTTGTCTGTAAAGGTCTTAATTTCTCCATCGAATCTGAATGAGATCCTTGCTGGGTAGAGTAATCTTGGTTGTAGGTTTTTCTCCTTCATCACTTTAAGTATATCCTGCCACTCCCTTCTGGCTTGCAGAGTTTCTGCTGATAGATCAGATGTTAACCTTATGGGGATTCCCTTGTGTGTTATTTGTTTTTTTTCCCTTGCTGCCTTTAATATGTTTTCCTTATATTTAATTTTTGACAGTTTGATTAATATGTGTCTTGGCGTGTTCCTCCTTGGGTTTATCCTGTATGGGACTCTCTGTGCTTCCAGGACTTGATTAACTATTTCCTTTCCCATATTAGGGAAGTTTTCAACTATAATCTCTTCAAAAATTTTCTCAGTCCCTTTCTTTTTCTCTTCTTCTTCTGGTACCCCTATAATTCGAATGTTGGCACGTTTAATGTTGTCCCAGAGGTCCCTGAGACTGTCCTCAGTTCTTTTCATTCTTTTTTCTTTATCCTGCTCTGTAGTAGTTATTTCCACCATTTTATCTTCCAGGTCACTTATCCTTTCTTCTGCCTCAGTTATTCTACTATTGATCCCATCTAGAGTATTTTTGATTTCATTTATTGTGTTTTTCATCATTGCTTGGTTCCTCTTTAGTTCTTCTACATCCTTGTTAAATGTTTCTTGCATTTTGTCTATTCTATTTCCAAGATTTTGGATCATCCTTACTATCATTATTCTGAATTCTTTTTCAGGTAGACTACCTATTTCCTCTTCATTTGTTAAGTCCAGTGTGTTTTGAGCCTGCTCCTTCATCTGCTGTGTGTTTTTCTGTTGTCTCATTTTGCCTATCTTACTGTGCTTGGGGTCTCCTTTTCACAGGCTGCAGGTTCGTAGTTCCCTTTGTTTTTGGTATCTGTCGCCAGTGGCTAAGGTTGGTTCAGTGGGTTGTGTAGGCTTCCTGGTGGAGGGAACTAGTGCCTGAGTTCTGGTGGATGAGGCTAGATGTTGTCTTTCTGGTGGGCACGTCCATGTCTGGTGGTGTATTTTGTGGTGTCTGTGGCCTTATTATGATTTTAGGCAGCCTCTCTGCCAATGGATGGGGTTGTGTTCCTGTCTAGCTAGTTGTTTGGCATAGGATGTCCAGCACTGTAGCTTGCTGGTCGTTGAGTGAAGCTGGGTCTTGATGTTGAGATGGAGATCTCTGGGAGATTTTTGCCGTTTGGTATTACGTGGAGCTGGGAGGTCTCTTGTGGACCAGTGTCCTGAGGTTGGCTCTCCCACCTCAGAAGCACGGCCCTGATGCCTGGCTGGAGCACCAAGAGCCTTTCATCCACACAGCTCAGAGTAAAAGGGAGAAAAAATAGAAAGAAAGAAAGAAAGAAAGAGGCTATAGTATAGTGAAGTAAAATAAAGCTATTGTAAAGCAAAGCTATACAGACAAAATCTCACCCAGAAGCATATACATATACACTCACAAAAAAAAGGAAAAGGGGAAAAATTAATATCTCCTGCTCCCAGAGTCCACCTCCTGAATTTGGGCTGATTCGTTGTCTATTCAGGTATTCAGCAGATGCAGGCACATCCAGTTGTTTGTGGAGCTTTAATCCGCTGCTTCTGAGGCTGCTGGGAGAGATTTCCCCTTCTCTTCCCTGTTCGCACAGCTCCTGGGGTTCAGCTTTGGATTTGGACCCGCCTCTGCGTGTAGGTCGCCCGAGGGCGTCTGTTCCCCCGCCCAGACAGGACGGGGTTAAAGGAGCAGCTGCTTCGGGGGCTCTGGCTCACCCAGGCCGCGGGGAGGGAGGGGTACAGAGGAGGCGGGGCGAGCCTGCGGCGTCAGAGGCCGGCGTGACGTTGCACCAGCCTGAGGCGCGCAGTGCGTTCTCCCGGGGATGTTGTCCCCGGATCCCGGGACCCTGGCAGTGGCGGGCTGCACAGGCTACCGGGAGGGTTGGTGTGGAGAGTGACCTGTGCTCACACACAGGCTTTTTGGAGGCGGCAGCAGCAGCCCCAGCGTCTCATGCCCGTCTCTGGGGTCCGCGCTGATAACCGCGGCTCGCGCCCTTCTCTGGAGTTCGTTTAGGCGGCGCTCTGAATCCCCTCTCCCTGCGCGCAGCGAAACAAAGAGGCAAGAAAAAGTCTCTTGCCTCTTCGGCAGCTGCAGACCTTTTCCCCGTCTCCCTCCCAGCTAGCTGTGGTGCGCCAACCCCTTCAGGCTGTGTTCACGCCGCCAGCCCCAGTCCTCTCCCTGCGATCCGACCGCAGCCTGAGCCTCAGCTCCCAGCCCCGCCCGCCCCGGCGGGTGAGCAGACAAGCCTCTCGGGCTGGTGAGTGCTACTCGGCGCCGAGCCTCTGTGCGGGAGTCTCTCCGTTTTTCCCTCTGCGCCCCTGTTGCTGTGGGATCCGCGCTGATAGCCGCGGCTCGCGCCCTTCTCTGGAGTTCGTTTAGGCGGCGCTCTGAATCCCCTCTCCTTGCCCGCCGCGAAACAAAGAGGCAAGAAAAAGTCTCTTGCCTCTTTGGCAGCCGCAGACTTTTTCCCCGGACTCCCTCCGGGCTAGCTGTGGTGTGCCAACCCCTTCAGGCTGTGTTCACGCCGCCAGCCCCAGTCCTCTCCCTGCGATCCGACTGAAGCTGAGCCTCAGCTCCCAGCCCCGCCCGCCCCGGCGGGGGAGCAAACAAGCCTCTTGGGCTGCTGAGTGCTACTCGGCGCCGAGCCTCTGTGCGGGAACCTCTCCGTTTTTCCCTCTGCGCCCCTGTTGCTGTGGGATCCGCGCTGATAGCCGCGGCTCGCACCCATCTCTGGAGTTCGTTTAGGCGGCGCTCTGAATCCCCTCTCCTTGCCCGCCGCGAAACAAAGAGGCGAGAAAAAGTCTCTTGCCTCTTCGGCAGCTGCAGACTTTTTCCCGGACTCCCTCCGGGCTAGCTGTGGTGCGCTAACCCCTTCAGGCTGTGTTCACGCTGCCAGCCCCAGTCCTCTCCCTGCGATCCGAACGGAAGCCGAGCCTCAGCTCCCAGCCCCGCCCGCCCCGGCAGGTGAGCAGACAAGCCTCTCGGGCTGGTGAGTGCTGGTCGGCACTGCTCCTCCGTGCGGGAGTCTCTCCGCTTTGCCCTCCGCACCCCTGTGGCTGCGCTCTCCTCCGTGGCTCCGAAGCTTCCCCCCTCCGCCACCCGCAGTCTCCGCCCGCGAAGGGGCTCCTAGTGCGTGGAAACCTTTCCTCCTTCACAGCTCCCTCCCACTGGTGCAGGTGCCGTCCCTATTCTTTTGTTTCTGTTATTTCTTTTTTCTTTTGCCCTACCCCAGTACGGGGGGAGTTTCTTGCCTTTTTGGAGGTCGGACGTTTTCTGCCAGCGTTCAGTGGGTGTTCTGTAGGAGCAGTTCCACGTGTAGATGTATTTCTACTGTATCTGTGGGAAGGAAGGTGATCTCCGCGTCTTACTCTTCCGCCATCTTCTCCAATCCCCCAAGCAAATGTTTTTAACATATGCTACTGTTTATCCACATCTCATCCATTCGATCACAGTTGTATCTTTGAATCCAAGTGCAGAATTTAATATTTGGTTTTACAAGCCTTTCACACTATTATATCTGATTCACTGACTTAGCTCTACCGCACGGCTTCACGACATCTATTTACGGAAGCAGGACAGCAGGAAAAGAACTGCCTGACTTTGGAGTCAGACAGAACTGAGTTTTAGTCCTGGATCGGCCGGTTGACTATCTGATTTCTCCAAAGCCTGCCTAACCTCTTCCTCCATCTTTCCATTATTAGCCCAAACATTTTGTTGACCTCCTAATATTGACCTTCTGGGTTTCTTGTTCTCTTTAATTAAAGAATGCAAATTCTCTGATCTCTTAGTCTTTATTGTTATATTCAGGGGAACATCCCTACTGTAGAATAATGAACTGATGTTTAATGTGTGTGTGAAGTTGTAGCAAAAATAAATGTAAATGAAATTTTTAAGATCTTGTGATGAAAAGCAAGCAACTCTGAATTTGTATTACCCCAAATTTTATTATAAACATTCAAATTGCTTCAGTACCAGCCAGAGTTCCACAATGAGGAATCCATCAAAAGAAAAGTCTGCTAGTCACTTAAGCAGGCACTTAGAAATTACTCAATATCAACTTTAATTAAAACATGTTGAATTTTAATACGTGAACTTGAGCTGGAACCAGCAGTCAAAACCTTGCCAAAATAAATGTCTACCAGCATAAGATAATTATATGAAGAAGTAACTGGAACATTAAGGTAAGCTAGGGAGTTTTTCAGCCTAATCAGAAAGACAACATTGATAATTTGTAGAATGTAAATATTTAAATATGGGCTCTGTATAATAATAAGATATATCAAATATATGAAATATAATGACGCAATAACTTAAAACTGCTAATTACAATGCCTTCTGCAACACCACACTAGTGAAGTTATCTACACTTATTGGCAGTTTCAATAATTGAGAAATTTATAAATAATTTCATTTAGCCCTTTAATCAACTACTGTAGTTCTTTAACCTTTTTCATTTACCAATACTGTTACAGATCTTTAAGGTTTTTGTCGTCACATCCGCCTTATCAAGCAACTGAGAGCAGCTTTGTAAGACTTTGTATATGGGATGTTAAAACAAGTTGTGGAAAAGGAGAAAAACTCTGTTAGAAACTGTCATCTGCCACCATATAGTTGATATCAATCAGTAAATATAGTAGCTATTTCACAAAATTGTAAAGTTGCCTCACAGTTACTAATTCAATCAAACTATTTTTGTAATTAGTCTAAGCTGTAGGCATTAAAAGGCTCACAATGTAAAGGAGACATTGGGGGAGAAAGTGAAAGACTCCATTCTTAAAAGAAATTTACACCTTATACCTAAAGTTCAGAGGCAGGAGAAATGGGAGGTATCTAAGATACTGGAAAAAAACCTAATTCATTTGAAGACTTAAGCAGGTTCAAAGCTCATTTGAGCACAACTTCATTTTAAATTACTCTTGTGTAAACATAATATTTGGAATCTTTTATTATAAAAATTCAAATGAGATAATTGATAGGAAAATGTTTTGAAAACTCCTAAGAACTATTGATATAAATATATGAGGTTATTTTAAAAATTATTTTGCTGACTTCTATAGTATTTTAGATGGTACTTAAAGAAGCAGAAATTGAGAAAAAAAAAAAAAAGAACATTCCAGGGGTAAAAACAGCTTGAAACAAGGGAGAAGCATTAAAGTACAAATATAGTATGAGTTGCCTGGGGCATAAGGTCTACACAGAGAATGAGAGTCAAGATAGAAGAAGTTGAAAGAAGATAGACAATTCATAAAAAGCTTTGGATGCTTTATTTCATAGAGAATTCCAAAATAGCCCTCTGCCTAACACACTGCATGTGACATTACTAACATTAATAATGTGTTTTTAAGAGTAAATATAATCAAGAATACTTTTCTCGGGCTTCCCTGGTGGCGCAGTGGTTGAGAATCTGCCTGCCAATGCAGGGAACACGGGTTCGAGCCCTGGTCTGGGAAGATCCCACATGCCGCGGAGCAGCTAGGCCCGTGAGCCACAACTACTGAGCCTGCGCGTCTGGAGCCTGTGCTCCGCAACAAGAGAGGCTGCGATAGTGAGAGGCCCGCGCACTGCGATGAAGATTGGCCCCCGCTTGCCGCAACTAGAGAAAGCCCTCGCACAGAAACGAAGACCCAACACAGCCATAAATTAATTAATTAATTAAAAAAAAAGAAAGAAAAAGGATACTTTTCTCACTGATTTCAAATAGAAAAGAATAATAAAAAAAAAACAGTATTCAAGTTGGCCATGTAATAGATACCACAGAATACCAAAAAATAACTCGTTAACATACTTCAAAAAGTGGTCACCCAAGCTTTAAACTACTGATTATCACATTGTGCTTTTAATGTTTTTAAACCGTGCCTACACATTTTATCCTTAAGCACGGTCTAAAGTATTATCTCATGTTGTGGTTTCTTAAGCAGAATGATTCTGCTATTCCAGAATAATTTCAGTCCACATGAATCAAAGCAACTGAAAATTTGTTTCAAAACTCCCCATAGGAAGATTTTTATTTTTCAACTGCACAACAGAAGGAAATAAAAAGCCCCTAGATTAAGGGTTTCTAAATATTCATTATGGTCAAGTTTACTAAATCAGCTTACTGACAATGAAAATCAGAGGTAGGTCAGCCACAATCTTGCATGATCTACTTGTCACCTGTATTGCCCACAGTAAGTTCCAAATTGGTGACCCACTTTCACTTCCTTCATACTTCAACCCATCTTAGAGAACACAGCTAAATTAATCCTTCTAAATGCACTTTTACTGCATGTTTCTAATCTTATGCCTTCAGTGGATTCTCACTGCCTACTGAAGTAATTATAACCTCCTCAGCTGGAAATGCAAGGCCTTCTACAATACGGCCATGGAGCAGCTCATGGCCTCAGAGTCCCTCATCCCACCCCTATGTCTACACTACAGTCCACGATTCTAAACTAACTCTTACTTGTCAAATACACATCACAGTTTCCCAGAACTATACCTTTGATAATGTTTTCCCTTCCCACAAAATAGGCACTGCATGCTGACTGCACTTAACAGCATTAGCACTTTTTTTTTACACTTCTACTGATTCCATGTGCCATCTCTTCCTGGGAGACAGATTCCTTCCAGGGTGATCCTTTACTTGGCTTCTCAACCATGAAGATGCTGTAATTTCTCTGACCAGATGTGGTGGCTTCAACCTTTGTATTTCTAGAGTACACTTCAGCTTCTAAAGTGTTTGCTTACTTACTCTGTGTCCAATTCTATTTGTTCCATCTTTTATCCTTCTATCCTTTATCCTCTCCCTCACCTGCATCCGTAGACCAACGTGACCGCTCTGCCCTAAATATCTTTTGGAAGGTAGATAAGGCATAAGTAATTCAATAAACCCATAATTTGGTTATATTCTCTTTAAGGCAAAAGACCATGCTTTGCTCGCAATAGAGTAAGTCCTTTGGTGCTTGTAAATAACATGGTG
The DNA here is from genome assembly GCF_949987535.1 of Balaenoptera acutorostrata. Classification (NCBI taxonomy): domain Eukaryota; kingdom Metazoa; phylum Chordata; class Mammalia; order Artiodactyla; family Balaenopteridae; genus Balaenoptera; species Balaenoptera acutorostrata. Next base: position 15,536,178 of record NC_080066.1, read on the forward strand.
TCTAAACTTTCATTGCAGCCGCAGTTTTTTTTTTTTTTTTCCAAGTACCTTATAGACTTACCCTACACAATACTAAAATAGCTGAATGGAAAAAGAAAGTTTCAAACAGTAACATGTTTTGTATATAAATCACTAAATATAGATATATTTGTTAAAATGCAAGCACCTGGCAAAATGTCCCAGCATATAATGGGCATTTAAAATTTAATAATTAGAATAATTTGATACATGTATATTCACACATAGAGATACAAAACTCATGGATTGCCTGAATTCATACAAAATGGCATCTAAATATTCTAGTAAATAAGAAATTGCCTATTAATCAGCAAACCTCAGCTGAATGCATTCTATAAGCCCAGCACTATAATACCCACACAATATTTTATAGGTCATCAATGCTAACGACAGCCTAAAAATTTCAAGTATAATCATGCCTATACTTTGCATTTTGTTCTTAATGATGTTCTGAAAAGTTGTAACTCTCAGAATTCTAATTAGCTGTCATCTTATTGCTTTAATCCCCTAAATGAAGGGATCTTACTTTTTTTCATTACAGGTGCCTAAGAAATTTGGATCCCCAGATTTTGCAATGATTCACTGGCTAATACTACTGGCAGAGATAAGAATAGCTCCCTGACTTTAAAGACCAGTCAGCATGCCTAAGGCAGTGGCATCAATAAAAACTAAGGAAGTTTAGAATCAGACAATACAATAAAAAGGAAACATCCTCTACATGTGTTGGGAAGAAGCCCTCTGTTTAGCTTCCCCATGCTGTGACTCAAGTTTGCTGTCAATTCTGAGAGAAAATCCAAACGCCTATTGAGAGCCATTTCAAAATAGCATGACACTCAGAAGAAGCCAGAGTTCATTTCATAGTCCTCTCTAATGTGTGGAAGATGACAGGGTGATTTGAAACTGAAAAACATTAGCAGAAAAAAAGACAAAATAATTTGCTTTGGCAATAAAAACAAATTGAGCTGCGAAAAGTATGCAGTGCAATTAATAAATCAGAAAGACTTTCAACCATGTTAGCTTCAATTAACTATTGGGGGTAAGGACAGCTCACTGACGGATTAAATTATCAAACGTCAATGAGCACGTTAAAGGAGTTTGCCTAGAATTGAGCAGTCTAGTTATCCAAAGATTTTCTTTGGGAATTCTATCATTCCCAGAAAAAGTATTCTACTTAAACTCGACTCAAGCCGGCATTTATTGATGCAATGTGCAATTTGCAAAGTTTTTAAAATGTTTATGCCCTTTTCAAAAAATATATATTTATTTTAAAATCTAAGACGTGGGGAAGAGCATTTATTTATTTATTTACTTTTGGCTGAGTTGGGTCTTCGTTGCTGCACGCGGGCTTTCTCTAGTTCTGGCGAGCAGGGGCTACTCTTCGTCACGTTGCGCGGGCTTCTCATTGCAGTGGCTTCTCTTGTTGCAGAGCACGGGCTCTGGGCACGCGGGCTTCAGAAATTGTGGCCCGCGGGCTCCAGAGCGCAGACTCAGTAGTTGTGGCTCACGGGCTTAGCTGCTCCGCGGCATATGGGATCTTCCCAGACTAGGGCTCGAACCCGTGTCCCCTGCATTGGTAGGCGGATTCTTAACCACTGTGCCACCAGGGAAGCCCGGAAAGAGCATTTATAAAGCTAAATATTATAAATGTATATTTTAAAAAATTCTTTAAGATGTAAATAAAAATTCAAAAACATTTTTAAAGTGGGGAAATAATATAATTCCAGTCTTCTGTTTTGAGGTGAGATAGGCCCATGAATGATAAAATTTCAAGTCTGATGTAAACTACAAGTGATGCTCAGGTGATATTTTCCAAATATTTATATTTACATATCTTATAGTCAATATTTTGTAAGAAATACATTTATAACTGATTAAGCAGTAATTCTAAGCCTTTGCCAAATTCTTTCTTGCTCAACCCCACTCTAAATATCTTCGCTACCCATATTCTCCAATGCATCTTCCCAAAAAGGCAAGGTTGATTAGGTAGTTATCTGCTACAGCAATGTTACCTGAGGCTGCTTTAAGCTCCTCCCACCCCAAGGTATTTGCTGGCATTATGTTAAGTGGCATACATTCTTCCACTGATGCTAACCCATGCTGAAGCCCAAGGAAGAGAAAGGAAAACATGCTAATGCTTTATAGAATATATTTTAACCACTGTAATAGAGGTAGGCCACAGTTCTGGGTCAGAGAGTGGTTTTGCTGCATAAAGTCATGCAGTCACCCAGCTCCCTTCCACTTCATTGCTCTACTATGGCCTTGTCCTTGAATTCCTAGTTGAAGCTGGGTCACCAGATCTCCATTCCAGCCCCCATGGAGAGGAAGCAATAGGCAATGATGCAGGCACTGCAAACATTTCTGTGATTGGCAAAAACCTAGTCACATGGTCATACCTGGATGCATAGGTGGGTAAGAAAAACATCATTACTAGCTAAGTAGCCATATGCCCAACTCAAAATTGTTTTACTCTGGAAGAATAGAGAATGAATTTCATGGGCAAAAAGCAAATTATAGAGTTGGATTTAAATACAATGTAATAGAAATAATGGTAACCCAGGAAAGCTTGATATAGTCCCAGCTCTGATACTACTATCTGCACGCATTGGAGAAGTCATTTAATCTCTGTCTCTCTCTCTCTCTTCCTGATTTTAGTCATACAGATTAAAGAGTTTTAATCACAATGTTGCTAATGTCGTTTTATCTCCACAGAATTCAATCTTTTTATATTCAGTGGGACTCAAACAACTTTTGAGGTCATCTTCACATTCTTGACTGAATTTGCATTTTAAATAAAATCACCTGTTTTCTAGATTTCTCTCAATTTGACAACCTATGGCTAATACTAATTTAATTATCAAAAGATGAAATATGTTTTGTATGAGATTTTTTAAGCACCTGTAATATAATATCACTGATGAAAAATCCGAATTTCACAACTGTAACCTAGCCAAAGCTAATAATATTTAACCTGGCAACAGTGAACAGTTGTTAGAGGCAGAAATGCTTCTTCTATCTGCCAAGAGATAATGTCGTGATCAAGAATCTGAGAAACACTGTGAAATTAAATGGAAAAAAAACCCTGATATATGTGGTTGCTATAACTAGACACACTCAGGAGTGATTCTGTCATAATTATTCAGATTTACTGATGCTTTGGTTCCTCTTAAAGAATTGTTTTTAAAAATCTTTTCCTTTTAGAGAGGAAACTAGACCCCACAGTACAATGTTGGTTGAGAAACTAGACATCACAGTTTTGTATACATTTCACCACAGTCAAGCTGGGGAAGATATCTAGTTTCTATGAAGATTTTCAAATCTTGATGCACAAGTTTTTCTTATTGGTTTCAAAATATCTTCTAAAGTTAGCAAAACTCATTTTGCCACAAATGGAAAAGATCTCTTACTCTGTAATCCTAAATCCCTCCCTCCTAACCTATGTTATTTTCCCTTCTGGTTCCTTTTCCACTCTCCCAGAACCATAGTGCAAATAAGACTTGAAAATAAGAAATGGAGAAGGATCAATTATGGACCAGCTCTTGGACTCATAACCCCCACCACTGATTATCATCTAACTTTGTGGAGTTCATCGGAAGAAAAAGCTCCAAGTGAATGTTAAGATTTTGTTGTTGTTGTCAGAAGGCAAAGGTTACCCAAAATTTCAGGAGTAAATTTGCATTGAGTGCTTCTGCATATATCAAGAAAATCAACATGCTGAGCTTTTCCCTCTTAATTAAAATGTCCCATATTTCATATGACATCGAAAGGGAGACAGATGACAAAATCGCTCACTTCTCTGATTCTCAGACAAACTCGAATTTTATTTTATCTTGAAGGAAATTATACAGTTAAAGGAAACAGAAATTTTGCTGTTGACTTCTTAGAAAAGTTGAACTAATTACATTAACTCATATTTCCATCTCCACTGTAAGACACAAATTCACAGCAAGAACTCTAAATCCTATTTGCACTCAGCTGAGCATTCTGGGAAGAGACTGAACAGAGATTAGTTTGTGCACACATGCACTCTCTCTCTCTCACACACACATACACACACACACACACACTATAGAGTATCTTTATTTATATTGCACTTATTCTTCATTTCCTTGACAAATTTTGGATGTTTTACTGCCCCTATGACTATTAATTACCAATGTTGTTAGCTGGCTTAAACTTAACTTGTTTTTTAAATTTACCAATTAAAATATTTCTAAAAACTAACATTATCCCTTTTTAGTCTCTCAGATTATTCTTTCTTAAAACACACACACACACACACATATTATTCTTTTACCTCCATGATATTAAGTTCAACTTTTGGTTATTTATTCTTCATGACACAATTAATGAGTGAAACTGAACAAGAGCCATTGACTACACTCAGCATTCTTTCCTGTTTATTTTCCACCACTGCTACATCTTCTAAAGTTAACTGAAAAACAAACATGGCAATTTTCTGCCTTTTACACCACTTTCCTTGTTAAATCCCACAGAAGCACATGGCTGAGCGTATAATACGAAGCACCTGGGAACCGCTTTGGCTTTATGATATAATTTTTGGACCTTCAATCTGAAATGTTTCATTAGAACAATATGATTGACTCAAAGGGTGATACTGTTAGAAGGTGCCAGAGAAGTCATTTAGAATAATCATCTACCCCTTGGAGAGATCCCCTCCCCAGCATTTCTGACAGTTACTCTCCTAGATCGCATGAAGTTTAAATTCCTCAGCCTGGCTCAAGAACCTCCAAGAACAGTGCCGATGAACAAGCCCAGCCTCACCTCTGACAAATCCCCTAACGCCAGTCACCCTGCAGCCGGCCTTCCCCACTCCCCTGCACAAGCACTCTGCTTCTCTGGCTTGCAGTCCCTTTGCCTGAAACACGCTCTGCCTCCATCTGTGCCTGCTAACGACATCACATCCGCCCCTCCTTGCCCAGTTCAAGTGGTATTTCTTTCAAGGGGCCTTTGCCTCGTCTTGCCCCAGCTCCCAAACAGCAAACCCCCTTTCTGCACCTGGCTCCCTGCGCGCCTCAGCAAGGCACACCTGTCCTCTAGCACTGAGCATGCTGCGCCCTGTGTTTGGAGCGTTTGATGTGTGTCGTACTTATCCCTCTTCCATGTACAGCTCTCTGAGGGCAGGGAGTCCACTGCCTGCCATTTCTACATGCTACAAAGTCTTTTGTATCAAACAGGTTCAAGGGTCAACAACCGAGGTTGTGGAAACAAGTATAGGGCAGGAAAGAGAGAGTGTTGATGATGTGTCTCTGTTGAAATTTCTGAAATTTCAGAAAAAGTAAGTTGCCCTCCTCGACACTAACCAGTAAGAGGAGATCCAAATTTCAAAGAAATTTCTTCTGTGTTTGCCTAATATAAATTGTTTCTAAACAGAAGAAAAGACTTTATCTTCAATACTCCCCATGCTTTCCACTTCATGCCATTTTTCTGCCACTGTCCCAGAAAATGCCACTCATTCTTCAGGCCCATTGGTAGGACCACTCTTTTCACTGATTTCACTGGCTGCAGTAAGCAGAGATAACCACCTGCAATCGTCAGTGTGTTGAACTCTGCAAACCAGCTGTTTATTGGGTTAAGCTTACCTTCAGTAAGAAAAGTTGTATACATTTGTCCTACCACTTGCTCTCTCCTTCACTGCCTTATCCTTGGCTACCAACAGGCAGGTCTGAAATTTGAAGAATATGGATACCTGGTTCCATGATTTAAAAAAGAAAAACCCTCACAGATCTTTTACCATATATCCTCATAAGAACTACAAACTGGTTCCAAGAATTGACTCTCGGGCTTCCCTGGTGGCGCAGTGGTTGAGAATCTGCCTGCTAATGCAGGGGACACGGGTTCGAGCCCTGGTCTGGGAGGATCCCACATGCCACGGAGCAGCTGGGCCCGTGAGCCACAATTGCTGAGCCTGCGCGTCTGGAGCCTGTGCCCCTGGAGCCTGTGCCCCGCGACGGGAGGGGCCGCGATAGAGAAAGGCCCGCGCACCGCGATGAAGAGCGGTCCCCGCACCGCGATGAAGAGTGGCCCCCGCTTGCCGCAACTGGAGAAAGCCCTCGCGCGAACCGAAGACCCAACACAGCCAAAAATAAATAAATAAATAAATAAATAAATAAATAAGAAAATCCTTAAAAAAAAAAAAAAAAAAAAAAGAATTGACTCTCAAAACTCTTTCTCACTCCGGACCATTTAAGGCAGTAAAAATACCACATGGTCCCCACACACCTACCTAATCCCATTTTGCAGTGGAAATAGATCTTTGTAATACCAAAAAATGAAACGGAATTCCTTATAATGTTTAATGAAAGAGCAAAGTTTATACATTGTTTATGAATGTTTTTAAATAAACGTTTTTGATCAATTCCAGAATCACTGCAAGTATTGAAAAACATTGGATTAAAGAAGTGATTCTCCACTAGTGGGAAGCAGTGTTAGACCCACATTACCTCTAAGTTCAGAAAGATCTTCTACAAAAGAGAAAACAAACAAGCATACAACTCTGCTAGATGTGTAATACAATAAGCATAGAATCAGCAACTTTCTGCAGAGCAAAGCTTTACTGTTCCCAACACTTCTCTGGCTCACCCCATCCTAATCACTGCAGCAAAGAACCCTGGGAACTCCATGGGCAAACATTAGCACTGAACTACGATGCACTTTGGCACACATGATAACACTGCATGAACACCCTTGTTTTGAACCAGTAACGACCCTTTTGCTATATTAGGAGGTTTTCTGTCAAAACAATTCTTTGGTGTCATGTAAACAGCCAAAATGTTCTGTGAGGAGTTTGTGCAATCATTTGAATCAGCATAAAGATTAGACATGTGGAAAAGGGGAGTTAACAAAACAGTCCCAGGCTCTTTCCCGCATACTGGTGACCTTCAAGTAGACCCAGAGAAACTTTGAAAGCATTTCTCAGGGTACAACAAAATGAAGTTTTCTACATTTGGGTTGACTTAGCCCAGAAAAAATCTATGTCCCATGACCACAGAGCCTCATGGCTGGAGAACACCCTGGAGGGAGATCATGGACGTTTACCCAACCTCAACTACCCCCACCTTGTTCCTGAGTCTCTGCCCTGCAGCCCCTCACTCCACCCTATTTCCCAACTCAACAGCTGCGCCCCCTCCCTCTGGAGCATTCCAATGCTCCAGACCACATTTGTCTAGGTGTGGCTGAGACGCTTCTCCACTTAGTTGAGCTAAGCCAATGTCGAAATTTTTTAGAGAACTTTACTAGGCATTTAAGGGCAAAACTACAAAAACACAGAAGTAAGTACAGGGTGTTCTTATGACAAAAGAACTAAAAGACTGATACCATCTCTGCTGCGCTGATTCTCTTTATGAAGTCACAAATTCCCTGTCCCGATTTCATTCCTGCCAGGTTTAGATGCTCCTCTGGCCTATTCCATCCTCGAATAGGGCTGTCACCACTGTCCAGTTAGTGATGTTTTGTGACCACCCCAAACCTGCTCTCAGTATTTTGTTGACATCTGGGAGCTCTGCATTAAAGGACTGAACTTCGCCTCAGGGGTGAAGTTGCCTTGGCCATATTCTGCAATTTTTCCTCTACTTCATCTGAGCTGTCTTCACAGATGCCTGTGTTCACTTTCTGGACTATTTCATGGCTTATGGTCCCAGAAATTCCTGATTTTCTGAAAAAAACCACCAGCTCCTTCTAAAGAAAAATAACCCGCCCATTATTTTAAGTGAGCATTTCAGCCTAATTATCCCTGAAAAGGTACTTTTCATTCGTTCAACAGATATTTATTAAATGCCTAATATGTACCAGGCATGCATCTAAGCCCTACAGATATAGGAGTGAATAAAACAGACCTGCCGTCTCTCTCATTTGAAATCCCTCACTGTGAGAAAGCATGAAGTCAGATCCTAATGGTGATTAGTAGCCAGGCTGCCTGGGTGCAAATCCCAGTTCTCATCTTGGGCAACTCAGACTAAGCCTCAGTTTGTTCACCTACACAAAGGAGACAATAATAGACCCGACCTCACAGGGCTACTGTATATATTACATGAGATAGTGCATAAAAAACATTTAACGCAGAATCTAGCACACAGTAAGGAGTCAATAAATTATACAGGACAGATTTTCCCTCCTCATCTGAGCCTAACACTAAACCAGTCTGGCAATCTAACATCATAGTAATGACAGAAGTAGAAGCTGAAATAGGAGTAGGAGTAGCAGTAATGTAGCTAATCTTCATTGAGTACTTATTGACGCCAGGAAATGACCTAAGTATTTTACATACAATACTTTAATTTATCACCTTCAATCATAGTTAGAGATAAATAACAGATGCCATGTTTTCCACTTTCAATTTTACTGAAATGCTCTAGTAGTTTCAACTTTTTCCTTATGAAGTGCATTTCTTCTCCTTCCTATCTTTTCTTAATTTTAGTGATTTTCCATAGCATCTCATTAATGTAAATAATTTTCTAATAGGCATTTGGAATAAGACCCCAGATTTGTTTCATTTGCCACATTTGTGCAAAACCTTGTCAAGCAATCCTTACTCTCTCTTAATGAGCCTCCCGGCTTTTCTCTCATCATTCCTCTGGTGGGAATGTCTCACCAGAAATCACCTTTACTTTAAAATCATGTGCATTTCACTTACCTTTGATCTCTTGATGTTTCAAGAGATGCCCAAAACCACCAGGAATGCTTATATAAAACAATACCAAATGGCATACTCACTACAGCTTACTAAACGTTTTGATGATCACTGCATTTTTGCATACTCCTCCACCATGAATTTTAAAATATATTTTCACTTGTTTTATGAACAGTAACATAGACATGTTTCTAGCATAATCAGGATGTTCAGAAATATAATGCATTGTTATTATATTAAATAAAGTAAAAATTAAACATTATAGATAATTAACTACAAATAAACACTACTATACAATAAAAGTAATAAAATATTAATTAAACATTTAAACTTAATATTAAACATTAAAAAGTAATATAATAATAACTATATTGTTTGCTCTCATTTAATCCTCTCAAGAATTCTGTGATATAATAATTAATATTTTACACAAATGAGAAGAATGTTTAGAGAAAGGTTTAGAGAAATTAAATTAACTTTCACAATTACTAAAGGTAGAAAGGGCATAACCAAATCTTGAGCCCTGAGTTCTCTGACTCAAAATGCCTGTATGAATTTATTCTAATCTATTTGTAATAATCTATAGGACAAGGTAGAAGATGCTAGCATTTATATAATTAAAAATTATCAGGGCTTCCCTGGTGGCGCAGTGGTTAAGAATCTGCCTGCCAATGCAGGAGACACGGGTTCGAGCCCGGGTCTGGGAAGATCCCACATGCCGCGGAGCAACTGGGCCCGTGAGCCACAACTACTGAGCCTGCGCATCTGGAGCCTGTGCTCCGCAACAAGAGAGTCCGCGATAGTGAGAGGCCCGCGCATCGCGATGAAGAGTGGCCCCTGCTCACCGCAACTAGAGAAAGCCCTCGCACAGAAACGAAGACCCAACACAGCCAAAAATAAATAAATTAATTAATTTAAAAAAAATTATCAAAGGGTATAACCAAGTGTTGACAGGAAAAAAATCCGAAGAAACAAAAATATCTTAATGTTTTAACCTAAGATTTGCAGCTTCTCATTAAAACTTTTGAATTAACCACAAATATGCTTCATTCTGGTGGTTCCTAAACAATCGCTATGCTTTGAAATAATATTTGAAGAATAGTGTAAACGTAAAAAAAAATGTAGGCTGATAAAATAAATAAAAACACTACAGAACTTATTTTTAGGATAACAAAGGTGTTTCAGTAAGTAAAAGGGATGCATTTTCAAAAATCAACAGACTTTTTTCTATTAACTGAACAACTGTTTAAATAAGAATAAAAAATGATGGTTGCATATTTCCTTTTAATAGTGCTATCTTTGAACTTACTTTTGAAGCAAACTTTATAGTCAGAAAATGGATAGACTACATTAAATTCAGATCCTGCACGGTGTGTATAAAACACTGGTTTTTATTTTTGAGAATGTGTCAAAAGTTTGGAAAAAATTTTGAGGAAATCCTCAGTACCATAATCTCCTTTATTCTTATGCACATGAATACAATTTGAATAAGATTTTCCAATCTATGTATAAAAACAACAATTATACTTGAACAGATTCTCAAACCCTGAATAACAGTTTTAATTTCTAAATGTTGCAAACTTACAGATGATAAGTTTAAAGATAGCTGAGACCTTCTATTAGTTTTTAATGTTGTTTATAGATTTCATGAGAATTCTGTTTACTAATATCGGCAACAATCAACCAAATTTCATAGGGTCACTCCTTTTGGGTTTTCAAAGATAGATTTATAGATACTAACTATATTCTTTTTCCTTGGATTTTCTTAGATGGAACTAGGGAATTACCTCCACCCTGGTCATTATTTCCACATTTTAGAATACCCAGAGACTGCATATGATTATCTTTCTACCCAGTTTATCCAGGAAATTTCACCTCAATTTCCTCTTATTTTAATCACCTAAGAGCCAAGAAAACTACAAAGCTCAGCAAGATGCTTTTTACAGTGAGCCCATTCCAATAATCCTTTTTTTCACTGGCAGTAAAGTATAAACAAGGATGAAGGTGTGATTTGTGGAGCTGACAGGAGAGTGTAAGCATCTTTGGTATGGCTGAAATAACAATAACCAGCAGGGCAGTAATACACGCTGGATGCCTGCTAGGAAATGGAGGGAGGAGGGTGTAAGGGCATCAATGTGTAGGTGTTCATCATGTGTCCGGCAGCTGGAAGTTAAAGCTGTGCATTTCCTGAGAGATGGCTTAAAAAGATGTGTTAAGCAACTGTGAAAACCCACCTTATGCTTACTACTGCCACAATGGTTTGTTCTTTCTAAGTGTTCCATTTTTTTTTTAAGTTTCAGTTCTTTATAGAGCTTCCTGAGATGACTAAGGCTGAAACAGAAAGTAACAATCTTCAGTTACAACTTCCATGGGGATATTCAGGTACTTGGAGGTATTTTAGAGGTTTTTTCCCTCCTTATTGTATTTTGGGATGATAAATGGTAGGGAAGTAGCAAAGTAAATGATAATGATGTAAGAAAGCCTTAAAAACACAAAGCCAAAGAGGATATCTTTCGGTCCATTCATTCCAATAATGAGAAGGCAGGACCTTCAGGGCATATAAAAGCTTTTTTCTAAATTTGCAAAGTGAAGCACAGCTCGATTCTACCTCTGGGAAAATACATTTCATAAGAATGAAAAAGAGTTAAGTTTTTCCACCAGCCTTCTGAATTCTTATGCGCAGAAGAAAGCAAAAGAACTTAACCCAGAGTGTAAACAAGCTCCCTATGGTGCAGAGTACCCAGGAGAGAATCCTTCCATTGTACAGATTTAACTTTGACCACAGGGAAAGAGCCCTTGAGGTTTCCAGAGCTGTTCCAACTTTCAGAGGAACAATGGCTCCCATAACTAGATTGACTTCCCTCCCCCTTTTTAATCAACATTGCATCTATGTGGAATACAACACTGACAGACTATCTAAAAACAACTCCTTTGCTGGTAAAACATCTAAAGAAAAATCAGTCCCACCTCTCTATTCCTTCTTCTACAATCTCCTCCAGCCACGCTGAACTGTGGCCTTTTTTCCAAGCGTCATCCTCTCTGTCTCCATGGGGCATTGATTAAACTGACCTTCACTGCCAGGAATACCTGTCCTCCTGGCTTCCCCAACTCTCACTTACCCTTCTGAACTCAGGAGTGGTGTCACCGCCACCAGGAAGTCCCCCTTGACTCACCCTTCAAACCTACACTAGGTGTCTCTCATATGTGACTACAGCCCAAATGTGAATTCCTTCCTGAGTTCTTTTCCTACTCTTCCTGAGAATATGTTTGTTTACATATTTATCTAATCTACTTCTCTGTACTCTCTTTGAAGGATTTGTATCCTATTCATCACTGCACGTTCATTGCCTAGCACCATGCATATAATAGTTGCCAGTGAATAATCATTGCAAGTATAAATTAGTTAATTCTCATCCAAAGTCCATTTTCCCATTTTTCTAAATATCAACATCTCATCAGCACTTTCACTATTATGTTTAGCATTAGCAGAAAGGCACATTATTTTGATAAAAAGCACTCCTTAAAATTATTCTATTTTTTGATTTTCAAATTATTTATACTTTAGATAGTTTCAGAAAGAATACAAGGCTTAAGAAAAAAATGGCATTTGGCCTATATATTATAAGAGTGTTAAAGCAAAAATATAACTTTGCCTTTCGGGGGAAACGTTATTGGTCTGGCCTACCAAATCTAGTTGTAATATAATTTCCCGCTAAAATATAAGGCAAAGAAAATGAGGACATCTAATTCTGAGCACAAGCCACATTACTAGTCAAGAGGATGTTAAACATAAAGCCATATGACAGAATTTATAATTATTACTAAATTAAAAATAATATATCAAATCAATTAAATATATAAAATATCCATAAATAATAAAACTTTACAGTAAATTATAGCAACTAAAATATATGTGGGGATATTTACTTCAAATGCTCTTAAAGAAGATACATTTAAATCAGTAAACAAAATCCAATCAAAATCAGGATACTAAGAAGGTTTTGTAAGTGCTATTTTCAGATTTTACCTAAGATTGTGTGTCAGATAGGTGCCTATTTCAGCCCTAAAAACAAAAATATGATTAATCAGCATGAAAGCATACTTTCTCATATTCAAATTAAAAAATCTTCCCTGATTTATCACAAATGGCATTTTGCTTCAATTCATTCGTTTTGGTCGCTCTCTTAAGAAAATAATGTGTTGTATCATTTGTGTGTGAATAATTAATTTGAATTGGTCAGAGCTCCAACATATATTTCATTAATTATCATATTTAAATCACATATCTAGCAGGCCCAATATTCTCTTCCTCTGATATTTAAATAACATTTTGAAAAGTATGTTTGGTTTATACCTTCTACAAAAAAAAAACAGTTTTAGCTTTCTCTCTTAGCTAATATATGGCCAATTATCTCAAACCAAAATAAAATATGCTTACTTGTTTTTAATATAAAACCTATAGAAATCCTTGGACTCTATTCTCTTAAAAATATTGACATAGCAACCCTTTGCAGAGAGACATAACAACAATATGTAAAAAAATGATACTGAATTAAACCCAGGGATGTATTTCTTGTTCCCTTCAGGTACTGAATCATTAACTCATTCATCCTTTGAAGAAAAACATGAAAACAATAATTCCATTCTTGGAGTCATCTGTACAAAACAGCATACAGACAAGGAATCGCTACAAGACAAATCCAGGGCTTTTGGGTGGGGCAGTGATGCACATCTGTATCCTAGGATGTCCTGCCTGATGTGCTGCTCCTCACAGCATTAAATATAATTTCTAAGCAGCCCAGCTGTCGGTTCATAAGTGGCAAATGTAAAATGCTATATGCAGTGTACCAGCCCTGCAAACACTTCTATAATGTAATGTCAGCTGGCAGCTATTTCAGAACAATTCCCGAAACTAAAATATTGTTTTGAACTGGGATCTACACAGATGTCTTTGTCAACACAACTTCTGCAAGAACATCTACCCAAGATCCAAGATTCATCTAAACAAAACTGCAGGGAAAAAAGGGGCCCAAAACATAATAGCATAATATTCATATCCTTAGCATCTCATATGCCATTAAAAATTGAAATACGACATGAAGACTCAAATATTAGAGAGGTGAGTTCATTTTTAGATTGTAAAGATCAAAATCACCTCCTCTTATCCTCTAAAAACACAAGTGGGGAAAAAAAAAAGGCTTCCACTTGTTACTTTGTTCATGTTACTTAAAAAGAAAACTAGAAAAGAGTTCATGTAAAACAGGAACCACTCCAGTGGATTATAGGAAGCTCTTCACAACCTACTTCTGCTGTTCCTCAAAGAAGATTTAAATAGAGTTGGGGCGCCAGACAGCTCACATCTCTCACTTCTAGATTCTGAAGGAATAAGAGATCAGGGCCCCAGGGACTAACGGCAATTAAAAGAAAACGGATGCAGTAAGTCTAAGAAGCTTGGCTAACTCTTGGCAGGGTGTAAATAGATCTTACACAGTTTGCTTCTATTTTCCCTGATTGGAAAGTTCAGTGTTAAAAAAAAAAGAAAAATGAGTTGCTGTAGGGTAGGCGTTGGGTACTGTAGGTATTATAAATGCCTTTAATAGCGATACATAAAGCAAGTAAACTTTCTCATTCATGACTAATGAGCCAATTCAACCTCTTAAACTTGAAGAAGACCCAAATAAAGAGAAAAGAACCCTTTGTTCTCCCTTCCCATGATTCTATTCTATCTTTATTGCAACTCTTTAGTTAACCACTGAATTTCCATTGTCTGGAAAACAGTAAACATTTAATAAATAATATGACTCAGCTAACATTGGCTGCATAAAATCTTTGCTTCTGGACGGAATGGGGTTACTTACGTAATCTCATATTTTACACAAAAGCACTACATCTGAGTTGGGCACTACATAAATACTACATATTACTATACTTTATAATTATATATAAATATCTAATCTATTTATACACATTATATATTTATATATAATTACTATTTAAAATACTAGATAAATACCATGTAAGTACTAGGCAAAAGAGTATCCCAAGCTTTGTAGAGAAGACAAATAATTAAAGCTATTTAATCAAAACTAGTTGAATTGTAACACTTTTGTTTAAATTTCCTTAAGTCAGACTATGCTATGCATTAATTATTACAGTCGTTATTAATATCTTGCCACTATAAGTTCTACGAAGAAATACACATTTGGAACATCTTTAATATCATTTCCCATATTTAGACCTGAGTATCTTTAAGTGTCATCATTTAACATACTGAGAGTCCCCAACTTACAATGTTTCAACTTATGATTTTTTGACTTTATGATGGTGCAAAAGCAATATGCATTTAGTATAAACTGTACTTCTAATTTTGAAGTTTTATCATTTCCTGGGCTAGCGATATACTGCATGATACTCTCTCATCATGCTGGGCAGAAGTTGTGAGCTGCAGCTCCCAGTGAGTCACGTGATCAGAAAGGTGGACAACTGATACACTTACAACCCTTCTGGACCCAAACAACCATTTTGCTTTTTTCACTTTCAGTACAGCATTCAATAAATTAGATGAGATAGTCAACTCTTTATTATAAAATAGGGTTCGTTATAGATGATTTTGCCCAACTACAGGCTAATGTAAGTGTTCTGAGCACGTTTAAGGTAGTTTAGGTTAAGCTATGATGTTCAGTGGGTTAGATGTATTAAATGCACTTTCGACTTAATGATATTTTCAACTTACGATGGGTTTATAGGGACATAACCCCATTGTAAGTCAAGGAAGATCTGTATCTCCAATATTTAGAGTTGAAGACTCTAGCATTTCTCTAGGAGTTTTACATGAACACCACTTACTAATCAATATGAGTAATCCACAAATAAAACCTTCTCTGTCTGAAAGAACAGACTCTTGATATAGCTTCCAGGTAAGTAAGAAAGCTTCTTTGCCATCAAGGGCATAGTCCAATAGAGACACTAGCGTGAAGCCAATCATCGTAGAATTCAGAAGAGCTATAAAAGATGTGCTCCAACTCTAACTGAGGTGGAGCTGGGGGTCAGGAGAGCTGTAGGAAAGGTCAAAAATTGGAGATTGGAACTGAGGCTTAAAAGATGAGTAAGAAATTGGAAAACTAAAAAGAGGGGCAGAAGGGCACCACAGACTAAACGAATAGGGAATGCATATGAGAGAGGACAGTGCATTAAGTAAATGCAGGTAATTAAGGGGAAGCTGAAAACAGAGTGGCATGAAATGAGGCTAAAAAGGTTACTTGAATGCTGTGCTAATTAAGGGGTTCAGACCTAGGGAGACATTAATGTTTTAAGCAAGGAGGTGGCAAAGTGAGATTTCGCTTTTGAAAAGACCAATCAGGCAAGAAGAGGAAGGAAGCAAGAAGACACTGACGGAAAGAAGCAGAGCTGGTAAAGGGCTACTGCAAAAACAAGTGGTCCAGAAAAGAAATACTAAGGTAGTACACTTCGGGGGTAACCTAGGGGCCAGAAAGAATTGGAAAAATTTAAGAAATACATAGACGGTAAAATTATCAGACTTTGACAATCGTGTGGTCACAGGAGTGAAGCAAAGGAGATTAGATAAAACTGGCTCTCAGATTTATTCCGGCAATGAAGAGTGTGTACATAATGATGCCTTTAACCGATACCAGAAACACTGAAGGAAATGGGTTTAGTTTCAAGTACGTTCATTACTCAGTTAAGTCATACATATGGAGGGATCCAGTAAACAGTGTATTCAACAAATACGTGTTGAGCATCTGGTTTGTCCCACACACTGTTAGGCACTGGGCCTAGTAGGTATTGATGGTGAACGAAACAGGCATACTCCCTGCCCTCAGGGAAGGAGAGTTTCTCACAGTGGAAAGAGAGATCTTGACTAGAGAGAAAGGTGCCCTCAGAAAATGATGAAACACCACTTTTGATCAGTTAGTTCTCTGTTGGTTTGTTTCCCAAGTATAGGAGATTCTCAAACAATTTTCAAAAAGAGTCAGAACACCACATACTTGGATACCCATTTAATCTCGAGTTCAGAGCGCATTCATTCACTTTTTTCACTCATTGCACAACCTCTATTTATTAAGTTTCTTTTCTGTGTCAGACACTCTGCCAGATGCTCTTACTGCCAGAGAATCTTGGTGGCACGGCAAGCACACAGCACTGGTGACCAGATTTGGCCTGCTCTTAATTCATTTTGCCAAGTTTCTAAATGTCACTGGATTTCCTTCACCAGTAAACAAGCATAAGTGTTTAGATCACTGACTGCAAACTGCACTGCAAAGCCCAAGCTCTTTGCAGAGGCCAGACCACCTTGGAGGAAAGGGAGAAAAAGAAGAAGTGCTGAGTGGGTAGGGTGATCACCCCAGCTTGCATCTGTGTGACACATCTCACCTCAGAGAAAGATTTCCTTTTTAAAAAAGGTTTCTGAATCTATGTTAAAAACCCATTGAGTTGGAAGATTTCTAAGATTTCTCAAAATTCTAAAATGTTATCCTTGCATTTTCCCCATAGGAGGCTTTAACGAATGGTAATAGGCCCCTGGATCAACCCGCTACAACTTGTTTCACCCATAATATGTCTGAAATATAATACTAATGGTATGGCCTGAAATATGAGCCTTGGGAATAAGAAAATTTTTAGCACGGAAAGGAAGAGAAAGATTTGAAGCATTTTATGCTAATTCCTGGACACCCTTGCCTTTTCTCCTGCATCCTTTAGACTTCTATTTACCCTGCATCCTTTAGACTTCTATTTATCCATCTCTCTTCCCTCCAGTGGCTTCTACTGCCATTGTGATGCCTTTTGTTCCCTCTTCTCCCAGTGGACCACTCTACAACCCAAAGTATACTCTATCCCCCCAAACTACTCACTTTCCTTCTTTCCAAACTCTCCCCTGTACCCTCCACCCTCAATTTAAACTCACGTTTCTTCAGTGAAGCTAATTCCAATTAGATGTTGACAAGAGGCACACCTAAATTAAGTCATTCCCATTAACCTTAGAGCCCCTGATCTTATCAAAAATGCTTATATTTTTACAGGGTCATGGTGGCTAATTCAAATGAATGACTGATATGATGGAACGTAACTGCAGTCCTAAAGTTAAAATGAGAGTGGTTTCGAAAAATCATTCTTTCACGTATTCAACAAGTATTTACTGAGAATCTATTTTTGCTTGACAATGCATCAAGTATTGTGGATTTCACTTTGAAAAAGGAAGTACATGGTCCACCCTCGGGAGCCTATAGTTCAGTGGGAGACAGCAGATGAACTGCACGGTACATGGTGGCAGATGACGTACCACGGGAGGAGTGGCAAAGGAAGACAACTTAGGGGACCAAAGCCACCGCCAGGGAGCTTTCTGCTTGAAAATTTGCCCTCAGAAATCAGCAGCTCGAAACTGTTCTTGTTGTTCCTATCTCCCTTCTTTCTCCACCTCTGCATCGATTCCTCCAAGAGGCCAGCTGGCTGGTTGACCGTGTGTCTGCATGTTGCTCCCAAAGCAATAGTAATAAAGGCAAACAAAAGGAGGGGAAGTAATATTTTATAATTTTGAGGCCATGTTTAAGTAAGTCAAAGAACAGACAAGTCCAATGAGGAAATGCCCTTCAACAGCTGACACCTCCCCAACAAATATATTTAAAATATTTTAAACTCTGAATTCTGGAGGAAAATAGGCAATTTAAAATATTCTAATAATAACCCATTGGTCATGGATTCATTGATTCATTACAAACTGGGTAAACACTACTTTTGTACATCTATTTCTGTGGGTATTGTTTGGCCTACATAATTCTTTAGAACTTAAGCTTGCCCAACCCTTGAAAGGAATGGAGAAGAGGCATATATTTAAAGTACAACATCTCTGATGTCTTTGTAGATTTCCTGTGTGAAGCCTGAATTGTGATACAACATGTCTCCAACCACGGATAAAAACTTTACAAATTAGAAAAACAATGGTCTGAAGGGAAACTTTCAGACAGTTGCCACTAGAGAAGATTATTCCCTATTAAACACTAAAGGAAATGATAACTGCCCCTCTGTATCATTTCCAGATATCTTTTAAAGTGTTGAGAAGAATATTTAAGTAAGTGAATGATTCTTAGCCAAAAAAAGGACACAAAAATGAGTGATTAATTCCTATTTTAAGTTCTAATTAGGAGCATGAATTATCTGATTCCTTAAATTGATTGTGACTTTTACTATTAATACAGGCTTTAAAAAGTGGGTAGGTTATGATACTAAAGTTGAGAGACAGATTTCATTCTAGCCAATTTTTGTTTTCTCCTGTCACTGAAATACATGAATTGTATAATTTTAATTACACTGTGGAAAACTGAAATAACAAAATGATTCCCTATTCTGGTAAGGGTCTGCTTGGCTCTGTAACTTGCTAGTTGTAGGACTTTGGGCAAGTAACATAATATTTGTATTCTTTAGTTCCCTCAATTGTAAATTAGGTAATTTACAGCTTGTTGTGAGAGTTTAATGAAATAATCCATGTAAAATGCATGCCTTAATGTGTGGCATATAGTAAATGCTTAATAAATTACGTTTTAAAAAATGTTAGCCACAGTAGAAATTCAATTTGCACAGTCCCAGTTATTTTGTATGTCTACTTTCCCTGATAATTTTCAATGAGGAAATGATTTCAGTAATCATTGTTTTCTTTACCTTCATCACCATGGTGTAATATATCTTGAAGGATGCTATTAAACAACATATTTAAGAATAATGGTGAAATAAGAAGTAAGGGAAAATAAATTGAAAAATTTCAAAACCGTCAGAATTTCAGTACACACTGTTTTTATCTCCCTTTTCCATGTGTGCCTGGAAACAGTTCATGTTGGATGGGAAGAAAGCAGACAGAGAGTGAAATGCCAGAGCAGAGCTGTCAGGGCCAGGAGAGACAAGGATGTTAAGAGATGAAATGAGCATTAAAATCACGCAAAGCTCTAGTTCTCACTGAGCTTTCAGTGACTGACCAATGGTTCTTGAACTCCATGTGAATGTTGTGGACAAAGTTTTCAATGCCCAGCTCTGGTTCCAAGTTTATCACAGATCATCAGATTGGCAGACAATGATGTTTGTCAAACCTCGTTTCACTATGAGGAAATGTTGACACGTGGTGTGAGTGTGTGTGTGTGTGTGTGTGTGTAAAAGCTTCAATTATTAGGTATCTTTAATAAAAACCATATTATTTTTAGTATAATTTTCTCATGCTAAAGTCTAAAGACCCCGAAGTAAGATTCTGGTTAAAAGAGTTAAAAAAGATGTCTTTCTGCTAAAAAAAGAAAAAAAAAAAATCAGCCAAAGCATGTGTAACACTTGTGAAAAATATATAGTTCACAAAAATACAAAACTGTGCTACTAGTAGTAAATATAGTAAGTTGACAAAATACTTTCAAATAATAAAACCTGATATGTCCAACTTTTAAGCAGCATACAGTATTAATAGTAGCAACATTTCTGAATACCTGGTTTATTATAGGCACTAAACCAAGCCCATTCCATTAACTCACTTAATACTGTGCGTTTTGCAAAAGAGGAAACTATGGCTTAGAAAGTTCAAGTAAATTTCTTAAAGTTATGTAACTGTATGAGGCAGAACCAGGATTCAGATCAAGATCTGCTTGATTCAATAAATATAAATATCTAAGGAGAATTAGTAAAGGATATTCATTTCAGACTCCCCTGGTGGCGCAGTGGTTAAGAATCTGCCTGTCAATGCAGGGGACACAGGTTTGAGCCCTGGTCCGGGAAGATCCCACATGCCACGGAGCAACTAAGCCCGTGCACCACAACTACTGAGCCTGTGCTCTAGAGCCCACAAGCCACAACTACGGAGCCCACGCGCCACAACTACTGAAGCCTGTGAACTCTAGGTCCCGTGTTCCACAAGAGAAGCCACCACAATGAGAAGCCCGCGCACTGGGCTTCCCTGGTGGTGCAGTGGTTAAGAGTCCGCCTGCCAAGGCAGGGGACACAGGTTAGAGCCCTGGTCCGGGAGGATCCCACGTGCCGCGGAGCAACTAAGCCCGTGCTCCACAACTATTGAGCCTGTGCTCTAGAGCCAGCGAGCCACAACTACTGAGTCCGCGTGCCACAACTACTGAAGCCCGCGCGCCTAGAGCCCATGCTCCGCAACGGGAGAGGCCACCGCAGTGAGAAGCCTGCGCACTGCAACGAAGAGTAGCCCCCGCTCACCGCAACTAGAGAAAGCCCGCGTGCAGCAACAAATACCCAACACAGCCCAAAATAAATAAGTAAATAAACTAATTAAAAAAAAAAGCCCGCACACTTCAATGAAGCGTAGCCCCCGCTTGCCACAACTAGAGAAAGCCCGTGCACAGCAACGAAGACCTAACAAAGCCCAAAAAAAGTAAAAATAAAAATAAAATAAAATATAAAATAAAAATTTTAAAATTCTTAAAAAAAAAAAAGAGGGGCTTCCCTGGTGGCGCAGTGGTTAAGAATCCATCTGCCAATGCAGGGGACACAGGTTCGAGTCCTGGTCTGGGAAGATCCCACATGCCGTGGAGCAACTAAGCCCGTGCACCACAACTACTGAGTCCACGTGCCACAACTACTGGAGCCCGCGTGCCACAACTACTGAAGCCCACGTGCCTAGAGCCGGTGCTCTGCAACAAGAGAAGCCACCGCAATGAGAAGCCTGCGCACCGCAACAAACCACAACTAGAGAAAGCCCGCGCATAGCAACGAAGACCCAACGCGGCCAAAAATAAATAAATAAATAAATTTATTTTTTTTTTTAAAAAGAATATTTGTTCCAAGAACTTCAAAGGCCAAGAGCTGATAATAATTTGAAACGACACCAGACTTTTCATGGGCCTGATGAGTCTGTTATATTAGTGAACTCAGACAAAAAATGTAAAAACAGTATTTGAGTTTTAATTACTTGTGTGTTTGTATATTCCTCTCAGAAATGTCATTTTTACTACTACAGATGGAAAATTATATTCAACAAATATTTACTATATGAACCAGGCACAATTTAAAGTTTATTGGATACATTCATAAATAAAACCCAGATCCCTGCTCTTATGGAGCTTACACTTTAGTTCCATTATAATCTATTTATAGTAATAACAAAAGTGATTCTATAAACTGTGGGAAATTTCTTCAAATTGTGATATATAAAAATATTTTAAATAAATGCTAGACTAATTATAACTAATGCCCCCAAGGCCTCAATTTATGTCTCATGGGCAGTATTTGAATTATATGTATGTTTGTAACATAATACATTTTTTTTTCCCAGTGGAAAGCTATTATAAATGGCGATTAGGCTTACAGATGTATGTTTATGCCATAAACTACCAGAACTATAGAGACTTAAAGAATCTAGTCCAAATTCTTGGTCTCAAACAGTGGTCATAAAAATGCACAACAGAGGAGAAGGAAGAAAAGTTCAAAGTTTAACCTCTCTTCACTGTGTAGATGGCTAAGCATACATTTTTAAACAGGTGAAATTTGTCCCTGGTACTCTCCAGAAGCTCCCCCTGGAACTTCTGGGGCCCCTCTGGCCCTGGGCATGGACTGAACCCAAAGGCACGGGAGCTTTTTAGAAGGCCCGACTAAGCTAGAATCCCCAGCCAGTGTCCAATGGACAGGAGCTGAGATTTTTACTTCAATTGCTTAAGAAAATATTAAATTAACCCTATAATAAAAAACTACGTCCTTTGCCTACATCAACATTTCTCCCAAGACATTCTGGACAGATAATTATTTCGGGTGGTGGGGGGAGTGGTCCTGTATATCCCAGGATGTTTAGCAGCGTCCCTGGCCTCTACCCACTAGATGCCAGTAGCACCCTCTCAAGTGGTGACAATACAAAATGTCTTCAGACATTGCCACAGGTCCCCTGGGAGGCAAAATCACCCTGGGTTGACAGCCACTCATTTATACTAAAAACAACATATCTAAGCCTTTTGGCCATTGTATTTTAGGCTAGTTTGTTGTGGAAAGACAAATGGGTATTTTCTTTTAAGATGCTATCATTTTAGTCAGTGATATACAGACTGTACAGAACACAGTTTACGTGATGTCCCAGATCCGCTCAGCCCACTTGCCTCCCAAGCCTCAGCTACTTGCCTTGATTCAGGCCACAGCTTCCTCAGGGATTCTTGCCAGTCCACTGGTGTAAAGCACCAGCTGTTGCTGGAGTGGCCTTGATTTCTATCGTCCCAGATGGACTCGGCCTCCAAGGGGTCTAGGGCCAGGCTTCCTTGTGGATCCCACTGCACCCACCATAGCTGGAGGAACACATCTCCAGTGTGTAGGTCTGACCCAACCAGACCCAAGGAGATGCTGGCTCCTGCAGAGGCTTCCAGGAGGGGCGAAGTGCAGAAGAGTCAAAGCCCTTTAGGGTAAGTTTTGATCAAAGAGAAACAAAAGATGGGAGAAGCCAGGAAGCAAACTGATCCAGATAAAAATCTGTTCCAAGATGTTATAGTTTCAGACAACCTCTCAGGCACAACTTGTGGGACCAGGCATCCAGCTATGTTTTCTTGTGAAATTGTGGTCATTTCAACAACACTTTTTATTGGCCTGTCTGCTTTCATTCCTCACCTTCCTTTGCCCCTACTCTTGCTTTCCAGGGATTGCACATCCCTCAAAACAGCAGTAACAAAACATTGCCTCAAGCTCGCATTAAGACAGAAGCTAAAAAGAAAAAGGGAAGAGGGAAAGGAATAGAAGGAGAAACAGAAGGAGGAGGTAAAGTTGTTACAGCAAAGTAGTAAAATCTAATTACACAATGTCCACATTCTCTGCAGTTCTTATTAATTAAACAGTATAGGTATAACCAGTATTGCTTCTAATGAACATGACAAATAACCTAAGAACAAAAGTTCTTCGAGTTCAGATAACAAAGGGCTCTGCACTGGACACCTTGTCCAATCCTTTAGACTTTAAATTGTAGCTTTTATTATCTGTCTTTTCTATATCTGTAGCCTTTATGGAGCACTTGAAAGCACACACACATCACAGAGTAGTTAAATAAATGGCTTTCTTGAATTGTGTCCAAGATTCATATTACTCTGATTAGTTCACATCTGTAAAATTAATAAAAAAGTGTTTTCACTCTCAGCCTGGTGATGATTACATTGTTTGCTTTATTGTGCCAGCCTAAGAATATGACTGAGTTAGAAACTATCACAACAATATGAGAAAAAAAAATATTCTTAATAATCAGATTCTTTTGCTTAATAATTGACTCGTGGTAATTTACTCACTTCAGAAGGGCCTTGTGATATGTATCATTCTATAGACTAAACAAAATAATAAACTCTTTCATAAAACCACAAATTTTCATTATCTGGAGGGTACAAATATTGTCCAATTTACTGAATATGTGTTTTGAGGTCTGGATTCTCCATCACTTGCATATTGTAATTTCTATAGTCCAGGAACATTAGATGGACTTTGAAATGTAACAGTATCACCATGGCTGAAAAACTTTTGTTTCTCGAATCCATTTGTATTTCTTACTTTTCAATGATTTATCCTCTTTTTCACTGGCTCTAGACTAGACCTTCTTAAAGTTTAATGTATGAAAGAACCACGTGGGAATATTTTTACAATGCAGATTCTGGCTTAGTAGGTCTGGGGAGATTTCAAATTTCTAAAAATCTCTCAAGTGAGCCTGATGCTGTCAATTCATGGACCGCACTTGGAGTAACAAGAATCCAGATTAACTTTTTATAGCCTGATTCAATCCTTCCTCTTGTACCTAAATTTAAATATCAGGTTATTTTGTCACTAAAATCGCCCCTAGTGTATTGCTACTGTAGTCACCATCTGCTATTTCACCCATGTCTGACTAACTTAGCTTCTCCAAGAATAAGGGAAAAAAGCTGAATGAAAACATGCTTTTTCTCTTGGTTATAGGTGCCACCAAAGACTGCTTCTCACAGTCACGAGTGATAACTGAGGAAAGGGACAATTGGGGCACCAAGACATGTTAGGAGGGTTGGGTGCCAGGAAGTGGGACCTCTTTAAGAAGTACAAATTGTAAGTGTGACCACTTCTAAAAAAAAAACCTAAAAATTCCAAGAATTAGAAACACTTTAATTCAGGTTGGCTGAGCAACGTCTGTGTTGAGCTATTATTACAGGAAAGGCCCTAGGCTGTGATGTTACATGATTCTTAATGGATGATGACAAGGAAGCAAGAGAAAACCAGTCCTTTGTTTGGAATATGACCATCCCCGGCGAGGATAATTGCTCTCCACTGATGTCCCAGAACACAGCACTGTAAAAATACCACTTTTTATAACCTTTATCAGTGTCATATTTTGTTTCTATGTCTATCTTTGTCCATTTATTGTGAAATCCTTTATTTTTAAAAACTTGCAAAAGCAAGAAATAGGTCTTATTATTCTTTGAGTCTTCTGGGGTTACATACCTGAATGCTTCGTATATTGTAAGCACTCATCAAATGTTTGTTAAACCAAATTGAATGATATAGAGGGTCTGCTATCCCCGAACAAGATACCCCTCCTCTAGATCCAACAGAAAGCACTGTGAGCTTCAGGGCAGCAACCACTTTTCATTTAGCTCTAGGGTCTAGGCTTGTCATTCAGTCGAGGATCCTGAGTAAGCCATAATCTGCTTTTTTTATCGGCTATTCGAAAATTCATTAAAATTCATGTCTTTCCTAAAGTGGGTATATAGGATATTTTATTTAAAATGCATATTTTGGTGGCCCTTATAAAGAATTTAACAGATAGTAATTCAAATGCAGATTATTTGCTTTTGAATCTCTCAGGATGGGGTGTGTAACTAGTGGTCTTGTAGGAACTGATTAGACGGGTCTTTCATGATTAAACATCCATGAGATATTAATCTTTTAAGCAAATTTGCTTTGTACTTTGCCATTTAATTATAATACCCCATAAAAGAGTAGAGGTTCAAAGGTTTTAGGACATAGCATCTATAAACAACTCAGCTGACTTCTCACTGAAAATTTTAAAGCAGGGAGACTTTTACTAAAGGAAAAAAATTAGCGTTATGTACTCAAAATTACATATTCAATTTTTCCTTATTCAAATAGTGTGTGTGCGTCTGAGAAATCTGTCAGCTCGGCAGGTGCAGTTTTCTTCTAGGTAAGAGAGGGATATTTCTAATTTAACCACACAGAGCAAGAAAACTGACAAGGAAAGCAGTTATTGCCCGTGAAGCTAGGCAGTGAGGTTAGCACTAAGCATATCCTCCTTCTTGCTCTGTTTAGAAGTTGCAAAAAAATAATTGATGAAAGCTGCTGAAGTGGGGTGGCAATTACTGATACTACCTTATGTTATCAAATTACTCTAACATAATTTAGGGAGAGAGTGTAACTTAGAGAACTATGTTTGATACCCCCAAAGACTGCTCTGCCTGGCCTCTCCTCAGTGCCCATTCCACAGGCAAAGCAGTCCTCCCCTTAAGGAAGAAATCTACAAAACTATCTTCTCCTGTACTTTCTCCTACTATTAGGTGCATATTTCACTTCAGATTTCTTAAACTCCACAATAATCTATCCCACCCATTGGAATAGGATAACACGTATAACATGTAACATATATCAGACTTCATTTTGTAGAATCAGGTCTTCATTAAAAACCCTTTATGACTCTGTGTGTATGCAAGAGAGAGAGAGAACTTGTTTGTATACATGTAAGCTAATTTATAATATAAATCAATAAGTTTACCACATGGGAAAGAAAAATGCATTTGGATTATTTTATTGTGTTTTTATTTGTTTATTTCCTTTATCTAAGATAAACATGTTTCTTTTGTAATAAAAGATTTTTTTCATTTAAAATACTATACATATGTGTACATGGGTTGAAAAACATAAATTCAACAAATCACTATATTTAAACAAAAATGCATGGACATCTAAGGATCATAAAGGAATGAGAAACTGCACAAATATATGTGACGAGATATTAATAAGGCATTAGTAGGAATTCCTTCTTCATATGATAAAAATCTTAATTACCACTTAAAGTTTAAAACTTTTGTACTATTACTTAAGACTATAACAATGAAGTGAAATCGTCTTTTCTGAAAGCTTCTGTTCATAGGATGGAAAATGACTTCATTAAAAAATCTGCCATCCTCTCATTCAAAACCCTTTGAGGCAAACAGAATCATTTCACTAATTCAAGTGCAGCCAAAAAGAACAGCCTGTGGGTGCAATGGTGAAAGGAAGGACTACAGCAATACTAGTGGGTACTTCATGGAAACATTTGAAATTCTTCTTAATCTGCACTGAAGATGTTTGGAAATTCAAGTTAAAATTCTACCTTTGGTAATTTTACCAAGCACTTCTAACTCATTTCAGCTATTTCCCTCCAGTGTTTCATTCAGGTGGGCTCCTCCTTAACCCAACCTAAAACTGTATTCAAGGACTAGGAAGAGATTTTATAAACATCCTTGTTATTCAACAAGCCTTGCTGGAAGCCTACCAGGTACAGAAGCCTGCTGGGAAACAGAGAGGAGTCACCAATAAAAGATGCAGTTCCTCTCCTGGAAGAATTTGCAATTCATTAGAGTGGATTTCATGTAGGAGGCATGCAAACAGTGCAAACCCACCAACCTGCAGGAACAGGAGACCACAAAAACTGAGAGCAAATGCCTAAACAAATGATTCACCCCATAGAGAAAATCTGGGACCGCTTCCAGGAGTTAGGTACGTCTTGAGTCTGATTTTAACAGCAGCCACGGAACTGGATTAAGGGAGAAGGAAAGCAATATTTTCTAGGTGAAACAGTACGCACAGAGGAAGTCAGCGAACACAGATCAATTTCCAACATAAAATGGGATCCCACTGGGTCTGCGACAATTTTATTCTAACCCAAGTGTTCAACTACTTTGCGTTCAATAAATATATCAGAGATATAGTTCTGTTGGTTAGGTACACAGGTTTAGGAGTCCAACAGTCTGGATCCCAGCCCCTGCTATTCACTAACTGTGTAACCTCGGGAAAGTTTCTCTCCATAAGCATCCATTACTTCATCATTAAAATGAAGCTAATTATAGACTCTATGTTACAGGGTTGTTCTGAGAACATGATAATACATGTAAAGGACTTGGTAAGTCTATGATACAATTTAGAGCACACAGTATGTTAGCTATGGTTAGCGCTGGGCTGAAACAAATTGAGTTTGGGACTATTAGGAAATGAGAGTGGGGTTCCTAAAGGAAAGTCAGTTTAGGCAGTGATCCTCATACTTCAGTGTATATCAGAGTCTCCTGGAGGGCTTGTTAAACCACAGTTTGCTGGGCTCCACCCCAGAGTTTCTGATCCAATAGACCTGGGTGGAGAACTGAGACTCTGCACTTCTAGTAAGTTCTCAGGTGAAGCTGATGTTCCTCACTTTGAGAACTGCTGAGTCAAGACAGTGTATACCAGGCAGGCATTTTCCACCTGAGAAAACGACCTGTATGGGTGATTCTCCAAGTGTGTTCTACAGATCTGCACGAAGACCAAAGCGGTACTTCTGAATTTCTGGGATGTGTGCTCCATATATTTATAATGGTTACTCAGAATATATTTTTGCCACATATGAAAATCTGCTATTTGAAATAATCTGAACTGTACCCTTGGGCCAAAGAGAAAGCGTGTATATTCAAATATTTGGTACAAGAAGCTATAAAACATTTTATTATTTTCAGTAAGGACTTGAACTAGAACGGAACAAAATGACCAATAAATTCTTTTTGTGGGGAGGCTTGTCACACTTTTCAAATGGCCACCTGATGCCAAGTCAGTGCTGTACCTGAGGGTGTTGCCTCAGAGAATTTTCTCTCCTCTTCCCTCTTGCCCACATAGTGTATTTTGACATTGGTTCCCTGAAGACTAACTGATTTTAGACCCTCTGAAAAAGTTTGGGGAGATAAAGGAAGCTTGCCATTCAGGGCTTATTATGGACCCAACCGAAAACTTCAACTATATTTTTGTGGACAAAAACTGTTCCCAGTAAGGTTTACTCCTATAAAGAGAACTATTATACATGAAGAAAAGATGAATAGAGTGTTTCATATCCCTAGCACTGTCCTCCAAAAGCTAAAAGACTCAAGGAGAAGCTGATTCAGTAACACTTAACTTTCTTTTTGCCCTTGCTCTAGATTCAACTACTTCACAAAGCCTCCATTTCCCCTTTCCCCTCTCATCTTCTATCGAGTCACAAGAAAATAAAGAAGAAAGATAATTAATGCTTTTTCCTTTCATTTCTCCTCCTCCTGCCCTAAAAATAGCTTTCCTGCCACTACCCAGATCCAAATTACTCACCTTTGGCACAAGCACCAGGTTTATACTTACTTGTTAGGGCGGTTGCCATGACTACACTGGAGCTACCCAGCAAGAAGTGAGAGGTCTGACTCACAAAATCTAGTGCAGCTTGGTAAATTTGGGGCATGGTCAGAATCTTTGGGAAATAAGAGAATTGACTTGAAGGAATTAAATAAATGGGCTTCGTAGATGGAGTCCTATTGATTTGGCCACTCCTAACCTCATGTTACTTACTGAGGAGAACTGTTTACTGTCAGTTCTCCTGAGGGCTTGGCTCTCTGATTGACAAGCAGGAGAAGAGTTCCCACAGGTTCCAACAACACCTGTTCTCCTCTTGGGCAAGGGCTTAAAATTACACTTCACCGCCTGCTTACAATAAATTGCCCCTACTCTTCACAGCTTGGCTTAACATTTCATATGACAAGAAGTCACCATAATTGCCTCTCCAAAGGTGTAGCAAAAAATAAATCCTACACATTTATTACAATTTGTTAGACACCTGTGAGAGCCTTGTGCTATGGCATCCCTGGTGAGAGAGTCAGAACTGGTGCAAGGGCCTTCTTATATAGACAGGGAACGTGAAAAACAGAGGGGTTAAGTGACTTGCTCCCCACGCTGAGAGTGGAAGGCTCACCAAGGGAAGCATGTCTAGGACCAGTCACCTTGCTAAGAAAGAACTTGCATTACATCCTAGTAAGTACCTATCACACATAAGAGATAAATAACCAGAATAAACCAAAGCGAGACATTTCCTGGCACACTTAGATTCTGAAAATACTGAAAGAAAACAAATCTAAGCTTATATTCCTAATTCCAATGTCCAGAACTCTGAATTTTGGAGATAATAAATGACATTGTATATGACCTTAAAAC
The DNA here is from genome assembly GCF_949987535.1 of Balaenoptera acutorostrata. Taxonomy (NCBI): domain Eukaryota; kingdom Metazoa; phylum Chordata; class Mammalia; order Artiodactyla; family Balaenopteridae; genus Balaenoptera; species Balaenoptera acutorostrata. Next base: position 15,566,014 of record NC_080066.1, read on the forward strand.
AGCATAGAAAATCCCACATTTCTATAACCTTTGGGAATCAAGATCCTCCTCTATTTGTGAGTGTTGGTAGTTAGTAGTTGGTCATTTGACTGAGTTAGTCAAAGCCAGTCATGCATAGACTTCAGCTAGCACCCATGAAAATAGTTTAATTCCCCTTTCCTCTCTCATCTTCTAAGGCAAGATGTTAGTAATTTTGTTAGTTAGTAATTTTGACTGGAAGTCTCTATCCACAGCCGTAGAAAACATTGGTTCAAGAATACATTTACAAAATAAGCTATGATGTTAATCCTGTTTCACCACTAAGAATCAGATTTATTCCTAAATTGTGCTTTTGCTCTTCACAATCATGTAAAGTACTCTAGAAGAGAGAAACTGAGGCAATTTACGTTGGGACCTCTGTCTTCTATGTATACAAATTTGTTGTCTTTCTGCCTTATCTGTTCTTTATTCACTTTTTCCCCTATGTTTCCCACTTCTTTGTTTTCTAACTTTTTCTCTCCTAGAAAATATCTTAATAAGAAGTCCTTAGTAGTACCCATGGATGGAGTTCTTATGGAGACATTCTGGACATAACAGCAGTTGACTCTTTGAAATTCAGAAGAAATTTTGCAAATATAGAAAATGAGGATAAAGTATTGAATAACTATCAATTTAAAACATTAGTTTTTTAATTTGTGAAACATAAAAAAATTATTTAAATGCAACCCATCCTCTAAAATGCAGCAACCCCCCATATTTACCACACAAACACTTCATTTTCAAACAATATTCATAAATAAGTTAATTGTGCTAATATGATTTAAAACAACATTGGTGAGAAATCAAAACCCTCAAACCATGGCAGAAATAATACATAACTATATGGACATTAAAAGTTCAGTGAGTTTTACAGAAAAAGAAGTGTCATAAGTAAAAAGCATTACTAAGAAGGAGCATATACCATATAGAATAAAAACTTTTTTTAAGTCAAGCTACTTAGGGAAATTCTCTCTCTAATAACAACTCAATATACTTATACCTCAGCTCTGCACTGCTTTTGAAAAATTACTTCATCAGATTTATTTACATTGTATCAGGTAATATAAACATGATATCAGAGGATGGAAAGACTTTATGCAACAAAGAAGAAATGACACTACTTATGGTATACATTACTAAGAATGCACAACTTTGAAAAGATATCCATTAAAAGCCTATTTGAAAGTTTCAATATATGGCCTTCTTTTAAATTTGAAACATATTAAGCTACCTTCAAATTCACCTTGCTCAACCTAGAGAAGAGCTTCTAACAACTTGGGTTTTGAAGGTCATCTCTAAGCTCTAGATTTCAGTACATTTGAAGTCAGCTTGCATGTTATTTATTAAAGATATTCATTATGCTGTGATGTACACAGGTGGAAAAATGAGGCAGTTAAATGGTCAAAGTTCAAGTAGGTAGAACAAAAGAGAAATCGAGAGAGCAAGGATATTGGGGGCTGCAACTGTCAGGGAACTTTTATGAAGGAGCAGGGGTGGGATATGGGTAAATTTAGCTGAACTCTGAAAAATAATCCCAGCATTTAAACCTGCTGCTACATGCCTGTGGTTATTTTAGAGGCTTCAAACTAAAGCATCATAAGATGCTCTTAAATCCCATCTTCTTTCAGTAAGAAGACATAAATTACACTTAGAGAGTACCAAATTTTCAAAATAACTTTGGAGTCCTACCCCAATTCTGAAATTTCAAAGTAAATGTAGCATCTGAAGATATCTGTAAATATTGTCATTTATCCTCCCTGAAAATTTTCAATGTCCTATCCCAAGTGGTCTCCAATGTGGGGCATGGCAGACCATCCATTAGAGTGTCTTGTTCCTTGTCATTTCTATCTTGTTTCTCTTTTATAATGTATACACTAACAGTACAGGCAAATAAGATATAAATAAGCAATGTGGAATAAAAATCACTAGCATTTGTTGAGAGTTTACTATGTGCCAGGCCCTCTGCTAATCACTTTACGTGAATTAATTCATTTAATCCTCAAAGTCATCCTATGAGGTAGGGGTTGTTATTATTCCCATTTTATAAATGAGAAAAGTAAGGCACAGAGGTCTGTCTGAGTCTACAGTTAGTAAGTGGTGGAGCCAGAATAGATGGATAGATACATAAGGATTTTTTTAAAAAAACAAAAAACAGAAAGAAACACAAATTCTAATATTGGTCATTTTGGACCACTGAGTAATGGGCAAGTTTCTTCCTCTGTGTACTGCTTTGTATTTTCTAAAATATCTATAGTAGGGATTGCTTTTATAACTTGGAAGAAATAAGGAAAAGCACAAAATATTAAAATACTGTAATTTAGTGAGAAAAGGTAAAAAAAACAAAAAGAGACAATACTGAGAAACAAGGTAGAAACTTATGTAAGCTGGAAAATAAAGAATGAGCATGACATATTCTGTCATAATGCACACAAAAACTGTTATCATGGTCAAATAAATACAAACAAACCATTAAAAAAACAAAAACAACAAAAAACCCCACCATCTGTGAAAGTATGCTTTGGAAAATAATTAAATTACTTTGAAAAAGATCTATATTTAGAGAAGGATTCGATAGCTGATGTTATTCTTTGGTACATCTAATCAAAAATGGTTTAATGCACATTTTCTTTTAAATTGTGAGGGGAAAGGGAAAGAGATCAGTGCCTATTCTATGCAGCTGAGGAAAATTATTTGCTTTGTAAGAATTCCAGGCAGGGGCTTCCCTGGTGGCGCAGTGGTTGAGAATCTGCCTGCCAATGCAGGGGACACGGGTTCGAGCCCTAGTCTGGGAAGATCCCACATGCTGCGGAGCAACTAAGCCCGTGAGCCACAATTACTGAGCCTGCGCGTCTGGAACCTGTGCTCCGCAACAAGAGAGGCCGCGATAGTGAGAGGCCCGCGCACCGCGATGAAGAGTGGCCCCCACTTGCCGCAACTAGAGAAAGCCCTCGCACAGAAATGAAGACCCAACACAGCCATAAATAAATAAATAAATAAATAAAATTAAAAAAAAAAAAAGAATTCCAGGCAGGTTTCTAGAATTAAACTGGTGGCAGTAATCATGTTGTTATTAGTGTAATTGCTTTCTGACATCTGTTTCCCTGTCATAATCAGTTCTTTGATAATAGCGATGGCATGGACGGTACATATCTAATAAGTAATGCTCAGTGCTTCACCAAAATAAAAATGAAATTGTATACCAATTATATGTGCTCCGCACCAAATTCTCTTCAGCCATATGATATTATATATATGATATATGGTATATTATGAGGATAGGGCAACTCTTTCTCAAAGTAATTTATTTTCAATAATTTTATGATGCCATATAAATGATAAGGTCCTTTATGAAAGAGCAAGGAATAAAATGTATATATTGTTGCTCAAGGCATAATGAAGTACAATTTGTCAATAAATTGTGTTTCTATTTACATCTTTATTATCAAAGCTAACTATTCAGGGAACTCGGTCTTGGACCTGCGAACTTGCTAAGCTATAGTGTTAAATTTAGCTTAATAAGTGTATAATAGAAAGAATATTCTAGGTCTGATCCTGCCTCTATGACTAGTGTTGGGACCTCTGAAAGTCATCTCAACTTCCTGCGTTTGTTTTCAGTTATTTCTCTCTAACAGGAATCATTTTGAAAAAACTCTACTGCCTCATCTACTCAAACCCTATGAAATTTTAGACTTTTTGAAGATCTGAATGACTATTTTTAAGCAAATGGAAGCAGACTGGTTCAAGCTGTTATCATAAAATACTAATACATACTTAACCTTAACTTGTGACAAAAAAGTAAATGGATATATGTCCAAAGTCTACATTCAGAAGAGCACACTAATTTACGTGAATATCTGTAACATCTACCATTTGCGACAACTTTCTATCCCCCAGACTGGGTTCTAAGGATGTTGCATACTTTAAATTTTAATCTTCACAAATATCTTGAGGTGAGCATTATCATTGCAATTTTACAGATAAGAAAACCAAGGAACTGAGGGTGAAGCAATGTTACCAAAATCACAAGATTAGCAAATTATGGAACTGGGAATTAAATGCAGGCCAGATCTTTCAGGCCCCTGTGAGCTGAGTCTAGACTTTTCTACTTCGTTTCTAAGTTGAAGGTAGCAGATCTTAAGCCCTGGTTATGAGGAGATTTAGCTTAAATTTACAACATCAAGAGTCATCAGAATTCACTAGTGATCTCCACAATCCAGTCTGCATTTGTCACCACTTTTCTAATCAACCAACAGATTGTAAAAATCAGCAATTATATCATATTAACTTATCCTAGGTTCCCAATTACAAAATGACCGTGAATATAAATTCCAATTAAGTATAATTCAAATGGAGCTATTTGAACAAGCTGTGATTGTATACATCTTAACACTGGAAATCCAAAACAGAACAATGATAACAAAATTTTGTCACCAGTGTTAAATGCAGCATGTATATAGCTGAATTATGTAGTTAATGGTTAAAAAAAACCTCCTAGAGTAATTGAAGGCTTTTGTATTTTCTAGAGTCATCTGCATTTTGCTCTCCATTCTGGAAATGAAGAATCACTGAAGTAAACTAGTAAATTTACAGTGTAAAAAATGCACATAAAAGATAAAAACGTTTTTACCAATTTTTAAAAATACTAAGCCAAAGACAATCAGTATCCTTAGTGAATAATAATCTTAATTGATGTCATAAGTAAACTTCTTTATTGGAAAAGGCTCACTTGAAACAAAAAATATCTATGCTCCTGAGTAAAAGGTTATAAAGTAAATGGTATAAGCTATTGGTTTTATAATACTAATATAGTAAAAATTAGATAAAGTTCACCTAAGGATATATGAAATCAAGAAAATTATAATTTCTCAACTATGATCAAGAACACAAATTTATACAAATAATTGGAACAGGTTAGAGAGAAAGTTCACTAATAATTGTCCGTGGCACAGCAGAAAGAAGACCAATTTTGAACTTTGGAATCATACTTTCATTACCTATTCTCACTATCTGTGTCATCTTAGACAAGTCTCTTCATCTCCTGGACCTTCTATTCCCTTATTGGGAAGAAGTTCATAGCAGCATTATTCACAATAGCTAAAACATGGGAGTAGCCCAAACGTCCATCAATGGATGAATGGATATGCAAAATATGAATTGTATATATGACAGAATGTTATTCAGCCTTAAAAAGGAAGGGAATTCTGACACATGCTACAATACGAATGAGCCTTGAGGAAATCATGCTAAGTGAAATAAGCCAGTCACAAAAGATAAAAACAAATCTGTATAATTCCACTTATATGAAGTACTTAGGATAGTCAAAATCATAGAGATGGAAAGTAGAATGGTGGATGCCAGAGTCTGGGGGTGGAAAATCAGTAATGTTTAATGGGTACAGAGTTTCAGTTTAACAAGATGAAAGGAATTATGGAGATGGATGGTGGTGATCACATTATAAATGTATTTAATACCACTGGACTGTACACTTAAAATGGTTAAGATGGTAAATTTTATGTCATGTGTATTTTACCACAATTTTAAAATCTGGGGGAAAATATTGATGTGGGTGTGAAGATTAAATGAAATATTATATGGTAAAATTCTTCATAGGGTTAAAGTGCCACGTAAGTGTGTAGGGGCCCTTTGGTTTGCCTACCCAAACCATCCCCTCTTCTCCCTCCGGAAATGGAGCTGCCCCTAATCCCAGTCTGGTTCCATCTGCATTGCAAGAAGAGAGATCATTCCTAAAATGAAAAGTGGTTGAGAACCTGCAGTGTGCCAAGCCCTGGGCTAAGGATCCAGCAACGAACAGTGGACCAGGTCCCCGCCATCTAATGGCAACAGAGAGAACATTATGTGGAAAAGATAAAGAAACAAATGTTTTAATGGAGAACAAAAAAAAAGGTAATTTCAGAGAGTGGCCACTGTCTACTGGGTGGTCTGCAAGACCACTATTAAAAGATGACATGTGAACTGAGACCTGAGTAACAAAAAGGAAACAGGAGGACCTGCATGGGGAGAGGAAGTGAATAATAAACACTGTGGTTTGCGATGAGATCAAACAGGTAGGCGGGGCGGGGCGGGGCTAGGGGTGTGCTGCCCACACAGGGCCTTGTGGGCCACGGGAAAGAGACTGGATTGTACACTTACTTCAATGGAAAGTCACTGGAAGGCTTTAAACAAGGGAGCGCCGTGATTTCATTCATATTCTACAAAGGTAAAGTTTAATGGAACCTGGCCTCCTGGCCACAGTGCCATGGCCCTGAGGTGGTCGAGGAAGTCCTTTGACAGGACTTTTAAACTCCAGACTGGGAATATATCAGGCTAAGCTCTTCCGGAGCGGTCCACAGTGGCTGAGGCCTGAAGATGAGACTCACTGTGTGTCCTGCCATGTGGACCAGCCAAGCAGAGGAAGTCTGACCAGAAAGGCAGAGAGGTCCAGGAATGACAGATGGAGAGAGAGCCTCTGACTGGGACCCCTGTCCCTGAAGCCCAGCCAAATTGTTCTCCTAGGGCTCCGTGAGGCTTCCCCCCAAATTCCTGCTTTGATTAAGCTAGTTCAAGCTAGATTTCATTTGATGATAAGAGTCCTAACTTTATTAAATTACATGCTATTATTGTTGTTATTATTATTGTAGTTGTGGGTTATATCGAAAGCTAGTAGTCTTTGTAAAAAAGCTAGTGGTCTGCATACATTATTCATTTAAATCTTCCAATAACCCTTTGGTGCATTATTGAAAGAAACTAAGAAGAAGAACAATGAAGCAGGTGCTCAATTGACAGCCCAAGAAATGGTGGGGCTGAGCTCAGATCCATACCTGACTCCCTCATCCCGGCTACCAATCAGCACCACTCATGGGTTCCACTTGTGACCCAGACCCACACGTGGTGGGAGGGGACCCCTCTGCCCACTATGGGAGTGCCCACAGGCAGAACGGGAGAAAGAACCAGCAGCGGGCAAACCAAAAGTCAGCTCTGCAGTTCACTCTTTCCAAACTGCTGTTGTTGAAAACGGAAGAATATAGGGTCCCTTAACCTCCAGGGTTAAGGAAAAGTAAATCAGTTCACAAGTACTGACTCGGCTGGATACCTGCGTCTCTCCTTGCAAAATGGTGAGCAAACGCCAGAGAAACAAGACTTAACACAGGCAGCAATTATTAAGTGAAATGTACAACTCATCAGCAGATTAACAGGTGCACGCAATACATGCAGGAACTCAGGGCAAGACCTCACAGAGGACCTTCTGGTAGTGATGGAAGCTGCGAGTTGAGTTGTTTTATATCAGTCTAATACTTCAATCTTTGCTCTATAGGATTAAATAATTGACTTAAGGTCATTTGAGCTTACACTTCTCAAAACTGTTTCAAAACCTCCATTAAGTTAAGGAGGCTAACAAGCTGATTTGTCTTTTTTACTTGGACTTAAATATACTTGATTACAAATTTCAAACGCTGTATTTATTATTACATGTTAGAAAACACTACAGAGTCAAAGTTAACAAAAAATACATAAAATATCAAAAATTTGTGCTGTTTTAATTATTTTATATATTAACAAAGCATTACATCATCTATTCTAGACACGCAAGTGGGCATTTAGAGCCTGGAAGTTTTACTAAGAAAAAGTGACATAAATTCACTGAATTATAACTATTTTTTCCTTCTTGTTTTACCAAAATACAAGTGATGGGAAGACTAAATGGTTTTATGCTGGTGACTTTTTACTAATATCTTGTCAGGTTAAATATTAAAGAGTTTTAAGTGAACAAGAAATTTTAAAAAAACAAAAAGGAGAGACCTGTGTTTCTGATTTACAGGAAAGCATATGACAAAGCCATTTATATAGACGAACAATGATAAATGACCTAACAAGTTCAGTTACAAGCTGAAGGATCACTGTAGACGGAGGCACATTTATAATCACATTAGCATTTCTGCATGTCTTATGAAACAAATCCACTAATTTTGCATTTTGTTGTTTTGGTCTTTGCAATGCATTGCAAAGTTAAAATTGGACAGATAATTTACGAAAGCACAAACTAAGTAACTACCTTATGGTATTTCCACAAATACCGTTAAGTTATCAGAACCCAACCTAAGCCATGTCATTTTTCATCTTTTACTTTCTTCCCCACTCACTCATTTCCCCTGTCCCTTCCCCCCACACACATACACACACTGAAGGCATGGAGCAATGTTCCAATTACTAAGAGAAACAAATTTATAATCTTTCCTGAAAGATAACTTACAGCTAAGAAGGTTTTATTGGTTTTAACTTTATTCCTGCTTTTAATTTCAAACTTGCATAAGGCCGATAATTTATTTTATTTTATTTTTTAACTTCAAACTGGTTAGGAATGTCTTGCCGGATATCATGTTACAGATGATAACAATCAGTCCTTTTAAAGTCTTCTAACAATTTTATAAAACAACTGTTGATAAAACTCTAACTTGCCTTGAAGGCAATATTGGAAGAAAATAAATACCTCTTTTATGAGTTCACCATTCCTTAGTGAGAAGAGAGCTCCAAAGTTTTTATGAAAAAATATTTTGATCTTATTTCCTTGATTGCTTAAATACAAATAAAGTTTAGAAAACTCATAGTTCACAATTATTTACTGAGTACCTACTATGTGCCAGGCACTTTTTTAATCACTATAAAAATTCATCTTGAAAACAGCCATAAAAATGAACTACAGCAAGGAAAAACAACTCTCTTTCCTTAGTTTATTATTTTAATTCCTGGTCTACCTATTGGTAAAAGAACAATGAAGTCATTACTCCCTTTTCCTTCAGGGTGTGATGTTGGCTTAAAATCAAAAGTGCATGAAAATTAAACAAGTTATTTTAAATGCCCTTTTTTCTAACGTAATTTATCTCGTTATCATGTTACAAACAGTTTGTAGCCCAGGCTAAACTGATAAAAATAAATGAAACATTCATTTTTCCTGCTGCTACTTCTTAAGATAAAATTCTCTTTCCAACAAACTTTATTTTATTTCAGAGGTTTCATGGACTTGATGACTTCAGGTTACATAAATGTGAAATCATTCAAGCCTTAATTAAATTTTTACTAGATGCCACAGCAATTTTCTTGCATGTGATATAATAAAGGATTCCGTGAGTCAAGCTACATTTTGGGAGAGCTGTGATCATCTTCCCAGAGACAACACTTGTAACATAGTTTACTGTATTTATAGCACAGTTACATTCTCAATCTGCCTAGCTCTCTACTGGCTGCTTCTCCACACCTATAAGCAGGTTCAAATCTCCCATTCTGGCAAAACCCTCTCTTGCCACTAGGTTCCCCTCTGGCTGCTTCCTCTCTATGCATTCTTTCCCAGACATGCGTTTTTTAAAGACTGTAGTTTCATCCACGTTACCACCGTCTCCTCATATTTTCATCACTTATCTTATGAAATCTGGCAAAAGCAAGCCCCCATTCATCCACCCCAGCTAAATTTTTAGTCTTACTAAATTCCCAGAGGCCCCTCCTTGCCAATTCTAATGACCTGCTTTTCCTCCAGCAGCTCAGCCTCCCTCTCCAGGTACCTTCTCCTCATTCTCCCTCCTGGACGCCCTCCTCCACACACCCTTCCAAAACCACCTCTCTAGGATTCTGACCTTGACCCTCTGCCCTTCTCCGTCTTTTCATGCTTCTTGGCTGGTTTCCACAATCACTTATATATTGATGATTCAACATCTCAATCTCATCCAAGACCACCACCTGGTAGAGTTGGTATCTCCCCTGGGACGCCCCATAACCATCTCAATACTCCACAAGTCTGAAGCTGAACTCATCTTTCCATCCCCTAAAGCACCTGGGGAATTTGGGCGTTATCTTAGACTTTCTCCTGTTATTGGAAGCTGTCACAACTTTTCACCCTTATTAATCCAGTAGTTTCTAAATCTGGTCTGTCTCCAGGTCTGCTCCTTCCTATCTGCTCTCCATACCAATACTAGAGAGACCTTCCTAAGAGGCCCATCTGAGTTTGTCACGCAGCTGACAAAAATCTGTCACTGGCCAGCTGTAACCTTCAGGAAAGAGTTCAACAACCTTCTATGGTTGAGAAGACCTTTCTTGGTCTTTCAACGGTCTCTCCCCACAGGCAATGGCAGTTCCCAGAGAGTATGCTGTTTCCTGCCTCCAGGCTATTCCCTCTGTTTGGAATGTATTTCTATCTTCTCCACTCTCCTAAATCTCACTCTCACTTCAAAGCAAGACTGAAGCAGCTCCTCCAGGAAGCCTTCCCTGACCCTTTCATCTAAATCCTATAGTCCTTTTTTTGCTCATCCATAGCACATTTCTCCTCTCCCCCTCGGACCTCCCTCTTTCTCTCACCCCACATTTTCTGAGAATTACCTCTTTACCTTCCTATTTTGAATAATGCACTGTAACCCCTACCTGGCAAGGACTATATTTTTTATCTCTTTGTAGCACAATGCGTGGCACATAGAATACATCTAGCAAATGTTTGTTAAATGAATAAATAATTCTGCGAACTAAGCTTCATCAACACCAACTTCATGGCATATTAATTTCAATGTAATTCATAATATAAGACACATTCATGGTGTTGTTTGAGAGTGATGGAATAACTCCTTGTTCCTATTAGTCATAATATAATTAAGCCAGTTTCTTCCAGTTTATAGGCTAATCCAACTGTGTAATTTGGGTATCTTGAAAAACTGTACTCACTTTTGATTATATGAGCAAACACTGTAACAGCAGACATGTATTCAAATGGTACCCTAAGCACTATGCCCTACACACACACAGAGACATCGTATATTGGTTTGGTCCTCAGAGCCCACTCACCTCTCTTTAGCAATTCTCTCTCAGGCCCCCTTTGGCATTCCTGCTCCTCTGCCTCTGTAACCCCTACACCTTCACATACACACACATACACACACATACACACACACACACACACACACACACGCATGCACATGCCCACACACACTCTTAATGACTTCTTGCTGTTGTTGGTCTAACCAGGGGCCTGCCTGTCTGGTCTGTTTGAACCTGGACACTCTGTCTCTTTACCACCTCTGTTCCACAAGGTTTCAAACAGAAAGGCCGTCGGTGACCATTGCTCCTCCTTTTAATACTGATATTTTCCAAGACACACTACCTCAACCCAAAACATGACTCTCTAAAGTTAACGGCCACTGACACACTAGTGTAGGCGACAGTAGTATAGGAACAAGGAGTTGTTCCATGGCTCTCAAATAGCACCGTGAGTGTGTCCACTTCTTCCGCCCATGTATGCAGGGCTGTCCTGACAAAAACACCAAAGGCCTCCATGTAGTTCTGTGGAAAAATGCTAAATAGGAACTGCTCAGGGAACTCTGGATACTTAAAGGCTTTTATTCATTTCTTATTTTGACATTTCTTATCTTCCATTCACTGATGAAATCTTAGGATAGCTGGCAGGCTCTTACACATATACTGCTTACCTTTTCAGATAAATTCACTAAGACACACGTAGCATTTTGGGTCTCTTCATAAACAGAACGTCGCAATCCAAAAAAGTTAACTGGTCATTCATCCAAGGGAGTTGTGTGATCTTATACAGCAGTTTATTTATCCCTAGAAGCAAGTATGTTAATAAGGTCAAAGAATTATTTTCTTGCTTCTAAGTAGATGACACAGTAGAATTTTATTTCGGGTCCTCAGCCCAGGCCGAGAAAAGAAAACTGTTTCTGGGAGCTTCGTCTCACTTTACACAGCATGAGTTTGTTAAAAATAAATTCTTTGAGTGTTCTTTTAATGTACGTTTTATTGGAATAATGTTATTCAAATCCAAAGCCTCCCCTAGGCTACGGCTGAGAGAGAGGGAGGATTGCGAGAAAGCGCAGTGCTTTGTATTCCAGGACCTAGTCGTGCAAGTCGAAGCCTGTTGGAGGGGCCTCTGCATGCCATCTGCTGCTCACGTGGCCATCCGAAGTGCTAACTGGCCTTAATTCTTCCTACACCTGCAACAGTACCACTGCGTGTGATTACTACTGTACCAAAGATGCTATGGTTTTATCTCAGGCAGTTTAAAACATGGATACCTCAGTAGTTAGTATCTTGAATTAGTGCTGAAAGCCTCCTCAGTCGGCTCACCATGCTGTGGAGAACTCCTTCCCTGGCTCTGCCCTCCTTTTTTCCCCTTGTTTACAGTCTTCCCTCAACCTACTGCTTCCACACTTCCTTATATTTCTGTGGCAACCCCACCAAACCTGCAGAGAACAGAAATTTGTCACTGCAGATAAGTAATTCTGTTCCCTTACTACAGATGAAGAAATGGAGGCTCCAGGAGTTAATATTTTCATACAAGGTCACTCATCCGGTGAACTGTGAGCCAAGGTTTGGACCCAAGCCAAGGCTGTCTGGCATCAGAAGCTTCCTTCCACAACCGTAAGGCAATCAAATGCTGTCTGCCCCCAAGCCCACCCCTGCCAGACTCCTGCTGTAGTTCTCCTACTAGACTCATGCTATGTCCATGTCCGTGTTTCCCTGTAGATCACATCACTTAAGAATAGAAACCGTTTTTTACTTTTATCTAAAACAGTGAATTATGAAATTAAATTGACTGGACAAAAACATCTTCCAACTAAAATTATCCCATTGGAGGAACAGTTGAACTAATATGAAAACTACTAGGCGAACAGAACTTTATAAATGGATTTCAATCATATCATGGAAATGTCATATATTTTAAGCAGGCATCACACATAAATGTGTAATATATGGCAGTCCCCAACTTACGGGTAAGGAATGTGAGATAGAATGACTAGGTTTCCAATTAACCTACACAAGCCTATTTCACTTCTAATAAAGGCATCGATTTATTCCTCCATTCACCTTTTAAAAAATTGATTACTTATTGAATAAGTGAATAGATAGAGGAATGAGTCAATGCATTTTAAAATTAGAAGTAAAACAGACTTTGGGGGTCTTTATTCAGTAAGTAAGTCAACCAAGTTTAAATTGAGAAGCTACTATGTGCTGGGTGTTATGCTGAAATGTAATCTTACTATTCTTGTTTTTTTTTTTTAATTTTTAATGGTCTGGAAAATCCCAATAAAAAATATTAAGTAAATAAAATGGGACTTCCCTGGTGGCACAGTGGTTAAAAATCCGCCTGCCAATGCAGGGGACACGGGTTCAATCCCTGGTCCGGGAAGATCCCACATGCTGCAGAGCAACTAAGCCCGCGCGCCACAACTAGTGAGCCTGCGCTCTAGAGCCCGCGAGCCACAACTACTGAGCCCGCATGCCACAACTACTGAAGCCCACGTGCCTAGAGACCGTGCTCCGCAACAAGAGAAGCCATCGCAATGAGAAGCCCGCACACCGCAACAAAGAGTAGCCCCCACTCGCCTCAACTAGAGAAAGCCCGCGTGCAGCAACGAAGACCCAATGCAGCCAAAAATAAATAAATAAATAAATTTTAAAAAAAATAAAAATAAAATGAATAAGCACTGGCTATGGATCAACTATTTTCTCCCTAACGCTTTTTTGCCTCTTAATCCTGGGTACAGATTAATGGCCTGACAAAAGCTATGATGTGTTAAGGTTTTCTCCTTTCTACTTCCTGGAATGTATATCTAGATCCATAAGAAAAATAAAATAATAGGAACTGCAGGGAAAATAAAAGGAAGACACCAAATTAAACATGGAGTAGAAAAATAAGATCCAGGTAAGAGAATTTAATTTGTAAAATGAGAAAGAGACAAAAAATTACTTAAGAAAACCAACAGGGAAAAATCAATTGCAGTCGCCAACTTTTGACTCATCTGATAAATCTCACCTAATGTCTAAGCACTGAATTATTTTAACGGTCACTGAGAGGACACTTCCCAAATGAACTTACTCAAAAATTTCATTTAACAAATACTTATCGAGTACCTTCTGTATTCCAAACACTCTGAAAAGTGCTAAGAAAACAAAAAAGTAAAACAAACTGGGTTCCTACCCTCACAGAGTTTACAATCTAGTAGGAGAAATAGTCCTCAATCAAATAATTATTCACATAACAATATAATTGAAAACTTTGACAATATAATTGAAAACAAGACTCTTTCAGTGGCAAGTAATACATCTCAACTAAAAACAGTAATTTTCTGATTTATGCTATCAGAAAGTCTAAGACTATCTATAGATGGCTTTAGATGTATATCTTCCCAATGCAGCAACCCCCAGAATAATTTTTTTAAAAAGACCCTCTCTCTTCTAGAATGTGTAGATAACATTTAGGCAAGAATTAATTGGCCTGAGGTCCAAGATGAAAGGTTATTATGAGTATCCACCTTTGGGACACATGCTGAACTTTCTGGAGAAGCATGACATTATGATAAAAGGCCCAGGTGAACAACACAGAGTCAGAGAGATGACATTCCTAAATGATGGTGAGGTGCTGTTTCTAAAAGACTGAACATTCCCAAAGAATGAGAAAGTACTGTTACCAGAAGAAGGGGGTAAGAGATACTGAGCAGATAAAACTATCAGATGTTCACTCCATAAAATTAGTGTGGAATATAGGAAGAACTTGGGAGAGTGTTTCTAGGAAAGCAGTAAATAAAAAGGCAAGGTGAGAAAAATGTGCTTGGAGAGTAACAAATACAAGTTGTTGAGTATATGAAAAATTCTGACCAAAACTTCAGCAAGTAGGTCATGTTCAAGACCTCAGAAAGACTTAACTCACATCAATGAGTTAATTCACATTCTGGGTACAGATTAATGACCTAACAAAAGCTATGATGTATGCAGTATTAAGAGACCTTTAAGACTATTTCGCTGAAAAAATGTTTCAAAGGCCGCCCAATGGTTCGATAGTATCTGGAACTCTTGTAAGTATCTAATTTCAGGGAACATTTCCCAGTTTGCATCTTTAGCTTTGAAATACCTGGAAAGCTGTTCATGCAAATTTCATAGTTCAGTCTCTAATTTCTATTTCATTCATTGTTTATCCATACATCTTTTTTTTAACTATGGAATTCTCTCCAAGGAAACAAATGAATGTATTTTAATACTTTATCAGACAATTCAAGTTGCTGGATTATAAATCATTAAAGTATCCCTTTCTCTGTTCTTCCCAGCTTACTATGTGACTTGATCATTCTTAAACCATCATTTAGTAAATGAATTCTCAGTTCTTTACAAACGCATGTGACAAATTCCCTTACTCTGAAGCCACCCAATCTCTGGTTTCTCTACACATTTTAATCATGGGTATTTAAATCCCAGGTATCATGTTAAAGAAATTATGACTGAGAAATTCTGCCCAAAGAAATATGTAGAAATAAGGTACAAACAAAACTCTTTGCCTGAGTGATAAATCTGAACAAACGTAGTACCATCATACAAAGTGGAACACTAATCAGATTCCTCCATTCTACAAATTTTCAAAGAGGGCTTCCTATATTTGGAGCTAGTGATACAGTGGTGATCAGTCCCATACAGCCTGTTGTCTTGGGCAGCTCACAGTCAAGTGCAGGCACGGCCTGTTACACCACTGACGATAAGTGACAGGATGAGGAGGTGTAGAGTGCACTTTGGCAAGGTACTCATCTCAGACTTGGACCTGGCAGAGAAACACTGAGAAATGATTCAATAATGCTGAAAATCAAGATGAAGCTGAGACCTGAAGGACAAATAGCCAAGAAGAGGAGGAAAGGGTGCTCCAAGAAGAGGGAATGGCATGTGCAGTTTCTTGGGGAAAGAGTATGGGAAACTTGGGAGAGTATAACGGAGGAAGTGATGCATTTGAACCTGGAGAGGTAAACCAGGACCAGGTTACTGAGGGCTTTGACCTCTAGGGCGAGACCCTTAGGAAGACAGGAAGGTATTTTCAGCAGAGGAGTGACACAGATTTTTCATTTCAGAAAGATCTTTCAGGCCATGGAATGAAGAATGGATTCCAGCAGGACTATGTTGGAGGGAAGGTGGGAAGCTATTGAAATGAACTAGGCTAGCAATGATGGTGCGTGCCAGAGCATGGATAAGGGAACTGGGGATACAGAGAGACAGTCTCAAGTCAAACATCCATGCTTGGTTTTAGAAAAATCAGCTTCTTATTGGCTGTGCCTATTTTACAAACGGCTCTTCTAAAAACAGCTTGAGAAAACTGAGATTGCACAAATCTGGCTTCCTGCATACAGCTGTTTTGCAATGTCCAGACAATGAGACTATCATCTGCAAATGACTTTGAATCATGCTTGTTTTTAAAAATATCTGAAATGAACACAGATGTTAAAAAGATAATGAAGGTTAAATAACAAAGAAATGAAACAGCCTGCCTGGCTTGTCCATTTACTCCTGATTTAAAAATATCCAAATCAGTATGCATGAGTTCAGAGCAATGGCCAGTTCTAAACTGTGCTGAGATGGAGATGAAGTTAGGAATTTCAAATCAAGCAAATTACAAACCTTTAATTTATAAATAAATGCCTACAGTCTAAATAAAATCATAAATCTATTATCTTTAAATGGTAGCAATTTGTAAAGTGTACTCTCATTCAATGTAAGTCGGCCATGGAATTGATATTAATTAGCTAAAGAGCAAACATGAAGGAGAATCCTAAATCCAGAGGATTTCACCATTCTCATCAGAGCTAATTCTTATGAAGCAGCAAATTTAAAGTCTTGCTTGGTACTGCTATGCTGGTCCAGAGATAGGTTACTAGAATGACCCTGTAGAAGTGTCATTTCCATGTTTATTTGCCTGGCAACCACCTGTCATGTGTGGTAGTTTCTAAGAAGTTAGGAATTAACATTCTTTTCCTTAGTTGGGTTCTTCATTTTAATTAACCTATGGTTTTCCCCTCTTATTTCCTAAGAAACAATTAGATGTATGGTTAGTATCATGATGTGATCAGGAAAACAGCACTAGCACTCAATCTAAGGACATAATTTCAATGAAAAAAGGTCACTTGCCAAAAAACCGCTATTAACAATTTGTTATGAAGCGCAGTGGTACTTGTTCTGGCTTTTAGCTGTTGTAGAAAAGAAATTACATCTTCTCCAAGTTGTTCAGAAATTGAAATCTTTACCAAATGACCCTGAGATATAATGTGATTTCAATCAAAAGTTCAACAGAGTTTTTAGCAAAACCTGAAAAGTTTATTCTAAAATAGATATGGAAAAGCAAAGAGCCTTCTAGAATAGCCAAGACACTTCTGAAGATCAAGAAGAAGGAGGACAGCTTTGTCCCACCAGACGTAAAGACTTGTTATAAGCTAAAGTAATTAAGACTGTGATATCTGCACAGGGATAATTACCAGGGTCCCACACGCCTTTATCTTTGAAGTACTTTATCTTGGAAGATCTACCAGGGCTTATCCCAGGTTTTATATTTTAAAGCAGAACATTCACAGCCCCAATAACCCATGAATTCTACCTCTAAATAGAAGTCCTACATATGAACATGAAGAGATGTATGCAAGGATATTTACAGCACCAATGTTCAAAACAGCACTGACAGGTGAGGGAAATTAAGAGGTACAAACTTCCAGTTAACAAAATGAATGAGTCACAGGGATGAAATGTACAGTTTGGGGAATATAGTCAATAATAATGTAACATCTTTGTATGGTGACAAAGGTGGTTAAAAGGTACAAATTCCAGGGGGCTTCCCTGGTGGCACAGTGGTTGAGAGTCTGCCTGCCAATGCAGGGGACACGGGTTCGAGCCCTGGTCTGGGAAGATCCCACATGCTGCGGAGCAACTAGGCCCGTGAGCCACAACTGCTGAGCCTGCGCGTCTGGAGCCTGTGTTCCGCAACAAGAGAGGCCGCGATGGTGAGAAGCCCGCGCACCGCGATGAAGAGTGGCCCCCGCTCGCCACAACCAGAGAAAGCCCTCGCACAGAAACGAAGACCCAACACAGCCAAAAATAAATAAATAAATAAGTAAATTTTAAAAAATAAAATAAAAAAGTCACAATTAAAATAGCTAATATCAGTCAACTATACTTCACTTAAAATAAATAAATTAAATAGCTAATATCAGATGATGTAATTCTTGAAAGAAGTATGCATATGTAGTCACTATACCTGATTTTAAACATAAAACTATGGACTAGCAAAATAATTAAGAGGTTTTTTTTAAATCAAAAGTTCAGAACAGGATTCATTTAAATATCAGGAACCCATGTGCACTTAAAATATGAGTTAGTATAGCAAAAATTACTTCATATACACTTTTTCATGAATATTTTGCAATGCAGATTACACTGATGTAATTTCTTCATAGATCCTTTTTTCAACGTATTGAAGGAAATGGATAACAAAAGGAGAAGGGGAGGGGGCAACCAAAAGAAGTCAGATACTGCTATGCCTGCAGTAAGGTCAATGGGCTCTTTTAAACAAACAAACAAAAATATACCAATTGAATAATCAGGTTCATGGGGTCAGTGGTAGCTGCAGTCTAAGTTGTATCTTGGAGAGAATTATGCAAATATGTATGTTAATGTATATAGACTTAGCATGAGCTATACCCTAAATGCACCTACAGGACTACTTTACCTCTTGAAAATCATTATTACTTATGAATTCCACACTGTAAAATGATAAATTCTGCCTGTCTTACTTCCCTTTTAGGGTTTAGGGAAATAAATATTTTATTGGGTCCAAATTACGGTTCCAGAGAGAAAAAGTTGGGAGCTACTGCTACAAACAGATACATATAAACACAGAAGGATATTATTACTATCTAAAAAACATCATTGCATGTTGAATGTTCCATATTCCAACTGGACCAAAGAACACATCATCCTCATCTAAATAAACCAGGGTGTACTTACCAAGCAGCAAGCTGAGAGAGAATTTATCAGTTTTATGTAGACTTCTCCTATCACTGAACACTCCAGTATGTAGAAAATGTAGAAAATTGAATATGTAGAAAATGTAGAATATGTAGAAAATTGGCTTTTAAATATTCTGATTCCTATGCAGTTTATCCGCAGGGCAAATTCTCATTAGTCTCTCTATAGTCTCATAGCCTCAATCAGCTAAGCAGGATGAGACCTTGAGTAATATGTATTCTAGGGAAATTTTCCAGTTAATGAGTGAAAAATAATAGGTGGAGGAAGAGGGAGGAACTAAGTCATAAGATTCCAGAAAAGTAAAATGGAAGTCATTCTGCATCCCTGCCTTTATGACCCTCTCTTGACAAAATCACTGGCCACTTTCTACTATAACACCTGAAGCAGAAACAGTGAGGACAGCTGATTTTAATTTGGAAGGGTAAGGAGAGTTACTAGTGCTTAGATGTGTTTGGATGGCCTCTGGAGGAAGGGATTACAAGACTGTATTTCAAGGAAGGTCACACAGTTTCTGACCCCATGTTCAAATCTACAATTTTTAACAGGCTCCTGACAAGACGTCTAATTCTATTTAAATACTCATATCTGTACCATCAATCCATATCTTACCACCTTTTTAATTAAAGAGGACAAAATAAAAACAAACCAAAGAAAAAATATGCAATGGGTTCAAAGTCTGGTTACAATACAATGTAGAATACTTTATATTCTATTCTTTTCTCAGATATTATTCTGTCCATTTGGCCAGGCAATATATGACACAATAAATCGTGGGAGAAACTGTCTTAGTAAAAGCATCACTACTTAGTCTGTCATTCTGCAGCAACTTCCTCAGTTGAACAGAATCATTGTCTGGAGGATAGTGAGGGAAGACATCCTGCGTGAACCTCAGTGAAGAAGAAAGACTTCTCAGAGTGGAATACTGTGAAGAGATAATTAAAGCTTTGCAAAATATAAATATGTGCTCAGAATGAAGGCAAAGGACTGGAGTTAGTCAGATTAAAAGAAAGCAGAAAAGCAACTTCGTAATATACAACCTTAGGTATTATGGTGACTGCTTTTTATTTACTTATTTCCCATCTCTACAACAAATACAAGATTTTAAGGGAGAAAAGCTGGACAAAGCTAAGTGAGAGTAGGAAAGATAAGATGAAGACCCAGGTAAACCAGTATAAAAAATGCAGGCCAGAAGGTTTATATGCTTGTTGGACGTGGGCCACAAATTGTGCTCTGAGCTTTCAAAAAACCACATTTTTAAAAAACTAATCTTTCTGGTCACTATTTATAATGTCCAGAAGATGCAAACAAACCAGTGCAGAAGAAGACCAACTATATCTGTTATTAAGACACAAGCTCTTTCTCTCTGTGTCTGTCTGTCTCTCTCTGTTACTTGGGGAGCAGATACTGTGCAATGCATTGCACCATACCACCTCCCCCAGTAACAGCCACCATAACAAGTTTTAGGAGACTATATTTTTAAAGCCACCTTCAGTGTAGGTTAATGGCATGAGGCCTAAGCACAATTCAGTACAAAAGTAATTTCACAAAGAACCAAACTTGTTTAATGGTGTTCGTCTCCACTGAAAACAGAGCACCACCACTATATATACATATTATGTATACATACACACATATACATATATATACACACACTGTACTTTAAGGTATTAGATTAAGAACTATACTTCTGGTTTCTGAAAATACAGTCAGAAACCAGAAGTATAGCAGAATGGCAGAATGAACTTTTTGAAAGTTCTATCTATTAACAGAAGGTTTAAGGTAAATGTCATCCAGCAGAACCATTATGACAGACCTCTGGATCCTATTCTCTCATTTTAAACTATTGTTCTCTGAAGCCCACTGTATTTTCATTTCCATCTTACTTATGGAAGAAAGTCATAAATAGAGCAAGAAGTATGAAAGTCTCCCAAGGTGACAGTCTAGTCAACAGTCCAGCTTGAACTGTAATTCCAGTCGGTTCAGTCAGTTCAACAACTATTTATTGCATGCCTGTGTGGTAGATGCCACAGGGGATTCACAAGTGAATGACAACAGAGCCCGATATGGTCTAAAGGAATATATGAAAAAGAGATGCCAAAATGAGAAGGAAACAAACTCCTACGATACCAAGCAGAGTCAGACAAGTGCCTTAAAAAAGGCCTAGAGTTCTCGGAGGGTTCTGAGGCACCTCATCCTTTTGTGAACGGTGTCACTGGAGATAAGCCTGTAAGAAAAAGTGGAAGGTGGATGGGTGGAGATGGGTTAGGGAAGGAAGGGCAGGAGGAACGGCATGGAGGTGGTAGCACCTGGTACATACTCTGGGAACATCAAGGAGCCTCATTTGGCTAGACTGTTAAAAACGTGCGGGAGAGGGTGAGGTGGAAAAGCAGTCTGAGGCCTCACGGTAATGGCCATGGTGAAGAGACTGTATTGAATGTGGTGGGGAACCAACTCAAGACTTTAGATCTCATGGTCACAGTTGACCAATTCATTCATCTTCATAAACATACTGTTTCTACAATAGGAGATACCTTTTAGGAAGCAAAAAACTGAGACCAAAACTATTGAAAAGAATCCATAGTATCTACATCTCTGCATGAAAGTATCTGACTCTTGCAGAGAGGAAATCCGTGGGGAGCAAATTAGTATTTTCCATTCCTAAGTTTTACTCAGGCACATTCTCCTTGGTAAGAACCTGTTTCTAAAGATCAAACTTAAGAAATGCACAAACTGTCCTAATTGTAATAATCCCAAATCTCTCTGCAAACATCCATGAATTTCAAACCTTATTTCTGAATTAAGTGTTCTAGATCACAGTTATGTCTCATTCCAAACTTACCCAACCTCAGGCTTCAACTTCTATCTATCCTCTAAAGGAAAGAGACTCTCACATTTTATATTTTAAAAATTTCTGTATGCAGTCAAGAGTCATTGATTTAAAGAAACCTGTGATTTTCTAACAATCTGACCCATGTCCATTTTATAGAGATGTTCGCTTGAATTAACCCGTCTTAATCTTTTGCTCCAGGTATGTCTGCATATAGCTAGAAAATTTATACTAGTGACAGTAAGTCTCAACAGAGATACTCTTATAGCAAACTCCACAAATTAGTAATATTTCAAACTAAGTTTTTTAACTCTAATGAAAGCAGAAAATAATAGGAAAATATCCAACTAGAAAAACAACTAAATGTAAACGATCTGCTAAAAATAAACTACTTGTTTCTAGAACACAGCAATATTAGAAAGTTTAAAAAGTGAAAATTCCCTGGGGTCCTAAACTATTATTGCTCTCTCTATAGTGGTCATGAACTTCCTTGTTGCATTAAATCACATTTAAGAGCAATAATCAGGCCAAAATATAACTACATATTTTAGGCCTTTTTTCCTGATTTAAATTTTAGAATTCTACAAGATATTACTGCATCTTTCTCCTTTGACATTGTTACTAAACTGTTTTTCAATCAGTTCAGGGTATAAAGATGAATGTATAACAATATGGAAATGATTTGAGATTCATAAAATTTAACATTATTCTAAGCTTATTTTTCTCTAAACATTGGTTGAGGTATTCTATTTAGCGTGGGCAAATACTTTTCAGATATACATAGAATACATTCAATCCTAAAAGAAAATTCAATATATAATGAACTTTCTATCACGAGAGATAATTTTAAAGTATATTCTTGGAAATTCCACAACGTGTTAATAATTGCCAACAGTGATGCGAAAGAGAGTACTTGGGGTTTTCCACTGTACTTATTATACCTTGAATACATTCGTGTGGTGTAAGTCTACATGTAGGGAGTACTATATAAATATTAAATGAATAAATATTTAATTCCAACGAAAATGGGAAATATCATAAACTCTCATTGCTTTAAATTGCCACTCATTTACGAATGTTAAGTTGAAATATCAAAAAATACTGCACATAGGCAAGACAAAATATTGAGGATCACTCATCTCAGGTTTGGGAGAGAATAGGAAGGAAATTAGTGGTTTCTCTGCCCTCTGGTGGCAACAAAGTCAACTGCACCATTTCTAAAGGAATGCATAAAAAATGCCCTTTATGAAATCAGACTCCCCTGCCCCCACCCCCCGCCAAAATGTCTGTAAAAAAATCCTGATTGATACATGCCGAATTCCAAGACTGTCGGACTTTTAAAAATTTTCCTGTATTGAACTTCTTAGCTAGACTATTTTACAAAGGAAACTGTATTTTTTCTTCCATTTCACTGCTGTATTTTAGGTATTACAGTAGGCTAACCATTTAAATTCCAAGATTATTTAATAAAATTATGCAGACTGATATCCAGGAAAGAAGTTACTTCGTTTTGTAATAAATCTCAAAAAATTTGCTGAGAAATATAAAACTATTCCTTTTTTACTCAATCCTGTAAAGATGTGGGCTTCTAGTTTTCCACCAGAAATACTGGTTTATAATACCTGCAGATCTATGTTGAACAATTTATGTATTTCATATTCCCCAAAGCAAAGACTTTTAACTATATGTTCAATTTTAGAGTGGAGTAAAATTTTATCCTCAATTTGAGAACTCAGAATAGTAAACTTATTGTGTGTATTGTTCTTTTCTCAGTAACATATTATTAATGAAAAAAAGTTCAGGAAAAAAATAAACATTTGCTGACCTTTTATTTTTTTTTTACTGTAAATGCATTATTTACTTCCAGTGCCAAAGAGGTTTTCAAATAAACAACTTGGGATGCATTTTTGGCACACGCACCTCTCTAACCTCGTTTGGAAAGAAGTAAATTGCTTTCTTGAAGCATTTATTTATTTCATGAAGATGCCCATGAAAACTACTGTTGCACTTTTTAAAATACATGTGCAGCTTCCCAGACAAGTCTTATTATTATTTTTTTTAACCAATGAAATGTATCAGAGAAATACACAGAATGTATGATCTATTGATATAAATAATACCTAGTCAAGAACAACCTATGTCCATCTATGCAGAGCCATTATATGTGATAAAGACAAATCAACATCCAGGAAACTTGCGTTTTATTCACAGCTTTAAAAGTGTTGTCATCTTGTTGCCCTCCCCCCGCCCCCCAACACACACACACACACACACACACACACACACACACACCCTCAATCATAATTTGGAGCAGAGTCAGAATCTGTGCTTTCTCCATAAGAATTTACACCAGGGGCAGACACAGTGTTTCGGCTGTCTCAGCTCGGTAACATTCATTCAAGGACTTCCCTTCAAGATTCACCTCACCTGGAATCCCCAGGTGCTCTCCCTAGCCTTCCATCTGCGACTGGCGGCTTTGACATTTGCGGACGCCAGTATACTTCCTGAGGAATCACTTACCGTTTCCCCTCCTCAGGATTAAAACAGAACAAAAGCAAACCTTGATTAGCCTCATCAACAAGGTTTTATTTCCTTTTTCTTTTCCCTGTAAGTGTTTTTGCTCATTCACCTCCTCTCAAAGTCTATCCATTTCTTCCCGAGGGGCAGAAACGGGGAGCAGGCACCCGGTTCACAGTGGGCAGGGTCCGGAAGGCAGCTGGACCTCCAGCTCAGCAGCGCCTCGCCAGGAGGAGCCGGCGGGCCCAGGGCGGCGTCGCCCGCTCCGCGCTCGCCCCGGGGGGCGCGGCTCCGGAGGGACGCGCACCTGGCTGCAGCAGCCACCCCTGGGAACGTGCGGGGCCGGGGCTCCGCGTGGGGGCAATATCAGGCCACTCGGAGGAGGCCCTGCACGTTCAGGCCTGTCTGCGAAGCCGGCCAGCGGAGGACAATGGGGCCAGTGGTTGGTCTCCCGAGGGGCGCCCGCCCCACCGCTGCCACCTCCTTCCTTCCTTTGCGTCCCGCTGCACCCACCCCGCCCCACTTCCAGCGCCCGCTCAGCCCCCGACAGCAAGAGGGAGCTGAGGTGGGGATCGCCTGGGGGAGGAAGGTGCAGCTCCAGGGAATCTTCTCCAGCAGAGGGGAGCTCTGCAATCCCCGGCTGCCACCACGTCCACCACCTACCGCCCCCATCACGCACTCCCTCAGTTTATCCCGGCAGCAGGGAAGGAGGCGGAGCCGGGGAGGACACAGCCCAGGCTGCCAGCTCCTGGGCGAGGTATCCGCGGAAGGTCTGCTCTAACACCAGAGCGCTCTCTGGGCGCGTCCGGGGAGTCAGGACCACTCCCTGCCAGCCGCTCAGGTGAAGCAAGCGGTAAATCCTTAAGATAACTACCCCCCAGACCCTACCACCCTACTCATCCAGCCAACATTCTTCTGCCCATTTGAGACGCCCAAGTTTAGTCGAAATGCAATTGCAACAACTTTGCCAAGGGCATAGGTAGGGAGGGAGTGGGTTGACAACGGGGTGCCAGAGAGGTCTTCAGCTGGGCACAAAAGCAAGAAGCGAAAGTGCATCTTACCGTTGACTTGGTTTCCAGGCTTCCCTTCAGCGAACTGAAACCGGTCCATTAAAAAGTGGCAAAGTAACACAACTCCTGCAGCAGCCAGGTCGGCCCTCGGGAACCTCGCCATGCCGCTGCCGCGATCTCCCTCCCCTTCCCCGCCAGTACTTCTCCGGCACCCTGTGCCCCGGGGCTCCCGCTGGGAACGGGGACAACGGGGCCGAACACTGCAGACTGGTCTCGGCGGGATGCAGAGGCCTTTGTAAATTTCTCTGGGACTTCACACCCGGGAGCCGGGAAGAGGAAGAAGGGAGCGCGAGGGGAGCGCGGTCCTCTCCGGACCTCCAGGTCTCTCTTCACAACTTGCCACGACACTCGCAGCCCTCACCCCAGACACACAACAACTGCGGAGACGAAAGGCCACTTGAGCTGGGGCTGGCAAACTCTCCGTTCCGCACAAGCAGCGCCACCCCGGTGCCCGCAGACGGTGACTTCCGAGCCCCCGCGACGCGCTCCACTGGGTTCAAAACAGATCTAATTCCTCAGCCAGCGCGGGTGCCTGTCCAAATCCAAGAGGGCTGTCGGTTCGGAAGGAACTTTCCCCAGTCCTAGGGTGGCCCCCGCGGACGGTCTGGGTTTGCGGGAAGGGTGTCACTGTGGGATGGCGAAACCCCTCCGACAAGTTTTTCTTCTTTTCTTCGCCCCGACGCTGGGCGCGCGTCCGTGCTCGCAGCCGGAGGGATGAGCAGCCCCAGAGCTGAGCCCTGGGAAGGCTCGGGCTGCAGCAGTCTGAGGTCCGAAGGCAGGAAAAATGTATTGGGGAAAAAAGAGAGAGAGGAAGAAGAAAGAAATGGGGAGGGAAAAGTCAGGCTGAAACCTATCGGGAGAGGGTTCCTCCTGGCTAAGGAGGAGGTGGCCCCAAGCCCCGCCGAGCCCCGGAGTTTGGTGGCGGAGGAGGCGCCGCCGCCGCCGCCGCCGCCGCGCTCCCCCGCACTCCAGCTCCACACTTTGGGGAGGGAAGGCAGCTCGCAATTTGCCAGATCTGCCGCTGCATCCTCCCCCCCCACCCCCCGCTTCCCTCCCCCTTGCTCCTCCAGGCTTCTCCCACCTTCCTCCCCGAAACCGGCAGCTAGCACCGACCTGTCCAATGGCTGCACTTTCCTCGGGGCTGGCAGAGGAGTCGCCGAGAGATTAAACCGGGGGAGCAAGGCAAGGGGGAGTGAGAGGGCAACTCCAGCCCGGCGTGCCCCCCGGCAGCCGGCGGCCTGGCGCGCCGGGAGGGGAGGCGAGAAAGCCGAGCTAGGAAGGGCGCGCCGGACGGCACCTCTGCGCTGCCCGGGCGCCATCCCCGCACCCGGCACGCACCCCTGGCGGTCGGGCCAGCGGTGCCCGCTCACCCACCTGGCCCTGGGCCGCCTTCGCTCCCGCCTGCGGGGAATCGCGGCCCAGCAGCCGACCCTGCGGGCGCTCGCCGCCGGTGGGGTCTTCCTGGGCGCTACAGGGTTAATTACAGTTCGCCATTCCCGGGAGGGCGTGAGCGGCGGCGGCTGGGGTGTGAAGAATGCAAACCTGAGCCCGTATTCGCTTACTGACCCTGCGGAGCCCCTTCGGACCCCCGGCCCGCCGGGCGGGTGGAGGAAGGTGGCGCGCGGCAGCTTGGACCCGCCGCTGCGGCTTTGTAAAGTGTCAGCGGGAGCGAAAGCGAGAGTTTAAAGAAACAGGAGGCCCACTGAATTTCCTACGGGGGCTTTAAACAGGCTTTCGCTGGCTGGTTTGTTTTTGTTTTTTCAGCTCGCGTAAGTGCTTCAGCGTTAACCCTTTCCAGCCCTTTCAGAAAGTTTACACCTTATTTCGCAGAGTTAACCTTATTTTAAAGGGGTAAATACAAAGAAAGGAAGGAAAGCAGCATATTGGTTAAAAAAGTACAGATTCTAGAACCAGACTGGGCTAGAATTCCACCTCCCCCACTAAATAGCTATATGGCTTTGAGCAATATTCTTTTTAGTGCCTCAGTTCCCCATCCATCAGGGGAGAATTGTAGTTATGCCCTTATAAGGTTGTTGTATTGGATTAAATGAGTTAACACTGAATAATTAAAGAATTGAGAACAGTGCCTGGCACAAAGTAACATGACTTTGTGCTTCTTAAATTAAAGAGAGGGAAAGGAAGAGAGAGGGTATCCTAAATCAAATGGAGAATTTGCTTCAGTGTTCTAAGAGCAAAAGGTCCTGTTAGTCTATTCTTGTCCAGTCTTTTCCATGCTCTAAAAAATGTATGGGTGCCATCAATACCACCTTAATTTTGTCTCAGTACCCACTGGAAGTGGATCCAGATAAACTACTCTTGCCAATTTGATGCCGAAAGAATGCCTTTCTCATGGTTCCTTAGCTGGTGAGCAGAAGAGAAACAGGAAGTGTAGCATGTTTTCCTCAATCCAGTACTCAGTTTGCTATTTATTTTGGAATATGTAAACTCGTCGTGGATACACACTCTTTAATGCTACTTCCTCTCTCCTGAGCTTTCTCCCAACCAGGTGATTTCCCCCTCCTCACCTTACTTAGAAAACCTGGTTCTTTTACTTATGCTCAACCAAGAGTTAAGTTCTATGTAACATTACAGCCAAAGTTGAGTGCCTGAGATACTTATTTAACAGTAAGTTGGAAAAATGAATCTTCCTATCAAAATCTTATTGTCATTTAATGAACGTCGATTTTTTTTGTCTGTATCCCTACTTGTCTCACTTACTTCACGAATCCTTGCAGAAAGCTTCCTAAAACGTTCAGTACAGCTCCATTTCCCATTTATATGCAAAATTATGGGGACCCGGGAGGAGCCATTTCAAGAAAGCAACTCTTCTTTAGTCTGGAATATTTCCCTCCCCTTTCACAGTAGAAAAACGGGTGTTTCCTGTTTCTCTGAGAAGAAACAAGTCCCTGCCTCTCCCTGGTATCATTTTCTTTCTTTTCTCCTTTATTATTATATGCGCAAATTAGCAGTGTTTAGTTTCTTGTTTGTTGTCAGCAATGCTTTGCCCTCCTGATTGAAGCTTTATACCTTAAGTGGAAATTTGACGCCAAAAATCGAAAGGGAGTCAAGTGGTAATTCAGAGTAAGTCTGAAGAGGCTTTTATGTGTTTTGTCTATCTCACTGGTCCTGTTTCATTTTACTCATATCTTAATCTTATTCTGAAGAGCTGTCCACATAGAAAATACTTTAGTATGGGAGAAGATGCAGGTAAGCAAAAATCAATCATGCATGATGATTTAGTGCTCAGAACTAAGTAAGAAAGAACAACATCAAAATAAAGTTAGGCTTTGGTACATTGCCTTAAATGTCAACCAATAATTATTTGTAAAAAAAATTATTTTCCCTTTACATTATAGCAAGTAACAACTAAAATGTATATAGGATGGTATGTTCAGAGTGAAATGGAAAGTTTATTACTCATATAAAATCCTGGCTAATTAAAAGTAGTATACTTTGTGGCCTAAATGATCTAAGTTTGCCATATATGTTTCACCACAGAATAATCTATTTCACTTACATGGAGAGAAATTAAGATATCTCTGTGGAAAAAGTTTCATCTTCCATCTGACTAAAGAGAAGAGTTATAAAGAGTGAGCTTTGTTTCTATTTACTATAGTTTTAAGAACTGAATTGCTGGGGGTTTTTTGTTTGTTTTTTACTCACTGGCTTAATTTTAGCTAACCTCTCGAGGAACAAATGAATCAGGAATCACAAAGGAGCAGCACTTGAGTTCCTTGTCCATGACAAAGGTCTGGAATTCACTGAACACCCTCCTTTAAGATCTTAGGATTTTATATCAGAATCATTCTCACCAACAGAGAACTTAGGGCTGACATTAGCACCTGAGCTAAAGTCTGCACAGATTTCCAACCTGTTCGCAACCCCTTATCTACACCAACCTTCAAAGCCATTTCTACACATTCCAAGTGCAATACTATCTGCATAAAGGTAATTACAATTACCCATCTCATCCCACCTCCAACTCTATCATCTCTCCCAAATTGAAACTTGGCTAACAGGATACTCAAGAAACCATCAAGCTCGTTTTGAAAAAACTGAGATGTAATACAGGCTGTGGAGTACTTAGTATTTATTGTAATCTATTATTATTTTAGGAAATAGTTTTTGTCCATTTTAATAGAATTTGTTAAAACTTTCTATAATTGCTGTCAAGTAAAGGGAAATTGCTAGTAGTGGACTGCTTTTATTCAGTCCTAATCTAATATTATGACCTTTCCTCTAGGTCTAAGGCATTTCCTCTTTCTCCTCATTTAATAGGGCTAATTTTTTTTACCTCTGGTACTCAATTACAAGACTCATTCCTTCATCTTGGCTGACTTTCAGAATCAACCAAGATTTCATTATACTATTGATGGATATTTCAGCTTTTTGCTCTTTCATAATCTTAAGTAAAAATTTTATGAATAGAGTGTTTTGAATGAAATAAGCATTTAAAAAAATTACATAACAGCTAATATCACTCTTTGTTTACAGGGGACATTTAGCATGCAAGAATACTTAATGCCTTTTATCCTCATATCAATAGTACATTTACTATTTAGATGAAATTAAAATATAATTATATTTGCCTCTTTCATAATGAAATAACATATTGCATTAAAATGGCATACATGTTTATACTGTCTTCTTTCTGAATCTTAATAAGCTGAAGTTTTTTTGACCAGTAAATAGCAAAGTGCAAAAAATGTGCAGCTCAAAATAGTAAAATCAAATTATTAAAATGGAATTGTACACTCCTGTATGATCAGGCCACTCAATATGGCTATTCTCTTGCTCTTCGTACATCCCCGCTCAACCGGTCCCTGCTTCACCTACTCACGTGAACAGTGCTTGCCCCCTGCCGCAGCTAGTGATTGTTCTAATCCTTTGGCTCCACCTGCTAGTTTATTAAAGGGAAACATCTGCCCTCATGATGGTTGTTAACCTGAGGGGCTGTAAGGGACATGCGCCAGCTGGTTTCCCTGGTAACTGATGAGCCAACCTGACATCAATTCCCCCTATAAATGGTAGCCTCCTTCTTCCCCAGGCAGTGAAGATGGCTGCTGTGGCTTGTCTGCTGTACGTGTGGGGCGTTGCACCAGGACCCTTTATTTCAGACAGGTAAGATCCCCTATCCAATATTACTGATCTCTGTCACTGTCTCAAGGCTCTTTCTTCAGTGTCCAGGCTGTGCAACTACGATACAAGGCTTGCAGGCCTGCAGAGTGCAGCACAACAGTTGGTGAACAAGTCAGGACACCAGGGAAACTCCCATGAGCACTAAGATGTTGGGAAGTAAGAACAGGGAATGGACACTTGTGGAGTTAAGCCTGGGGTGGCTGTCCACTAGCACGTGGGGCCCCAAAGTTGTGAGAGGCAATCCCGAGGCGGCCGTCCACTAGCGTGGGCGTGCCCCCGGCAGCTGTCGACCATGAGAGAGATCGTTCTCTTCCATTTATGTTGATAATAGCCTGTTAACCTCAGAGTCTCTTTCAAGTTTAAGAGTAGCAGCCCCGTGCTCATGGTTCATCTTGACTGCACAGGGATGGCTGGTGAACACAGACAGAACGCAAGGACCTGGATTATCTACAAAATACAGGCATACCCCTGACCCACCGCCCCTAAACAATTACAGACACAGGCTTTAGGGATAATAACTCAGGAACAGACTTGTGAATTAGACATGGCCAGTTACCCAGGTTTGGCTGGGGCCTGTGACATGGCAAAATGATAAGACTACCCTTTTTTGGTCATAGCTATGGCAATGGTCAGAGCAACGATACAGTGTGAGCGAACAACAGCTATATGCAGGCTACAATGCATTACAACAGGTGGAAGACATTATAAAAGGCCTACGTAAGTCATCGAGCAATGCAAAAACCCACTATTCAGGGTCTAGAAGAGCTGTGCACGACATACAGGACTCCCATCGACATTGATAGTGACCAAGGAACCCACTTTACCCACCACAAAGTGCAGGAATGGGCCTCTAAAAATGACATATGCTGGCATTTCCACCTGCCCTACAACTCCACTGCTGCTGGGCTAACTGAAAGGATGAAAGGACTACTTAAACAACAATTGAGATGCGAAATCTATAACCGAACATTCCAGGAGCAGTCATCCCAGTGCCTACGCCACGTTAACCCAGAGACAACTAGTCAACACCATCCGAGTTCAACTGTTGACCACCAAAGGACCGCTGCCGATTGATTATAGGTCAGGACAATGACTCACTTTTGCCCTTGCCACAGAATCTACCCCCCGAGAAACACATTATAAAATGGCCCTGGGACTGGCAAGTAAGTCCTCAATAGTTTGGGTTTGCTGCCCTGTGTGGGGAATAGAATTACAAAAGGGACTTAAGAGATCTCACCTGTCTTCCACCCGGCCCCGCCTAAGACTACTAAGGTAATTAATCCGGGCCCCATAATGGAGAAAAGCACCATTATTTTAACCTGTGGTCTGTTACTCTGCCTCTCCAGTATTTGACATCAACTGTGCGGACTGAGTGTGGACGGGTGGTGTGGTACTGCAGGCCGCGACAAAAGCCACAGGTAGGTGTGGTATTATCTCAGAATGCTGTTACTGCTTGTATTTTGCTTAATGGTCATGATCCCTGTATTGTGCCTGTTAAATACCTTACATTTCATCTCTCATCTAAGTGGAGGGAATCTGTTCGTGGGCTAGGTAACAACGATGGCCTCACTGCCAAATGAATTTGATTGCAGGGTCTATGGCAACATGCCGTTGTCGTCCTCCTGTGGACGTCCATGAAAAATTGAGCCAATAAGTGACTGGCTCCAAAGTTTGCCCACCGCTTAGACTCTGTCTGTATTGTCTCTGTGGTACTTGGTTGCAGTACGCCTCTGCACACCTGACCTAGGTATACTGGGGAAGGGGGTGGACCAAGATGGTAAATGTGGTGTGGGGTATGTAGGGTGGAGAGTACGGCCAGGCCACTCAAGATGGCTGCTCTCCTGCTTTTTCTACATCCCCTCGTCCGCCGGTCCCTACTTCACCTGCACCCTACTTATACGAACTTGCTTGCCCTCTCCCCCAGCTAGTGATTGTTCTAATCCTTAGGCCAGAACGGCGCCGCCTGCTCATTTATTAAAGAGAAACATCTGCCCTTGTGACGTTCATTAACCTGAGGGGCTGTAAAAGACATGCCCACGCTGCTGGTCTCCCTGGTAACTGATGAACAAACCTGATGTCAATTCCCCCTATAAATGGTAGCCTCCTCCTTCCCCGAGTAGTGAAGATGGCTGCCCTGTCCCGTCTGCTGTACACGGTGAGGTGTTGCTCCAGGACCCTTTATTTCAGACGTGTAAGATCCCCTATCCAATATCGTTCTCTGTTGCCATTTTCAGGCTCCTTCAGTCTCGGGTCTGGGCAACTACAAGGTATACAGGCCTGCAGGGTGTAGCCTAGCAACACCTAAAAAGGGTAAGGGCATTAATAAATGAAACATATTAAGGAGTATGCTGCACAATACCTAATATGGAACACTCAGAAAAGTTCTGAAAATGCTGATTGTTGTGGACATTGTCAACCGAGATTTTTCTGAACTGATTAAAAAATGTCTGAACCACAGGAAATACGTTTCGCAGAAGTTGTGCTTCTGCAGAGCCCCTAGTGGAGGCTATTATTCCTAGCACAGATCATGGGCCTTGTGTTAACTGCTGAAGTGCTCTGCACCACATGCCACCCCATGACTAATATTCAACCCTGATGGCTTCTACTGCATTTCCTTTCCTCACCTTGCATTCATCTTGTTTTCTTTTTTCTCTTTTTCATCTTCACCATATGAATTTTTTATTGATTTATAATTGACATAGCTCTAGACTCACTTGTTTAAAGCATACAATTCAGTGGATTTTAGTATACTCATAGGACCATCTAATTCCAGAACCATTTTCATCACCCCAAAAAACCTCATGCCCATTAGCAGTTACTCCCCAGTCCCCTCCCCCACAGACTCTGGCAACCACTAATCTACTTTCTGTCTCTATGGATTTGCCTATTCTGGATCCCTCACATGAAAAGAATCATATGACATGTGACTTTGGGTCTGACTTCTTTCATTTACCATGTTTTCAAGGTTCATCCATGCTGTAGCATATATCAGTACTGTATTCCTTTTTATTGCCAAATAATATTCCATTGAATGGATATACTACATTTTATATATTCAGCAGTTGATGGACATTTGAGTTGTTCCCACATTGGGGCTATTATGAATAATGATGCTATGAACATCATGTACAACTTGCACAATATATGTGGATACATGGATGATACAGTGACTCTATTTAACTCTGTGAGGAAATGACAAACTGTCTTCCATAATGGCTACACCTTTTTTACATTCTCGGCAATGTATGAGGGGCCCAATTTCTTCTCATCTTCACTAACATTTGTTATTTCCCATTTTAAAAAAATTATAGCTATCCTGGTTGGTGTGAAGTGGTATCACATTGTGGTTTTGATTTGTATTTCCCTACTGACTATTGATATTGAACATCTTTTCAGGTGCTTACTGGGCATTTGTGTATCTTCTCTGGAGAACTGCCTATCCAAACCCTTTGCTCCTTTTCAACTGGGTTGTTTTTTTCATTATTGAGATGTAAATGTTCATATATTCTGAACACTAGCTCTTGTCAGATATATGAATTGCAAACATTTTCTCCCATTGTATGGATTGCCTTTTTACTTTCTTGATAGTCTTTTCATGCACATCTTTTAAAAATTCTGATTAAATACAATTTAAATGTATTTCTTTGTTTCTGCTTTAGGCACCATGTATAAGAAACCCGTGCCTAATTTAAGGTCACAAAGATTTACACCCCTGTTTTCTTCTAAGAGTTTTATAGTTTTAGCTCTTAAATTTTTTTAGGTTTCCGATTCATCTTGTTTAAATATTTGTATTCAGTGTGAGGAAGGGGACCAAAATTATTCTTTTGTATGTGGATATACAGTTGTCTCAGCCATTGTGGACAAAATTATTTTCTCATTGAATGAACTTCGCATCATTGTTGAAAATCAATTGGCCACAGACTGGTTTATATCTGGACCCTGAATTCTATCACATTGATCTATATATGTATCCTAGTGCCAGTAGCAAGCTATTTTGGTTACTAGGCAAAAATAGTAGTTGGAATTTTGATAGGGATTAAATTTACTCTGTAGATTAACTTGGAGACTTCTGCCATCTTAACAATAAGAAATCTTGAACATCTTGCAATCCATTTAAATGCAATGTCTTTCCATTTATCTAGGTCTTTAATTTCTTTCAAAATGGTAGTTTTCAGTGTACTATCTGTGTACTACTTTTGTTACATATATTCCTAAGTGTTTTTTATGCTATTATAAATGGAATTTTAAAATCTCACTTCTGAATTGTTCATGGCTAGCATATTAATTTGCTATGGCTGCCAAAACAGTACCACATGCTGAGTAGCTTAAACAACATAAATTTTCTCAGTTTTGGAACTGATCAAAGTGTCAGCAGGTTTGGTTTCTTCTGAGGCCTCTCTCCTTGGTTTGCGGATAGCTGCCTTCTCTAAGTGCCCTCACATAATCTTGGCTCTGTGCGAGTGCATCCCTTAAGTCTCTCTTTATGTCCAAATTTTCTCTTATTAAGGACACCAGTCAGATTGGATTAGTGCCTACACTAACAGCCTCATTTTAATATATCCTCTTTAAAGAACTGATCTCCAAATAACAGTAACATTCTGAGGTACTATGTATTAGGGCTTCACCATATGAATTTGGAGGGCATACAATTCAGCCAGTAACAACTGGTATAGAGAAACACAAATGATTTTTTGCTTATTAGTCATGTATTCTGCAACCTTGCTGAACTCATTAATTCTAATAGTTTCTTAATATGTGTGGATTCTATAGTTTTCTATATGTAAGATCATGTTATCTGCAAATATAGTTCAACATCTTTCTTTTGAATATGACTGGACTTTTTTTTTTTTTGCCTGATTACACTGACTAGAACCTCCAGTACAATGTTGAATAGAAGTGTTGAGAATGGATGTCTTGTCTTGTTCTTAGAGGGAAAGCTTTAGTTCTTTCATCATTAAGTGTAATGTTAGCTGTCGGTTTATTGTTGATGCCCTTTATCAGGTTGAGCAAGGTACCTTCTGTTCCTGGCTTGAGTGTTTTTTTTATCATGAAGGGATGTTGGGTCAAGTTCCTTTTTCTACATCTACCAATATGAGTGTGCATTTGTTCCCTTTATTCTATTGCTATAGTATATTGATGAACAAACCTTGTAGTCATGATATAAATTCCACTTGGTAATGGGATATACTCCTTTTACTAAGCTTCTGAATTCAATTTTCTAATATTTTTGGAGAATTATAGCAACCATACTGCTAAGAGATACTGATCTGTATTTCTTGTGATATTGTCTTTTGTCTAATTTTGGTATCGGGATAAAACTATCCTCATTAAGTTAGGAAGTATTCCCTCTTCTATTTTTTTTGAACAGTTTGAAGAATTCATATTTAAACATTTGGTAGAACTCGCCAATGAAGCCATTTGGATCTGGGTTATTCTTTGTGGAAAGCTATCTTGATCACTAATTAGTGTTTTTACTTTTTATTAGACTGTTCAGATTTCATTTTTTAGTCTGTTTTGGTATTTTGTATCTTGTTCACAATGTATCAATTCATTACCTAATTTGTTGGCATACAATTGGTCATAATATCCCCCTAAACTTGTTTTTCATTTGTGTAAGTTTGGTAGTAATGTCTACTTTCATTCCTGATAGTAGTAACTAGAGTCTTCAGCTCTTGATGCTGTGCCATGGGTCTGTGTCTTTTTATGGTTTGATTACTATAGCTTTGTAATGTAATTTGAAATCAGGACGTGTGATGCTTCCTGCTTAAGAAGAAATTGCTTTGGTTATCTGGGATCTTTTGTGGTTCCATATGAATCTTAGGATTGTAAACCATCTAAGTGACTGTCTTAAGATAATTTAGATAATCATATGTTTTTTTCTTTCATTCTACTAATGTGGTGTATTGCATTTATTGACTTTCATGTGGTAACTATCCTTGACTTCCAGGGATCAGTCTCACTTGATCATGGTGTATAATCCTTTAAATGTGTTGAATTCGGTTTGCTAATACTTTATTGAGTATTTTTGCAACTATATTCATCTGAGATATTGGTCTGTAGTTTTTTATTTTTTATTTTTTTGTACTATCCTTATATGGCTTTTGTATCAGAGTAGGGCTACCCTCTTAAAATAGTTTGGGAGTGTTTTCTCCTACTGTATTCAATTTTTTTTTTTTTTTTTTTTTGAGAATAATTGCTGTTTAATTCTTTAAATGTTCAGTAGAAATCACCTGTGAAACTATCTGATTATAGACTTTTTGGTCGTGAGGTTTTTGATGAATGATACAATCTGTTGGTCTGTTCAGATTTTGTTCAAGATTCAAACTTGGTAGGCTGTATGTTTCTAGAAATTTATCCATTTCTTCTAGACTGTCTAATTTGTTGGTATACAATTACTCATAGTTGTCTCTTACAACTTGCTGTATTTCTGTGGTAGCCAATGCAATGTCTCCCTTTTGACTTATAAAACTGAGTCCTCTTTTTCTTGGTAAGTCATCTAAAAGTTTGTTTTCAAAAAAGTCTTCTTAGTTTCATTGATTTTTTTTTTTCCTGTTTTTCTATTTACTTCATTTATTTTTGCTCTGATCTTTGTTACTTCCTTCCTTTATACTAACTGGACTTTGTTCTTCTGGTTCCTTGAGGTGTAAAGTTGGGTAGTTTATTTTAGATCTCTTTTGTTAATAGAGACTTTGTCTTTATAAACTTCCTTCTTAGAACTGCTTCTCCCGCATCCCATAAATTTTTGTGTATTGTGTTTCCATTTTCGTTTCAAGATATATTTTGGTTTCTCTTTTGACTACTTCTTTGATCCATTGGTTAGTCAAGAGTGTGTTAATTTCCACATTTTGTTAATTTTCCAATTGTCCTCCTATTACTGATTCATACCACTGTGTTCAGAAAAATATTTCAGTATTTTAAAATTTACTGAGAATTGTTTGGTGAACCCCTCTAGTAAATTTTTCAAGCGGTTATTATACTTTTCAACTCCAGAATTTTTATTTGGTTCCTTTTTATAATTTCTATTTCCTAATCGACATTTTCTATTTGAGATACCATTTTCATAATTCATAAAAACTCATTTGGGCATACTTTCCTTTAGCTCTTTTGAACATTACTTAAAACAGCTGATTTAAAGTTTGTTTTCATCTAATGAAAACATCTGCACTTCCTCAGATTGTTTTATTGATTGCTTTTCCCCATGCGTGGGCTATTCTTTTCTGCTTCTTGGCAAACTTCTTTTTTTGCAAACTGAACATTTCGAATAATGTGACAACTCTGTAAATCAGATGATATCCTCTACCCAGGGTTTGTTGTTGCTGTTTTCTATAGCCACTGCTGTTTGTTTAGTGATTTTCCTGTACTAATGTGAAATCTGTATTCTTTGTCACATGTGGCCACTTAAGTCTCTACTTGGTTGGCCTCGCAGTTGCTGATCAGGTTTCCTTAAAGGACTGGAACCAAATTTTCTGTCTTTGCTGAGGGGCTTGTGTGTACTTTGTATGCTTTCAACATTCAGCCAGATTAATTTTCAGCTACACTGTAAGTTCCCACTTTCTGCTGACCATGGCCTTATGGTCAGCCAAAGATGAGGCACTGTAGTCTTCTAAGGTCTTTCCTCAGCAGGCACATAGCTCTACACATGCATGTGGCCTTCTAGATTCCCTGCAATATATGTCTGAGTCTTTGAGAGCCACTATAGGCATCGCATTCTCCAGGTTTTCCTTAAGATTTTTGGTTAATCTGTGTTCTCCAATAGTTATCAATCTCCCCAGGCAGCTGCAAAGATAAAGCACTTGACTAATTGTTTTCACTGCAATGTAAGGAAGAAAGCTTTTAATATAGGGTGTGTTCCAAGTCAGCCTTGAAAGTGGGTCTTCCAGGGACCCTTCAGACAGGTAAAATAATGACCATACTTTGGAAATAAGGCTTTGAAAGAGATCCAGTTCTACTTGCTCACTGCTGTAGATGCTGTGCTGCACTGGGAATGCAGAATGTTATCTATTACAGCTACCACTGAACTGGAGAGCAGCATAGGGCTAGAACATGATAAAATGCCCAAAAGCTCACTGTTCTTGAGAGTCAACCATTTTTCTTGCATTAATACTCCTTGGGTTGCTGCAAGCCTTTGGTTAATTTCCAGAATTCTGAAAAGATTCTTCTGATAATTTTGCCAATTGCTTTTATGGAAGAACAAATGTTCAGAGGTCCTTCCTCTACTATTTTTGCTGACATCCACCCCTGCTTTTTTAAAAACAGTCTGAAAACTTTGGGGATTAGGAGGGTAATAAATCTGAAAGAATTAGAGAATCACAGGAAGAAAAATATGTAAAGTTTAAAATATCTAATTTAATTCTTTGAAAATGTAGAAGAGAATAGTATAACATTTGTATGTTTTAAGAAGTTTAAGAGACAAAATACACTGGTTCTCTCACTTTTAATACACTTCACTTTTAAAAATTTAACATGTCAGCATAAAATATTCATATCTTTCAACTCATTAAGCTCATGAAGCCTGCTCCTACCTAAAACAGCTTTGTCATCTATTCCTCAGTTCCCCTTTGTATAATTTTTAACTAACGAGTTATTCACTTTTAATCTTTAAAATAGAAATAAACAACGTACATGGAAGTTGACTTGAGTTGTTAGGAATCTCAGCATATAATTTGATTGAACTTATTTTCTCACTTGTCTTTTTCTGAAGTTCTTTGTAAACAAATCTGTTTCAACTGATTCATGTCTGTTCAGTCTTAACAAGTAAACACATAGAATGCAGTATAATATTCTGAACATTTCTTAAAAGTAGAATTTTCCTTAAATGTCTTTATATGCAAATGTTGACTAAAATGAGTCATTAAAATGATCAATTACATTAGATAACAGCTATTTTACTGCTAATTGATATTGATCTTAGCCCACTATTTTGTGCTTCTCAACATCCTTTCCAGCTCGATTTCACCGTGTCCCCGAAGTGACACTAGGATCCCAAATGGACTCCCAAATGTTTCAAGCTCTCTAACCTCCTTTTGTAAAAAACTGTGGTATAATGTATATAAAATTTTTCCATCTTAACCATTTTTAGGTATACAAATCATTGGCATTAAGTATACTCACATTCTTGTGCAGCCAACATGACTATCCATATTCAGAACTTTTTCATCAAAAACTAGAACTCTGTATCTTTAAAATTCCCCATTTTTCCTTCTCCACCCTCACTACTACCCCAGCCCCTGATGACTACTATTCTACTTTCTTTCTGAATTTGACTATTGTAGGTACCTCATAAGTAGAATCATACAATATTTGTCCTTGTATCTGACTTATTTCACTTAGCATAATATCTGGAGGGTTTATGCATATTATATGTATCAGAATTTGATTCCTTTTTAAGGCTGAATAATAACTATCAACATAACTTATATCACACTTATTTATCCATTTGTCCACTGACAGACATTTGAAATTATTTCAGCAAGGACAATAATAATCCATATGAACAAAGAAGAACTGAATAGGAAAAA
Organism: Balaenoptera acutorostrata; assembly: GCF_949987535.1. Classification (NCBI taxonomy): domain Eukaryota; kingdom Metazoa; phylum Chordata; class Mammalia; order Artiodactyla; family Balaenopteridae; genus Balaenoptera; species Balaenoptera acutorostrata. The sequence goes on from NC_080066.1 coordinate 15,605,916, forward strand.
ATTTCAGCAAGTGAAAATTAAATATAAATCTTAGAATACATGCATGTAGTATGCCACATTTACATGACTAGTATGTAGATAAAATTGAGTTTTTCATCCGTTTACCTGGACATGGATAAAATACCAAATGCTGCATGAAATTTAACTTTTACCTGATTTTTATTCATGTTAATATACTGTATAAAAATCTCTATTCACAACATTAAGATTCATAAAACATAACACATACCGAAAGTTGTAAGGAATACTTGATAATATGTCCTTTATGGCACTGATTTTTATGGCACTGGTTGTTTGCAATAAGCATGTTTTGTATCCTGTTAGTCTACTTTTAGCCTTTATTCTAACCTAGGCTTTGCTGTCACTTGTTTCAGAATTTCCCTGGAGATCTGGCTTCCCCGTTAAGGTCTCCTTTGCTTCCTTAAATATTACTTTTCTTTTCTAACTAGAAATTGTATTTTCATTTCTAGTTTCTTTTTTCTTCTCCAATAAGAAAATACCATATAGTGAATCAACTCTAAACACATTACTGGTAGGAGGAAAAATTAATAACACAATTACAGATAATGTACTATTTAAATTTGAGAAATGTTAATAGGTTATCACAAGTACAACAACCTTTACTAAGGAATGAAGTCCAACCCTCACATGGGATGTGGATGATTAAAATCAACATATACAAGAGGCAGGATTGCTCATGCAGTGTGATGCAAAAGCTTGAGAAGTGAAAGGGTGTGGTGAAAACTCAGCTGTACAGTCAACTGAAACTTGATGGCTCCAGCAAGTTTCCACACGCCCACATAAACAGGCTAATGTCAACCACAGTCATCTCAGGGATTCTTAACTGTGCCCCTTTTTTGGTCAGAATAAACCCAAAATTCAGGAGATCATATTCACTTCACATGAACCCTCGGCAGATCTGGACTCAAATTTTTAAAGACTATTTCTGTTGCTTGTTAAATACTGTAAAAATTCTATTATACTAGAGGGATTAGTAGACAAATACAAAGGAAGCTAGTTCAGAGTAATCTGATGGGCAATCCTCATTTTAATGGAAAAGAAGTTTAAAGTAGCTTTCAAAGAGTTGATGGAAATGCTATGGTCAAGTTGGATATGACTCCTTTCACAATGTTTTAAAACCAAGTGGCTCGGGGCTTCCCTGGTGGCGCAGTGGTTGAGAATCTGCCTGCTAATGCAGGGAACACGGGTTCGAGCCCTGGTCTGGGAAGATCCCACATGCCACGGAGCAGCTGGGCCCGTGAGCCACAACTGCTGAGCTTGCGCGTCTGGAGCCTGTGCCCCGCAGCGGGAGGGGCCGCGATAGTGAAAGGCCAGCGCACTGCGATGAAGAGCGGTCCCCGCACCGCGATGAAGAGTGGCCCCCGCTTGCCGCAACTAGAGAAGGCCCTCGCACGAACTGAAGACCCAACACAGCCAAAAATAAATAAATAAAGTAGCTATAAAAAAAAAATTTAAAAAAAAAAAAAAAAAAAAAAAAAAAAAAAAAACCAAGTGGCTCTAGCCAGCATCTTTAAAGAGAGGAAGATGCAAATATCCTGTGTTACAAAGGACCAATTCTGCCATTTAAAACTTTAAACCTCAAACAAATATTCCTATAGCAAACATATTATGGTATTAACATTCCTTATAACATATCACAGTAAGTTGCCAGGACAGTCTAACTTTAGTTCCTAATATGGAAAGTGTATTTATTTCAGAAAAAGATTGTCAAAAGAAACATAATCATTAGCATTACATATTAAATGTGTACCTAAAAATATCCTATTAATTAAACAAAGTGCAAAGGACATAACATGGAAATACATGGGATAATATTGTGTTGCTAATAATAAGACATAAACTACAAGAGCAACTAACGTAATCTTCAAGTAATACTGTCCACTTTTAGATTTCCTGCATATGCCTGTTGAGTTTGCCAGAGTAAGGAACTTTCAGATATATATAATTTTGTTGCCATTGTACTTTTGTGGTAGAACATCAGTATTTAGTTGTGGTTGATTCATTGAAATACACAACATTTATTGAAATTCTGCAGAAAAATGAAGGAACATTCAAATTTAGGTATTCTGTGACCCACTTAAAATGACAGAAATCACAGGATAATTTGTATTAAAAAGCGAATGAAAGCTTTAGAATCTTCTAGAACATCAAAAAAAAACTTTAATAAATGCTAATGTGCTATTGTTAATGAATGCCTTTTGTACATAACTGGAAAAGTCTATTAGTTTCTTTTGATACTTAGAGGATTTCACTTATTATTAAAGAATCCAATAACCCATTTTTTCCCTAGCTCTACAGAATTTGGTCTGACGTATTTTACTACCTGTGTGCATTCTCTCCTTCTGATTTAATTCTAGTTGTCCTGATTAAATCATCCATCATTTTTAGGAAGATTTTTCTCCTTATTGACTTTTTAGTACTGCCTCAGTAGTTTTAGCTATTTGCTACTTTCTCTTCCCAATATGTCACTTTGAAAATATTACTGTGACTTTCTTAAATTTTCTAATAGCATTTTAGTTTTCATTTTAGTTAATCAGTTCATTTCTCTATTTCTTATCCTTCATGCTTTTCATGTCTCTGGATTTCTATATCTACTTGGGACCTTCAATTAAATGAGCATCTCCTCCAAAGAAGAAATCTTACCCCTATATTGTCAATATATAACCTGTAAATATTCCATAACCCCTAAATCCGGTGACACCTAGAAGTACAAGTTTTCTAATGTATTAGATTTAGATGATCATTAGCTACTTTTTATTTAATGAGCTACAAAATGTTTTCTATTGATCCTGAAAAGACCAATTAAACTTTCCATTTTGTGCAGAAATAGATACCACCAAAGAATGATTCCAGAGAGAGGACAGAGAGATAGAGAAAACATCATCAAATGACAGTCATGTAGTTACAACCACATGATGATCTTTCTTCATTTCAATTGATAACCCAGAGTCCTAGCATCATGAACTAGCCTCATGACTTGTGGAGTCAATCTTGTAAAGCTGTTAAGTTGGGTCATAGATTAATAATGGCAACTTGAATCAATATCTGAACTTTCATTTGAAACATGATGGTACTTAACAGAAATGTGATTCTCAACAGGATGGGCATGTTCATATTTCTTGCAGGGCTGTGGGGGATGTTTGGGGAAAAGGAGGCTGTGTAGAAAAAATTGATGTTATAGTTTTGTATGTGGGAAACAAAGGTCTACCTGTTAAAACACAAACTACAAAAAATAACATCTTCTCAGCTAATGGGAATATAAAAAAGATCATGATCCTTAACTGGAGCTGAGGTACAGAGGGCACACACTGGCAGGGGTCATAACAGAATCTTCATGAGAAGTGAGATTTTTATGTTATGGAGGACATGAAATGAAGCAGAAAATATTAGTGTTGTATAATGACTAATCCAGTGTTGTCACTCAAGTGTGTGTTCAAGTCAACATTTGAGTAGCTCTGGGCTACTATCAAAGCAAGAATTAAGACTAATTTAGTGATATTTAAAAATCCATAATTATTGCCATCATTTTGGGAAGTCCCACAAATTACCAATCATCAATTTAAAAAGAAGTCTCACAAAATATACAATAGATGCACATCTGACATTAAAATGTACTTTAAAGAAGCTGGATAGAACACATCTTAGATGTGACAATAGCCCCTAAAGCAGGGCCACTTTAAGGTCACTCCTTGAACTAGCTCCATCAGTATCACCAACTATGCTTGTTTTGTATGTATTTCTGATCCACACCCCTGCCTGGTGATTCTCGGTCAATGAGTCTGAGTTGGGGTGGAACATGGGAAACAAATTTTTAAACAAGCTCTTTAGGTGATTAAATAGCTCAAGTCATCCTAAAACCACACTTTGAGAACACTGTCATAGAGTAAAGGAATGACAGAGACGTTTCATCATACATGTATGTATAAATGCATTTTATTTTTACTCTCTCTCAATTTTTCATGGTGACAGTAAAATTAAAAGTGACCATAAAATAATACATGCTTTTTTAAAAAGTTTTCTCTAACGTATAAATTTCTGCAGTTTTATTAGATTAGAAAGTAAGATGCATTAATTAAAAATTATAAAGCACATTCCTCTATCATTAAATCAGATTACATAATGAGGTTGTAATTCAGAATTTAGAAAGTAGTAGTCAAGTTGAGGACAAGCCCATCTCATTAAATAGTTCCTCCTTGGTTATGAGTTAATAATCAGAGCTTAAATCCTTTTGATTCTAAAACACGTTTCACTTACAGGGCCTTTTAGAGAGATTTGTGAGAACTCCTCTCCTTGTTTCATTGATCAGAATAAGTTAAAAATATATGGGGCAGTTCATTTTTCACATGTTTTTACTATTTTAAAGAGAAAATTTCTATCTGGGAAAATTAGCCCTTTAATTACCAATACAACCTCTCATTGTCTGTGTGTGTACTCTATAGACAGACATCTATTTATTGCTCATTTCTACACAAAAATTTTTATCATTGAAATTAATAAACCATGTTTGTAGCTTTATCTGAGAAGATAGTACAAGTTTTCTTGTGAGATGTAAGACATAAAACATTTTGTTTCTAGTATTGCACAAATACTACTGTTTAGCCTTACAGACTTTTGCTTATTTAAAATACATTATAGGAATGCAAAATTACTGCCTTTTCAATGGCAGTAATTTATACCTTGTGGTTCTTACATAAATTATATTATCTAAAAATTTGTGTGGAAATATTCAGATTGCCCAGAGTAAAACAATTGTGCTTCCAAATGAATCAAAATGACTGTTTCAGTGAAAACTGCTAGTGGCATATACGCAAATTAGAATGTAAAAGGTATTAAAAAGTTACAGACCTTGACAAAAATTTATAGTTGGAAGTTTTTATTCAGTGAGTCTATTACGTCAAACTTCTGGATTTTTGATATCCTACAAACACGAATGAATCTTTATCCTCATAACTGAGTTATGTTCTGCTTAAGTAGAGGGTTTGCCCAAATTATGACCAAGCTTGACAAAGGGATCTATTCTCAAAACTAGATTGGAAAGTTGCCACTGTGACACTCTAGTAAAACAGTAGAATTACAGTAAAAGAAACAATACCCTTTTCTTTCCATTTCATGACATGGGTCAATCTGGATAATTTGGGAACTGTGACAAAACTAGAAATGGCTTGTAAGTGCATAATTTGGAGATTCCATATGTTTAATAGTTTGTGAGATAAAATAAATGCATATGTAGAAAAGACTATAATCAGTTCATTAACTCCACCTTTATGATTCTTTTTAAATTTACTTTTTAATTGAGGTATAATTTACATATATTAATTTCAATTGGATGACATAATGATTCAATTATTTGTATAGATTGTGAAATGATCACCACAAAAACTCTAGTTAATATCCATCACCACACATAAAGATCTTTTTCTTTAGATAAGAATTTTTTTTTAAACATCTTTATTGGAGTATAATTGCTTTACAATGGTGTGTTTCTGCTTTATAACAAAGTGAATCAGCTATACATATATCCCCGTATCTCCTCCCTCTTGCGTCTCCCTCCCACCCTCCCTATTCCACCCCTTCAGGTGGTAACAAAGCACCGAGCTGACCTCCCCGTGCTATGTGGCTGCTTCCCACTAGCTATCGGTTTTACATTTGGTAGTGTATATATGTCCATGCCACTCTCTCACTTTGTCCCAGCTTACCCTTCCCCCTCCCTGTGTCCTCAAGTCCATTCTCTATGTCTGCATCTTTATTCCTGTCCTGCCCCTAGGTTCATCAGAACCATCTTTATTTTAATTTTTAGATTCCATATATATGTTAGCATACGGTATTTGTTTTTCTCTTTCTGATTTACTTCACTCCATATGAAAGACTCTAGGTCCATCCACCTCATCACAAATAACTCAATTTTGTTTCTTTTTATGGCTGAGTAATATTCCATTGTATATATGTGCCACATCTTCTTTATCCATTCATCTGTCGATGGATACTTAGGTTGCTTCCGAGTCCTGACTATTGTAGATAGAGCTGCAATGAACATTGTGGTACATGACTCTTTTTGAATTATGGTTTTCTCAGGGTATATGCCTAATAGTGGGATTTCTGGGTCATACAGTAGTTCTATTTTTGGTTTTTTAATGAACCTCCATAATGTTCTCCATAGTGGCTGTATCAATTTACATTCCCACCAACAGTGCAAGAGGGTTCCCTTTTCTCCACACCCTCTCCAGCATTTATTGTTTGTAGATTTTTCGATGATGGCCAGTCTGAATGGTATGAGGTGATACCTCATTGTAGTTTCATTTGCATTTCTCTAATGATTAGTGAGGATTCTTCCAATCCAAGAACATGGTATATCTCTCCCTCTGTTTGTATCATCTTTAATTTATTCCATCAGTGTCTTATAGTTTTCTGCATACAGGTCTTTTGTCTCCTTAGGTAGGTTTATTCCTAGGTATTTTATTCTTTTTGTTGCAATGGTAAATGGAAGTGTTTCCTTAATTTTCCTTTCAGATTTTTCATTATTGGTGTATAGGAATGCAAGAGATTTCTGTGCATTAATTTTGTATCCTGCTACTTTACCAAATTCATTGATTAGCTCTAGTAGTTTTTGGTAGCATCTTTAGGATTCTCTAAGTATAGTATCATGTCATCTGCAAACAGTGACAGCTTTACTTCTTTTTTGCCGATTTGGATTCCTTTTATTTCTTTTTCTTCTCTGATTGCTGTGGCTAAAACTTCCAAAACTATGTTGAATAATAGTGGTGAGACTGGGCAACCTTGTCTTGTTCCTGATCTTAGTGGAAATGGTTTCAGTTTTTCACCATTGAGGACGATGTTGGCTGTGGGTTTCTCATATATGGCCTTTATTATGTTGAGGAAATTTCCCTCTATGCCTACTTTCTAGAGGATTTTTATCATAAATGGGTGTTGAATTTTGTCAAAAGCTTTTTCTGCATCTATGGAGATGATCATATGGTTTTCCTCCTTCAATTTGCTAATATGGTGTATTACATTGATTTGCCTATATTGAAGAATCCTTGCATTCCTGGGATAAAGCACACTTGATATGGTATGATCCTTTTAATGTGCTGTTGGATTCTGTTTGCTAGTATTTTGTTGAGGATATCTGCATCTATCTTCATCAGTGATACTGGCCTGTCATTTTCTTTCATACCTTTGTCTGGTTTTGGTATCAGGGTGATGGTGGCCTCGTAGACTGGCTTTGGGAGTGTTCCTCTCTCTGCTATATTTTGGAAGAGTTTGAGAAGAATAGGTGTTAGCTCTTCTCTAAATGTTTGATAGAATTTGCCTGTGAAGCCATCTGGTCCTGGGCTTTTCTTTGTTGGAAGATTTTTAATCATAGTCTCAATTTCTGTGCTTGTGATTGGTCTGTTTATATTTTCTATTTCTTCATGGTTCAGTTTTGGAAGGTTGTGCTTTTCTAAGAATGTGTCCATTTCTTCTAGGTTGTCCATTTTATTGGCATAGAGTTGCTTGCAGTAATCTCTCATGATCCTTTGTATTTCCACAGTGTCAGTTGTTACGTCTCCTTTTTCATTTCTGATTCTATTGATTTGAGTCTTCTCCCTTTTCTTCTTGATGAATCTGGCTAATGGTTTATCAATTTTGTTTATCTTCTCAAAGAACCAGCTTTTAGTTTTATTGATCTTTGCTACTGTTTTCTTCATTTCTTTTTCATTTATTTCTGATCTGATCTTTATGATTTCTTTCCTTCTGCTAACTTTGGGGGTTTTTTGTTCTTTCTCTAATTGCTTTAGGTGTAAGATTAGGTTGTTTATTTGAGATGTTTCTTGTTTCTTGAGGTAGGATTTTATTGCTATAAACTTCCCTCTTAGAACTGCTTTTGCTGCATCCTATAGGTTTTGGGTTGTCGTGCTTTCATTGTCATTTGTTTGTAGGTATTTTTTGATTTCCTCTTTGATTTCTTCAGTGATCTCTTGGTTATTAAGTAGTGTATTGTTTAGCCTCCATGTATTTGTATTTTTTACAGATTTTTTCCTGTAATTGATATCTAGTCTCATAGCGTTGTGGTTGGAAAAGATACTTGATACAATTTCAGTTTTCTCAAATTTACCAAGGCTTGATTTGTGACCCAAGATATGATCTATCCTGGGGAATGTTCTATAAGCACTTGAGAAGAAAGTGTAATCTGCTGTTTTTGGATGGAATGTCCTATAAATGTCAATTAAGTCCATGTTGTTTAATGTATCATTTAAAGCTTGTGTTTCCTTACTTATTTGCATTTTGGGTGATCTGTCCATTGGTGAAAGTCGGGTGTTAAGGTCCCCTACTATGATTGTGTTACTGTCAATTTCCCCTTTTATGGCTGTTAGCATTTGCCTTATGTATTGAGGTGCTCCTATGCTGGGTGCATAAATATTTACAATTGTTGTATCTTCTTCTTGGATTGATCCCTTGATCATTATGTAGTGTCCTTCTTTGTCCCTTGTAATAGTCTCTATTTTAAAGTCTCTTTTGTCTGATATGAGAATTGCTAATCCAGCTTTCTTTTGATTTCCATTTGCATGGTATCTCTTTTTCCATCCCCTCACTTTCAGTCTGTATGTGTCCCTAAGTCTGAAATGGGTCTCTTGTAGACAGCATATATATATGGGTCGTGTTTTTGTATCCATTCAGTGGGCCTGTGTCTTTTGGTTGGAGCATTAATCCATTCACATTTAAGGTAATTATCGATATTTATGTTCCTATTACCATTTTCTTAATTGTTTTTGGTTTGTTCTTGTAGGTCTTTTCCTCCTCTGTGTTTCCTGCCTAGAGAAGTTCCTTTAGCATTTGTTGTAAAGCTGGTTTGGTGGTGCTGAATTCTCTTAGCTTTCGCTTGTCTGTAAAGCTTTCAGTTTCTCCATTGAATCTGAATGAGATCCTTGCAAGGTAGAGTAACCTTGATTGTACGTTTTTCCCTTTCATCACTTTAAATATGTCCTGCCACTCCCTTCTGGCTTGCAAAGTTTCTGCTGAAAGATTAGCTGTTAACCTTATGGGGATTCCCTTGTGTGTTACTTGTTGTTTTTCCCTTGCTGCTTTTAATATTTTTTCTTTGTATTAAATTTTTGATAGTTTGATTAATATGTGTCTTGGCATGTTTCTCGTTGGATTTATCCTGTATAGGACTCTCTGTGCTTCCTGGACTTGATTAGCTATTAGCTATTTCCTTTCCCATATTAGGGAAGTTTTCAACTATAATCTGTTCAAATATTTTCTCAGTCCCTGTCTTTTTCTCTTCTTCTTCTGAGACCCCTATAATTCGAATGTTGGTGCGTTTAATGTTGTCCCAGAGGTCTCTGAGACTGTCCTCAATTCTTTACATTCTTTTTTCTTTATTCCGCTCTGCAGTAGTTATTTCCACTATTTATCTTCCAGGTCACTTATCCGTTGTTCTGCCTCAGTTATTCTGCTATTGATTCCTTCTAGAGAATTTTAAATTTCATTTATTGTGTTGTTCAACATTGTTTGTTGTCTCTTTACTTCTTCGAGGTCCTTGTTAAACGTTTCTTGTAGTTTCTCCATTCTATTTCCAAGATTTTGGATCTTTACTATCACTACTCTGAATTCTTTTTCAGGTAGACTGCCTATTTCCTCTTCATTTGTTTGGTCTGGTGGGTTTTTATCTTGCTCCTTCATCTGCTGTGTGTTTCTCTGTCTTCTCATTTTGCTTAACTTACCTTGTTTGGGGTTTCCTTTTCGCAGGTTGCACGTTCGTAGTTCCCATTGTTTTTGGTGTCTGCCCCCAGTGGGAAAGGTTGGTTCAGTGGGTTGTGTAGGCTTCCTGGTGGAGGGGACTGGTGCCTGTGTTCTGGAGGATGAGGCTGGATCTTGTCTTTCTGGTGGGCAGGACCATGTCCAGTGGTGTGTTCTGGGGTGTCTATGACCTTATTATGATTTTAGGCAGCCTCTGTGCTAATGGGTGGGGTTGTGTTCCTGTCTTGCTAGTTGTTTGGCATAGGGTGTCCAGCACTGTAGCTTGCTGGTTTTTGAGTGGAGCTGGGTCTTAGCGTTGAGATGGCGATCTCTGGGAGAGCTTTCGCTATTTAATATTACATGGAGCTGGGAGGTCTCTGGTGGACAAATGTCATGAACTTGGCTCTCCCACCTCAGAGGCACAGGCCTGACACCCGGCCGGAGCACCAAGACCCTGTCTGCCACACGGCTCAGAAGAAAAGGGAGAAAAAATAAATAAATAAATAAAATAAAGTTATTAAAATAAAAAATAATTATCAAAAATAAAAAAAAAGAAAGAAGAGAGCAACCAACCCAAAAAACAAATCCACCAAAAACGGACAGACAGAACCCTCGGGCAAATGGTAAAAGCAAAGCTATACAGACAAAGTCACACAAAGAAGCATACACATACACACTCACAAAAAGAGAAAAAGGAAAAATATATATATCTCGTTGCTCCCAAAGTCCACCGCCTCAATTTTGGGATGATTCACTGTCTATTCAGGTATTCCGCAGTTGCAGGGTACGTCAAGTTGATTGTGGAGATTTAATCCACTGCTCCTGAGGCTGCTGGGAGAGATTTCCCTTTTTCTTTGTTCGCACAGCTCCCAGGGTTCAGCTTTGGATTTGGACCCGCCTCTGTGTGTAGGTCGCCTGAGGGCGTCTGTTCTTTGCTCAGACAGGACGGGTTAAAGTAGCAGCTGAATAGGGGGCTCTGGCTCACTCAGGCCGTGGGGAGGGAGGGGTACAGAATATGGGGCGAGCCCGCGGTGGCAGAGGCCAGCGTGATGTTGCAACTGCCTGAGGCATGCCGTGTGTTCTCCTGGGTAAGTTGTCCCTGGATCATGGGACCCTGGCAGTGGTGGGCTTCACAGGCTCCCGGGGGTGGGGGGAGGTGTGGACAGTGCCCTGTGCTTGCACACAGGTTTCTTGGTGGCTGCAGCAGCAGCCTTAGCATTTCATGCCCGTCTTTGGTGTCCACGCTGATAGCTGCGGCTCGTGCCCGTCTCTGGAGCTCGTTTAGGCAGTGCTCTCAACCCCCTCTCCTCGTGCACCCCAAGACAATGTTTTCTTGCCTCTTAGGCAGTTCCAGACTTTTTGCCGGACTCCCTCAGGGCTAGCTGTGGCACACTAGCCCCCTTCAGGCTGTGTTCATGCAGCCAACCCCAGTCCTCTGCCTGGGATCTGACCTCCGAAGCCCGAGCCTCAGCTCCCAGCCCCCACCCTCCCCCACAGGTGAGCAGACAAGCCTCTCGGGCTGGTGAGTGCTGGTCGGCACCAGTCCTCTGTGTGGGAATCTCTCCGCTTTGCCTTCTGTATCCCTGTTGCTGCGCTCTCCTCCATAGCTCCAAAGCTTCCCACCACCACCCCTGTCTCTGCCAGTGAAGGGGCTTCCTAGTGTGTGGAAACTTTTCCTCCTTCACACCTCCCTCCCAGTGGTGCAGGTCTCGTCCCTATTCTTTTGTCTCTGTTTTTTTCTTTTTTCTTTTGCCCTACCCAGGTACATAGGGAGTTTCTTGCCTTTCGGGAAGTCTGAGGTCTTCTGCCAGCATTCAGTAGGTGTTCTGTAGGAGTTGTTCCACATGTATATATATTTCTGATGTGTTTGTGGGGAGGAAGGTGATCTCCACGTCTCACTCCTCCGCCATCTTGAAGGTCCCAAGAATTTTTAAGATTTACTCTCCTACCGACTTTTGAATAATGCAAAACGATATTAACAAGTATAGTCACCATGCTGTACATTACATCACCATAACTTATTTACTTTTAACTGGAAGTTTGTATTTTTTGATTCCCTTCATCCATTTTACCCAACCGTGACCCTCTGCCTATGGCAACCACAAACATGTTATCTGTATTTATGAACTTGGTTAGTTGATTTTTTTTTTTTTTTTTAGATTCTACATGTAAGTGAAATCCTATTTGGCTTTCTCTGTTTGATCTGTCTGACTTATTGCACTTAGCATAATGCCCTCAATATCCATGCATGTTGTCGCAAACATCAAGATTTCATTCTTTTTTATGGCTGAATAATATTCCTGTGTGTGTGTGTATTTTTCTTTATCCTTTCATATATCAATGGACACATACGTTTCCTATATCTTGGCTACTGTAATTAATGCTGCAATGAACATGGGGGTGCATGTATCTTTTTGAGTTAGTGCTTCATTTTCTTTGGATAAAGATTCAGACATGGAGTTTCTGGATCATATGCTAGTTCTGTTTTTAATTTTTTCAGGAACCTCCATACTGTTTTCCATAGAGGCTGTACCAATTTACATTCCTACCAACAGTGCACGGGGGTTCCCTTTTCTCTATATCCTTGCCAACACTTGTTATTTCTTCTCTATTTGATAATAACCATTCTAACAAATGTGCAGTTATATCATTGCAGTGTTGATCTGCATTTCCCTGATTAGTGATGTTGAACATCTTTTCATGTATCTGTTGAACATGTGTATGTCGTCTTTGGAAAAATGTCTATTCAGATCCTCTGCCCATTTTTAACTGAATTGTTTGGGGTATTTTTTGCTCTTGAGTTGTGTAAGTTATTTATATAGTTTGGATATTAACCCTTTATTTGACATGATTTGAAAATATTTTCTCCCATTCCACAGGTTATCTTTTCACCTCTTGATGGTTTCTTTGCTATGTGGTAGCTTTTTACTTTGATGTACTCCAACTTCTTTATTATATCTTTTAATGTCAAATCCAGAAAATGACTGCCAAGATTGATGTTAAGAACCTTACTGCCTATATTTCCTTCTAAAAGTTTGGTTTCAGGTCATACGTTCAATCCATTTAATTTTTGTGTGTGGTGTAAGATAGTGGTCCAATTTCATTCTTTTACATGTGACTGTACAGTTTTTCCAACACCATTTATTAAAGAGACTGTCCTTTCCCCATTGTATATTCTCTGGTAATTTGTCATAAGTTAATTGACGATATACGTGTGGGTTTATTTCATGGGCTTTCTATTCTGTTCCACTGATCAATATGTCTGTTTGTATGCTGAAAGCATACTGTTCTTATTACCATAGCTTTGTAATACAGTCTGAAATCAGGGCGCACAATGCCTCCAGCTGCAATACAGTTTGCAATCAGGGAGCACAATGCCTCTTCTTCTTCGTAAAGATTGCTTTGGCTCTTCAGGATCTTTTGTGGTTCCATACAAATTAGAGAATTGTTTTTTCTATTTCTATGAAAAATGCCATAGGAATTTTAATAGGGACTGCACTGAATCTGTTGATTGCTTTGGGTAGTATGGACATTTTAACAATATTAATTCTTCCAATCCACAAACACAAAATATCTACTTAACGTGTCTTCTTCAATTTCTTTTCTCAGTGTCTTACAAGTTTACAATGTATAGGTCTTTCACTGCCTTGGTAAAATTTATTCGTAGGTATCTTATTTATATTATGAAATGGTACATCAGACTGTTTTCTTAATTTCTCCTTCTGATAGCAGTCTCTTTCTGTTATTAGCATACAGAAATACAATAGATTTCTGTATGTTGATTTTTCATCCTGTAGCTTTAGTGAAATCCTTTACCAGATTTTAGGTGGACTCCTTAGGATTTGGGTTATATAGTAGCATATCATCTGCATAGTTTTACTCCTTCCTTCCCAATTTGGATGCCTTTTATTTCTTATTCTTGTCTAATTGCTCTGGGTAGTACTACCAATATTATGTTGAATAAAAGTGACAAAAGTGGGCATACTGGTCTTGTTCCTGATCTTAGAGGAATTGTGTTTAGCATTTCCCACTGAGTATGATGTTAGCTGTGGGCTTGTCATATACGGTCTTTATTATGTTGAGGGACGTTCCCTCTTCACCCACTTTGATAAGAATTTTTATCGTAAATAGATGTTTAATTTTATCAGGTGCTTTTTCTGCATTCATCAAGATAATCATATGATTTTTATCTTTTGCTTTGTTAATGTCATGTATCACACTGATTTTTGCAAATAGTGAACCATCCTTGCATTACTATAATAAATTCCAGTTGATCACAGTGTTTTATTGTTTTAATGTACTGTTGAATTTGGCTTGCTTATGTTTTATTGAGAATGTTTGCATCTGTGTTTATTAGGGATATTGGCCTGTAATTTTCTTTTCTTGTGGTATCCTCTGGTTTTGGTACCAGGGTAATGCTGGTCTCATAAAATAAATTTGAAAGCGTTTCCTCCTCTTCTATGTTTTGGACGAGTTTGAAATGGATTGGTATTAATTCTTCTTTGAATATTTGGTAGAATTTGCTAGTGAAGTTGCCTAGTTTTTCTAGGAATTTTTAAAATTACTGATTCAATCTCTTTACTAATAATCAGTCTATTGAGATTTTCAATTTCTTCCTTAGTCTTTGAAGTCTGTATGTCTCTAGGAATTAATCCATTTACTTTAGGTTATCCAATTTGTTGTAATATAATTATTCATAGTCTCTTATGATCCTTTGTATTTCTGTGGTATCAGTTGTAATATCTCCTGTTTCATTTCTGATTTTGAGTCCTCTCTCTTGATTTCTTGATAAGTCAAGCTAAAGGTCTGTCAATTTTATGTAACCTTTCAAAGAACAAGCTTTTGGTTTAATTGATATTTTCAATTGTCTTTTTACTATTTCATTTATTTCTGCTCCGATCTTTATTTCCATACTTCTACTAGAACTTTAGTTATAATTATTTCTCTAGTTCCTTGAGGTGTAAAGTTAAATTGAGATTTTTCTTTTTTCTTGTGGTAAGCATTGATTCCATCTTAGAATTGTTTTTCCTGCATCCCACAAGTTTTTGTATGGTATATTTACATTTCCTTTTGTCTAATGGAATATTTTGATTTTGCTTTTGATTTCTTCATTGAACCATTGTTCAGTAACATGTTGCTTACATTCCACATATTTGTGAATTTTACACTTTTCTTTTTATAATTTATTTCTAGTTTCATACCATTGTGTTCGGAAAAGACACTTGATATGATTTCTTTTTTTCACTGAAGTACAGCTGGTGTACAATATTGTATAACAGGTGTACAATATAGTGATTCACAATTTTCAAAGGTTATACCACATTTATAGTTCTTATAAAATATTGGCTATATTCCCCGTGTTTTACAATATATCCTTGTAGCTCATTTTATACATAATACTAAATACTTCTTAATCCCCTACCTCTATCTTATCCCACCCCCTTCCCTCTCCCCACCGATAACCACTAGTTTGTTCTATATGTCTGGGAGTCTGCTTCTTTTTTGTTATATTCACTAGTTTGTATTTTTTAGATTCTACATTTAAGTGATATCATACAGTATTTGACATTCTGACTTATTTCACTTAGCATGATGCCCTCCAAATTCATCCATGTTATTGCAAATGGCAAAATTTCATTCTTTGTATGGCTGAGTAGTATTCCATTGTATATACATACCGCAACTTCTTTATACATTCACCTGTTGATAGACACTTAGGTTGCTTACATATCCTGGTAATTGTAAATAATGCTGCTATGAACAGTGGGGTACACGTATCTTTTCAAGTTACTATTTTCAGATATATACCCAGGAGTGAAATTGCTGGGTCATAGGGTAGTTCTACTTTTAGTTTTTTGAGAAGACTCCAGACTGTTTTTAACAGTGGGTGCACAAATTTACATTCCCAGCAACAGCAGACCAGTGTTCCCTTTTCTCCACATCTTTGGCAGCATTTCTCTGTGTCCTTTTATTTTGATAGGGATTGCACTGAATCTGTAGATTGCCTCGGTATTATGGTCATCTTAACAATATTAATTCTTCCAATCCAAGAACATGGTATACCTTTCCTTCTGTTTGTGTCATCTCCAATTTCTTTCATCAGTTTCTTAGTTTTCAGAGTACAGATCATTTACTTCCTTAGGTAGGTTTATTCCTAGGTATCTTATTCTTTTTGATGGGATGGTAAATGGGACTGTTTCTTTGATTCCTCTTTCTGACAGTTCATTGTTAGTGTACAGAAATGCAACAGGATCTGTATAGTAATTTTGTATCCTGCAACTTTACTGAATACATTGATGAGCTCTAGTAGTTTTCTGGTGGAGTCTTTGTAATTTTCTGTGTATAGAATCATGTCATCTGCAAACAGTGACAGTTTTACTTCTTCCTTTCCAATTTGGATTCTTTATTCTTCTTGTATGACTTCTGTGGCCAGGACTCACAATACTGTGTTGAATAAAAGTGGTGAGAGTGGGCATCCTTCTCTTGTTCCTGATGTTAGAGGAAATGCTTTCAGCTTTTCACTGTTGAGTATGATGTTAGCTGTGGGTTTATCATATATGGCCTTAATTATGCTAAGTAATGTTCCCTCTATGGCCACTTTCTGGAGGGTTTTTATCATAAACTGATATTGTATTTTGTCAAAAATGGTTTCTGCATCTAATGAGATTATTATGTGGTTTTCATTCTTCATTTTGTTAATATGGTGTATTACATTGACTAATTTGTGAATATTGAAAAATCCTTGCATCCCTGGGATAAATCCCACTTGATCGGGGTGTATGATCCTTTTAATGTATTGTTGGATCTGGTTTGCTAATATTTTGTTGAAGATTTTTGCAACTATGTTTATCACTGATATTGGTCTGTAATTTTCTTTCCTTTTTTTTTTTTTTTTAATATCTTTGTCTAGTTTTGGCATTAGAGTGATGCTGGCCTCACAGAAGGAGTACACAAGTGTTCCTTCCTCTGCAATTTTTAGGAATAGTTTCAGAAGGACAGGTGGTAACTCTTCTCTAAATGTTTGGTAGAATTTACCTGTGAAGCTATCTGGTCCTGGACTTTTGTTTGTTGGGCGTTTTTAAATTAATGATTCAATTTCATTACTGGTCATTGGTCTCATATATTCTATTTTTTCCTGGCTCGGTCTTGGGACAGTATACATTTGTAAGAATTTGTCCATTTCTTCTAGGTTGTCCATTTTCTTGGCATATAGTTGTTCACAGTAGTCTCAGGATCTTTTGCATTTCTGTGGTGTCAGCTGTAACTTTCCCTTTTCATTTCTGATTTTATTGTTTTGGCCACTCCTTTGTCTTCATGAGTCTCAGTATTGGTTTATCAATTTTATTTCTTTTCAAAGAAACAGCTTTTAGTTTCATTGATCTTTTCATTTGTTTTAGTTTCTAGTTTATTTCTGCTCTGATCATTATGATTTCTTTCCTTCTATCAATACTATCTTTGGGTTTTGTTTGTTGTTCTTTCTGTAGTTGCTTTAGGTGTAAGGTTAGGTTGTTTATTTGAGGTTTTTCTTGTTTCCTGAGGTAAGCTTGTACTGCTATACACTTCCCTCTTAGAAACGTTTTGCTGAAACCCATAGGTTTTTGATCGTTCTGTTTTCGTTCTCTTTTCATTTGTCTCTAAGTATTTTTTTTAAAGCTTTCTTTTTTTTTTTAATTAATTAATTAATTTATTTATTTATTTTTGGCTGTGTTGGGTCTTCGTTTCTGTGCGAGGGCTTTCTCCAGTTGTGGCGAGCGGGGGCCACTCTTCATCGCGGTGCGTGGGCGTCTCACTGTCGTGACCTCTCCCGTTGCAGAGCACAGGCTCCAGACGCACAGGCTCAGTAGTTGTGGCTCACGGGCTTAGTTGCTCCGCGGCATGTGGGATCTTCCCAGACCAGGGCTCGAACCCGTGTCCCCTGCATTGGCAGGCAGATTCTTAACCACTGCGCCACCAGGGAAGCCCTCTGTTTTTTTATTTCCTCTTTGATTTCTTCAGTGATCCATTGGTTGTTTAGTAGCATATAGTTTAGCCTCCACATGTCTGTTTTTTTCTTTTACAGTTTTTTTTTTTTCTTGAGGTTGATTTCTTATCTCATAGTATTGTGGTCAGAAAAGATGCTTTATATGATTTCAATTTTCTTAAATTTAGCGAGGCTCACTTTGTGGCCCAGCATATGATCAATCCTGGAAAATGTTCCATGTGCACTTGAGAAGAATTTGTATTCTCCTGCCTTCAGATGGAATGCTCTATAAATATCAGTTAAGTCCATCTGGTCTAATGTGACATTTAAGGCCTGTGTTTCCTTATTGATTTTCTGTCTGGATAATCTGTCCATTGATGTAAGTGGGGTGTTAAAGTCCCCCACTATTACTGTGTTACTGTCAATTTCTCCTTTAATGGCTGTTAGCATTTGCCTTATATGTTGAGGTGCTCCTATGTTGGGTGCCTATATATTTACAATTGTTATATCTTCTTCTTGGATTGATCCCTTGATCATTATGTAGTGTCCTTTTTTGTCTCTTGTAAGAGTCTTTAAAGTCTATATTGCCTGATATGAGTATTGCTCCTCCAGCTTTCTTTTGATTGTCATTTACAATGGAATACCTTTTTCCATCCCCTCACTTTCAGTCTGTCTTTTGGTTGAAGCATTTAATCCATTTCCATTTAAGGTAATTATTGATATGTATGTTCTTGTTACCATTTTGTTCATTCTTTTGGATTTGTTTTTGTAGGTCTTTTTTCTTCCCTTCCTCTTTTGTTCTCTTCTCTTGTGATTTGATGACTAACTTTATTTAGTGTTGTGTTTGGATTCCTTTTTCTTTGTGTGTGTGTGTGTGTGTGTGTGTATCTAGTGTAGATTTTCAGTTTGCAGTTACCATGAGGTTTTGATATAATAGTCTATATATATATATATATATATATATATATATATATATATATATATATATATATATATATACAAGGTTGTTTTAAGTTGCTGACCTTTTAATGTCAAATGCGTTTCCAATATCCTGCATTTGTACTCTCCTCATGATTGCTGGTTTTGATATCACATTTGTGTGGGGATAATTTCCTACCTTTACTGTACGTTTTGATTTTTCCATTCATAATTTTCTTGTTTCTATTTGTGGCCTTTTCTTTTCCACCTAGAGAAGTTCCTTTAGCATTTGTTGCAAAGCTGGTCTGGTGGTGCTGAATTCCAGGCCAGGGAGCCTGATGTCGGGCTCAAAACTTTCACTCCTGTGAAGGACTTCTGTGATATAATTATTTTCCAGTTTGTGTGTTGCCCATCCAGCAGGTATGGCATTTGATTTTATCACGATTGTGCCCCTTGTACCGTCTCACTGTGGCTTCCTCTCTGTTTTTGGATGTAGGGTATCTTTTTTGGTAGGTTCCAGCTTTCTTTTGTCAATGGTTGTCCTTCTACTCTGCCATCTTTTCTCCACCTCTGATCCTGCCTCCAGAGTGGGGAAGATGCATGACCCCTGGCCACCTCCGAGAGGTTGTCCCTGCAAACCCCTCACCTTGTCACCGGACACTACCAGGGCAAGGGTCCCCTGGCTAGGGAATAAAGACCCAGGAGAATGTGGCATGCTGACTAGGTCCCCTCAACCTAAGAGCTGCCTGAACATCCCTCAGGTACACCACAGCAGCCCGTGCATGAGTGTGCTCTCCTGCCACATTGCTTAGCAACCTGTGAAGCCATCCAGTCTTCCTGACACATCAATTCTTCCCACCCCTGCAGAGTGTAACTTTTTAAAAGATTTTGTTTCCGGGTCGAACCTGCTTTATGCAGCAGCAGGTCTCTTTAGCTCCCATGTTAACCCTTGGGGGAGGATCAAGTCTCCTTTTTTTTTTTTTTTTCCTCTCCCTTAGAGAGGTTTAACATTTGTTGTGAAGCTTGTTTGATGGTTTGAAGTCTTTTTGCTTTTCCTTGCCTGTAAAGCTTTTGATCTGTCCTTCAGTTTGAATGAGAGCCTTGCTGGGTAGGGTATTCTTGGTTGTAGGCTTTTCTATTTCATCGTTTTAAATATATCATGCCACTCCCTTCTGGCCTGCACGGTTTCTGCTGAAAAGTCAGCTGATAACTTTACAGGAGTCCCTTGTATGTTATTGCTTTTCCCTTGCTGTTTTTAATATTCTCCCTTTATCTTTAATTTTTTGTCATTTTAATTATAGTGTGTCTTGGTGTGTTCTTCTTTGGGTTAATACTTTATGAAACTCTCTGTGCTTCCTGGACTTGGATGACTGTTTCTTTTCCCAGTTTAGGGAAGTTTCCAGCTACTATGTCTTCAATTATGTTCTCAGCGCCCCCCCCACCCCACCCTTCTCCTTTTGGGACCACTATAATGTGAATATTAGTGCACTTGGTGTCGTCCCAAACAGCTCTTAAACTGTCCTCATTCTTTTTTTTTTCTTCTGTTCAGCATCACTTATTTCCACTACTCTGTCTTCTAGTTTCCTCTGTTTAACTTATCTACTGCTGATTCCTTCTAGTGTATCTTTCATTTTACTTATTGTATTCTAGCTCTCTGGTTGGTTGTTCTTTATATTTTCTAACTCTTTGTTAAAAACTTCTCTCTGTGCATCCATTCTTCTCCCAAGTTCTTTGATCATCTTTATGATAACTAACCTGAACTCCTTCTTTGGTAGACTCCCTGTCTCCACTTCACTTAGTTTTTCTTCTAGGGTTTTATCTTGTTCCTTCATCTGGAATATATTCCTCTGCAGCCTCATTTTGACAAGTTGCTGTTATTTTTATATATCTGGTAGGTTATGTTTCCTAACCTTGGAGAAGTGGCCTTTTGTAGGAAACATCCTGTGTGTCCCAGCAGAGCACTCCCCTCTCGTCACCCAAGCTATATGCTCTAGGGATTACCCCTATGAGGGCTCCATGGATCCTTCTGTTGTGGTGGGCTGAGTATGTGGGTAATCTGGCAGGTCTGTTTGGCCCCCGATCTGGTTGGTTGCCAGGCCCTGCCTTTTGCAGAGGCTGCCATCTTCTGGTTGGCAGGACTAGGTCACATTGCAGCTAACTAGGGAACCCCAGGGGCCCTGGGACTCATGCTGGCTCACCGGAGGGCAGAGTCAAGATCCAGAGGACCCCAGGATTGTTCTCCGCTCACTGGTGGGTGAAGTTATGTTCTGTGCTTAGTGCTGGACTACTGGCAGGGAGAGGTGGGTCTTGGAGTCTGGTTGCAGAACCCAGGGACCTCAGAGCTGGTGTCAGGTCACTGCTGGGTGGGGTGGGGGGAGCAAGTTTCCTGACACGTTGGGTACAGAGTCTGGGGTGTCCTGAAGCATCTGCTGGCCTTCTCGTGGGCAGGGCGAGGGCTCAGCTGGTCTCAGAACAGCATCTGGACAGACTGAGTTCCCAGGATGCAGGATTATCGTTCCCTCGAATCTGGTGTCTACCCCCTAATGGGTGAGGCTGGCTCAGAGCCTACAGCAGGCTTCCTGGAGTGGAGGGCAGGGGCCCAGGGGTTTCTGAGGCTGGTGCCTTCCCATTGGTGGGTAAAGTTGGGTCCTGGGACCTCTGGTGGGCAGGGCTGTGTCTAGAGGCCTGTCTAGAGGTGGCAATGGGCTCAGGAGATCTTTAGGCAGCCTGTCTACTAGTTGCTTGGCCTGAGGCTGTGCCCACCCAGTTAGTAGCTTGGCCTAAGGCACCCCAGCAGTGGTGCCTATAGGCTATTGGGTGGGGCCAGGTCTTGGTACTAATGAGCTAAAGGGAGGATTCCACAATGGTACCTGCCAGCACCAGTATCCACATAGTAGAAGCTCTCAAGAATGGCTGCCTCCAGTGTCTATGTCCCCCAGGGTGAGCTGCAACCAACCCCCATCTCTCCAGGAGACTCTGCAAGATCAGCAGGCAGGTCTGGCCCATGTTACTATCAAATTACTGCTTTTGCTCTTGGGTGTCAGCATGTGAGATTTTGTGTGTGCCCTTTAAGAGAGAAGACTCTATTTCCCCAGTCTTGTGGGTCTCTGGAAAGAAGCCCACTGGTCTTCGGAGCCAAATGCTCTGGGTTCTTGTCTTTCCAGTGCAGGACCTCTGGGGCTGGGGAGCCTGACATGGGGCTTAAGACTCTCACTACTGTGGAAGAACTTCTGCAGTATAATTATTCACCAGTTTGTGGGTCACCCCTGCCCCAGGGGTATGGACTTGACTATATCACGAGTCTGCCTCTCCTACATGGCTCGTTGTGGTTCCTTCTTTATGTCTTTAGTGGCAGGTCTTCTATGGTAGGTTCCGGTCTTTTTCATTGATGGTTATTCTGAAGATAGTTGTGATTTTGGTGTTTGTGAGAGGAAGTGAGCTTAAGGTCTTTCTACTCTGCCATCTTGGTCAGATCTCCTGGCTGATGTGATTTCAATATTCTTAAATATGTTAAGACTTGTTTTGTTGCCTAATATATGATCTACCCTGGAGAATGTTCCATGTGCACTTGAAGAATGTGTATTCTATTCCTTTTGAATAAAATGTTATGTATTATTCTTTCTCTTAATGCTTGTATTTGACTTTTCCTTTCTATGAAGATTCATTTTTAGTCTGTGTTGTTGACATAACCAAGGTTGTAAGATATTCTTTATGTTTCAAATTTTTTTTAAGATTAAAAGTATACTCTGGTGCTTGCTTGGTCAATATGTATACTAAAATTGGAACAGCACAGAGAAGATTAACACAGCTAGAGTGCAATGAGGGTTCGCATGTTTGTGAGTCATTCCCTATTTGTCAGTCTTTGTCTTGGAAGAGACAGGGTTGGGGAAGCAGGATGGCAAAGGAGATTAAAGGGTACTTAACCTCTACCAATTGTATTTTATTTATTTTATTATATAAAACACCGGTGTTAATAAAGTAAATCTCGGTGTGTGAATACGGTCTCTGATTTTTATATTTTAAAGTAGAGAGAAAGTAATCACTATAGCAGTCATTCCATTTCCAAACCTATGACAATTATCAGAAGTCCATTCCAAGATTTATCCATAAGGATATTCTCTTCAGCATTATTTATAACAAGAAAAAACTGGCAACAATCTAAAATTTGAACAATATAGGAATGGTTAAATAAATTATAGTAGAGTCATGTGATTGTTATATATTTATTTGGACACTTTATGTTCCCTTTTAGTTTCTTATTGCTGCTGTAAGAAATGACCACAAACTTAGTGTCTGAAAACAAAACAAATTTATTATCTTACAGTTGTGGAGGTCAGAAGTCTAAAATGGGTCTAAATGTGAAAAATCAAGATGTTGGTAGGGCTGTATTTCTTCTGGGAGATTGTTTTTCCTTGCATTTTTCAGCTTGTGGAGGTTTCTACATTCAGTGGTTCTTCGCCTTTTCCTCACGTCACTCCAACCTTTTGCTTCCATCTTCACATCTTTCTACCACTGACTCTGACCCTCTGACACCCTCTTATAAAGACCCCTGTGATTACACCATACCCTCCAGAATAATCCAGTGGAATTTACTCATCTCCACATGATTAATCACATCTGCAAAGTCTCTTTTACCATATGAAGTAACATATTCACAGGTCTGGGGACTGGGATGTGGACATCTTTGGGGGACCATTATCCAGCTACCACACTACTTAAGCAAATAAAGGCATGTGAATATTTAAAGTGTTCAGAATAGTGCCTGGGGGAGTTCCTTGGTAGCCTAGTGGTTAGGATTCTGGGCTTTTGTGGCCCAGGTTAAATCACTGGTCCAAGAACTGAGATCCCACACAAGCTGCACAGCATGGCCAAAAAAAAAAAAGAATAATGCCTGACACAAAACACCATCAATTATGATTTGTAAAATGAATGGGTAGATAGGCATACTTCTCACTGCTTTCACAGTCTAATCTAAATCCCTATCATTTCTTACCTGGTTAATTTCCATAGTCTTGTCACAGGCCTCCCTGCTTCTATCCCTGCCCCCATCTACTCTCAGCACAGCAACCAGAGTGATGTGTTCAAAACATAAATCAGATTGTATGCTATGCTGGCCCCTTAATGTTCCTTTGTAACACTAGTCGTGTTACCACCTCAGGACCTTTTCACTTGCAGTTACGTCTGCCTGGAATAGTCTTCTCCCAGATATTCACATGTTTCATATCACCATTTCTTCAAGTCTTTGCTCATATATCACCTCATTGAGGCCTACCCTATGCACTCCATTTAAAATCTCAACTGTTCCATCATTTCTATGTTCCAAATTCTTCTTACTCAGCCTTGTTAATTTTACATAGCACATCACCTTTTAGTATTCTAAATGCTTTATTAATTATGCTTGTATCTTCTCACCCCTTACTGAAATATAGATTCCAAAGGACAAGGAATCTTACATGTTTTGCTTAATGATATATTTTCACTTCCTTGAAAAATGCATGGCAAATAGAAATCACTCAATAAACAGCTACTGAACAAGTGACTAATAAGATCCTACTATGTGCCACGTTACATCCTAGGTACTAAGATCATATCAGTAAATTTGACAGAGTATCTCCTTTATTGGAACTTGCTTTCAAGTTCTCTAGTCTCTCAAAATCTACTACACCCAAGTCCCCATGTTGATGAGATAGAAGAAAACACTAGATGAGAAGTAGTAAGACTGGAAATTATTAATTAGCCTTGCTTTCTTTACACACCATCCCCACCCTTACCACTCCTATACTTCTGTCCCAATTACTGGGTATTGTTTCACTGCTGTTT
Source organism: Balaenoptera acutorostrata (assembly GCF_949987535.1). Classification (NCBI taxonomy): domain Eukaryota; kingdom Metazoa; phylum Chordata; class Mammalia; order Artiodactyla; family Balaenopteridae; genus Balaenoptera; species Balaenoptera acutorostrata. The sequence continues at coordinate 15,630,352 of NC_080066.1, forward strand.
GGGAAATTAATTCAAATGGATGTAGTTGTTAATTGTGGGTGCCGAAAAACAAACAAAACAAAACATGGCAATTTGTTTTAAGGGTCACAGAATAAACCAGTGGGAAATTAGAATGTCTCTTTAAACATTCTATCATTTTACAAATATACATATAACATATATGCACATATTCAGATAAAACTGACTCAAAACTAATTAGCCTTTTTCAAAAATTATTTTCTTGTTGACTGTCATTTTTAAGCTGCATTGAGTATAAACCTTTGTCTTAAATGCATCCTTCAGTATGTTACATGGAATCCTGACACAATTATCAGGAGAGTTCTGGCTGGGATTTTTCAATTTATTTTGCACGACACCACACTACTATCTTCAGAAATAAAGCAAAGCAGGGGAATCAGTTATTTGTAAGCAGAATTTTTAATCTTTGCTTTACACTTTGCCATTTTCTATGTGTAAAATACTCTTAAATTTTAGAATAAATATGCTGATGCTGCATCATCCCAAACTTTTTTTTTTAATCAGAGAATGCAGGGTCAAAACATGCCAAATGGTTGATATGGAACTTTCTGATCTCGATTATCAGGCTTCCCAAAGATGAGATTAACTAGATAATTTAATGTACTATCCCAAAACATTTTACTTTTTTCTATTACTATGAATATTTTATTGCAATTTACAAGTGTAAACATTTTTTAAAAAAATATTTATTTGGCTGTGCCAGGTCTTAGTTGCAGCACATGGGATCTTCACTGCCACGTGTGGGATCTTTAGTTGCGGCATGAGGGATCTTTAGTTGCAGCATGCGGGATCTTTAGTTGTGGAAAGTGGGATCTTTAGCTGCGGCATGCGGGAACTTTAGTTGTGGCATGCAAACTCTTAGTTGCAGCGTGTGGGATCTAGTTCCCTGACCAGCGATCAAACCTGGGCTCCCTGCATTGGGAGCATGGAGCCTTAGCCACTGGACCACCAGGGAAGTCCCAACAAGTGTAAACATTTTAAAACACTGTATTTTTTAAAATTTCAACTATATGGGTACCATGACCAATCATGTCCTTTTGGTGTTTTAAAACATTCACCAAGACTTTCCTTCACATTTTGTGAGAAAAATATATGCAAGTCCAATTTCTCCTCAAATGCTAATCAACCATTTGAAAATAATGTAATATTTCAAAAGGCATCCATTATTTTATGATTTTTTGCTCTATGACAATCTACTAATCATTTTTTTCATTATTTGGAGGACTTCATAAAAATAAGATCTGGGAAGACATTTATTTATATTTTTGAAATGTTAGTAAAGTCTAGCTTGCTTCATCATCAACTACAATTCTAGTATTTTCAGATGTAGATAACTTCTGGTTATACTCCCAACTCAATAACATAAATGTTATTACAGTACAATTAACTACTGATTGGGTAAATTTATACTTTTTTACATTGCAATATTTTATACGTTTACATGAAAACTGTGTCTTGCTTGAAGACAGAAATGTTAAACTCCACATACTTTTAAAGAAGTATTTACTAATACCTCTAAATAGCTGATAGTGATGTGTGTGTGTGTTCCTTTCTTCTGTTTCTAGTTTCAACCAAAAGACCTAATTGTAACTTACATGTTCAGAGCAAGCTGCCCAGTACCTCGGAGCATCACTTCATCTTTGATATGCAGATAGTAATTCCTGCCCAACCTCACAGAGAGGTTGTAAAAATGACATAATCTGGTGGCATGTTGTAAACTCTAAAGCAACTGGAGATAAAATATAAGATATTAAGTGCTTACATAAGTCTCCTCAGCTTAAGTGTAACTAAAATGTTCTCTCCCCCACTTTTTCTTCCGTATTACCTCTCCTTAGAAAATAGTAGGCCATGTGACACATAAAGACAAGTATTGCATGATTCTCTGAAATAGTCCAACTCATAAAACCAAAGACTAGAATGGTGGTTACCAGGGGCTAGGGGAATGGAGAAATGGGGAGATATTAACCAACAGGAGTGAAATTTCAGTTAAGTAATAAGATGAATAAGCTGTAGAAATCTGCTGTAAAACACTGTTCCTATGGTCAACAATAATGTACTGTACACTTGAAATTTGTTAAGAAGATAGTCATGTTAAGTATTCCTAACACTATTTTTAAAAAAACTTATTTGGTTGTATGATTCTATTGATATGAAATGTCCAGAATAGGTAAATCTATAGAAATGGAGGTAGATTAGAGGTGACCAGGGGCTGCAGAGGGAAAAATGGGGAGTTAAGTGGTCAGTACAGAGTTTGTTTGGGGTGATGAAAATGTTATGGAAATAGTGATGATTGCACAACACAGTGACCATAATTAATGCCACTGAATTGTACATTTAAGATAAAGTGGTAACTTTTATACTATGTATATTTTACCACAATTAAAAAAAAGAAAGAAAATAGGGGGCCATGAATTCTGTTTTCTCCCCCTACATCAACAAATAGACCTTAAAAATCATGAATATGCATTTACTCAACAAATATTTATTGAGCGCCAATTTTGAGCTGGCCTTGTTTTAAGGATACCCCAAATGTCTACTGTTTTCCTATGTGGGAATACAGATGTTTTAAGTTAAAGGTATTCACAGATCCTTCTACCTCTAGTGTTAAGTCAAGAACTTCGTAGCTTGATGTTAACTCTTTGCTTAATTTTTTAAGTTGGAGATCAATACCCCCGCTTATTTCTTGCCTCACCCTCACTGTTACTGTGATTTTCACAATGAAGAAAAAAACCACACTGGCTCTAACTATGAAACTCTTGTTCACCACATAGGAAAATACGTTTAGATGATCTTTTTATCATAATTCTCCCAAAATCTACAGTTCTACCTGGTTATTCTGTTGATATCTCAACATCAGTACACCTCACACTGTACTTATCTCCCTTTCCTCACCCCTAAGCTGCTCCTTCTGACTTCACTATTTCTATTAACACCAATACCATTCGCTGAGGCCCTAGTTTGAGAAGTTTTTGTGTTTCTGACCTCATATATTTTATTTCTTCTTGTTTCCATTCTACCTCTATTTTGTTCCCCACTTTAAAAATTTCATATATCAGGCACTTACAAACTTGGGCCTGGATTTTTTATAATTACTAGTAAACCACACTTCTGTCTACGTTGCTTATTATCCACTCAGTTGCCAGAATAATTTCTTGGAGATGTTATGCTCTTTCCCTCTCAGAAACCTTCACTAGGGTTCAGCCTCCTTGGAATATCATTCAAAGCTATCCTCAGTATTGTCCAACTTTTTACCTCTTCTTTCAGTAGCCTTGGAAGTCGATGACTTACTCTGCACGCTAAAACCTGTATTCTTTCTGTCCCTATTTGCTCATGTCATTAACTTTACCCAAAATGTACAACCAACTCCTTATTACATCTTCATTTCTTATCCTATCCATTATTGAAGACCTAACCCATCACCTTTATGACAGAAACCCTAGCAGAGAATGTGAACTTTATTCTACACGCACATTGCTTTTCAGAAGACCAACGGGGCTTCCCTGTTGGGGTCCGGGAAAATCCCACATGCCACGGAGCAACTAAGCCACAACTACTGAAGCCTGCGTGCCTACAGCCCATGTTCCACAACGAGAAGCCACCATAGTGAAAAGCCCGTGCACCACAACGAAAGTAGTCCCCACTCACCACAACTAGAGAAAGCCTGCACACAGCAACAAAGACCAAATGCAGCCAAAAACAAAAAGACCCAACAGTTTCCATGCCCATGATTTGCTTTTCAGAACTCATATTTTTTTCTGTTTAATAATGTTGGTACTAAGCTCAGCACATTCATAAGTTGTCCTTATACCTTACAGTGTACAATAACAGACTACAAATGAAAACAATCATGAGGGAGGATAAAAAGAGTGGAAAGAAGAGTTTTGAGATTCTGACAAAAGAAGTCACTATATAGGATAGAGGAGGAAAAAAATGATTTGGGGAGGAAGAAAGGAAATGTATTAAAGCAGTAAGTATATTAAAGAAACAAAATGATTCATGTTCTTCTCTTGGCCGTTGGTTTTTGATAGTTTTAATGGCTACTCTGTGTGCTCCCTGGAATTATTTAAAGGCCTTTACAGTGCTAGATAAGTGAAACAGACATTCAGCACTGATTGTTGCTTCATTTTCAGGTATAAGTTCTCTGAATTCCTCTCATTCTTGGGAGTTTTCTTGTTTCACTAATTAAAGATAATGAGGATGGTCATGACTTAGTACCATTTTGGTATCTCTGTGTTATAAGGAAATCTATAAATCTTGTTCATTACCTTTTTTTAAATAAAGATCTACTTTAACAATTAACTTACTTTTTCTTTTATATTTCCATTTTTAAAAGTCTTTCAATATTTAAAAAAAAATTTTATTGGAGTATAGTTGATTCACAATGTTGTGTTAGTTTCTGCTATACAGCAAAATGAATCAGTTTTACATACACCCTTTTTTTTTTAAAAAAAAGATTCTTTTCCCATATAGGCCATTACAGAGTATTGAGTAGAGTTCCCTGGGCTATACAGTAGGTCCTTACTAGTTATCTATTTTATATGTAGCAGTGTTTATGTGTCAGTCCCAGTCTCCCAATTTGTCCCTCCCCCACCTTATCCCTTGGTAACCATTAGTTTGTTTTCTACATTTGTGACTCTTATTTTATAAATAAGTACATTTGTACCTTTTTTTTTTAGATTCCACATATAAGCAATATCATATGATATTTGTCTTTCTGTGTCTGACTTCACTCAGTATGACAATCTCTTGGTCCATCCATGTTGCTGCAAATGGCATTATTTTATTCTTTTTCATGGCTAAGTAGTATTCCATTGAGTATACATACCACATCTTTATCCATGCATCTCTTGATGGACACTTATGTTGCTTCCATGTCTTGGTTACTGTAAATAGTGCTATGAAGAATGGGGTGCATGTATCTTTCTGAGTTGGAGTTTTCATCTTTTCTGGATATATGCCCAGGAGTGAGATTGCTGTATCATATGGTAGCTCTATTTTTAGTTTTTAAGCAACCACCATACTGTTTTCCATAGTGGTTGCACCAATTTACATTCCTACCAACAGTGTAGGAGGGTTCCCTTTTCTCCACACCCTCTCCATTATTTATTATTTGTAGACTTTTTGATGATACTCATTCTGACCAGTGTGAGGTAATACCTCATTATGGTTTTGATTTTCACTTATATAATAATTACCAATGTTGAGCATCTTTTCATGTGCCTGTTGGCCATTTGTATGTCTTCTTTACAGAAATGTCTATTTAGGTGTTATGCCCATTGTTTGATTGGGTTGTTTGTTTCTTTCATATGAAGTTGTATGAGCTGCTTGTATTTTTGGAAATTAACACCTGTTGTTTGTATCATTTGAAAATATTTTCAACTAATCCATAGGTTTTCTCTTTGTTTTTTTTGATGGCTTCCTTTGCTGTGCAAAAGCTTTTTTTTTTTTTTTTTTAAGATCCTTATTGGAGTATAATTGCTTTACAGTGTGTTTCTGCTGTATAACAAAGTGAATCAGCTATATGCATATGTATATCCCCATATCCCCTCCCTCTTGCATCTCCCTCCTACCCTCCTTATCCCCTCCCTCTTGCATCTCCCTCCTACCCTCCTTATCCCACCCCTCTAGGTGGTTGCAAAGCACTGAGCTGATCTCCCTGTGCCACGCAGTTGCTTCCCACTGGCTATTTTACATTTGGTAGTGTATATATGTCAATTGTGCAAAAGCTTTTAGGTATGATTAGGTCCCATTTGTTTATTTTTGCTTTTATTTCTTTTGCCTTGGGAGACTGATCTAAGAAAATATTGCTACAATTTATGTCAGAGAATGTTTTGCCTATGTTCTCTTCCAGGAGTTTTATGGTGTCATGTCTTACTTTTAAGTCTATACACCACTTTAAATTTATTTCTGTATATAGTGGGAGGGAGCATTCTAATTTCACTGATTTACATGAGGCTGTCCAGCTTTCCCAAACCACCTGCTGAAGACACTGTCTTTTCTTCATTGTATACTTTTGTCTCCTTTGTTTAAGATTAATGGACCATAGTTGTCTGGGTTTATTTCTGAGCTCTCTATTCTGTTCCATTGATCTATATGTCTGTTTTTGTATCAATACAATGCTGTTCTGATCACTGTAGCTTTGTAGTATTGTCTGAAGTCTGGGAGGGTAATGCCTCTAGCTTTGTTCTTTTTCCTCAGGATTGCTTTGGCAATTATGGGTCTTTTGTGATTCCATATAAATTTTAGGATTATTTTTTGTAGTTGTATGAAAAATGTCACAGGTACTTTGACAGAGATCACATTAAATTTGAAGACTGCTTTTGGTAGTATGACCATTTTGACAATATTAATACTTCTAATCAAAGAGCATGAGATATCTTCCCATTTATTTGAATCACCTTCAGTTACCTTTATCAATGTTTTATAGTTCTCATCCTAGAGGTCTCTAACCTCCTTTGTTAGATTTATTCCTGGGTATTTTATTTTTTTGATGCAATTTTAAACGGTATATATATATTTTACTTTCTAATATTTCATTGTTAATATAAAGAAATGCATGATTTCTGTATATTAATCTTGTGCCCTGCTACCTTGCTGAATTCATTTATTAGTTCTAATAGTTTTGTGTGACATCTTTAGGGTTTTCTATACATCTGCATATAATGACAATTTTATCTCTCCTTTCAACTTGGATACCTTTAATTTCTTGTGTGCTTGCTGTGGCTAAGAATGCCAATACTGTGTTGAATAGAAGTGGTGACAGTGGGCATCCTTGTCTTGTTCCAGAATTTAGTGGGAAGGCTTTCAGCTTTTCACCCTTGAGTATTATGTTGGCTGTGAGTTCTTCATAAATGGCTTTTATTATGTTGAGATATGTTCCCGCTTCAGTGGGCGTTTTTATCTTGAATGGATATTGAATGTTATCAAATGCTTTTTCCACAACTATTTAGATGATCATGTGGTTTTTGTCTTTTCTTGTTAATGTGGTGTACCACACCAATTGATTTATGTATGCTGAACCATCCTTGCAACCCTGGAATGAATCCAACTTCATCATGGTGTATAATTCGTTTTATGTATTGTTGGAGTAAGTTTGCTAAAATTTTGTTAAGGATTTTTGCTTCTTTATTCATCAAATATGTTGGCCTGTAATTCTCTTTTTTGTAGTGTCTTTGTCTGGTTTTGGTATCAGAGTGATGGTGGCTTCATATGGTGACTTTAGGAGTGTTCCCTCTGCTTCAGTTTTTTGAAATAGTTTGAGAAAGATAGCTATAAGTTCTTCTTTGTATGTTTGATAGAATTCCCCAGTGAAGCCATACAGTTCTGGACTTTCGTTTGTGGGAAGTTTTTTTTTTTTTTAATTACAGATTCTATTTCACTATTAGTGACCAGTCTGTTCAAATTATTGTTTCTTCTTGACTCAATTTTTGCAGGCTATATGTTTCTAGAAACTTCTCTGTTTCTTTTAGGTACTCCAATTTGTTGGCATGTAATTGTTCATAGTATTATCTTATGATTTTTAGTATTTCTGTGATATTGGTTGTTATTTCTCCTCTTTAATTTCTTATTTTGTTTATTTGGGTCCTCTCTCTTTCCTTCTTGGTGAGCTTGGCTAGAGGTTTGTAGATTTTGTTTATTGTTTCAAAAAACCAGCTCTTTGTTTTATTGATCTTTTCTATTTCTTTTTAATATCTATTTATTTCCTCTTTAATCTTTATTTCCTTCCTCCTGCTTACTTGGGGTTTTGTTTTTTTCTTTTCATAATTCCTTTAGGTGGTAGGTTAGGTAATTTGAGATTTTTGTCTCTTGAGAAATCTCTGTATTGCTATGAACATCCTTCTTAGAACTGCTTTTGCTGCATTCCATAGATGTTGTAAGGTTGTGTATTCATTGTCATTTTTCTAGAGGTATTTTCTGATTTCTTCTTTGACTTCATCATTGACCCATTGGTTTTTTAGTAGCATGTTGTTTTGTCTCCATTTGTTTTTTCTCATTTTTATTTCTGTGTCTGATTTCTAGTTTCATACCAACGTGATCAGAAAAGCTATTTGAAATAATTTCTATCCTAAATATATTGAGGCTTGTTTTGTCTCCTAGTATGTGGTCTATACTAGAGAATGTTCTATGCGTGCTTGAAAAGAATGTATTTTTTTGGACGTAGTGTCTTGTAGGTATCAATTAAGTCCAACTGTTCTGTGTCATTTAGGATCTCTTTTGCCTTATTGGTTTTCTGACTGGAAGATATGTCCATTGGTGTCAGTGGGGCATTAAAGCTTCCTACTATTATTGTATTCCTGTCAATCTCTCCCTTTGATCAGCACTTGTTTTATATATTTAGGTCCTCTTATATTAGGTGCATATATGTTAACAAGTGTAATGTTCTCTTCTTGTATTGATTCCTTTACCGTTATATAGTGGACTTCTTTGTCTTTGTTTATAGGTGTTGTTTTAAAGTCTATTTTATCTGATATAAGTATCACTAAACCATCCTTCTCGCCATCTCCATTTGCATGAAATACTTTTTTCATCTTCTCACTTTCAGTCTATGTGTGTCTCTGCCCTAAAGCGAGTTCCTTGTAGGCAGCATGCTGAACGTTCTTCTTTTATTATCCATTCTACCACTCTGTGTCTTTTAATCAGAGCATTTAGTATACCGACATTTAAAGTAATTATTGATAAGTACGTAGTTGTTGCCATTTTAAACCTTCTTTTCCAGTTGATTCTATAGTTCTTCTGTGTTTATTCCTTTTGTTTTTCCTTTTATGGTTTGATGGTATTCTTTTGTATTATGCTTGCGTTCCATTTTTGTAAATTTTTATTGTTTTAATTTTTTTTTAAATTGTATTTTATATTGTAGTTGATTAACAACATTGTGTTAGTTGAATAGCGAAGTGATTCATTTATACATATACATGTATCTGTTCTTTTAAAAATTTGTTTCTCATTTAGGTTATTACAGAATACTGAGCAGAGTTCCCTGTGCTATACAGTAGGCCCTTGCTGGTTATCTGTTTTAAATATAGTAGTGTGTACATGTCAATCACAAACTCCCATTTGTCCACCCCCCACACCTTTCCCCTTTGGTAACCATAAGTTTGTTTTCTAAGTCCGTGAGTCTGTTTCATAGATAGGTTCATTTGTGTCATATTTTAGATTCCACATACAAGTGATATCATATGATGTGTACCTTTCTCTGTCTGACATCCTTCACTTAGTATGATAATCTTCAGGCCCATCCACATTGCTGCAAATGGCATTATTTCATTCTTTTTAATGGCTGAGTATTAATCCACTGTATATACGTACCACATCTTCTTTATCCATTCATCTGTCAGACATTTAGGTTGCTTCCATGTCTTGGCTATTGTACATAGTGCTGCAGTGAATACTGGGGTGCATGAATCATTTCAAACCATGGTTTTCTCTGAATATATGCCCAGGAGTGGGACTGCTGGATAATATCATAGCTCTATTTTTAGTTTTTTAAGGAACGTCGATACTCTTCTCCATAGGGGCTGTACCAATTTACATTCCCACCAACAGTGTAGGAGTGTTCCCTTTTCTCCACACCTTCTCCAGCATTTATTGTTTGTAGACTTTTAGATGATGGCCATTCTGACTGGTGTGAGGTGATATCTCATTGTACTTTGATTTGCATTTCTCTAATAATTAGTGATGCTGAGCATCTTTTTTGCCTTCTTTGGAGAAATATCTATTTAGATCTTCTCCCCATTTTTTGATTAGGTTGTCTGTTTCTTTGATGTTGAGCTACACGAGCTGTTTGTAGATTTTGGAGAATAATCCCTTGTCAGTTGCTTCACTTGCAAATATATTCTCCCATTCTGTGGGCTGTCTTTCTACGGTTTCCTTTGCAGTGCTAAAGCTTTTGAGTTTACTTAGGTCCCATTTATTTTTGTTTTTATTTCCACTACTCTAGGAGACAGATCAAAAAACATATTCCTGAGATTTATATCAAAGAGTATTATGCCTCTGTTTTCCTATAAGATTTTTAGAGTGTCAGGTCTTACAGTTAGGTCTTTAACCCACTTTGAGTTTATTTTTGTGTATGGTGTTAAAGAATGTTCTAATTTCATTCTTTTACATGTAGCTGTCCAGTTTTCCCAGCACCATTTATTGCAGAGACTGTCTTTTCTCCATTGTATAGTGTTGCCTCATTTGTCGTAAATTAATTGACCATAGGTGCTTGGGTTTATTTCTGGGCTTTCTATCCTGTTCCATTGATCTCTATTTTTGTTTCTGTGACAGTACCATACTGTTTTGATGCATGTAGCTTTTTAGTATAGCCTGAAGTCAGGGAGCCTGATTCCTCTAGCTCCATTCTTTCTCAAGATCGCTTTGGCTATTTGGGGTCTTTTGTTTCTCCATACAAATTTTAATATTTTTTGTTCCAGTTCTGTGAAAAATTCCATTGGTAATTTGATAGGGATTGCATTGAACCTGTAGATTGCCTTGGGAAGTATAGTTATTTTGACAATATTAATTCTTCTAATCCAAAAACATGCTATATCTTTCCATCTGTTTCTGTCATCTTTGACTTCTTTCATTAGTATCTTATAGTTTTCGATGTACAGGTCTTTTACCTCCTTAGGTAGGTTTATTCCTAGGTATTTTATTCTTCTTGATGCAATGGTAAAGGAGATTGTTTCTTTAATTTCTCTTTCTGATCTTTCATTGTTAGTGTACAAAAATGCAACAAATTTCTATGTATTAATTTTGTATGCTGCAAATTTACCAAATTCATTGATGAGCTCTAGTAGTTTTCTGGTAGCATCTTTAGGATTTTTTTATGTATATAAAAAATTCCTTTTTCCTTTTTGTCTATCTATTGCAGATGTTCAGTTTGTCGTTACCATGAGGTTTTGACAGATCAGTCTATATATATATATACACACACACACACACACACACATACACACAAAGATTGTTTTCAGTTGCTTGTCTTTTAATTTCAAGTGCATTTCCAATATCCTGCATTTGTACTCTCCTCACAACTGCTGGTTTTGGTATCATATTTCTGTGTGGATGATTTCCTACCTTTATTGTATGTTTGCCTTTACCGATGAGCTTTTCCATTTGTAATTTTCTTGTTTCTAGTTGTGGCCTTTTCTTTTCCACCAAGAAAATTTCCTTCAACATTTGCTGCAAAGCTGGTCTGGTGGTGCTGAATTTTCTTAGCTTTTGCTTGTCTGTAAATCTTTTGATTTCTCCGTCAAATCTGAATGAGAGACTTACTGGGTAGAGTATTCTTGGTTGTAGGTTTATCCCTTTCATCACTTCAAATATATCATGCCACTCGCTTCTGGCCTGCAGAGTTTCTGCTGAGAAATCAGCTGATAATCTTATGTGAATTCCCTTGTATATTATTTGTTGCTTTTCCCTTGTTGCTTTTATTTTTCTCTCTGTCTTCAATTTTTTGTCAGTTTGCTTACTATGTGTCTCAGCATGTACCTCCTTGGGTTTATTCTGCCTGAGACTCTGTGCTTCCTGGACTTGGGTGACTGCTTCATTTCCCATGTTTGGGAATTTTTCAGCTATTACTTCTTCAAATATTTTCTCAGGGCCAGTCTCTCTCTCTTCTCCTTCTGGGACCTCATATTGCGAATGTTGGTGCATTTAATATTTTCCCAGTGGTCTCTCAGGAAGTCCTCGTTTCTTTTCATTCTTTTATTCTGTTCCATGGCAGCTATTTCCACCATTCTGTCTTCCAGCTCACTTATCCATTCTTTTGCCTCACTTATTCTATTGATTCCTTCTAGGGTATTTTTCATTTCAGTTATTGTATTGTTCATCTCTGTTTGTTTGTTCTCTAGTACTTCTAGGTTTTTTTTTTTTAACATCTTTATTGAAGTATAATTGCTTTACAATGGTGTGTTAGTTTCTGCTTTAAAACAAAGTGAATCAGTTATACATATACATATGTTCCCATATCTCTTCCCTCTTGCATCTCCCTCCCTCCCACCCTCCCTATCCCACCCCTCTAGGTGGTCACAAAGCACCGAGCTGATCTCCCTGTGCTATGCAGCTGCTTCCCACTAGCTATCTATTTTACATTTGGTAGTGTATATATGCCCATGACACTCTCTCACCCTGTCACATCTCACCCCTCCTCCTCCCCATATCCTCAAGTCCATTCTTTAGTAGGTCTGTGTCTTTATTCCCATCTTGCCACTAGGTTCTTCATGTCTTTTTTTTTTTCCTTAGATTCCATATATATGTGTTAGCATACTGTATTTGTTTTTCTCTTTCTGACTTACTTCGCTCTGTATGACAGACTCTAACTCCATCCACCTCATTACAAATACCTCCATTTCATTTCTTTTTATGGCTGAGTAATATTCCATTGTATATATGTGCCACATCTTCTTTATCCATTCATCCGATGATGGACACTTTGGTTGCTTCCATGTGCTGGCTATTGTAAATAGAACTGCAGTGAACATTTTGGTACATGACTCTTTTTGAATTATGGTTTTCTCAGGGTATATGCCCAGTAGTGGGATTGCTGGGTCGTATGGTAGTTCTATTTTTAGTTTTTTAAGGAACCTCCATACTGTTCTCCATAGTGGCTGTATCAATTTACATTCCCACCAACAGTGCAAGAGTGTTCCCTTTTCTCCACACCCTCTCCAGCATTTATTGTTTCTAGATTTTTTGATGATGGCCATTCTGACTGGTGTGAGATGATACCTCACTGTAGTTTTGATTTGCATTTCTCTAATGATTAAGGATGTTGAGCATTCTTTCATGTCTTCTAGGTCTTTTTAAACATTTTTTTCTCTTCTCGGTCTGTGCCTCCATTCTTTTTCTGAGATCTTGGATCATCTTTACTATCGTTACTCTGGATTCTTTTTCGGGTAGATTGCCTATCTCCACTTCACTTAGTTGTTCTTCTGGGGTTTTGTCTTGTTCCTTCATCTGGGACATATTCCTCTGCTGTCTCATTTTATCTCACTTTCTGTGATTGAGGTTTCTGTTCTGCAGGCTGCAGGGTTGTAGTTCTTGCTTCTGCTGTCTGCCCCCTGATGAATAAGGCTGGTCTAAGAGGTTTGTGCAGGCTTCCTGGTGGGAGGGACTGGTTTGTGCCCACTGGTGGGTAGAACTGGGTCTTGTCCCTCTGGTGGGCAGGGCCATGTCAAGGGGTATGTTTAGTGAGCAGTTGTGGGCTCAGGAAGACTTTAAGTAGCCTGTCTGCCGATGGGTGGGGCTGTGTTCCTGCCCTGTTCATTGTTTCACCTGAGGCATCCAAGCACTGGAGCCTACAGGCTGTCGGGTGGGGCCAGGTTTTGGTGAGAAAATGGTGGCCTCCAGGAGAGCTCATGCCAATGAGTACTCCACAGAACTACTGCTGCCAGTGTCTTTGTCCCTGCAGTGAGCCACAGCTCCCCCCACCCCACTCCGCAGTAGACACTTCAATACCAGGAAGTAGTTCTGGTCCATGCCTCTATGAGGTCACTGGTTTTTTCCCTGTGTCCTGGTGCACACGAGACCCTGTGTGTCCCCTCCAAGTGTGGAGTTTCTGTTTCCCCCAGTCCTATGAAATTCCTGTGATCAAACTCCACTGGCCTTCAAAGCAGATTCCCGGGGGGATCCTCCTTCTGCTGTCAGACCCCCAGGCTAGGGAGCCTGACATGGGGCTCAGAACTATCACTCCTGTGGGAGAACCTCTGAGATATAATTATTTTCCAGTTTGTGGGTTGCCAACCCGGTGGGTATGGGATTTGATTTTATCATGATTGCGTCCCTCCTACTATCTCATGGCTTCTTCTTTGTCTTTGGATGTAGGAACCTTTTTTGGTAGGTTTAAGCATTTTTTTGTTGATGGTTGTTTAGCAGTTACTTGTGATTTTGTAAGAAGAGGTGTGCTCACATGCTTCTACTGCCATCTTATCTCTGCCTCTCCCAAATACAGTTTTGATCCCCTTTTCTTTCTTCTCCTTCAGGAACCCTTATGATGCACAGGTTGACACACGTTATACCACAGATCTCACATGTTGCTTTCATTTTTTCAGATTTGTCTTCTGTCTGCTGTTTTGATTGGATGATTTCCACTATTTTATCTTCCATATCATTTATTCGTTCTTCTGCATTATTTAGTCTGCTATTCATTGCTTTTAGCTTGACTTGTACCTTGGCAACTCAATTGCAATTGAGTTGTCTAACATTGTTTGGTTCCTCTTTATAGCTTCTAGCTCCTTGTTGCAGTGATGTGCATTTCTATCGATAATCTTTCTTAATTCCTTTAGCATTTTTATTACCTCCTTTTTGAACTTGGGGTCTAGTAGACTGGAGAGGCCTGTTTCATTGTTTCTTCTTTCAGGGGATTTCTCTTGTCCTTTTAATTGGGAGCAATTCCTCTGCTTTTTCATTTTATTCAAATTTCTCTGTCTCTATGGATTTAGGAGAAACATTAACTACTGTGGTCTTGAAGGGCTGTTTTTATGTGGGAGCATCCCTGTATAAACTGTGTGAGTCCAATATTTTTGGTGTGAGGGCTGTTTGAAAAAAGACATGGCAGACATACATACCAAAGGGTGTGGTGGCTGTCATCCCTTTGATAGGGGGTGTGATTGATTGGTGTTGCGGTGACCGGAGCCTGGTCTGGAATTGGGTGCAGCCTCCTCTTTGCTGTGTGGTTGTCACAGACCTGTCAGGGGTGGGGTCTGCTCCCCCGTTGTGTGAGTAGAGCCCCTGAGGGTCAGGTTTGATAAGGCTCTGTTGCCCTTGTGTGTGTGCTCTGTCCCCAAGGAGGTGAGCACTCAAGTGAGGCCTGTGTGGTCAAAGACAACCTATGCACAACCATACAGGTATCCTCAGTTCTACCCAGAAGCAGCCCAGTGTTGCATCCCTTTCTCCATTGTGTTCATCCCAGATACTGCTAGGCTGGTGCTAGGGCCTAGGGCATTGTGGCTGCAGGAATAGAGGTGGTTGTGCTGCCTCCTAGAACCTGGGCTGCCTCTATGGTAGGACTCTCCCAGGGCCTGTCTGCCCCAGATCCAGCTCCCAGCTGTGGTGTGAAGTAGGTGGGACTGGAGCACTCCACTGGGAAAGGGCCCACTGTATACTCCTCCCTAGGGGCTGTCCACAGAGTACACATGATTCTGTGATGCTGCCCGCCACCCGGTGTGTGCACCAACAAAGTGGCTGTTGCTGGACCCACCCTTGGACCCACCCCCACTGTGGGAGCACTGATAATAGGCTTAGATATCATCCACATCCCCACCGTGTGCTCACTCACAAAGCCTGCCACCAGAGCTGCTTGCTCCCTGCTGTGAGCATGCTACCAATGGAGCTCCTACGACAGAGCCACGCCACTCCCTGCATGCGCTAACAATGGCAGCCTGGACCACACTCCAGGCCCTTCAGGCTGCCTACGCAGCTAGACCAAGTTCTCTCTCAGAGTCCTTCCACTGAAGCCTGAGTTTCAGCACCTAGCTGCTGCACATACTAGCAGCCCCACCTGGCACGTGTTTCAGGCTGGGAAGTGCAGCAAAGTGGCAGCTGTCAGCATGTGTCTCTTTCTGCCCTGATTGCTAGCAAGCCAGCAAGCACACACTCCTTCCGAGCAGAGACCAGACCCCTTCAGCTCCCTATCTGTCTCAGCAGGCCTCCCAGATGGTGAAGGGGTTCCCAGGGCAAGGGAACCTTTCCTTTTTCACAGCTCCCTTTCAGGTTTGCCAGTCCTGTCCTGATGCTTTTATGTTTTTGTCCTACCCAGTTACGTGGGGATCTTTCTTGCGGCTTCGGTTGTATAAGAAGTCTTCTGCCAGTTTTCAGTTGGTTTTCTGTGAGAATTGTTCCACATGTAGATGTATTTTTGATGTGTTTGTTTGTGGGGGGGGGGAGCTCCACGTCCTTCTACTCTGCCATCTTGGTCTCTGCCTCGCTTTTAAGGGTATTTTTAAATGGAGAACCTTTACTTTCATTAAATTGTATCCATGTTTTAAATATAAAAGTAATTTACTCCAATATAATAGAACAAATAATTACTGTAATTAGTCCTCATGATAATAACACCATTTATTGAATGTCTACTATATGCACATGCTTTATATACATCTATACTTAATCTTCACAATAATATCAAGTGATCAATATTTTAATACACATTTTACAAATGAAAAAACTGAGTTTCTAAGTATATAAGTAACTAGTTCAGCGTTATGTAGCTAATTAATGATAGAGCCAAGCTTTTTATCCAGGGTTCATACACATACACATTTTCCACTATGCCATGCTGTGCCAGTCAAGCATTTTTAAGGTTAACAAGTCTCCTCAAACTCTCAGAAACATTATTAAAAAAAAGAGGAAAAGCCCACAGGTGCCAAAAATTCCAAATATTTAAAATTCATAGAAATCAACCCACTCTAGCTTCTCTAGCTCTATCATGAGGTCTGCAATGCTTGCGGGTCCCTTTAGGTGTCACTAACAGGACTAACGCAGAAGCAGAGAAAATGCACATAGGAACAATAAAGGTGACAGAAGAAGAAAAGAGAAAGAAAAGGAGAAATGAAGGGGAAGGATGCTTTTGGTGAGGAGTGGGAATACCACCGCCAACTGGCTACCAGACACCCCCATTTGTGGGTCCACTTTAACACTTAATGCATTTCTGATGTGTGAAAGTCTCATGTAAAGCAGTCAAATATTAGGCAAATACAGGAAGTTTCTCTTAGAGTCTGAAGAATAAAAAAAGCTATCTTTTTTTGTTAGACCTAATCGTCAATGATGAAATTCCAACATTCCATACACGTTCTTAAATTTGGTTTTTTGTTTTGACAGTCAAATGCATAGTATACTTGCTAAAAGCTAGTGAGAATCTGGTTACAATATAATTTTTTCAAACATTTTCCACTGTTATTTAAAATAGAGTAGGCTTATGAGTCATACTTCTTGCCCTCTGAGTCGGAGTGTTTTCCAGTTTTCATATTTTTCATAAAAGTATAAAAAATGTAGTAAGATATTAAAATAATTACAAAAACTAGTAGACATAAATGGTGATGTTACTGAAATTGAACTACAGCCTGAAAGAGTTCCTTTTTTGTGACAGCTTAAAATGTCTGTCAGCTAATCATAAAGGTCTAAATTCAGAGTAGTGAAGGGTTTTTAGGGACACTGGTGGATAGTTTGTGAAAATTAAACTGCTATGGAAGATGAACACATAAACAGAAATGCCTTTAATTATGTTTTTGTCTCCTTGGTTCAAACTCTCTGGAGGCCATCCAGTGTTTCCTTAATTACACTTCATCAAGGACAGAATTGCCTTTTCAAACCTGAAGGGGTCAAAAGTTCATTTCACTCTTTCTTTCTGCTCTACATTCATTAGCTTTTCTCTTAAGGCATCAACAGAGTAAATGCTCTCTTCTATACACCATGGAAGAACATATGAATGAATCAGGCAGAGTCTTCCCTCAAGGAAGACAAACTCTGAACTCCATGAGAATGCAAAGACTGGTTGTTCACTGACTGTTCTTATCTTAACTGCTGAATTCCAGTAAGTGAAACAACAGCTGGTATTTTATCAGTAGGCATTCAACAAACGCTTGTTGATGACTATATCTAAAACTGGGAAAGTTTGTTCGTTGACCCAAAAAGGAAGGAAGGAAGGGAAAAAGAAAGGAAGATACAGAAAGGCAGAGAGAAAGAATGAGAACAAGAAAGAGAGAAAGAGAAGGTGGGGAAGAGAGAAAGAAAACTATAGGATTTACAGCTAGGGGAAACCTTAGCAATTATGTAGTCTATGAAAAACCAGCCAAGGTATTCCATTTAGCAAGTGACACAGTTAAGAGTAATATTTTATTTATAATTCCCAATACAGTGTTTTCTCAACATTACAGTAAAATAAACAAATATGTATTAAATACTTAAGATGAACCCAGCCATGTTTAGGCTTTAAAAGAATATAGGAAAAATAACATATTAAATCTCTCAATCTTTGCAGAGTACACTGCACAATAAATGGTATCTATAATAATAATTATTATTATTATTAGTTTATATTTAGAATTCTGAGGATGCCTCATATTAATAAAACTATAACTACGAATGCCTCTCTCAAGAATTAGGAAAATAAAAGATAAAGGAATCATCAAACTGAACTTTAAACAGCACCATAACATTACTATATTTCACAATGCTTAATATATTAGTCTTAGTTCTTATAAATAAACAGCTTACTGAACATCTCTCAATGTCATGAGGCATTTATTCTTTAAGATAAACTAAGATTATTAACATTTCCTTTTTTAATTCACTTATACCTTATCTCTAGAGCTCTTTGGAGGCATTAAAGTTTTTCTGCTTCGATTTTCTAATGGTGCCTTTCCCTGAGGCTGTTATCCAATAAAAAAACAGATTAAGCAGCACAGAGTACACTGCTCAGTTTTTTCTGAAGTAAGCTAAGTAGCATCTCTAAGGTAGGCCAAGTCCTGAAAAAGAACTTTCCTAATACCTGCATAGCAATGGCAAGTACACTCAGAAACTTGCTTCAGGGAGTGGTACTTTTTATTACTTGTTTTGTTTCTGGTTGTTTTTGTTTTGCTTTTGAAATAAGTAATAAAAATGTGAATCAGTATGGAAGAAACTTTTTGCTGTAAGAACAAATAACAACTTGAATTTGTCTATATAACAGCTGCATGAGAGGCCATGTTTATACAGTACAGTATACTACCTGCACCAGTTGGGGGTGGGACAATATATAGTAATAACTCACATCTGATTTATGTATCTTTGTTAGTACTTACTGAAGTGTGGTTTAGAATATAAATTGCTTATTTCTTAGTTTCCATATCTGAATTGTAAGCTTCTTGAGGTTACGAGTGCCTGATTTGTTCATTACCTGATGTTCCTAGCCCACATCTTACATATTATAAGTGCTGCTCTAAAATATTAGAAAATTTAACTAATAATTAGTTAACTTCAGACTTAATAATTATATACATTACAAATTATACACTATAAATTACTTAATGTTGTCACTAAAATAAACCGTTTTAACATTCAAAAGGAATTCATGTTTGTTATGGAATATTCATAATATTTAGAATATAGTATAAGCCATAATAAGAAATAAAATTTTCATATGGCCTCACGAATAAGAATATTTGTTCATTCAACAATATTGAACACCACCAGGAGTTAGGTAGGTCTTGCTCCAGGTGTGGGTAACATGGCTGAAAAGTTATGACAAGCTCCTCCTGACTTTACAGAGCCTATGTTCCAGAGACAGACAACAAACAAAATTCAAAACTGCTGGAAGGAGCATGTTCTGGCACAAAAGTTCTGAAGTGGCAAGAACTTGATATGCATGAAGCTTTTGTTGCTGGAAAAGGTAAGCAAAGGGTGAGATGGTACATGCAGGTGCTCATGCAGGCCATTGTTAAGAAGCTGAGTCTTTATGTACATAGGAAGCCACTGAAAACTCTTATGTAGGAAGCCGATGTGGCTTTATTGAAGAAAAAGCAAACAAACATAAAGGCAAAACCAAAGCAAACCACACTGGCACACTGGCTGCTGTAAAGAGAATGGGTGATGAAAACCGGAAGAAAAGAGACCTGATAGGGAGTTCACTGCAATAATACATCTACCCAGGAGATGACGGCTTACATTAAAGGGATAGCAGAGGAATGGGAGAGAAGGTGATAGGTTCAAGATGTACTGTGGAAAGAAAACTAAGAAGACTGGCTGATAGATTAGATGTGGGGAGGAATCAAGAATGACCCTAGGATTTTTATCCGAATCACTAGGTAGACAATAGTTCTGTTTACTTAGATGGCAAGAACTGAAGAAGAAATAGTGTGGAAGATCCCTCTACCTGCCACACAGTTCCACTTCTCTCCTCCTTCTTTGGTAACAACATTCAGAGTTTATATTAAAGATGGAAATGGGTCCAGCTAAAAATATTTTTGTCTTCTTTTCCTTGCAGCTAGGTGTGTGCCCATTGGCTGGGTTCTGGCCAACAAAACATAATTGGAAATAACATGTGAGATTTCTGGAAAGTTTATTTCAAGCTAAGTGACGTTCACTTTTCACTCTTTTATCTTTCCCGTCTTCCTCCTGAAACCTGAACATGATGGGTGGTGTCCCAAGACCACTATGGATACTGAAATGATTTGAAAGACGGAGGCACCTGCCAAGACAGTGTGACTCAGAAACATAAAAAGAAACCTGATGACCAAGGAGCCTTCATAACAGCTTTGAATGAAGACCTTCAGCCCTCTTTCATATAAGAGAGAGAAAAAAATTATATTTTTAAGTCATTTTATTGATAGTTTCTTTTATTTGCAGCTGAATTCAATCTCCACTGATACCAACTGGCTTGAGGAGAGGGGTGAAAAATCAAGAACTATTTCTGAAACACTAAGTTGAGGTATCTATTAGACATCCAAATGGACATGTCAAATAAACAACTGAATATAGAAATCTTGTCATAAAATGAGAGACCAGCACTGGAGATATACATTTGGGAGCTACTGGTGAGTTAAAGCTATGGGACTGATAAAGATTATATAGATAGAAAAGGGCCCAGTCCTGAACCCTAGGACACCCAGATTTAGGTATCTGCACAAGAGAAGGAGCCAGAGAATGAGGCTGAGAAAAGGAGTCCAGTGAGGTAGTAAGAAAATTCAAAGATTATGGTTTCATAGATGCAAAGGAAGGAAAATATACTAAGATATAGGGAGTTGTCAATTGTACTGAATGCATTCAGTAGAGAACTGAATTCAATGTAGAAGGAGTACATGGGAGGGCTTTAGTTTCCTGCAATGTGGAAAAATACATATCCTGGATAAGCCTCCCAACAGAAAACTTAGAAATACTGGACAAAGTACAACAAACACCTTCTTAAATAGGTAGCTAAGCTACAAGAAACTAAGGAGAATCCTAAAGGGTAGACAATGAAGAGGTGTTAAAGAAGAACAAGCTGAAACTAAAACTGTTTGGTTGCCCTTGGGTAATTTGCCAATCACCATTTAAATTTTTCTTAAAGAAAGACTGAATAGAAACAAAAATATTAAGTATTTGTAATATATGAAAATAATCATAACAAACAAAATGAACACTTACAAATACCTTTCAAGTCGCCTCTGAGCCCCTTATATTACCCTTTCCCCTCCTTGCTAAGAGTTAACCCCTTTCCCAAGTGTTATTACTACCTTCACTTAATAGTTTCATTAAAGCTGTGGCCCCCAAAAAATTACTATTTATAACGTGTTCATAGCAAGTTTTAATCTATGTTTAAATGAATTCAGTCTTTATGTTATTCTACAACTTCATTTTTTTGGCTTAATTGTATTTTTCTGATGTTTATCAATGCTGTTACATGAAGGCACAATTTAGTAACTGATGATGAAAGTAACACTGCAGTGCTGTGGGAAAAAGATGGTTTTGTCAATAAATGTGCAGGCTAATTGGAAAATACAAATGAAACTTAGCCCCTACCTAACCCAGCTCACAAAAAATAGAATGGTGGGTTTGAGAGCTAAATGTAAAAGTTAAAACAATCAAGGATCTAGAAGGTAACATCGAAAATCTTTATGACAACAGAGTACAAATATATTTCTTAAATTAGATGCAAAACTTACTAGCCCTAAAAAAGAGGACCGCATTAAAACTAGAGATTTTTGTTCATCAAAAGATTACTAAGAGTGTAAGAGAGTGGAGAAAGTATATGCAACAGGTATATCCAACAATGAGTTTGTAATGAAGAATATTCAAATAATTTTTACAAATTGACAAGTTTGACAACCCAATAGAAAAATTAGCAAGAAATCTGATTAAGAATTTCACAAGAGAGTTTAACTAAATGACCAAAAATTATAAGAAAAGGTCTTGACGTGATTAAACAGGAGGAAAATGCAGGTAAAAACCACATGAGGTACACAATAGAATGACTGCAATTTAAAAATGACAATTCCAAATGTTGGAAAAGATGTGGAACAACAGAATCTGTCATGCTGGTGGGATAATAAATTGATACAGAAACTTTGGAAAATTCATTGGCAGTTTGTATTAAAGGTAAGCATTCATATATCCTCATGCATGTTTCCATTCTTAGGTACATGCCTAGCAAAAATGCATATATATGCGTTGTTTACCCAGAGGCTTGTCCAAGAATGTTCATAGCAGCATTATTTACATAACTCTAAACTGTCCAAACTAGAAACAAACCAAAATGTCCATGAACAGTAGAATGGATAATTTTCAGAATATCCATAGAGCCAATACTTGACAATAATGAAAACTGTAGCAAAATGCAACAAAATGAATTTCACAAATACAATGTTGAACAAAAAGCAAGACACAAGAGAATACATACTTACTATTCATTTTTAAAAAGTACGATAACTCACATATGGTGTGAGACATAAAAAGAGTAGTTAACCTTTGAGAAGAAGGGAGGAGTAATGATTGGGAGAATCATGAGAAACTATGAGGGAGGTTTCTGGAGGGCTGGTGACGTTCTGTATTTTGATCTGAGTGCTGTTTACATAGGTGGTCTTATTCATTTCTGCAATCTTAGCAACTGAGAATAGGGTTAAATACTATAGGTTTGCATTAAATGTTTGTTGACTGAGTTTTGTTGAATTTAAGATGAGAGGGAGAAGCCTTATAAATGAGATCATAGCTGTTATATTATTTCAGCACTCCATAATATATATCTCTACTGAAACCAAGAAACCAAAAGTGGTTCGCTTATGCTTCACAGATCCTTTTTAAAGCAAGGAAATGTTTGTCAACCATAAACACTTTTATACTTTTTAAATTTTTAAATATTTAAATTAGTAATTTCTGGATTTTTTTTTTTTTTTTTTTTTTTTTTTGGCCGCACCACACGGCTTGCAAAATCTTAGTTCCCCGACCAGGGATGGAACCCATGCTCCTGCAGTGGAGATGCAGAGTCCTAACCACTGGACCACCAGAGAATTCCCAGGAAATCTTATTCACATTATCTTTTTCCCTGACGATTACAAATAAATGAGGTAATGGGAATGAAAACATACATCTGGCCACTAAATTGGTTTCTAGTGGGGATAACGAAGTCCTAAATGACTTTCACTGAATTTCAGGAATGCAATGTTAAAGTTAGCTCTGGAAGTTTTAGAAGGTGCCAGGAGAGAAAAATAAAGCTTAAAAATGACCCTAAAATAATAAGGCTTCCAGCTTCACACTAACAGGAGGTTCTAATGAATAAATTGGAATGCTTAGGAACTGTTACAACATAACAAATGGAGAGTTAAAGTATTTCCTTCTTCTAAATGCTCTCAGAAAAATAAACAGAAAAACACTTCCTCAAGAACTACTGAGCCATAAAAATTCAGGACATTTCAAATTTATGAAATATTAAAGAAAGACAGGAAGTACTACACATGAAAAAAAAAGTTCTCTAATCTTTTGTCTCCACAGTAAAGAAAGGAGATGGATTTCAAAGGGAAAAGGAAAAAATCCAAATATGCGCTTTTACGTTCTCCTTTCCCATAATAAATAACAATTAAATTTCAGGTTTTCTATTTGCAGGTAAAGAGTGGATACTCTTCATTATGACAAGGTTGAGAAAGAAGGAAATCATCTGAACCTTCAATTATACTTTGAAGCAGACTCAGACTGCAACAACACTCTATAAACATTCAAACATCTAAAGAGGCTATTAATAAATAATCGCCTGAGATTTAACAGCAATAACAACAACAAAATCCCAAATGCTCCATAGCTACAGACCACTCTTCCAGCTCCAGGTAGCCACCTCCATGAGTATGCTCCTATTCAGAGGAACCAGGAGTGTAAAGGATTTAGCTCAGTGCAACCATTAAACTCACTGAAAAACAGCTCAAAGCACATGTCCTATCAATGGGTATCTATATTGCCATTTATCATTGCCAGTATTATAATGGAACACACATCTTGAGAGGCAGCTAAGCCTCATAGTTCAGAACACAAGTTCTAGAGCCAGACTGAGTATGAATTCTGCCTCCACCACTTATAAGCTATGACTTTGGGCAAGTTGTTCAACCACTCTGGCCTGCAAAACCATTAACTGTGAAAAGGAAATAATAATGTGTCTACCTCAGAGATCTATAGGGATTGTGATGGTTTATGTGTCAACTTGACTTGCCACAGGGTGCCAAGATTAAACATCATTTCTGGGTATGCTGTGAGGATATCTAGGGATGAGATTAGCATTTGTATCGGTAGACTCAGTAAAGTAGATGGTCCTCCCCAATGTGGGTGGGCATCACCCAACCCACTGAGGGCCTGAATAGAACAAAAGGAGGAGGAAGGGGGAATTCATCTTCTACTGCCTCGCTACTCTAGCTGGGACATCATGTTTCTTCTTCTGCCCTTGAACTGGGATTTATACCATC
Organism: Balaenoptera acutorostrata; assembly: GCF_949987535.1. Taxonomy (NCBI): domain Eukaryota; kingdom Metazoa; phylum Chordata; class Mammalia; order Artiodactyla; family Balaenopteridae; genus Balaenoptera; species Balaenoptera acutorostrata. The sequence continues at coordinate 15,654,744 of NC_080066.1, forward strand.
AGCTCCCCTATTTCTCAGGTCTTCACATTGGGTCTGGGTCTCTAGCTTGCAGACAGCAAATCATGGGGACTTCTTAGTGTCCATAATTGCATGATCAAATTCCTCATAATATGAAACAAAACCAATAGGAGATATATACCTGGAGAACCCTAATACAGGGGTTAATGAGTTAATACATGTTATCTAGCACTTAGAAAGTCCTCAGTAAGTGTTAATTACCCTCATTGTTATTTTCATTACTATTACTGTGTAACCCAAAGAGTAGGAACAGCTCAAAGACTTACGAACTTTGTTCTAAGAAAGAAGGACAGTCAGTCATAATTAAATGGATTCAAGAAATCAAAACACATCCTGGAAACCAGGGCTGCTGTGGGGGCTGAGTGTGGAAGAAAGAATCAGTATCCAGAAAGGTCTTCCCCATGACTTCCTGGTCTTTAAAGGAGATATTCTACTAGCAGTAAGCCCATCCCAACTCTTTCTTGTGCACAGTGGGAAAAGATATGGGAAACCTCAGTGAGACGTCTCTAACCACTATCCACATAAAAGGAGAGAAAAACACTGTGAGGCTGAGAAGTAACACCTTGAGGCCAGGTGGTGTGAGAGATGTATGATGATGAGTGAGCAATGGGACAGAGGACCCAGGTGAGGCCACTGGAGGACAACCTGGCCACATATTCAGAGTCTTGCTTCCTGCTAACAACTTTAAGGAGTTTTAACAATATTCTGTCAAACTTACGCCATCTCCTCTGTGAGCAGCTCCCTGCTCCCAACTCCCCACCCCCACCCCTAGGTGATGGCAGATGCCTCAAGCTTTTCATGGGTAGCTAAGGGATGTAAGGCCAACCTCACTATCTGCTTGAGTTTCTGACTCTACTATGCAACTTCTGCCAAAGATTTCAGGGTAAGACTTATGGTAGGGAAAAATACCGCCTCAGGAGGGAAACTGCAAGGTGTGCAGACTTAATGAAGTTTGACTTTCACTAAAGGTAGGGAAAATGGGGAATTTGGGTGATTGATTTGTTTTCAAGCACTTAGGACACAATACTCTCCTTGGTTATATATTACCGAAAGGACTCATAACCAATGGAAGGTGAAGGGCAGAAGTCCTGGTTCTCACCCAGCATCTGATAAAGGTCTCCCTTTTGGGCTCATAATGACAGAACATCTCGTGAATATTTAAAAGGAAACACCTTTTTGGATACAGATTCAAATAAATGACCTTATTGTACAACAATGAACTCTTCTTTGCCAGGACCCCCTCCTCCTCCTCCCTGCTTCCCATATACTTCCAGGTTCTTTTGTAGGCACTGATCCATGTCACAGTTTTGAATATATATATGTGTATATATATATATACACACATATACATACACACACACATATATCCAGCTTTTTCCTGAGTGGGGTTGAGAGGGTAGGCATGGGGTAAAAATAATACACCTTTATCTTTCTTTACAAATTGTAAATTAACTCAATTTTCTAAGCTTCCCCCCCACCCCACCCCTTTTCTGTCTGTATCAACACAGAACTTGTTTAGCCAGAGGAGTTTGTTGTGGTGAGACTGTCAAATATATGAATAGACTGTTGTCAAACAGCCTTGAAAAAACAAGTATTTGTTCACCATATGAAAGCACATTCATACAAACCTCTATCAAATCACTGAGCAAATACTCTTAAAATCTGTAGTGGGATAGATGTTCTACATCAAGTTTACAACAAAACAACAACAAAAAACTCAAAATGTATTATACACGAGGCACCATGCTTAGCATTGATGTGGACACAAAGGTATGCAAAACCTGTACTGTCTAGGTATACAGTAAAGCTATGAACTTGGGCCATTTGCTTAATGTCTCCTGGTGGGCTTCAGTTTTACTTTCTTACAACAGGACCGAACTGACACACCTCTGTGGTTGTATCTACCCTTAAAATCAACCTAACTAGAATGGTCAAACATATACACAGGAAATTTAGCCAATAATGTAAAAATACAAAGAATGTTAAGTGTGTGACAAGTGTTATTGCTCCTATACGAGTTCAGAGGAAAGAGTTCACTGCAGGCTGAGTGTTGCAGGGAAGGCTTCCAGGAGGAGGGAGGACCTCACCTGGACACTGAAGACAGAGTAGGCAGAGTAGGCATGAAGACAGGATAGGGAGTTCTATCAGTAACTTGGCAGCGCATTTGTGGGTGGTAAAGACTGGATGCGATAACATGAAAAGGAAGTTTTATTGAGAGCACAAGGTAGGTTTGGGGAAATGTATTGCAGTTTGACTATGATTCATCCATTCTCCACTTTTCTTTTGTATGAAAAATCTCAAACTAAAACATGCAGTGCTCTGTGGGATAAAATCATTCTGGCAATGCTATTAATTTATTTTTGTAATTTTCTAATTGTATTATGTATTTAATAGAATATAAAACTGAAAAATCAGCTTTCATAACATTTTCCAATTTGGATTTTTTCATACAGTAAAAAAAATGCTAGCTTTATATATTAATAAACCATCTTAAAGTACTGGACAATACTAAACATCAAATGAAAAATAACTAAAAATAATTTTGTAAAATATTATTAGTCTGCCAATCAACAAATGTTCATTTGGCACCTACTACATGCTAGGCTCCATGGCAGGAGCTGGGGCAGATACGAATAAATGCGTTCTGGCTGGAATAAGAAACACTGATTTGAAATGCTGAAGAGGGTGTGGAGAAAAGGGAACCTTCCTGCACTGCTGGTGGGAATGTAGCTGGTGCAGCTACTGTGGAAAACAGTATGGACATTCCCGAGGAAACTAAAAATAGAATTACCATATGATCCAGCAATCACACTCCTGGGCATATATACAGACAAAACTACAGTTCAAAAAGATACATGCACCCCTATGTTCACAGCAGTACTATTCACAATAGCCAAGACAGGGAAATGACCTAAATGTCCATCGACAGATGAATGGATAAAGAAGATGTGGTATATACACATATACAATGAAATACTACTCAGCCATAAAAAAGAATGAAATAATGCCATTTGCAGCAACATGGATGGATCTAGAGACTATCATACTATGTGAAGTAAGTCAGAAAGAGAAAGACAAATACCATATGATATCACTTATATGTGGAATCTAAAATATGACACAAATGAACCTATCTATGAAACAGAAACAAAATCAGGGACATAGAGAAGAGACTAGTGGTTGCCAAGGGGGAGGGGGTGGGAGAGGGATGGATTGGAAATTTGGGATTAGCAGATGCAAACTAGTATATATAAAATGCATTAAACAACAAGGTCCTACTTTATACCACAGGGAACTATATTCAACATCCTGTGATAAACCATAATGGAAAAGAATATGAAGAAAAATGTATGTATGTACAACTAAGTCACTCTGCTGCACAGCAGTAATTAACACAACATTGTAAATCAACTATACTTCAACAAAATAAAATAAGGTGTACATAACAAAACCTGGTGCTCTGAATCTGATGTCTTGCATTTCCTCTAGGGGAGGTCTCTAAAAGAGTGAAATGACCTTATACGTAATAGAACTTGGATATTTATGTTCCAACACATAATTTTCACTTGTGGGACAAAATGGCTCTGTAAGAATATGTTTATTTTTTGAATCTATTTCCTCTTTTATTATGCAAACTTTGAAGTGATATTTCATAAAGTTTCTGCCTTCTCAAATTTCAAGGCATATCTCCTCATTCACATGTGCCAAAATTTGATGAAAGTTAATTATTTCTGTGTATCCATCTGGTTCATGTCATTATACATCTCAATAAATAAATAACAATTAAAAAAAGAAACACTGGTTTGAAATGCTGGAGAGGGTGTGGAGAAAAGGGGATCCTCCTACACTGGTGGTGGGAATGTAACTTGGTGCAGCCACTATGGAAAACAGTATAGAGGTTCCTTTAAACACTAAAATTAGAGCTACCATATGATCCTGCAATCCCACTCCTGGGCATATATCTGGGAAAGATAAAAAAAACTAATTTGAAAAGATACATTCACCCCAATGTTCATAGCAGCACTATTTACAATAGCCAAGACATGGAAGCAACCTAAATGTCCATCAACAGATGAATAGATAAAGAAGATTTGGTATATATACACAATGGAATACTACTCGGCCATAAAAAAGAATGAAATAATGCCATTTGCAGCAACATGGATGGATCTAGAGACTATCATACTAAGTGAAGTAAGTCAGAAAGAGAAAGACAAATACCATATGATATCGCTTACATGTGGAATCTAAAATATGACACAAATGAACTTATTCTCAAAAATGAACTTATTCTTGAAACAGAAACACTCAGAAAACAAATTTACAGTTACCAAAGGGGAAAGGGGGTGGAGGAGGGATAAATTAGGAGTATGAGATTAGCAAATACAAACTACTATATATAAAATAGATAAACAGCAGGGTCCTACTGTATACCACAAAGAACTATATTCAATATCCTGTAATAAACCATAATGGAAAAGAATATGAAAAAGAATACATATATATATTCAGATACATATCTATATATATCTGAATCACGTCACTGTACACCAGAAACTAACACAACATTGTAAATCAACTATACTTCAACAACAAAAACAAAAAACCCACTGGTTTTGAAACGAATAGTTCAGTCAATAAAAAAATTTTAATAGGTCTTTCTGATAACTGAAGAATGTTGCCATTTTATATGTACTTTATCCCAAAGAAACCTGAAAATATTTTTTACCTTGACTTATTAATATTGAATCTGTCTTGATACATACAGTTAATTACACTACACAAATACATTTTTATACTTGCCAATGCAGAATATTTAAATTATGTTGATTATTCCTATTTTATAGAGGTGACCAAACTTATCATACAATTGTTTCAAAATATCCATTAGAAGGAAAGGAATAAAAGTCTCATAAATATCTATGAGCTCCTTTTCCCTCATCTACAAAAGAAAAAGGTGGTGAGAGAATTCTGACATTACATCCTGTGAGAAAATTTTGTATCATGAATTTCTCAAGGCATAACCCAATCCCATCAGTTTTCAGTGTTTTTGGATTTTCCTTGAAAAAACAAAAACTACGGCTGCAGGCACACACAAGGCTAACTGCAATAGCTCCTTCTCAGGGAAGAATTTGTTCAAGGAAATAGATTCTAATGAAGGCATGGTCCTTCTGCTTGTTCCCTACATCCCTTTCCTTCCTTGCTTCTCAAGGACTTTTCTTCTACAATTATATTCTCTCAATTGACAAAAATGTCCACGAGTTTTCTCATACAAGTGACTAAATGTTTAAATTCTAAGTATTTAACCAAGGTGTTTAAGGTCAGCATTAATAATGGTGCCTACTTGTGTGTGTGTGTGGAAGGAGGGGGTGGAGTGGGGGGGGGGCTGGGGACATGGGAGAGAGGGGTGTAGACTTGGCAATTGGGGGACAGAGACGGGAGAGGGCTTCTCACTGTTTATCTTTTAAATGCTTTTTGGTCTTTGAAGCACATAAGTATAGACCCTTAAGAATCAATCAAGCAGTCCATCAATCAATAATACCTAGTAACAGCAACAATAACAACATAACTGGAAATGTTAAAAAATTGTTCTCCAATCTCTATAGGATTATTAGAGCAGAGCTATGTAAGAGTTGTAACATGTAGCACAAGTTGCTGGTTAAATCTGTGTAAATTAGACACGAAACTTCAATTGTGGACTTTTTCCATAAAATATTCAGTGTATGCATTTTTAAATTTTGTTCTTATCATGTTTTTAAATATTCACTAATCTGCCACGTTAACACCATCGGCCATCTTTCCCCACGGGAAACACCTCAACCCTAATGCCGTCACCCTTTAAGTGAAGAGCACCAACCCAACGCCTCACAGCTTCAACTATGAAGGCTGCTGCATTAACTCAATGTATTGCAATAACTTACCGCTCTGCATACTAAACTGGTCTCTGGACGCAGGTGGAGGCGCCGGAGCGGTGCTAGGGACTCGTCGCAGCCAGAGGGGACCCGGAGGAGAAGAGGGACGTGCGTGGGCAACCGGCCACGGCTCAGGCTCCTAGGACCGTCAGGCTTTGAAGACACGAGGCTCCCTGCGTCCATGAGGAAGAGCGACTGCTCCGGCAGTCCTGCCTTTTCCATGGTACTGGAGGCCAAGAGCCTCAGGCCACCCCAGTACGCGCAGGTGACTTCAAGAGGTGGCCTGCTCCTCTCAACTGGCATCCAGGCCTTGGACGCGCCAAGAGACGGGCCCTTCTACGGATCTGCCGGGACGGAGCGAAGGGGGAGAGCTTGCGGTCTCCGCAGGCTGCACCGGCCCGCTGGGCCCAGTGCACGAAAGCTGTCCAGAAAGGTGGCTCTCCTCGTCCACCACCAGCTACTGGAGCTCTGCCACACGGTGTTTGTGGCGGAGAAGTGGCCCAGACCCTCACAGGCGGTTTGAAGGCCCCAGGGCCTCGCACAAAGGAGCAGACATTCTGCTGCGACCAGGCCCGCTTCCAGCTCTTCACGCCACTGGCCGCCATCTTCGCTGGCAGGGCCGGCGCGGGGCGCGGACTACTTCCGGCTCCGCCTCCGCCTCGAGGCCAGGGGCTCACGCCTCACCCTGAACCTCTTCGCCGCTTACAGCCTCTGACGCCGCTTGCAGCCTCTGACGCCAGTCTCCTTCCGCTGCCAAGTGCAGCTGTGCTCCGAGTGGGGAAAGTGCGCTGAAGAGCCCGGATATGCATGGCTTCGAGGCACCCAGCTCAGCTCGCTGGCGTCTGGACTCCTGAAGAAGGCGGCGGCGGAGGAGACGCCGTGAGAAGGCCGGGCTGGCAGGGGCAGAGGCAGCTGGTGATGCCCCGGCGTTTGGAAGGACGGAAACTGCTTGACCCTTCCTGCGTGGCTAGAACGCTTCTTAGGCCGAAAGATGCCAAGCAGAGCCTATTTTGTGACCCTGTGTGAAGATATTTTCAGGTATTTTTGCGCACTGTTGTACATAAGGAGGGCAGATGGACGTGGTCGTGAGCTTCCGACGGAGCAGGTACCCAGATCTCATTCTAAGGTCCATTTGACCCCTTCCAGGCCAGCAGGTGTGGCCACAGGTGAGATGAGGGTGCCCATCAGGCAGGGAAGTTACACAAGCCTCTTGCGCTTCTCTGCACCGCAGGCTTGACACCTTCTGTAAATTGCATCGCATTTCAAAAACCCACCCCAATGAGTAAAAGGAGACCTTGCTGGGAGAAAAAAAAGTGTTCAAAGTCAACAGCATCCATACATCAGTCAGGCATGATTTTGCATATGATAATTCACAAAAATCAACATTTTTCAAGTGTTTTCTGTTTTAGAAAAGCTCTGTTTCAATGATTTCTTAAAGAAGAGTCCTTTTCATCGTCTTATTACATATTGTTTTTCTAGTGAAGAAAATATTTTAAGAACTTTTGCCATTTCTAAGGTCGAAGAAGAGTGCTAGATAAAAAGCACTGGGTTGGTTATTGTGGCTGCTATAATGCCTCACATCTCTAGAAAGTCTTCCATATGAAACTTCAAATACATCACATTTATAGTGTTATAGTACAATCTTTATTTGATGAATGGGGGAAAAAAGGCTCAGGAGGCTGAGGGGCTCATCCACGATCACAGAGTCAATAGGAAAATAAATTCTCAGAGTGACCCCTTACTGATGCACTTTGCTGATGACATCTGACCACAGGGTAGAGAGAATGGCTTCTCCAAGTGTGGAAATGAGTTCATGTATAAAGGGTTAATCAGTGATCTTACTATTGGAGAGGTTTTCTGACTCAAATATACATCTTTCCAGAGCCTCTGTTCAAACTGAATCCTGTGGCTTGTATGCCTTCTCCTTAGGCATCATTTTCCATTAGGCACCACAGGAACAGTGCTTTGTGACTGTGCGTTTCCCAAGAGTCTAAAAATGTCAATGGAAAAAAGATATTATACTAAATATAAGAAAAAATAATCACAAAATTGAATTAATAAACATTTCATTTGTTGTCCAAAATGTGGCCTTACAGCATCTTCAAATACAATCCAACTCATATGATTATGTATAAATTATAAAGTACACTTTAGTGTCTGATATGGTCACATTTTAAAAGTGTTTGATGTGACATTAAGTACTTCAAAGAGTATCTAGAATTTACAGAGAACCTCTTCCCCAGGCCTACCTGGAGACAACTATTCAACTGTCAAATGCCAGCTTAAGTGCCACTTTCTCTGAGAGGCTGTTTATTATTCTGCATTTCTGCTTCCTCTAGGCTAAAGAGCTAAGCATTTATTTCTCTGTGCCCTGATGATAATTTGTTCATATTATTAGTAGTTTATTATAGTTTTTGATTGTTTGCTGGTTTGTTGGTTGGTTGGTGTGCTTTAACATACTGCCTGGATTCAGGGACCAGGAATTACTCATCTCTGTATTCCCAGGATCAGGAACAGCACAGGTAATATGGTAGGTCCCATAGTTGTTTACTGATTTAAATTCCTTTTCTGTGCAGATGTCAGAGCATCTGAAATTCTACCATTACAATTATACTTTTTTGGGGGGGCCAAGTACGCTTATCATAAAATGCACATAATGTTCGGACTTATATTGGAGTGTTTTCCCCATATCTTTTTGAAAACCTAATAGTTTTTCGTAGGACTGGGTAGACATAGAATGTTAGAATCATATTTGACCATTTAACTTTTCCTCAAAGGATGACAGCTAGCCTGAAATTTCCCCAAAATGCTCTTTGCCTCCATTTTCTTTTTCTGTTTCTTCTATCCATCATAATTTTTTTTCCCCTCTTTACTCTTTCCATTTTGGACCTATCAATAAAGGTTTTAGCTAGAATCAATTTTCCTGAAGGTTATTTTTATGACAACTCTGAAGACTCAAGCTTTTCTTTTATATAAAACTTTTCTTAATTTATTGATACTTCCAGGAGGTTTGTTTTCTCTTTTAGTGGAAGGGGAAAAAAAACAAGAGACAGAGCATGCTTATCCTCATACTTAATATTTTTACACTTACCCATTCTTGATTAATTACAATGATATGCTGCAGATGTCCAACATAAACTGGATCATTTAATGCATAATTATACCTTTTAGATGAATCTTAGATCTATTGCTGTTATTTTCCATGGGCTGGAGCTGTTATGTGCCTGAACAGAATTAAGTTCCCGTCATCCTGTGCCACGGAAGATGAGAGTGAAAAAGAAACTAGCTTGAGGAGAAACTGTTCTTATAATAACAAAAGTAGCAGTTGAGGTTCCTGGAAGACAGCAAACTGCCAAATGCCACTATTAATTCATGTAAAAAATAAACTCCATTTTACAGATGATGAAACTGACTGTTCACATGGTAACAAATAATGCCACTAAAAGAGTAGGTTTTCAAGAAATGTTGTATCATACACTTGGTAACAAAATACTGTTCCTATGCTTAACTTTCTTCATATAACAGGAGTACCTATCTTTTAAACCTAAGAAAAAAATTTAGTGTTGAACGGATAAAAGGGTAAAAACAAAAAGTCTTATAGCACTTTTTTTTTTTTTTTGCTTCATTTTAAACTTTATCATATGGCATAGAGTTAACAAGATGTGTGTTTTTCTGTAAGGGTAAGTATTATTCAAGACAGCACTGAACATGTATGGCTAAATTTTTAGAGATAACAGTACCCTTTTAAAATTTTGATTGATTTAATGCCATAACAGCATCAGAATTTCAACACTGACTCTGCAAAAAATCAACATCACCTGTATCTCCAAAATATTTAATTGAATTGTGCACTTGACAGCTTAATTTGGTTGTAGTTTATGAACCTTTGTCTCCCTCTTGGAGATTTCTTTTTTTAACAGGGGTGATAAACTACTGATGTGCTTTCAAGATCAAAAAGCTTGTTTATTAGGGCTGCCTTCCAAATACAGTATTTCACAGAGCAATTTTATTGAGGTCCAGGGCAAGTTCCACAGTAAGAGGATGAATGTTGAGCCACTGAGTGGCAGATTTGATGTGGGAGAGATGTAGGCAAAGAGTCAGAAGCCAGGCTTGCAAGATGAGTTTCATAACTATTCTTTGTGGCTGATCTTAGGCAGGTTAAGTCATAAGCCTTAGAAAATTGAGATGATAATATCTGCTTCAAAGGATGACTTTTTTGAGTTTGATGCTACACGGGAAGGCACTTTGAAAAGTGCAAAATTACACAACTTTTAAGCTCTAGATTTTCTCTTGATCTGCTATCCAAAGTATCAAACTTAACCTGAAGTTGGAGTATTTTGCTAACCCACAGAAAATGTACCTTGAAACACTTCTTTGGACTTAACTTCAGATACATTATGTACTCCCTCTGGATGATTTAATTCATTTCTGTTAATCCAAATAACTTCAAAAATAAATAGCAACAGAGCTGTCATTTATTGAGGCACTGTGTATATCTCATTTAATTACCCACTACAAACTTTATGAGGTAACTAGTATTATCTGCATTCTAAAAATGAAATTTAAATAACTTGTTTAAGAAAACCAGTATGTAAATTTTCTGTTTTCATCTTCACATTGTCCTGGAGCTGGAGACCCATATTACCTACTGTTTATTAGACTCTTCACTGGGATATCTAGGTTACTCAAATTTAACATGTTTAAATCTAAACTCATTATTTTCTTTCCCAGATCAGTTTCTTTCTCTTGCATTCCTAATTTAGTTAATTATATCAATATCTACTTAGCTTCCCAAGTCAGAAGCCAAGGATCATTTTACATTCCTTCGTTTCCCTAACCTACTATAGCCTAATAATCATGAACTTGCCAATTATACCATAAAAGTGAGTCTTAAAAATTTTCTATCTACAGAGCCATGTTTTTACTCCAAATCCAAATAATTGTTGGTACATATGACAGCCTTTACATTGGTCTCACTGCCCTATCCAAAACCATCTACCACACTGAAACCAGAGTTATTTTCCTAAAATAATAATTTTCGAAAAAGTGTGGTTATGCCACTTCCTTGCTAAAATAACCACCACAGGTATTCTGGCCGATATAGGCTAGAATCCAAACTCCTTATCAAGACACAGTATCCTTTATTAATTTGCCTTGACTTATGTTTCTGGTCTTATTTCCTGCCTCTGTATCATGTATTTCATGCCTCACACTCATTCCACTCTCCTAGAAATTACAGTGTTTTTCTATTTCTGCACTTTTGTTCTGGCTTTTACCTTACTGTACTTTCCCAGTACTACTTGCTTTAAAAACTCTTGTTCATTCTTCAGACTTAGCTCTTGCTATCACCTTTATTAAGTCTTTTTTTAAGTTCTCTATCTTCTTCTGTCCAGCCCCATTCATGGAACAGAGACTCTACCTTGGTGCAGCATGCTTAAATGGGACTCTCATCTCTCTTGCCCTGACAAAGTGGTGGTTTCACACTAGAAGAGGAAGGCAAGAGGACCCCACCCACTGAACTCTGGGTTTCTAGAGCAGGATGTCATTCAGAAGATTGCAATTGTCCCCAGCCCTAACTCCAGAACACTGGCTCAGAGATTTTGCCTGGGGGGAGAAACAGGCCAAAAAAACAAATCATTACTAATTTATTTCCAAGGAATTGCCTTCATTTGCAACAGAGTGAAGAAATTCCAGCCTAAAGGCACTCTCAAGAAGAGTTCGGGTTGTGGTGAAGGCAATTGGGAGAAGATTCCAGCTTCAGGCTAAACTGTAGGTCAGATAATTTGAAGGAGAGAAGTAGGAAATAATACAGCTGGGTTGAGTCCTCCTGGTTTCAGAACAAAAACCCAGCTGTTCATATCAGAAACTAGTCCTTCAAAGGGGACACATTTTATTAGATTGGTTTAATAATGCCCCAAGGCATTATTTTAAAATGATAGAGCAATCAGCTGGTAATTAGTATAGTTTAATAGTTAGGGGTAGTCAGGGAAAAGACATGAAAAGAATCCTACCAGTGCCACTGTCATCCCAGTGTGTTGTGGGCATACCCAAAGTTATACCACCCTGAGGAACAACGTCAGAGGCTGACACTGAGGGTGGGGGGAAATCAACTTCAGTGAAATGAACCAATCAGTTACTAGACAAATAAATAATAATAATGAGGTAGTACTGAAAGTTGCTACAATATATTATATAAAATGTCCAGTTTCCAACAAAAAAAAATTGTGAGACATGTAAAGAAACAGGAAAATATAACCGATACATTGGAAAAATATTCAGGTAATAGAAACTGCATATGAGAGAGATCAAATATCAAATATATCAGAAAAAGACTAAAAAGTAGCCATTACAAACATGTTCACAGAACTAAATGAAACCATGATTAAAGAAGTAAAACAAGGTATGCCACATAAAATATATCATAAAAATAGAGATAGAAATTATAAAAAAGAAGCAAATGGAAATTATGAAATTGCCAAGTACAGTAATTAGAACATTCACTGGAGGGGCTCAATATTAGATTTGCTTAACAGGCAGAAGAAAGAATAAGGAAACTAGAATATAGGTCAATAGAAGTTATGCAAGCTGAAGAACAAGAAATGAGGAAAAATGATGAAAGAATCAGAGAAATGTGGGAGGCTATTAAGTATACCAACAAACATGTAGTGGAAGTACCAGAATGAGAGGAGAGAGAGAAAGGAGCAGAAAAATATATGCAAAAAGATAAATAATAATGGATGAAAACTCCCCAACTTTATTGAAAAACAATATTATACACATTTAGGAAGGTCAATGAACTCCAAGAAGGATAAACCCAAAGAGAGCCACAAACAGACATGTCATAGTAAAAATGATGAAAGTTGAAGACGAGGAGAAAATCTTGAAAGTAGCAAGAGAAAAACTACTCACTACTTAAAAAGGAACCCCAATGAGATTAAAAACAGACTTTATGGTAGAAACAAGAGAGACCAAAGTGCAATGGCATAACATATTCAAAGTACTCAAAGAAAAAAACTGTCAACCAAGAAACCTATATCCAGAAAAACTATCTTTCAAAAATGAAGTCCAAATAAAGACTTTACCAAATAAACAAAAACTGAGAGGATCTGTTTCAGGCAAACCTACCTTCTAAGAAATACTAAAGGTACTTCTTCAAGCCAAAAGCCAGTGACTCTAGGTGGTAATTTGAATACACGAGAAAAAACAAAGAGTACCAGAGAACATAATTATGTAGTTGTAAAAGACAATAGATATACATATTTTTTTCTCTTAAATGATTTCAAAAGCAATTGTATAAAATATGTGCATAATGTAATCTTGGGCTTATAACATAAAGAAATGTGCCAATAACAGCACAAAGGAGGTGAGTGGGAGAAACAGTGTTTTGGGCTAAGGAAATGACTAGATTGTAGAGTAATAATTGTAGCAATGTATTGTTGGGTCTGTAATATTAACAGATATAATAAGTATAAAAATAGTACCTCAAAAAAGGGAAAGAGAACAGAGCTACATAGGAGTAGTATTTAGATATATATGGTAAGCCCTGAGCAACTACTAGAAAAACAACCAACTAAAAAATGTAGTGGAAAAAAAAAACCATTAGAGAACTTAAAATTGCTACATTTGAAAATATTCACTTAATGTTTAAAAAAGTCATAAAGGAGAAATAGAAGAAAAAAGAGGTGAGATATATAAAAAACAAACAGAAAAATGGAAGATGTAACTCTATCATACTAGTAATTACATTAAATGCAAATGAATTAAACTCTCCAATTAAAGGTAGGAATTTTTCAGATTTGATTTAAGAAACTGCCACAGTGAACACTCAAAAATGCAAACATATTGAAAGAAAAAAGATAAAAAAGATGTATCAAACAAACAGCAACCACAAAAAAGCTGGGGTGGCTATACTGATATCAAGCATAATAGACTTTAAAATAAAAGATGATACTAGAGATAAAGAAGGATGTTTTATACTGGTGAAAGGGTCAATCCATCAGGAAGATATAATGATTATATATGCACTCAATGACACTTCACTAAAATACATGAAGCAATACTGACAGAAATTAAGGGAGAAATAGACAATTCAACAATAATCATCTGAAACTTGAATATCTGATTTTAAATAATGGATAGAAAAACTAGACAGAAGATCAGCAAATTAACAGAAGATTTGAACCACAGTATAGACCAACTAGACCTAACAGACATTTATAGAACACTCCCAAATAACACAATATACATTCTTCTCAAGTGTACGTGGACAGTTCTCCAGGATAGGCCATATGCTAGGCTATAAAACAAACCTCAATTACTTTAAAAGAACAGAAATTATACAAAGTATGTTCTTTGGCCACAATGGAATGAAATTAGAAATCAGTAGCAGGAAAAATTGGGGAACTCATAATATTTGGAAATTAAACAACACTCCTAAATAACCAATGGGTCAGAGAAGAAATCAAAAAGGAAATAAGAACATATTTTGATATACATAAAAATGAAGACAATGTACTGAAACTTATTAGATGAGACTAAAGCAGTGCTTAGAGATAAATTTATAGTAGTAAATGCCTATAATAGGAAGAAAGATTGCAAATCAATAGCCTAAACTTTCACCTTTAGACACTGAAAAAGAAAAGCAAACTAAACCCAAAGCAAGCAGAAATAATAAAGAATAGAGCAGAAATGAATGAAATAGGGAATAGACAAACAATAGAGAATAATCAATGAAAACCAAAAGCTGGTTCTTCGAAAAGATCAATAAAATTGACAAATCTTTAGCTAGATTGACCAAGAAAAAAAGAGAGAAGACTCAAGTTACTAGAATCAGAAATGAAAGAGGAGACATTACTATTGCCTTATAGAAATAAAAAGGATTTAAAGAGAATACTATATACACTTATATGCCAACAACTTAGATAATTTAGATGAAATGGACAAAATTTTTAAAATGTATGAACTACTGAAATTGACTCCAAAAAATAAAAGGCAATCTGACTGGACCCTATAACATAAAGAGACTGAGGAAATAGTTTATTTAAAAATCCAACAAAAAAGCCCAGACTCAGATGGCTTTGCCACTAAATTCTACCATACATTTAAAGAAAAATGGAAAACAGTTATTCACAACTTCTTCTTAAAATTAGAAGAGGAGAAAACACTTCCCAACTCTTTGTATGAGTCCAGTATTACCCTGATATCAAAATCAGACAAAAACATTTTAAGAAAAGAAAAACACAGACCAGTATCTCTTATGAACATAGGTTCAAAAAGCTTCAACAAAATACTAGTAAACCAAATCCAGCAACATAAAAAATGAATTATACACCATGACAATGGGATTTATCCCAGGAATGCAAGGCAGGTTCAACATTTGAAAATAATACATTACATCAATGTAGTAAAAAATAAAAGTCACATAGGCATCTCATTAGATGCCAAAAATGCATTTGACAGGATCTAATACTTTTTGATAATAAAGACACTCAACAAATTAGGAATAGAAGGGATCATTCTCAACTTGACAAAGGGCATCTATTGAAAAATCACAGCTAATATCATAGTTACTGATAAAAAGCTGGATATCCCCTAAGATCAAAAAAACATAAAGATATCCTTCCTCACTGTTTCTATTCAACATTGTAGTGGAGGTTTTAGTAAGGGCAATTAGGCAGGCAAAGGAAATAAAAGTCATCCAGATTGGAGAGGAAGAAGTAAAACTATCTCTATTTGTAGATGACATAACCTTATGTATAGAAAATCCTGACGAATTCACTAAAAAGAATTAGAACTAATAAATAACAAGACAAACAAGTGAACTGAAAGAAACAATTAGAATAAACAAGTTCAGTTAAGTTTGCAGGATACGTTATCAATATACGAACATCAATTTTATTTATATTGACTTGCAATGAACAATCCAAGAATGAAATCTTAAAAATCTTTTTATGATAGTGTCAGAAAGAATTAAATACTTAGGAATGAATTTAATAAAAATAAATCTTATACTCTGAAAATTACAAAGCAATAGTAAAATAAATTAAAGAAGATGTAATAATTGGAAAAGTTCCTTGTTCATGGATCAGAATACTTAATATTTTATGATGGCAATACTTCCCAAACTTATCTACAGATGCAACACAAACCTCATAAAAATTGCAGCTGACTTCTTTATAGAAATTAACAAGCTGACTCCAAAATTCATATGGAATTTCAAGTCACCCAGAATAGCCAAAATAATTTTGAAACAGAATACCAAAGTTAGAAGATGCATACTTCCCTATTTCAGAAGCTACTGCAAAGTTTGAGTAACCAACACAGTGTGGTATTGGACTGAGGATAGACATATAGATCAGTAGAATAGAATTCAGAGTTCAGATATAAACCTATGGTTTATAGGTTTATAAACCTATATATGGTCAACTACTTTTCAACAAGGGTGCCAACACCATTCAATGGGAAAACAATCACCTTTTCAATAAAAATGGCTAAGACAACTGGATATCCATTTGGAAAAGAATGAATTTGGTCCCCTTCCTCACACCATATACAATAATTTACACAAAATGGATTAGTCTAAATGTAAAAGCTAAAGCCATAAAAGTCTTAGAAGAAAACAGAGAGATAATGTTAATGACCTTGGATTTGGCAGTGGATTCTCAGATATGACTGCTCCAAAAGCAGGAGCAACCAGACAAAAAATAAATAAATTGAACTTCTTGAAAATTAAAACTTTTGTGCTTCTAAGGGCACCATCTAGAAAGTGAAAAGACACCCGCCAAGATGGTAGAAGATATTTGTAAATCATGCTGATATTGTTGACCATGAAGGTGGAGCAAGAATACGGAGAACTTCTGGCACCTTTGTTCCCATTCTAAGCATGAGGTAATGATAACCAACTGCTATATGTGTTTGAAGTCTGTGGGAAAAGGTTAGGAGAGCAGCAACAAAACCCAAAACAAGCCAAGTCCTGATTAGACTAACAACCCCGCACAATAGAAACATGACAAAAGAAGAGGTATGCTCATTTTCAGGCATAAATACTATTTACTTTAGTCTCTGCTATTCTACATATGATATCCAGCATTCAATGCAAAATTATCAGACAAAAAAGCAAGAAAAGCCAATCCATAATCGAGGTAATCAGAAGATCCAGTTTCAAAATGACAGAGATGTTAATCTGATGAGAGAATTTAAAATAACTATAATTAGTATAAATCTTGCTGAAAAAGTTGATAACATGTATGAACAGATGCAAGATTCAGCAGGCTGAAAGAAACTATTTTAAATCTCAAATGAGAATACTAAAAATAAAACATACAATGTCAGAGATGGAGAATTCCTTTAATGGTATCATCAGCAGACCAAACACAGCTGAGAAAATAACTAAATTTGCAGGTACATCAATAGAAATTATCCAAAGAGAAACTCAGAGATAAAAACTGTGAGAAAAAAATAACTCAAAACAGAACAGAGCACCCAAGAACTTCAGGACAATATCAAATGGTCTAACATACATGAAATTTGAATCTCGAAAGAAGAGAGAAAGAATGAGATAGAATAAGAGAATGAAGAGATAATGGCCAGAAAATTTTTCAAAATTTATGAAAAAAAGCCACAGATCCATGAATCCCAAAGAACCTCTAAAAGGATAAATTCCCCAAAACACATCTACACACATTAGAGTCAAACAGCTAAAACTCAATGATAAAAAGAAAAATATGGAAAGCAAACAGAAAAAACAAACAAAAAAATACATTACATAAAGAGGAACAAAGATAATAATGTCACCGCTCTTTTCATTAGAAACTATACAGCCTAGAAGAATATGGAATGCCATCTTCTTCACTCTTCTTCAAAGGAATGATAGAAAAATCTCTCAACACAGACTTTGATACTCAGCAAAAATATCTTTTAAAAAGTGAATGCAAAATAGAGACTTTTTTCAGGGAATCAAAAGCTGAGAGAACTTATGGCCATCAGGCCTGTGTTAAAAGGAATGTTATAGAAAGTTATTTAGACAGAGAAGTATGATGTCGGATGGAAATTGAGACCTACCTAGAGAAATAGTGGAGTGGAAAGGGTAAAAATAATGGTAATTTACAGTAGTTTTTTTTCATAATTTTAGTTGCTTTAAAAGATAATGCAGAAGAATTAACAGTGCATTGTGTAGTTTTGACATATATAGATGTAAAAATTATGACAAAAATAGCATATAGGATTAAGAGGGAGGGAATGGAAGAATACTATTGTAGGGTTCTTACACTATACATGAAATTATATTTCAAGGTTGACGTACATTCTAAACTCTACAGCAATCACTTAAAAATAATATAATAATTTACCTATATAATACAGGAAATCTCTTGAATAAAAAGTGCTATACTTTTAAAAAATCTTGTTAATTAATGAAGACTGATGCCCTCTTCTTATAAAGCATTTGCTATAAATTGAAAGAACGAATATATTTTAAGTGTTTAATCCTAAAGTCAGTAAACTTTATCTTTTTTCTCTTTACAAATACAAATATAAAATAACTGGGATTAATATAGTAAAGACAAGGACAAGGTAGACAATATTTTGTTCTATATATACTTTCAGCACTATGGAACACAGTAGTGGAAGTTTAAAAGTATTTTATTCTAAGCAACAAGCAATAAGATGAAATGTTCCACTTTCTATTCCTTACCATGGTAGGAAAAATAATAAACTTGCATTATAAAATCACCTTCCAGGGTATCATGTTTCAAAATATACCAGACAGTGTGAAGAGCCCAAGACAATAAGAGGAATTTTAAATGTAGAGCTTTTATTGGAAATAACATTGTTTATTTGTTCCTAATACGTTTTACTTCATTTTCATTTATGCTGATATTTTGGATCCAAAAGCATAGGGAAAATAGAATATTTGTATTTTGAGTTGCCATAAAACACATTTCCATTCCAACAAAACAAAACAAAAAAACTTGAGCTTTTAATCCTAATATAAGCCTTCCTATTTTTTCAACTTCCAAATTATAGTTATTGCTGTAATATGATTGATAGAAACACATCAAGCACTGGCCGTTTTCTTGCATTAATTGAACTACATTCATTCTAATCTTTGGGTTGCTAATGGTTTATGCTCTGCATCAGAATGAGCAGCCACTGGGCTAGTTTTCTGAAATTCCCATCCCCCTTTCTTTCTTTTCAGTTCTGCTTCTAGATGCTGCAGTAGATCAAAGCTTTTCAAAAGCAGCAACATGCTCATTGTCTTTCGAGTCATGGTATGATAGAGAGTGACGAAGAGGAACAAGAGTGTTTGGAGCAGCTACAATAGTATCCATTATGCATCAATCATAGAAGGACGAGCCGAATTGTGCGGAATTGATATGTGCCTATTGTCGAAGCTTTTTCTGTAACATCAGCTAGAAATAATCATTCCGAGGCAGGCTTTCCTGGGAAAGATATCCTCTCTCTTTCGGACGTGTATTTTCAGTATGGTAGGCGGTGCTGCGGTTAATGTAAGGCACGTCAAATGAGCAATCCAGTTTCAAAGAATTGGTTTTAATTGCGGTGGCAATGCTAAATGACCAAGCATTGGAATGTATAATACCAAGCATGGAACTGGCACTCCTTTGAATTAGAAATTGTCTATTTTCATATTTATATCTGGTAAGCACCTTAAGTATGGAGAAATGCAAATGCTTCAGGGAGCTGCAAATGGGGATCTGCCAAATAGGTATCCATTAAGAGCAAAATGTCTAGCATTCTTGAGAGTCTTGAAATTCGTTTTCAGAAATCTCTAGATCATGAAAATCCTACCTGGCACAGGCCTAATTTGTCTTGTCTTTATACTTAGGGCACTGGATACTTCGCACCATTTTCTCCTGCTAACATTTATAATCTTAATTGATAATGTTCAATATTTTATTCTACTTAATTTTACAATATAATATCTCTGATTATGCTGTACTTCATCGAATGTGCTTCAAAAAGTGAAATTCCAAAGTCTTTTTCAATAAAAATTTCCCAGGGGATTCGTTTTGTAGAAAGATGTAAAAATTTATTAAAAACTAGGGGGATTTTTATAGTTTTATAGGCACTACAAAAAAACCCATAAATTTTCTGATAGGCACATTATTAAAAATGTAAGTCAACCGATTTTAAGTTTATAGCTTCTCTGTAAGTTCCCTAATGTTTTTTACACGGAGGGGAAGATCTGCCTCCAGTCTGTTGCAGTGGGTTTTCTTGAGGAACAGAGCCCCCTGAACCCAAGAACTGTGCAGACAGAGAGGAGGTCACCTAAGAATTTGACCACTAGAAGCACTCCCTGTCTTGGCTCAGCTGGGCAGGTGTGGAGAGGTGACTTCTTTCCATGATGGCCATGGTAAAGCTATCTTAGATTTGGATAAAGTAGAGAAGGTAGCAAAAGAAAGGATTAAGGCCTCAATCTTATGATTTGACACAAACCAGAGTGATATGATCTCTCTCTCTCTCTCTCTCTGTATATACACACACACATCTATATACACCCATCTGTATTTTTATCTATAGTTATCTACATCTATCTCTATCTCTATCTCTATCTCCACATTGTTCTTAAGAGCCTAACTTGCATCAATAGTTTGTTTGCTCCATCATTGCAAATCTATTGAATTGCATGTTGTCTGGACTGAGGACGGTTCCTTTCTCTCCATACAATGTAACACCTATGTACAGACACAGGATAGAATTATTCATGGGCCTGAGTATGCTACTTACCTACCTGGACAGAATTAATCTCATTTAAATGAATACATTTCCTACTTAGTACACTGGGAAATCATTACTAAATTGTGGACACACTTAAATAAATTATTATCATCCTTGATACTAACGTCATTATAATGTCAAGTTCTATCATAAGTCTGCTTTAATTTAGCACTAAATACCCTCCACTTCTTGAAAATTGTTGCCATGTGAAGATTAATAATGAATAATATTGAGACCTTTATTTTATTTATCTTGTTTCCAAGTTTAATACAATTCAGTACTTAAAATGTTTACATCTGAAATAAAAGGCCGTGTAAATTGATTTCTGAGTAATAATATATTTCCTAATCTTCACCACGAAATGTTTATTAGGAAAGTCAGAGTTAAGTGGAATTGTGTTCATTGGGAACAAATACAATTTGGCAAAGTTAAGAGGACTTGTGTTCTACTATATCAAATCTATGAAAAATTTGGCAAATAAATATTTTTTGTGATTCTTCATGACTTAATTTCAAAAATTTCACTCAGTGTTAATTAACCTTCTATGAGTTTTCATTTTTAAAAGTTTCTAAAACTGAAGTTTCTAAAAGTTAACCATCCTGCTCTTACAGTCTGTTCTCATATCACAGAATGCTTTCTGAAAATCTATAAAAATAATATTTTTACATTACTTTAATGATATTTTTATTAAAACAACTTTTCATTGATATGATTAATCCCTAATAATGGACAATATACAGACTGTATCTGTAAAAAGGAATGAAGGAATTACTAGAAAGCTGAAGGGATAGATTTTGTAATCCATTCTTGGTCTACAATCACAGGTCACTGTCTAAATGAAGATCTGAACTTTACATTCTTATTCTATTATTTTCTCAGCCAATTCTTAATATGTTTCCCACACCTATGATCTATGAAAAATGTAACAAAAAACCATTGCAGGTCCCATGTAACAGCACTGTTATGGACTGAAAGTTTGTATTCTCCAAAATTCACATGTCAAAGCACTAACCATAATGTGATGGTATTTGGAGATAAGGCTTTGCGAAAGTAATTAGGTTAAGATGAGGTCATGAGGGTGGGGCCTCATGATAGGATTAATGCCTGGAAAAGAAAAGGCACAAGGAGAGTTTATTTCTCCTTGTCTCTGCCCTAACACAAGGAAGAGGTTGTGTGAGCACACAGATCCAAGAGAAGAGACCTCAGAATGAAACCTACATTGCTGGCACCTTGATCTTGGACTTCCCAGACTCTAGAACTGTAAGAAATAAATTTTTGTTGTTTAAGCCACCCAGTCTAAAATATTTTTTGTTACAGCAGCTCAAGCTGACTAAGGCAAGCCCCAATTTATGCTTCAGTTGGTTTTCTTTGGTTGTTAACAACAGAAACTTACCCTGACTAACTTAAGCAAGACAAAGGTATATTGCTTAATAGACTAATTCCCATCAGAAAAAAATCAATTAGCCTGCCTGAGAGTTGGTTAAATTTAATCCAGGACTTTGGTATCAAGTTTTATAACTAACATGAGTCAAAATTATATTTTTCTTTCTATTTGCTATTTGTGATCTCTTGAATCAATTTTTATAATTGGCATTTCCCTAGAAAATTATTAATTTTATCCAGGTTTTCAAATTCATTAATATTCACTAATACAAATTACTTTTTTATAATAATTATATTTTTTACACTTTTATTAAAATATAATTGACATAAGACATTGTATTAAAGTGTATTACATAATGATTTGCTGTATGTGTGTACTGTGAAATGCTAACCACAATAAGTTTAGTTAGCATCTGTCACCACACATAGTTACAGTTTTTTTTCTTGTGATGAGAACCTTTAAGATCTACTCCCTTAGCACCTTTCAAATATGCAATACAGTGTTATTAACTATACTCACCATGCTGTACATTATATCCTCAGAACTTACTTATAATTGGAAGTTTGTGCCTTTTGACCACTTTTACCTATTTCCCCTACCTCCCACTCCAGCCTCTGACAACCATCAAACTGTTCTCTGTATCTATAAGTTCATTTTTGTTTTGTTTTATTTTGTTTTTAGATTCCACATATAAGTGAGATCATACAGTATTTGTCTTTCTCTGTCTGACTTATTTCACCTAGGTCACAAACAACCAGAGGAGAAAAAAAAAAAAGAAGATATACAATGGCCAGTAAGCACATAAAAAGATGCCCAACATTATTAGCTATTAAGGAAATCCAAATCAAAACCATAAGATACCTCTTCATAAAAACTAGGGTAGCTATAAAAAATATATGGACAATAACAAATCTTCGTGAAAATGTGGAGATACTGGGACCCTAAACATTGCAGGTAGAAGTGTAAAATGATGTAGCAATTATAGAAAACAGTTCGGCTGTACCTGAAAAAGTAAACATAGAGTTAATCTATGATCCACAATTTCACTCTTTGGTATATACAAAAGAGAGCTGAAATCATATGTTCACATAAAAACTTGTACATGAATGTTCATAGCAGTTCTACTCAGAAAAGCCAAAAAGTGGAAACAATCCTGATATCCATCAATTGATGAATGGATAAAAAAATGTGGTATATGCATTCAATGGAATATAAATCAAAAATGAAAAGTAATGAAGTACTTATACATGCTGCATGATGGATAATCTTTTTTTAAGAGTTTTTTTTTTTTTTTAATTTATTTATTTAATTAATTAATTAATTTTATTTTTGGCTGTGCTGGGTCCTCGGTTCGTGCGAGGGCTTTCTCTAGTTGCGGCAAGCGGGGGCCACTCTTCATCGCGGTGCGGGGACCGCTCCTCATCGCGGTGCGCGGGCCTTTCACTATCGCGGCCCCTCCCGTTGCGGGGCACAGGCTCCAGACGCGCAGGCCCAGCAGCTGTGGCTCACGGGCCCAGCTGCTCCGTGGCATGTGGGATCTTCCCAGACCAGGGCTCGAACCCGTGTCTCCTGCACTAGCAGGCAGACTCTCAACCACTGCGCCACCAGGGAAGCCCATGATGGATAATCTTGAAAACATTATTCTACGTGAAAGAAGTCAGACATAAAAAAGTCACATATTGTATGATTCCATTTCTATTAAGTATCCAGGTCAAATCTGCAGAGACTGAAAGTAGATAAGTGATTGCCAGGGGATTTGAGGAGCCGGGAACTGGGAATGACTGCTAAAAAGCATACAATTTCTTTTGTGGGGGGTGATAGAAATATTCTGGAATTAGTGAGCGATGATGAATGCATAGTAGTTGAATATACTAAAGACCTTTGAATTTTACGATTT
This sequence comes from Balaenoptera acutorostrata, assembly GCF_949987535.1. Classification (NCBI taxonomy): domain Eukaryota; kingdom Metazoa; phylum Chordata; class Mammalia; order Artiodactyla; family Balaenopteridae; genus Balaenoptera; species Balaenoptera acutorostrata. Next base: position 15,678,691 of record NC_080066.1, read on the forward strand.
AAAATAGTAAATTTTATGGTATATGAATTATATTCAAAAACATTTAAAAATGCATAGTTCATGAATTATCACAAAGATCATACTTGTGTAACAGCACCTAAGTCAAAAAGAGTAGGGCATTGCCAATATTGCATATCTCCTTTCATGTTTTACCTTCTGGACTTTCACACCTAAATACTGTTCCTAATATATATGATATTTTTGCATCTACCCTATTTTACTCAACATTATGCTCGTGTGATTCACCACTGTTGTTGCAAGTACCTGTAGTTTGTTCACTTTCATTGTTATATATTTTTCTAGCTTATTAATATGCTACACTTTATTTAATATATGTATATACAGTGGACAGATATTCGGAATTTTCCCTATTACAAATAATGCAAGAATCATCATTTCTTAATGCACGTATGTATGCAATGTTGTTGACTGCACATTTTATTGGATGCATATATTTATTGGATTCACATATGTATGCAATTCCTGAAGAGGGTGAATTGCTGGGTTATGGGGTATGCATATGCTCAGCCTTAGTAGATAATTACAAACACATTTACACCATCCCCAGCAAGTATGAAGGGTTCAGTTGCTTCATTTCCTTGTCATTGTATACTTTGTATAGGCAGCATCCTTGGTATTTGCTCACTGTCTTAGTTAACTCAGGCTGTCATAACGAAATACCATAGACGGGGTGGCTTAAACAATAAACATTTATTTCTCACATTTCTGAAAGCTGAGTAGTCCAAGATCAAGGTGCCAGCAAGGCAGGTTTCATTCTGAGGCCTCTTCTCTTAGCTTGTAGGCAGCTACCATTTTACTTCGTGCTCACATGATCTCTTCTTTGTATGCTTAAGGGAGGAGAGAGAGCGGGCAAGCTCTCAGGTTTCTTGTCTAGTAAAGTCACTAATCCCATCATGAGGGCCCCCCACTCATGACCTCATACTAAATTGCGGGAGAGGGGCACAGATATTCAGTCCGCAACAGCAACATTGGTATTGTCAGTCTTTTAAAACTTCAGCCATTCTATCTTGCATATAGCAATATATATTAGCCTAACATCTAGTGTTACCTAGTGGCACATTTAGTTTGGATTTGCCTGATGACTTATAAGGTTAAGGATTTATTCATATGTTTATTGACTCATTTTCTTTTGTAGACTTCCTATTCAAGTGGCTTGTCAATTTTTCTTTTTCTTTTTTATTTTGATTTATAATGTTTTAAAACATATTAGACATATAAGTTCTTTTTTTGGGTTTATGGGCTGCAAATAACTTCTCACACCTTGTGTTTCATTCTTCACTGTCTCAATTTTGTTGAGCAGAAGTTTCTAAATATAATGTCATCCAATTTATTGATTGTTAATTATGGTTAATTTTTTGGTTGTTTCAGAAGTCCTTCCCTTCTTGGAGATAATAATCACATTTTTCTATATATTATATTCTAGGTCAGTCTGGGAGGTTAATTGTTGTGCCTTTTACCTTTACATATACAGTAAAATCCACCTAGAGACGATTTTCATGTAAAGTTTATAGTGGGAGTCAGATTGCCCTTATTTTTCTAAATTGAAACAGAAGTTCGAGCCTATCATTGAAAATGTCCTCCTTTTTGCACTGTTCCACAATGCCACATGGGTAAGTCAGGTACCCATATATATAGTATTTGTTTCTGGGATCTCTATTCTGTGTCATTGGTCGATTTGGTTATCTTTATGACAACACCACAATGCACTAATTATTCTAACTCTGTATATGATATACAGTAAAGAACTCCTCAGACCATATTCTTTCAGAGTTTCCTGGCTAAATTTGGCCCACTGTGTTTCCATATAAATTTGAGTCAGCTTCTCAGGTCTTAACCATCTGACAGGAATCTGATGAGGATTTTATTGACTTTACAGATTAATTTGGAAAAATCAAATATTGTATCTATTTACAGGCCTATTTTAATATCTCTCAGTATTTTAGGCCATATATGTCTTTTGTAAGATTTATTATTCCAATGTATTTATTTAAAATTTATTATAATAGTTTCATTTAAAATAATTTGTTTTCTGTTTGTTCAAGATATATATTCAATTGAACATTATATATTATTCTTGTATCTAACAAACTTGTTATACTATCTATAATGACAATATATTTTTTCTTTTCCAATACTTATATATATATATTTTTTCTTTTTTCATGTCTTATTTTCTCACTAGGATCACCAGTAAACAGTTCAAATATTTTAAAAGAAGTGGTAATAGTGCCTATTTTTGGCTCATTCCTAATACCAAATTGAAATCAACATTCCACCATTAAGTATAGTTGTGAGTATTTTTGTAGCCGCTTTTTATCACATTAGGAAAATTCTCTTTTTAGTCTTCTAAGATATTTTTTATTATGAACAGATGTTGTAGTGACCAAATGCTTTTTATGCATATATTAAAATGATCATGTGCTTTTTTTCTCATTCTGTTCATGATTGATTTTTAAAGTTAAACTTAGATTCGTGGAATAAATATGAAAACAGTAATATATTATATTCATAATAAAAAATATATATTTAGTACTTCACATCTGTTTTTATGAGTAACATTGACCTAAAATTTTCCTTTATTGTGATGTCTTTGTCAGAGTTTGTATCAAAATTTTGCTGTCCTCATAAAATGTGTTAGGAAGCATTATCTCTTTTCCTGTTCTCTTGAAGTGTTTATATGTCTGGCATTATTTATTTTTTTAAAGTATTTTAATATTTGCTAGTGAATCTTATGAACCTAGAGTTTCTGAAGGAAGATTAAGTATGGATCAGTTACTTTAACTGGTATAGGATTACTTAGGTCTTCTATTTCTTTTTTTTTTTTTTTTTTTTTTTTTTTTTTTTCATTTATTTATTTTTGTCTGTATTGGGTCTTCGGTTCGTGCGAGGGCTTTCTCCAGTTGCGGCAAGCGGGGGCCACTCTTCATCGCGGTGCGGGGACCGCTCTTCATCGCGGTGCGCGGGCCTTTCTCCATCGCGGCCCCTCCCGTTGCGGGGCACAGGCTCCAGACGCGCAGGCTCAGCAATTGTGGCTCACGGGCCCAGCTGCTCCGTGGCATGTGGGATCTTCCCAGACCAGGGCTCGAACCCGTGTCCCCTGCATTAGCAGGCAGATTCTCAACCACTGCGCCACCAGGGAAGCCCTAGGTCTTCTATTTCTTAAGTTTGTTTTAGAAATTTGTAATTTTCCAGGAATTTGTTTATTTCCTCTAGAGCTTGATATTTTTATATTTTTGGTTGTAAAGTTTGTTTTTTTTTTTTTTTTTTTTTACAATAGTGTCATTACCCTCTTATTTCTAGTATCTGTAATGATTTTATCATTTCCATTTCTGACACTGGCTATTTGTACATTATCTTTTTCTTTGATTTGTTTCCTAAGGGCTTTTTCATTTTATGCTTTATTTCCCCAAAGTTTCATCAGGGGGTTATTGCTCTTCTTAAAGAAACAACACAATTTTATTGATCCACTTCATTTTATATATGTTTTCTATTTTATTAATTTCTTACCTTAGATATTTGAAGAAACTGGGGTGCTAACAATGTAGAGAAGAGTTATGAGATCAGCATCGAGGGGAGGATAGAAGTCCCAGATGGGATGAATCCACATTATATAGCGTGTTTGTTACTTACCTCTCCTCTCATTGTCTCACTGCCTTGTCTCACTTCTTTAACTGTAAATATTTCTTTACAGATATTTGTTGAACAAATTAATGACAATATAGTTATCCTACAGTGACTAATTTTTTTCTTTAGCCATTAGTTTATGGTTAGTGATAGACTAATTGTCTGTTATTAAAAATAAAAAATAAAAAGCTAGATAGAGAAACAAGGTTTCTTATTCCTGATCTCTTATGCTGACATTTCTTTTATTGGCCCCAAATTATATACTGACTGCAGATAATTATGCTAATTTCCTCAGCTGATTTCTTAGTAACACAACTCTGGGAAAATATTATAAAACTCTGAGGAAGTTGTCTTGAAAGGGGCAAGAACCACGCCTAAATAAATAAACATTTAAAAAATTAGAATAAAAAGCTCTTTATTATTGCTTCCACATTCTAGAGAAGAGAATGTGTTCTTTACTCTCTCAGAATGTTTAATGACATGTATCAGTGTGAATTTTTAAGTGGATCTTTAAGTATCATAGTCATTCATTCATTCTTTTATTTATTTGCCTGCATACTTTGATTCATAGTTAATGAGTTCTTTAATTCAAGATATGGCATGTAACCAGTTTCACTGAAATTTCACAAAGTGGGTGCTTGTAGAAAGTGGTGTCTTTTCACTTCTAATTATTTAAAGAGCAAGGTCTTGAATTTGATGATTACTTATTTTAGACATTAACCCTTGAACTGGTTTTCTAGATACAACAGCAAAGAAATCCCAAGCGTTCTGCAAGTTGATACAAAGAAAAGCAGAATAACTACTTTTAAGACTCACAAAGCTGTCATTGTTCAGACAGTGAAATATATACTTGAAATCTTATTTTTTAAAAGGCTTTTTGGAAAAAAATTCAGAGTCCTTTTATGGATGTTCCCTGGTTTTTATTTTTAAGAATAAAGTTTAAGACTACTTATTGCGAAAGACATTGCCATGAATATAGTAGTTGGTTTACCTAAAGTACATGCCCTTAGATGAAAAATACAAGGCGGTTATTATTTAAAGGAGTCATGAATCTTCAGTTCTTGGTGTGATAAATGTGAAAAATGACAGTCATGAAGATGAAAAGGGAAAAGCAAATTTTTACACAATTCTTTCAAAATGCCATCTAAATGTAGAAAAAAGTAGGCAAAGATGATATGGGTATAACAGAATGATATGTTATATTTATATGCCAAGAAAGCACTATTAAAATATGCTTCTTTATCACATATGTTTGCTAGTTTGCTTACAGCTAAACATGCTTTGTCTTATTTATAACATTACTATGCTAAAATTTGGCTGATTCTAGTTAAAATATACATACTGGGAAATATTTTTAGTGCTTATTAGATTTATAGAGATTACTGCTGTGCTATTTACAGGAAAATATTTCAATATTGTTCTAAGCCAGTGCTCTCGGAGAGAACTTTATGTGATGATGGAAATGTTCTCTGTGTTGTGAAATACAGTGGCCACAAGCCACATGGGGCTACTGAGCACTTGGAATGTGGCTAGTACAACTAAAGAAATGCATTTTAAAATTTTATTTAATTTTAGCTAATTTAAATTTCATATTAAATATCCACATGTGGGTAACATAATATACAGCACATTATTTCCACGTATGTGAGTTAAAACACATAAACTACTTTGAACAGTATTTGGCAGACAATTAGTACTTATTAGCTTGTTATTAATGTTGCTATTGTTATTAATATGCTTAAAGTATATTTTGGGAAAGAGCAGGTTGGTCACGTGAATCCAGTTAACAATAAGATATTGTCTTAAGTATTCGTGCACTCAAAGTCCTAAGAATCTGTCAGCACTACTCATTAGTATCTGTTCTCCTTACATCCACCAGCTTAAAAAAAAAATTGTTTTCAATAGATTCTCTGTCCATTGTGAATTCTGAGATGTTTTTATGACTTAAAGCTGAGTTATATAATTTGTGGACTCTGTATACTTCCTGTTGTCCCTTCCTCTATTTTTCTTCTTCCTTTGCCTATTTTAAAAATCACAATGGTGCAAATCTGGACTTATATCAAAAAGTTTTCAGAGGAAGAAATATGCAAATAAAAATAATTTTTTTTCTAAATCTTATGTTAAATTATGAAAACAACATAAGCATCTACCTTTTCTACTTATTGGAAAAACAAAATCAATTTTATTCTTTTAGTATCATAGAATTGCCATATTTGATTTAAATATTTTAGAGCACATTTAACTTGCTCCCGAAGAAATTTTGAACACTTTTAAGAGTATCTTAATTTTTAGGCTCTGTAGATTTTCTGTCATTAGTCTCAATCAGAAGCTACATATGTTATGAATTCCCTCAATATTCCTATAAAACAAGTCAATTTAAGTTGGATAATCATTTTTATTATCTCTTTTGCACTTTCTCTACATTTTTCATGCAGTAGCTTTGAGGTCTTTACTAAAACCATACCTGAATTTTAATTCACTGCTTCTTTAAGAGGTTAGGCAAAGATCCTGATTATATTTGTTTTGTTTTTAACAAATTTATTGGAGTATAATTGCTTTACAGTGTTGTGTTAGTTTCTGTTGTATAACAAAGTGAATCAGCTATATGTATACATATATCCCCATATCCCCTCCCTCTTGCATCTCCCTCCCACCCTCCCTATCCCACCCCTTCCCACTAGCTATCTATTTTACATTTGGTAGTATATATACGTCAATGCTACTCTCTCACTTCGTCCCAGCTTACCCTTCCCCCTCCCTGTGTCCTCAAGTCCATTCTCTACGTCTGAGTCTTTATTCCTGTCCTGCCCTTAGGTTCATCAGAACATTTTTTTTTTTTAGATTCCATATATATGTGTTAGCATGCAGTATTTGTTTTTCTCTTTCTGACTTACTTCACTCTGTATGACAGACTCCAAGTCCATGCACCTCAGTACAAATAACTCAATTTCGTTCCTTTTTATGGCTGAGTAATATTCCATTGTATATATGTGCCACATCTTCTTTATCCATTCATCTGTTGATGGACACTTAGGTTGCTTCCGTGTCCTGGCTATTATAAATAGAGCATTGTGGTACATGACTCTTTTTGAATTATGGTTTTCTCAGGGTATATGCCCAGTAGTGGGATTGCTGGGTCATATGGTAGTTCTAGTTTTAGTTTTTTAAGGAACTTCCATACTGTTCTCCATGGTGGCTGTATCAATTTACATTCCCACCAACAATGCAAGAGGGCTCCCTTTTCTCCACACCCTCTCCAGCATTTATTGTTTGTAGATTTTTTGATGATGGACAGTCTGACCCGTGTGAGGTGATACCTCATTGTGGTTTTGCTTTGCATTTCTCTAACGATTAGTAATGTTGAGCATCCTTTCATGTGCCTGTTGGCCATCTGTATATCTTCTTTGGAAAAATGTCTATTCAGATCTTCTGCCCATTGTTTAATCGGGTTATTTTTTTTTGATATTGAGTGGTATGAGCTGTTTATATATTTTGGATACGGATATTAACCCCTTATTGGTCATGTCATTTGCAAATATTTTTTCCCATTCAGTAAGTTGTCTTTTCATTGTGTGAATGGTTTCCTTTGCTGTGCAAAAGTTAAGTTTAATTACGACCCATTTGTTTACTTTTGCTTTTTGTTCCTTTTGCCTTAGGAGACAGATCCAAAAAAATCTTGCTACAATTTACGTAGAGTGCTCTGCCTACATTTTCTTCTAGAAGTTTTATGGTTTCAGGTCTTACATTTATTTCTTTAATCCATTTTGAGTTTATTTTTGTCGATGGTGTGAGAAAATGTTCTAACTCCATTCTTTTACATGTAGCTGTCCAGTTTTCCCGGAACCACTTACTGAAGAGAATGTCTTTTCTTCATTGTATATTTTTGCTTCCTTTGTTGTTGATTAATTGACCAGAAGTGTGTGGGTTTATTTCTGGGCTATTAGGTTCAGAACAACAAAGCTTCTTAACATATATTTTAGCAATATTTTTTATATCTATGTAAGGATAGATGTTAAATGATTATTTGAATGAAAGGAAGTTTAGGATGATAATTTATCACATTTTTTCCAAAATGCAGAAATAAATTTTACTCATGGTTATGTTGTTAGGATTACTATGATTTGTCCACCCACTCCTGCTAGTTAGTTTGTATACTAAGTCAGTTCAACTTTGTTTCTAAGGTCAATGGCATATAAATAAGCATTTTAAAACTTCTTTATATTCAGGATCTGAAACAATTTGATTCATCCTTTAAAAAAATAACCATAATAAAATGAAAGGAAAACAAGAAACTTACGTGGAACATTTTATTAAAATATTCACATATATAATGAAGATAAGGTTCTGATTCAGATTCCATGAAAACATTCAATATATTCCATAAGAAAATTTATTTGTAAATGTAATAATTAGAGTAGTATTCTGAATCCCTCCTATTTTTCCTATTGCATGAGTTTCTATCAGATTTCACGGACTGGAATACAAGATCATACTTGATCTTTTTTTTTGTTTGTTGGTTGGTTGGTTGGTTTTTCTTTTTCTTGCCACACCATGCAGCACGTGGGATCCTGGTTCCCCAACCAGGGATCAAACCCGCGCCCCCTGCAATGGAAGCGCAGAGTCTTAACCACTGGACCACCAGGGAAGTCCCAAGCATACTTGATCTTGATGGTACTATTTGAGATGATTAGATACAGTCTCCAGGCTTCCTGATGTTGTGTCATATAACGGATTTGAGAAGGAGTATATAGAACTCTAAAGAAAAACACATTGAAAAAAGTTACGATTTTAGGCGTTAAAATAAGAGACTTCTTTCCAGATCATGCAGATTGAGGTGAATTTTTAATGGATTTTCACTGCAGTAATAACTAGCGCATCGCCAGCTCCTACTTCAGCACCTCCAGTCCACACTGCCTGAACCACTGACACAGGCCTAGTCTTGGTGTATGCCCAGCGTCCTCTGGTGGCATAGGAGCCACTGCCTCATCCTCACCTCTGGTGGGATGGGGGAATGTAGTGGCCAGGATCTTGACTGCTTCTTTCTATGGTGCTGGTTTCTCTAAGTCTGCTGTTTTGATTATAGTTAGGTTAAACAAAACAAAACAAAAAATTTTTAAAAAACAACAACCAACAGCTTTCAGCTCAGAGAATTATATTTTGCAGTGTATATTAGAAAATCTAAAACATGGAAAGTTGTATAGGACAAACAACCTCATTTCTTCAACAAATAAACTGCAAGGGGGAAATAAGAGAAAATGAAACCTAGAGATTAAAAGAGACTTAAGAGACATGTCTACCAATTTGGATGCATATACCTTATATGGATCATGATTTTAAAAATATAGCAACAATAACAAAGTATAAAACCCCCTACTTACTTATGAGACAATTGGGGTAGGTTGAACACTGATTGAATATTTGATTGTGTCAAGGAATTATTATTAAATGTTTAAGCGTGTTACTGTGGTTACATATTTTTTATGTTCTTATCCTGGTACAACTGAAGTCTGTACAGGTAAACTTAAATGATATCTGGAATTTGCTTAAAAACACTCTGGTTGACACCAGGAGTGAACCATAATGTAAACTATGGACTCTGGGTGATAATGACATATCAGTGTAGGTTCATCAATTGTAAGAAATCTACCCCTCTGGTGGTGGATGTTGATAATGGGGGAGGCTATGCATGGGTGGGGGCAGGGAGTATATGGAAAGTTTTAGGTTCTGCCCTGAACCTAAAACTGCTCTAAAGAAAATTTAGTCTATTTTAAAAAATATCACCACCATTCTGGTGGGTGAAAGGAATAGATGGCAGTAGAGGTGAAACAAGAATGACCACAGGTTGATAATTGTTGACGTTGGCTGATGGGTATGTGGTTTTCATTATACTATTCTCTCAATTTCTATATCAGAATATGAGAATTTTCTCTAAGAATGTTCAGAAGAGTATTTTCGGGGAAGTCTATTTTTCTGTTACAATGTCAGGGAAGGTGCACTTAGTTTAATTAATATAAAGTCATTTGTTTCTGAAACAACAGAAATCAAAATAGCAACAAAAGTCTAGAGCTATGACAGGATTTCTTCCTTAGCCATTCTTAATGGAAAGAAAAAAACATGAAAGAGGAATGATAAATATAAAAATGTCAAATTTAAAACACATTTTAATTCCTTACATCATTTGTAACTTTCAGATACTAAAAGTTAAACTAAGCTAAAGATTAAAAAGATTAAGTTTTCTTTTCTTTAGTAAAAATGAAAATAGGTTTATATTACACCTTCCTACTTTGTCAAGAAGATGTATTACATTTTGTTTCTTAAATATTCATTTATTTATTTGCTTATTATCCATTAAGTAGGGCTACATTTTCATTTTTAGTCTATGACTTGACTGACTTGGAAAATCATCCAAATTAATTCTCTCTATGTTCTGGGAAATATCTTACTTCTTCCTTTCATTCCTAACAAAACAATACTAAAAGTGTATATGACATCATTATTGAAGATGCAATGCCCTTAATTTCTCCTTTCCTCTTTTTAAGTTATCAGGTAACAGAAATAAAAAAGTCAAGGGTTGTGTTAGACTTCAACCACATCACTCAAAAATACTAGAAACCACCTGATCTGAAACCTTTGCTACTCGGTTTCAGCAACAGTAACAACTGTTTTATGGAGGATTTTCATTAAAAAAATAATAGGAGAAAATGAAAGCTGGCTTTCTACCTGCTCACTTTCACAAGAGAATGAATTTGATACAATATTTCTAAAATCAGATGTAAGGAAGCTTTCATACAGAAGAAGTGATGTGTTATGCCTAATCTTGTTTTATACCCAGATGGATGCTCATATTACCTATTTAAGAAAGGGATGAGAGAGACTTTATTATACTTGCCATTTTCTCTCTAGCCTACTTCATATTGCACTGATAAGGAGTAGCCCTAAAAAAGGCCAAGAAAGATGTAACACACTTCACTTTCTCCTTTCTAAGTTATCAGGTAACAACCCTCACAGCCCACACCTGAATTGAAAGAGAGCACAGAACGCTATTCTCCCTTTTGTGTTTGGGAATAAAATATGAAGAACAGTCAATGAAGAGTTACTGTGAGTAGATGACTAATACTTTGTGGGTTAAACTGATATTTTCCAGATTTGTCAGCTCTATTTGGGTATGAACAGTGACCACAAAGCCATTTAACAGTGAACTGATTCTACAAGCAGATTGAAACCATCCTGAAATGGAAAATTCTCATTGCATATTTAGAGAGACTGAAACTCCTTCCCATCCCACCTCTTTAGTGGAGAAATAACTCCACTAAAACACATGTTTTAACCATGATATGGGAACATGTCCAGACAACACTGTGTGTGTGTGTGTGTGTGTGTGTGTGTGCGCATGTGCAAGCTTGTTCCCCGTTCTGAAACAATACAGTTCATTACCACTTACCTCTGTTTTCTCTGGGTTGCTCCAGTTCCCGTAAATTGGATTAACAAGTGCACAGTTAACACTTCTTTTCGTTTTCCTTAAAGCACCCCGGGCCACAAAAAGAAAAGTAAGTATTAAAATGCACCACAGGACATTTTCAGGCTATTATCTGATAGAAATCTTTGGGAGACACATTATCTAGCAAGTGTACTTATTTTTATGAAGGTATTTCCATAAGTGAAGACTTTTTTGCAGGATGCCAAGGCAAACACATTCTTGAAAGTAAATGTAATTTGACCTCTGAATATTTAAATCCAAAAAAACCCAAGCACATAAAAAAAAATTGTTCTTAAAATTGATTGCTTAAATATTATTCAAGTAATACCAAGGTGTACAAGATTAGAAAGAACAATGTTATATAAAGTTGAATTGGTTATAAGGAAAGGCCACCTTGAAGTCCCATCGACTCCAAGAGTTGCCAAACCCACCACATCCTGAGGACTATTTTCCATGACAGTGTCTGTCATAGAGATTTGTATGTAGTGCATGTCATAGTATTTAACATTTTAAACAGCGAATTTAAATATGAGCATTTTGAAGAGATCTTTATGTTAGTATTTCCTTTCATGGATCATAAAGAGGCATGTCCTTGGTAATCTCACATACTGGTCTAGATCTGCATAATTTACTCTGATTAACTGAGCTCCTAAATGATCATTTCCTTTTTATACTTCAGTTACTTAAGAGTCAATAGACTTATCAGAAGACAACTAGCCCTGGTATAGCTGGTCACAACTGATGAAGAAAAAATGCTCATCACAGGAAAGAAATAAATATAACCAGATAACTAAATACATCCTATTGAAGATATAAGGAAAATCCCAAATATGCACACACACACATACACATGCATGCATACACACACACACGTACACATACACATAGTGGAGAATGGAAGACCGATTCCAGGATGATTGCCAGTGTCTTGAGGAGGCAACCAGGAAGAAAAAATATATAATGCATGACTATTTTTGCCCAATCAGAGTATAATGACAATAAATGTTTGTCAGTAATGTACCCTTAAATCCTAAAAGAAAAGATAATAAAGAGGAAGTCTTACTGATTTACTCTTTGAAAAGAAACTGTCAGAGGTATGACCTCTTATTTCATCTACCAAACCGCATGGTCCTCTTCTAAAAAATAACAGTGTTCATGAGCCCAATAGCATAATCAGGGTAATTGTGTTTGGCTGACAATACATTCTCCCTGTGGATTCAGTGTCTTCTAAGCTTCCTGACCTCCGCTGTTTCTATGTAATTGGCTTAAATATTCAGTAGTTTAACCAGTTCACCTTCATTGCATCTACATTTTGGTTATTGATGAAGAGGGCCATAGCAGCCATTTTTTTGTGAGTTATTTTGTGAAAAAAAAAATCATAGATATACTCTTAAATGGTGAGGCAACAAGTTAATTCCTTAACCACTAATTGAAAACTTATGAGTTGCTCTAATTAAATTGAATGAGTGGTGCTTGATTCTTTGCCTTTTCTCTCTCCAAGACTAGTCAATGTTACGTTCTCAGAGTAGTAAGCTCAATAATTGGCATAGTTAGAGCAAGAGCCTAGACAGTGCTGCTCTCAAAACTGAGACTGGGTGGGACATGACGTGGTGTTTTGAAATATGTCAAAATGTGAAAGCAAAGGCTGGTACAGGAGAAACAACATGCAGAGAGGGAGGATTAGAACAAAATGGAAATTAGGAACTAGGTAAAGACGGGACAGCCACAAACACCGACAGCTCAGAAAAATTATTCTTGGCTGAAATCAGGCATGAAATCGGGAAACAGGAGGAAACCCAAACCATAAGACTAGACAGGACAGATGGTCCAAAGACTGGGCAGGCAACCAGGAACTGGAGGGACAGGCTCGGCTGTCAGGTGGATAGAATTGAGGCACATGCAACACAAAAGATTTCGATATGAGGTGATTATTTTTGGCTTTGAACTGCTGAGACCCCAGATGACCTAAACCAATATTGGCAGGCAGAAGCCAAGTAAATTGATCAATTTTCCAACCCTATTGATTCAGCTATTGAAGCTACTTTTCTTCTGAAGGATTTTAAGTCTTAAATAATTTTCTATTAAAATTAAGTGGCCAGCCTTTGGGGATTGGGTGACTATAAAGAAGGGTGATACATAAGTGTCAGGATACGGAGTTGTAATAAAACAAGAAAGGGTCACAGTAGGAGTAGTGGAAGGTGAGCAAATTTGTTTACTTCAAATTATGTTTATTAGTAGTCTCAAACTTTTATTTTTCCTAGATCAAGTGTATGTCTCCCAACATTGGATATCCCTGAATTGTTGGGCTTAATTCTTAATGTCTTTCCTATTTAAAAGGTAAACTATTACCCACTGCCCATAGATACTTCCATTAAGAAAAATTTTAAATGTCAACTCCATATATTTACCATTTCAAGTTCTATGATATAATTTTCCACCTTCATCAATTATATAAATTCAAACATAAACAATTTTACTTAAAATGATGGATCCTGATATGAGGAAAACAAAATGTTTGACTATGAAGTTTTCTACCACTTCTAACACTGTATGCTGCAATGATAGTCTGCATTAGGATAAAAAATGCTTGTTTAACTTACTGTATCTGTCATTAGGCAGACAGCTCTTTAAGAGCTGAGGTCTCGAAGAATGGAGCGACCTCTAGGAACCAGCAAGGCATTGACTTAGAAGCTTAGAGTAGAGGAAAGGAAGCTGCATGCATCACATGAGTTTTCCTCCCCTAACTTGTGATGAATTCACTTAAATCATTATTAAGCTCTGGCTACATCCAATATGTGCAGGCACTGTATAAGGTGGCATTGTGAGGGGGCTAAACAGAGAAAATGTTTCTGATGCAAGTTTCCAATTTAAATTTAGTGAGCATATGAACACCTCTAAAGGAATTGACTTCATGGCTTATTAACTAACAAAATTGTTTTAGTGTTGATTAAAAACATGAAAGTATTTAAAATAGATATCTGAAATCACTGTAGATGGGCAATGAAGAAAAACAAAAAATAAAACAAAACTTATCTATGTTGCATCCAGTAAACATGACTTTCACACACCATACACTTCACCCATTTAAAGAATATAATTCAAGTTTTTTAATAAAATTAATTTTATTAATTTAAAAAACTGTAAAATATATATAACAAAATTTGCCATTTTACCCATTTTTTAGAAGTGTACAATTCAGTGGCATTCACTGCATTCACAGTGTTGTGCAACCATTACCATTACCTATTTCTAAAACATTTTCATCAGTAGAAAAGGAAATTCTATAGCCATTAAACAATAAAAACTGTTCTCTTCTTCCAGCCCCTGGTAACCTCTAACTTACTTTATGCCTCTATGAATTTACCTAGTCTAGGTACTTCATATGAGTGGAATCATACAATATTTATCCTTTTGTCTGACTTATTTCACTTAGCATAATGTTTTCAAGGTTAATCCATACTGTAGCATGTATAAGAACTGCAATAATTTTTATGGCTGAATAGTATTCCATTGTATGCATATGCTACATTTTGTTTATTCATTCATCTGATGATGGACACTTGAGATGTTTCCACCTTTTGACTATTGTGAATAATGCCGCTTTGAACATTGGCGTATAAGTATCTGGGCCCCATTTCAACTCCTTTGGGTATATAACTAGGAGTGGAATTGCTGAGTCATATGGTAATTCTATTTTAAGTTATGAGGAGGCACCGAACTGTCTTCCATAGCAGTTGTACCATTTTACATCTCCACAAATAATGTATGCAGGTTTCTATTTCTCCACATCCTCAGCAACACTTGTTATTTTCTATTTTATTATTACTATTATTGCTGTCCCAAAAGGTGTGAAGTGGTATCTAATTATAGATTTGATTCACATTTCCCTAATGACTAATGATGTTGAGCATCTTTTCATATGGTTATTGGCCATTTGTATATCTTCTTTGAAGAAATGTCTATTCAAGTATGCTTATTTTTTTTAATTGGGTTGTCTGTCGATTTGTTGAGTTGTAGGAGTTTTTATATATTCTGTATATTAAACTCTTATCATATATATGATTTCAAATATTCCCATTCTGTAGGCTGTCTTTTCACTTTCTTAAGACCCTTTGATGCATGAAGGTTTTTGATGAAGTCCAATTTATTTTTTTCTTTTGTTTCTTATACTTTTGGTGTCATATATAAGAATGCATTGCCAAATCCCAGGTTATGAAGATTTACTCCTATGATTTCTTCTAAATGTTTTATGGTTTTAGCTCTTATATTGAAGTCTTTGATCTGTTTTGAGTTAATTTTTGTGTGTGGTATGAGGTAGGGGTCCAATTTCATTCCTTTGCATGTAGAAATCCAGTTGTCCCAGCAACACCTGTTGAAGAGACTGTTCTTTCCTTATTGAATGGACTTGTCAAAAATCAACTGGTCATAGATGTATGGGCTTATACTTGGATTCTTAATTATAACCCATTAGTCTCTATGTATATTCATATGCCAATACGATATTGTTTTGTTTGCTGTGGCTTTGTGGTAAGTTTTGAAATCAGGAAGTGTGAGCCCTCCAACTTGATCCTTTAACAAGACTGCTTTGGCTTTTTGGTGCCCTTGCAATTCCATATGAATTTGAGGATCAATTTTCCATTTCTGCAAAAAAGGCTGTTGGAGTTTTAATAGGCACTGTGTTGAATCTGTAGATTGCTTTGCGCAGTATTGACATCGTGACAATATTGTCTTCCTATCCATAAACTCGAAATGTCTTTCCACTTATTTAGGTTTTCTTTAATTTTTTTCAGTAATGCTTTGTAATTTTAAGTGTAGAAATCTTTCACCTCCCTGGTTAAATTTATTCCCAGGTATTTTATCCTTTTAGATGCTATTCTCAAAAGTGATTGCATTCTTAATTTTTTTTTCTGATTGTTTATTGCTGGTATTTAGGAGCACACCTGATTTTTGTGTGTTGATTTTGTATATTGCAACTTTGCTGAATTCATTTATTAGCTCTAGTAGCTTTTTGGTGGATTCTTTGGGATTTTCTGTATATGCATGATCATGTCATTTGTATTAGATTTATTTATTCCTTTCTAATTTGGATGGCTTTTTTTTTTTCTTTTTCTTGTCTAATTGCTCTGGTTAAGGTTTCTTATTGGTAAACACATTTATCTCTAGCTTAGTGGCACTATAAAACCTTCATTAATATAAAAATAAATTGTAATGCTAGTGTATGAGGCAAATTATTATGGCAACATTTGGACAGTTTTGGGTAGAGTCTGATTGTCACTTAATGTGAAACCTTTAGACTGGATAAGTGAATAAACCTTTATCTAGGTTGAAAGAAAAACAAGGTGACAGTGAGCATAGGTGTCACTCTGCATGTTGAAGAATGGCTATCAGGAAGGTTACAAAGAAAGAATGACAAGACAATGCCTGAATTGTTTTTATTGACAAGTCTATACTTCAAAATAAACATCAATTTACACATATTGTAAGTTTATTAATTAATAATTTTAATCAGCTTTTATAATTTGTCTTACTGAGTATGTCTTATTAATTATTAATTTTATTTTCTAAATTAATTGTTGTTTTTGGTTATCAATCAGTGGTTTACTTTCTTTCTGTTAAGAACAGACATGTTTTTCTCCAATTTACTGGTATGTCATTTCGTGTGTCTGAGAAACTACTCACGCTTCTTAGTCAAATCCACCAAACACCTAGTGGTAGTCCCCACTACCATCTCATGGGAGTAAATCTGTCACAATGTATTCATATTTTAAAATAGGCTTAGAAAATGTTCAGATGAGCTCAAAACTTTAGCACAAATTATAAAAGTAAGGTGGTATGCCATTTAAGATGGCCATGCATGATGATTCCTGTTACATCCATGTGGATTGCATTATAAAACTCTACTGTAAAAACCTGTCTACTAAAAAGTATGGAGAACAACACTTTCTGAAATTGGGTAATCCTAAGGCAGCTATCAAGGTGATTTGAAGAAATAAACATGATAATTTATTTACCAAAAGATATTTGCTGTGCATGTGTGTGTGGAGGAATTTGCTCTCATGCTTCCACTAAAGAAATGATTTCTATATTTGTTTCTAAATGCTGAAGAACATTCTAAGATCCAAGAAATAACTGTCCTGAGTTAAGGGCCTGAAGGAAAATGATGTCTGTAATGTGGTGACTCACTCCTTAAGGTGGTGAAATGCTAGAATGCTGATTATGTTATTTATCATCTTTCATGTTTATTTAAATTTATCCAACATTTCTAGGACACATACTATTTATCAAACACTGCGTTAGGTCCTATACTTACAAAGTTGATCATTATTTGTTCCTGCCTGTAGAATTTCTTTTGGAGGGTGGCAGCTTGCTAGATTTCTGTCTCTTAGATTAAATTACATTTATAAAATGCCTATCACAAGTAGATGCCCACTAACAGTCCAGTGCTACTCTTTTACCTTCTTTTCTTATTCTCTCCTTTTGTCATTTATATCTTCTTTTAAACTTCCTACTTGTTTCTCCTGACCCCCAAACTTGGGACCAATGAAAGGACATTGGGATAAAGGAAAAAAATAAGGAAGTGGCAAAATTAGTAATAATACTCACTGTAGTACTTTTAATTTTTTTAAATAAATTTATTTATTTAGAGCTAGCAAGCAATCATCTTGTTCATGCCTTTTTTACAGATGGAGCAAATGAGGTTCTTCCCCCACTAGATTATAAGTCCTCTGGAGGATAAGGACCTTGTCTGGTTTATTCTTCTCTCTATCACAGCACCTAATACAGTACCTAGTGCGGCAGGAATCAACTGAATGTTTATAGAAAGAATACCTTAATGAATGCACATAGTCCGAAGGCTTAATGATGGAAAAAAAGCCACTAACCAGCTCTCTACTCTGTTCTTCCATGCCTACTCCCAGCAATATACATCATCGTACTCAGAGAGAAAAGACATTCATTTTTACTATTGTTACCATGGAGTCACATTTGTATTTAGATTTCTGTTCCACTTAGCCCAAGACTTTAAGTGGGCCAGGAGCCTACTTTTGACCTCTGTCTCTTTCCATTTTTGTTTTTTTTTTTCAGCTGGTTAAGTGCCAGCCCAGAGGAGCAGCCTGGGGGCTTTCCTGAAGATGAGCAGAGTATAATAGAATAGGGATGGTCCTTCTATCTATTTCATTACATGGAAACTGAAAAAGTCATATTATTGGAGAAAAATTAATTTGGTACAAGTAACTCATTTTACAATATTTGAAAAATAAAGGTCTGTGTCCCTTATATCTCATATATATCTCTGAAAAATAAGAGGTATGAAATATCCATGTATAAATCAGGGGTTGATGTGAGTTTTCAGGCTATGAAGTATTTGATTTGTTACTGCTGGGGAAAAATGTTTTCTAACCATAAAAGTACATGTGACATATTTTTTAAAAAAAGGGCCCATCTAAACTATGAAATACAATCATTTCACTGGTGGAAATGGAATTCATTTATTCTGGGAGTCATGCCTATTATATTAAATTTTGCTTAGCCTGATAAATGGTGAATCTGGAGTGTCTCAAAGAAGTAAGTCTCAATTCTACTCTACTCATTTCCACCTATGTCATTTTAAACTCTTCAATTAGGTTTTTCCAAATGTTTCCAGTCCTAAGACTTTCTATGAAGTCTTTCTGAGTGTGCTAATCTTTCACATAAAGGGAAAATACATTATAAAATCCTAACAAAAATAATATATTTCTGGTCCCCACTTTTACTCATATCTGTTTTTAATGTTCATTAAACATATTTCTGTCAAAAAGAGATCTTTTTAGAAATGTTTGTTTCTTAGGGTACTAATAATTTTTTTCTCTGTCTCATTATAAAAATTAATGAGTAATGCTCTAATTTTTGCTTCCTGATTTTAGAACCTATAAAAATGAGTTATTCTTTTTTTTTTGGTTTGTTCATTTTTAACTTGTAGTAATAGGAGGAGATTGGTGCACTGCATTTCCTGTGCAATTATCGGTGCCAAACGATTCACATACATCATCTTTCTTTTCTCAAAACCTTAGACAAGTTTTATTTTACACCTGGTCTCTGACTGTTTCCAATCCAAATTTTAGCCTGTCTGAATAGACTGTTTTTAAGGAGGGGTATCACACATTTTTTAATTTAGACACTACTTTGTCCTTTTTGTAATGAGAACAACTTTATGGCAGTTTGCAAAGATAAGCACAATAGAAGAATATAAACCAAATGAGAAGGGACTTCCCTGGTGGTGCAGTGGTTAAGAATCTGCCTGCCAATGCAGGGGACATGGGTTCAAGCCCTGGTCTGGGAAGATCCCACATGCTGCAGAGCAACTAAGCCCATGCACCACAACTACTGAGCCTGCATTCTAGAGCCCATGCTCTGCAACAAGAGAAGCCACTGCAATGAGAAGCCTGGGTACCGCAACCGAAGAGTAGCCCCCGCTTCCCACAATTAGAGGAAGCCCACACGCAGCAATGAAGACCCAACACAGCCAAAACTAAATAAATTTTTTAAAAAAATGAGAAACAGATAGGAAGTGGAGAAAAGAATTCTTAGAACTGGAAAATAGAGTTGAGCCAGAGGGAAAGAGATGGGGACAGTATATGACATCGGTATGGTAAGAGTCTATTTACTTACTTAATGTAGGATACAAATTTGACTTTAAGATTCTCCAATTAAAATTTAAGCAGGACAAAAGAATCAATCACATAGGTCACACTTTCAAAAAACAAACAAACAAGAAAAAAAAACAGTTGCTTAGAAGCACATCTTCACCAACTCAGGAGATAAGACTTTTATGGTATGCATCCTGTCACCATACTCTAGGCTAAAAAGGTAACAAGTGCCCATAACATTATTTTAGGAAGACCAGCAATGGGTTTCACTAGGTTGTTTCAATAAATATCTTTCAAAATATCAGACTGAGACTATGACAAAGTGTGCCTCAGTAAAACTATCTAGGAGAGGGTGGTAGCAAGAAGGGAGAGGGATTAAATGGAACATTTGAAGCACAACAGTGTGTTAGAGAATTTGATTTGGGGAGCATTTTTTTTTTGGCTGCACTGTGCAGCATGTCGGGTCTTACTTCCCTGACCAGGGATGGAAACCAGCCCTTGGCAGTAAGAGGAAGGAGTCCTAATGACTGGACAGCCAGGGAATTCCCATGAGGGGCATCTTAATATGGTTGTGTTTATCATAAAAAAGCCAGCACCAAGATTACAATTTGTAGTGTGTAATTACAGTGTGGCACATTAAATCTGTTATAAGAATCTATAGATAGTAAAACTGTCACTGTCTGCAGATGACATGATACTTTACATAGAGAATCCTAAAGATGCTACCAGAAAACTACTAGAGCTAATCAATGAATTTGGTAAAGTAGCAGGATACAAAATTAATGCACAGAAAGCTCTTGCATTCCTAAACACTAACGACAAAAAATCTGAAAGAGAAATTAAGGAAACACTTCTGTTTACCATTGCAAGAAAAAGAATAAAACACCTAGGAATAGACCTACCTAAGGAGACAAAAGACCTGTATGCAGAAAACTATAAGACACTGATGAAAGAAATTAAAGATGATACAAACGGATGCAGAGATATACCATGATCTTGGATTGGAAGAATCAACATTGTGAAAATGACTATACTACCCAAAGCAATCAACAAATTCAGTGCAATCCCTATCAAACTACCAATGGCATTTTTCACAGAACTAGAACAAAAAATTTTACAATTTGTAACCTGAATAGCCAAAGCAGTCTTGAGAAAGAAAAACAGAGCTAGAGGAATCAGACTCCCTGACTTCAGACTACACTACAAAGCTATGTAGTCAAGACAATATGGTACTCGCACAAAAATAGAAATATAGATCAATGGAACAGGATAGAAATCCCAGAGATAAACCCATGCACATATGGTCACCTTATCTTTGATAAAGGAGGCAAGAATATACAATGGAGAAAGGACAGCCTCTTCAATAAGTGGTGCTGGGAAAACTGGACAGCTACATGTAAAAGAATGAAATTAGAAATTAGAACACCACCTAACACCATACACAAAAACAAACTCAAAATGGATTAAAGACCTAAATGTAAGGCCAGATACTATAAAACTCTTAGAAGAAAACATAGGCAGAACACTGTATGACATAAATCACAACAAGATCCTTTTTGACCCACCTCCTATAGAAATGGAAATAAAAACAAAAATAAACAAATGGGACCTAATGAAACTTCAAAGCTTTTGCACAGCAAAGGAAACCATAAACAAGACGAAAAGACAACCCTCAGAATAGGAGAAAATATTTGCAAATGAAGTAACTGACAAAGGATTAATCTCCAAAATATACAAGCAGCTCATGCAGCTCAATATCAAAAAAACAAGCAACCCAATCCAAAAATGGGTGGAAGACCTAAATAGACATTTCTCCAAAGAAGATATACAGATTGTCAACAAACACATGAAAGGATGCTCAACATCACTAATCATTAGAGAAATGCAAATCAAATCTACAATGAGGTATCACCTCACACTGGCCAGAATAGCCATCATCAAAAAGTCTACAAACAATAAATGCTGGAGAGGGTGTGGAGAAAATTGAACCCTCTTGCACTGTTGGTGGGAATGTAAATTGATATAGCCACTATGGAGAACAGTATGGAGGTTCCTTAAAAAACTAAATATAGAACTACCATACAACCCAGCAATCCCACTACTGGGCATATACCCTGAGAAAACCATAATTCAAAAAGAGACATGTATCACAATGTTCATAGAAGCACTATTTACAATAGCCAGGGCATGGAAGCAACCTAAACGTCCATCGACAGGTGAATGGATAAAGAAGATGTGTTACATATATACAATGGAATATTACTCAGCCATAAAAAGAAACGAAACTGAGTTATTTGTAGTGAGGTGGATGGACCTAGAGTCTGTCATACAGAGTGAAGTAAGTCAGAAAGAGAAACACAAATACCATATGCTAACACATATATAAGGAATCTAAAAAAAAAAATGGTTCTGATGATCCTAGGGGCAGGACAGGAATAAAGATGCAGACGTAGAGAATGGACTTAAGGACACGGGGAGGGGGACGGGTAAGCTAGGATGAAGTGAGAGAGTAGCATTGACAAATAAACACTACCAAATGTAAAATAGATAGCTAGTGGGAAGCAGCTGCATAGCACAGAGAGATCAGCTCGGTGCTTTGTGACCACCTAGAGGGGTGGGATAGGGAGGGTGGGAGGGAGATGCAAGAGGGAGGGGATATGGGGATATATATATATATACATAGAGCTGATTCACTTTGTTACACAGCAGAAACAAACACAACATTGTAAAGCAATTATACTCCAGTAAAGATGTTAAAAAAAAAAAAAAGACTATTGTACTCACTTTGAATGGTGACAGGTGGTAACTAGACTTATGGTGGAGATCATATTTTAATGTGTAAAAGTATCAAATCAGGTGTGTTTTACACCTGAAACTAATATAATACTGTGTGTCACTTATAATTAAATTAAAAGTTAAAAATAAAAAGGACAGTTAAAAAAAAAGAATCTATAGATAGAATAAAATTGCACATCATAAAGCATTATAAGAAAGAATAAACTGAGTCTATAAATCATCCTTTTCTCATTGAATGTATACTCCTGTAAAATACTGTATTACCTGACCACTGCTAACGAAAAAAGGAAAGACATCATGGGAGTAGTAAACAAAAATATTCACCTATATAATGGTCTCTACCTTTGGCAAGATGATGACATTTTTTTAAAAAAAGAATTACAACATCAATCTGTAACACAGGACAGAAAGAAAGAAAAGAAGCAAGTCAATTTGAAAAAGCAGGGATAATTTAGGGGGGATGTCCATGAGCTCAAGTTTTCATTTCCCAGTCCTTAAGGAAGAAGCTGAACCAAATGTTTTGGGTGAAAAAGTTCAGAAAGAACTGGGCTTGGAAATATAACCAGAAATGCCCCAAAAGGGAGAAGAAAGGATTAATCATCCGGGGTCACAAAACCAAACCACTGGGACACCAAAGTTTGCTAAACTCATTCACATGATACAGCAGCTGCCATATTTTTCTCCTACTCTTTTGAGGCAGGAAATAAATATCACTAACCACAAAACATGTCACTGTTTAATACGATCTTGTTGTGGCAGAGTGCTTACATGGGAACATGCCCAGGAACATGGAAGCAATTAGTATGAATAAAGCTGACCCAGGTTCCTGTAGCTTAACCCTAAGGAGACCCCATGTTGCCAATGGGAGGGCAGTCTCCACTGACTTCTAGCACATGCACAACCACCTAACATGAACCGGACACACAGTGGAACACAGATTTTCAAGATGAAAGGTGCATGTACATGTGTGCACATTGATAAAAGTTTGGAAGAAGACACATCAAAATGGTAACAATCTCTATCTCTGGGTAGTGACATTCAATGTAATTTTTAATTCTTTTCTGGCACTTTGTTGTATTTTCAAATTCTATTCATTAGGCTGCTGTATATCAGAATCTTGGGAGTGGGGTGGTGATTTTACAATTTGGAAAAGATCATGAGGTGTTTCCCCTGCACGAGCTCCTCGCCTCCACCCTGCCCTGGCTCCTTGTAAATCATTTGCCTGAAAGGTAAGATCCCTACCGCAATCTTTCCTGGCTCCTCTCTTTTCAGCATTTCTTCTCAACATCTACCTGCCGTCCCTGCTGCACTTCTTAGGGGTTTTAAGTAGGTCGTAATTCCTGTTTTTGCTCTTAAATACCCTCCTCATTGGCCAGAGCCTTTGCCAGCTCTGGAGCCAGATAAACCGTTTCTCTTCTTTGTACTCCCCTGTGCAGTGTGCATTTTACTATCAGGATATATGGTATTTTTGTTAATTGGAATGAAATATTTTCCCCTGTAAATTGCTCCATATGAAAACTCACTCTAATTTCCTTATTGAATTCCCTTAGACACGTAATCTCTTTGCTTAAAAACCGATTGCAGTATTGAAGTTAATTATCAGTCTTTGTGATTTTCCCTATTAATCACCTAGCGACTGGCTTCTTTCTAAATCTTTTGACAATTTAAAGTTGACAACGCTATGTAAGAATCTGTCTAGAAAAATGAACTTAGTTGCATTTATCTATTTACATTCATGTCTCTCCCACTTGAATGCTAACTTCCTGTGGGCAGAGATAAAATCTTTATTTTCCAATTTATCTCAGAAACGTTACTTGAGTCCCAAACATGTGCCATGTACTCTACTGCAGAGCTACTCAGAGTGTGATGAGTATGTATGGTAATGGTCCTATTCTGTTTATGGTTCCGTGATGAGATAAATACAAAAATTGAGGATAGGTGTTTAGAAATGTTTGTAGCTATTTGACAGAGTAAATTTATGTCTGTTGAGGCTCAGAATAAGAAATTTAGGCTAGTATTTTGTGTGTCTCTTAATTTCACTTTTCCAATACTTCTTACAAAAGCATTGGTATGTGATGGATTGAAAACAAAACAAAGCAAAACACATCCGGTCCTTCATCACACATAGTTTTGCTGGCTCTGTTCTACTAACACTGGGTGTTCAAATATGAGTAAATACACATTTGCCTGGCTAACTTTTTGCTAGCTACCTCTTCTGAAAATATTTTCTCTTCCTTTCTCTTTGAATGAATGTGATACCTCAAAGGCCCACAGTTGGGAAGGGCCAAGTACTATATAACTTTCTTCGATCAGAATGAAATATTTTTTCATGTAAATTGCTCTATATGAAAACACCCTCTCATTCTCTTATTGAATTCCCATAGACACATAATCTGTTTGATTGAAACTGATTGCAATGTTGAAGTTAATTATCAGTCTTCGTGATTCCCCTTGGCAGTCACCTAGCAACTTGCTTCTTTCTAAATCATTTTAGCCAATCTAAAGTTGACAACACGATATGACAATCTATCTAGAAAAACTTACTTATTTCATTATGACTTACAAATACCTACAAATTCCTTTAAATATACCCTATTTTGGATTTATTAATACATTTACTTAAAACTCTCTTTGGTCTATGAATTAGTTCAGCTTATAATACTTAAAATTTGAAATAAAGCAATAAAATTGCATTTTCTTATAGTTATTTTAGAACAACTTATTTTTAAAACATAAAGAGAAATTATAAGTACACAAGCACATGATTAGCATTCTATATAGATTTCTTAAAAATAGTCTATCCCTGTTGTTTCTCAGTAAATTTCCTATCATTTTTCCTTACCTGACCTATGTTTTATTCACACTAACCACACCATTCTCCATTACAGCTTGTGCCTTGACACAAGCTGTTCTGTCTGCGCTTCCTCATTTTCATCTTGGGGATTTCAATCCATGAATTCAGACTTGAGTGATGCAGCATATACTCACTAAATCCTTCCTCAATTTCCCCACCGTATTATTTTCACCTCTGAAAGAGACTTGGCCTCTCTTTTACCTGTGTTTCTCCAGAGCTTTGTAGGAAGCAACTGCATGTGTTTCATATGTGCTTGTTGAAGAATTGACATTATTTGCTTTTCTATATGCTGTCTCCACCAGAGTGTAAATTATCATTTACTTCTATATTCCCAGCGACTAGCACAGTGCCCAGCACATAATAGATGCTTAATAAATTTTTGCCAACAAGTACATAAATGAATCGCTGAGAGTTTCTGATATATGTGTTTCTTTTCACAAAGACAAAAATAAGCTGGTCTTTCAAGTTCTCTTGTCATTCTGTCCTTTGATTCATTAGTGAACTAGAAATTCCAACACAGTAAACAGATTGTTGAACTTGTAAGAGTGTCCCTAAGGATGCTGTTAAGGAGAAATTGTGTGAAACATAATTGAAAGCAGAAAAGAGTCTATCAGGAGGATGGCAAAGCACTTATGAAGAAAAATTATGAAGCTGATCCCATCTTCCCCTCTTTGAAATTCCCTACCCTCTAGTAACATTAATAAAGAACAACATTTAGAATTCTGATTCTCCAGCAAAAGGAACTAAATTTATTTGCTACATGCCATAGCAGAGCTAAATGATTTGCTAATAGCACGCTTTTCTTTACTGCCTGCCTGTCCTTCCTCATTTAAACAGGTTACGTCTTTCAAGGAGCAACTCTGATTTCCTACAACACATTCTTCTACTCTGATTGCTTGGATATGAAGAAACACATGCAACACTGAAATATTTCAGGACTGAAATGCTGTCTTCCTGCTAATGCAAGATTTATAGTGAACAGAGAGAAGACGCTGAAAAGGGCCTTAAATCCTGCCCTGGGGACTATTTCTGCCAAATAGTCACCTGTATTAAAATGGCAAAATAGCTATCTTCAGATCAAATAATTAGAACATGGGGCTATTATATAGTAAAGTGCTCTTTATATTTTTTACACAGAATTTATTTCTTAGACTATTTGGAGTCTGTATCCAATGACAATATATTTGAAACAACTTGGGAGAGTTTGCAGTGACAACACACCCACACGTACACACCAATGAAGCTTGAATTATTCCAGACTTATATTCCTGACACATTGCATGTAAGCTGATTTTGCATAGTCAAATAATATAATAAATGACCAGGGAACTGGTTATTTAAAGAGCTACTACTTATTTAGTAAAAATAGCAAATCATTTTGAAATTCATGTGAAATTTCTAATTTTGTTCATTTGATAAATATGAATATTACTTTAAGAGTTAATCTGTGTACTCACAAAAGAAAGTAGAATGAGAGTAATAATATCCTTATAAATAAAACTGGTAATTAGATTACCAGTTATATTGATTAGATTCGATTGTCAGATGCCAGGCACTGTTTTCAGAAACTTCAGGGTGAAATCTGTCACACATATAGATATCCAAATTAAATGGTATAGTGTGAGGACAATATTGAGAGGAGTGAATATCGTCATTTTTTAAAGTAAATTGAATTTCCTGCCTCCCTGACATGCCTAGGTGTTTTGATGCCCAGTTTCTTCCATAGATTATGAATGTTCATACTTGTAGGTTTTTGGTATTCTCTAATGTCCTTCATTAATATTCTAGGATGTAAGCTTCTGACTATGGGCTGATTTGGTAGCCCATCATGGACCCCAATAATGATTTTGCTAAGGGTACGTGTAGAGCCATACATGTAGGGCTCCTTTGGGATTCCTTTATTTGCTTTCAGCTTCTGTAGAATGGCATGAAGGTCAATCAAGTTAGATTGAAATTCTTCAAGAATACCGAACAATGATATCCTAACTTTAAGAGTCATCTGTGAGTATTCTAGTAGGAATAAATCCTGGAGCATTGAGGCCGAGTAAAATATTTCTTGGAAAATAAAATGTTCATTTGGGCTCAAACATCCTACTGGAAACAGGCTGAGACATTTGATTTAACAGATATTTTCTACGATGAATTTCTAAGGAATATCCATATAAATAGGACAAGGACCCTACCACTAAGAGGCTCACAATCTGTTATGGGAGACATCAAATCAAAAGTCAACGTGACGAGGGAAAAACAAGGCTGAGAACAAAGCGCTTTGGAAGCTCAGAGGTAGGAGTGCTTACTTTTTGTCCAACAAGACTTGGGAAAATTCGCAGATGACACAACTTCTGTGGTTAGCCTTTGCGAAAGTTTTCCCTTTTTATGTGTTATTTTTATGGCAAAGGAAGAAGTAAGCCTAGCACTTCTGAAAATTTGTTCTCGCTTCCTTTAATCAACGAGTTCCTCTTGGCCATCAGAGTCTGGAAAGAGGCAGCTGGTACCACTCATTCGATGTCTTGGGCATAATCAGCCCATAGAGCCTGAATTCCAAGACTTCGATGTATTACTGCAAATCTACAGATCCTAGCCATCTTATTTTTCATCTGCCCTACATGTTACTTATGAAATGCACACTGTGTGTTAGGCAAGGAGCAGAGTAAACAGACACTGCTGTCTCTGCTTCCCAGAGATTTTATCGGTGGATAGAATTATAACCGAGTCCCAGATATTGCTGTTTTCAACCATCAGTCAGTTGCGTGGTCAAGACCACCATACAGAAAGATTTGCCAAGTGTCTGGTTTAATATCGTAAGTTAGATACTTTAAAATTTTTTAAAAATAAGCATTAACTCTCTCAGAATGCAAAGATAAAGGTAGGACACTACTCAGTCAGGTAAAAGGCACTCTAATAGCTGAAAGGCTTAATGCAGTTACATTACAACCAGGGAATACTCAGGGCCCAAAGGACCAAACTCTGAAGTCTATTTAAAGATAAGTAAATAAATAAAAAGAATAGTAAACATAATATATAGTCATGCCCTAAATTGTGGAGGTGGCCTATATACATACATGACACACATTTGGGAAAAATTTAGTTCAACTTCCTCATTTTATGTATAAGAAAATACAGAATGTCAAAATAGTTTTCTTCCCTGTTGCCCAACCTGTTTTTCTTCCTGGATTTTTGGATCTCTGTTAGTGGCATTACCAACTGTGCAGTTGCCTAGACATGACATCCTCGGATCAACTTTGACCCCTGCTTTTTCCTCACCTCCTATGTTAGGTCAGTCACCACTGCTCAAGTTCAAGTTCTCACTGTCTCTCATCTAACCTCTCAAACAGGCTTATGTCCTCTAGACTGCAGATTGCTCTCTTAATCTTTTCCTAATCTGTTCTCATGCTCTGCATTCTTTTTTTAACCATAGATATGATCTTGTCATTCTTCTTACATTCTTAAAACACTTCTTGTCATTCTTAAAACACTTCCCTGGCTTGCATCAGTTAAAGCCCTAGCAGGAAATAGCTGACATACTCAAACTGGGAAATTTGAGGAGCGTTTGATCAAGTGACAGTTTGCAAAGGTTTGGCCAGAATACAAAGAAACCAGTAGCAATGGTGCAGTAGGCTGGGCCAATGACATCATGCCTGTTACCACCCTAGGCTGGAAGGAGGCAGACTGAGAAGGGTACAGCTGTGGAATGCATAGGGGCTCCTCATGGACCTGTCACTGCCAGCAGCCACCTGGAACCATGCTGCAGGCAGGAGCCAGGGTTATGAATACCCAGCCCCCTCTCTCCTTCCTCCCTCAAGGTGCTCCACTTTGGCCAAACATATTATAAATTCAGATGAATATAAATTCAGCCCGTTAATGCAGTGCATAGAGGTCAGGTCTCCAGATCCACCTTCTACCCTCTCCATCCTGTTTGGTGAAGTGTAGAGGGTGGACTTGGGGGGACAGACAGAAGATAGCCAGCACTCAGCCCAATTTTTTAAAATAAGTTGAAATCTCCTTAAAATAGGCATTCAGAACATTTAACCACCTCTCTACCATATCCTTTTCTAAGTGTAATCTAATTTGTTCTCCCACCCCCATTCTATAGCTATGTCAGCCAATTTGAAAACCATAAGTTTCCACATTCTCTTTTATTTTCAGGAACCCTCTTTCTTCATCTCTGCCTGGCTTCTCCATCCTTCAAGTCTTTATACAATTGCTACCTTCCCTTTGCAGCCCTCTTCATCCATCTGAATTGCTGGCTCCCCAGAATATATCACCTCTATGTGATATGCCAAGGCTTGCCCCGGTGCACTACTCACTCCACTCTGAATAAGAGGAGTTCTGACTTCATGAAATTCCCGGCCACAGGGTAGGGAATGGGACTCTTCTGGGAGGAGCAGAGATGTGATCAGTTTGGGACAAAGACTCTTTTTCCTTTGAGGCCTCTTTTATGGGCCTGTTCTACCATTTCAGGATTAAAAAAACAAACAAAGGTGAGGATGAAGGGAAAACTATAAAAGAATAGGCTGCATAAGATTCTTATTTAAAAACAAAAAAGAGAAGAAAAGGAAGGAGGAAGAGGAGAAATCATCATTATCACACATGGTCCAATCCCATTTTTAAGGGGAAGATTTCGAAACCCTGCTCTCCATTTGGCTTTTCTAGCTCAAAGTAAACATTTAGCAGGGTTTGGCGGAGTATGGCCAATGTATGCACAAAGGACTGAGACTGGGGAGTTCGGTTCGTGGATCTTAACAGCTGTACTTCTTGAGGGCAAATGCACATGTGGAGAGAGCAAATGTTCGCAAGCGTTATGAGACGACCTTGGTCATTGCCGCTAGTGGAATTCCAGTTTGCTAAGACTAAGTATTCATTTCAGGGACCAAGGACAGGCTCACTAGTGACATTCTAGCTGCAAGAGCAGCTGAATGCCTTGAGGCAGAGAGTAAGTAAGGTTTTGATTTTGACTAAGAATAAATACCCATCGCTGGGTCCAGGTTAGGTCTATGCCAGGATCTCACACTGGAAGAGAAGCAAAACTTCTCCCTCCAAAGAGCCACATTATCATACAGGGTGTCAGCAGTGGGAAAGGGTCTGGGAGAAAGAATAATATTATAGAGATAGATATTTTATTTGGAAGTCAGGGCCACTTATTCATAAATCTCAAACAAGAACACCTGTAATCCTCATGGGCAGCTGGTATAGCTTTTGGAATCCTAATAACCTTCTTTCTTATCAGAAATATAAACAACAGTCATTCTTTTGATCCTTCTTTCCTTCCATTTTACCCCCAAAGTATTTTGTTTTACATTTCTACCATTATACATGCCATAGTCAAATACATATTATAATGGAGTTATGAGTCAGAAAGCATATAAGATGATAATCTTATATACCTTTGAGCTTTCTCAAGACTAGCACATGTTTGTGGCATTGAATAATGAGGCATTCCCAAGATCACATTCAGGTCTTATAATTTCCTAATCAGCAATCTTTTTACTGTTGCACATACATACAATCCTATGAAATTATTTAGAAAATTTTTAGAAAAGACATAGACATATCTTATTTCTCAGCATAACTGAATGAAATAGGTTTATTAATTTTTAACTTTGGTTAGTGTATTTATTAAATTAACACAATTCTTTAGGAGTAAGTGCCACAATGCAGCATAATAAACAGCAACTTATTGCATATTTTCCCCCAGGCAAAGATGATATAATCCAAAATAGGAAAGCTGTGGGTGTTATGTGGCTTCAGCAAATTAAGAATAAATAGTCCACTATTTATTTTGTATCCTTTAATCTAGAT
The DNA here is from genome assembly GCF_949987535.1 of Balaenoptera acutorostrata. Lineage (NCBI taxonomy): Eukaryota > Metazoa > Chordata > Mammalia > Artiodactyla > Balaenopteridae > Balaenoptera > Balaenoptera acutorostrata. Next base: position 15,709,886 of record NC_080066.1, read on the forward strand.
TTCTAGGTGTAGGCTGGATTGTCACATCTACTTTGTATGAACCACAAACAGCTCTAGAAGGCAGCTACATTTGTTGCTTCCTCTAAAGTGTCATGAGTAAAAATCTGGTGGATTTTGGACCATGGGGACAGGTGTAGTGGATACCTTTCAGAGACCTTTTATGATGACCCCACCCACCCACCCAGCAGCCACGTTTGTACTATTGATCCTGCCCCATAGCTCACCCACAGTTGATTTGACCAGAAATGGGATCTTGACCCAAGTGGGCTAATCAGAGGGTTATCCTTTGGAATATGGAACGGAGACATAAAAACAAAGATATAGTCTCTCCACAGATCTGGGGACATAATGAGTAACAAACATCCATTCTCTAGTCCACACCTTTTTCTTATATAGACAGAGAGAAAAGGAAGTATGTCTTCAGAGAGAGAACCAACAAGAATGAAGCAAAAAGCAGCAGAGATGAGAGGCAGATGAAGAATACTGCTGGGTCCAGGGCTTCCTGAGGTCTAATCTCTTTATTCCTACCCTTGTGCTCTGGAAGACATGTGCATTGTTACACTAAATTCTTTATTTTGATTAAGGTGCTTGAGATGCTTTCTTCCCCTGCAATCAGAGTGTCCTCACTAATACATTCAATGGCAAGTAGCTAACAGAAAGGTCAGAGAATGTATAATGAAATCCAAGAACTGCATCTCTAAAAACAACTTTAAGAGTCTCGTTGCTGTGCTTAGCATTGTCTGAGCATGCAGTGCTCCATCCTATGTTTTTAAGAAATTAATATAAAAATGTTTCTTTCAAGTTACTGAAGGGCCTCTTATGCTACAGATTCTTTTTATAAAATCTAATGAAAAATCTTAAGGTTAAGGTTTATTTAGAGAGGATGATGAATTTCCTGCTTACATTAATTCCTGCCTATCTCAAAGTTTTGGTATTATTTTCAAGGTGAGTCATTGTTATCATTTAGCCATCTCTTGGCCAAGCATTCTAACTTGCTTTAGGGCTTAAAAGATTTCATGCAAAAAGACATTTTTTAAAAGTTAATGTGCAACATTTTAATTTAAAAGTAATTAGTAGACAGGAGCAATGTTTTTGGTGATGGTCAGAAGTATGGATAATGTTCAATAAAGTATAGATAGCCTTCAATGGGCGTGTATTGGGTATCAGTTATGCATACAATGCTAGAAACTGGGGATGTAAAGATAAGAACTGGTTAATATGGAAATAGTTTAGTAGTAACACTACATAATGGAGCTATAACTGTCTTCTTTAGGATAACATGCTGACAACTCAGTGACTGACCCTGAAGGGATGCCAGGATATTTTTGCTTAATATCAAAAATACATGAGTTTGTATAGCTCTGCCAGGCAGAGGGTGTGAAAAGCCATGCACTTTGGGGAAATGGTGAGACTTTTCCCAAGGCTAGGGTGTATGTGGAGGGTGCAGATGGTGGAAAATTAAACTTGGTGCAGTGGTCTTTGAACCCTGCCACTTGAGTTTTCCCTAAAATAATTTAGAAAAATATGCATCTCCTTTTACATTTTCATGTTAATATCTAAAATTTTTATGATAAGTTTAGTGGTTGCAAAGAATATAATTTCTGAAATATTTTATATTGGGTACTTTAAAATTATGGAATTTGTCTGCCATCTCATCTAAATGACAAAGCCAGTCCTGCTAACTATCCAATCAACCAAATCAAACTTAATTTTCAGAAAAAGACTGACTTCATTGTTAAACTCGGATGCATATGTTAAAATGTGTCCCAGGGAATCTAACAGAAAATGGTACAAATGGACTTATTTAGAAAACAGAAACAGACTCACAGACATAGAAAATAAAGCAAAGGGGAAAGGGTGGGGGGAAGGGATAAATTAGGAGTTTGGGGTTAACAGATACACACTAGTGTATTTAAAATACTGTACTGTACAGTTTGGCACAGGGAACTATATTTGATACCTTGTAAAAACCTATAATGGAAAGTAATCTGAAAAAGAATATGTGTAATACGCACATATAACTGAATCACTTTGCTGTACACCAGAAACTAACACAACATTGTAAAACAATATACCTCAATTAAAAAGAAATCATGATTTCAAAATCTAAGTGGGAAAGGAGAGAAAGAGGAAGAGAGACAGAGAAAGATTGGGAAACTGAGAAGATAAATTTGGCAAAGATTCATCTCCTGTTCCCCTTTCAATATTGCTTATCTCAAATCTCTGTTGCTACAGGAATCTCTTTTTGGTAAGTTTCAGGATAAGTGTAAGGTAATGAGGACATCTGGGAGAGAAGAAACAAGAGAGGCAATGCCCTGGGGCCAAATGCACCTTTCTTAGTCAGAAGAGAACCTCTGAAGTTTGAGCATCTGTAAATTGACTCCCCTGAAACTGTTTGTGCCACAAATCCTTGAGAAGTCTCTGAGGCCTCAGGGTAAGCCTCCCCCAGTCCAAAGGACTGGCAGAGGGATGGTGGTAGCTCTGGGTTGGGTCTTCCCCACCTTTGGGCCGAGGCAGGTCCAAAGTAGGAACTTCCTCACTGTGGCCTCTGGGGCAGGGTGTGCAGTGAACAATTCAGGAGATCACTTACAAGAGAAATACAAATATCACTGTCTGGAGTGATATTTGTTTGGGGGAGTTATAGGGAATAAAAGCACTGTCTTGAGATTTTGGAAATCAGAAGAGAAGGTACTTGTGAGAGAGAAGAGGGGAGGGTGGTAACTCAGCAGTGAGGAGCAAAGAGGAAGAGAAAGTGTAAACTTACAGAAGAATGACAGAAATGGAAGAGAGAAAGGAGAGGCGGCTCTGTCAGGCTGGGCTGTGCTGCCACCAGTGTTCGCCTGAGAGGTCTCTCCATAGCCCTGACAATACAGGCTGTCCAATAGGAATCTGGAGAAGGTGTGAAATTTAGGGTTGTTTCTGAGGACTCCCACTGGTTGTATTAATATGACAGCTTATTTATATACTGCAATGATTAATTTTATGTGTCTACTTGGCTAGGCTATGGAGCTCAGTTGTTTGCTCAAACACTAGTCTAGATGTTGCTGAGAAGGAATTTGCAGATGTGATTAGCATTTACAGTCAGCAAACTTTAAGCAGATTACCCTCCGTAATGTGGGTGGGCCTCATTCACTTATTTGAAGGCTGTATGAGAAAAGACTGAGATTTCTTGAAGAAGAAAGAATTCTGCCTCAAGACTGCAGCAGAAAATCCTACCTGTGTTTCCAGTCTGATAGCTTGTCTGGCAGATTTCGGACTCAAGCCTGCACCATCAACTCTTACTTGAATTTCCAGCTTGCAGGCCTGTCCTGCACGTTTCAGGCTTGCCAGTCCCCACTATTACAGGAGCAAATTCCTTGAAATAAATCCCTCTCTCTTAATATATTACATTATTAATTTTCTTATTAATACAATTAAAATATTAATTATTTCATTAATATTAATAAATATAATTTATGTAACTAATATTACATAAATGTAATATATGAATATGTTATTCTTTATATAGAGATATATGTTAATTTGAGATATCTTTATATATTATATACTGATATATTTAAACATGATAAGACTATATAGTAATATAACAATAGTTATATAATAATTACCAATGTATTAATGATATATATTGTATAATATATTATGTTTATACATTAAGTATATATTATGTATTTGATATTTAAAGATATATATATACACAGAGAGAAAGAGAAAAACAATAGGCTATCTAACCAGCTAGCTAGCTTTCTATCTATCTGTCTTATCTTTCTGTTTCTCTGGAGAATGCTGACTAATACATGTATTTCCTAGCACAAAACCAGTATTTCACATAGTAGCTTTGTTTCTGTTTTTCCCCACTACGTTAAGTCCAGACTGATTTTCATTCATGTTTGTATCCACACTGTCTGACATATTTTAGGCACATAAGAAAGCACTAAAAAATTAATAGGGGACTTCCCTGGTGGCGCAGTGGTTAAGAATCCGCCTGCTAATGCAGGGGACACGGGTTCAATCCCTGGTCCTGGAAGATCCCATGTGCCATGGCACAACTAAGCCCAGTGTGCCACAACTACTGAGCCTGCGCTCTAGAGCCCGCGAGCCACAACTACTGAGTCTGTGTGCCACAACTACTGAGCCTGCGCTCTAGAGCCCACGAGCCACAACTACTGAGCCCACGCACAGCAACTACTGAAGCCAGCGCATTCTAGGGCCCGTGCTCCACAACAAGAGAAGCCACCGCAATGAGAAGCCCACGTACCACAACAAAGAGTAGCCACCGCTCAGCACAACTAGAGAAAGCCCGTGTGCAGCAACGAAGACCCAACGTAGACACAAATAAATTAAAAAAAAAAAAAGAATTAATAGATGAGTAAGATATTCTTAATAGTAATGGATTAAAATGTTGTATTTTTTTTCTAACGAACACTATAATTCTATAATAAATTTGCCTTAATTGATGATATCAAGATTGGTGTCTGCTAATTAACATGACTGCAGACTGGACATCTGAGGAGAATTCAAGTGGGAGCACATACAAGTTGGCACCAACGAAAATGCAGTTATCCAGTGCTCTGTGACACAGAGATCTGCAGCAAATCTAAATCTCTGACCACAAACTCAGGTGTGCAAGAGATGATGCATTTAAAGGAGGCAAGGACATACAATGGAGAAAAAACAGCCTCTTCAATAAGTGGTGCTGGGAAAACTGGACAGCTACATGTAAAAGAATGAAATTAGAACACTACCTAACACCATACATAAAAATAAACTCCAAATGGATTAAAGACCTAAATGTAAGACCAGACACTATAAAACTCTTAGAGGAAAACATAGGAAAAACACTCTTTGACATAAACCACAGCAAGATCTTTTTTGACCCACCTCCTAGAGTAATGAAAATAAAAACAAAAATAAACAAATGGGACCTAATGAAACTTCAAAGCTTTTGCACAGAAAAGGAAACCATAAACAAGATGAAAAGACAACCCTCAGAATGGGAGAAAATATCTGCAAATGAAACAATGGACAAAGGATTAATCTCCAAAATATACAAAGAGCTCATGGAGCGCAATATCAAAAAAACAGTTCAACTAAAAAATGGGCAGAAGACCTAAATAGATATTTCACCAAAGAAGACATACAGATGGCCAACATGCACATGAAAAGATGCTCAACATCACTAATTAGTAGAGAAATGCAAATCAAAACTACAGTGAGGTATCACCTCACACCAGTCAGAATGGCCATTACCAAAAAATCTAGAAACCATAAATACTGGAAAGGGTGTGGTGAAAAAGGATCCCTCCTGCACTGTTGGTGGGAATGTAAATTGATACAACCACTATGGAGGTTCCTTAAAAAACTAAAAATAGAACTACCATATGACCCAGCAATCCCACTACTGGGCATATACCCTGAGAAAACCATAATTCAAAAAGAGTCATGTACCACAATGTTCATTGCAACACTATTTACAATAGCCAGGACATGGAAGCAACCTAAGTGTCCATCGACAGATGAATGGATAAAGAAGATGTGGCACATATATACAATGGAATATTACTCAGCCATAAAAAGAAGTGAAATTGAGTTATTTGTAGTGAGGTGGATGGACCTAGAGTCTGCAATAGAGTGAAGTAAGTCACAAAGAGAAAAACAAATACCGTATGCTAACACATGTATATGGAATCTAAAAAAAAAAAAAAATGGTACTGATGAACCTAGGGGCAGGACAGGAATAAAGACACAGATGTAGAGAATGGACTTGAGGACATGGAGGGGGGGAAGGGTAAGCTGGGACGAAGTGAGAGAGTAGCATTGACATATATACACTACCAAATGTAAAATAGATAGCTAGTGGGAAGCAGCAGCATAGCACAGGGAGATCAGCTCGGTGCTTTGCAATGACCTAGAGACGTGGGATAGGGAGGGTGGGAGGGAGGCTCAAGAGGGAGGGGATATGGGGATATATGTATGCATATGGCTGATTCATTTTGTTGTACAACAGAAACTAACACAGTATTGTGAAGCATTTATACTCCAATAAAGATCCATTAAAAAATTTCATTAAATCTTATTCTTAGCCCTTACCTTGTTCAGTTTATGGGAAAGTCAATCGCTTTCATTATTGGGGTGATGTGTTTCCCATACAGGTGATGGGAAGATGGGTATTGGGTAGGAAGCCCCAGGGTCCTGAAGGGCACTGTAGGTTGTGAGGTCTTAGTTATGCATGAGCCCAGCCCACAGAGGTCCTCCAGGTGCAGCAGCTCTTGGCCTCTGTTCTGTATGTTGGCTAGAACATGGGAGTCTTGGTCTGGAACACCGGTGCTTAGAGCCAGCCTCCCTAAGCATGTCAAGAAAGGATCCCTTTGGCAGTTCTGCTGCCTTTCCCAGGCACTACCAGAAAGTGGGACATCCATCGCCTCATGCCTTTTTAATTTGGGGAGAATGTCGGATTCAGTTTTCTGGTGTCATCAAAAATGTTCCTAACATAATTGGAAAAGTAAACTTAATGCTTTTTATTTAAAACAAGAGTGATTATCATTAAGTAGCTCTTGCTTTCTACCCAGAAAAATAAATCCATAAAGTGTGGAAAACTAAAGTTACCAGTATGTAATATGGGGTGAAAGGAAAATATAGCAAATGAAATGTTTCAGAAAATTGGTCTGCCACAGCAATCAAAGGCATCACTTACCTTACTGGTACTTTTCTCTTGGCAAGAAAACACAAGACCGCTACTATTATATGAGTCGTCAGGAAAGCTAATCCAATACCCAGGAGGGTCCATATATCTGGAATTTCAAACCAATGAAAAATGTAAATATTCAGTGGAAAATATTAGAGACTCCAAAACTCAAGTGACTGTGGTCACAATGTAACCTACTGTTCTGAGTGTCCGTGAAATCAGCAATGGGAGGGTTAACCTTGATATGGCAACGATTTCCCTTCCATCCTTGTCCACATCTGGAAATGAGATAAAATGTAATAGTTGGCAAAAAAAGAAGTGGAAACATATTTTAGCAGTATTGTCATGGAATAAAATGATGAATGTCAATAAACAGTGAGATACCAGGAATGTGGGTAACTTTGATACGAAACCAAAAATGTTAAACCAAAGCAAAAAGATAATTAAATTGTATTCTTACATTATTGTATAAGATGATTTTTTTTAAAAATATTTATTCCCTTCTTAACTTTATCTGTAAGGTGGGGACTTGATTTCTTTATCTATAAGGTGAGAACAAGGCTAATTTCTTGTTTTCAAAAATTGACTTCACTTTTCACCAGTGTCAAATATTACTTTACTTTTTCATTTGTCTCAAACTCAAAAGCTAGCACATTTTTCAACAGTGAATGGATTTCAGTTCTTTCAGATACCAATAGAGAATATTCAAATTATAGATTAACATAAATATAAATCAGTATTTTTATTTCTCGTTACAAGGGGATGATCCTTCAAGTTCATAGATTTGGAATCAGGTTAAGGATCAAATTGAATATACCATCAGTCCTAGAGGATTTCACTACCTCTGCTATATTTAGGGACATACGTGATGAAACTTGTAACACTAGGGACATCTCCTCTGATATGGATGGCCTTCAGAAAGTTCAGAATTGGAGACTAGCTTGTGCAAAGGGAGACGAGGTTTATTTCTAAGCAGTGAATGTGTCAGAATTTCTCTGGTGGAATGTGTTTGCATATGAGTGTGAAAGCTTATGTATATATTCTTGTTTACCAAAAATATCAGGATACAAATTAAGAAAGGTTTGGTTGAATTTCCTGCCAAATTCATGGTACATGCTATAAAATAGGATTAAAAACTAGCTTTTGAATGTGTGTGCTTAAAAGTGGTGTGTTAGAAGCAATGCTTCTTCAGCACACAGTTAATTTTTTTTTTCTCAGTCTCTCTTTTGAATTTGAAAATCTGAATGACCAATAGCAATTTCTTCAAAAAAGCAATAGCTTGTCTAAATATAAAAAGCTTAGTGGTTCAAGGAGGCCCATAAGAATGCCTTCTTTCCTTCGTAAATACTCTTTAAAAAGTAGAAATTTAAGATAATTTGATTGTTTTTGATGTCTCTGACATTCAAATTAAAATAAATTAGAATGTTTAAGATTGGAGTATTTGTTTTTTATTCTCATAAACCTTAATATGTATTCCTTATCAGTTCTTAGGTTGGCAATATGAATCTGCATGTAAGTCCTTCACATTTTGCCTGGACTCCCTTAAAATCTTCCTGAATGGGGTGGGTCCTCAATGCTTGTCTTGGAACACGGAGACATGCAGTGATGGTATGCTAGAATTGGCACACTGAAGTTCCTTTCGCTTTGACCAATGGCAGTGAAAGGAGTTTCTCTGGTCCCATCTCCCTGAGGACTGTAAGCTAGAAGTGAAAACTGAGCATCCTGTCTGCTCTACAGTTTGGCGGACTCATCTCCTCCAAGGTGATCACAGATCTCTATTAAAGATCATTGAGACGTTTTAAAAAGAAAAGGCTAGTCATCTTCTCTATTACTTTTCACAGGCAATCTGGGTAGGGAAGCGTAGACATTTCACTCAACTATTTATTTCTCCTTAGCAAATCAGCAATATTAGCATACCAAAGGAAAAATAAGAGACTGACTTTTCCTGAAGAGATAATGCAAAGATTGTTGTTTTTAGTAGTAGCGTGTTGGGTAATATTATAGTTGTTGGGGGTGAAGGGCGAAGGCTCTTGTGGGGAGAAATCAGATAGGGTAAGTGGATGAGATATTGGGAAGAACTGGGTGTGCTTTGGCTAAGTGGACGCCAGCCAACCAGAGCAGACCAGTCCCAGTGGCCATTCCAGCCACAGCTGTGGGAAAGCTGGGTGGCTGTTAGAGTCCGGTGGGCGTGGGGAGTGCTGCATAATTGGTGCCAAGAGTGAGGTCCCTAAAAGAATGGGGCAATGAGATTCACCTTATTTGCTTGACAATTAAGGACTAGATAGCGCTTTTTAGGTAATGTTTTAGCTATTTTATGATTAAACAAGATCAAATGCAGTGGTGATTCCACCTCTTGTGTAATCCAAAAGGATCCATAAGGACAATAAACATTTTATAATATTTGTGCTAAAGACTAGGATACCTCAGTCTAAATTAGAATGCATGTTCATTTTGTTTTAATGTCAGGAAAAAAGAAATGTTAGATGTGATGAAATTATTTTGGAGGTCTTTTTCATAATGAGTCATAAGAATCGGTTTAATGAAAAAAAATTAACTGATAGCTTGACAAAAGGGAAGAAAATGACTTGTTTTTATTCAGAAAGCACCCATAAGAGAAAGCTTTTAAGGAAAATTTGATTTATTCTGAGCTAATCTGAGGCTGTGTGTTTTATCACTTATTTCATATACCTGATGAGTGTAAGTCTAACACTGGAGAATTTCAGCCTTATTTTTAGAATGATGGAAGTTCACACTACCACTTAATTATCCCCCAGATTCATTTAACCACCCACGCTCCTTCCCTTCCCTCCACCAAATCATAAGCATTTCTATGGTTTGGTTGGGATGGAAGCACAACCTGACCTCTAGAGTTAATCTCATTTTCCTTGGTGTAGCCTTTTGCCTCAGGACCCTGTCCAATGCATTCCTAATCAACAGTGATTGGTTCATAGAGAGACATGGACGTAAGTTTGTCCAGTAAGAATTTTGTCACCAGTGGGTACATGTTGATGGATATTTGTGGTAAGAAATATCCTCTGCCCAACTCTGATGTGAAAAAGGAAGAGTATAGCCCTGTGAAGCTACCATTTTGTTACAAAAGCAAGCCTGAGGATAAAACAAACAGGAAGACAGAGCCTAGGAAATCATGGAGAAATGGAGGAACAAACTTAATGGCATTGAAAACTTTTCAATCCATTCCTGTTTCAAGCCTGCTCTGGGTTTAGACTTTTTAGATACATGAGTCAATAAATTCTTTAATTGTCTGAGCCAGTTTGAGTTTGGTCTTCTATTACGAGCACACACACAAAACCAGTTTTCCTACTCTTTCATTTTGATCCCTGAAGTTCTCCTCATTAAATCAATAATCCTTTATTCAAAAAATATTTATTGAATGTCTACTATGTACAAGGTGGTCTGCTAGATATAAAAAGGATGGGCAAGACATGCTTGAGAATTTGTAGGAGCATAAACTTGGGAGATAAAAAACACATTTAAAAATAAGTAAGAGACAAAGCAGAAAATAAAATATATGAAGTATAAGAAAGGTAAAGAAAAGTGCTAAAGAAGAAGATGAAAAAAATAGCTTCAAGAATCTATTTTTCCAGAGCCAGAAAGTGAAAAAATGTGTAGTCTCAACTAGACATGAACGGAACAGGTGATATATTAAGTTATATTTATTCCAAAGCATTATAAATTTATGTATGTATTATATAACAATGTTTCAGAGAAAAATGGTCATCTAAGTATATAGAAATCATCTATGACTGATGGGATCTCGAGAGGTATGTTTGAATTATGTTCAGATTATTAATGGGATGCTAAACTAACCTCTGGATTTCCCAATTCTTTACTGCAGTATATTTTTTTAGCCATACTTACTCTAATTTTATAGTTTTTTATGTCTGTAGAAGGAAAATCCCTTCATAAGGAGCATGCATTTTGAATCTAGTCCAGATTAGATTTATCATTTAGCATTAGAGCAGTAGACTTGTTTTTCTTTTTATTAGGCATGTTTACAGCAACACATTATGATTATTAAAATCATGAATATCATTTTTTGTTTATAGAAACCAATATCATCCTACAATGACATTCATGCCTCAGAAAACTACAATATACTAAGCCCCATAGAGATTGAATTGAACACCTGCTGTGTGCTAAACAATATTCTAAATGCTTTAATGTATTACTTGTGAAACACTAATGTTACAAGATACGAGTTATTTCCCCATTTCATAGTTGAGGAAATAAAGGCCCAGAGTGGTTGAGCAGTAAGTCACCAGAGGTACACTCTGAACTAGACTTTAAACTACATCTCTGGCTCTCGTGTTATGCTCTGTTCACTACACGGTTTTGCTTCCTATGGTCTTCCTGAAGTTGGAATATAGTTGTTTATAATAGCAGTCAACTTCGCAATTTTTGTCTGTTAGGAGAGAAACAGTGGGGATATTCCTGAGCCTCATGGTCTGAAAACTCCCATTTATCACATTAAGCTTTACCTTGGAAACATCTAGGTGTAGGGGAGGCAGATGTAGAGCTGGGAAAAGAGTAAGTAATGAGAGTCAGGGCACCTGGATTTCAGGCTAGACTCTGCCACTTTCTAGCTATGTGGCTTTAGGAGAGTCAAATCACTTCAGTTTCCTATTTATAAACAGTAAGAATTACAACTTACCTAACAAGATGTGTAGGAGAATTAAATAAAACAATGCATGTGAAAGTACATTGTTAACTGTAAAGTGTTATCTGTGTCAGGCTCTTTGATACCCAGCCTTTTGCTTTCTGGTGTAAATCATGCTCCTGACCATTCCCTGCCCTAACATACTGGCCCTCCAGGGAGCTGGCATCTGACAACTGCCCTGTCTCCATCCCTGCCTGAGCATCAGTAAGACTTAGGGAGCAGTGAAAAGACATTGCCACAGCTTCTGTTTTCATGACTTATTAATTATGCCATTTAAAAAGCATTTTTACATCTGAATATGCCTGGAGGTTCTTGAGCCAGTTATACAGGGAGGGGAAGGAAAAGCAGGTGTTTAGGATGCTCGCTGCTTGTGATGAACATTTCCTCCCCCCACCCCGCCCCGCCCCATCCTCTGTGGTTTCTACCCGTCGGAAGTACTCCAAGGGGGGAGAAAGTAGTGCCGTCCCAACTTTGCATGAAAGCATCAGCTCAGACCGAGTGCTTTCTGCTCCCTAGGCTGAGCCTGTGCCAGCAGAAGGGGAGTGGGACAACTGAGGTAGCCCCTAAAGGGCCAGCCTTGTTGTCATGGATGAATTCATTTTAACAGAAAACAAGAAAGCAGGAGAAGCCACTAAATAATCTCTGAGTCACAAAGCACTGAAATTCCACATTGAGTACCAGTGATTAATTTGCTTGGACTAATTTCCTCCTTGACTAATTAGCTGCAGCATATTTTATAACATTTGGAAGTATTAGGTAGAGCCCTCTTGAAAGAGAAAGATAAACTTCCCACTCTATCCATGCATAAGGGCCTGTTTTCTTAACACAAACAGGAGAAAGGGAGAAATAAAATGTGATTAGACTCTTTCAGCCAGAGCCAACACCCTAATCTTTCCTAACTTCTAACAGGTCTTCTGCTACTAGTAGGTAATAAGTGAGGAGTTATAATAAAATAACAACTTATTGCTGGGTGTGCTTGGGAACACCCATTCATTACTAACACCTGTAACAAAAAGATCTCCCATCCTTTCTGTCATTTGTGTGCAGGTCCCAGTTCATCTGTCTCATTGCCAGGAAAAACAAATGAGGAGCTACACATTTTCTAAGAATGTGTTCATGGGTTAATTTGGTGGGAACCAGCAGAGGGTTTACTCTGTCCTTTTTAAACTACTTGAATTGTTCAAATAAGTGTAAAGTAACAAAAGACAAATTTTATTTGTCAGTTATTTCATAGCATGTTGATATTTGAATATTTAACTTTGGATTTTAATTAGCTGACCTGATCCAATACTTTTTACTGATTCAGGATAATGGGGAGAACACATTGGATTTTAATTAGCTGACCTGATCCAGTACTTTTTACTGATTCAGGATAATGGGGAGAACACATTGGATTTTAATTAGCTGACCTGATCCAGTACTTTTTACTGATTCAGGATAATGGGGAGAACACATTGGATTTTAATTAGCTGACCTGATCCAATACTTTTTACTGATTCAGGATAATGGGGAGAACACACTGGATTGCATTTTTCCTAACAATTATGAAACCCTTTAAAGGGAATCTTAATCTTATTTTGAAATATGACATTCCAAGCATCAGAAAGAGATAAGAATTTTATGTTTAAAAAAAAAAGATGTATAAGTTTAAAAGTTTCTGAATCCCCATATCCATTCTCCACTTCATCATCTCAATCACCAAAATTTCATCAATTTACCTGCTAGACATCTCATACATACATCCTCCTGCCCAATCCTGCTTTGGCCACATGGCCAAAGGCCCTCATGGCTCCAGTGCTGTAACAGGTCCGTAACTGGGTTTCCTGCCTACAGACTGATGTCACATCATGTAACTTCCCTGATTCTACGCCTTCACTGCGTTTACACAGCTGTGAGAATCCTGTCTAGATGAAGTGATTTCATACAGAGGCTCTACTCCAATAGGGCCTCTTGATAGCACAGCAGGTTCGATCTCAATTCTCCCTTTGCTCACACACCCTTTACTCTTATTTGAAACCCCTTCACTTAAGATACTCTTTCACACTCCTAGGACTTTCTAGGACACCCATTCTCATTAGCTGGAAGATGGCTTCACTTCTTATCCATCTAGCCAACTCATATTTATCCTTAAGGACACAGACCAAATAACATGTCCCCCTGGAAGCCTTCTTTATGCTCCTGCCTAACTTAAATGGACCATCTTTGGTTCTGGGACACTCTGCAAACTCCCATGACAGCACTTAACACACAGTACTGTTAATTGTCGGTTTCCTTACAAATTTTTCTAGACTATAAATTTTTCTAAGGTAAAGACTATACCTCTTATACTCTTGTATGCTCCAATGAGCACAGTCCTGCTCATAGATATTTACTGAAAATATTCACAGTCATCACAATAATGGTAGTTAAGTGGATAATGTGTTACAGTTATCAAAGCACATTCATTTTAATTAAAGTCCAAATAGTCCAAATGGTATCTTGTTTAACCATGGTAACAGTCATTTACAACTTTAGTATGTAACAGAATCACCTGGAATGTTTGCTAAAACAGATTGCTGGCCCATCCACAGAGTTTCTGATTCAGTAAGTCTGAGGTGACTCCAGAATTCCATTTCTAACAATTTTTTAGGTGACACTGACTCTGCTGGTCTGAGGCCACACTTTGAGAACCACTGCCTTAGAACACCCCTTGAGGTTAAGTGTCATTGTTCCCAATGTACAGAGAGGAAATGGAAGCTCAGAGAGCAATGGTTTTGTAAGTGGTGAATTCAGGTTCTCGAAACTGCTTCGCCTATGTTCTTGTGATTGCACCATATGAATATTTGTAAAATTCTTACTATATTCCATTTCCTAACAAAAAAAGCAGCGTATATATGATCAGATTTTGTCCTTAGGGGATGATTACTTGAAAATACAATCACATGCTCCTGTGTGTCTTTTACTGCTATTTCCACTTGGATTGGTAGTCAAGTTGCACAGAATTGCAAATGTAGGAAGGAAGCACATTCATGTTATTTCAAATGATTACAATAGAAACAACTTTAACTACTTCAGAGATGAAATAAAGCAGATAAAAATTGTCCTTCTTTTTCCCTTTTGCTCATACAGATAGCTGATGTGACACTAAAACCCCCCCAGAAAACTCCCGAAATTGATGTTTTGAGCTTCCCACTTCTGCTTTTTTTCGCAACTGTTATGAAGTATTATTTCCCTGGAGTTGGATGGAAGGGGGCAAAAAGAAAGAAGAAATAGAAAAGAAACTAAATAATTCACAAACTGGGCAACTGAAAATGGCTGCAAGTCAACAGAAACCAGTCTTGTTCTAAGATGAAGAAGATAAAGGCATTAAAGTTTTGCTGTGGAGTGTAAACTAGCAAGAAATAAGTTTCTGAACTTTTTCTCCTGTCATCCTATGAAGTGTGAAAGAATTTTCCTTTAAAACATAGATTGTGACTTAATTCCAGCAAGGCTTTATTCTTGTTTTCTCTCCTTCATTGAATATATGTGCTTTGAAATACATACGAAAACACACAAGATGGTAAGACTGAAAATTAGAAAGAACAAACAATGAATTGTCAGCCTCTGGAAGGAACGTCCACTAACCAGAGTACTCACAAAGCCCAGGGTGAGAATCCATGGGTGTTTAGGACTCACTTTGACCTTTTGGTGAAGTAACAAGGCCCTCTACTTGCTCAGTACAAAACAAAGAATCTTCTAATGACTTTCCAGTCAACTGAGAAAAAAGTCTAAACCCTGCACTCTTTGCTCAGTGAGTAATTATTGAACACCTTCTGTATGCTAGGCCTTGTTCTAGGTGCATCATAATCTATTAGACCACATGTTGTCTGGTAATGCTCTTCCCTAAACACACTAAGCTTGTTCTTGCCTCGGGGACTTCATGTTTTCTGCTTTTCCTGACAGTTAAGTAGTGTGCCCAAATCTTGGAAGAGCTTGAACTTTCATGGAATTGTGATCTTGACTCAAATTACACCTTCTCAGAGAGGCCTTAATCAGCAAGTTTATCTAAAATACATCACTGCCATCATCCCTTCCCCGTCCCTTCCTAGCAACCTGCTTACCCTAATGATTTTTCTTCATTGCACTTGTTACTATTCAAATTTAATGCACACATGCACACACAAGCATATATATTATACATGTGTGTATATTTAACATATATTTGTAAGTGTAAATATATATAGATTATATATAATGTATATAAAATAAATTTATTTATGTATTATGTGTATATACATACATATTTATATACTAAGCTCTATAAACAGAAACTTGGAAACCTCAATGAAATGAATGATTTTGCAATGATACTATGAATTATACAATTAATGTAAGCAGTAGAAATCTAGAGTAGTTCGATAACACATACGATATTGAAAAAGCCTTAAAAACTGCTTCAAGACCAGGCTATTTGGCTGTTTTGTCCTCTCCAAGTTTCGAGAAAAGGTAATTCTCATGCTTTATGTGCCGTTTCAGAGAATAAAAAGCTACCCAATTTACTTCAGAGATCTAATGCTTGTCTGGTAACAGAACCTCAAAAAATATTATACACAGAAGAAAACCTGGGAGCAATGTCACTTATAGATGCCAAAATCCTAAATAAATTACCAGCAATCTGAATATAAGAGTACATTGTGCTGTAAGATTTATTAAACACTTGCTTTTCACTGGGTATGTAGTTTTAACTCATGGGTAAAAGGCAAATCAATCTGTACAAGAAGCAGAGGACCCTGTGAGAGAGAAGTAAAAATAGTAGAAGAACCTATTGTTCTAAATTATCCACAGGTTCCTTTCAATAAAGTTTCTATCTCTGAATCACTATACTGATGAACTTTCTAAAGTTGTTAATGAATAAATAATCCTCATGTTATATAAACTCTTCTAAACATAGAAAATGGATAATAACAATAGAACCATTCTGTTATTAATGAAAAATCTCCTAACATATTTCCTGGTTTAGATCAATTTACTGGTGAATTCTCTCAAATGTTTAATAAACAGATAATTCCCAGCTAATTATCTCTGCCAATTACTTACCCTCAAATTTCTTTATAAGATTTGTAATTAGAAATTTATAAAATTTCTAATTCCCTTCTAAACATATGAAAAAGGAAGGTTAACTAATTTGTTCCATAAAGTTACATATCTCTGCTACATAAATCAAGTATAGCACACCCACAAAATCATACATAGATCGATCTCACTCAAAGATATGCAAAAATCCCCAAATACAATACAGAAAAAAATTATTACACAAACACATATATTTCCATTGTTTATATATCTTTGTTGTTAGAGTATGTGATGATCTCTTAAAACTTCACACCCTTAGACATAATGAAGAATGATGGTCCTTCATGTGTAACACCTGGTGAGGATGGAGCTCTGGGTGACCGCCTCTGTGGGCGGAACCTCTGAATAAGAATAGGGTGGTGCAGCTGGCAACGGAAGAAAAATGACTCTGTTAGAGGCTATTTCACCTTGTGAAAATCTCATAAATTTTAAGGATAATAGGTCGTTAACCACCTGGCTTGGGATACTCTAGGTACATAGCAGGAGAAATTGGAAAAAAGAAAAAGTCAGGGCAAGAACAAGCTGGTGATGCTGATGGATCTTTACCAAAGAGATGTTGCCTCATCTCTCCTTAGGTTTCAGCAGTTTCTGTTACAATAAATCCCGATATTAGATGATTTTGTGACACCCCATCTACAGAGCAATAAGCATTCCCCGTTAAATTTAAAAAATATATATAGTTTAAATTATTTCTGAGCACCTTACTACATTTGCAAGGAAATAAACATGCACTAAAAATGGAATTTTTAAGCAATTAGAACTGACATGTAGCATGTATTGGTTGTGATTATGTTACTAAATATTTAACTATTTTCGTAGGATGTTATATTTATATAATATAAACACAGATTAGTGCAAAATAATTAAATATGTCTTTTCATTTGATTTGCATTGCATATTTGTATTAAATCAAATGTTTTTTTAAAAAAGTATTCAAGTAATTGTCACGCTGTATGTCCAATATTGTGTACCATATATTATGCACTAAAATATCTTTTTAAAAATCATTGTGTTGTTTTGAAACAAAGATTTGATACTTAATTCATTTGTTTGAAGATATTTATTGAGGGCCAGGTGCTATGTCCAAAGTGTTGGGATAGCAGCATAAAAGCCAAAGTCCTGCCCTCACAAAGTGTATATTTTATTGAGGGAGGGGGTTGTAGAGAAAGACAATAAGCAAATATATCAGTAACTACGTTTATGGTGGAATTAGAGAGGTTGCAGTGCCAATGGAAGGACCAAGTTGGAGACAGTGAGCGTGGACAACACTTTGAAGAGGATAAGATGGATTTATTGGGAGCTGGAATAGCAAGTGGGAACAAGTGAGGGTTGTGTTGTCTTCTCTTTTTTAAGGGTATAGCTACAGAGCATGTTTGTTGATAATTCAGTAGATATGGAGAGGTTTCTGTCTGATAGAGAGAGAGGGGGTGATGAAACTCTTGGGGTGTGGAGAAGGAATGGGCTCCAGAGCGCATGGGGAACAGGGTCTTTTCTGAGAGAGGATATGGATAAGAATGGGTCCTTTGCTGATGGAAAGACTTGGGAGTTCTCCGCTAACAAATCTTATAAAGAAATTTGAGGGTAATTAATTGGCAGAGATGGTACTTTGGGGTGGGGGGCTTGAGGAAGAGAGGAAAATGCGTGAAACTGGAGTAATTTCTGACTCAAAAAGCACTCAATCTAGAAACATATAACAGCATGTTCAAGCAGTGCTGAGTGCTCATCTGAGGTCATAAATATGACCTCAAACAGCTGGGGTTACGGTTAGGGTTAGTGTGTGTATATGTGTGTGTGTGTGTGTGTGTGTGTGTGAGATCAGGGGGATTTTGTTATATTTATATTTTCATTACAGTATTGCATGCATATGGTTCAAAAACTCAAGTTGCACTAAAAGTCTTAAGCTCCTAAGACAAATACTTTCAATCTCCTTAACTGTTTCTTCTAGCGTGAACCTCTATTTTTATTAATGATACACATATGTGGTGGGTTTTGATTTATCTATTTTATTGTTATAGCTAAAAATTTCATTGTGTTATGAAACCAGCGGCTCCTTACTCACTGCCTCTTAGAGCCCTCCCTCCACCACTCCATATAATTAAATCCATATTCAGGGTTTATAATATTATTACTACATAAATATTGCTGTTAACTGCTGAGCCAATAGTGTATGAAAATTAACCATCCGTTTACTTTTTTTTTTTTTTTTGCTTTTTTCCTGGAGCTAATTATCCAATTTATTTTAATTTGCTAAGTTTTCTAGGCTTTATGGCTGATCCTTAATCTTTCCAATAACTTCTAAATACAATTTTCCACTAGATTAAAATATCAGACAGACTATTAATACACTATTTCTTTTGGAGACTTCCAAAGTCCCCTTTGGGTTGATTCTTTGGGCCAACCTGGACTGCTTACTCTCTAGACCTGCTTTCCAGGGACTTTCCTGAGACTTCTCTTGAACATCACCCCGGTGTCCTGGATCCCATTTCCTCCTCTTCCTTGGTTTCCTCCTTCATTTTGCAAGGGCACAGACTATGTGGGATGTTCATTTTTTGAGATCTTTTGTTTGAAATACTACACTCATATTCAATTTTTAGTTTGGAACTCAGTTTTGAACATCATGTTACCTAATAAATAAGCCAGAAGATGTACTGTCTTCTGGATCCCTCCATTCTCTTCTAGTGTCCAGTGTTTCTCGGATTATTCCTCATTCTTTGTATGTGAACTGTGACATTCATGGAGAGTATTGTCATCCCCAGGTTTTCTGAACTTCCCCCATGGAGAGTCTTTGTAGGGTTCTTTTTTCATTCACTGTACCTGACACTTCATCAATCTGGGGAAGTTTTTGCATTATTTCTTTTACAATTCTCTTCCTACTTTATTTTCTCTGTTCTTTCTTTCTGAAACTCTTATTTTTTAGATACTAACCTTCTGAATTGATCCTTAAATTTTCTTATTTTTATCACATATTTTCTTTGTCTTTATATTCTACTTTTTAGGAGAATTCTCTGCCTTTATCTGCCAACATTTTTATTAATGTTTTAAAATTCTGAGAGATATTTTAAATTTCTTTAAGCTCTTTTTTCTCTAATTATTTATTTTTTATAGACACTGGGTATAATATATTTCCTAACTCTCTGAGCACATTCAATAGAATTAAACATTTTTCTTTAGATTCCCCACACTGTTTCTGTTTCATATGAATTCCATTTTTCTACTTGAATCTTTTGATTTCTTAGTTTTATCTGTCTTTTATATTAGCATCTTTCCTCTACATTTGGTTATTCTTAGCTTTCTAGGTGTTAAGAGTAAAGCCCTGAAAAGATCATCACTGGGTCTCTAGCATGGGCTGAACTGGTTGACTAATGGGCTACATTTTAAGGCAACAAGCCTCCTTTGCTTGGCACTGCCCTATTATAGAATTTGTACGTCTTTTTTCTGGTGTCATTTAGCCTCTCAATTGAGAGATACTTCAGTCTTTCACTGTGTGGTGGTGGTGGAAGTTTGGCATGGGGAAGATATAAAATTAACTGCTGGAGTTTTGGGGGCTGTGAAGGAAAAGGAAAAGAAAAACAAGGTTTTCATCATTAAAAATGCAAACTGGCAATTCTTGAAGCAGCAGCTCATGGCTGTTCTCTGCTGAACCTACTCTTCTTGCATCCAGAGTGACACAATTTCTCCAGAGAATACATCTCCTGAATGGGTGGGTACAGCTGGGGTTTGGATATCTAATAACTCCTTACAGGCTTTCAACAAGTTATTTTCCAACGTAGTGCTCCATTCTACCATTGAGGTACTCAGTTCTCCAACTGTTGGGCCCTGTTGGGTGTCTATGGGGTAAATGCACTTATGCCTCATTGGAAGCCCCTTCTGCAGGTGCTTCGGCTTCAGCTTGTTCCACTCAGATAAGTCATCCTTCACCTATGTTTCCCTTTTAAAATGTTATCAACTTCTCCTATCTTTTGTTGTCTATTCATCACTGCCTCGTCCTTGTGGATTTATATGGCTTTTATTCTTTGTTGATATTTTGGTGATTATTTTTTTCTCCCTAGGACTTAGAACAGTATGTGCTAATTATACTCTTTCATATTAAAGTAGTCTGTGATTGTATTAACAGATGCTACATTTTTAAGATACATTTTCTTTTAAAGGAAATAATGAAGGAATGGGTGTTGCATTGAATCCATCTGTAGGTTGGAAAGTTATTTCAAAACCTCAGATTTTCTATCTGAAGCACCTGTTTTGTCCATTGTGGTGCCAGCCATGGTACCACAGTGGTATATGCACTGCTTCTCACAATAGAAAGTGAGGCTGTCTCCCTTGGTTTGCTCTCTGTGATTACATTGTTGTTAATATCAATCTGTCATTTGTTTTCCTTTCTACCAAAGAAAAATTGTTAGTGTGTTAGGAATGATGGCATTGGAATAACTGATGTTATCTACCACCTCCTCCCACATGGAAACAAAAGAACCTGGGGAAAGATAGTTTAACAAGAAAGTCCAATTGTAAAACAGTTCTTTAAAGAACTATGATCACTGTAGCTAATTAGTTTCCTTTTTTAGGAAAACATAGGGAAGTAGAAAAACCTTCTAGAATTAAGGCCACTATTTTCATAGCATGCTATTTTGTTTGATTGGGAGCTTATGGGAGAAAATATTTGATGCTTTCAAGTGATTACAATTACTGTGAACTCTCAAAAGCAAAGCAAACCAAAGAAAAAACAGAACTTTTTTTCAAATAGAGAAAGGTGAAGGTAGTGTATAAAATAATTTGGGCATTTTGAAATGATACCTGACTTCGGTAAATACACCTGGTATCCTCTTCTTCCATTTTCATACCCTCATCACGAATATGTAATAACTAGTTAAGAGCGTCTTTTCCCTCCCAGCCTCCAAGGCCTCCAAGGCCCAGGATGGCAGCAGTAATGACTGTCTTGTTCACTGCTTTATCTGCAGCCTGGGACAAGAGGCGCTTTGTGGTCACTCAGTACACACGTTTTGAATTAAACTATGCTGAGTGCTTATAACTTCTTGTATGGATATCTCTGATGACCCCCTAAAAGAAGAAAACTCAGAAATCCCAAACTAAAATTGATAGTCCACCTGTTGCCAGAGACTGGGAGAAATTTCTTCAAATAACAATTCAGGCAGGTTACAACAAACATACCCAAGCTTTGACATCTTGTGTAAGCAGACTTTAATTGTAAGCTTAGTCTGTGCCTAGCAGAGAACAAGGAGTCATTTTATTACTGCCAAGGTGTGCTTTCATCTCTCTATGTCTTTTCAGTGGAGGGAACCCACAGAAAGTACCATGACCCAAAGATACTGATTTTGGGGCACATTATGTCCTGTGAGATAAAGCCCTCACAGCAAGTCACAGAAGGTGACTATGGAATTAGGTAGAACATCCTCCAATAGCTCAGGCTATGCTGTGCATTGTATCTTAAACAATTCAGCATCAAGTCAGCAACACATTCATCAAGTCGGCAGATCCAAGGGCCAGTTAGCATCATGAAGGAGAGCTGAAAATGGGTTGTGCACATCACCAAACTCCCCATTTGATTGGAGACGGGCTTCATATCACCCAGGCAGAAGGGGAGTGGGGACGTGGGCACCTGATATACTCTGTTTACTGACCTCAGTCCACGAGGAAAAATAAATATGCCACCTTAAATATTATGTTAGGAAAAGGTGAAAGGAACATTATCCCAAAGATCCAGAGAATGATCTACTGTAAGCAGAAATGGCTTCTATGAAGCAGACAAGTGGTGGAGAGAGAAGAAAATGAAATAAGTATGAACAGGAATAAGATAAGGAAGAGTATGTGGAAATTTAAAACAAAAGAGTTAAAAAATTAAAATTAAATTATATGTTGGAGGTAATGAATATAGAAATAGGCATTTCAAAAAACAGTTTATTGGGCTTCCCTGGTGGCGCAGTGGTTGAGAATCTGCCTGCTAATGCGGGGGACACGGGTTCGAGCCCTGGTCTGGGAAGATCCCACATGCCACGGAGCAGCTGGGCCCGTGAGCCACAATTGCTGAGCCTGCGCGTCTGGAGCCTGTGCCCCGCGACGGGAGGGGCCGCGATAGAGAAAGGCCCGCGCACCGCGATGAAGAGCGGTCCCCGCACCGCGATGAAGAGTGGCCCCCGCTTGCCGCAACTGGAGAAAGCCCTCGCACGAACCGAAGACCCAACACAGCCAAAAATAAATAAATAAATAAATAAATAAATAAATAAATAAATAAATAAATAAATAAGAAAATCCTTAAAAAAAACAAAACAAAAAACAAAAAAAAACCAGTTTATTGATAAAGAAAATAAATTTGAGAATCTCATCCAGTATGTAGAAGATAAAGATAATTACTTAATTTGTGCTTCAGTTTCCTCATCTGTAAAATACGTAAACATAACACCTATACCTTAGGGCTTGACTCACTTAATATATCTCAAAGTGCTTATAATTGTACTTGATACATATTAAGCATTCTGTGAATGTTAGCTATTATCATAAACAAATATTTTATTGAGCTCCTAATATATGCAGTGTGCAGGGCTAATTATTAGAAATATAAAGGCTAAAGCAACTGACATATTGATGAAAAGTTAATCAAACGACTAGCAGAGCAAATATCAAAAGACTGAAATAGATAGGAAAGAGCTCCCTATCCTAACGTGACACTGATGGCTAAAGAGTAAAAAGTAGGAAAATACACAGACGAGTCGTTGTTATAGTCAGTTCAGCAAACAGGCAGATTTCTGCTTTGCCGATTAAAACACTTACAAGATATCAAACCATTTGTCTTCCAGAGTAAACATTTAGCTCAATTGATTTTTCATTTGTTCTTTAAAAAAATCATGATTGTTTTTAATGGCATTCCTCTAACAAAGCAGTGCAGCAATATGATTACTTACACAGGTAAACTACCAAGAGACATGTAGAGTTTTTTCACATGTGGTCAACATGACAGTGAAAAATAACTGGTATGAAATTAGAGGCTGTGCCGAGTACCATGGTGGGTAAATAGGAGAGGGCGGTAAAAATCCGCACTGGAAGGGCCCTTATTGCTCTTCTGGTCCAAGTTGCTGTCCCCGTTCCCATTTATATATAAGGAAATTGGAGATCAGAGAAGTGAATTAACTGCGTAGAAATGACCCAGTTGGGACTGCAGCCATCACAGCCCACAACTCTTGACCCTCAATATCAAGATCTCTATCTACATTATTTTGTCCAGTTCTCAAAATAGCCCTATGAAGCAGTCAAGACGAACATTGTCATCCCATTTTAAAGATGGAGAAATGAGTGTTTATAGAAGTCTCACAAGCAATAATAGCAGAAGACAAGTGTCACCTAAACTCTTAGTGAGGGGGATCATGAAGGTTTTTAATGATTCATGATGTGTACATTTTGAAAGTAGTGGTATATTTAACCGATTGTTGAATAAATGTGTATGTAATCTGTAATATTGATTCCTCTCTCTTAATTCCTTTATTTCTAAAGGAAACAAACAAAAACAGCTCTTCATTTGTCCTTGCAGTCATTTCTTGGTGACTGAAATGACTAGGTATTTCAATCACCAAGGTGGGGCTTGGTGGGGCTTCACCTTGACTAGGTATCTGGACCACCAGTACAGAGGTCCTGGATGTGGACACTGGAAAATGCTTTCATTGGGTTTTCTGGAGAAGCCACCCTGAACTCTGCATTCTCAAGAAAGAGAGAAGCAAAGGTCTGAGGATTGTGTGGGAGAATGCACATTGTTAGGATGTGGAAGAGGGAATGAATTCAATGAAAAATAAAAATCCAATTAGTGCAAAGGCCACTCAGTCAACAAAGCAAAAGTTGAAGACAGGTTAAAGAGAAAAAGGATTGGATTAGATGATCAAGGGTGAACAACTGTGCCAGCACACGAAAAGACACGGGGTAAAGGTATGAAAAGATTGGGAGGGAATGAGGATAGCAGGTTGAATGTACAAATGGAGAAATTTGGTGACGGAAGGTAGGAGATACATAAAAACATCACTAACCATTTTGGCCAAACATTGTTTGATCCATATCTATACTAGTTATTATATATTGATTCAGCAGCAACTATTCTCTTAGATCCTATAAATTAAAAAAAGTCTGAAGAGATAGTTCACAATAGAATAGAACTCCAAGTGTTTGTAAGCAGATTGAGGAAAACCAACTGAGCGAAAAAGATTGAGGATGTCATACAGAGAAGAGTCCCAAAGGAAAATGGTTCATGAAGACAAGGTCAAGAACAGTATTGGGCAATCTGATGGACAACCCTAATGAATACATTGTTGTCTGCTGTAAAATCATCATGCTACACATAAAGCAGGTATATAGCTTAGAAACATTTCCTAGAATGCCAATTTTCTATCTATTTGGGAAGCTTTTATAAGATTACATGGAGGTTGCAGATAAACAAATGCATGAGGCTGGAGGTTAGTTTTGAGTCAGACAGAAAAAACAAAGTTCGTGTGTGAAATATTGCCAGAGTTCCCTAGATCACAAGAGCAAAAGGAATACAGAGAATGAATGGTGGCAATTCAGCAAGAAGAAATTTGCCATTAATAGTATTTTAAATTCTATTTAATAAAGAAAAACATTTATTTATAGAATAGTAAATTGGAACTTTAGGTGAATCTGTTTCATTATTGTCTCAAAAAATATTAACTATAAAAGCTATATATTGGCCTTTGTGGACAATACCAAATAAAGCATTCTAAAAGAATTGATCTATTATAGATATTTTTTTCAAATATGAGATGATAAATGGTTAGCATAATTAAACATAAAAATGACCTGGGATGCTTAGACACTCCAATATATATGAGGTTTAATATTTGGGTCAAGACGTCAGATACTCTGATTTTTGATAAGCTCTGTTAAAGGATAGAGTTTTTTCTTAGTGCCAATCTACCAAATAATTATAATAGCTGCAAGAATCCAGCACTACCTATGTACTTGGCATTGTTTCAGATGTTCTATCAGTATTAGCCCAGTTAACCTTTATACCTACATGATGAGGTAGGTGCTGTAACAATCTACAATTTACACATGAAAATAGTGAAGAGAGAGTAATTAACTTGTCCAAACTCCTGCAGCCAGCTAGTATCAGAGCCAAGATATCAACTCAGACACCCTGAACCTTAAATTCTATACACTTAATCATGACACTGTACTGTCTCAAATCAAGTTCACACACAATTAAGGTAAGTGGCCCTCTAGTGGAGCAGACGTGTGCGGAAAACTGTAAGAAGGGAAATCAGAAAGGCGGTAACAGGTCTTCCTACTAGAGTCACTACCTACCTTAAAAAATTGCCTTATCCTACTGGTGTTATTTTCAGCAATGGGTATGACATATGTCTAGATATATCTCACAGAGCAATCATTTTATCGCAGTTAGGTATAATGGGAATAATTGTGGATAAAACTATTGTCTTATCTCCACAAATGCACATGCCATCTTGGGATCTCTAGGTTCTGTGATGTCAAGTGTATCTTCAAATCATCAACAGTTACATTGAAGAAAGTCAGGCTCAGAGTAGTAAATATAAGGAGAAATCAAGGCCAGAAATGGTTTATAAAATCACTTCCCTCTTCCTGCATACAAAGGTCAAAATCCTAGAAACAGACCCTTCCAAGTCTTACTGCAGAAATTTAAAAGTCCTTCAATTTGCATTTCATTTTTAGAATTAATTTGACCAGAAGACTGAGGGAGAAGTATAACAACAAACCCCCAAACTGAGGCACATGTTTCTTTTTGATCTCAGATGCAGCTTCTGTAACTTTTGCAGCATTATTCTGTCTACAAATTCCCACTATTTGTAATTTTTATCCCACACAACAGGGCAAAATATTGACCAACTATGTCATGTTCTTTGTTCTTTAAAATGAGTCTTTAGATTCACATAAATTCTGTGATTATTGTAAAGTTATTACCAGTGGAGGACTGATTTCTTTCTGTTAAATAAACAGGAAAAAAGTTGCAGTTCTTTACGTTCTACCAAAGCCAAATACCTCAAATCTTCATAAGACTTTTGTGTAGCAGGTGGGGCAGGAAGCTGAAACAGTCCATAAATATTCAAGCCCTCAGTCCCAGCACACACTGCTGTGTCTATCTTTTACATTTCTTGCTTGCATCTAATTCTGTTGATAGTCACTTCCTGATTTCCTCTTTGTATGAGGATATTTTCAGCTTCAATTTTCATCCTGCCTCATTTTCTCTTTTACTGTATTCAACGACAGAGGTAGTTTCTTTTGGGAACTTTGTTCCCTAACCTCTTTTTACTTTAAGAACATTGAATTTTAGATTCATCTGAAAGTTATTTGTTTGCAATTGGGAGTAAGTGAAAGCATACAAATGTAGCCATTTATTACAACAAAGGTTTCCTTTCCAAAATATAGTGAGAACAAGAAACTGCACTATTTAATATGATTCTCCTTTTGGGTTCATCTATGTAGAAATATGGATAATGGTCATTTGTCCCAGCCAAAGACAGCCTTTATATCTGTTTTCCCTGGTGCTTACCATATAAATCAGCAAAGCATGAATAACATGAAACAGGCCTTCACTTAAAGGCTTGAACGATGACTGTGCTTGGTGAAATGTGTTATGCTACACATCTTGCTAATAAGATGCATAAAAAAAAACTCCCCATTTTTTGATGAAATTTTTTTCTTTCCCTTTTCTTAATCTTGGTTTAGTCTTTTATCCATCAAAATTGTTTCTTCCCACCGGAGGGAGCATGCAAGGGGAAACATTACTCCTGCCAGGTGGATGGCAGTGCATATGGGAGGTGATAAATCATTTTGTCATTTTGAGGAAATCACAAATTCACTTGCCCCACAGGAGACAATATTATGCTGTAAAGTCTATGGCTTCCTATTCTTAATGCTGTACATGTCAGGAAGCCACTCAGTATATCCATGATAACCATGCTCATTGTTAACAAAAATATTCATTAAACTGTTAACATGAGATTATGGTCCCACTTGGATTTACCCATCTGGGTGACTGTTGGAATCAAGGATCGTTTCTCAGCAACAAAGACATGTTCAAATCTCTCTCCGTCAAGGATTCAAAAAAAAATAGAGGAAGGAGAAAAGACCTATATGATATTTTAGGTTCCTTTCTATAATCTATACACATCTTTCTCTGTATTTCTATTATCCTGTTTCATTCGTTATAAAGTTAGTTAATTAATTAATTGGCTAATTAAACCCTGGACTGTGAGAGCTGTAATGGTGAAAAAAAGTCACATTTATCTTCATGGTTAGCTGCTATGTCAGTGAATTGAGAGGCACCTGGGTTTAAGGGAATGATGCTCGTAATTTGTAGAATATCCAAAGGGTGCCACAGAAAACGAAACTAGCTAAAGTCTTTAGACAACTGAAAACTTTATCCTGCATACATTTGCATATATATTCATAATGATAATTAGGAGCCACCAGCAATGTTGTGGAATTCAAAAGTTTTTTATTATTAATGGAAAAACTGTATTAAAATGGATCACCATGGACCACCAAAGAATAACCTAGATATTATTCTGAAGTGTAGACAGACTGTTCAGAAGTTACCTTTGAATTATCTGCATAGAGGTAAAGAAGAACAAAGTCTTCTTAAAGTACAAAGAAAAAGAAAAGAAATTAACAAAGGTAAACGTGAATAGAGGAGGGCAAATGAACTTTAAACTCTTTCCCAAGGATTCTTCTCTGCTATCTTTTCTTCCCCATTTTTAAACCTACAGAAAAATGCAACTTTGAGGAAAAATCATATTTAGTAATTGTTTAGGTTTATTCTTGCTAGGGATCAGAGGATTCTTTGCATTTTTAAACTGAAAGTAATTTTCATTTTTAAGAAGTGTCATTAGCTTCTAATATTTACCCCATATGTTTTATTTTTGAAACACCTGTCAGGTCTATATCTCGTGTACCTTCCCAATACACTGACCCTGCTCTATGTAAGGTGGCTGGTAGCATTCTAGTTGTTCACAAGTGGACGATTTCTAGGCTTTATCTTACTGGGCTCTTCACCATTTGACAGTTCAGACGACACTGGTTGAAATTCTCTAAGATTCTCTGGTTGAATCCTCCCTAGGACTTCACGACATCAACTCTCCCAGATATCGTCCTTACTCAGATTCTTCCTTATATTCTTTTCTGCATTCTGCCCATCCTTTGTGTTTATGTACTGATGATTCCAAAATTAAAACCTCTAGTTCTAAGTGTTGAGAACTACCTGCACATCATGATTGATACACATTATCTTGTTCTTTATATATATGAACCCTAGAGGTAGAAATTATTCTCATTTTATAATTGAAAAACTGAGGTTCAGAGAGGGTAAGTAACTTGCCTAGGTCATACACCTAGACAATTAGTAGAGTGATAACATTTTTTAATTACTAGAGTGGTAACTCAAACCAAAGACAGTTTGTCCAAAAGCTTCAGCCCCAGCCATCACACCACACTGCTTCTGATCAAGAATCTCATCTAAGTGCCAGATGCTCATACTGAATTCCTAGAGGATACCTCCATATAGATATTCCACAGGTGCTTCAGAATCAGCATATCCAAGGTGGAATTCAACAACATCCTGCAAAACCTTCTAATACACTTGCCTTTCTTAGTTCAGAGACTCTTATTCCTTGCAACCTAGTTCTAGAAATCTGAGTGTTATCTTTTTTTTTTTTTTTTAGCCACACCATAGGCATGTGGGATCTTAGTTCCACAACCAGGGATCGAACCTGTGCCCCCTGCAGTGGAAGTGTGGAATCTTAACCACTGGACCGCCAGGGAAGTCCTCTGAGTGTTATCTTAAGCTATTCATTTTCACTCATCCCTATATCTGACCAGTTTTCAAGTCTCGCTGATTTCTCTTTTACATATTTTTATTTTTGTAGCTTCCTCTTTGTTCTCAGAGCCATAGCCATCATCCAGGCCCTCATCTTTCCCCACCTGAATTTAATTCAGTGGCCTCCTAACTGATCCTTCTTGCTTCAGTGTACCACTGACACACACTCTATTCCCAGAGCAACCCCTATTGTGCATAGGGATTTGTGTAACATTCAAATCCAAGAATGTCCCTTCCCATTTCTCCCAGGCTTACCCTCCTACGTGGCACACAGGAACCTTCGTGATCTGGATACTGTCTGCCTTTAGAAGTTTAGCTCCCACGCCTTTCTCACATGGGCCACGTACTTGATCAGCACATTGAGTAAATACGTCTTTACACATTTGCTCCCTTCTTCTTAGAATATGTAACTCCTTGCCTGTTTAGTAAACATCGATTTATTTTTCAAGATTCACCTCAAAGGCACTTCATATAAGAAGTGAGAGGCACAGCACACATCCCACATCCCATTATAGAAATTGAACACTCCAGACTTTTGCTTTTCCAGTTTCCATGGCAGCTAAGATGTCAAATCCTGGCTTTGTTTGCTGCTAATGTTGTGACTTCTTTCAATGTTCTCATCCAGAAAATGAGGATATCTATAGTATTACTCCACAGAGGAGTTTTGAGAATCAGTTGGGATAATGCATAAAAAGTGCCCAGCAAAATGCCTGGCACTGAAAAACTCTAAAAAAAAAATCATACCATCTAAATCATATGGATAACCTCCAGGAAAACAAAAATGGGTCTGCTTTCTGAAAATAAAAACCTATATTATCAGAACTGTATTTTAAAAAAACTCATGTAGAAAGGATTCTTGTCACTCTTAATGCAGCATTAATAATAAGAGTGCTT
Source organism: Balaenoptera acutorostrata (assembly GCF_949987535.1). Lineage (NCBI taxonomy): Eukaryota > Metazoa > Chordata > Mammalia > Artiodactyla > Balaenopteridae > Balaenoptera > Balaenoptera acutorostrata. The sequence goes on from NC_080066.1 coordinate 15,740,093, forward strand.
ATTCTAAATGGAAGGCTCACTATTTAGAAAGCGCTATGACAAAATCCCTGTTGGCAATAAACCAACAGAGTATGTTGGCAGAATATAACTAAGAATGCACAAGGATATTCCCCATCTACTTATATTGTTCATTTTTTAAAAAAATAGAAATGTAAATTAAACCTTAACTTTAATTAGCCTGACTAGAGGATTTTGGGTTTTATGGGTCTTTGCAAAGAGCCATCTTTTCATTGATTTTCTCTATTGTTCTGTTTTCAAATTCATTGATTTCTGCTCTAATTCTTATTATTTCTTTTCTTCTACTTACTTTGGTTTTAATTTGCTCTTCTTTTTAGTTTTCTAAGGTAGAAACAGATTATTAATTTCAGATCTTCCTCTTTTCTAATATATTCATTCAATGCTATAATTCTCTCTAAGCACTGCATCCCACAAATTTTGATGTTATATTTTTTTCACTGCATCCCGCAAATTTTGATGTTATATTTTTGTTTTCATTTAGTTCAAAATACTTTCCAATTTCCCTTGAGCTTCCTTCTTCGACCCATATGTTATTTAGAAGCACATTGTTTAATGTCCATGTATTCTGGGATTTTCCAGTTATCTTTCTGTTACTGATTTCTGTTCTTTCAAATTTAAGGTGTGTTTTATGATCCAGAATGTGGTCTATCTTGTTGAATGTTCCATGTGAGCTTGAGAAGAATGTGTTCTGCTATTGTTGGATGAAGTAGTCTATAAATGTCAATTAGATCTACTTGATTGATGGTGTTGTTGAGTTCAAATATGTCCTTCTGATTTTCCTCTTACTATATCTGTCCATTTCTGATAGAGGGGTATTGAAGTCTCCAACTATAAAAATGGATTTACCTGTTTCTCCTTGCAGCTCAATCAGTTTTTGCTTCATGTATTTTAACACTCTATTGTTAGGTGCATAATACATTAAGGATTGTTATGTCTTCTTGGAGAATTCACCCCTTTATCAATATGAAATTCCTTTCTTTATCCCTGATAATTCTCCTTGCTCTGAATGAAGTCTGTTGTGTCAGAAATTAACATAGCTACTGCTTTCTTTTGATTAGTGTTAGCATGGTATGCTTTTCTCTATTCATTTACTTTTAATCTATATGTGTTTTTATATTTAAAGTCGGTTTCTTATAGAAAACATATAGTTGGGTCTTGTTTTTGATCCACTCTGACAATCTCTATCTTTTAATTGGTTCATATAGACCATTCATGTTCAAAGTGATTATTGATAGTATTGGAATAATATCTACCATATTTGTTACTGTTTTCTATTTTTTGCCCTTATTCTTTGTTGCCCTAGTTTTTCTTCTACGCTTCTGCCTTTTTAATTAAACATTTAAATAACTGAGTTTTCTCTCCTTTCTTAGCATATTGGTTATACTCTTTTTAAATTCTTTTTAGTGGTTGCCCTACAGTTGGCAGTATATATTTGCAGTTAATCCAAGTCCACTTTCGAATAACAGTAAGTGGTAACTTCACGAGTAGTGTGAGTATCTTTTAATAACAAAATAATCCTAATTCTCTTTCCTGCCCCTTGTATCATTGCTGTTATCTATTTCACTTATATATAAACATATATAATCAAATATATTGTTGCTATTATTTTCAACTGTCATCTGTTAGATTAAGAATAAGAAAAATAAAAGTTTTTATTTTAGCTTCACTTATTCCTCCTTTGATGCTGTTCCTTATTTTGTGTAAGACCCTAGTTTCTAACGTATATTATTTTCCTTCTCTCTAAAGGACTTTTAACATTTCTTATAAGGCATGTCTTCTGGAAACAAATTTCCTCAATTTTTGTTTGTCTGAGAAAGTCATTATTTCTCCTTCACTTTTTTTTTTTTTTTTTTTTTCTCCTTCACTTTTGAAGAACAAATTCATGGGACCCAGAATTCTAGGTTGGTGATTTTTTTCTCTCAACACTCTATTTCATTCCACTCTCTTCTTACTTGTGTGGTTTCTGCGAAGTCAGATGTAATTCTTATCTTTGTTCCTCTATAGGTAAGGTATTTTTTTTTTCCCCTGACTTCTTTCAGAATTCTTTATCTTTGATTTTCTGTAGTTTGAAAGTGATATGCCTAGGTGTAGTTTTGGGGGCATCTATTCTGCTTAGGGTTCTCTGAGCTTCCTGGATCTATGGTTTGGTGTCTGGCATTAATTTTAGGAAATTCTCAGCCATTTGTTTTTTTCAAATGTTTCTTCTGTTCCTTTCTTTGAGTATTTGAGAATTCCCATTATGCATATGTTACACCTTTTGTAGTTGTTGCATAGTCCTTGGATATTCTGTTCTGTTTTTTTTGAGTCTGTCCTCTTTGCTTTTTGGCTTTTGAGGATTCTTATGATATATATTCTAGCTCAGACATTCTTTCCTCAGCGGTTTCCAGTCTGCTAATGAGCCCATCAAAGGCATTCTCCACTTCTGTTACAGTGTTGTTTTTATTTTTTCTAGCATTTCTTTTGGTTCTTTCTTAGAATTTCCATTGCTCTACTTACATTGCCCGTCTCTTCTTGCATATTATTTGCTTTATGCATTAGAGCCATTAGCACATTAATCGTAGTTGTTTTAAATTCCTAGTGTGATAATTCCAACATCTCTGCCATTTCTGGCTCTGATGCTTGCTATGTCTCTTCACATTGTGATTTTTGCCTTTTGGTATGCCTCGTAATTTTTTTGTTGATAGCCAGGCATAATACACAGTAAAAGGAACTGCTATAAATGAGCCTTTAGTAATGTGGTAGTAAGGTGTGGGGGGATGGGAAGCATTCTATAGGTCTATGATTAGGTCTCAGTCTTTCAGTGGATCTATACCTCTGGACTGTGAACTTCACAAGTGTTTTTCAGGTTTTTTTTTTTTCTCCCCCAGGTGAGACAGGATAGCTAGAACTGGCTGGAGTTAGCTATTTCCCTTCATCCTGGTCAGTTAGGCTCTGGTTAACTAGTTTCCCCTAAGGGCAGGCCTTATTAAGAAGGACTGAGTGCTCTGGAGTATTCAAAATAGTTCCTTTTCCCCTCGCTCTGCTGGAAGCATGTGTGGATTTTTCTCTGATATTTATTGTGGGAAACTTGTTGAGCTCCTGGAGATAAATCTCACAATATTGTGGGGGCTCCCTGTGACTGAGTCTCTCTGGAGTTTTCAACTCTCAGACCGGTCCACACTGAGTCTCTGAAAATCTGTCAATTAAAATTCAGGCTTTCCTACCCCAGCACTGGTTCCTGCAGTGGTTTCTGCTTGGTAAACCTCGACTGCCTGTATTTGCCTGTCTCTGCAATCTTGGGAGCATCAGTTTGCCTTGTCCTCCCCTCTTTTAAGCTCCAAAAAGAGTTGTTGACTTTTCAGTCTGTTGAGCATTTTACTTGTTGTTATTATCTAGTCCATCTCGAATTTTTAACTTAGTATAGGTTCCAAATGTCTGTTCTGCAGTTGTTGGGTATAGCATTCTATAAATATCATTTAGGTTAAGTCGGTTGATAGTGTAGTTCAAATAATCTTTATACTTATTAAACTTTTGTCAACTTGTTCTATCATTTATGGAGTGTGAATTTATCTATTTCTCACTTTAGTTTAGCCACTGTTGGCTTCATGAATTCTGAAGCTCTGTATTAGTTGTACATGTATTTAGATAATTAAATCTTCTTAGTTAATCCCCCTCTTATCATTATAAATGTGTTTCTTTATTATAGTATTTTTTTGTCTTGAATTCTATTTTATCTGATATTAATAGAACCAAGCTTTCTCATTCTTACTGTCTGTATAGTACATCTTTTCCAATTCTGTTACTTTCAACCTATTTGTGTCTTTTAAATTACTGAGTATCACCTGTAGACAGGATACAGTTGGGTCTTGATTTTCCATCCAATCTGAGAATCTTCCTTCTAATTTGAATGTTTAGTCCATTTACATTTAATGTATTTTTTAAATTAATTAATTAATTTTTGGCTGCATTGGGTCTTCATTGCTGCGTGCAGGCCCTCCTTAGTTGTGGTGAGTGGGGGCCACTCCTCGCCATGGTGTGCGGGCCTCTCACTGCGGTGGTCTCTCCTGTTGCAGAGCATGGGCTCCAGGCGCACAGGCCTCAGCAGTTGCGGCACGTGGGCTCCAGAGTGCAGGCTCAGCAGCCGTGGCACATGGGCCCAGCTGCTCCGCGGCATGTGGGATCCTTCCAGACAAGGGCTTGAACCCACGTCCCCTGCATTGGCAGACAGACTCTCAACCACTGCGCCACCAGGGAAGCCCCATTTAATGTAATTTAATGTGACTATTGATAATGTTATTTGTTTCCCATTTGTTTCTTCTTTTTGTTTTGTTTTTGGTTCTTTTAATGCTTCATCCCTACTTTTGCCTCCTCTGAATTAATTGAATATTTTTTGGTAGTCCATTTTAGTTCTTCTATTGACTTTTTAGCTATACCTTTTAAAAAAATTGTTTTAGTAGCTGTTTAGGGCTACAAATATGCATCCTTAACTTATCAATTTCTAATTAGGGATACTTCAACTTCCACTTCTCAATTAAATTTCCTATTTCCATTTCACAAATGTAATAAACTCACAACTCTGTTTACCTGCCTCACCTGGTCCTTTTGCTATTGTTATTTACCTCACTGTATATCTCTTATTTCCTAACTTATAATCTTACTGTTTTGCTTTAAACAGTCAGTTGTCTTTTAAAGAAAAATGAGGTGGGGGGGAAACTTTGTCTTTTATATATACTACTTAGTTGCCACTCCTAATGCCCTTATTTTTTCCCCATAGATGCAAGTTTCCATCTCATATTATTTCTCTTCAGCCTGAATGATATTCTTTTGCATTTCTTATAGTACATAGCTGCTGATGACAGATTTTCTTAGTTTTTGTTTATCTGACAATATACTGTATTTCACCTTTGTTTTGAATGGTATTTTTACTGAACTGTTTCTTTTTCTTTCATTACTTTAGATTTTGGTCCATTGTCTTACTGCTTCTGTTGCTTCTGACAGGAAGTCAACCTTCATTTGTTTCTTTGTTTCTCTGTATATAATGCATACTTTTTTTTTCTCTAGCAGCTTTTAAGATTTTTCTCTTTTTTTAAAAAAAATTATTTATCTTTGGCTGCATTGGGTCTTTGTTGCTGCACCCGGGCTCCTCTAGTTGGGGCGAGTGGGGGCCACTCTTCATTGCGATGCGCGGGCCCCTCACTGCAGTGGCCTCTCTTGTTGCGGAGCACAGGCTCTAGGCGCACAGGCTTCAGCAGTTGTGGCACACGGGCTCAGTAGTTGTGGCCTGCAGGCTGTAGAGCAAGGCTCAGTAGTTGTGGCGCACAGGCCTAGTTGCTCTGCAGCACGTGGGTTCTTCCCGGACCAGGGCTTGAACCCGTGTCTCCTGCATTGGCAGGCAGACCCCTAACCACTGAGCCACCAGGGAAGCCCCTAAGATTTTTCTCTTTAAGTTTGATTTTCAGCAGTTTTACTATAACGTGTTTAAATGTGGGCTTCTTCATATTCATCTTGCTTGGGGTTTGCTGAGTTTCTTGAATCTATAAGTTGATGGTTTTCACTAAATTTGGCAATTTTTTGGTCTTATGTCCTTAAATATTTTTATGGACAATTCTCATGCTCTTTTTCTGGGGCTCTTCTTATAAATATGTTAGATAATTTCATATGTTATACTATTTAACACATCCGTAAGGTTCTGTTCACTTTATTTGTCAATCTTTTTTTCTCCACATTTTTCAGATAGGATAATTTCTATACTCCAGGTGACTGAATATTTCTTATGCCACCTCTAATCTCTTAATCTTATCCAGGGAATTTTTTATTCCAGATATTGGACTTTTACATTCTATAATTTCCATTCTGTTCTTTTTTATATTCTCTGCTGAGATGCCATGTCTGCTTACAAATTAAGACCATATTTTCCTTTAATTCCTTGAACCTATTTATAATAGCTGTATTAAAGTCTTTGTTAAATGCAAAAGTCTTTGTTAAATGGAGTATTTGGGGGTTGGTTTCTGTTGACTAACTTTTCCCTTGATTGTGAGTTACCTTTTTCTTCATCTCTGCATATCTGTATACTGGGTGTTGCTGATTATATATTGATGAGACTCTGGTCATCTCCCTCTGAAGAGTATTGTTTGCTTTTTTTTCCTAGTAGACAGCTCAATTATTAATTGATTACCTTGAAACTCATTAAGTCTTGATTTTAAGCTGTGTTATGTGTTACGGTTGATCTGTGGGAAACCTAAGGAGTTCCCCAAGCTCCTCTAACTTGGCATGACTCAACCTTCAACTTTCTCTCCTTGGCACATTTGTCAAGGTTGGGTTTAGGCCCTGTTGGGATGGTTTAGATTAGGCCTTATTCTGAGATGTGGTCCTTAATCCTAAAATGAGGCTTTATCTCATGTCTGATTTTATGTATCTCAGATGAATAACAGTGGTGTTAACAAGGTGTTAATGAGGTCTTTCCACTGTGACTGAATTGCACTCACAACACCCCACCCTTGACTTCTAGAATTTCTTTTCCATTTTTGACCTCATAACAGTTGTTCTCTGGTAATCCTTGAGTAGTTTCACACTGTGCATGTAGAGCCCAACCTTCACAGACTTCCGGACCTCTCATCGTCATAGCTTCCTTCTAACTGGTGCCTTGCTTTGTAAATTCCAGTAGCCTCAGTTGCCCTAATCATCATGCTCTGCTTAAACACCTGCTTTCTGTGCCACAGTTGGGAAATTATGTCCAGGCAGAGAGTCTATGAAATTGTGAGCCTTGCCTCATGAGTGTCCCTTCTCTCAGGGTTTGCAGACTTGTGCTGCCTATTAGTCCAATGTTTGAAAATATTTGCATCATGTATTTTACCCAGTTTTGTCATTGTTTACAATGAGATGGTTAGTCTGGTATCAGTTACTCCATAATAGCTAGAAGCAAAAGTCCTAATATTTTATATTGTTGATTAAAATATTCTATTTAGTATATTTCTGCAGTATTTTTGATACATAAGATATCTATATCCCAGGCTAAATCCTCTTGCTTTACCAATTGCCCAATTTACTTTGATTTTCCATATATAAATTAGATTACTCTATGTCCTGGTGTGATACAGTAAGAAATATGTATTTTGGTCTTTGTCCTTAGTTTCTGACACAGAGTTTCTAAAACCTTTGGAGTTGCCTTAGTAACAGGGTTGACAGGAGCATCTTTTGATATTCATAACAACTCCTTTTGACCACATCTGAGTTTATGCTAATGAGGTGACTCCTGGTGGGCCCCTAGATAGCGTCAGCATTCGGTGTGGTTGCCAGAGGAACCAACCACTGGATTAGATGGTTGGAACTTTCAGCCGTACCCCTGGACCTCAGGAAGGGGAGAGAAGCTGCAGATTTGAGTTCAAACACCAATGGCTAATGATTTAATCAACCATGCCTAGGTATTAGAACCTTGATAAAAACCCCTAAATGGTGGTGTTTGGAGAGCTTCCAGGTTGGTGAACATATGGAGGTGCTGCAAGGGTGGCATGCCCAGAGAGAGATGGATACTCCATGTCCTTCTCCCATACCTTGTCCAAGACATGCATTCTATTTGGCTGCTCCTGAGCGGTATCCTTTGTAATAAACTGGTTATAGTAAGTAAAGAGGTTTCCCGAGTTCTGTGAACTGCTGTAAGAAATGATTGAATTTGAGGAGGACATTGTGGGAAGCCCCAATTTATAGCTGGTTGGTCAGAAGTATGGGAGGCCCAGCACTTGTGATTGGTACCTGGAGTGGGGGCTGTCTTGTGGGACTGAGCCCTTTAACTTGTAGGATCTGGTGCTAATTCCAGGTAGATGGTATTAGAATTGAATTGAATTGCTGGACACACAATTGGTCTCTTGAGAGTTGGAGAAGTGGTTGGTGTCAGGAAAATACAACAGCTGGTGTCAGAAGTGTTGTGAGTGAAGACAGTTCAGACCTGATTTACCTGGAGCGGTCTTAGCTAATTTATCCTGCTTAAATTGTGCCCACTTTCACATTCCAACATGTTCCAGTTATGAGAATACATTATATGGTCACCTTACTTATCTATACATCTCTGCTCAGGTACAGCCAATCCATAATAGTGACTTTCCTATGGAAAGTTAAATTGCCATGTACTCCTAAGGAGAATGGGCATGTGAAACTCCTTTACGTTGGTTTTATTCAAACAGGTTGGTATAATAGTGGTGTGCTAAGGAGAACACAAAACATGATAGAAATGCTGTACCTAATTTTATGGGCATCAGTTATACTAAAAGAATCTTGAAAAACATTATTGTATATATGGAAATAGAGATATACCATGTATGCATCTCAAATTTTGCTAACTTCTTAAAGATAAAGCAGGAGACTATCAGAAAATGTCACATTTGCAGTAAGCTTCTACAGGCTGTACTCCTAAACTTCTCCAGGGATATGCTTTTGTTTCTTTCTGCTACTAGGGCTTTTTTGATGAAAAATTTGAGGAACACTTACCTCTAGGTCACCTGAGGACATTTTTCAAACCTTATCCAGCTGTTAAAAATCTTCTCTGTGCCTTTCCTCTGTCTGTCCGTAGGTCTTTTATCACTCAGTGCTCAGCACGGTTCTTATAAGTTTTCTGTTAAGAACTACATATATGGGGCTTCCCTGGTGGTCCAGTGGCTGGGACTCCACACTCCCAATGCAGGGGGCCAGGGTTCGCTCCCTGGTCAGGGAACGAAATCCCACATGCTACAACTAAGAGTTTGCATGCTGCAGGCCACAACTGAGGATCCCGCACACTGCAACTAAAGATCCCGTATGCTGCAACGAAGATTCTGCGTGCCGCAACTAAGACCCAGCTGAACCAAATAAAAAAAACAAACAAACAAAAGAACTACATATATATCCAGCACATTTTATGTCTTAAACAATAAAGCAGCACACACTTCTGTCCTTTTTTACTCCTGAACCAGGACAAGTGAAAGGCCGTACATAGGTAACCCCATTCAACAAACCAATGGCTTTATGAAAAAAATGTATTATCATTTGCTTTATTATTTTTTTAAAGCATGCATGTGCCAACAGTGCCCTGAGTGCCAGGGACACAGACATAAACAGTACTTAGCTCTGTAACTGAGAAAATAACAGAGGGAAGCTTTAAAACCTACTTTAAACCTAAAATATTTTATATTCTACAAATATGTTGGGCCATTGGTTAACCAAAAGTTGGAAACAATGTAGTAGCCGAGACGTGGAATGAGCTTTCCTATTAATAATCCCAGCCAGCGGCCACATGCCAGCAGCCTCCCTAATGAACTGCTGAAAAAGGAAATGCTAACCTTTGGATGTGTCTCAGAGAAAATAAACAAAAGAAGAAACTGTCGTTTTTTAAGAAGAAAAGAAAAGAAAATTGGTGAAAACTGGATCCATATTTAACTTAGCAAAACTTTGCTTTTCCTTGTTTACATGAGCTACAAAATTTGCATTTTAGTCAACAAAGAAAACGCCAATAAAGGAAAACCAGAATTTGTTTTTGTAGGAAAAAAGATACACCATTGTTTAATGTACTATTTGGGAGCTAAGAAAATAATTTGCTTCCTACCCATTTTTTAATATACTGAATTCAGAGATCATTGTTTAAGATTTTACAAGATATAATGGCACCGTTAAACAAGAAAAAAGGAGGAAAATTATCTGATAATGTCCTTCAATTAGAACTGATACATAGTTTATTCCAAGTTATAATCAGTACAAGATAATTATTTATATATTGTTATCAAAATACAATTTTTACTTATCCCCAAAGACAACGTATAGCTTTATAAATGGTTGCTTTTCTACATATGCACCAGAAGGCTAATTATAAGGGTTAAGGGTTAGGAGAATATTATTTATAGTCAGAATGGGTTTACTTTCTGTTGCTTGTTAGCTGCATGACTTTGGGGAAGACACTAAATGTGTTCAATCCTCAGGTTCATCATCTGAAAACAACACCCTCATGGACTTTCTATTCTTAAAATTAAAAGAGACAGTGGTACTTGACCCATAGTATTCAAAAGTGATGGCCATTTATATTATTATGATACATATGATAATATGTATCCACTAACACAACTGTTTTGGTCTTGTCCTGAGCTCTTGTCATGAGATAAGACCTTGCTAAGTGCTAATTTTTAAGGTGATCCTCACTTAAGAACTCTGTTTTATTACATAGAATCAGATGCTGTCTTGCCTGTAAACATAAAGGCCATATATTTACATAGAGCCCACCCCCCTCCCCCATCACTGCACATGATCCAGTTGAATGAACTGCTCTGATGTCCACAAGCAGAGCAATTGGAAGGGTAAGTTCCCTTCAACACAGCAGATTGATAGGCACTTGTGGTGAGCATCTCCTAAGCCTTGTCTCTTTCAAATGAATAACAATGGGGTTTCTTTATTAGATCACTTACCTAAAATGAGCTCAGAAGATAGTATCCCACAGGATCCCTGGTTCGTGTACTTCCAGGATCTATAAGCCTATAGAGCACTACCTTTGAGTCTTCTCCCCCTTTAAAATCAAGATTTGGGAAGGGAAGTGTTCGGTTAGGCTTTTGGCCGAAAACAGATGACATAGCCCTTGCAGTTCACTGAAGAGAGTTTAGTAAAGGGATATTTTACAAAAATGAAGGCAAGGCTTAGGCAAAGCCACAGGGATAGAGCTGTATATCAGGACAATTAACAGTAGGAAGCTGAAGGGACAAGAGGAGAGAGCTCTTTCCTGAGCTCAGAAATAGAACTGTAGCGGAGGAGGGTTCCTGGTCAGAAGCTATGTCTTAGAAGGTACAGCCAGCCTGCAACAACCCAGGAGGTAGGGGTCCAGGAAAATAATCTCATTCTCCTTCTGCTCTCCGCTCTCTACAAGTGCATCCCCACAGCTGAATTCAATTAGAAGCCAAAGGGCAAGGGAGCCTGTTGACACAGTCCAGGAAGGTCAGCATCGCCGGAACAGAGCGTGGGAACAGGGAGTGGAGAATAGATATGGGGGCAAATGGAATATGTGCTGCAATGAGGGGACAGAATATGCAAGTATTCCTGGTCTTGACACTGCATACTAATAAATACGCCTCTTTTCAAAAAATCCTAATGTCAAACATTTAATTTGATCTGTTAGTGGAGTCAGGGGCCAAAATAAGAAGAATGGGTGCTGATTTTCTCCCTCTATTAACAGAATTCATATGAGATTACATTAAAAAGTATGTTAAATTTATTGGACAATTTAATCAAGTACAATTTCGGTTAACTGAAGAAATAATATGCACAGTCTTATTCACATAAACTTACATCATTTTATCTTACCCAAATGACTAATAATTACCATACTAGTTGGCATGCAAAATTTTTCCTACAAAGGAGAGAATATACAAAAGAAATGCAAAGGCAAACTAGACTTGACCATTACCCACAAGGAGATGATAAGAAGCAATGTTCAAACCAACTACAAAATTCTTACAGCTACTAAGTCACAATATGAATCAAGTTCAGTGAGAGCCTGAAGAGACAGCTTTCCAGAGGCAATGGCAATGGCTTTGTTTGCATAACTCTGAGACCACTCCTTGAAAGCTCCCTCTAACCTCACAGCCATATCCCCTTGCTGAGTAATACATGGGTGCCAATTATCTTTAGTTCTTCCACTCTAGACTCTCAAACTTGAGGCATCTAACCGAGGACTTCAAATTTTAAAAGGCCCAGATCTTCTCATAGGAACGTTACCTAAATTGAACTTGAGGATTTCTGTGCAGATTATATATTTTTTGTTCTTAGCTCTTTCTAAATTACTCAGACTATTGCACCTAGCCTTAGAAATAGGTTTGTTCAGTTGGATTATATGTGTATTTACAGTACTGATTATTTTGATCTTTTCCCCTGCCATTCTATTCAATAAACTTCTTCTAGCTTGTTTTTATATTGTTTATTTTACCTTTGTTTTTTTTTTTTTGTTTTTTGTTTTTTTTTTACTTTTACTGAAAAATTGGAAGTAACAATGTAGGAGAGTCAACTACGTAGGTAGGTAGAGTTTTAAATAAAAAAAAAAAAACCCTCAATATGTTTGGTTGCTTAGATTAGCTCTTTATAAGTAATTTCTATACCTCTAAATGGATTTCAAAAGAAGCGGCACCAAGCCCCAGTCAAAAATGTATCCATTTTGCTAACTCTGAAGATCACAGAGTTCAATATACCTTCACAGAAGAGTGATAAGATTAGCCACTAAGACAGTCCAATAGACTTTCTGAAATAGTCTGTTATCCTGTTTCTACAATGATTCAAGCCAATATAGGGAGATGCATAAATATACAAACAAAAACATTGTTTTGCTGGCCTAACCCTTAAAAACAAAGTATGTGGTAAAGTTTCAATAAATTTAGTCTGGGGTTGAGTTTGATATATATCATTCAAAAATATCTTAAAACTGTGCCACAAATGATGACAATTAGTTTTAATTTTAAGGAAAAGTATGCATTAACCTTTTTTTATTTATTTATTTATTTATTTATTTATTTTTGGCTGTGTTGGGTCTTCGGTTCGTGCGAGGGCTTTCTCCAGTTGCGGCAAGCGGGGGCCACTCTTCATCGCGGTGCGGGGACCGCTCTTCATCGCGGTGCGCGGGCCTTTCTCTATCGCGGCCCCTCCCGTCACGGGGCACAGGCTCCAGACGCGCAGGCTCAGCAATTGTGGCTCACGGGCCCAGCTGCTCCGTGGCATGTGGGATCTTCCCAGACCAGGGCTCGAACCCGTGTCCCCTGCATTAGCAGGCAGATTCTCAACCACTGCGCCACCAGGGAAGCCCTGCATTAACCTTTATTCACTCAAAGATAATCTCCAGTTCCTACCATTGCGGGCTTACTTGTTACTATCAATAACAAAAGGACAGGGTTTAGATGTATGGACTGTAATACAACTTGGATCATTTAATATATGTTGAATTTACAGTTTAACTCAGAGGAAGTCCTGTCTAGTGGTTGGGAAATATTTTGTATATATACTTGTAATAAAATTTTGTACCAGGCATTAAAAATCAACTGATGAGCTTGCATAAGAGACAGGCAAACTCACATTAGATTGTAAGGTAGCTACAAGGCTCATTCTCTCCTAACAAAGTATTTTCACTCCAAGAATATAACAAATGGTTTCTATCATGCCTTAAAGGTCTTACTTTTTCCATAATTTGTCTGTTGGATCCTATATGTAATCTGTAATGGAGAATTAGAGCCCCACAAACAAAAGTTCTAAACAAAGTCTAATACTGTACTGGGGAAAAAACATTTGGTCAAAAAGTAAAACGAAACTATTAATGTCTTAAGATGCTGTCTTTGCTTGTAAGAACCATACTCTTTTATAAAGTATTATCCACTGCCATTTCCTTTCTGTATTTCAGAATTCACTTTTCCTTGTGAATGTAAGCCTTTGTCTGATGATCAAAAAGCAATGGGTGTACATATAATTATTGCTTGGTACTGCAATACATAAAGTTTATTTATAATATCTTTAGTGGTATTCATTATTCACTTTAACCATTTTATCTAACAATAAGATTTTGAGGGGCTTCCCTGGTGGCGCAGTGGTTGAGAATCTGCCTGCCAATGCAGGGCACACGGGTTCGAGCCCTGGTCTGGGAAGATCCCACATGCCGCGGAGCAACTGGGCCCGTGAGCCACAACTACTGAGCCTGCGCGTCTGGAGCTTGTGCTCCGCAACAAGAGAGGCCGCGATAGTGAGAGGCCCGCGCACCGCGATGAAGAGTGGCCCCCACTTGCCACAACTAGAGAAAGCCCTCGCACAGAAACGAAGACCCAACACAGCCATAAGTAAATAAATAAAAATAATTAAAAAAAAAAAAAAGATTTTGAATGTTAATTCTAGAATGTCCTTATGTATTACTTGCTGTTTATAAGATTCATCATACTATATATGCTATCATATAAAAATATAACCCACCATCATAGGATTTATACTACATTAAACATACCTTTGGGATGTTTAAATCTGATCATTTTCTCTTTTTTTCTCTTATTTAAACCTATTTTTATCTTCCTTTGGGACCATTAGTAAAAATGAATGTCCAAGATAAAAAACACAGATGGCATTAAGATGATAATATGAGTAGAAAGCAATTCCTAAATGATTTCTAGTTGGATATGAAAATAAAATGAAAACCACATAGCACTAATTTTTTTTTCAAAGACAAAACTCCATTATTCTGACAAATTCCTTCTTCATCTTTTTTCCTTTTCATAAGAAAAACAAAAAATTTTTATAGAATTACCACATCTCAGCTCTTTTGCTGTGTAATACTATGAATACAGTTATTTCTGGATTGTGTAGAAAGGGGAAAGGGGGAAACTAGATAAGTTCAAGAAACAAAATGACAGGAACTTTTTAACCACAGAGTAACAGTGACCCAGAGAGATACAAATTAGAATTAGATGCTGTTGGATACCACATTTTCCAAAATAGTCTAGTGTTATGAGAATCCATAAAGTATCAGAATATTTTAAGTATAGAATATGGTTAGGGTAGAAAGGAACATTAATAATATGTTGAGTGTTAAGTTTCAATTGTGGTTTTTGAAAGACCCCATAGACATTTATCTATTTAAAAAATTAAAACAGACTTTCTTTTTCTCCTTCTTCTTTCTCAGGATTGGAGACAGCCTCGGATACCGCAACAGGACTTCAGGAAATAGCAGCTGAGGAGTAGGACACAATGAAGCAGTACCCCCTGGTGGGCATCATACTCAATGGGGGAATTACTACAATACTTTCAAGTTGAGGGGAGGGGAGGTGACTTGCGCTAGGTTCATTTAATTTGCCCGGCTCTACTGTGAAAATCACCTCCATCTCTACTACCATCACTCCTAAAAAACATCCTATATATTCTGATATATGTGATATATAGACACAAAACCACACATTGACTCTTTAGGGCAATAGCAACTCTGAGGTTTATTTAATGGTGACTCAAACTATATCCTACCCTGCTAAGCTAAAAACATACAAATTATCTGTATTCTGAAAGTAATATGGTGGTTAGCTGCTGGCCAGATGGGTATACATTGCAAATATGATCAGAGAAAATATTAATGTTCGATGGTTGTATATTCATACTCTTATTTAATGCCTTCTGCCAATGAAATAATTTGTATCTGCCATTTCTCACACTGATTTTATGGTGGAAGACTAGAGATGTATGCTCAGGTTCCTGTGCACTCAAGGAATGGAACACTGAGATCTCAGTGACCCTTTCAGGTATACTGTGGAGGGTCAAACTCGATTTTGAAGTGTTATTTATTTACTTATTTTTGCGTATTTCCCAAACGTATGGTGTGAGCTGGGGAAAAGTTGCTTTAAAGGGTATGGGAACCTCCATGTGTGATGGGCAGAGTTATTTTACAGGACTCTTGTGGGGATCAAAGACAAGTGCCTGTTGAATTTGAACTACTTCATTTCAGCCATTTTTCTATTCAAGGGCATGTAAAGATGACTACATCCTGCCAGCATCCTAGAGACAAATAAGCACATGAGTTTCATCCATCTATGTAGGATTGAACTCTATTTGGTGATGCGATGGATGCTTTTTCTAAAATAAAAGTGCAGTATCAAGATTAAATGTTTTTCTTTGCTATATAATTTTTTAAAGGAGAATAACATTGTATATTTTTGACATTGTATTTGTTTCTATGTTTGAACTTCTGGACCATTCCTCACTTCGACATCCTAACTTTTACTTTCTGTATAGTTGTGTACCTTATGGAGCTCTGAGTTATTTCTTTTTTTTTTTTTTTCCCCTCAGATAAAGCAAAGTTTAAGAATTTAGTTTTCATGAGGTTTCAATTAAGAAGAAAAAACCCTAGCCTTCCTGTTACTGTGGTCACCCACATGACAAAAAGGAAGTTAAACTGTTTGCTGACATGTCTCTTATGGTTTGAGTCTGGGCTTCCTTCTCTAGGACTCTTGCCAAACACTCAGCTTCCACAGACAATCTTTTGTGGGAGGTGACCTCATTGGAATCTAAGAGCAAAGGCTAAAAAAAATGCCATAATAATTGCAAACAAACCCTAGTTCTGGGGAGGGATTGGTTGGTTCACATTCCTGAAGTAGCTGGAAATATACTTTCTGAAGATTTAATAGAATAGTAGGTCTCTTCTCTTGAAAACAACTCTTCTAGACTCTCAGGCTCCTGTTTACAGTACCACCACTTTCCAAGTTGTTAAAAAGGGTTAGGGTAATCTTTCATTCTTCCTTCTTCTTTATCATCTATCTCTCATATTTAATTAATTAGTAAGTTCTAAAATCTCTTTTCCAAAATTAATTTTCTGCTACTCCCTTAATGCAGTATCACTTTACTTTTAGGTGAATGGTGTGCCTGTAACTTTTATGATTAATTTCAGTCTCTTTAAGCATTCTCTCCACTTTCATCCCCACCTAACTTTTTGTCCTGTGCCTTTAACACACTTCACATGTTTTCATAGTCCATGGAGAGAAATCAATAGAGGAAAAAATGTGTCCACTGGCATATGACCTTATTCACTGCCTTTGTTTAAACATTTAGCTTTAAATATCCTTGGATTTCCTTTTGTTGATCTTTAGGACTAAAACTTTTGCCTTGTCTCCTGAATTATTTGATCTGTTATGTGATGCTGTCTTTCTCGTACTGAGTGGTTCCTCTCTGGGAAAGTGATCCCAAATTTGTTTTGGAGATTACATCTTGGCATACTAGTATTGTGACTTAACCCCACGTGCCCATCCCAGCATGTGGCTGGTATGTTTGCTGATTCATTTCTTATTTCTGTAAATAAAATGGGACATTAACCTTCCTCAAACAGAACTTTGACCATATGACTAATGTGGTTATAAACCATCAATGACTCCCCTTTGACTCTGGATCTGGAAACAGGTAGATCCGATACCCAGTTTTGTCATTCACTAGCACAGTGGCAATCTCCTGAACCTCACTAGGAATAAGTTACTTTATCTAGTAACAATTGATAAATTCAGTTTATGAGTATTTCACTTTTGATTTTTGCCTTTGTGTTTAGAAGTAAACGTGCTCTACACTTCCTATGATTTGTCCTTATCCATCATTGGTATCAATATTATCCTAAGTCTCATAAAGTAAATAGGATGGTTTTTCTATTTCCTTTTATTTTCATTAGTATAAAATAGGGATAATTTTTCCATGAAATTTTGGTAAAGCTCATTTTTAAAACCATCAGATATGGGAATCTGCTTTGTAATTGTTTTTTAAATTAACATATGTTTTCTTCAATTTTCTAAATATACGATATATTTCACATTAAAAGAGGAAAGAAAAAAACTTGTCTGGTTTCAATGGCCACTTGATGGGAATACTTTTTGTTTATTTGATTTATCTAAGGTGATTATTTTTGTTTCTTCATAAGTCATTTTTGAAAATTTAATTTTTTGAGATAAATCCCAATTTTATGTATTTTTGAAAAGGTATTAGCAATGCAACATAGTAATCTCATACTCTAAAAAATTAATTCAATCATGGAAATGAAGTTTCCTTGTAACTTGATCAATTTTTGCTATATGTATTTTGATGCTGTCTTGTTATGTGCATTTAGGTTCATGAGGAATTATTCTTTTATTCACCTTTATTCCTATATAATACTTTTTTTCCTTTTCATTCCTATTTTAATTTTTTGCATCATTTTTATTTAGTTTACTTCTATAGCAGCTTTATTTTTATTATTTTTTTCCTGGGTGTGTTTTACATCCCCCCTTTTTCTCTTCAAACTTTTTGTATATATCCCCTTAAGTAGCATGTAATTGGATATTTTT
Source organism: Balaenoptera acutorostrata (assembly GCF_949987535.1). NCBI lineage: Eukaryota > Metazoa > Chordata > Mammalia > Artiodactyla > Balaenopteridae > Balaenoptera > Balaenoptera acutorostrata. The sequence goes on from NC_080066.1 coordinate 15,757,900, forward strand.
TAAACCAATAATATAATTGATACCATTAAATAGTCAATTTTCATCTGTTTAAATGTATTGTGATTACTGATGTTTCAATATTTTTATTATTTTATTTTGTGCTTCCTGTTTAGTATTGCTTTTATTTGTTTCACTTTTTTCTCCTCTTATGGTTTTTGTTGGTTGGTAGACTGCCATTTATTTTCTTCTATCTTTTTCTTGGAAGTACACATTTTATTTTTATTCTTTGCTGGCTATCTTTATATTTTAAAATATATTCATAGTTTGAAAGCAGGAACTCTAACAGATATTTGTATACCCATGTTAACAGCAGTGTTATTCACAACAGCCAAAAGGTATAAGAAACCCAAGGGTCCATTGATGGATGAATGGATAAACAAAATGTGGTAGGTATATCCATATAATGGGATATTATTCAGCTTTAAAAATGAAGGGAATTGAGACACATGTTACAACATAGACGAACTTTGAGGGCATTATGCTAAGTGAAATAAGCCAGTGGACAAATACGATATGATTCCACTTATATGAGGCACCTAGAGTAGTCAAATATATAAGAGACAGAAAGTAGAATGGAGGTTGCCAAGGGATGGGGTTAGAATGGAAGTTATTGTTTAATGGGTACAGAATTTCAGTTTTATAAGATGAAAAGTGTTCTGCAGATGGATGGTAGTGATGGTTGCACAACAATGTGAATATACTTAATACTACTTAACTCTACACCTAAAAATTGGTTAAATTTTATGTTATGTATATTTACCACAATAAAACTATGAAAAAATATATTCATAACTAATATTTCTCAAGCAAATCCTAAAGTAATTTGGAATGTTTATCTTTTTCTGAAATGAAAAAAGAATTTAGCCCATATAACTACCTTCTGAACTCTCTCTTTCCTCTTTAATGTTATTCCTTTCCAGATTTTAGCTCTGACTTTTAAAAACAGTATTATTTTTAGAGTTAATAGTTAATAAATTTATAGAAGGGTTTACCAACTTCTTTAATCACCATTGTTTTGTGAATCTACACTTTTCCTTTGGGATAAAGTTTTCTCTTTGTTTAAGTACTTACCAAGGAATTGTTTCTTTTATTGGAAAGTCTATGGGTAATAAATATTCCTGATCTTCATATGACTGACACTGTCTTTATTTCACTCATGCCTTATTTTAAAGAGTTTACTAGGGCATGAAATTCTAGTTTGACAATTATGTTCCCTCGGCATTTTCCATCTGTTGTCATTTGGCATCCTTAGTCTTGAGAGAAATCCATGGTCAGTTTAATTGCTAAAGATTTATAAGTACTTTGTATCTTTTCTTCCAAATGCTTTTATCAATAAACTATTCTCTTTCCCCTGATATCCTGCAATTTTTCTATGACTCATTAAGGAGTGGGTTTTGTTTTTCATATTGTGTAGTACTTCATGTGTTAAATTTGAAGTCAATTTTACTCAAATGAAAAATATTCTTAGCATTTTTACTCTTTTAATATTGCTTTTCTAATATTGTATTTTTCTATGTTTCTAGAAATCATAGTGGTGTATATTGAAGCTCATCAATCTGTCCTTCATATATCACAACTATCCTTTCATATCTTTAATTTTTTTGTTTTTCTGTGTTGTATTGAGTTAATTTGTTAATAATATCTTCCAATTTACTTATTCTCTCTTCAACTGTGTTCAACTTAGAATTGGATTTTATTTTAAATTTCCATGACTAGTTTTCAGTTCATTTTTTGTTGAATCATAGTTGCCTTTTTACTTGAAAAAAATTATTTTGCTTTTTTGTGGGTCATACTTCTTCCTTTAGGTTTTTGAGGCTCTTTAACATACCTATTTAAAATTTATTTTAAATTGCTTTTTTATTTCACCAGGAGTATATTTCCAAATTGTTGATTTTCCTTACTCTCTCTCTTACGATTAGGTTTTCTTATTGCCTTAGAGTGTTATTTGGTGAGCTCATCATGAACTAGAGTTCTCTCTCATGATTCTCCCCTATGTAGTGGTTTTAGGTTACTTTTCTTAGGTTGCCTTTCATTCTCCTATCAAGTCTTATTGTTTCAAGGCTACTGTGCTGTCATGATACCAGAGATCTCAAATTTGTAGTTCTTGCTCCCATAGGTGGCTTGGCCCAAGTACTAGATGCAAGGCAATCTGTGCTCTTTGTTGTGATAGGCATTCAGCTTTATAAAAGGTACAGATCAAAGCCACAACTGCAACTTTCTTTTATCCTAATTTCATGAGTGCAGAATCTTGCTTTCATATCGCATTTCATATATTCTTCCACCAAACTGGAAGTATTTCTGGTACTGATTCTTCTTCAGGAGTTAAATGTCCAGTCAATTTTGCCCATTTTATAGCACATTTTATTTGGCTCTCACCAAATAAGTCTCTGGAACCAAACTCTTCTTACTAAATTTTTATAGTTTACTTGCCTTTTAATAGCATATTATTTCTCATAGCTGTGCAGTCATATTTGAGGACCCTGAGTCTAGTTCATCCTGTTCAATCTGCATATGAGTTCTATGGAAGAAACTTCTGGGCACCATATCTGTTCTCTCCTCATTCCAAAGCAAACAAACAAACAAACAAAACCCTGAAAAATGCCCAACTGAAAACTAGTAAACCTGTGCATTGCACAAGCATGGCTTTTGGAATATAATAAAAATAAAATCCATTTTGTCTTCCGTGGTCTTTAAATCTAGTACAGGTAAATAAAAATTCCAGTAGCCCTCATGACTTTCCTGCTCACTTTAGGTAAATCAATAATGTGATGGTCACTTTCAGTGCCTTGTTTTGGTGATCTGAATGCTTAATCTTATGTAATAATCAAAACCCCAAACTTAAACTTGTGTTTCTTCCCCTGCCTTAGCAGGGGCCAGCTTTAAGAGGGCTGCCCCATTGGAGAAAAGGTGAACTGGCATTTTCTTTCTCCCTCAGCTCCTCCTCTCCCAGCTGCTTCTGGTCTACCTGGCATGGGAGTCTGGGGAAGGCCAGGGGAAAACAGATAAAGTATATTCTTACTTGAGTTGTTCTTCCAGTTCTCTGGGCCTGGCAAGTGTTTAAAGAATCTGGATTTTTCAGAAGGCTGTTTTGCAGTCCTTTCTCTTTGGGGTCCCCTCAGCTTCTGGCTAAACCACCTTGAGGAAACCATTTTTAGAACCACTAGGCTGACATTACTAACATGAGTAGAACATTCTGTCTCCAGGATTTGTATACTTTTGACTTACTTATAAGAGGAGGAATGCAGCTGTTTTCCGATGTCCCCTCTACTGCTTCACTCTGCCCTGACACTGTAGGACAACAGCCACTACCAACCACCTGTAGGTATCTCATGTGCATGACAAACTCCAGTCTATGAGCTCTTAAACGATAGGAAACATATCAGTGCTCTCCAAGAGGTCTCTTTGAAGCCAATTTCACTGTGCTTTGCCTTGAGGGATGGAGTGGGACTCAGCATAGCCAAGAAATCTTCATAAATCCACTCCTTCAAAATTCCTCTCTCAACAATTTTAATAGCCTCAGTGTTGCACAAGATGTCTAAAAGAATCACAATATCTTAACAACTTGATAATCTTACTGACATTTACCCCTTAATCTAAACTGCCACTGAATATCTTGTCACAGGTCATTTCTTTGGAAAATGAGACAGATGTGGAAATTGTTAGGTGGGGCTTCTGGTTAAGCCTCTTTTCCCTGTCTGTCCTATCTTTTTTTGAGTTGTTTGGAAAGGGGTCATGATGGAGGACCAGGCCCAGAATGTAAGGTCAGAAGAATCATAGATTTGCTTTTGGCATCTTTGAAGAAGTGAAACAATGCCAGTAGTTATTTATCTCCAGAATTTTTATTATTAAAAAATATTTTTTGTCCTTAGGTTTTTAAGTCACTGTAGTCAGATCTGTATTAGTAGAAACTGGATGGGCTTTCTAATTGATACATATACTATTGTTACTGAGTCTAAGCTCATACTGCTTGCCACATGACAGGCCAATAATCGAGAGATGAGTTGTCGGGGCAAGGAATAACGACTTTATTTGGAAAGCCAGCAAACCGAAAAAACAGTGGGCTCATGCCCGAAAGAACCATCTTGCCTGAATTAGAATTCAGGCTCCTTTTATGCTAAAAGGGGAGTAAATCAAACACTTCCTGCTTCCCATCAGCCTCCAGAGGAGATGTGTTCATTTCTTTCTCCCTGCAGTCATTCACAGGCGGGCCTGGTCAGGATGTTTCTTGTGAGCTAAACAAAGGTATTTTAGCTTAATGCTCATTACCTGGGAGTCAGGGTTCCCAGAGATGGGCCATTATGTATAATTTAAGCTTATAGGCAACATTCATTTAGTAATTAGCTTGTTAATAGAATACTACAAAAGGTTCTCCCCTATTACACTATGATAGAGAGAGGTTGAAAGATTTACCGAGGTCACTCTACAGGTCACTCCCTTCTACGTCCTTATCTGTGGCCTGGGATAAGAACCACTATGGGTTACTTCCTTATCTATGGTCCCTGGTTGGCTTTCTGTTGGGTTTAGCCAAGGGGAGACAGAAGTTGGAGTTTGAAGGGTGGGAGAAGAGAGAATTTGCATATGTTTTATCTGTTTCCTCCAGCTTCTCTGCCAAGGCAGTTGCTTCCACAACTCCCACTCCTGCTACAAGGCCCCCTCCCCACAGTTCCAGCTCTCACCAGGAACTGGGTATCTACGACCTACTCCTTGTTCCCTCAGTGTAGCCTTTCTACTGTTGCTAGTCTCTTGGAGTCTCAACATCACTTGTCATTTCTTAAACCTTGCCCATACCTTCATTAAAGTAAGTATTCTTGAAAGTTTTGTTATTTTAGCCATCTGGAGTGAATTGTCTTTTCTGATAGACTCCTGACTAATACTGCTATATAATTATTAAATGTAGTCAAGGCAGATCTTCTAATTATAAGTCCACTCTTTCTTCTCTTATACCTCACAATATTTCATATACTTGACATTGAATAAATGACTAAGTTTTATGTATTGTGATGTTTTACCATAAAAATAAATTTAAAAAATAGCAAAATACTTGTCAATATGGATATATATTTGTTCCCTAGGGTGATTTATCCTAGTGAAAAATATACCATAAAAAGAATATATTATATATCATCTATCAACATATACCTTTTTTTGTATAGAGCTTGTGTCCCTCCATAACCAATAGGAAAAGACAATGCATTATAACTTACATTGCTACAGAGAAAATTCTTGTAGTATCATTTTAAATTCCAACAAAATGGAAAAGAATAGTATATGTAAAGCCTTGTTTCCTTTATTGAAGTCTTTAGTCAAACTAAACACATTCTCATTCTGACATTCTAACAAGAGAATAGTGTTTTTCAGTTTTATCTACAAAATGAAGAAAGCAATTATTAGAAAATATTCTTACTCCAAAGTTAGAATTCCCCATATATATTCAGAAAGCATGTCACTTTAGTCCTCTACATTGTCAGATAGTGGTGACACTAAAACGAAAGTTTTGCTGTGAAGGGATCTTATATGTTTTCATTCTGGATCCCCAAGCAATAAATTCAAAAGGGACACACTTCTCTTTAATACCAAAATGCCTGTTCTCTCTTTTATCTTTTTTTTTGCTACTCTTTTGGTATTTACTCCAGTGTATTTGTGTGGTCAGTCATTGCCCACATAGAGAATGAAAAGGCAAGAACGTCTACCAACACTATCATACTTTCCATAAAATTATTTGTTCCGTATTGTGTGTTACTTTTTCTAGTTTTCATATATCTGACTCTCACAAGTTTTTACGTATCAATACATAGTAAACAGAAGGATGATATGGACCTATAGACTTACAGCTTATATAAAATCTAGCCACTGATAATGAGTAGTGATAATTTAATCCTAAACTTAGAGACATAAACAAGTTCCGTTACCTCCTTCTTCCTCCTGGCAAAAATAAGGCAAATAAACAAAGTCTTTCTCTGAAGAATACAAAGGGATGCCCTACATCTCAGAGTTACAGATGGACAGCAGATTAAGGCAATGGCAAACATAAACTAGGGCTTTCAGAGGATGAGAAAAGTCCCATGGGGGTTTCAAAATTAAAATGCATTGAACTACTTAGATGTGTCAACATTTCACTAGAAAGAGGGAGAAGTTCAAAAAGTTCTACCTCATTTGCTAGATTTTGCTTCTGTAAGGCAGAGATCAGCCACCTAGCAACACCACAAAAGATTCTACTCTGACATAGTTTAACTCATGCTGGCTGAGCAGGAAGAAAAGCTATGTAGGATCAGGGCAGAACTGGATGGCCTGTAGTTCCAGTGCCACTAGGGAGTCTGGTTTGGGAAATTGTGAAATTCAGTCTGAGGAATGACTTTTTGTCAGCATTCTTCGAAGTTCACATCTCTGAGCACCTCTGCTGGGCTCTTCTCTCCCATTCAATAGACTGCATTGGAAACACACACACACACACACACACACACACACACACACGCATCACGCACGGTGAAGAAAGAAAAGATGTCATTTCCAATCAATGACTACCCCATTAAGGTTCAATTGTGCATATGCTAGGAAAAGTGATAAAGTAAAAACTGTGTCGATTAAGAGGAAACATTTTCCTATGCAGCTATTTTAGGATTGGTGAAGTACTGAGCTTTCCCAAGTTCCTGATCTTCACAACATAGACAGCTATCTCTTGTTCTCTCTTTTAAAGCCAGTCCGTTGGCATTAGATCCTGCCCCAGAAATAACCCACCACTTTTCTTCCAGGAGAAGAGAAATATCTACTTAACAGTCAGGTCATACCAGAGACTTTGGAAAATATCTGGATCACAAATCCCTGTCAGCAACGACCAGTGAACGAAATCTGGGCCATGTCCTTCCTTGGAGGATGTCCTCCCTGGATGAGTCCACAGGTCATTCAAGAGGCACTTGCATCAGACTGTCAAAGCAATGCCGTTTTCAGCTGTGAAAGCTTACGGCTGGCACGGAAAGTCTAAAAACAATTGGACAATTAAGTGTACCAACACATCACGAGGCTTCCTTTCTGGGAAAGGGTCAGAGAAGGAAAATTAGGTATTACTGTGCTTTTGATTTTCATGACTCTCTGGGCGTATGTGAGCGGAGAAGAATCCAGCTCTGGGAGTGAGGCAGGGAGGGAGGCTTGGGGAGAGAGGTTATTTGCTTCATCTTCAATCGCATTCCTGGCCTGCCCGGCTTGTCTGACTCTGCACGAGGCACAAAGTGTGTAATGCTTTCTGACAACAGGGGAGGAAAACCGAGGGACAGGCACATTTCATCTCAGAGCCGCTGCTGAAAGCAGCCAGCTGGCTCTGCCTTTTACTGTAAGAGGTGTTGTTATTTTTTAAATATTGTAACCGTTTTTAAGATCTTTTTGGAAAAATGCGTTTCTAAGCTACTAAAGCAGTTCTTGTTAAAATACAAATGCAGAAACTAAAATATGAAACTGCCCTTTCCTCCAGAGCCAGCCTCCTTCTAGACAGGTCACCGACAACTCTGAATACTTTGATGTGTATGCTGTTAAACTTGTTTTGCATTTTCACATACTTTCTGTCCCCTGCATAGTATTTTAATACGCATATTATGTTGGAATTTGCACATTTCACCTAACAACACAGACACATTCCTATGTCAGGATTTATATTTCCATTAAAAAAATTGTTACATAGTATCCTACATTTAAATTTGTTTTCAAAATAGTACTGCACAAAATCAAAATCAACACATTTATCTGCATATTTCTTGTTAATATGACAGTAGGCTAGATTCCTAGGATTGAGGTGGCTGAGTTTAAGAGTATGAATATTAAAAATCTTGAATGGATATTGCCACTTTGTCTTTCCTACACGTTTCTTTTCCTAAATGTTGTATGTTTAGTTTCCTAAATATGCGGGTTATATTCTTATAATCTGTGTAAAAGAGGGTCAGTGTTTCTACATTCTCACAAATAATAGATATTACTAAACTTTTTTTTTTGTCACTTTGATAGGTTAAACCAAGGTTTCAAAGGTTTAACTTTGCACTTATTTATTAAAGAGGGTTGAATTTTTTTAGATATGTGTTGACCATTTATATTACTTCTTCTGTGAATAATCTTTGTCTATCATTTATTGTATAATTTTTATTGCTTTGAGGGAACACTACATATTATAGCTAATCCCCATCTGTAGTATATACGGTATATCTTTCTTGTGGCCTGTAACTGTGTTTTTAAAAAATTTTGTTTATGGTGTTTTTCACCATTACTGCAGTTTTATTTTTGTTTAGGAACCATCCATGTGGTCAAATTTCCAAAGCTGTTCATCTTTTCTTTTATGGCTGCTAGTAAGCTTATAAATGACTTCCATTCATCAAGATTTTAAGCTATTCCCTTATTGTATATTTTCTCTAAGAATTTTTGTAAGATTTCCCTATTTATACCTTTAATAAATCTGGGATTAATTCCTTGGGTATAATGTCAATAACAATTTATATTTTAAATAAATGGCTAACCAACTGTCCTAACACCAATTATTACATAGTTCAACCTATCCACTCTCATAAACTTGAAATGCCACCTATTTTACATTGATTTCACATAGCTACATCAACCTATTAGTAGACTCTTTACCTGTTCCAATAGTCTCTTTGTCTCTTTCTGTCCCAGCTCCACAATATTTATTACCATGACTTTATGACAAGCTTTACTATGAAGTACAGCAAATACCAATCCTTAATTTTGTCTTTAAATATTATATTTATTTTTCTGGTGAACATTAAGACCCATTGGTCTATTTCAAAAATAAATAAAAATCTAAAACACTAAAAATGTCCTTTGTTAACTGTCATTTGTACACTACTGAATATGGTTAATTCTAGAAAGTAAGTTCATTTGCTTCTTTCTTATCCATTTGATCAGGTCTTTGAGTGTCCTTCATCTGTACCTTCAGTTTTCTTTATGTGGGTCTTAAACATTTACAGTTAAGTGTAGGCCTGTATATATTATAATAACACAGCTATTTCAGAATGGAGCTCTTTTCTAATTATCTTGCTCAATTATTTTTCCTACTGATGAAAAGGAAATTTACTTACTCTTGCATATTATCTTGTATCCATCTACCTTGCTGAACCCTTTTTATCATTCTAATAGTGTCACAGTTAATTTGCTTGAATTTCCTAGACTGTGAATATCTGCAATAATATTTGTCTTTCTTCTTTTTCAATATGTCTCACTCTTACTTCTTCTTCCTTATTCCTTTGGTTAAAACCTCTTGAGTAAATAGAATAATCTCAGTGGCAGCAGATCCTTTTTTTCTTATTCCTGGATTTAAGGGAAAATACTTTCAGTTTTTAAAAATAGATTCACAATTGGAAGAGAGGGACTACATCTTTGCCTTTTAAAATTTCTACTGTGTCATTTAAGCTACTCAACTTTAATACCTCTGCTTGGGCCAATTTTGGTAATTTATATTTTCCCATAAAATTGTTTCTTCCATGTGTTGGATATGAAAAAACTACAACCACATGGCCTCTTAAGCTTACTACACAAAAGATATCAAAATGCCCTCCTCTTTAAATTGACTTCTTGAAACTTTGAAATAATTTTCATTTACAGAACATTCAAGTGTTATTATAAATATATTTGTTAGTCCTTAGCACTTGAGTACTATGTTTGAAAAAAATAAAAACAGAGGCCATGACGTTAAATTTTGATCATTTGTTCTGTATTCCACCAGTAAAGAACTATTGTTGGTTGCTATGGAGATGATTTCAACAATGTTAAATAAGAAACTGGTAAACGGATTACTAGTGCTTCCCACTTAGATACATTTTAAAAAGTGTTCTTAAGTAAACAAAATGATTATGAATTACACATTTCAGCAGTACAAAAGCTCTTTTCAATTCACAGCTCCATCATGGAGGAGAATGTTGGTTTCTTAGCGAATGTTCATTTTCCCCTCCTCCTTATAAAAAGGTTAGGTAATTTATTCAAAGTCATGGAGTTAGTAAATGGTGGATGGAGTTCATACCCAAACCCAGGTTTACGTGGTTTTAGGGTCATATCCCTGTCCTCTTTTGTATACTGCATACAGGATACGGCTCATATGCATGTGGGTTCAGGAAAATAGAGAGGAGGTTCTACACAAGTTGGGACATAAAAGATAAATCTGGAGTTTTTCAGGTAGTCAAGGTGAGAAAGAGTAACATGGGCAAAAAGGAACAACATGAACACTCATAAGAATACTAGAAGTGCACAGTATGTTAAAGAACAGAAAACAGCCAAATGCAAATAAAGCTTAGTTCTAGAATTTCTTCAGGCATTTGATTCAAATCTATACTCATTGAATCTTGCAATCATAGAATCACGAGCCACCTAGTCAAATCCCCAAAGAGGCAAAATACCACGATGGTTCATAACTTAGGAGTACAGACGCTGGCCAGAAGACTGAGGTTTAAACCTGAACTCCACCACCTTTCTTGCTCTTTGTCTTTGGTAAAATTACTTAATTTCATGGTCTCATCTCCTTACCTGCCAAATTAGACACCATATCATCTGCTCTGTAGGTTTATGTGAAGGCCAAAGGCATGTCAAACACTTAAGAGGTGCCTGATGTGTGCCAGTAACATACCTCAGATTTTTAACATTTGCGTCAAATGAAAGAAAAGCCATAGGGTGGTTCTAGCAACTATGACTACATATTTTCATTTTCCTTTAGCCTGCCCCAGGCAACACCTGCCCCACACCTGGTAGAAGGGACACTCCTTAACTGTCCCACATTCCAATTGTACTCTGTTGTGTGGAGGTACCATAGTTTATTCAGCCACTCTCCTATATGTGGGCATTTAGATTGTTTCCAATATTTTGAAATTATAAAAATGCTTACAGCGAGTAACCTTGTGGACATTCATTCTCATAGTGCTGGAATTGTACCAACAGTATAAATTCTAGAAGTGGAATTGTTAGGTTCAAAAAGTAAATGAATAGGTAGTTTTTTTAGATGTTGCCAAATTCATTTCCATAAAAATTATACCAGTTTGCATTTCTACTAGCAAAGTGCTTGTTTCTTTATATCCTTACCAACAGTATACGTTGCTCATCAGAGAGGTGGGGAATAGCATCTTAGTATGGTTTTAATTTGTCTTTATCTCATGAATGAAGTAGAATTATTTTCATATGTTTAAGCATAATTTTACATATTTTTAAACTAATCATTGTCCATTTTCTTAATGTGATGTTTGGACTTCCCCATATTTTAAAACAGCTCTTTAAGTATTAGGGACATTTTCATTTTTCTGAGATATATAGTAATACAAGCATTTTCTTTCAGATTGCCAGCTGCCTTTTGATGTTGCATATTTTGTGCCAAGCAAAAGATTCTTTCTAACCAAACTTCTATGTAGTCAAATTTATTAGTATTATATTTGATTGCATTTGGACTTCAGTCATTGAAAAAAACCTTTATTCTTACATCCAGATTATAGAGGAATTCACCATTTATGTAAATGGTTTTAAATTCACCTTAGCATGTATAGTTTAACTTTGAATTCTGATCTACCTGAAGTTTGTTTTTATGTGTGTATGGCGTGAGGTATGGTTCTAATTTTTATCTTTTTCCAAATAGCTAACTAGTTGCCCCAACACTGCTTGAAAGTCTATCTTGTTCAGTGACTTAAGATGCCATCTTTACCATTTACTAAATTTTCATGTGCAATTGGATATATTTCTAGAAGTTTTACTCTATTCTGTTAGTCTGAAATGTCTATAATGCCTATTGAATTCCTGTACCACACTGCTTTAATAGTAAGGACTTAATTCTGTTTATACTAGTTGGGCTACTCAGCCTCTAGTAGCTTGTCTTTTTCAGTGTTTAACCAGTTAATTCCATGTTTATTTTTCCATAGGAACTTTAGTACCAAATTGTTTACCCCAATTTGTGGGTATTTTTGTAGGGATTGTGTTAAATTTATAGATTAACCGAGGGAGAACCAAGGTCCTTAAGATGTTGCATCAGCTACCCAGAAAAGGAAAATGTCTTTCTACTTGTTTAAGACTTTTGGGATTGTTTTTAAACATACAGGTTTGCTTTTATTTTTTAAATTTATTCCTAAATATTTTATCTTTTTATTTTTGTTGTGAGTAGGGCTTCCTTTTCCACTTTTCCCTCTAGTTTTGTGTATACAGACTATTGATTTCTGAATGCTAATTTTATATCCTCCAAACTTATTGAATTGATTTTAACTTTTGAATTAATATTTATGATTATTTCCTAAGGTTTTCCAGGTATACTATCATGATAATTTAACTTCTTTCCTAATTTTTATGCATCTTTTTTTGTTTTTTTGTCTTGTTTTGTTTTTGGTCAAATTGTGTTGACTACTATCTCTCATAAAAATGTTAAATATCAGTGAAGATAGTGGTCATATGTGCCTTGTTCCTAACATCTTCATGGAAATGCCTTTTGTGATTCTCTATTAAGATACTGAATTTAGGAATAATGAATTTATATTTTATAATATTAAGGAAGCATCAATTGGATATCAATTCCTATTTTCCTTAATGCTTTTTTTGAAAAGACTTAAGATTTTTTTTTAAAACCCTGGAGAAAATCATAATAGGTTTCTTTGTCTCTCTGCTTTCAGAAGTCTAATGCTTGACTAATCCCTTTTCCTTATTATTTGGTCTTTTTCCCTAGAGGTCATGAGGATATTTTTCTTTGGTTTAGAGCTTAATATTTTTACTAGGCTATATCTTGGAGCTGCTAGGTTTGTGTCAAATTTCCCAGGTAACTGTTGGCCCTTTCATTATGTAAATTCAGGTTTTCTTCCATTGCTGAAAGTTTTCTTGGATTATAGTTTTAAATATTAATTCTGTTCCATTGTTTTGTTTTTCCTTTTTAGGGACTCAAACTGCAGTTGATCTTTGAACAACTTGGGGTTTAAGGACTCCAACTCCTGCACAGTTGAAAATCCATTCATAACTTTACAGTCAGCCCTCTGTATCTGAAGTTCCACATCCTCAGATCCAAGCACTCATGGAACGTGTTGTACTGTAATGCATATTTTTTGGAAAAAAATCTGCATATAAGTGGACTTATAATCTGCATATAAGTTGTGTGCAGTTCAAATCCATGTTGTACAAGGGTCAACTGTACATCCATATTCTTTGTCTTCCACTTCAAATACTTTCTCTTTGATTCTTTTTACTTTATCTCATTTTCATTCCCTTGGTTATTTCCCCACCTTTGTTCACAATTCCTTAATAAATTTAATTTGAATATGTCCTCCCTTGGGAGAACTGTAATTTAGTGTTTCTTTCTTTTTTATTTAATTTCTTTCCTGAGTTTCATTGATTCTTATTTGATTCTTACTGTTTTGCTGTCCATTTGTACTTAGACTTTGAATTTCTCAATTAAGAATTTTTTTCCAATATCCCTAAATGTTTTTTCTGACAATATTTAATTCACTTTGGAGTTGGGATCTTAGAGTATTTTCTTTTTTGCTTCATCTTTCTTTCTTTCTTTCCTTCTTTCTTCCTTCTTCTCTTTCTTTCTTTCTTTTTTTGGTGGGGGAAGGAGAGTGTTCATAAGCTAAATTTTATTTTAAACAGTGGTTTTGTAGAGATGGAAATTGCATTTATTCTTCATTTTAAGCCTAGGGCTGTAGATTTGAGGTAGTTTACAAGATTCCTAGTTTAAGAGCACCTTCTTCTGTCATTGTAGAATTCCCAGAGTTTCTTTAATGGGTGACAATTTTCTTTTTTGGTATCCATGCTGTCCTACAAACTGGAGAGTAATTTCTTTTTAGTATAATGAGCACATCATAGGCTCACTCAATATATTGGGTTGGCCAAGATTAGTTTGGGTTTCTCCATAAGATGTTATGGAAAAACTCAAATGAACTTTTTGGCCAACCCAATACTTCTTGCAGCACACATAGAAAGTACCCAATAGTTCCTCTGTGGTTGACAGTTTGGGTTATGGTGAGGCCATACGCTCATATCAATAATTTAAGAACATATTTAAAAGTATTGATATTTTTTCCTTGAAACTTCAGAACTTTCTATTTGTATTCATTTGTTCATCCTTCATTCAATATATCATTCAAATGGTTCTTACAATGTCAGGTATGAATTTGGTACTAGTCATGAAAAGGTATGGAAAACATACCTTTTGAAGACAATGGTCTTCAGAATGTTTGCCCACACACCCCAAAAGAGTTTTTGAAAAAACTTTGTAGCCCCTTTAATTTTAAGTCAAAGTTAAATTTTTTTCATCTTAACTTTAAGAAATTGCAAAGGATGCACTCTCCAGGCTACTATAAATAAAACTCTTAGACCGCTCAAATGTAGACACTGAAATGTAAATACGATGGTGATTGGATACACATCATCTTCCAACAAAAAATACATGAAGACATTTGCCTTTAATATTTAGAATTTTTAATAGTTCCTTTTCCTCCTTAGACTAGTATTTTGATTTCCCTTTCCAACTGATTTTTATCCTTCATATTATAGATTATTTTTTAAAATTTTCAGTGAGCATAACTGTCTAAGAGTTTATCCTTACATATAGAACTAGTAAAAATTGGGAAAAACAAATTTTGATAGTCATAAAAAATAAAATTGCATTGGAAATATATTTCTTAATAGGATAGGTAGGGCAGGTTTTAAATAGGTAATTTTGTAAAACAAACACTTGTAAAATAACATAATGAGGGAAGCAATAGCGGAGCCCAGAAGGAGCAATGAGCCATTCTTCCTGGTTGGATGGGAAATGATTCCCAGAGAAAATGCCATTTATATTGGATCTTAAGCATTAAAAGGCATCCTTTGGGAAAATAAGGTAGAAAAAGAAAACTCTAGGCAGAGGGAACAGTGTGTGCAAAGCTTAGAGAAAGAGGAGAAGACGGCCTGTCAAGGCAAAAGATCTTTTTGGACATGTTAAATGTGTGATGCCTATTAGATATCCAGATGCGATCTGGTGTCTTTTGGGGAACTGAATTTAAGAATGTGGAATTTAGTGGAATAGGTTTGGGCTGCTGATAAATTATATTCAAAGCCAATAAATTAACGCAAGCTTAGATGAGATCATATAGTAAGTGAGGGTAGGAAGAAAAGAGAAGAATTTCAAGCACTGAGGATTGGAGCACTACAGTATTGCAGGAAAGAGAAGGAACAAGTAAAGAAAAGTGAGTGATGGCCAGTGATATCCCCAAAATCAGGTAAAGGAAAAGGGTAATTCACTCTTAAATACTCCCATGTAGAGAAGGTAAGAAATGAGAAATTACCATTTTTATTGCCTTTTAAATTCCAGGTTAAAGTGCCATTCTAATATAAGGGCTTCCTAGAAATGGTATTTAAAATTTCCAAAAGGTATTTTTTTTTTTGTCACCCATCTATTTTTTATTTCTTTTGGATATCTAGGAATTTTTGCTTTCTGTATTTTGTTACTATGTCATTTGATACATAGAGATTTTTGCCTGTTGTAACTTTTTAGAGTGTATCATTTTAATTTAACGATATAGCCTTTTAAAAATGTGCTTATACTATAATTCTGTGGGGTTTTTGATATTAATAAGGTCATTACTGTGTATTTTTATTTTTATTAGCCAAATCATTTTTTCTTACCTTTTGTTTCAGTTCTTCTAGATATATTTCTTGTTTAAAATGAAATCATGCATGAAATATAAATATAAAATGTTTATGTAATAAGAATATATATGAAATAAATATATATAGTAACATTCTATATATGTATGTAATTATATATGTATTTTAAATCTGATGTTGCTTCTTATGTCTCTCTTTTAGCCTGGCTAACTTGATTTTCTTTTCTTTCTTGGAACCTCTTTCCTGCCCTCCATATTAATTTGGAATTTATATTACATAGCTCACTCTATTTTTCTAATAAACTTATTGGTATAATTGAAATAATGCTCGAGCCTCCTTAAGTGAGGAATAATTTACCTCTTTCGGCTCATGGTTTGCATCTTCAGCCCTCAAACATGCCAAGCTGTTAATGTTTCTCAAGTAATGGAAAACCATGGTTCGCCTAGTAGTTTCTACTCTTGTGGATAATTACAAGCTTCTAGCAACACAAATGACCTTATAAAATCTCTCTCCTCTGGATTATAGATAAAACCTTAGATTCCAAGAGGAAATCCAAAGGTTTTTGTGAGAGGCTTCCTCAGGAAACCATGAAATTCTTGTATTCACAATGGCCTGGATGAGAGGTGGGCTTTGGCCTTCTGTCCTTACTTCTTTGGGTGACAAAGACAATGAATTCCCACTCTTGGGAATAAGAGAATAGGGCTTGACATAAAGCTAATACCTTTCCACAGTGCCCCATAGTTACTCTAAAACTATATTCTAAAGCTGTCTTCACTTAACCTTAAATCCAAAAATGACTACCTGTATGTGACAAATGAACTGGACACCAAATTTAACTGGAAATGAATCTGACACTAAGTGCAATTAGAAATAATTTCATTGTTATTTGGCATTTCAGTAAGACACATTATGCTTAAAGTAAGGAATTGTGCAAGGACAAGTCAAAGGATGGGTATTGCAAGATACTGTAAAACAAAATATTTAAGAACCAAATGACCAGGACTTCCCTGGTGGTGCAGTGGTTAAGAGTCCGCCTGCCAATGCAGGGGACACGGGTTCCATCCCTGGTCTGCGAAGATCCCACATGCCACAGAGCAACTGAGCCCATGCGCCACAACTACTGAACCTGCACTCCAGAGCCCACGAGCCACAACTACGGAGCCTGCGTGCTGCAACTACTGAAGCCCACGAGCCTACAGCCTGTGCTCCACAACAAGAGAAGCCACCACAGTGAGAAGCCCGCGCACCGCAACAAAGAGTAGCCCCTGCTCGCCGCAACTAGAGAAAGCCTGCGCACAGCAACAAGGACCCAACGCAGCCAAAAATAAATAAATAAATAAATTTATTTAAAAAAAAAAAAAGAACCAAATAACCTGTAGTAGGATTAATGGGGTTAATTAAATGATGACAAGCCCATATATTAAATACTGTATACTACACAGCCTAAAACAGTGGCATAGTAATACTGATGGCTAGCATTCCTGTAATGTCTTTTATGTGTCAGGCTCTGTGAAGAATGTCTTACATATATTAACCCCTTTAAATCTCATAACTGCTCTATGAGGTAAGTGCTGTTATTTTCTCCATTTTACCAAAGAAAAAGCAGAAACACAGTCAGATTGAGGGATTTACCCAATATTAGACAGCTGGTAAGTAGTGGATCTAGAGTCATGTTTACTGACGTGGAAGAACAGCATGACATTTCATGAAGAGATTAAAAAAAAACACAGCACAAAGTATACTGCAAAGTGTAATTCACATTTTGGTAAGAAATAAATGTGTGCTCGTGTGTGCATGTTTGTGAAAGGAAAGCCATATGGATATAAGCCATACTACTCAAGAGTAGGATTTAGGTGTTGGGATTTCTACTTTTTGCCTCATACACTATTTTATGCTTTTAAAAAATTTTATTGCAGTACACATGTATCACTTTTGCAGTTCACAATTTAAAGAAATAAAAATCTGAATGAAGAGACTACCATATTATACTATGAAAAAAATGTTCAAAAGTCTTTTTTTTTCACCCCTACATAGCGGATAGCACTCAGTCCAGACAGTTATTTTGATGGTAATTACAGTTATTTAGTTATTTGCAAAGTATTATTTACTATCAAAAATAACATATTAAAATACTTCATTAGCTTTCTGGTTAGTGAATTCCTTTATACATTTTGCTGCATTAATTTCCTTTCTTTGGTCCATCTCTCTGTCAATCCTCCTGTCACATCTTCTCCCCACATTAGAGTTTTCTCACTTGAGAGAAAGAAGTTTCGAACATCACCATCTGGATTTCAATTTTTGAAGTTTATTTAAGTACATGAGGACGTTGCCAAGAACGCAAAACTCTTTGCTTGCTCAGCTGAGACTAAGTACAGTTGGGAGCTTTCTTGTCTAACCATCAGGGTTAGAGAAGACAAAAATTCAAACGTCCTTACTGTAAACAGCTGACACTAAATAACATTACCCACTCAGTTGATGTTTAATAAACATTTACGCCATCATTCTCAATTTCTTCCAGGAGATTTTTAGCAATTAATATTACTTATTCTGTATTTCCATCAAGTTATAGTTTGTGCTAAGTTAATTTCCATGGAAACCGATACAGGAAAAAGTATAATTTTGCTAAGATGTTATGAGATAAATTATGTAGTGCATTTGAGAGCCAAATACTTTGAGAAACCCATTAATATTTCCATTTCAACAATGTTAAAACAGTGTTATATTTCATCATAAAATTTTTTGTTATTGTTTTACTTGGTAGAGGTTTTTGCTTTTTTTAGGGATAAACAACTTTTCCTAAAATATGAGTGTTGACTCAGAAGGATATAAGAATCTAAACAACTATTAATCAGTTTTTTTCCAGATACTTCTGTGTGCTTTGTTATGACTTGAGTATCAACCTGAAACCATTTCTCTAATAAGCAAGGTAATATATCCATCGGTCTGTTAGATTAACAAGTCATAAACACTAATATAATGGAATATGCATCATTTCCTTTAGAATTTATGAAACAGTTTGCACAATTTCCTAAAGGGTGAGGGAAAAAAAAATCAAGCCATCTTTGATATGCAATATAAACAATTCCCAGAAGAAATCACAAGGACTGTTTTTGTTTATTTTTGCTTTAAGTATGCGAGTATATTCCTTATCTGTACCTTAACTTTAGCTATTCATAAGCATCCATTGAAAAAACCGGAAAAAGGTTTTATTTATGAATTAATTTTATCCTTGTCAGAAAAGAAAAATATGGAATTTGAAATAAAAAGGGAGATAGGAAATACAGACACTAAGCTCATCTGAAATAGGATGATACCCATATAAAACATTTTTATAACCTGATGTAAATATTAAAAAAAGGAATAATGAGTATTATTAAAGCCATATATCCCATACAATATAAAATGTTGAGAGACATAAAATCATGTGAAATAATTGATATTTTTCTAAAATACACTCACATCTTTCTTTCTCTTATTGAGACAGACAAGTGTAAATGGTGTCATTATCCACTATTTTTACCTTAATAACCACATGTTCATTCATTAGATCAGCCTCAAGAAAAATAAGATGACAACAATACATGTTAAAAAAAAAAAAAAAGGCAATGGTTCTTACCGACACACAGGACCGTTTTTCTCCACTACACAAGTCCCACCATTTCTGCAGTAACCTCTTGGACACTCTAAAACAAAGCATTTGAAAACCCACAGTTAATTATAAATATTACTAGGAAGAAGGAGAATGTATTACTGTTAGTCATTGCATTAAATCTAATCATGGAGAGTCAATTGCTTCTAGTTGCTAAAAGCACAGAATTCTTTTAGGTTACTTTCCTGTACCCCCAAATTTGTTCGATGCCACCTGCTGTCCTGGACGTGTTCATTCTCTTTACATGCGCAGTGCTTGACCACAAGAGACTTTTTTCTCCCGTGGATTAGGTACCATCTACTTATTTAGAATGTCTGCATGACATATTTGCGATTACACTGAAATGTTTTCTTTACTGAAACATTTCTTCAGCTACACACTGCAGTCACTGTACCACGGCAGACAAATGCTTTGCATGGGTGACTATCATTTTGACAAGATGTCACTCGTGTGCACGCTCTTGTCCTAGCTCCACGTCCGTGACAGATGTCAGCACAGCTCAAATGGATCCTCGATGCCCTGGCCCTGCTTATTTTGCTGCTCGTATATTCCTGAGTTTTAGGTTAGCATGAACATTTCTTTTCAAAGGTGGTTTGTTTATAGGTTAAAAAGAAGTTAAATAGTTTCATGTAGTCACGGTTGTAGAAGTGATTAGTGATTTCAGCTCTTTCCTTTACACTGTCTCCTTGTATTGTCACTACAAAATCCTGATCCATTAAGACCTGTCAATTTCCTTACTTAATCCCCTAGTTACTCTTCTTGGCTTTTTTAATACCTCCTCTCTTGTAGGAGACCATTCTTCCCTGGTTGGGCTACCATAACTGTAATACTTGATGGAAACCTACACTGCCTTTAATTTGTAATTCAACACATCTATTCTGAGTCCCTGTTCAATGTCTGGCACTTGGCTAGGCACTGGATATGGAATGATAAATAATATAGGAAGCTTACACAGCTGTTAAGGCTGCGGGCACTGGAGCCAGACCGCCTGAGTTGAAATTTCAGCTCAATTTATTAGCTGTGTAATACCGAGTAAGGTAACTAATCTCTCCGTGCCTCAGGTTTCTCTCTGTTAAACAGGGTTAAAAACAGTACCTATCTCACAGGAATGTTGAGAATGTTAGAGCACTAGGCTCATAGTATGTGTTTAAGAAATGTTGATCTAAAAATAATACAGGCACAGTCTCTGCTCTCATTGACCTTCCACCTTCATGGAGGATGCAAAAAAGTGACGAGGGGATTAAAATACAGTATTAAAAGTAGTCTAATTTGGGATGAATGTAACAAGGGTAATGGGAACACCAAGGAGAGCACATAAGTCAAATTTGGGGAATAAGGAAAAGCTTTCCAGAAAAACTTTTATTTGGGTAGGTGTGTGTGTGTGTGTGTGTGTGTATGTGCGTACCTGTGTGTAAAGGTAAGCATAGAGACACAGAGGCATGAGAAGAGAGTGTGGTGTACTTGAGAAACTGAGGGAAGTTCAGCCTGGTTGGATTGTTGGCAATATGAAGTATAGTAAGTATGAGAGAAGGTCAGAGACACACAGGGGCCAGATCATCTGGGTTCAGTGAAGAGTTTAAACTTTATCCTAGGAGACCAGGATTTTAAGAAGGGAAGTAGTAATGCTTTGTGCTTTAGAAAGATAATTCTGGCTACAGAGTTTACAGTCAACAGAAGGGCCAAGAGTAAAATTTAAGAACACAGTTAAGTCTTTGGTAGCAATCCAGGAATGCCTGAATGAAAGGGATGGGGTGGGAGCATTCAGAGTTGTGGGAATTTATAAGATATTTAAATGTTGGGATTGAAACATCTTGGTGATTATTTGGGAAAGTCAAGGATGATGTTCACATTTCTGACCGGGCTACTGGTTAATTGATGGCTTGATTCCTTGAGTTGGGGGATTTATGGGAAAGGAAGATTTTAAAGGGAAAGATGCTGTGTTGTAGGTGCCTAAGGGACATCCAAGTGGAAGTATTCGGTGGGCAGGATTTGTAGGTCTGAAGCCAAGATGAAATATTAACACACAGAGAGAAGCCATTTACTTGGGTAGAGGAAGAATGATGATCGTGAGGCATAGTAGGAAAGTAAAGAGGAGAAATAGAAACATTATGTAGGCAATATTCATTGAAGGAAAACGTGGGAGGATAGGGCGTCTCGAGAGAGTCCGACTGTCATGCCAGTCTCTGAATGTTCAGAAGGGGATAGGAGAGGCATTAGGAAAGAGGAAAATAGGGAAGGAGGGAGGGTGCATTTTGGGAAAAAACTTGAAATATACCATGTGTTTGGTAGCTTGTTTGCTTCAAAAGTTTTCAGTGTTTTGCTTTCCCAGGGGTGTATTTCCCATCTTGCCTTCCTCAAATCTTCCCATTTAACTGTAAGAGGGAAGTGCAGTGCTGGAGATGAGTGTAAAGACCTACAGCCCTCAGGCTTTGGGGGCAGACTCAGCTGAACAGAGCAGATGGGAAACTGCCTTCATAAACGAGAAATTAGCTGGTCTCACTAAAAATAGCCCATCAATATGATAAAGCATAAATAGATACATACCTTGTTAGAGAAACCATTTTATGGTTATTTTGGGTCTTAGGTACAATTTTAATCTTCCTCAAATAAGAGTTGCGTTTTAGAAAAAAATCACATTTAGAGTGTCTGATACTGCACCACATCAAAATATACACAGCTGCACATTTTTTTCTGGGGTCATTAAAATTTGCTTTGATGCTTGTTTTACATCAGAATGATTCTGTGGGAATCTAAATATGTATTTTCTTGCACGAGATAGTGGAGCACAGTGGAAAGAACACAGGCATTGGCTGCAATAAAGAGTGAATCCTGGTGTTTGGGTGGACAGAAGATTTGTAGATTATCTCTGTGAGAAGTTTTTCTAAGTTTCTGCCTTAGACCCAGGTTCTTTATCCAGAAGATGGAAAGACACAGTACAAGTATTTTCATCTTTAATTTACTCAAAACAATTTACAGCAGAGAGCAGATGAAATGGGGAAAGACATGGGTACACTAGCTCATAATGAAGAGACTAAATATTTTTAGTAGATAATAGTTGGGACCTAGAAATCCATAAGTGTAATATTAGAATTAGCACTATTATTGTCTCACTGCCTTGTACCGTCTTGAATTGGTTATTATGACCATGTGTCTGGAAACCAATAGGACTCACAGTTAACTACGTGGGAATATCATTCTGTAAAGGATTCACATTCAATCCCACTCTGGTGTGTTACTTTGGACGAGCAGAAAAACACATATAAGCTGGACAAGTGATCAGTAGAAAAACAAAAGCAACTTTTAAGCTTAAATCTAAATAATTTGCAGTTAGGCAAACACACAAACATATATATTTTATTTTTTTTTCCTTCTAAATTGCATGGAGACTAGGGAAGTGATGGCTATTCCATGTTGGACTGTTGGGAAGACTGATAATCATGTGAGCCCTGGTTTTTCCCCCTGGGATACTCGGTTTAGTTAATGAGTTATGTGTTGTCGTTGGGCTACGTATTTTAGGTATAATGTTCATCATGTTTAAAGTGAGGGTGACCTTTTTTATAGGACTGTTGGGAGGATAAAATTAAATTTATTTATAACAATTTTACACTACTGAATGGTATGCATAAGTATTAAATGACTGTTCTCATCCATCTCTCTATATTTGGAGGTTCTTTGAGCTTGCCATGAAACCTAATTTCTATTACCACTGCTCTCTCTCCAAATTCTTCTCTTTATTTTCCCTCTTCTATCATCATGATCACCATCACCACTACTGTTTACTGAAGACTTGCTCAATGTCAGAGACTGTCCCAAGAGTTTTACTGGTGTTACTTCATTTATTCCTCACAACATTATGTGGTATATCCCATACTTACCCTTTTTTTTTTTTTTTTTTTTTTTTTACAGAGGAAGAAACTGGTCAATAATATAATTTGCTCAAGTTAATAGCAAGGGAGCACCAGATATTCAACTAAATTCTGGTCCTCTAATTCTAAAGCCTGTTAGTATAAAAATGTCAAATAATTATTCAGTTCAGAATTTCTCTCACCCCTTGTGTTTCTTGATATTATGGGATCAAGAACCCCTTTGAATTGTATGGTATTTATGCATTGTCATGGATTAAATATATATATATACACAATAAACTGCATGTCGTTTCAGGAGCTCTAAGGATTACAAGAGTTCACCAGAAGCTTGTGAAGCAAACCAAATTCCTCGTGGGCACAGACTGTTTCTTTATCTTGAAATCCCAGCACAAGAACTGCAGGAGGGATTAACCATATTTCAGAAACTTGAAGTAGCTTCACAGTACTTGTATGAGAAGTTTTGTGTTATGTTTTGGTTTGGTTTTCAAAAACTTCTGGGGCTTCCCTGGTGGCGCAGTGGTTGAGAATCTGCCTGCCAATGCAGGGGACACGGGTTTGAGCCCTGGTCTGGGAAGATCCCACATGCCGCGGAGCAACTAGGCCCGTGAGCCACAACTACTGAGCCTGCGTGTCTGGAGCCTGTGCTCCGCAACAAGAGAGGCCGCGATAGTGAGAGGCCCGCGCACCGCGATGAAGAGTGGCCCCCGCTCGCCGCAACTAGAGAAAGCCCTCGCACAGAAACGAAGACCCAACACAGCCATAAATAAATAAAAATAAAGAAATTTAAAACTGACACTGTTTAAAAAAAAAAAGCATCTGAAACATTGTTAAGCTATATTGTTATTATTCATATATTAAGTTAATAATATCTCATCCTATAATTGTATATTTTTAGTGCCTTTCCCTAATTCTCCTTCAAATAGGTGATTATCATAATTATAGTATCACCTTAACATAACCTTTATTAACCTCTACTACTGCAAATGACTGGAAAAAGACTTTCAATTTACATGAACTCGGATGTATCCTGTTCAATAATTTTCTGTTGCCTAAGCAACCAAAAGTTGCAAATAATATGCCTTTTTAATGTAATTTGGGAATAGATAGGACTCATTGAGATATACTTAACCTGCAACACTCATGCAATGCCTGAGCTTGATGTTTTTGTTAATGACTTAAACCTTGAGGTGAGGGGAGACCAGATGCTCACCATCTGTTGTGTGACCACTGGGAGAATTACTGGATGCTGTAAGGACTGGCCTCATAAATGTCTATGAAATGCTGACCTTAAAAGAATATGATGCTTGAAAAGAGAGAGGAAGGTGGAATGTGCATGGGCACAGCATGGATGAGACTTAAAGGCTTTCTTAAAAACAGTGACTTTATCATATTTGACTGACAAACTGAAAAGCATAGAAAATATAAATAAGAGAATGTATAATGTAATATGGATCTTATTTCTGAGAACTGTTTCACTAGTTCTTTATTTCATTTTAACCCAATAGCTGTGGCAATATGACCTATACTTTGTAAATGAACTAAATGAATTGGTGAGTGACAGAAATGATGGACAACAAAAATGTGTTCTATATTATTACGTATAGGTTGTCTATCACGCAGGATGAATGACAGGTCTTCTGTTTTCTGTTTCTTCGTATTTTTAAATATAGAACATGTCAAAGCAGACAATGAACTGTAATATGTTATATTTGTTCTCGTATAGGTCTATCCCGAAGAAAATCTCATTTTTATGTAAATACATTTGGGTACTGGACATAAGTGCTGTGTCTTAATAGTTTCAAAGAATGGAATTATCTCATTAATATCTTTCTTACTCTCTGAAGAGAGTAACAGAATTTCCTTTCTGGTATCTAATCTGATGTATAAGTATGCATAGTAGAGACGTAATGCCAAAGAGCATTCATCTTCACATATTTTATGGAATCAGATTTGTGCACTTCTTGATTTCCCTTTGTACTCATAAAATTCAGTGCTGCACAAGTACTCATTTTTAATAGCAAAAAAAAAAGATATTTTTTGCACTATGATTTTATTTGAATTATCATGCTTTTGTCACTTATAACATTCTTCTATCTTGAAAGATACAAAAAATATATTCTTTCCTAGTTTTGATATGAAATATCCCCAATTTATTTAGAAAATATGATTGAATACATCTTTTATCACCAATTTATATTACTGTTTAGTTGTGACATTTACATTGCCCCTAACTATCTTTTATTTTATATATCTCCTGCATGAAATAAAAATTCAATTACTCAGGAGAGATGTTAACAATGGACTATAATAAACTGAGACTATTAAAGCAGTTTTGATAAAAGTATAATCACAAAAACACATTATCAGATCTTATAAATGTTCTAGGGTCAGAAGAAAGAAAAATGTTTAAAAGTTAGTCTGAAGTTAAATAAATTGACTTTTAAGCATGACTAGAGCATGCAAATAGGGAGCTCTTATGAAGAAGTGAGAAAAAATTACAATAAAAAAAATTAATAACATATTAGATCATGTAGGGGTTTCCCTATTATAGAAACCAGCAATTTGCATAGAAGAGATTATTAAATGCTAATGATGTTAAGTTATATTATATTAAATTTAAATGGTTTGATTTTTATTTCGTGAGCATGGTTTATGTACAGTATACATGAATTCATTATATTATATACTTGTACATTTTTTATAAATGTAGCAAATTAATGTTAACATTCTTCCTGACCCCAAACCAATAACAGTAATTCAATTATTCCATGCTTGATATTATTTAGAATTTCAAGTTTTAATATTTTTATTGTGTGCAGGTTAAGTTATTGGCTTATATTACAAAGAATTTTAATGGATATACAGTACCTAAGCAGCTGGACTCATCAGGTTGGAAATCCATGCAGTCGGCAAAACCATCACAGCGCTTGTGTACTGGGATACAGCTGTTAGAAGAGGCACACATCAAAGCTCCATCAGAACAGTTTTCATTGGCTGAAAAAAAGAACAATAATTATCACTGTTTTTAAAAAACAAATTTCTTCTAATAAAATAATAAGACAGTTTATTGTTTTACCCCTCATTTTTCTAGCTCTACATTTAAACTATGTATTAGAGCTCTTGGTGAAGAAAACTTCAATTTATTAAATTGAAATTTATTAAGTTAAAAATTTCTTCACAAAAAGTTTGTCAATAGAATCATCTCCCAGTTGTGCATTATGTAGTATTATTCATGTATGTGTATATAAAATGCATTGTGTGTACTATATAGTCCAAACTGATTTTAGACTAGAGTCAACTTTAATATCAAGGCAGATCTCTTCGTACTTCTGTTGCTCCCCTAACATCTCTATATTACGTGCAACTGAACTAACAGAGACTGTAATTTGTTTGAATGTTCATCCTTTTCCAATTGGGTTATAAGTCATGGGTAGTCACTGGGTATCTGTTAGATCTGGGTAGTGATGTAGATCACTGTAGCCCAAGGTAATATGAGTATGTGCCTTTATAGCATTGCCAATGCATGATGTAGGTATTTTACTAATTTCAGAGTCTCTTGTTGGCTTGATTTCAAGGGACAAGCATACGTCTTGTGCATAGGACTTTGGTTGTTTCAGAAAATTGTCCTTATCAATGAACCCATCAATGATACTGACAGTTCAACGGCAATCTGGTTCTGCAAAGTACTTGACCTCCCTTGGATGCTACTCTTAGTCCTGTAACTGTTTTCTTGTGTTCCTCCCTCTTGCTCTCTAGTCTCTTCAGGATTACAACTTCCTGTAAGGCAGTGGACTGTTCTACACTCCTTTTACGAGTTAGGGCTAAACCAGAACCCTTCATTCCAGGCCACCATCATGCATCTCCAGTCTCTTGTTTACTTCAGAACCTGCAAACCAGCAGGCCTGGTTCTATTCCAGTTTTGTTCTAGCCCTATATTAATCATGTCCCTGAGCCTTTTTAGGGTCATTTCTTCTATCTAGCATTGTTATGTGTTTGGAGTAGAGGGAAAGTGTCAAAGAATGAACCTACTGCACCATCTTGTCAGGATTTCTGGATCGATTTCAAAAGCACTAAATAATAATGATACTGATCTAAGCTGCATTTCTATTCCTGTTTCTTTGAGCCCTGGGGTTCTGCAGAGATATGTGGAAGGCAGCAGTGAAGAGCCAGGGCTTTCTGGCACTTACCCCAAGTTCAACAAGAATAGCTCTGCTTCTCTCTGATGTACTTAATGGTTTCATATACAATATCTTATCTGAATATTTTAACCCAAACCTATTGCCAAAAATTTAAAAAGGATTGATCTGGAAAGTTACTTCTACTAGAATAAAGACAATTACGTTCAAATTTCTCAAGCTAAATTGATAGTTTAGAAGACTCAGGAGTAAATATCCCCATGCAAGGGTCTTGCACAGATTTTGTCAGTTATGTCACAAATTTTTCTTTTTTTTAAGTATATTTATGGGCTGGAAGGAGTTGTTTATTTGAGTTATCATAGGTTACTGACAAAGTTCAGTTTGAGAACTGCCTATCAAAATTTATTGTCAAGTGGAACATAAAAATGTTTTTTAAGGCACCCCAATGTACATTGCAGCACTATTTATAATACCCAGGACATGAAAGCAAGCTAAATGTCCATCAACAGAGGAATGGATAAAGATGTGGTACATATATACAGTGGTATATTACTCAGCCATAAAAGGAACAAAATAATGCCATTTGCAGCAACATGGATGGACCTAGAGATTGTTATACTGAGTGAAGTAGGTCAGACACAGAAAGCCAAATATCATATGATATCGCTTATATGTGGAATCTTAAAAAAGGATATAAATGAACTTATTTACAAAACAGAAGTAGAGTCACAGATATAGAAAACAAACTTATAGTTACCAGAGTATAAGGAGGGGGAGGGATAAACTGGGAGATTGGGATGACATATACACACTACTATATATAAAATAGATAACTAATAGGAACCTACCGTATAGCACAGGGAACTCTACTCAATACTCTATAATGGCCTATATGGGAAAAGAATCTAAAAAAAGAGTGGATATATGTATATGTATAACTGATTCACTTTGCTGTACACCTGAAACTAACAGAACACTGTAAATCAGCTATACTCCAATAAAAATTTTTTAAAAAAGAGGATGTATTTCCATTGACTAAAAGTGCTGGATCTGAAAAATTAAAGTGTTACTCTTCATTGAGCAATTCTTCCTGCTAGAACATTAATTCACACCAAAAAATATTATTGAGGTGCCACTATAAGTAAGACATTATGCTTAGCACTTCCACTAGTGAGTGCAGGAGAGAAATTTTTAAAAACAGTAACCAAAACATATACAGCAACAAAACCAAGATAACAATACAAGAATGATTAATGGTTCAAAATAATAATAAGAGAAATGTCATACAGCCAGACTTAGTTAGAAAAGCATTGGTATAGATAAGTATGATAAAAATAAGAGATTCCTTTAGTATAGGGAAGTCTGTAAAGGGTGAAAGTAAGAATAGAGTCTTGAGATATGTTTTAAATTTTAATGTTTCCAGAGAAAAGCCATTTAGCAGAGTGGGAATCAAGTCTACAGATTGGGAATCAATAAGTTTGATACTGCAACAGTGAGTAAAAGCAGTTTGCCTCAGACTGGGGAGTCTGTGTGAAGAGGTAGGACAGACAAATATAAAAAATGAGGCTGAAACCGGATTGTAGAAATGGCTAAGGTGCCAGGAGAATAGATGACCTTTAAGCTTTTCCAAAGGGTGACATAATTTTAGGATATGTAATACATCAACAAGATAAATAATATTCCAAACCAAGTAAACTAAGAAATAGAATAATTTTCCAACTCCTATAAGATGAAGAGATGTTTGTAAAAAATGAATGTGTGAATATATACATGTCTCAATATATCCATGTATGTGTATGTATTCATATTTTTTTATCATTGTTTTTCATTGCAAGGAGCTGAGGGACCATACAAGATAATAGTTTTATGGTTTTAAACAATATAATGTGTTGAAATTTGTATACAAAGATGATAGATACTCATCTACTTGTAAAGGATTATTTTGGACCCTTCTTCTCTCAGAAATACTAATCCAATCCATATTCCTTAACCTAATTTCCAGTGTGACTGAGAGTTTATTTTCAAGTTGACAGTACAATGAAGAGTTCTAACTTGTAAGCAGTATAAATGCTCAACTATGGCCCAAACAGCATTGAAACACATAAAAAGTGTATAAGAAAATAAATGGTTTCATTTGTAGAAAGTTTTACTTTTTCCTTTTTATCGAAATTTTAGTTTAGATAGTTAAAAATTGGCCTTTCACTTTATGAAATTTGAAACTAAAAGCTTAGTTTCTGTGGCATTTTAAATGGTATAACATTAAAGTTAGTATTTATTAATTTCCTCTTAAAAGTGGGTTGAAAATAAATTATGTATGCAATTAATACTTATTGACACCTATACAGCAAAGGACTGAACGCAGCAAAGCAAATGGAATCATTAGTTTCTTTTTATCCTCCATTATTAACACATATACAACAAAAACATTTTCCAAAATTAGTCCAAATCAGTTATAAATAAAATTTATAGGAAGCTCGGGTTTCAAAATGTTGCCCTGGACAATACCTACTTTTGCCACATTCTCTTTCAAACATTATGGTTTAATGTCTATAAAAATACTTATTTCAATCTGTCATCATCCTAGAGGTTCATACTCTTTCTAATCGAAATAAGCCAAGTTAACACAGAGAATTTTATGGCTTTTAGCTCATTCACTCAGGTAGATGATACATTAAAGATAAACAATTCATGAATGGCTCATCAGAGTTACTTCCGTAAAGCAAAATCCCTTTTGAAGATTATAGTTGCTGCATAAGAAATATACACAAAAGTAAGGCATGTATGACTATGGGTGTGTATCCATTTACTACTAAAATGAAACTCATGTATGTAGCAGATTAACGTTTCTAACAGCAAAGAAACTGTGACCTTGGCCATGGGAATAAAGGCTACAAGCCCTTCAAGGCAGACACACACCTAGCATGGAACAGGATGGATATGTATTCTATCCCTGAACTAAAATCAATCACCACTCTTACTGAAATATCTTAGCAGCTTAAATAATTTTAATAGAACTATAAATATAATTTAAAGTGGAAAGGATAATAATTTATTATGTTTGTATTATGCACTTTACCATATTAATTCATTTAATTCTCCAATACCTCTGTAAAAAAGACTTAATCTCTATGATTTTAATGTTCAGTAAACTGAGGAACACTCTTGTTAGAAGCTGTCAAATGCAGAGGATGATCTTTACAGTGTGATGGAGAAGCACCAAAGGATGCTGAGATCATAGCTAACAAATTGAAGGGCCAATAATAAAACTGTTGATGATAAAGGCTGATCCACAAGTCTTAGGAGCATGATCCATTCCCAATCTTCAGAAGTGACACTCAACTTGATAAGACGTATCAACTACTATTGGAACATAAAGTTAGATAATAGGAAAACTATCCACTTCTCCATCTGTTTTTCCCAGTTATCTCTATTATTGATGGATAATGTGCCTCTCCTGAGCCATTCTCCATCTTTTCTCCCTGCTCTGAGCCCTGGGAGGTTGAACTCTAAGGGTACATCAATGTGCTTCTTTGCCTTCTAGCTTTGGTTGGGTTTGGTTGATAGGTAGCACCAGCAAGAGGTTGATGCAGAGAGAAGGGACTGTGAGATCACCACTGGTTAGCTGCTCCGTAACCAAATGCCACGCCTTTTACCAAGTAGCTCTCCTTGACTCTCGATTCAGGCAACTGTTCCCTCCTCTCACATCCTTTGCTCTATGGATGATAAAAGGCCCTGCTGTTACTATCCCTTATGGTTTCCCTATGCATATTATTTCCCTAATAAATAATCCCTTTATTAAAACAATCTCAAATTATATAATATCAGCATGTCATCTATTTCTTGCTGGGATATTGACTGATACATCTGATGAAATCAAAATCTTCTTGGTGAATAGATTGCTATCAGAGGAATATCTATGAGAAGAATGCTCCTGGTTTTGTGTTATTTTCCCATATAATTAAACCATACTTATTTTTCCATTTATTTTAGGGAAAGGAAATATTTTTGGTAAAAGTATCACTTCAGTTTATAAAAAAACATGTTTCCAGTGGAAAGACAACATTAAATATGAATTATTTTTAAATTTGGACTCATCACATGCTTTGTTTAAGCATTCTGATCACTAAACATGTATTTTTACAAGAATAAAAGGCTTTCAAATATCAATTGCTATCAATTTTCCTGCATAAAATTGCAAACTTCTCAGAATTCTATTCCTACAACATTTAAACATGTGCAAGCCTCACAAAACAAACAAACCAAAGAACCAAACCTCTTATTTTATCTTATACCCCACTCGAAATGCCAACTTCTTGAAGTTTTCTGTAGCCGGTTTCCCTCTGCCATTTCCCATCTTCTCCACAAAAGACTGACATCACAATTCTGCCCTACCACTCCAAGCATGTTCTTGCTCCAAGACCACCAGCAACCATATTTGCTTTTTCCCAGTCTGTATTTTTTAGTCCTAATCTTACATGATCTCTCAGAAACATTTGAACCTTTGAATACTCTCTGATACGTAGGCTTTCTACCTTTGATTTAAGATCATCACTCTCTTTTGGTTGCCCTCCTATGTCTATGACCACATCTCCGTGTCTTTCGATGTTTGGTTTTTCTTAACTGTCCTTTAGGTGTTCCTTAGGATTCTGTCTGCCACCTTACCTTTTTCCTCTCTCCATTATCTCACCTATATCTGCAGCTTGAATCATCGTATGCTGATAGCTATGTATCTTTATATATCTTCCTTTAGCTCATTCCTGAGCTCCAGACATCCATTTATAAACACATCCCGAACGTTCCACGTGAATGTGCCACAGATACCATAAATACAACATGTTTAAAAATGAAGCTGCATTCTTACCCTAAGAGGTCCTTCTCCTCCTATTTTTCCCAGCTCAAGGAATGGCTGATTAGCTGTCTTGTTGCCCACAGCAGAAACTTGGAAACTATTCTTGATTACTTTCTCCTCCTCTTCACTTGAATGTCTCTTAAATCTATTCATAATCTTACCTCATGCCATTAATCTACTCAATCCCTTTATATTTCCACTGTAACAGCTCCTAACCAGTCCCCCGTCCTCACTGCAATCCATTCCATTTACTACTTAAACACTTCTTCCTGGCATGATGGGGTGGACTCTTCAAGACCTAGTCCCTGCTTATCTCTCCCAACCTATTTCTGCAAAAGTCCCTGTACTACAAACTCCACTCTAGTTATATGAAATATGTTTCAATCAAACAACTTTTTCTCTATTCTTGGAACATTCTCCACTGGAATCAAGCATCTCTACTTGCCTAATGAGTACCTGTCTTTCCAAATTTGGCTCTGCAATCATTTTTCTTGTTAAAATTTATAGACTCCCTGGCACCATAGTTAGGGAGTACCCTATGTTATTCAATAACACTGTTTTTATCTCTGTCACAGAACTTATCACATGGTATTCCAACTATCACTAACCTCCTTCATTAATATGTAATGTATCTAACAACCTGAGCTTGTACCATGTCATGTCCATCTGGATCGTCAATGTCCAATACAACATGTGGCATAAAATACATCCTTAATTAAGATTTGTGAATGAATGAATGAAGGAAGGAAGGAAGGAGAGTTTACAAAATACCATTCTAAATAAATAGGTGAGCCCAGAGGGGGGGGGAAAAAACTGTTATGCTTTCAATTGTTTGGTAAATTGTCACCATCAGATGCTTTTATTCTGTAATTTTGCTCTAGCATTTTGTCCATGGTTTATTTTCATGCAATTTTCCCTACAGAGTCCTAACTCAATAAATATTTTGGACACGGAGAGAAGCAATTTTTTTACAATGCCGTCTATTCCTAATGTGGACTTATTTCCCCTTAGGAGCAGAATTTCGTATATTACTATCCCATCAAACACCAATTTTCCAACATATGTCTAAAAGTATAAGGATACAGTACCTTCCTAAGCTTCTCTTTACATAGCATTGTTATTTGAAGTCAAATACCATATGACTATATTGAACTTAATCTGATGTCTATCAGCCAAATTCCATTAGAGCCTTGATGGGAACAGGGATAAGTAACTTGGCTTCCTCTTCCTCATTCACCTCCATTTGTTTGACTTGCTCCTAAGAAAATATTATAATACCTCACAAATCGGCTTTATTATAGAAAGAATATACATGTAGGAAATAACAGGGAGATAGAAAGCCAATCTGCAAACCTAAACCAGCAAAAGAAATTCACTGATTTAAGGTTAAAACCTTCAAAAATCCAAAAGTCATCTTCCTTTTCCTTTATTCATCTTCACATCTTTTCCAATAGTTATCATAATTCTGGATGCCCACACAAAACAGGGCACTGAAATACCCTTCTATTTCTCCCAATATCCCCCTCTTACAGTTACCTTCCAAACTTTACTGCTCCCCACCCCCAGAAAAGTGGCCACTAACATAGGGCTTATGGAGCTCTATCATTGCAGCCCAAATACAGTATGATATAATGTGAAACCAAGCAAACAAGTAATTAAATAAAATGTTAGTCATGTTTTGACTCCACCATGATTATGTGCTCACCTTAAAGATTTGTGTACTTTGTATAATTACTTAATTAACACTCTTCCTTCCCTATCTGACATAGGCTAATTATAATAAAGACAGAAGTTGACGGATGCAGGACTGGGAATTTTACATGCATTCTCTCAAATCTTCACAGCCGTGTAAGTTAGGTATTACATGGATGGTAAGACTGACTCAAATAATGTTGCAGATTGTACAGGTAGTAAGTGATAAGGATAAGGTCAACCCTCATGTCCCACAGATTTACTTCTGCATTAACTTTTTCTGTTTTTTTTTTTTTTAATTTATTTATCTTTGGCTGCGCTGGGTCCCCGCCGCTGCGCGACGGCCCCCCGCCCTCAACCGCGGCGAACCCCCTTGCCGTGGAGCACGGGCTCCAGGCGCACGGGCTCCAGCAGCTGTGGCACGCAGGCTCCGCAGTCGTGGCGCACGGGCCAAGCCGCTCCGCGGCATGCGGGATCCTCCCGGACCAGGGCCCGAACCCGCGTCCCCCGCACTGGCAGGCGGACCCCCATCTGCATTAACTCTAATGACGTTAACATCTACCCAGGTCCAGGTCCATTCCCTAGCTACATCTATTCACTACAATGGATATTTGCCCATTTGCTCGAGCCATCTTCATGAACATTTAGGGTGGGAAGAAATTATAATTACACGTCTTCAATCCATTCCCACAAACATTTGTTAAAAAGATAATGGATACATAAGAGCATCCCCTATATGAATGACCCAGTTGTAAATAAAAAAGGAAATCAGACACATTTAACGGAGATTAGTGTGACTACAAACAAAATGTTTCCAGAAATGCTAAGCAAGGACAATATGCTTTGTTTAGCAATATAACACAAACAACTATGTTACTGATGATACGGTCATGGTAACACTCTAGAGAACTTTATCTGTCATGCTCTCTCTATCATTTCCAAACAGCATTTCCCCCCTGGCACACTGGGTGAATGAAAATAACTCACAGCAGCCGGATTCGTCTTCATTAAAGCGACAGTCAGGCACGCCATCACATAGCAGGAGGGATGGGATACACTCGTTGGCAGAGCACTGGAACTTCATTTGACCGCAGAGCTGAGGAGGGGGGCTGAGAGAACAACCCATTTCATCAGATCCATCCATGCAGTCTTCCCGTCTGTTACATTTCCCTGAGAGGGGCACACACTGGAGTGTGTAGATGCAAGAAAACTGATCAGCTTCACATGGTGACGGCTGTATTGTGACAGGACCTAAAAAGAGAGCCAGTCATTTTCACGTTAGGGGAGTTCTCTCTCTGTCTAGTGTTGAAACATTATAGGATACTCTCATTCTCGCATAAACATGAAACATTTAGCTAATTTAAGTAAATCAATTTTCTATTAGGAGTAATATGAACTCTAACAAAACAGGCCAACATGATTAGAGAATACACCTTATCTTAACCTCAGAAACATTTATATAAAGGGCATCATTACTGTGAAAAAATGACACTTTCAAATTAAAGAAGAAATTTTGATTCATGCTCTTAAATTTGATCATCAGATTTTCCTTGAGGAGTAAAGATACTTTTATACAGTAAGTTAGGCACTTTGAAAAGTTGCAATCACAATTTAAAAATTTAAGTAAATTGGCATTATGTCATTATATCAGTATACAGTTTAGTAACAGTTTCTTAGTGGCCTCAGCTAGGGGAATTTGGTTCCTGAGAACTTGGGGAGGACTGAGTCACAGAACTGAGGTCTGCTACGGTTTTGTCACACTGCTCTTTGCCCTTGAGTCTTGATCACATTTCAAAGGTCTAAAAAGTGCAGATATGTGTAGCCATATCTAAAGTGCAGATGCAATCATAGTTTAAGCTAAGATATTACACTAGTGAGAATCTTCAAGATAATGTGAGTCACACCCAACCAACCCATTTTATAGATGAGGATACTGAGGCTCATAAATTTTTAGCGTCCAAAGACATGATGTAAATTTAATGAGATTTTATCATGTGAAACTATTCCATAGCAATGGTTTAAGTCAACACTTAAAGCATGAGCGAAGAGTGTTGACTTGCTGCTGTCTCTAGAGGTCAGGGGATATCTGTGAACATACAGGATTGCACTAATTTGCTGGAACATTCTTATACTTCGTATTGTGGAACAGTATTCGTATTAGTGGAACAGTTCTTATACTTCATATTGTCTCTGGGACAGATGTTGATGGGCTCATCAGTATTTGAGGGAAAAGAAAATCAAAAGTAGTGGGGACCAGTTCAGGAATACCTTATTTTGTGTTTTTTACATTTTAAAACTACTATTATTTATGGATAATATAAGAATGATTTGTTTCATACATAAGGATGGTGGTGTGAATTCATTTTAGAAACGAAATTTAAAAGTTACTCTCCTTTACCACTCACTGAGTAGTGGTGACATATCTAGAATA
Source organism: Balaenoptera acutorostrata (assembly GCF_949987535.1). NCBI lineage: Eukaryota > Metazoa > Chordata > Mammalia > Artiodactyla > Balaenopteridae > Balaenoptera > Balaenoptera acutorostrata. The sequence continues at coordinate 15,794,111 of NC_080066.1, forward strand.
TATTTAAATTCAAACTCTGTGATGAAAGTCATGTATCTAAGACAATCTTTGTTCATGGAAATAAGCATATTTAAGTGGGAGAGGGATAAATGTATGACTTTGAGACATTTGTGTCATATTCTTATTTAACTACCTAAGTCATAGCAGTGCATACAATTGCAGTGTTCCAATGGAAACATTCTGAATTCAAACTTAGAAAGTAAATTGGATTTCAATTTTTATAAATTTACATGTATAACTATATATATCTTTTGATATTTAACTATTTAACCATGGTCAAATAGTTTCTCTTCATTCTTTTTATTAATCTCACATTGAAGACAGGGCAGACATCCTTACTTTGATTTTTTTCTCATATATTTTATGGACTAAACTTTCATCTTTATATACTCACCTCAAGGTTGAACGTCAACTGTAGGTTGAAAAGGCTGAATAAACGTTTTGCATGTGATGAAAATCTAGAACCAACCTTAGTAATACACCTATTACTTAGCTAAGCTAAGGTACCAACCTCTTGTGACAAAACACAAGGGAATAATTTTCTCTATTTCAAGACAAGCTTCTCACCTTATTCAAAATGAGTTGCATGTGTGTGTTCCTTTATATTTTTGCTTACATCAGATATGCAAAATAAAGTTCTCTCTTTTATTTGGAGGCAGCAATTCTGTTAAATTCTAGAATCATTTATATCAAAAGATATTCAAATTCACTTGTTCTAGGTCCTTCTTTACAAGAAACCTGGTGGGCTTTATTGTCTGTAGTGGATTCTGTCTTGCATTGTCTAGAGTTTTCTATCAAGATCAAGGCCCTCATGCCCCCAGCTGCTGGGAGGTTACCAGATGACAGCTCACAGCTGAGTCTACCTCTAGGATTTTCCCTCTAAAGTCACACAGCCTCCCAGGATCGGCTCCCTTCATTGGCGAATTGGGGATATGATGGTCCAGCCCCTAGGCATCAGTTTGGGACCAACGCAGCTCCCGAGCTCCCCACGGCATCAGCGTGAGACCCCCTATGGCACCTGTATCAGCGTTCAACCCTCCCTCTGCCCAGTCCTGCTTCCTTCACTTCACAGGGGTTGTTCCTGGGACAATTTCCAATAAACCTTTTGCATAGGAATCAGGGCCTCAGAGTTCACTTCCCTGGGAACCTAAGATACTATCCCACCATCAAAATGCATCTTGTTTTAAATTAAACGCCCTCCCCACACTGCCGAATCACTTCTCAAATTTTCCGTGGAAATACTTTTGATGCAAGAGGAATTTGAACTTGCACTCGTAAAGGGAGTCTAGGTAGACCCTGAGCCAGAAGTAGTTCTCCATAAGCTCAACATTTCTTTTAAGTCTCTTGTTTTATCTGATGAAAATTCTACATTCTACGACATAGGACATTCAAGCTTTTTCACTATAAAAGACTGCCTCCAGGAATTCAAATAAAATGAATACTCTTGGAAGATGTACTGTGTATATCTTCTGAATTGAATGCCTTCTACTGCATACCCTCTTTGAGAAGTTAAGAAGGTTTCCCTAAAATTTTAATATTAACGTGTTTATTCTTGGGTATCACCCATGGAGTTACCTAATTAAGACAGTTAATGTCTTTCTCATATAATTCTATAAAAAATGAACGATATTAATTGTTCTCTTTTATAACCTGAAAAAGGTTAGCACCACCTTAAATGCATATTACTAAGTGAAAACAGTCAATCTTAAAAGCCTACATATTGTCTGACTCCAGCTATATAATATTCTGGAAAAGGCAAAACAGTGGATATTGTAAAATGGTCGTTGGTTATCCAGAGATGGTAGAAAGGAAGGGAGGAACAAGGGGGGATTTTTAGAGCTGTAAAACTCTTCTTTATGGCTCTGTAATGGTGGATACATGCCATGGCACAGACTGAATGTTTACATCCCCCCCAAATTTCGTATGTTGAGACATAATTCCCAATGTGATGACATTTGGAGGTGGGGTTTTGGGAGCTGATTAGGTCATGAGAGTGGAGCCCTCATGAATGCAATTAGTGCTCTTATTAAAACTGGCCCTTGCCCTTTCCACTTTGTGAGGACCCAGCAAGAAGGCACTGTTTAGGAAATAGTTTTGCACCAGACACCAAATCTGCCAGCATATTCGTCTTGGACTTTCTAGCCTCCAAAACTATGAGAAAGAAATATTTGTTGTTTGTAGGCATCCAAGTCTATGATATTCCGTTACAGCATTCTGAACAGATTAAGACATGCCATTATACATTTGTCAAAACTCACGGAAATTATAATACCAAGAGTGAATGCTAATGTAAACTATGGGCTTTGGGTGACAGGGATGTGTCAATGTTGATTAGTCAGCTGTAACAAACATAACATTATGGTGCTGGAAGGTTGATTATGGGGGAGGCAGGTATACCCAAACTCTCTGTAATTTACACCTAATTTTGCTGTGAACTGAAACCTGTTTTAAAAAATAAAATGTGTATGTGTATGAATCTCAGCACCAATATCCCTCAGAATCTACATTCTACCCCAAGCTCTTCACTAGTGATGGAAAGGGCGGAGGAGAGACACAGGGCAGTGGATGTTGGGTTACCTACAACATGAAGCTGTGATGGCGCTCGCTCTCTCCTCCAACGCACAGAGGCTGCAGACTCGAAAGAAAATCAAGAATATATTTTCCGTGCTAGGGAAAATCAAGAGCTGAAGAAGCAGAACACATTAAGAGGCCCCCAAAGAGTTATCATTGTTACTCAGCATCAATATTTGCCACAATGTTAGTGAATTCCTTCCTAACTATGAATAGTGATACCACTGCAAATGTCTGAAATTGCATAAATGAAGAATTTTCTGCCTTCATATAACCTCAAATAATCTAAAACATACATGAATGTGGAAACATATACAAAAATATGAAATGTTAGAGCAGTTGCTGGTCATTTCCTTCTTGTCATGAGGCCTGGAACCCAGAGAGACCCCAGAGGATAAGAGATACATTCCTCTTTTATCATCTCCAGATGGTCCTACACTATATTTCCTGGTCTGACATATCTGTGCTGGTATGGCCTCTTTTATATGCAATGTTGGGCCAGGTTATGTACTTGACCTAATTTAATGCTATTGTTCACTGATAGCTCTATTCCATATTAACTGAACTTTATTTAATAGTCAAAGAATTCCCCAAATGTTAAACTCTTAACTTCTACTTTAGGGCCAATATTATTAAATAATTCCCCTTTTAATTCCTGCTTCACATTGCTTCCAAAATACATTTCCCCAAGGAAGAATCCTGTTCAAAACTGGTTCCCCAATGCCTCACAGGGTGAAGTGCGCTGTCCTTACCAGACTAAGGTCCACTGTCCTGTGGTTATTCAATGACCAAACTCCTGACTCAGCCTCACCTATATTCTCCCAACAAAGCCTAAAATTGCAGAGGAAATCATGACTATTTCAATTATGACTGTATTGTACTCTTTGCCGGCTGGGATGGGGCAGGAAGGAGAATGCTGTTGTCATTCCTGTGAGTGGGAAGGTTTTCACTTACAGATATCATGAGTGGGTGTTTTGGCGCCTATGATTACATCTTTGTCTCAGTGTAGAAGGCTTGAGATGGAGAGTGGGAAGCTGCCTCTTCATCACACACCACAAATATACACAATTGAAGGAAATCTAAGAGTCTTAGGCAATCTGTCTGTGAGGGAATATTGCCGAATTTCAAGTACACTTTGGGGACACCTGTTTTACATGTCTCAGGCAGGTCAAAGGAGAGAGAGGCAGGTACTGAGATGGAGATATCGAGGTGGGCAGTAGAGAAGGTCACTCAGGAGTTAGACATGGTGGTCTCTCAGAGATCTCCCAGCTGTATTGTCTCGACTGCCTCGATGAAAGAGAAGCTAGAGAAAGTGGCTGTGATACCTCATAACTTTCAGTTAACAGGGCATTGGCACTAAACACAAAGACAAATACATACAACTATGTTTAACTTAATATTAACTTCTGAGGAATATGAATAAGTAGCTTTACCTAAAGTTTGGAGTGTTCTACATGATTGAATTAGTTTTACTTTTAAAACCACATAATTTTAAGACTAATTTCTGCCTTTCTAATAAAATAATATAAAATGTACAGCTGTATAGCTGAAACTAACACAATACTGTAAATCAACTATACTCCAATAAAAATTGAAAAAAAGAAAAATACACTTGAAGTCAAAAATAACTACTAGAAATAGTAGTTCGTTCATTGCTTAATAATAAAAATTGATTTATTGAGAAGATAAAAAAATGACTAATGTGTGTTGGGTTATCTTGCCCCATATGAAACCCTACATGAGGCATACCCAACTAACATTACCTTAATTACATTGTAATCAGAAAGAGCAGAAAGGGCAAAATGCAAGATCTGGATATTTTAGCACTTGAAATGACCTCTTAATTGATCAATCATCTGCTCCATTGGGCAGAGAAGACCAACCATGGGCCTGTCATTCCTTTAGACCCCTTTTTATCAAAAACTGGTTATTTCTCTAAACTCATGCTTTCTATTTTGACCAGGTTTATATTAGTGAAAATGATAACTCATACATATAAACCTATTTATTTACTCTTTGTTAAGCCAAGAAACTTGTTTTTTGTTTTCTATTTTCTCATTTCCAACTATTTCCACAAAGAGTAACTGGTCTTTTCTGGGTAAAATGTTCTCATATGCCAATAAGATGCTATCAGAAAAACTGGTCATTCTGTTGAAGTCACTTGTTTTCAATGAAAAAAAAAAAACTTTTCTTAAAACAGATTTTTTTAGTGAAGCAGTGTCACTTTCTTATTTTATATCTTAGGCAACAAACAAACAAGCTTGTTTTCATAAAGTCTGAATGTTTTCCAGATAACAACATATGTGTTCCAGGGAATCAGGAAACCCATAATAGAAGTAGACTTTAATAGCCCAAGAGAACAAAACAGGCCCAGATTGACCTTGGCTATTGAAAACCTCCCAGAATCCCTCAGACACACTTGGTCTGGTAAAACACTGGCCTGCTGAATATTTCCAAGTAAAAAGAAAAGAGTCAGCAAAGGTTATGATAATTTTCAAAAATGACTATACGGTAGAGAAATGACTAACTCACCATATCATATTTTATTTTAAATATACATATATATTTATATACTATGGATACATAAATATATATGATTATGTGGTAAACATCATTGTTCATATAAAAGCATTCACCTTTAAGACAGTGTTGGGACAGTGAACTGTGGTTTATCTTCACATTCAATATGAGGAACTTGTCAAACCCAGGCTAATGGAGTATGGTTCCTACTGGGGCTGATTTTTCCATGGTTGTCATTTAGATTTCTTCCCCCAATTCAATAAAATTCCTTCCAGCCTGAAGATCAGCAGGAAACCCAATAAGAACCACCTCACAGTATAACAGACAAGCTCCACCAAATGTAGTTAAGAGGGAATCCAGATCTTACTCCCATAAGCCTGCTTGGTATTAGCTTTTAATGCCATTTTCCAGTTCTTGTGTTTTTTCCTTCTAATCTAATGTCCCTTCCAGGAATAAAGGGGAATTATCCCATCATTTGACAAACTGGGAGGACTTCACAACCCGCAGTAATAGATTTAAAACCTAATAATATTCTATAAGCCGATAAGCGAATCAGGATTGACTGATAATCATTTTCATTCAGCTTTTTGTACGTTCATCACTATTTGTTTAAAAATTAGGCCCATGAATCACTAACTGAATCAAAATTATAAAAATGACCCATGCGTTAAAACCATGTTCTAAATCATTTATCTACAGTGCTATAATATCTCTTCCGATATAAAATGGATATCTACTCTATATCATACACTTATTTCAAATTTATATTTTTATCAATCAACCTAAAGTTAAAGATACTCATACTCACTAAAACTTTCTTTAAAAGACAAGATAATGACAATGGAGATTTTTCAATGGAGAGGAACTGAAAATGACAGAAAACAAGCTACACATATCACAAAATACCATGTAAGATATATTACAGGAGAGCTGCAAACTTAAGGCCTTAACAATCTGGAACAGAGTTTGGTTTCCTGCTGGGAATATTAAGGATAAACTCATGAAGAAGGTGGCTTTTGCTCTGCCCTTGAAAGTGAAAAAGGATTTACACAAGAGGAGATAAAGGGCAGGGCATCTCCAGCCTGAGAGCAGTAAGATTAAAGTCAATGAGATGAGAGGACAGAACATGGGACATGACTAGAGAAAGGCAAGAGGTCCTATTTTAAGGGATCATTTCATAACTAGAATCAGAGAGATAAGACAGGAGCTGCGACAAAGGATAAGAAACATATTCAGTAGGCAATTGAGAGCCTCTAAGCATTTTTCTTCTTTATAACTTGTATGAATTTATGTATTTTGATTAGTCTCATTTTTATTTCATCTCTCACCATTGGAGTATAGATAGAAAATTTATTGTTTCTGGTCAGCTTTGTAAATTGGTCCAAATGGTTGCAGAATATTCAAGCTTGATTATGATTTTTTAAAAAAGAAGAGGAATGGTCATCAGCCAGAGGTGGCTGATGTGGAAATTAGAAATGAAAGTGTAACTTACAAGACTCTGAACTGTAGACATATGATTTGGGCTTGGTCAACAGTATGCTTCCAACCAGCTCCTTTAATTTTGAGGGAGTGACAAAGGGATAATTAGAGATTACTCATAATGGTGGCAGGAAAGTAGATAGCCTAGCTCTGAAGGAAGTATTCATAGGCAGTGGACTTAGGTAGTTTCAACCTCTGGTTTACTCAGTCTTACTCACTTTCCACTTATTCTTCTGTCTTAGATTCTTAGTTTTACATTTAATTTTTGGAACAATCCAATATTCTTTCAATAAACTTATTTTCTGCCTTTAAGTTAGCCCGAGTCAGGTTCTGTTGCTTGCAATAAAAAATTCTTTTTGTTATCGTGGTGAATAAGAAAAATGCAAGGTCTACTATTCTGGAACTTACACTATAGTAGGGGCTAGGAGATTAAGTCGGTAGTTCTGTGTGTGTGTAAATTAGATAAATCAGTTATGCAGCCGTAACAGGGATTCTGATGAGTAATAAGAAGGCCTTGAAGTAGAGTTTGAGCTGTAAAATGGAACTGAGGGGGAAAAAAGAAGGCAGAATCTCTGGTTTCAAAGTGGATATTGAGAAAAAGATAAAGGCACTAAAAAATTGATGACATCACTTTATGGTTCATAACCAAGAGGTTTTTGAGCCTTTTTAAAAAAAATCAACTCATACAAATGGTACAAATATCCTTATTATGAGATGTTTTCATTAGCAAACTCTTCATCCATTATGAGAAGTAAATGTGCTCATTCTTTGCCCTGGACCACAGCCATAGTTTTCACTCCTCTGTCCAGCTGGGAGAAAGGGAGCATCATTAACCCTGAGGCTCCTTCCTCTGACGTGTGTGTATGGCAGCCTGTTGTACTGCTTCACCAAAGCTGACTGTGTGCTTTTCTTCTCAAATACACCTTCAGTGAGGTCATACTGGCAACCTGAAATTAACTATGCTGGGGTATTTAACCAAGGAAATAGGGAAATGCTACACATCAGGGATTTTTTTCCCCCTTGAGAGCTAGTCTACCAACACACCACTGAATATTTCTCATGAATATTCATTGATGGGGCTTCCCTGGTGGCGCAGTGGTTAAGAATCCGTCTGCCAATGCAGGGGACACGGGTTCGAGCCCTGGTCCGGGAATATCCCACGTGCCATGAAGCAACTAAGCCTGTGTGTCACAACTACTGAGCCTGCGCTCTACAGCCCGTGCGCCACAACTACTGAAGCCTGCGCACCTAGAGCCCATGCTCCGCAACAAGAGAAGCCACCGCAATGAGAAGCCCGAACACCGCAATGAAGAGTAGCCCCCGCTCACCGCAACCAGGGAAAGCCCGCGCACAGCAACAAAGACCCAACACAGCCAAAAATAAATAAATTTATTTTTTAAAAAATCTATATATTCATTGATGGCTCAATAAGTTACTTCCATATACTTGATGCTGCCTTCAAGTCAAATGAAATCATCTTAGAACTATAGTTTTAGAGCTGGAGAGTTTCAAATGCACTTATAATATTTTAAGCTTCCACGTATGCATCTTTATCCCAATATGTCCTTAGTTTGTAAATTCCTGGAGAGCTGGCGATAATATTATAGGCACATATGTCCTTCCAATCTAAATCCAGGGCAGCACACAGTAGATTCTCAACTTTGACTAAATGAAGGGCAGACTTACTCAAGTTCACAAATACAGCAAGCAGCAAGAAGTCTTCTGTGTCTTCCTGCAATGACATTTCTGCCATAACCCTAGATCCCTTTGAACTCCCTCCTCATTCTCTCTGGACTCTCTTCTTTTCTAGGTCATTCTCTATGCCTTCCTTCTGCCTTCCTGATCCTCTTTTACAAACCAAGTCCCATGTGATCATAAGATGGTAGACCTGAAAGGGACTTAAGAGATTGTCTATATCATTTCCCTGATGACAAAACATGGTCTAAGGAGTTTAAATTAGTTTCTTAAAATTATACCAGTATTTAGTGATACAGTCATGATTTAGACTCATGTCTCCAAATTTTTAGTATAGTTGTCATCTTTCTATCACTCAATATAGCCACACAGAATCTACTGGATTCTCTCTGTGTCTCTCTTTGTCTCTGTCTCTGTCTCTCTTACCTCCCAAACAAGGGTTTGAAAATAAGACTGGAGGCAGAGTTCATTGGTGGTAGTGAAAGGAGGTACCATATGTTGATAAATTCAGTTGATGACTTTTACTTATTCATCTACTCATTTGACATATTTCTTTATTCATAGGACATGTTTATTGAGTATCTCCTATATAACAGGACTCTTCTAGGCATGCAGAATACATCACTGAAGATGATATAAATGATGAAGATGATGAAAACAGACAAATGTCTCCATCTTTAAATAATTTGCATTCAAGAGAATATATCTGTCCTGGAAATGCTCCAGAATAATACTTGCTGCTCAAATTCAGAGATGTGAAACAAGAATGAAAATCTCTATTCCAGAATGATGTGACAACCACTGTCGTTTAGCAGTGATAATATAAACAAGGAGAACTTGTGGCTGCTTATTCCCCTTGAATGTCTTATGAATTTCATTATTAGTTTGGCACCTTGCTAGTTGCTGTCATTTTATATTTACCAAGTCAATTTAAAAAAGGATGCCCTAGGATAATATTTCTTTTCTTTGGAATTGCATTCACTTCCTGAAGATCATTTTCTTTCAATTTAACAAAAAAATCTAGTTGGAAAGTTTGTTCATAAAGTTAATTCCTAAAACTGGAGTTTTCTTAGATTTAAAATCCATAGCGGCGTCCCTTGTTATTTACTGTGTATTTAAATAATGGAGCATCAGACTCAGTACATTTCAATTAGGAATGTTAATTAGTAGAAGACAATATGTTGCAGAATTATTCTTAGGTTTTTTTTGACTGAAGTAGTTAATGCTTCACAAAACAGAAGTAAAGTCATGGATGTAGAAAACAAACTTATGGTTACCAGGGGATAAGTGGGGGGAGGGATAAATTGGGAGATTGGGATTGACATATACACACTACTATATATAAAATAGATAACGAATAAGAACCTGCTGTATAGCACAGGGAACTCTACTCAATACTCTATAATGGTCTGTGTGGGAAGAGAATCTAAAAAAAGAAGAGTGGATATATGTATACGTATAACTGATTCACTTTGCTGTACACCTGAAGCTAACACAACACTGTTAATCAACTACACTCCAATAAAAATAAAAAAAAAATAGTTACTGCAACTCTTTTCAGGAAAGGCACATTTCCTAAATCTTGATAATTATTTCATGGATAAGAAAAATGGGGTCAAATGGCTAGTAAGTGTTTTAATGACAATTTGAACCCAGTTCTTGGTTATAAAGTAGACATCAGTGTTCCCAGTTGTATTAGTTTCCTAGGGCTGCCATAAAAAAGTACCACAAACTGGATGGCTTAAAATGATAGACATTTATTCTCTCACAGTTGCATAGGCCAGAAGTCTGAAATTCAAGGTGCTGACAGAGACACACTATCTCTGAAGGCTCTAGGGGAGAACCCAGTCCATTCCTTTCTCTTAGCTTCTGGTTTTCCTGGCCATCCTTGTCATGCCTTTACTCAGAGATGCATCACTTCAATCTCTGCCTCCTTCATCACATGATGTTCTTCCTGTGTGTCTGTTGCTGTGTCCCTTCTCCTCTCCTTAGAATGACACCAGTCATATTATATTAAGGGCCAACCCTACTCCAGTATGACCTCATCTTAACTCGCATCTTAATTACATCTGCAAAGACCTTACATCCAAATAAGCTCACATTTTGAGGACCTGGGAAGGCCATGGATTTGGAGGAGGACACTATTCAACCCAGAACACCGAAATAATCTGCTTCCTACCTATCATTCCCCTTCCAGCTGTGTCTACTGGTATTTGCCCCCTTATTAGACTCCTGAAAAAAATTCTGTAGATATGCACCATATCTTCAAGTATGCTACATTTCCTCACTCACTCTTACTTCAAATACTGTACAATGTCTTGTATAGTTTTAAAGGCAGCAATGTCCTACCAGCCCTGTAAAATGTTTCTTCACCAGGGAGAAAAACGTGTTCCTTCTTGTTTCAACTTATAGAACAAAAATAGAAAACACCTTCCACCCTTGGAAACTCACATGGTTAAAAAAACCAGACTCTATGCAAATAAATGCATTTCTCTGCTGACTCAGAATTGCTGGAGATGCTTTATTGCATCAAGGATGTCTCCATTTAGAAAATGTTTCCCTGGGAAACCTGAAGTAATTAAAGGAAGGATAGAGAAGTAATAACGCAGAAACTAAAGATCTGTGGGGTAGGGGAGGGGTCGCCATTATAGGGCAATCTTCTAAATGGAAAGAAAACTACAGGTAACTTATGGCGACAAATGCTGTAGTTCTACATCCCTTCATATTATGGGAGAGTGTATGTTATTGGGGATGTGTGGGGAGAATGGTCAAAACAACCAAAAAACCTAATATGAGGTTGAAATGAAGTTGAGAGTTTTTAATCTTAGGATGCTGTTTTTAATCTTAGGATGTTAATCTGGACATCAGAAAATGTAATATGCTAAATATAAAAATCTGGATGTCTTATTATAGATTTGGAGAATATTATCTAAGTCAATTTAGCTTGCTTAGTTCATTTGAATCGAAACTGAGCTAATTAAGGAAAGATGGAAGCAGCAAGTATTCAATAGTTTTGATGGTAGAGTATTTTTCACATTCTCTGAGAGCTGAATGAAGAAGGACACACATAGATGAATACTGGAAACATTTATCTAATCTTTCTCTTGCTTTGTTCAACAAATATTCATTGTAGAAGGCCCTGTACCATCTGAATTTTAACATTTTTTTACAACTATATTCCATTGGAAAACTGTGTTCCATCCTGGGCATTTTCATTCAATAAAAATAGAATATTTGGAGGGAACTTCATTGAAATTTGATCAGTTTTAAATTTTATGTGATAATAATGCTTCCTTTATACAGCATTACTAGGAAATGAAGTTTTCCCTGCTAAGTGCTAACACTTAAAAGACCATTTTAACCAAACGTTTCTGAGGCATAAATATATAATTGCTATTTTTTTCTTCTTAAAAAACCTTTAAAAATTCCATGTGAGGAGAGTGACATCAGAAAGATGGTAGAATAGGAGGTCCCTAGCTCATATCCCTCCAACCCCAAATAACAAACTAGCAGTCATCCATGGACAAAAGTGCCTTCGTGGGAGCTTTAGGATCCTGGCAGGAGTTGTGAAACTCTGGTGAAGCCCAAGACCAAGGAGAGCTGCTTTGAGAAGGGAGGCCCATGCTCTGGTGGCAGGTTCACTGAAAGTGGTCCTGGATACAGACCAAAAGTAGCCCCATTTCCCAGTGGACTCAGCTACAGCCATGCTTGGCCACAGTTCTACAACCAGCCCAACCTGCCAAGAGGTGTGGGAGGAACCATGCCTGTCTGTGCCCCATTAAGAGGCCGGCTGACCGTGGACTTGACTGCAGATCCTGCAGCAGTCCTATGACCCAGTTCCAGCCCTGCTCTACTGCATTCCAGGAGTTAGTCTTGCCTACACACATTTGTGCCCCTGGAAGCAGGCCCGCTGACGTCAGTCCTGGCTGTGGACCCTGGAGCTGTCCTGTGACTCAGGTCCAACCCTGTTCTGCCACGGTTCAGTTCCTGCTCACTCAGGAACCAGGAGGAGCACAGTGTGTGCTCCCAGTAACAGGCCTGCTGGCTTCAATCTGACTACGGTCCCCGAGGCAGCCTAGTGACCTGGCTTGAATCCTGCATCATGTGATTTCCAGAGAACAAGAGAGAAAGAGAAAAGGGCAGAAAGTTTACCTAGAGAAATAATGGCCCAAAACGTCCTAAATCTTGGAAAGGATATAGAAATCCAAACTCATGAAGCTCAAAAGTGCCCAAACAGGATCAACTCAAAGAAGTCTACCCAGATACACATTATAATTAAATCATTAAGAGTCAAAGAAAAGAAAGAATTTTGAAAGCAGCAAGAGCAAAGTAACTTGCCACATACAAAAGAACCTCCATAAGGCTATCAGCAGATTTCTCAGCAGGATTTTTCAAGGGTTTTTTCCTGAGACGAATGGTGACAAAAATAATTTGGTTGCAGATACAGGCACATTTGGAGGAGAGAAAGAGAAAACTAAGGAAGTTCATTATAAATGGGCTCTATTTTCTGTTCAAAGGATATAAGAACATTGGCAGAGTGAAGAAAGTTCAAGGAAGAGATGAGGATTTGAGGATTGTTGTAGAAAAGTAGTGCCAGACAATGGTCCTAAACGTGCATCTAGGACTGTTGAGAGTCCAGCTAATGTGATAAGTTGAAATTTTTAGTGGTCCCAATGAGTATGACCAGTAGCAGTTTGGAAAATGCAAATGGCTACGGCTACTGTAAGTCAATTTCAAAGACTGATAAACCCATTATGACAGAACATGAGCTAGATACTTGTATCTATTCTACAGGAATGGTCTGATAAATAAATGTGTTAATACTTGCAAAGTATTTAGCAGAGTTCCTGGCACATAATTAGGACCCAAATTTATGTTAAAATGAAAAAAAATAGGACAGAATTCAAAGTGCTTGATTAAGAATGGAATTGAGGTGTTAGATCATTAAATCTGAGACCATTAGGGGAAAAGTATAAAGAGGTCGTTTTATGGAAAAAAACAGGAAACATTGCAAATCTAGAGTTGTATTTTTTCTTATTACTTACGTTGGAAAACAGGTTTAGGAGGAGTAATCAAAAAGTAGAAGACATAATAATTAGATTATATTTTTCAACCCTAAATTTTCAGAGGGGATGATAAAGTTCATAATATAACTACGGGAGTTGGTTAATGAGGAAAAATATTTATGAAAGTGACTAGAATTTAAGAGGTCAATGTTTCACACAGTTTGATTCACCTGGAGGTTGAGATTGCCCAGGATTTAGAATCCAGTGGAAAACCATGAGAAAAAGAAGAACCCAGATGTGTGGCTTTAAAAGAGAAGATAATTTTGGATAAAGCCTGTAAGAACAGAATTTTGAAAGAGGCATGGAGTAGTCTGAAAGGCAATGACCCTACTCTCTAATGTTGATAACGTGAAGAATTTATAAGAGAACAAATAGCCACTTAAGTGGAAGCATCTTAAACATTAGAAATTCAGATTTCAGGTAAGGGGATGATTTCTAAGAAAAGGAGTTACTGACAAGATTTTTTTTTTTCTTTATGCAATAGAATAAGAGTTCTAGATTGTAGTGTAGAAACAGAAGGGGAATGGCCCAGGGAAAGGGAAAAGCTAATATGGATGGAAAAGACAGTCTGGAAGATGACAGGTGAACAGAGGAATCTTTACCTCGTGCAGTTGCTGTGAACCTTTGGAAATAAAGAAAGTAGACAATAAAGCTATATTGATGGAACTAAATTTTCTCTGGGTTTCTTAAAGAATTTTAGTCAAAGCTATTTTGTTGCCTAGAGGATATGAAAATTTCATGATAAAGTTTCATGGGGAGAAAAACTTTACCTCCTACAGTATATACTGTTCTTTCTACAATGTATGAGTAGGACTGGACGTGAAAAGAAATGCAATGCCTCAGAAATTCCCCATTCTTCTATATTCAGATATTTAAAACAATCCTTGCACATCCCATTTTCTGAAGGGATGGCTTACCTCCAAATATACATTCTGGGGTAAAGGAGATGTCATCAAGGGCAATAAAGATGTTCTCTTTTCCGCTCAGATCAGCTTCAAATGCCACCTTAAATGGACTGTTACTGGAGAGAGGTATATGTCCATACATCCAACCGGTTCTTTTACTGCCAATCACTGACCACACCAGGATGTTTAGTCCAGATTCCTCTACAGTATACACCTAAAAATGGGGAAGAAAAAGAAACAAACAGAGAAAAATCAACTCTTCATTGTTTGGATGTTAGAGGCGTATGGGCATCCAGGTTGTTGATGAAAGAATGGAATCTAGCAATGCAACAGCTCAATAATACTTTTAATCATCCTTGATGTACAATCTGTTCTGTAACATAGTGGGCAAGATCCAGCTTATACTCAGGCAAGCTGTGGTTATAAAGTGAGACTATGGATGTTATATTTCCTTTGGTGACTTAGACCTTTGTTTAGTTTTGACATATCAATTTCTGTGTACCAAATTAGACATGGCCCCAAACTGTAACTATCTCAAGTATCTAAAAAGCTGGTGGAGGTGTACAACTAGAATTTTTCACCACTTAAAAAAACTTCATCCATCTCGACTAAGGTGTGTTACTGTAGAAAATCCTCATAGTAAATGAATATGAGAGTAAACAAGTCATTTCAGAAACCAATCTGTGGAAAATATTTAACATTTTGACAGACAGAAAAAATCTACGTGAATTAACTAACGTCAATATTCAGGACTTTTTAAAGTATAAGGACTAACAGATTCAAAAGGAAGAGAAATAGAAAGAGAGCTTGTTTTGAAACCAACCACCATGACAAGTTCTGATCTTTTTTTAAACAATTCAGAACAAAACAAAAACAGACATTTCCTAGTGCTCTTCAAAAAAAATCTATTTAAACAACAAAAAATAAAGTTGAAAAGATACTTCCCTACATTTTTTTGCACCAAAATTTTATGACTACCATTTCCTTAGTTGCTATACATATGTATAATATATACATATATATTATACATATATAATGTAGTTTTAAGGTACTTCAGCAATCACTTATACAATCCTTTCTTTTACATGGGAAAAATAAGACTCAGAGTAAAGAAAACTCATGGATGGTAATTTTCTTCTATTGCAATATTCTTTTTCTTCAATGACATTTCCCTTTACTGAAAAATCTTACTTCCTCACTTTTTTCTTAGTGTCAAAATTTATCTACAGATAATTTATCCTATAAAAATCTATGCAAAATTTATACTATTAGAAGGAGAGGACAATATCACTCATTCTGTTACACATGATATTATATTGACATTCTAGGAGTCTTACCAAAAACCACCAAATAATTCAGACCAGAAATTAAGCATATTGCCAATGTGCACCACTACAAAAAGTCTAAGGTCAAGTCAGAAATCCAACTCTTAATGGACATTAAACATAATAGCAAAAATAAATCAAGATGACAGACTGAAAAAAAAAAAAAAAGAAAAAGAAAAAGAAAAACTTGCCTGAAGCTTGGAAACCTGAAAAGTGAGACTTTAACACCAACATTTTGGAAAAGCAGACAGTTCTTAAGTAAAAATTACCTTTCATATTTGATTTCTTGAAAAATAAAATAAGCTAAGATTCAGTATGAAAGGAATTTGGGTCAGTTGACTGTTTCCCGTCTCACACATAAGCAAACACTCACTCCAAAGAGTCTTCAGTTCCAAGATTTAGTGAATACTTAGTTTTCAAATTCATACAAATCTTCCCCATTTTTTAAAAGTTAAAAATAAATATGTATGAAGCTTCTGACTGACCTTGATAACAGGACAACTCTACAAAATCAAACTAAATTGAGCCCTCCTTTTGCATAAATCCTGGATTACATCACAGAGATTTAAAAAGAAATAGCTTTATTTTACTTATTTTATAACTCTTTATCTGGGAAAATCATTTCAGAAAACCAAATTTCATGAAAATATAACACAACCTTTTCTGGTTTTATCCAAAACTCTAGCATACGTGTGTTTTATTTATTAATGTATCATTTTCATTGTTTTAACACTTCATTTTATTCTCTGCTTTCAGTCTTTTTAATCTTCAATCGATCCTACATGCTCTTGACAAATTCCCTTTCCTTCCATTCTCCTTTTACTCTACTTCTCAAAACCCCACCATGACATCTCCTGGCCACCTCTCTTGTACCCTCTCATCATGAGCATTAACTCTCCAATATATGTCAACCTATTTTTATCCCATTATTTCATCCTACTACAGTCCAAATTAATTATGGTCGAGTTTACTAACTCACTACTTAATTTCAACAAAACTTTTTGACAAGTTCATTAGTTGTTTCAATAGTAATATATATTTATGGAACCATCAGTGTATTAAATTGAACAACTGCATGTGATGTAAAGTGATTTTTGTAGCCACAATGGCCAATGGAAAAACTAGAAGATTCATTTATGGACTCCTTTTAATGCTGGACTTTATTTATGGCCAATGGGACACCCACTAAAGATTAAAATTATGGTATGTATTTTTTGCCTTTCAACAGAAATAATACTCACTGTCCCCTGAGATTTTTTTTGTGTGTATGTGTATGATAATGCTTAGCAAAGTATTTATTTTAAAAAACTTTTAAACAACTATCACTTTGAAAAATTAAAGTGGCTAATATCTTCAAAACTAATTAATTCTAAGTTCGTTTGTTTCTAATTTTGTACTTTATTACACAGATTTTACTGAAAAGCAATTCATGTTGCAATAATAACATTATTTGAAATAGCTTTCTAAAAATCAACTGCTAGATAAATAATCTGGTTACATCTATTTTGATAGTCTACATTTTGGTTGAACACTCACCATTAATATAATAATTGTTAACATTATATACTTAAAACAACCATTGTTACCCTGATTTTTATTATAAAAGCAAAATGTATTCAAAGAATATATAAAGATATAATGAAGTTTATATATTGATATTATAATCAAGTTTATATTATATTCAAAGGTGATATTATAATCCAAGCTTATAATGTAGGGTAGGAAAAACTTAAAGAGAACTTGCTAAATCAAAAACATAGTCAGAATAAAATAATATTATACCATTTAAATACAACTATTATAATATTAACCAGTTAAATTTATGTCAAGGATTTGAGAAGCAACTCCTCAGCATTTATTTAGAATGAACATTCCTCTGGAGGAAAACACTCAGCAACAGGTAATAGAAAATATGGGAGACGATGATTAAATTCCAGAAGAGTATGGCTCTTAGAGACCAGCTTCCTCAACAATATCCATGTGTCTAGGTTGTCCAGGTAAATAATTAAAAGAACTCGACCAGTAGCTTTTCCTAAAGTTCCTCTCCTTCAACTAGTCAGTCTCCAGGTTCCTGAAACATTGAAGGCAGGTCCCAGTGCTGATTTAGAGACTCTGAATGGACACTTTTGGATAACAGAAACATTTATCCATTTCATCACATACTTAGCTCACTAAAGTTAGGGTGTAAAATGCATCAGTGAGAGGAAACCTTGGCTTTACTTGGCCCTCAGTTACTCTCAGCTGTTCTGCTAAGTGTCTGCTCTTTAATCACTACTGATAGGCCAAAGCAATGAACTGAACTGTGCTTAATCCTTAGCAGTGCACAATTTCTCATGGTTTCATTTGAAAACACTCAAATTTTATATGAGAGGAAAGAAAATAATCAAAAGTAATGAAAAGGGAAATTTCCCTCAAAAGGGAGGTTATAGGCTTTACATTCATTTAATAAAGGATAGAAATAACAATAATATTGCCCATATTAATAAAATTTAGAACATCCACATATGTTATGTTATATGAACACTACCACATGTGTAGATGTAGGGTAAGACTATTAACTTCCCTTTACAGATCTGGGGTTAGAAATGTAGAGAGAGGTTAAACAACTCATTACATGTGTACAGCACAGACCTCTAGTCTCCAGGACAGCCATGTAAGGAGCTTGGAAATTGTTACTCTAGTCCTCACGACAAGAGAAAAGCTGAATAAACTGAAAATCAACAACTCTTCTTAAATTCTTCAGTGAATTGAGGTCACAGAGCAATCATAACTGCTGCCTCCAAAATTGGAGGGAGAGACAGGTAGATGCTGAGATCACAACTTACTAAAGCAGAAACCAAGGGACAGAAACCCCTGTGGGGACCAGTAATGAGGTCAAAAAGCCTAAACTGTAGTTGATGAATTGCTGGAGACTCACTGTGGACAAGTTTGAAAGTTAAAAAATCTTGGGTGGCAGGGGGCAGTGGGGAGGATCTCCAAACTTTTGTGAGTTAGACCTCCAGGAGTCCTATCAGGTCCTCACAGGGAAAAATCACAGAAAAATTTCCCTCAATTTTTTGGCAGGAGGAGGGGAAAATATACCCAGAAATATACTTAGAGCATTCTGTTCTTCTCAGCAAGGCTTATCCTCAAGACAAATTATTTAAAAAGAGCTTAACTGACTAGGTTCATCGGAGCCTAACTGAATTGGGGAAAAGAAAATACCCAACTCCAGTCCCTGGTAGTTTTCCATGCAGGGGGAAATTACCAATTCAGCTCCCTCTAGTCTTCCTGTATTACCTAAGGAGTGAAAAAAGCAAAAATCTGAGGGGAAATTATAAAGAATAAAACCCAGGGGTAGTAAAGGACTCACTAAAAGACTGAGACCTAATCGTAGCCCTATAGAGAGCTTTCTCTCACCCCACAACTTACCAACATATACGTAGGGCTTCTATGTAATAATAGGGGGATTCAACTTAAAGAACAGTACATTGTAGACCTTATTTAGGAAGAAATCTCTCTGGAAACCCAAAGACAGCAGAGGAGACAAAAACAAGGACAAGAGGGAAAATTAGAGCCCCGATCCTACGGTTAGAGCAAACAGCAAACACAGCTTAACCTCTAGCCAGATGAACATAAAACCTCATACTAAAGGCCTAATTTTTACCCAGTACATCATGTCAGGCTGTCAAGGCACAGACTAAGCATCAGAACCAGATTTAGGTATGGTGGAGATGTTGAAATTATCAGACAGGAAATTTAATACAAGCATGATTAATAAGCTAAGGGCTCTAATGGAGAAAGTGGACAACATGGAAGAACAGATGGACAATGTAAGCAGAGAACTGGAAACTCTAAGAAAGAATCAAAAGGAAATGCTAGAAATTAAAAAACAACAACAACACTCTAACAGAAATGAAGCATGCTTCTGATAGGCTCATCAACAGACTGGACACAGCAGAGGAAAGAATCAGTGAGCTTGAAAATACATCAATAGACAATTCCAAATCTGAAATGCAAAAAACAAACAAACAAAAGAATGGAACAGGCTATCCAAGAATTGTTGAATGGTTATAAAAGGTATAACATGCATAATGTGAATACCAGTAGGAGAAGAAAGAAAGAACAGAAAAAAATATTTAAAGTGATAATAAATGATATTTTCCCAAACTTAATGATAGACAACAAACCACGGGTCCTGGAAGATCTGAGAACATCAACACGATAAATACCAGCACTAGAATTTATCTACACTGAGGCACATGATATTCAAACTGCAGAGAATCAAAGGTTAGAGAAAATCTATCTAATGAAAGAAGCCAGAGGGAGAAAACAACTTATAGAGCAGCAAGGATAAGAATTACATCAGACTTCTCTTCAGAAACCATGCCAACAAGAAGACAGTGAAACAAAATATTTAGAGTGATGAAAGAAAAACTCCAACCTGGAATTCCACATCCAGTGAAATTATCCTTCAAAATAAAGGAGAAAGAAAGATTTTCTCAGACAAATAAAAATTGAGGAAATTTTTTGCTAGTAGATCTGCCTTGCAAGTAAAGTTAAAAGAAGTTCCTTAGAGAAAAGGAAAATGATATGGTCAGAAAATCAGATTACATAAAAAAAAAGAAAAGTGTTACAGAGGGAATAAATAAAGGTAAATAAAATATTTTACTTTTCTTATTATTAATTGATGTAACAGATAATAGTTTAGTCAAAATAATAATAACAAGAATGTATTCAGTGATTTTAGCTTTTGGGCAAGTGAAATGTATGGCAGCACATTATGAGAAGGGAGGGAGGAATTGAGAATACTGTGTACTTGCACTATTCATGAAGTGGTATAATGTTATTTGAAAGTGGACTTGGATTATTAGTAAATGCATGTTGCAAACTCATGGGCAAACAACAAAAAAAGGTTTAAAAAGAAGACATGCTAATAGAAGAGAAAAAAGGACTCATAAAAAATGCTCATTTAAAACAAAGGAGGCAAAAAAGAGTATAAGACACGTGCACACAAAAAGAACAAAGTTAACAAATGTAAAACAGTAACAGATATGCTAGGTATTGACTCAACTATCAATAATCACTTTAAATGTCAGTTTTCTAAATATACCAATTAAAAGACAGAGATTGTCAGAGTGGATTAAAAAGCAAGACTCAACTATGTATTGTCTATCAGAAACTTAAGTTAAATATAAAGACACAGGTAGATTAGAAGTAACGGGATGGAGAAAGATATACCATGCTAATACTAATGAACAGAAAGCTGGAAAAGCTATATTAATTTTGGGCAAAACAGACCTCAGAGAAAGAAAACTATTATGGATGAAGAGGGCATTACACAATGAGAAAGTGGTCAATTCTCTAAGAAGACAACAATCCCGAATGTGTATGCACCCAACAACAGAACATCAAATACTTGAGAAAGTACAACTTGAAAAGTGGTACAACTGCAAGGAGAAGTAGATGAAGCCACTCTTACAGTTGAAGACTTCAACATCCCTCTATAAGTAACTGACAGAGCGGGAGGCATTAAATCAGTAAGGACATAGTTGAACTGAATAACATCAATCAACTGGATCTAATTCATTGGTAGACTACGTCATCCAGAAACAGCAGAATACACATTCTTCTCAGACTCATAGGGAACACTCACCAAGATTGAAGACATCTGGGCCATAAAACACACTATAGCAAATTTAAAAGAATAGAATCATACAATGTATCCTTTCAGATCACAGTGGAGTTTAACTAGAAATAAGTAACAGGAAAATAGCTGAAGAAAAATGCCAAATACTTTGAGATTATACAACACGCTTCTCAATAAAACATGGGCTAAAGAAGGAGTCACAAGAAAAACTAAAAGTATTTCAAACCAAATGAAAATGGAAATATAATTAATCAAAGTTTGTGGGATAGTGAAGCCATGTTTACAGGGAAATTTCATAGAATTAAATTCATAAAGTAGAAAGTAAGAAAGATCTAAAATCAATAATCTAAACTGGTTCTTGGAAGGGAACAATAAAACTGATAAACTTCTAGCTAGGTTACCTAAGGAAAAAAAGAGAGAAGATACAAATATAAATATCTGAAATGAAAGAGTAGCCATCATCATTGATCCCCTGAAAGAATAATAAAGGGTTATTAATTATTAACAACTCCATGCCCACAAATTTGATAATCTAGATGAAATTGACCAATTCCTTGAAAAGCACATCTATGAAAACTCACACAAGAAAAACAGATAATGTGAATAGGCCTTTATCTATTAATGAAATTGAATCAATCATTCATAAACATTCCAAAAGAGAAAGCAATAAGCCCAGATGGGTTTGACGGTGAATTCTACCAAAATTTTAAGGAAGAAATGGTATCAACTCTCTACAATTGTATCCAGAAAATAGAAGCAGAGGAAACATTTCCAAATTCATTCTATGAGACCAGCTTTACCCTAATACCAAAAGCAGACAAAGAGACTACTAGAAAAGAAAACTATAGGCCAATATCTTCCATGAACATAAATGCAAAAATCCTCTACAAAATATTAGCAAAATGAATCCAACAATGTATAAATGAATTATACACAACCATGAGGTAGAATTTATTTCAGGTATGTTAAGTTGGTAAACATTAGAAAATCGATTAATGTAATCTATCATATCAGCAAGCTAAAGAAGAAAAATCATATAATTTTATCAATAGATGCAGAAAAATCATATGACAAAATTTAACATCCATTCATGATAACAACTCTTAAGAAGCTAGGAATAGAGGGGAACTTCCTCAACTTGGTAAAGAACATCCTACAAAGAACCTATAGCTAATCTCATTCTTATTTTTATGTCACCAGTTTTTATTTTTATTTTTTAATGAAGAACATAGATGTTTTATGTTCTGAGTCCTGTTTTTCATTGTCATCACACATTCATTTACCATTTCATTCATTCAATTAATAAACATTTATTGAGTTTTGGCTAAGTACCAGGCATTGTTTCACGTACAGCAGAAAAATCTTAGCTCAGTCTTACAGTCTTACCATAGTAGTTAATTTGTGCTATCCAACTTACTTATAAGCTTCTTTTTCAATATATTTAAAGTTAAAAATTTTTTTTTCAATATGTGTCTGAAATTGGAGTTCTTTAAATCACTTTTGCCTGGTATATGGTGAGAAACTGGAGACTTTCCTGTTCAGATCAGGAACAAAGAAGAATGTCTGCTTTCACTGTTTCTATTAAACATTGTACTGAAAAACCGACATAATGCAATAAGAGAAGAAAAGGAAATAAGAGGTATACTGATTATAAAGAAATAAAAATACCTTTGCTTGCATGTGACATGACTGTCTATGTAGAAAATTTCAAAGATGCAACAACAATGAAAAAACTCCTGAAACTAATAAGCAATTATAGCAAGGTTGTAGGATACAAGGTTAATGTACAAAAGTCAATTATTTTCTTATATTCCAGCAATGAACAGTTGGATTTGACATTAAAAACATAATACCATTTATATTAGCACTGAAAAAAGAAATATAAATGTAAAAATGTAACAATAAAGTACATGGTCTATATGAAGAACACTACAAAACTGATGAAAAAACTATCTAAGTAAATGGATGATATTCCATGAGGAAGACTCAACATTGTCCAGATGTAAGTTCTTCCCTACTCGATGTATAGATTGAATTCAATCCGAGCCAAAATCTCAGCAAGTTATTTCAGGGCTATTGACAAATTCATTCTAAAGTTTATAAGGAAAGTCAAAATACTTAGAATAGACAACACAATATTGAAGGAGAAGAACAAAGTCGGAGGACTGACACTACCTGACTGCAAGACTTTCTATAGAGGTACGTTAATTAAGACACTGTGGTAGGGCTTCCCTGGTGGCGCAGTGGTTGAGAATCTGCCTGCCAATGCAGGGGACACGGGTTCGAGCCCTGGTCTGGGAAGATCCCACATGCCGCGGAGCAACTGGGCCCGTGAGCCACAATTACTGAGCCTGCGCGACTGGAGCCTGTGCTCCGCAACAAGAGAGGCCGCGATGGTGAGAGGCCCGTGCACCGCGATGAAGAGTGGTCCCCACTTGCCGCAACTAGAGAAAGCCCTCGCACAGAAACGAAGACCCAACACAGTCATAAATAAATAAATAAATAAATAAATAAATAAAAGAACGTGAATTTCAAAAAAAAAAAACAAAAAAACAAAAAACCTGTGTTCCTGCCTCCCAAATGAAGACTATTAAAAAAAAAAAAAAAAAAAAAAGACACTGTGGTATTGGTGAAAGAACAGACAAATTGATCAAAGGAACTGACTATAGAGCCCAGAACAGACCCACATAAATATGGTCAACTGATCTTTGGCAAAGGAACAAAGGCAATTCAATGAGGAAGGTTAGTGTTTTCAACAAATGGTATTAGAACAACTAGATCCATGTGCAAAAAAGTGAATCTAGATTCAGAGCGTCCATGTTTCACCAAAATTAACTCGAAATGGTTCACAGACCTAGATGTCAACTGCAAACTACAAAACATCTAGAAGATAACATAAAAGAAACTATAGGTGATCTTGAGTTTTGCAATGACTTTTTAGATAGAAAACCAAAATCATGAACCATGAATGAAAAAATTGGTAATTGGACCTCAATGAAATTAAAAGTTTCTGCTCTGTGAAAGACACTGTTATGGGTATGAAAAGATGACCCAGAGATTGGAGAAAATACCTTAAAACACATATCTGATAAAGGACTATTACAAAATATATAAAGTACTTTTAAAACTCAAAATTAAGAAAACAAACAACCCAATTTAAAAATACACAAAATGTCCAACAGATACCTCACTAAAGAAGCAATACAGGTGGCAAATAGGCATAGGATAAAATGTTCAATGTCATACGTCATCAGAGAAATACAAATTAAAACAATTATAACACATATTAGAATGGCTAAAATCCAAATCACTGAAAATACCAAATTTTCTCAAGGAGCAACTGGAACTCTTTTTCATTGATGGTGGAAATGCAAACTGGTACAACCACTCTAGAACACAGTTTGGCAGTTTCTCACAAAACTACACACATCCTTACCACATGATCCAGCAATTGCACTCCTTGATATTTACCCAAAGGATTTGAAAACGTATATCCACACAAAAACCTCCATATTAATGTGTATCGCAGCTTTATTTATAATTGTCAAAACTTGGAAGCAACCAACAGGGTTTTCAACAGATGAATAGTTAAACTTTGGTATATCCATACATTGGAATCTTATTCAGTGATAAAAGAGAAGTGAGCTATCAAGCCACAAAAAAGACATGGATAAACGCATATCTCTAAGTGAAAGAAGCCAATTTATAAGGGCTACATACTGTATGATTTTAACTATATGAATTTCTGGAAAAGATAAAACTGTGGACACAGTAAAAAATGATCAATGGTTGCCAGAGGTGTGGGAGAGGTAGGGAAGGACGAGTAGATTGAGCACAGGGGAATTTTAGGGCAGTGACACTATTCTGTATGAAACTGTGGGTACACATCATTATACATTTGTGAAAACCCATGGAACGTACAGCATGAAGAGTGAACCTTAATGTAGACTATGGACTTTAGTTAATAACAAAGAGCTAATTTTGGCTCATCGACTGTAACAAATATACTAGAGTAATGCAAGATGTTAATAATAGGGAAAACTTGGAGCTGGGGGTAATGAGAGTGGGTACTGTATACAGGAACCGTCTGGGCATTCTGCTCAATTTTTCTGTAAACCTAAAACTGCTAAAAGAAATAAAGTCTATGAATCTAAAGAATATTTTTAAAAACCCCAAATATACACAGTAGAGAATGACAGAGCTAGTGTGGAATTTTCCTGATTTGCTTTGATTCACTCAATTGCCTATTCTGTTGGAAAAACACAATTGCCTCATCCATTTCAATGCCAATTACAGCAATTATTCAAATGGTCACTTGGTCCTCTAAACACATTTATTCACCCTCTCCTTCCTCCCTACCCTCTTTCCATCACACTTTCTATTTCCGATTTTGGACATTTAAAAAGTCAGGTGGCACAACACCGCTAAGCTTGCCAATGTCAGCTCCTTTTCCCAACTCCCTCTTTAAGACCAAGCTCCTTTGCCTGATCAGAGGCAAGAATTATCAAAGTACCAGGTATATTAAGCTATCAAATGAGGCACTTAAGAACTCAGTAATAGCAACTTTCTAGAACTGGGTCCCACAACAAAGGTAATAAAAATGTCCTTCCAATGGTATAAAAGTTTTTTCAAAACCTCTCCCCATTCCCCTTCCTCTGTGTCTTCTTACTCTCTCCTCCCTCCCTGTGCTCTAGCCACAAGACTCCCTTGCCCAGCTCCCTAAACCCCACGAACACGCCTGACTTGGGTCTTTGCACTGTTTTTTTCTCTCTGTTCTCCCACTCTGGGCCCTGTATCTGCATGGCTCACAGCCTCACCTCCTTCAAGCGTTTGCTCTAAGCTTACACCCTTAAAGCGGCTCACTCTGACCATACCCAGCCCCACCAATCCTCTTACACTGCTTTACTTTGTCACAGAGTCTTGAAAAAGACTACTCAGCTTACTCACTGATCCCATTTCCTGCTGTTTAATGGCAGTTTCCCCATTATGACATAAATTCTACGAGAACAGGGAGTTGTCAGTTTTGTTTATTTATGTATGCCTTGAACACTGCCAGGTTCATAATAGGGGCTCAGTAAACATTTGCTAAAGAATGAAAGAATAAAAAAGCTAAAGATTTAAGAACTTTGGAGTTGGACAGGATCTTGGAGATCGTCTAGTCAAAAACTTTACAGGGACTAGAGACCAAGTAACTCGCTGACCAGTGGTGGAAGTAGAAGCCAGCATTCTCATTGTTTCTCACTGCACAAGTTCTACCTTGGCAAATTCATCATTTTATCTGATAAAGAAAACGTATCTACTTATAAAAACCAGGATTATTCAGGTACTGCCGTGAGAGCTAGCAATACCCTAATCACTATTTTTTACAAATAGTTCCTTGTTCGCACTAAAACATCACCACAATTTTCTTTCTGGGTTAGGCAGTCAGTGAATTATAAATAAGCTATGGTGTCTTAAAATTTAAAAATACACCATAGGGGGCTTCCCTGGTGGCGCAGTGGTTGAGAATCTGCCTGCCAGTGCAGGGGACACGGGTTCGAGCCCCGGTCTGGGAAGATCCCACATGCCGCGGAGCAACTGGGCCCGTGAGCCACAATTGCTGAGCCTGCGCGTCTGGAGCCTGTGCTCCGCAACAAGAGAGGCCGCGACAGTGAGAGGCCCGCGCACCGCGATGAAGAGTGGTCCCCACTCGCCGCAACTGGAGATAAGCCCTCGCACAGAAACGAAGACTCAACACAGTCATAAATAAATAAATAAAAGAACGTGAATTTCAAAAAAAAAAAAAAAATACACCATAGGTAAGTAGGGGAATGGATGATTTAAAAAACAAAACAAAACAAAACCTTAGAACAATCAGAATTTGAACTGCAGAACAATCTACATTTCAGCTCTGTCCCTAAAGGCTGAGGAAATAGATCACTCTTTTTTTCTTTGCCTTTCTCATTGGAGATGAGAAAAAGGGAATCCAGTTTGTTCTGTAACATCTCAGAGCAAATTAAATGAGTTCACTGACATGAAAACCCTGTTCAAACTATAAAGGACCAGCCAAATTGGCTGGTGAATATTTGTGGTAAAAGGAGGCATTTCTGGTCCCTCTATCATATTTAAAAAGCATATAACTTTCCTTCAGGGTTTTACCTACCTATAAATAAGAAGGCTGAACAGTGTTATGGTCAGGGGCTAGGACCCAGATTCTAATTCTGGCTCTGCCAATGTTAACTGGATGTCCTAGGCTAAATTATGTAATCTTTTCAAGCTTTGATTTCTCTTTTGTTAAATGGAAGAAATATTGATATCTTCCTGATATGTCTGTTATTAGGCTTAAGTTAAAATAATGTATATAAAGTAAGTACCAAGACTAAATACATTTCCTTTTTATTATTATTCAAGAGCTTGCTATTACATATCATATATCATCCATTCAGAAAAAAAGAGTTAATATAGTAGGATGAGTCATGTTAATACGAAAGTTAACTAGGCAATTTCACCATAACGAGCTGACAGATTCATGGGATTTTAAAAAATGATTTCAGGGCACAATTTCAGGTTTTTCAGATTTTTTACAAATGCATCACTAGGGTGCTTGTAAATAAGGGGAATGAGAACCAGAGAGCTTTATAAACTCTCTAAGTTTCTAGTCATTAGCAACTTAGAAAGCTGGGTCTAGGACATAGGTTTCCAGTCGATTGCCTTTCCTGAACATCACTTGTTTGCAATAAACATCACTGGCTGTATCAGAGGAAGAAGAACTGAGAAAAATTACAGCTACTATGCATGTGGAAATTGAAGTGGCTGATTTGTATTTAGCTCTACAACATTAACTTCACATTCTTTGAAAGAGACAGACTATTTAGGAGTAATCAGAAATAAAGCACCAACCAAATGTTTCTCAATAGTAGAAATGACCTGTGTAGCATTCAGTGTTAGCCTGATACCTCCATGTTTTTTCTCCCAACTAATCACTGTACAGACTACCTTCAAAATGCGTTCAAAACATCTTCTCTCAAAATGAAGGAAATTTTGGACTGTAAAACAGCAAACAGAAAAAAAAAAAAGGGAGTTTACTTTTTTAGTGTATTCTGCAAAATTGTAAATATTTGGAAAAATGGTTCCTGGTTCTGACGGCTAACTGAAAACATATGTTTACTTATACACCTCAAGAATGTTCCACTGCAAAGACAGGAAAAATACTGAAAAAAATCCACAGAAGCACAGGAAAATTAGGAGCACATCTACCAACACACAAAAATAGTAAGGACTTTGTGGAAGTTTTAAACCAAGTGGAAACTGTTGGTTGAAATTACATAAACAAAACTGAGGAACTTGCAAACATCTACAGGTGAAAAAAAGACCAACAAAAGAGTGACTGTTCCCAGTGGAATTCTGGAATAACTGTAAGAGGTGGACAGAATAGAGAAGAAGCTATGCATGTGTCACTAGCTCATAATTAATCAAAGAACTCCATAAAAAGCCAGATCAGTCCTTATGTTAGGAGTTACTGATGCAGGCATTCATACCTAGGACACACAGGGTGGATAAATACTGCTGGCGTGGTAGATCTGATACAGGAGTTTTCACGAAAGGGCACTGAGGCCAAAGAAGTGAGGTGGTGGCCTTGTGACTGCCACAAAGTACTTGTACCTCCCTCAACAAATAAACAAGCCAGCAGTACATCAGAAATGTAAGTCCACTAGAAAATGCATCTCCTTGTTTACACCAGAGCAACAAAACTGGAGATCTTGAATTAGAATGCATATTCACTGCCAGGAAAATAAAATTTCTTACTTGGTCTGATGCAATGAAATACACATGGTAATATTATCCAATCTAGACTCATCCACATATAGGAATAGAAAACCAATAGTAAGTAACCTGACAGTTGAGGAAAATTCTGAAAGACAGGAATTAAATTGAGACCAGTACTGACCACCATGAGAACAACTGCTAATAGAATAAATGGGGCAATATATAAAGAAATGTAATTAATTCCCTTGAGAGACTGAAGTGTCCATCATATCTATAAAATAGAACAAACTAATATGAAAAAGAAGCATTCAGAGTTCTTGGAAATTAATGAAATGATTGCTAAAGTAAAGCCCCCAGAGATGAACTGCATAGCAGAATCGATACAGATTAAATTTCACAAAGTGAACTGGAAAACTGAATCAAGTGATCCTCCAAAGACCACAGTGTCAGAGGACCAAGAGATGAAAATTTTGAGAATATATGATAGGGGATAGCAAGGATAGATCCAGAAGTTTCCACATCAGTCTAACAGATGTTTTTAGAAGGAAATAATTAAATAAATTACAGATGAAAACCTCCCGGAGGTGAAAAATGATGAGAGCCCATCAAATTCCCAGGAGAATTTATCAACTCCAAGGATTAAAAGAATATTTTACCCACTTCCTGCGAGAAAAGTAGGACATGTGAAAATCCTGGAGGAGAAATAATCGGTCAGATAGCTGTCTTCTACATTGCAGATAGATACTGGACATTAGAATACAATGCAGGAATGCCTTCAATTACTTAAGGAAAAATAATTTTGAACCTAGAAGTTCATAACCAAACTATCTTTCCAGTATGGATCCATGATATGTTTATTTCAGCCAATCAGGAACTCAAAAAGCTTACCAGCCATGCACTGTTTCTGAAATACCTATGAATAAAACATGCTATGGGCTGCATGTGACCCTCCAAAGTTCATATGTTGAACCCTAAACCCCAGTACTTTAAAATGTGACTGTATTTGGAGATAGAGCTTTTAAAGAGGTAATTAAATTAAAAGGAGGCCATTAAGGTGAACCCTAATCCAATCTTGCTGGTGTCCTAATAAGAAGAGGAAATTTGTACATTGGAGGAGTTATTAAAAATGCACCCACGTAGAGGAAAGACCAGGACATGGTGAGAAAGCAACCATCTGCAAGCCAAGGAAAGAGGACTCAGAAGAAATCAAAACTGCCGACTCCTTGATCTTGGACCACCAGCTTCCAGAACTGTGAGGAAATAAATGTCTCCTGTTTAAGCTACCCAGTTTGTGATATTTTGTTATGGCAGCCCTGAGCAAACTGATGTACATATCAAACAAAAAGAATCCAATATAGTGGACTGCAGAGGTATTGATAAAGAGTAGTGAGCAAAGGTAACTGTAAAACATATAGTTTTACTTGATAATTATATACCGGTGAGGTCTAAGGCATTTTAAAGAATACGATTGCCAGGAGAGTAGATAAATTATTTACACCATGAATCTAATGTTCCAACAAATTTTAGTAAGTCATAGAGCTGTTTGGGAGGATGAGCCAGGTCAGTAAAATTTTGCCAAAGGTCTTCTTTTATTTGAGGTGTGGGTAGGTTAGAAGTATGCAATTAATTTTCAATAAAAATGGATAAATATTTTGAATAGATTTACTAAAAATTAAATGTCCACCTTAGAAAAAAGATACAGCAATTAAAACGTACAAACACTGGGGATAAGGAGGAATAAAGGAAATACAATCACTCTAATTAAAGGCAGAGGTAAAGGGGAAAATAATGAAAGAAGAAAAAGACTAATGGAAAACATACACGAAAAATGTTTTGTACATATGTGAAAGGACTGAATTGATTTATTAAAAAAAAACAGAAGCTCAGATTATGGAAAAATATAATCCAGCCATATGCTGTTTATAACTGACATAACTAAAGTCAAGAGTCATGGGATTGTTAAAAATAAAGGGATGAGTAAGATGTTAAGGCATTTATTTATTTTTTATTTTTTATTTTTTTTAACATCTTTATTGGAGTATAATTGCTTTACAAATGGTGTGTTAGTTTCTGCTTTATAACAAAGTGAATCAGCTATACATATACATATAACCCCATATCTCTTCCCTCTTGCATCTCCCTCGCTCCCACCCTCCCTATCCCACCCCTCTAGGTGGTCACAAAGCACCAAGCTGATTTCCCTCAGCTATGCAGCTGCTTCCCACTAGCTATCTATTTTACATTTGGTAGTGTATATATGTCCAGAGCATTTATTTTTTAAATGGTAAGAATGTCCATATTATTAACAGACAAAATAAGATTTCAGGAAAATATAAAGGAGGTATTTAATACTGATAAAAGTTATAATTCCTTGAGCACCTATAACTGTCTTGAATCTTCATGCATTCAACCATATGGCTTTGAAATATAAGGGCTGAGATCAGTAAGAACAGAAAGACAAACTGAGACTTTATACTGGATGAACTTAAAATACCTTTTTTTCCCTAAATTGACAAATTAAGTAGATAACAGTGAGTAAGGATGTAGAGGATTATGATTCAATTTATCTCTGTGTTTCTATCATCTCTCTGTGCATCTATCTTTGCATCCAAAGAAGAAACAATCATTCTTTCATACATCTGTAGAAAATTTACACATGCATATGTGAACTTAACATATTATGAAAGCATGTCAAATCAACAGGGGGAGGACACAGTATTGAATCACTGATGTTGGAAGAACGAGCTTCCTATTTGGAAAGAAAATCATGAATTTCTAACTTCTCACCATACATATGCAAAATCAATTATAAGTGGACGAATGAGTTAAATCTAAAAAATCAAAATTATGAGATAACTTAAAAAAAATGAGAATATTTTATTTTATGACAGGAAAGGGCTTCCTAAGTAAAGCATTAAGGCCAAAATCTACAAAGAAAATAGAGACTGACAGATTTCACAAAATAAAAATGTAAAAGAAAAGTTGCTTTAACTATGAATCTGTTAAATGTTATTTTTTTTTTTTTTTTGGTTTGGTTTGGTTTTTTTTTAAGAAGCAATATTCAGCTTGGGACCCAGACTTCTAAGCGAAGCTGACTTTTGGTTCTTTCTCAAGGTGACTTTGCACCTAGCCTGCTTGTAGGCAGGTGTAAGAAATACCTTCTTTTGCAAATTCCCATGTCTCTGTCCTAAAACTGTGACTTGATTTTAATTTTTAGCAGCATAACTCTTCAACTTGAGGTCACTTTTCTTTTCCTGCTTTTATTATATTCTAAAGGGAAAGTCTAATTTGAAGGTCATATTCGATTAGCTCCTTCTCCTGAGTGTCACCCTTTGCATTTCATGTAGTGCCATCCCAGCCTGATAATTTATACTTTAATAGAAATTGCAGCAGTGTTTTTTACCATCCTGAGGTTTATTTTTCTATTATCTACAATAAAAGATACACAGCACATGTCAGCATCGTTTCCTCTATCTGTCCTATCCAAGTATCTTTGCTGTCAAGGTCTGTGTGCCCACCTCTGCTAAGTTAACATAAGCTCATGATTCTCACTATGTAATGGATGATATGTTGTGTTTGACACACTATCCTCAGTGTCCCTCATCACAGGGTCCTGAGGGTCATGCAAACTGCTTGACAAAATGCCTGACACATCAGATACAACCTTACCTTTCTTCTCTTCTATTCGATAAGACCTGTCAGATTAAATACAGCATACTGATATAATATAGGGAGAATCTTGAATCTATACTCAAAAAGGGAGGAAATCACTAAAAAGTACTTGGGTTCATTTTAACTACTGTTCTTGAATATTACCTGTGTCACATCTTACAAATGACTGCAACACAGCAGTGTGTGTGACACGTTGAGAATTACTGCCCTAGTACATTACTAGCCATGTTTATGCTAAATTAGTATGAAATGCTCAAATGTAGGGTATAATCTAGAGCTTCGACAAGTCTGTTTAGAGGGCAGAAATTTGCTAAGTATGCTCAATGACTCCAACACATACTTCCAACCTTTTATGCCTGGGGATATCTGCATATATTATTGTTTCTGCTTTTAAACACTATCTAATGTTCTCAAAAGCTGCCTTTGATAAGCAGTGTACCACCACCTGTGGAAATAATGACCATGAGGTTTACCATGTAACAGGAATGAGAGAGAACTGGTTAGTCTGGGACAGTTAAAATGCATATAAAAAAGGAATAAAATTATTGACCGAATACTGATAGTGCCTCTCAACAACTTTCACAATAACATAACATCATAAAAAATGCATTGTTAAATTAAGCACTAATAATAAAGAAAAGGATTAAACAAAAAAATCTGATGTGTAAATTGTCTTAAGCATATGCCATACAAACTAGTAGCTATTTAATTTTGTATATATATTTCTATATGAATACAAGTACATATTCAACTTTTAAAATATATTTTTTCCTTTTTGAAACTTAACATTTTTCTCCTTTCTCTTTTTACTCCACATATCACTGGAAGAATTTCTATAGCACTAGTGATAATTAAGAAATGGGCCAGGTCCTCATCTATGTGGTAACATCTCATGGTAATAACCAGAACCTTTGGGGCAAGTCATTAACACAGGTTACCATTTTGTAAATTATTACTTCATTGCACTAAGTGGTAACCCAGTGCACTGATTAAGTGAATGTAAATCTAAAATGCATTTCCTTCGTTAACTAGGAACTGTTCATACACAATATTTCATTGATTCATTATTCAATTATTTCTGATTATATTATTATATATAGTGATAAGGATAGTTGCTGATAGAGGTATCAGAGGTCCTTTCCAGAATATCTCGTAGTACCTGGCCCTTGCTGGTGCATTGTGCCTCTGCACCATCCCCCAGAGGGCCCAAGGTCATCCTGCATTTAAGAAACAAGGCTGAATTGAAGTGAGACTCTTTTCCTTCTCTGCTAAACTTCCTATTCTGAAGTTCATGAGCCTGGAAGCATCACAGGGAATAAACAGAAGTTCCTCCTGCATTTATCCTAGAAAATGGGCCCCTGAAAGGTCCAACTCTTCCAAAAGGACAGCTATAGGTCTAATGACAAACCCAAGAGGACTCCGAAACTGACCAGAGGAGGCCTGGATCAGTTTGACAAAGAGGAGATATGTCATCTGGTAGCTCTTATCCGTGGTGAACGGCTCATTCACAAGTTAATCATCAAAAGCAGCAGCACAAAAGGATTAAATGGTATGTCACACAGGCAACTATAGGAAAAAGAAATACCGATAGCATCTCCCACACCACCTCACACACGCTACACATTTAGGGAGCACATTTAGGAGGACGATTTAAATAACTGTTACACTAATTTTTTTTGTTTTTTGTTACATTTGTAATTCAAATCAAATTTATACTGAAAACTACAATATGTAGAACCGGAAATATGCAAAGCACCTTTTAAAGAACCAGATTTCAGTAACTATTGGTAGAAAATAAAAGATGATTTTGAATAATAAAATATGGAAAATAAAATACGCCATAAAAAACCCATCTAGTTCTGAGAGGCAGTAAGCATAGTAATTAAAAGCATATGCTGAAGCCATTTTGTAAATAGCTCTGTGACCTTGAACAAGTTCCTGAAGCTTTCTGTATCTCATTTTCCTCATCTGTTAAAATGTAGGTAATGTCATCACTTGCCTCATGGAAGGTGTGAGGATTAGATCAATCAATACATGTAAACGACTTCAGTGTATGGCATACAGTAAACCTCCTATATTATTCTCAGCTTTTTTCTTTTTTTTCCCTCTGATCTTACTATCTTCCTAAATACCACATTAAAACAAAACAAAGCAGAATTCACATGCATGCGGCCACCGCAATAATGGCTTCCCGAATGGAATATTTACGTGCTAAATTCCATAGGTTTTAGCAGAAATCACGTAGCTCTAAAACTCAACTTTAAAATAAAGACCACTTCAACCTGGTGGCTAACTGTTCTGATATATGAACAATAGCCTTCTAGAAGCCCATTTAGATATATTAACCCATCTGTTAACACTGAAAGAAGTTTTAGGGAATAGTTCGTTTTTTCCCCCCTGAGCAATTAGAAATTTCTATAAATTACAAAAAGTATTATGAAAAGTATTAATTATAAAAGTTCACTTCCTTTTTGTGTCTTTAAAAAATGAGTCTGGAGGAAAACAAGGATATTAGTCATTTGCAGAGACATTCTCTTGTCTTGTGTCAAACTTTACCTCTTTCCATAGATATTAAATAACTCACCTGAGCTAGCATTAAATATCAGAACAAGCCAGAAGCTAGAAAGATGAACTACTGAAACTAAATAATCTCATGGGAAATTAATTTGGTTTCACTTAGGGCTCTTTTGGCAATGTGAATCAGAAAGAGACCAGAACCATTTTAAAGAGTGCTTTTAATTTAATATGTAGGTAGGTAACTGAAAGACACAAAGAAACTGACCTAGAAAATAAAGTATGTGTTAGCATTGTTCCATAATTTGTGAGCCTGTGAATCAAGGGATACTGATGCCTGTATAGATATCTTATTATTCTGAATATTATTCATTCACTATCCTGAATATTATTCACTTATTATACTACCAGGCTTTCCAGTTCCTGTAAAACATTTCCTCCACCATGCAGCACTCTACTTTACAGGCTGGGATAAAACTGAATTGTTCGGTTTTAGGGACAACATAAATGAATTTCACTTTGATCTCATCAACTGTATGTCAACTGTATGTCTTCTTTGACTGCACTAGCTTTATATGATGTCCTTCACTAATATACTAATAAAATTAAAGTGTGCTTTATTTAGAAAATAATCTTAATACGCCAGTGAAGATCTAAGTCTTGTTCATTATTTGTAGCAATTGTTTTCCAGTTTATCCTTATACTCCACTTTAAACCAAGCCATATCTTCTCTGCCGGAGACCCCTGGAAATCATCTTCTAACTTGTCTCCCTGTTTCACTTCCACTTTCTGGCCTCCTCCTACCCCCAGGTCCTGTCCTTTTTCCCCTCAGCAGCCAAACAGATCTTCTAAATTTTCAAATGAGCTGTTATTATCCCACAATTTTAAACTCTCTGCTATGGACTTAATGAGTCCCGTCAAATTCATATTGAAGCCCTAATTCCCAATGTTTTGGTTTTGGGAAGTAGGGTCTTTGGGAGGTTATTAGCTCATGAGGGTGAGGTCCCTGTGAATGAGATTAGTGTCCTTATAAGAAGAGACACAGAGAGATGATCTCTTTCTGACAGGTGAGCACACAGTGAAAAGTCAGGAAGAGGGTTCACAACAGGAACCAAATTGGCCCATACCTTTATCTTGAACTCCTCAACCTCCAGAACTGTGAGACATAAACTTTTGTTGTTTGAGCGATCTAGTCCATGTTAATTTGTTATAGCAGGCTAAGCTAAGAGACTCTCCAATGACTTCCCGTGATTCTTACAATAAAATCTAATCTCTTTACCATCCTTACAAGGCCCTGAAGGAGCTGGTTCCTACCTATCTCTTAGCGTCTCTTGCTCTCTTGCTTATTTTGTGCCAGCTATACTGGCCTTCAGATACCTCCCAATTTTGAGCTTTTCCATTAGCTTGTTTCCTCTGCCTAGAACATTCTTACTTCAGTTATTCACATGAATGGATCTTTCTGGTTTTTCAAATCTTAATTCAAACTTCATATTTTTCAGAGAGACTTTCTTACCATTCAATATAAAATAACTCTCTCAGCAGACCATGAGTAATTATTTATAACAGAAAACAGTTTACTTTGCTCCAGAGTATTGTATCACAAATTGAAGTTTTCATATTTGTGTTTTTAAAATTTCTGTCCCCCCCTACTAAACAGTAAGTTTTTAATAAGTTAATGTAAGGAGGACAAGTTTAAACTGAATGAAGCTCACTCAAAATTTTTCATTGTTTTATCAGTTAATGTCTTCAAAAGATTTGTGTTTCCATTTGGGTGGGCACTTAGACAGGGCTGAGTTAGAAAATATAAACTAACATATTTCAAATAGAGGAACTTTAATATAGGGAATGGGTACAAAGTTTATGGAAGAGATGAGAAACTACCAAGGAAATTATGAGGCAACCTCTAGATTAGTATGTACAGGAAGATGTCTCCAACCCGAAAACTAGAGGGTCAAAGGGAGGGAGTAGTGAAGCTAAGTTGCTGGAAGAAGATGGCATTTGGCAGGCATCCTTGGTGGGAGCCAGAGCCAGGGAAGCAGGGACTCTCTAGGGGAACTGAGTCACAGATGAGATGCAGCAGAAACTCAGCCAGAGAGACAGAGACAGAGACAGATATAGAGACAGACAGAGAGAGAGAGAGAGAGACAGAGAGAAGGAGAGAGAGAGAGACAGAGAGAGGAGGAAGGCTTGTCTCCTCTTTCTGCCCTCAGATCTTTGGCCAGTACCTTCCGTTGGCCAAACTTATTCAGGAATGCAGACAGCAAAGGACTCGGGAAAGTATAGTTCTCTGGGATACAGAACAGAGCACAGAAGGGCAGGAAATACATAGCACTTAATACAATTTCAAAAAATTTGTGCTGACAAGAAAGCATTCTCACACAATCTGCAAGTTGAAATCTCTTTTAGGAATATCTTGTTATTTTTATGGCCTCATAGATGCTCTGCTCTATCATGAAACTTCACTTTAGGTTTTTTTTTGCCATATCCTTTCTAAAGGATTTGTGTAATCAGTGTAAGAAATAGATTCAGATTAGCACAGTTATAATCTACCATATGTTCCAGAATTGTATTTGCTATTTATTAACTCAAGAAGTCACCTATTTATGGCATATCCTAGAGCAGTGTCTTTCTACCTTTTCAAACATGAAGACCCTTTAGAAATATATATTTTTCTCATTAGAATGGTAATACATGTTTAATGTAGAAAAATTATAAAATAAATAAGAGTAAAAGTAATGAAAAAAATCTTTTCATTTCACCATCTAGAGGTAATTACTTTTACCATTTTAGTGTCTATCCTTCCATATATTTTTCATATATATATATATATGTATATACACACATACACAGATACAGATATTTATTAAATTAATATATAGATATAGATATTCATATGTTAACATATACAAAATTAGATATATTTTTATATGGCATTCTAAAATACATATTTGTTAATTTGGTTACTTTGGTTATTAATGAATCATAAATACCTCTCTTTATCATTAATTATTCATTCATAGAATTAATTTCTCCATAGTATTTCATTGTAAGAGTGAATGTACTATACTTCACCAATTCTTAATATTTGACATACAGGTGGTTTCAAATATTTCCTACTATAAACAACAGTGAGATGAAGAACCTTATAAATAAAACATCATGCATATCTATCTTTATTTCTTTATAAATATTTATAGATGTGGAATGTTTTGGTAGGTAGTATAAAAATTATAAAGCTTTTAATTTCCAAAATGCTCTTATAATTGCATATTGATAGCAATGACTATCTATTTCTCCACATCCATGCCCTCAGTGGATATTATCATTTATTTTATTCTTTAAAAATTTCTTTTTAATATGAAAAAGAGGAGGCTCTTCCTCACCACAAATCCAGATAATATTAGCTGGACTTCTGGTTAATTTAGAAAATACATGCACAAAGTTGGGTTCGCAGACCTTTTGTAAGAAGCTATCTGTCCATCAGACTTGCCAATGCTGTAACTACAGATGGTTCTTTCAAATGCAACACATCAGTGGAAAAACCCCACTGTAGAAAATGTTGTAAAATGTGACACTGTTATACCCAAATTAGAGATGAAAAGAAAGAATTAACTTGCATGTGAACGAACAGCATGTTGCTGGAAAGCCTCAATTTAAAGGGTAAAAAGAACGGGTTTCCACTTAATTGATTCACTCACATATAAAAATATGGCATACTCAGGAAGTTTTTCAGTCTGGGAATAACTCAAGATTAAAAGCAATAGTTGAGAAAGAGACTTGCCACAGGAAATGTGATCAGCCCGAGACATAAGGACACGTTAGGAAAACAGTTTCTCCCTGGGTGTCAATATTTTTCAATAGCAAGTAACAAAAAGAATTTTACTGGCTCAGGTAAAGTAGGCTCCAGGATTTAAACAAAGCAGGCACAATTCTGTTTCCTCCTTTTTTTTTTTTAGTCCTACGTCCCTCTGTGTGCTAGCTTCTCTCTCACACAATCTCTCTCCCCATATTGGGAAAGATGGCTTGCAATAGCCCCAGATTTAGCCTACTTCCTTGTGACTTGCAACACAGAAGAAAGAGAAAGCCTCTTATAAACATTGCATCAAATACTGTAAATGACTATGATTGGCCCCGCTTGGGTCATCTACGGAGGCGGTAAAAAAAAAAAAAAAAAAAAAAGCCATGTTGACAGTCAAACCTACCAAGACAATCTGGAGTAGGGTAGGGCAGTTCCTCTACAAAACCTGGGTGTCAGCCTGACTACCGTTGGCCTCCACTGTTCTTTCCAGTAGACCTCTCTGAAGGCAGCCCAGAGTAGAAAAGCATTGCTACACTTAACTGCTGGCCTCCAGTGAGAAAAACCTGTACTCACCAAAAGCAAGCTATCAGAAATCAAGACCTGAGGCCAACGTTTCCATTTCAAAGGTTATTTGTAGAAGCATGGATTAAAACAGTGGGCTGTTTAACTAGGTAACTGAACTAGTTGACTGTCTTAGTTAGACTTTAACATTTGAATTTTGGGAGACAAAAACATTCAGTCTATAGCACTGAATGACCAGCTGGTGAAGAGCTAAAGGATATACGGACACTGTTTTTGAATAAGGAAGCAACATTTTGTTAGAAAGTGACTGGAATCTGCATGCATTCCATTGAATGGTTCATTGGCCTTTCCATTTCTTATTTGCTTCCGTGTGTAACAAATAACCATTGACTAGTGTCCTCTTCAATTGCAGCATCGATGTTTTAAAATGTCGGTAAAACAACATGTTAGAGAATCTTTTTTAAGATCAGTAGTTATAAATTACCCTGGACAAAATTTAGTATAAGCAAAAGGCTAATCTACTGAATATTCACATACTGTATGTAAAAACAATGAAAAAAAATGCAAAGTTTTCTCATGATCTATATAGACTCACATGTATTGAAACTGTTAAAAATGAATCTCTTTTTCTGTTGTTTTTACTGGCTTCTCTTTAGGAAAATGGACATTTAAATAGAATCTGTATAACTCCTCCACTTTCTTTGCATGTTTTTATTTTTACCTGATAAGAGCTCTCTTTCCTATCAATGGCTAGAATTGATAAGGCCATTTATTCTTTCTTTCCCTCATGTTTCTCCTTAGACATCTCTGAATACTGCAGAAAATCTGAGAAACAATGCTGGATAAATGATGTCAGACCTTTGAAATCAGATTTTTGGCTAGTTGTGTAATCATGGAAAAATTACTAAGCCACTTTGAGTTTCAGTTTCTTTACTGAAAATTTGGGAAAAAGATACTACCTCATCAGGTGAATGTGAGAATTAAAACTGATAACACATATAAAGTTAAAATGAACAGCCAGAAAGATAGGAATCACTTAATAATAGCTGTTATTATTTATAAGGGACAATGTTTGAGATAAAGACAAAAATTCCAAATTGTATATATCCCAATAATAAATGACTGTATAATTTCAAAGCAATAACACTACATGTTGTGTTCTAATATACAATCTTTTAATTAGAAATTAAGATTTCAAAATTGGTTCCTAATGAATGAAAAGCTCATTCATTGATCTCTCATGCAATAAGAAGTATAAATGCAGCAACTTGTTTCTTTAAAAACATTTGCATTTGGTGCAGATTCTTATATTAAATTAGTTAAAAATGAAGCAGGTATGTTGTTTTTAGTGTGAGCTGATATATATTTATAATCTTAAGTGTGCTTTGCCTTTACTTTGTGGAAGAAAATTCTCTCCATTATTATCCCTCTCATCACATTTCTTCATTGTCCCTATCTAAGTTGTTATTAGAAGATATATGTAGAATCTGCCCATTATCTTTTATCTCTAGATAGTCTTTTAAATAGCATGAGCCATAATTGAGTTCAGGTGGCAGCCATGAATGAGATAAATCTTGAATGAGATTAAGATGAATGACAGCACTGCTTGCCAAAGTCCCATCGCCCCAGAAAGAAATGAGAAGTTAATAGAATCAGGATGGGTGTTGTCTGACTACTAAAAAAAAAAAATGTTTAAACACATGCTCTGAATATTTCAGTGAAAGACAAATCTCTATCTTCCTTTTGTACCTTTAATACTCCCATGCTCCTGGGATCGACCATGTAGAACCAGAACCGAACAGTACACATTCCGAGGCTTGCTGGGAAGCATTGAGAAGTAGTGATTCTTGCAGTGTATCCTTCTTTGGGGCCAGATGAGTTGACATACAGGAAGTGCTGGCCACTACCTTGTAACAGATGAATATATTTTTTATTTAGTGAAATATGTTTTATAGCATGAGGCAGAATATATTTAAATCAAGTACAGATTTCATTTTTTCCCCAAACACACACACACACACACACACAGAGAGAAAATTAAACACAACTCATTTTCTTTTTGTCAGTTATAGATCAATAATATTTAATTCTTTGAACCAATATTAAAAAGAGTGTCACTATGATAATGTGATTCATAAAATGCACCTTGGTATGCGACTTGTGCATAAAGTGATCAAATAGTTGTGTTGACTCTGAAAGTGTATTCCTTTTCTCCTAGTTTGCTCAAACCTGTCTGTCAGTTTCAAGTACATAAAATATTTTGTATGCTGTATGTAGAGCAGGTTCAGAGGCTGCTGGGGCTGATTGATATTGTATCTCATTTTTGGTTGTTCCGATTCCCACACTGACCAAAGTAACAGTGAATGGTAGGCAAGAACTGCAAAGTGAAATGTAATTCTGAAAGTCACCACGTTATTTTTCTGAGCAATAGATAACTTCTGTTCTTCTCAACTGCATTAGTATGTGAAAGATCTCTCCATTTAAACACAATTGGATTTTATTTTTCTGCCGACATCATCAAAATTCATCATAGTTATTATTCCCTCCGTGGCATTTACTGGGGGAGAATAAAAAAAAAATATATATATATATATATATATACACTTTCTTATGTTAAATATTTATTTGTAGTTCTAAACTAAGGCTATTAACATATTTTCTAATTCAAAATATTTTTTTCCTGTGGTATTTATTATTGTTACTGAGATATATGCTCTTAAATCATAAATTGTGAGTTAACAGTATGCCTTTTCCAGAGTGTCATATAGTTGGAATCATACAGTACATAGCCTTTTTAGATTAGCTTCTTTCAGTTAGCAATATGTATCATTTAAGGCTCTTCCATGTCTTTCTGTGGCTTGATAGCTCATTTATTTTTATCACTGAATAACATTCCCTTGTATGGATGTACCACAGTTTGCTTATCCATTCACCTATGAAGAACATCTTGGTTTCTTCTAAGCTTTAGCAAATATGACTAAAGCTTGTGTAAGCATCAGTGTGTTAAGCTTTTGTGTAGACAGACGTTTTCAACTCATTTGTGAGTATACCAAGGTGCACAACAGCTGAATCTTATAGTAAGACTATGTTTAGTTTTGTATGAAACTGACAACCTGTCTTCCAAAGCTGGCTGTCCCATTTTACAGTCCCATCAGCAATGAATGAGAGTTCCTGTTTCTTCTCATTCTCATCCACATTTGGTGTTATCAGTGATTTGGATTTAGCTATTGCAATAGCCAATACTTATTTGTGTTCTCTCTTGAGGGCAGGTCTTGTTATTAAGAACACATTGTTCTGGGTAAATTTCAAAATGGCTACTTTTCCCCTCCACCAGCTCAAAGCAGAGAGGAGGTCTCTATCTTCACTGTGAGAAATGGCAGGACTCCTGAAGTTAAAACTTACAGAAGTGTGGAGCCCCCTAACACTGAATCCCCTGGGATTTTTTAATCTCTCAAATGTGTGCACATTGAGCCTGCAAAAATTCATCAGTTATAGTTTAGGATTTCCTACCCCAGTTCTGATTCCTGCAGAGGTTTCTCTTCATGAGCTTCTGCCCCAGGAAGCTGTGATTCTGTTTCTCCTGTTTGTCTCCAATTTGGAGGCAGTGGTTTGCCTTTGGCCTCAATTCTCTAACAGATCAGGAAGAGTTGTTGATTTTTAGTTTATTCAGCTTTTTGTCTTGTTATGGGAATGGGAATAATGACTTCCAAATGATTTACATGTCAGATGAGAAACTGAAAGTGACTCGTATCTATTTTTTAAAAAATGTTCCTTACTGAAAATATTTCTCTCGCTAAGAACCCTTAGAATGTCTGGCAAAATAAAGAAAAAAATCTTAATCAAGAAAAATAGCCAAGGAACATGACATGTGAATTATTATAGCAAGATTTTCCTCAATATAAAAGAGTGGTAGTGGAAATAATTTGAAAAGTTGAAAAGTCTCCCTATTGCATCAGTGAACAGTCTTCTATCTTCATTGTCCTATGAAATATATTTTATGTGCTAGCAAATATTGGATTAGGAAAATTGTACACACTATTTTAATTCAGCAATGAAACAGTTTTCTAAGTTTTCTTTCACATTTCTTTGCAAGGATGTCACTTGTTTGTTTTCTTGTTTGGAAAATGAAGACATATATGTGACATGCACAACCAAGATACACCTACACTCCATCTGTCAAACCTACCAAGAACCGTGGCTTATTCATTAAGAACATGCATTCTTTAAATCCATGCTATTTTTTAAAATTTAATTTAATTAATTTATTTTTTATACAGCAGGTTCTTATTAGTTACCTATTTTATACATATCAGTGTATATATGTCAATCCCAATCGCCCAATTCATCACACCACCACCATCACCCCCGTCACCTTCCCCCCTTGTAAACCCATGCTATTTTGATTAAACAAGAACATCTTAGTTTTCCTTCATTTTATTACTTTTTACACTCTTGATGACTTCCAGTACATTTAGACTACACTTTATGAAACATGCTTTAAAACATTACCCTGAATGAGGAAATATAATACAATTAGCTATAATAATTACTTTTTTATATAGTTAAGACTTTATTGAAAATATGGAATCTATTCAACCTATACTGGATGTAAAGAAATAGCCTTGATCTAGTGCCAAACAAGGTAAATTAATGTTCACTATGTTTGTATGAAACTATTCCACATTTAGTAGCTCAGCTCTTAAATAGTATGGCATACATAATGAGACTGATGAACTTCTAACTCAAAAGCAGATTATGTTTAATTCAGACAGCAAATATATTTCATTCTATGCTTTACTGCTAACCTGATGCTGAAGATCAAATATTTAGGGCAGTGGGAAAAAAGTAATTGTGTTCACTGACACAAATTTAATCTGTTTTACAAAGTTAGGAATTCTGATTTAAAACCCTGTATTTCAGTAAATTTATTCCTCTAACTACAAAAATACATTAAAATGTCACTAATTTGGATGTTTCTCTTGAATAATTTTCATCAAAAAAATTTAGTTTTAAAAGGTAAATTTTAAGTTTGCCCAGCAACCTGAGTTCAGTCGAACCAAGTTCTTCATTCTTAGTCATTGCCTATAGGCTCCCAGAGTGACTTAGATCACAGCATCCTTAGTGTCCAATGCCTTTTTCACAGCAGCCCAGGTGGGGAGCAATACTGCAGTTTTGTTTATTAAGTATTTAAGTCCAAAGAACTTAATGCTTATTGGTATTCCAACAATATTACAGGCATCTAAAAACTAAAACACACAAACTGAAAACAAATTACTTCATTCTTAATTAGCCACAATTACTTTCTATTGGAATGT
This sequence comes from Balaenoptera acutorostrata, assembly GCF_949987535.1. NCBI lineage: Eukaryota > Metazoa > Chordata > Mammalia > Artiodactyla > Balaenopteridae > Balaenoptera > Balaenoptera acutorostrata. The sequence continues at coordinate 15,838,869 of NC_080066.1, forward strand.
GTGCCTACTGGGCACACATTATCAAACCTTGAAATCAGATCGAATACCCTCACCTTCATTCCCTATTTCACATTTATCTTCCCCAGTACTTACTTTTTCTTACAGCGACTACTGAAAAGCAGTTTAGCAAAGATACATCACTGAAAAGAACGTGGGACAATCTGATGTTTCTATTTTAGGGCTATATCATGGAACTCAGTGTAAAAAAAAAAACAGCGAAAAAACTAATAGTTCACTGGGGATGATAATTATCCATCATTTCACTGCAGTATACTTATTTCAGTACAAGACAAACAATGCTATATACGGCGAAACATCAAAGTTAGCAATTCCAATTATTAGTTAGGGGACTTGGGGTGAGTTTCCAAAGCACACCCCACCTGGCCTCTTCTGATTTGCATATTCAATTTTGGTCTTACAAAATCCCACAGTCAAACACAAAAATTAGAAAGTCAATTCCTGTGTGATGTATTAGTGCATGTAAATGTAAAGTTTTATCCATTAAAAAATTTAAGATTGCAAAACCGTGCACGGCAATTTAGAAGCTACCATTGCAAATTTGGTCTTTGGGGATTTTAAATTCTAGAACTCAAGCATATGTAAGTCTGACTTTGTAAATGGAATAGACTTGTTGCAATGTCATATTTTTCTGGAGAATCATCAAGGTGAAAAGTTGCTTAGCCTCTTAAAATTATTAATAGAAATTTATGAATTATCCAGGAACTATATACCTTATCACAACATTATCAAACCTTACATTGAATTATATTTTCAGAAATAGACTCGTGGGGCTTCCCTGGTGGCGCAGTGGTTGAGAATCTGCCTGCTAATGCAGGGGACACGGGTTCGAGCCCTGGTCTGGGAAGATCCCACATGCCGCGGAGCAACTAGGCCCGTGAGCCACAACTACTGAGCCTGCGCGTCTGGAGCCTGTGCTCCGCAACAAGAAAGGCCACGATAGTGAGAGGCCCGCGCACCGCAATGAAGAGTGGCCGCAACTAGAGAAAGCCTTCGCACAGAAACGAAGACCCAACACAGCCAAAAATAAATAAATAAAAATAAATTAAAAAAAAAAAAAAGAAATAGACTCGTTCTTTATCTAGCAAGCTCAGACTAGACCTGCTTTCGAACATTTATAAACTTTCAGTTGCTTCATTGAGAATTACCTATTTATATCTAGCAAAGTCCTTGGGGAAGGTCAATCTAGCCTCCCACACAAAGTTCAGAACTTGTTAAAGCAGATAATAAAACTGAAAAGTCTCAACTGCCACAACATAGTTAGAATTTAATGATAAATCATTAAACCAGCTTTATTTAAATGTAACTATATGGCATGATCGACAACATTCATTCGTGGGACAGATTTCTACAGAAGCAGAATTTTTTGTTTGTTGGTTTGACTTTGGACTGTTTCACAGCTTTCTACTGGGCATTTAAAATGTTACTTAACTCTCATATATTAGACAGTATGCATTCAATTAAGTTTGTAGAATCTATCATACTTTAATTAAACACTACTAGATGTAATACTCTAGAACATAGGCATTCACTAAATATTGTCTGAATTTTACCTCTCCCCATACTTTCTGCCTCCTGATATTTTCTGTAAATTTTCAGATTAATACTTCAATTTTGCTTGTACAGGTGTAATGATTACAAGTTCTTAAGATTCTTAGGGTATAGCTTTTATATTTCACATCTTATTTAGTTAAAATAAGAACTGGATAGAAATTTCTCATTAATGTTCAATTTTTTACCTTAAAAACTTTAAAGAATTGGACATGTTTTTAAAAATTGACTTAGTGTCAAATAGGGCAAATTCAGCATCAAAGTGTACTTTGTTCAAATCACTACTGTTTCTTGACATTAGAGGCCAAAATATATTAGCCACATTCAGAATCCATCACCATGCTTCATGGACATTCTTTTTTAACTTTGGTGTCTGTAGAGAGTAAAGATTCTAATTTGTCTTTTAGATGTTATTAGCTACCATCTTGAGTTTTCAAAAATGTTTCATTGAGTTATTATGCCATAAGGTAATAAATTTGACATGTCTTTTTAAAATAGACAGTTAATACTTTTAAAAGAAAGCTGTATTTTTAAAGCTCCAGTGCCCTCAGCAGAATCATACTCGTTTGCACTAGGGTCAAATCATAAAAGACAATTTCCCACTTCAAGTGATCTGAATTCATTCCCTGTTTTAAATTGTAGGCAATTTTCATCTTTTTTTTTTCTTGCTCATAAAATAAAGTTGCCTAATGTTTTTTTTTTTTAACTGCGATGCAATATGTCTCTCTTTCAAGATAGCAATTTTCCCTTCCTCAGAGTCAGACTTACTTAGCTGGGCTCTACATTCTCTATAATTTCTACCTGTCTCTCACTCTAAACTAGAAGGGTGCATAATGACTATCAGTTGAAATGCCCTCAATCTCTTTTTTTACTTTCATTCCCCCCCGCCCCCAGATTTTCAAGGTGCTGGCTATTTGCATCTGCAAGTTTTACAGCCTGTGAAATGTAAACATACTCAGAGAACAAAAGTTTCCTCAAAGTTGTCAAAATGGCAACCACAGATACAGCGCCTCTCAAGTCAAATGAAATTTTCTCATGGTATTTGATAGACATTGTCTGTCATTATATCACTTCTATTTGCTTTTTGTAGAGCTGTGCAATGAATAGATTTGGCATTTCTTTATTTTTACCCTTTCCAACAGTTTATTCTCTAGACATTATTCTCTTGAGAGTCATTATTACCTATTTTTTAAAACACGCTTTTCAGCTGAATGTCTCATTTCAGTACTATTTACTATTACCAAATTTGGTGCTGCAAGTTTTTCCCTTCAGTATGCAATGTTCTGATATAAAAGTGAAGCTTCTAGTTGTGACATGCCAACACAGGGTAGATTCATCTTATTCTGAAAGCTTCTAATTTGCTCAGAAGCAAGAATGTCTTAATCACACAAAGATGAAATATGAATGGAATTGGCTGGTTCTTCCTATAAGTAGGAATTTCAAAGGACTCTGTAGTTCTTAATTCTTATACTAAAAGAACACTGAACAACATCTTTATGTGCCTTTTCTTGTCAAGATGCCTTTGGAAATATTATTGGCTTAATAGCATTTCTGTAACTTGATTTCATTTGCCAAGTTGAGATTAAAAAGTAAAATAAAAATATAAATCATAAACTCTTTTCTTTAGGTAAGTGAGATATGGTAAGAACTTTGATTTTATTTGATCTATTACATGGAAAGCAAATAAGAAGAGAATATTTATTTTTATGGAAACAGAAAACAGGATTATCATATTCTTTTAATAAAAAAATAGCAGAAACTGTGGGCTGGATATTCCACTAGTTAAGCCTGCAGGTACTGGAGGCTTTGATTCAAATCCTGACTCTTCCACTTATTAGGTATGTGACCTTGGGCAGCCTATTTAAATTCTCTAGGACTCAGAAGCAATAAGATAATTATAGTAGATACTTTAGCCTCATGGGGTTGCAGTAAAGATTAAACAATACACTACATGTAAAGTGCTTAGAACACAGCTGCAAATTATTGTTACTCTCATGAAAAATTTAGAGAGTAGATATAAATATGATTTTAGCAGTGGAAATAATCATTTAATAATTGATTAAATAATCAACCACAAGTTACTGATTGGATAACTATTATATAGAAGACACCATGTCTTGCATTTGGATGTTAGGGAGATGGACAAGTTATGACTGGGAAAATATGAAACATACCCAAAAGACTCTAAGAATAAAAGCTAACAATATGTACTATTTAGAAGATAAGCTCTGGGTCAGGCTAGCTGGGTTCTAATCCAAACTCTGATACTTGTGAGCTTTATGACTTTGGGCAAAACACTAAATTCCCACTGTCTCTCATATTCATCATCTATCAAATGGGGATGATAATAATAATAATAATAACAATGATATACAGCTCATTGGGGTTACTGTGAGCATATAATACCAAGTATTGATATAGATCATAATTGTTATGCAGTTCAACAGATAAAAGATGGCTTAAATTTGGTGGATACAGAAAGACTTCATAAAAGATGGTAGATTATATTAGGATATTAAAGAATACAGTGGAGATGAAGTAGGCAAAGAAAGTTGTATAGGAGTGGGAAAAGATTATTCTAAAAAAAACAACGGGGGAAGACTTCTGGTTTCCAGTCCAGCATGTAAGGAGCTTCGAAAGCATCAGTTTCATCTTCACAGCAACAAAAACTCAAAAAACTCTTCTTAGATCCTTCAGAGAATAGAGATCACAGGGGAAACTGCCGCCCCAAAACTGAAGAGACAACAGGCAGATATAGACAGTGATAACTTAGCAAAACAGAAACCTGGGGAAAGGAATGGTGGCTGGAGCCTGTACTGGGTGAGGAAAAGGTAAACTGTAATTAACAAACTGCTGGAGGCTCAGTGTGGGAAAGCTGGAGGGATATGAACTCCAGGGGGACCAGTCTTAGGGGCACCCCAACAATGTTACTTCCAGGAGCCCTACCAAGTTCTCACGGTGAAGACTGGAGAGAAAAATCTCCTCTGCTTCTTACAGGGAGAGGGGAAAAAGTAGCCATTTGGAAGTGTGCCTAATTTTCTTGGCAAATTCTAGATTTCCTATCTCACCTAAGGGGTCTGGGGTGGGGTCGGGTAGGGTGAGAGTAGTCACAGTGTAAGGACGCAGACTCACTAGAAGACTGAGCTCAAACCGTAGGACTGTAGAATGCGTCCATTCCCCTGACCTTACACTCAGCACCTTTCCACCCCATCATCACATCCGTAGGGCTCTGACATACTAACAGGGAACTGTACTGAAAGAGCATCATCTCTCAGACTTTATTTAAGAAGTTTGGGGCACGAAGATACAAGGGAGACAAAAACAAGGACACCAGAGGAAACTTTACCTTCTGTCATCTACAGCTGCAGTAACTAGTAAACACAACCTTACTCCTAGCCAGATAAACAAAAAACCTTATACTACAGGCCTGCTTACCTTGATTCCTTCAAACCAATTCATCATGTTCACCATTGACACAAAATTACAGGTCATACTAAAAAAATGATATGGCCCAAAGTTGACATTTATAATACCCAAAGCATATTTGGGGACAAGAACACAGTTTGTAGAAGAATAATAGATGAAATCAAAAATGCAATTTGGGAAAGAACATAGGAAGACTTTAAAGCCAGTTAAAAGGCAATGAAGAGCTTCTGATGATTTGGAGACCAGGAGTCATTATTTAGGGATATTAACCCTGCATCAATGTGAAGAGTGGCCTGGTTTAGGAGAATATTTGCATGGAGATGAGTTGCCTTGACATGTGCAATAACCCAGGAGTTAACTAAGATGACAGAGGTGGAGATGCAAAGAAAGAAAAGGATATAAGTCGAGAATGAAGAGGTGACAATTTGCAATTCAGAGAGAATTAACTGTGTTGATGATAATGTCAATAACTGAAATAATAAAATCAGGAGTAGGAGATTCTTTTTTTTTTCTTTTAAACATCTTTATTGGAGTATAATTGCTTTACAATGGTGTGTTAGTTTCTGCTCTATAACAAAGTGAATCACCTATACATATACATATATCCCCATATCTCCTCCCTCTTGCGTCTCCCTCCCACCCTCCCTATCCCACCCCTCTAGGTGGTCACAAAGCACCGAGCTGATCTCCCTGTGCTATGTGGCTGCTTCCCACTAGCTATCTATTTTACATTTGGTAGTGTATATATGTCCATGCCACTCTCTTACTTCATCCCAGCTTACCCTTCCCCCTCCCCATGTCCTAAAGTCCATTCTTTACATCTGAGTCTTTATTCCTGTCCTGCCCCTAGGTTCTTCAGAACCTTTTTTTTTTTTTTTAGATTTCATATATATGTGTTAGCATATGGTATTTGTTTTTCTCTTTCTGACTTACTTCACTCTGTATGACAGACTCTAGGTCCATCTACCTCACTACAAATAACTCAATTTCATTTATTTTATGGGAGATTCTTTCTTAAAGGAAGGTAAGTATAAGTCTGAATATGTGACTTGGAGATACTGGCAATTGAAAATATGGGACGAGGTTGTGGAAATAAGGGCTACATAAATGCAGGAATGAGCAAATTTTGAGCAGTGAGAGAATAAAACCTCTAAGTAAGAGAAATATGTAGGAAAAGACATAACAAGATCAAAGTCAGAATATTGGGTGAGACTCACAGTTAGGTCTTAGAAGGAGAAAGAAAAAGCACAAAATATGAATATAACATTAGGGGAAAAACCACAGTCCACTGTACTGAAAACACAGGTGAACACTTCAAGAAGGCGTGGCTTGATCAAACGCAGCATTAGGTCATTATGATTCTGAAATCAATAAAGTCCTCAAAGACAGCTAGAATACAAGCTCCATGAGGGTCAGGAATGTCTTTGATAAACAATTATCTCTACAGTTTTACATCAGTGACCAAAAGTCAGTGACCAATAATTATATGCTGAAGAAATAATATTTTTGCAGAAGACAGATTGTAGGGAGTCAAAGAAGATGTGTGTAGTGAGGTAGGGGATACAAACAATGTGTGGGAAATGGTAATTGGAGATTAAAAAAATAAAAAATAATAATACTTAGATGGGAAACAAAGTTAAGGTTAGGTAGTTAGGTATTTCATTTTGTTTGTTTTTTAAGGTAAGAGAGAATTGTGATGCTTGAAGCCACAAAGTAGTGATAAAGAGGCAATTTAAGGACACACAAAAAAGGAAGTAAATACAAGGAGGCAAGGTTCTGAGAAGATAGAAAGGGATAAGCTTAATGGTTCATTATTTTATTGAGAAATAAAGTCTGTAAATAAATATGCATTTAGTAAATTCCTTTTAGAGAAACTATGATTCCTGGATACTTGTAAAATGATAACTAACCTGAAAGATTTTCAGATTATTTATTCAGGGTTTAATCTTGCCCTACAGGATTCTAAAAGAATTGCTTCATTCACATGCCTTTCACTGAACACCATGTCTCACAGATGATACCTCCTGGTATTTCAAAAAAAAGAAAGCATCATCTGGGTCCTACCTGAAACAATTATTAAGCATTCCTGGAAGTATTTTCAGTGAACACAGACAAAACAAAGACAAAGAAAAGAAAAACAGAAATTAAGATTTTGTTTCTCCCCAGAGGCAGAAAAACGTTAATATAAATTGGTTGGGGTATTGATTCAAATGGTACATGTGCGGACTTCCCTGGTGGTGCAGTGGTTAAGAATCTGCCTGCCAATGAAGGGGACACAGGTTCGAGCCCTGGTCTGGGAAGATCCCACATGCCACAGATCAACTAAGCCCGTGCGCCACAACTACTGAGCTTGCGTTCTAGAGCCCACGTGCCACAACTACTGAAGCCCACGCGCCTAGAGCCGTGCTTCGCAACAAGAGAAGCCACTTCAATGAGAAGCTCACGCACCACAACGAAGAGTAGCTCCGCTCGCCGCAATTAGAGAAAGCCCACGTGCAGCAACAAAGACCCAACGCAGCCATAAATAAATAAATAAATAAATAAATAAAACAAAAATGGTACATGTGGATGATTGGTAGTGGTTCAAGGTTTGACACCAGCATTGCTTTTTGGCAACAAAATGGAAATCACTGTCAGATCATGAGAGTTTTTGAAGACACATAGAGGACTTATAGATGATCTGGGCTTGTTCTTGTTGTCTAAACATCACCAAAGTCAAGTTTACCCTTTGTCTCAGAGTAAAATAAGGAAAAGAGGAATAACCCTGGCTTAACCATTCACTTCATGAAGAGAATTGCCCTTGTTTTCTCACTTCATGAAGATGAAGTGAGAAAGAGAATTGCCTTTATTCTAACTCTGGTTAACAAACAAATGATGAGTGTCATTCATTGCCTTTTTGCAATGGTTTAGAGAAATCTAAACCTGCAAGACATATTCTGAGATTTAGCAGCCAAAAAAGTCTCCTTGTTTTTTTTCCTTGGCATTGCTGTATATTTGGAGTGGAATGTTTGTAGTTCTAAAAAGTAACACAAGACAAAGAGAGTAGAAATGATACTGAACTGTGGTAAGAAAATGGCAACTAGAGTCAATAAGAAATATAGAAAAAAATACTTGTTTGCTTTGAGCTATTTTATACTGATAAAATGCCATCTTCCAACATTTTTGCGTTTTAGAAGAGAAACTACTGAGTATTCTTCACTTATCTGATCAACACATTTTACATTTCAGGAAGTTTTGAGAATGTCGTGTTAAGCCTTAGAGACTAAGGGTTACAAATGTAGGCTTTTGCTTTAGAGAGACATGGGTCCCAGTGCTGGATTCCACAAGTGTCTTCTGTGTGGCTGGGGGCAAGTTATTTATCCTCTCTGTGCACCCATTTCCTCTGCTGTAAAACTTCAAGGTATTTTGAGGATTAAACAAGAAAGCCAGAAGAAAGCCAGGGACCTGGTGATTGGCACTCAGTGAATACCAGCTACATAGACACAACAATTTTTGACAACAAGACCTGTTCTATTTAGTTACATTTAACAATTATCAATTTTTAGTAATAAAAAGAAATAAATGATAACAATAAAAAACCTCTCTTCATCTGTACTGTATGAAAGTAGACTCTTTAGTACTCTTTCATTCTAAAGTATATAATTACTGAATTAATACATTTTTAGAAAATATCAGAGCCAAACTACCTTCACAAGATGATATTAAAGGTTACCAAAAGTTATAATTAAGTCAGAAAAATATGTTATGCTATTTATTATTACTCATTTTATCCTAATATTCTATGTCTCCTTTTACCTAATGCTTATATGTTTTGGGGGCATCACAGGAGAAAAGTAAAGGGGAAAGAAAAAGGAGGTACAAATAGCAGGAAATGAGAAAAAAAATACTAATATTCATAATTTACATACATTCTATAATGCATAACTTGAGCATAAAGAAAAAATATTGACAACGAAAGAAAGAATAACTACATAAATATTTTGCAGTTATGCTAAACATAAAGGGATCTGTCTAGGCCAAGTCAAAGAAACAGCTCTAAAATTAAGTAGAACAGAGAAAGCTTTCAAAAGAATCTGAGATAAATTCAGAGATCCCACATGATACCAGATCCAATTATGGGGATAATGCCATCTAATTCATTGTTAAAGCAGAGCATCCAAAGGAAATCAATTTATACGACCCGTAAAGGCCTAGGTGGTCACACTGGCCATGCTGATGATCACGCTGGTGGTCATAGCTGTGGTGATGGTTGTAGTGGTGGCGGCGTTTGAGATTCACGATGCAGTGATTGCCACTATTTTCAACTCAATTCTGTAGTAAGACAAAGTTCTTCCTATTCAAGAAGCTTCAGAATATGGCTGTCTAGTAGTGAAAACCTATAGTATTGATCTTGTGCAGCCCCATGTATGACCCTGTCTCTTTTTCAGGATCTAATTATCTCATGATAATCCTTTCCCAGGCAGGCAGATGCCCAGTTTTCTTTAGATGACAGTACTCTGATTTTATCCTGGGAGAAAAAGCTACTTCTGTGAGCAGTTGTGTTTGAAACACTGGTCCTGGCAGGGAAATACAAAGGGTGGGGCCAGGTTCCCAGCTCAGCCAGGTGTTCTGAGTGCTGTTCCTCAGTCAGTTACTCTCAACAATTCTTCATAACATTTCTCGGTATTTGTAGTAGCTCGGGCTGACATAACAAAATACCACAGACTGGGTGCTTAAACAATAGAAAGTTATTTTCTCACTGTTCTAGAGGCTCAAAGTCCAAAATCAAGGTGCTGGCAGGGTTGGTTTCTCCTGAGGCCTCTCTGCTTGCTTGCAAATGGCCACCTTCACTGTGGGTTCTCACAGGGCCTTTACGCTGTGTAGGTGCCTCCTGGTGTCTCTTCCTCTTTTTATAAGGGCACAAGTTCTACTGGATGAAGGCCCCAAATTTACGATCTCACTTGACCTTAAAACCTCTTTAAAGGCCCTTTCTCCAAATGCAGTCACATTGGGGGTTAGGGCCTCAACATCTGAATTTTGGCGGGGGGGCCACAATTCTGTCCAGGACAGTGCTTTTGATTTTAATCTTAGAATATTTGTGTAGCTTCCTTGGGAAGATCTACAGTGAACCATGTTTCCCTAGGATGGGATTTCTGCTGTTTTTACTCCATTCTTTCTGATCCCATCAGCTTTTTTTTATTCCCTTCTGGAATACCTCAAACATTTCTGGTCCAAGGATTGGAACTTTTAAAAATGTGTTACAGTACAGTTATTATCTCTTTCTGCATGTGTATGTATGTGTGCATGAGTGTGTGTGGACATGATCAAAGTGAGTGGTCTGATAAACATGTGATCGAGGGCTGGCTTTTGTGTATAACACACCATATCCCTGACCAAGCCTCCACCCTCCCTACTCTATCAGAGACCAGGGTGAGATGCCGATATAATTCTAGAAGGAATAGAGGTTAAGTGGCCCCAGATACGGATGTTAAGGAGATTCAGACAGAGCTGTATAAGGATGAAGGAAGATAGTGATGTCCTGGGAACGGGCTTGGATGAGACTCCAAACACCAGGGGTTCCTTTCTGGCTTGGCTCCTCAGCATACAGGCTCAGAGAAGACCTTTAACTGCTCTTGTTCCTCATCTCTAGTGTAGGAATAATAATATCTGTCCTGTCTGTCCAAGAGGAATCACAGTTACCACCCGTTAGCCTGCAGGGCTCTGTCAACCAAGTACCAACTAAGTTCTGTTTGTTGAACACTTAATACTTTAAACTGCTGTCATACACATTAGAGCATTAGTGTCACTAAGATTGTTTGTGGGTACTTTTTGACCTTGGGCTGTGAACACAGAATTGCACAACAGTAAGCATGTGGGTTATATCAGGCAGCATATTCCATTCCAGTTACCTTCCAAACATTTACTTACTTCAGTTCCCAACGCATTGTGTGTGGTGTTTAGTAGGCACTCAGGAAATATACGTTGCCTTAATTAATCCAAAATATTTGCAATAAATACAGAAGGAGGTAGATCCAGGTCACATGAGGCCTACACAAGTATTCATCAAGTGCTATTCAAGTTTAAATGCTGGAGAGAATATAAAAATAGCAAAAGATGTGACTTCTGCCCTACCGGAGTTTACAATCTAATTGTGGAGATGGTTAATTTATTATAACATTAAAAAGAAAATAAAGTTATGAGGGAAGGGAATAAAAAAGAGACAGAAGCCTTTTGAATTTTACCTCTGTAAATTCATGTCACGCAAATGTCATTCCTGCCATTAAATCCCGTATATACTAAGCCCAAACACTATTTATTCATGTGCAGACTGGAGAGTGGATTAATGCTTGTAGTTTCTCTCTACAACTTTGGCAATGGCTCCAAAAAGACTCATAAATAGGCCTGTGATGGGCACTGAAAATGTCCTCCTTATGTATCTAATGCTTCATCTTGGTAACAATAAGTGAAAAGATCCATAAATGCAGCTTTAATTAACAGCGATGTTGTGATGCTTAGAAACAGACGGTAGGCTCTTTGAATCTGCTGGCCTTCTCATAAAGAATTTTGTTTTTCCCAGAGGGTCAACATTAATTAATGTCCTTATAATCTATTTAGCAGCCCATTGTCTCAGTGATGCCTAAACAAGTTTAGTGAGCCGTAGTGGTGTAGCCAGGATGATATAATCAGAGTGCTTTGAAAAGAGCACTCTGCAAAAATATACTGTCTTGTGTAGTGATTAACAGGGAGGATAATAAAGTATTCTGTCAGAATGATTAGTTTTCCTTATCTGTGGATGACATTACTTGTATACCATATTGCATAAATAACCAGATGGAAAACTTTTCATGTGGTCTGTAATGAACTCACACAAGCTATAAAAGTTCAAAAAAAGAAAATAAACACAACTATTAATAGTCCTTAATTGTTGCATTAAAAGGTATCAATAGATTACTCATGTTTGTCTTTTGGGACAATGTGTGGAAACTTTCTCATGTCCATCGATTATACTTCTACTTTTTCTTAAACTGAGCCTACAATACTTTTTGTCCCATTAGTAGTATTATACAAGCAGACATGCTCGGTAATTTTCAAATATTGTCTTAAGAGAAGGAAAGATTGCTGCAGATATTATCAAAAGAACCCACCAGCCTTTGTTATCTAGATGTTACTGTCTGGATCTTAGTAGGAAATAAATATTGGTTTATTTCTTACAGTTTCTCAAGGAACAGAAACTAATATTTATCCTCAGGAACTATCAGAAAAGTAAAAACAGTTCCATCTAAATGTATATTGATTACTGTGACGTTTAATATCAGGAAATAATTTAAGAATTTACCATTAGATAATTTTATAAATTATGGTATATCCAACAAGTAGAATACTATGATATAATAAAAACTACGTTGCTAAACATATTTCATAACATAAACTTGTTCGCACTATGTTTTTTAAATTACTAAATCAAGTAGAAACTTTCTTTTTATTGGCCAATATGTGCATTAAGAAAGAATGGCAGGATACACAAATACGAAGCTTAAAGGTGGTTATATTACTCTACTGGAACAACTAGGGTTTTCTTTTTTCTGGTTATTTATATTTTTAAAATTTTAGAAACAGATGTATTACTCAGTAATGTAAAATTGATGAAAAGAAATACTGAAGAAAAAAATAAATATTAAAAGAGTGAAATACAATAGTTCAGGCTTTTTAAGGAGTAAAACTTAAAAATATCCACCACATTTTCCACACACACATAAATGTGCTACCATCATGTACGTTAGAGTTTCTTTTGAGGTGTGATTCCTGGTTTCAATTATTTTCTTTTATTTTTGGATTTATTCCTCCTCTCCTCTACTCCAACCTTATCACCCATCCAAGTAATTCATGTTAATAAACGAGTATGTATCCTTTTTCATCCTCTTTTCCACGTTCACGTAATTATTCTGGAAATATCTAGGTATGGAGTTATACATATGCACAGATGGGGGGGCAGTCATTGTTTGTTTTAGAAATATTAGATCACACCATATAATCATTTTGCATGTTGCTTTACTCCTTTTAGAATATCTTTTGGAAATCCCTGCAAATCAGCTGTATGGCACTAAACTCTCTTTTTAGTGGCTGCGTGATACTGTGTGTTGTGGATGTAACCAGTTATGTTGGCTGTTCCTCTAGGTTCTCAATTTTGGCCCCTTGGGGATAGCTGTCAATTTCTGAAGACATCTTGAGTTGTCAGCACCCGGGAGAGGAGTGATGCTGGTATCAAGTGGGTAGAGGCCAGGGATACTGCCAAGCATCACGCAGTGCACAGGGCAGCCGCACAACAATTAATTAGATTACCCGGAACATCACTAGTGTCCAGTCTGAGTCACCACCAGGCACACTCTGATCTCAGGGTGTTTGGCACTGGCTGTCCCTGGGGCTGGAACACTCTTTCCTTAGGTACCTACCTGTATCACTCTCTCACTTCCGTCAAGTCATTTTTCGAACGACATTTTCTCAGTGCAGCCTATTCTGACCAGCTTATTTAAATTGCCATCCTCCCCCAACCCATCCCCTGGCCTTCCCGATCCTACTTCCTCTATTCTTTCTTTCTTCTAACTTTTAACAGGCCATATAACTTATTTACTTATTATGTTTATTTATTATTGTTTCCCTCTGTCTAGAATGTGAACTCCACTGTGGCAGTGATTTTTGTCTGTTTTATTCACTAATGTATCCCCAGGACCTAGAACAGTGCCTGGCACTTAATAAATGAACAAATAAAAGAACAAAGGAATGAATAAATGATTGTATGAATGATGCATGTTCATTTTATTTCTCATTTTTTTCAACTGCAAACAATGCTGACGTAAATATCCTTACACACATGTACTTATGTCTTGGTCCTTGTATTTCTGTGTGGCCAGAATGCCTTCCAAAACAGAAAATTTCCCATAACCATCAATGAATACCCTTCTGTTCCCCCAACTCCATCTCTCAATCATCTGTAAGTGGCTTTTGAAAATCTCTTCCCATCTGATTACTTTAATTTGCATTTTTCTGATGAGTTGTGAACTTGAGCATCATTTAATATATTTGTTGATTATTTGAATTTGATCATCTGTGAACTGGCTAGGCAAATCTTTCCTCGTTGTTAAAATTGCCATTTCTAATAAGTTTGTGAGAGTTATCTGTATATATAGTCTACCTGTAATATGTAAAGAAAAAAACTTCAAATCTATTATATGCCTGTTGATTTTGTTTATGAAATTTTTAGATCATAGCTATAATTTTATATCTGGGCTTTTGGAAGTTAGATACTGCCTTTAAATTGCACATAGTTTACCCTATGTTTTCTTGGTAAGAGTTTTATTATTTTAATTTGTTACATCTACATCTTTAATCCATCTGGAATATATGTTGTATATGAAATATATAGAAGAAAAACTGGAATTTAATTTCATTTCCTTCCAGGTGGACAACCAGCTATGCCAGCATCATATTAAATAATACAACTTCTTCCCACTGAATTGGCCTTTGTTATATACTAAATCCTCTTAATTACTTATCTAAGTGTCTTGATTCTCTGTCCTGTTCCATTAACCTATAACATGGTGTATACTAATCTCATTTTTTTTTTAAGAAAAAAAAACTTGATGAAATGCAGAAAAAATACAACTTGACAGGTCGAAAGGAATAGAAATATTCAATCTGAAGCTGAATTAGGAAACAGCTTTAAAATGAGGATGAACATCCGTGCTGTAATTGAACATCATGATATTTTCATGGAATATATAAATGCTAAAATTACTGTTCTCTTCTCACTGGACATAAAATGGCTGAGCCAATCTTGTATACTTTTTCTATGAAAACTTATTTTAACTCCATGTGTTCTTGTTCTTTTTCACTGTTCTATGCCTCAGTTTTTTTGAGGAGGTATTAGCTAGTGTTCTCCAGAGAAACAGAACCAGTAGGATGTTGTGTAAATATAGCGAGGCATTTATTATAGGAACTGGCTCATGTGATTATGGAGGCTGACAAGCCCCGCATTTGCAGTGTGGGCTGGCAGGTTGGAGACCCAAGAAAGCCAACAGGGCAGATAAAGTCCAAAGGCAAGCTGTTGGTGAGTTACCTCTTGCTCAGGGAGGCTGGTCTTTTTGGTTCTATTCAGGTCTTCAACTGATTGGATGAGGCCCACCCACATTATGGAGGGTAATCTGCTCCAAGTTCACCAATTTAAATGTTAACCTCACCCAAAAACACCCTCCAAGTTGACACTTAAAATTCACCATCACAAATATTTAAGATTATTTTTTTATCCTAAAGAAAAGCTAGATTTTATCCCTAAGAAAAGTTTTGTCCCTAAGAAAAGTTATCACTGAAAAAAGTTATTTTTAATTCCTAAGAAAGTTAGATTCCTAAGAAAAGTGCTGAGTATCAGGCAAGATTTCAGCGTAAAAGTAAACAAGAATACAAGCTTCCTTCTACTCTGACTCTATTAATTGGAAAACCATTTAAGATTACATTGATCTCAGGTCACAGGCAGGAAGCAAAACTTGTTCGGAGTTTGCTGATGCTCATTCTTTTTATCACCACTTACCTTTTAAATCTCTGCCCCTGTACTTCAGAGGGTCTGGAATGAAATTGGTGGCAAGCTAGCGATCATCATGGCAGCATGCCAACTGTATACCTTTGCCTACTGCATGCATTAATCTGAATGTTCCCTACTTGTCCCTGCCCCAATTGGGGACTTTTAGGCCACCTTTAGGGTAGGGTAAATAAAATCTGTGAGTCTCTTAAATAGAGTCAGTGATTTCCTTGTTGTAGCAATATCAGTTCTAGGTCTATTAAATAATTCAGGGGTTACATGGAAGGAACTAACTCTCTTTTCAAAAAGGCTATTGAGCTCTACCCTCACAAAGACATAAGGAAGGTGCTCTGACATTCACTCAAATAGTTAAAGCAAATTTCCAGCCCAGTGAACTACATGGCCTGACTATCTCTACTGCATTTACCTGGTGTGTGATCAAGGTCTGGACTCAATGCTTCAGTAGGAATTCTGCTGCCAATGGCCCAATCCAAGTCATCTTGAGAGTCTTGAGTAAGACTGCAAGCTGTGGTCCAGCTTCCTGAAGTTATTTCAAAATTGCAGCTTCCTGTTGTGCTTGTATACTGGCCTAAGGAAACAAAAATATTAATGGAATGTTGTGGAAATGTACGTCACACTTGATATTACACTACATTTGTGATGATTTAAAATTAGTATTTGCATACTCTGTTTATTTAAAAATTTAAAGAACCAGGGTATTTGCACTCACTGGAAATATCAGTTGTACACTGAAACTTTTTTTTATCACAGGGTCTAGAAGCAGTGCATGAATACTGTCATTTAGCCATTAAGGATTTACATGGATTGAATAATAACATTTTAGATGATAGATAAAACTGTATCTACACATGAACAATGTACAAAACATTATGATAATATAGATAATTCAGGTCAAATAAATCAATATCTCCAGTTGTCTGGATGTTTAACTCCATCCCTCTGTCCACTCTGGTGTTTGAACAGCATAGATCATTAGAGAGGAAAAGTCATTAACTAAAGAAAAGGTGCCTTTGGTAGAAGTAGTAAACCATATAGGATGCAAACCCTCTCAGCATACCATACCCATCACCCACGTACAACATTTCAGAGCCAGTCACTAAATAATGAAAGAAGTTCTCTTCTAAAAGTGTTGATTCATAACTCATTAAAAAATTAAGTTGTTCACAATGAGAAAAATTACTAGATAATAACTGATTGTCTACTACCTAGTCATCTGTGAAAAGTGCCTTCATAATACCCTGATACTGCTTTCATTTTTCTTTAATTTTCTTTTTGCATAGCAGTTATTATTTTTGAGCATTCACTGTAAAAACTGTGTTATAGAGACAGAATGAATTATTGGATGGTTTAATCAGAATGAATCAAATGAGATTGTCATTGACTTTTTTTTTTTTAGAAAGATGAAGTTTGTATTATTTTTAATGTTTCTTCTCCAGATGGTTTCTTGTTCATAACTTTTTCTTAACATAAAACTATTATTAGCATATATAGAAACTTTGTCAGCAAGGAAAAACTTGCTATTAAAATGGATGCCAAACATTTGGCAAAACAAAGCTTTAATATTTTTATAGAAAATTTTCTGGATCTCTAAGAGTATTTTCATAAAATCTCAGCATTTTGGGCTTCCCTGGTGGCGCAGTGGTTGAGAATCTGCCTGCTAATGCAGGGGACACGGGTTCGAGCCCTGGTCTGGGAAGATCCCACATGCCACGGAGCAGCTGGGCCCGTGAGCCACAACTACTGAGCCTGCGCGTCTGGAGCCTGTGCCCCGCAACGGGAGGGGCCGCGATAGTGAAAGGCCCGCGCACCGCGATGAAGAGCGGTCCCCGCACCGCGATGAAGAGTGGCCCCCACTTGCCGCAACTAGAGAAAGCCCTCGCACGAACCGAAGACCCAACACAGCCAAAAATAAAGAAATAAATAAAGTAGCTATAAAAAAAAAAAAATCTCAGCATTTTACTTCTCTGGCATGATTGCATCTTATCCCTAAAAACTAGAATCGTTTTTAATTATATACATTTCTTTCATTCATTCTACATGACTTATGCTCCATTGGTTTTTATATGCTTATTTATGGGCTCTGTATATCCTTTTTATGCCATGCTTATATATAGGTTTATACCATGCTTATATAATATGGATAAAAGTGAGGAATGTGGTTCTCCAGGCGTTTAGTTAACACAACCGCAAACATGTAGAATCTTCCAATGTTACAAACAAGACAGCCATGTGTGTTTGTTAGAATGATGTCACACACAGGTTCTATAGTACTTCTGTGTAACTGACTCCCCGACACATAGGCCCAACGATAATTATTCTTTTTCTATTCTCTGTGACCACTCTTGTCCTTCCTCTTCCACCGTATTTAATATATGACTTTATCATTGACTCTAAAGATATCTACACAATCAGGATTCATTCTCTTACATTTCAGCCTCTCTAACTCAAATTATATCACTTGTACTTTTCCCTTTTCTAGGGTTAACCTTGGTTTATGATCTCAACTGCTTACCAAACACTGTTATTAGCATTCCACAGCTGCATTTATTTCAAAGTTATACAACTTTTCCACATCTTTCAATCACACATTCTCTACTAATTCCTTTCTTATATTGCAGAGTTAGCTGGGGTGCCCCTCTTGTTAAAAAATTACATAATTAAAAAAAGTCTCACTCTATGTATCTTCACTCATTCTTTCCCATAGCCTTTCATACTTTTGTGCAGATGACCTACAAATCTACAGCTACAATGAAATGCAGGTGTTTATCTACAAATGTTTGTTGAACTTTCCACTTGGAATATGCAATTATCATCTCAGAACCAACAAGCCTAAAATGAACTCATCATTTATCCCTCCAAATGGGTTCTTCTCTCTGAGATTATTGATTAATTTCATAGCATGAATCTTCTCTCTCTTTCTAAAGATTCAAACTATGAAGTTACCTTTGATTCTGCATTCTTTATTTCCATATCTAATCTATCACCAACATCTACAGATTCCCCCTTCGAGAACTTGTTTAATTCATTCCTTTCTTTGCAGCTCCATAGTCCCTGTTCCCGCTCCATTGGTTCAAGCCCCTGGTTTATGTTAAGAGCCTGTTTCTTTAGTGTAGCCTTCATCCTATCAACCTTATACACCCAAACCCCATTATTCATCTTTAAGACTGCTCTCATGTTATTTCCCTTGCTTGAAATATTCAGGTGTTCACATTATTTGAAAATGCCCTCAAAACCTCTAGCCTTGAATACAATAACCTTTCTGTTGATGCAATGTTTTTTTAGGCTGAAATCTGTCTTGTCTCCAAAACTGCCTCTACTTCAATGAAATTTTTCAGAAAAATTTCTTTTGAATAAAACTGACTTTTTTTCAACTTTTATGTTGAAGTATTTCTCTCTCTTTTTTTGCATATGTTCTCTAGCAATTCGATGCTCATTTGTCAGTCCTTCCTTCCCTCTCTTGTTCAGGACAGAACTGCAGTTTTATCTAGGAATTCACCTTCTTTCACTCAGATATTTGTTTGAAGAGCGAAACGGCCCCCTGTAACTCCAGAGGCGGCTCATGGTTTATCTAAGCAATCATGATGCGATGTTCAAACTTCCCTTGTCTTGACTGGTTTAAGATAGTCTTGGGATGCTTTTCTAGACAATGAGACTTACTAGGGAAAAGACACCTAGGAAAAGGTTTCTTTATTCTTAAAAATAAATCAAAAGGAAGAACACCTATTTGTCCTTTCTCAGGATATCATTGCAAAGATGCGATGCTTGGGACTGAAGAGATTCTATGGGGAGCTGACTTTATAAGAAAATCCATTATCTGAAGATGGCAGAACATAAAGAATGAAGGAGGGCATATAGTTCTATACGTTTGATGACAAAAGTTAGTAAATTAACCAACTCTAGAGCTCCCTTGCTTTTGGACTTCTTGGTATTTGAGATAATACATTTTCCTTATTGCCTGTATTAGTTAGAGATGC
The DNA here is from genome assembly GCF_949987535.1 of Balaenoptera acutorostrata. Lineage (NCBI taxonomy): Eukaryota > Metazoa > Chordata > Mammalia > Artiodactyla > Balaenopteridae > Balaenoptera > Balaenoptera acutorostrata. The sequence continues at coordinate 15,858,408 of NC_080066.1, forward strand.
ATTTAGTTTCAAGTAACTGAAAAGCCAAATAATAGTAGCTTAAACAGCTACTATTCATTTATCTCAATTAACAATATGTCAGGAAGGTGTCAGTTTAAGGCTGGCATTGTGACTGTGGTTCAAGTGTGTAGCTGTGAAGCACATATTTTCCATCTTTCCTTTCTGTCATCTTGTCATCCTCAGGCTCATTCTTGGTTGCAAGATGCTGCTGCACCTTCCAGCAGTGAAAAGTTCACATATTCAAGGCATTGAAAGGAATGGGAAGAGGAAAAAAGAAAAAAGCATTTTCCTATTCTGGTGCTTTTTCTTTTTGAAAGGGATTCCTTCCCCAAATTCCCACGTATATCTCACTGGCAGGCGAGTGCTCAAGGGCGGCTACAAAGAAGTTTGGAGAAGATGGTACCTGTGGCTGGTCATAATGTTGCCCTGGATAAAACTGCAGTTTTGTTTCTAAGGAACAAAAAGAAATGGATAGGCAACAAGCAGGGACTGCTATGATGTCTACACCTGTCAAGGGTGGAATTTCTGTTACAAGTGTATTAATTAATGTATCTTCCCATTCCATCTAGCAAATAATACTCTTTCTTGAATGTCCAACTTATGTACTATCTTTCTCTTTCCAGATCATGTCAGTTCTCAGGGTCTGTGTGTGTGTTTTATAACAGTAATCACAGTTATTACTATTCGTATGGCAACTTATTACTTCTTTATTTTGCACTGCCACCTTAATTGTTGTTTACCATTGAATTACTGTAAACATTTCCATGTGATCAGGTATTATTATTGAACTGTATTATATAAGCCGTGATTCCATACTAATTACTGAATGATAGATATGAAGACTTTGTAATATTAATATTTCTTGATGATTAATATGTATCAATATTTTCAAAATGGCTATTGCTTTAGAAAAAGTATTTTCCAAATTGTGATCTTTATTATGATCCCTTGAATGGATTCAAAGTATTACTAACACTGTTTTAAATGACTGGCATTTTTCCACTGGTACAATATTCAGCCATATTGTTGTAGGTCAGTATAAATATTAATCAACTCAGTTATATTAAAGAGATGGCTCTGTAATTAATTATTTTTAATTCTCACATCCACATAGCAACCTTATTTTGCCATACCATGATACATAACATAGAACTATTAAACAGTTTCTCCTCATTGTGAAATGCCTTCTTGGAAAGCTGCACTGAGAAGGATTTTGGAGAATCTGGGTACAGTGGGGAAGAGTGACATGACTGACTAATGATGTTTATCACTGTAAGATGCAGGAGAGAAAGTACCCATCCCATTCTGTGCATCCCTAGCCTAGAATACAAGGCACACTTACTACGTTTTAGGTAATAATTTCCTCCATGAAAAAAAGAGCATATTTTCTAACTTAACTGTTTCTTTTAAAAAGAATTGATCTTATTTGTTATCAACCATGCATTTTTGCAACAAGAGGTAGCAATGCAAAAGAAGATTTTATCTTTGCTTATAACTTAAGGTAAAAATTTAGTCAGGAGGAATAGCTGCATTTATTGTCTGATAAGTATAAAGGACATGTAAATAAGGCATTCACAATGACTGACAAATTTCAAGAGAATATAAAAATAATGGCATGGAAGAAGCTAACATTAATCCTGAAAGACTGAACAAATATATTCTTTACATTATTTCATTTAATTCTCAAAGCACTCTGTATGTTATTATATGTACTATATAGATAAGGAAATTGAGCCTGTGAAAATTTAAATAATTGCCCAACAAATGATGGTCAAAGTCAAAATGAAGACTTCAGTTTAATAACCCAAAGGTCAATTGTTTCCTTATATTTCTCCAAAGGTCACTTTGAAAATGTTGTAATTTATTCCATTATCCACAATAGATTCTCTGCCTGCAGGAATTCAGCCCTGATGCCTCCAATATATCCAAAAGACCATCAATATAAAATATTGATGGAGTCAGTTTGCAGCATCAGTAAGTCACCTGTATATCTCTGTGTGCTGTGCAATGTTCCTTTTGGAGATGAACAAAATCTATCAAGAAGTTTTAAGAAAAGTGATTATTTCATTTGTCAACATATTGCTTTTATTTTAATAAATTCAAATACTTCTTGCAGTTGTCCATCAAAGTCATGGGTAACACTAACAGACATGGATATGTAATTGACTTCAGTTTCTGATAATCAAAACTGCCTTTGTGTGTTTTATGTCAATACCTCAAATAGCTGTGGGGAAAAATAAAAATCATATAAGGTACTCTGAGAAGAAAAATGAGTGAAGCAAAAAGAACATGGGCAGCATTCACATTTGAAAAACCAAAATACCTGTAACTCTTTCTGATGTTTTTAGGTCTATTTTTATATTTCATATACAGATGTACATACACACACACATATTTTTCTTCATATGTACTCCCCACATAAGCTGTGATAACCTTATTCCTGATAGCACTTGTTACACTTAAAAAATAATCAGGAATCTTTTCATTTACTAACTACCTTTTCAAAAAGCAAAGAACATTATATTTAATACATTTTTCCCTCTAGTTTTTTTTTTCCACAGTAGAAAGTGAATTTCTGAAGCCTAACACAATGTGTTGTTCATTTTTATACACCCAATGTTTAGAAAGTTGTTCCTAGCCCTACTAGGAATAGGAATAAATGGGAGAGTATAATTTTTATATAAACATTTTCAATATATGTACATTTTTACATGAGAGGAAGATATTTACTGTCTGTAATAAGTTTTCTACATGCATGTGATAGCTGTCCTTCTCACCCCACTGGATTATGTATGTCAATGCCATCATATTCAAATTATTTTTTCTTTAGAACCTTCATAAATCTGGCCAAGTTTCTAATGTTTTACTGGTGATTATTAAATGCTCTATTTGTTATGTCTTGTGGGGAAAATGGTGATTTCAAAATGCTTCAGAGCATTGTTTTAGAACTCTATTGAAATCAATTCCTAACAGTCAATATAAAAAATATATATATTTTTGGTGCACTTAAAAGAAGCTAGAAATAACACTAGAAAGTATTATTTAATGCATTATAAATTTCATTTGAGAATATATATATTATAAAGGAAATAAATATTTTATGAAATTAAGATTATAATACTGTAGTATTCATAATACAGTTTAAAAAAGTGCCATTTTCACTTTCTTTTATGCTTGACTTAAAATTAAAAGAGGGGATGAATGTTGAGGATAATATGCTAAGTAAAATAAGCCGGTCACAAAAAGGCAAACACTGTGATTCCACTTACATGAGGCACCTAGAGTTGTCAAATGCATAGAAACAAAGTAGAATGGTGGTTGTCAGGGGCTGGGGGATGGGGAGAATGGAGGGTTATTGTTTAATTGGTACAGAGTTTCAATTTTTCAAGATAAAAAAAGTTCTGGATATGGGTTCTGGATGCCCTCTAAGGGAAAAACCTTCCTGATGACACTCATGCAAGCTGGCGTAAGTGTGACGCTGTGGTGTTGGCTGCACAACGATGCAAATATACTTAATGCCGCTGAGCTGCACAGTTACAAAGGTTAGAACAGTAAATTTTATGTTATGTATATTTTATGTATACTTTACCACAATTAAAAAAAAATAGCGAATGCAAGAAAGAGAAACGAACACTTCAGAAGCAAACATCCCGAGGAATAAAAATAACACTGAGCTAAAAATAAACATTTAAACGTGCCTTGTGTAGTACGCCTTCCCTGTGCATGTGTGATATTTTCCCACTGAGAAATGGAGTCTATTCCCTTCCTCTCTTTGAATCTAGGCTAGACTTGTTATTTGAATGACCATTAGGAAGAGCCAGGAGGGACATTCTGGAACTTCTGAGGCTAAGTCATACAAACTCTCTGCTATTTTTCCTCAGGCTCTTGGAACTTCCTGTGAATGAAGAATGTTGCCTGCCACATCAGTAAACAATGGACATTGTAGCCGTCAGCCACTACCACTGCCCTGAGGGAACCCAGGGCAGAAACAACAGGATGCCTGCCATCAAGCCCTCAGTCACTGCTGCAGCCACCCGCAACAACGGTGCACCCTGAGGGGACTTAGGATGGGAAAAACCTGGATGCTGGCCCTAGATAGCTAAGGTGTATAGCAAAGGAATGACTTCACTGAGCACAGGTTCTTGCATCTTCCCAAACACAGAAAAGCACTAAATTCCTTAACTTTAGATATCTGGTTTTCTTTAATTAACAGTAATCTTTTGATGTTTGGGCTCCCTGGTCTTTGCTGCTAAACTCCTGTATATCCTGGCTCACCCCCCCGCCCTCCACCTCTTGGGAGCAGTCCCTCAGCGGGGTCTGAGAGGCTGCCTCCTGGGCTTACATCCTCAGAAAGTCTGCCAATAAAACATACTTCCTTAACTTTTACATTGTGCATCCTTTTACAGTCGACACATGGTAAAAGCCAATCCCATGTAAGATGTCTGACTAACCTGTGATAGCCCAAGCCACAGGGATTGCCCTGGAGGTTGATTCCATGTTGATCCAGACAGAGAAACCAAAGAGTACACATGTGCCAAACATGTAGGGGATAAAGGCATCTTGGAAGTGATCCTCCAGGTCCAGCTGTACTAGTTTGAGCCATGTGGATCAAAGACAAGCTGCCTAGCCGATTTCTTCCTGAATGAATGATCCACAAAATTGCAAGCAAAATGAAACTTGTTTAGGCCACTAACTCTTAGGGTAGTTTGTTATGCTGCAAACATTAACGGCAACAGGCAGCCTGTATGGTATCAAGATTCCATATGAATGCTCATCAGTAAGATATATGAAAAAAAATTCTTTGGATTTAAATATGTGTTCATATTTAAAAATTACACACTTGGCTTTATACATGAATTTTAAAATCATTTGAATCAAAGTTTGAACAAAAAAACCAAAGTGGTTCTTGTATTCTTCTTTTTCCAGGGCAATGTAATTATTAAAATTAATCATTAAACTAGTATTTATTCAAAGTGTTCTTTTTTCACCTCATCTATAAAATCAGTTATTTTTTGGGGAAAAAGGAATGGAATCAGTAATGAGAACTGATGAAGAAATGTAGGCTCTGCTAGTTCAGTTTCTGCCAATTTTAACCCTGACTCTGCACACAGTTCTATATAATGACATGATGGGAAATTTTGGTAACATGATTTGCTATACATTTGTTGCAGTTTTTAGTCTGGGGGTAAAAAGGATGGAAGGGCTGCCATTTAAATATTGGCATAGAGAAGTTGGAAAAATGTTTTGTCTATTCTAAATCTACTCTGGTACATGAAAAGAACATTTCTTCTCAGTCATCAATGCCAATAAGTTACTCTGCTAATAAAGTGAAAATCTGTGCTGAACTCGCAGCGTTACAACAGACAAATACACTTACCACAGTGAGCTTCATCAGACCTATCAGAGCAGTCGGGTTGATAGTCACAGACCTGGTGGGATGCAATACACTTCTTGTTGTGGCACAAGAAATCAGTGGCTTCTGGGCAAATCTCAGAAGTCTCTCCCACTGGGGGGAAAACAAAATAACAAACACAAACATCATTTGGTGATACCAGCATCAAATTTGAATACTCCTTTTAGTTCCCACACTATTAGATAAGTTAAAGATTTTAATTGTTGTCCAAGGTAGACTTGTAGATAACTCCCCATCTCAGTCCCACCTGGAACTGTTCAGCAAGTAACATAGATTGTACTTCCAAAATATCTTTTAATCAGTCAAGGGCTGACCATAAACCCAAACTCCCAATCAAGGCATTAAAAAAGGTTTGGTTTTTGGCTCCAGCTTAGTTTTCCAGGCTCATTTTCTGCAACTCTTCTCTTAAGCACCTGCAGGCAAACTATATCCTAGGACTGAGGGCTTCACAAATATGCCACTTGGTCTGCATTTTGCCACGTGTTCACAAATGCTGCTTCCTTTACCTGTACTGACCATTCATTCCCACTTGTGGTCTTGGTGGTCTGTTCAACCTTAGGACTCAAGGAAACAACTTCTCTCTCTACCCTTGTCTTGCCTTTCTCTTTGCCATCCAAGCCTCTGGTCGGACACTCCCTATTTCATGCTGCCTAAGGATACTTTTATTCCTATATTAAATGCTTACCACCTCATATAAGAGCTGTTTACACTTCTGTCTGTCCTCCCAGACTCTAAGCTCCTTCAACACAGGAGTTTTTGCTGTGTTTTCTTGGGCCTAACACAGCACCTAATAATACAATTTGTGCTTTATAAATGCTGGTTACAATAACTGAAGGCATAATGGTTTCATCTAAAGGGGGCTTAGAAAAGCAAATTGACATAGAATTTTCAAAGCAATTCACATGTTGGCATATTTCAACTGATATGAAGTCTAATCATTTCAACTGATATGAAGTCTAATGATAATATTTTATAGCTTCAAAGTGATATACATTAAAGGTCTGAAACTATCTTTATCAAATTCAACAAATTAAATAAAGCTCAGCAATTCCTTTGTTACATAGATTAGTATGGGTTCAGGATAGGGTGTCTGCAGTGGGGGCAGGTTACTCAAGGTTAGGGAGTATTTTCATGAAGGAAAATAGTAAAACTCTACAGATTTCATAAAAGTGCATTTCTATAGTCTTTCCATAGTCATCCCCATAATGCAATAGCTAAAACCTCAATAATTTCCAGAAATAATTTACCAGTAAAATGTAGTCTAAATACGAAGATTGAGAGAGGGCATCTAAAAGAACAGCCAATATTTATTAGATCGTGGGTATCAGTAAGGTGAAGAATTAAAGGTCGTGTTCTTTGAGTGATTTAGAAACTTTGCCACATAATTTTAATTAACACTAGTGAGAATTTACAGTTAATCCAGAGAACTATGTGGACATTGTTTAGTATGCAAGTCTATGCATTGGAGATTATTTTATTTTTCTATGCCATAGGCTGTGGAGTCATAAAATTACTCCACAGAGGATATGGGTTTTGACTTATAATCTAAATAATTGGTTCTTTAGTTTAAAAAAAATGACTGAAATAGACTCCATCTCTAAATGAGGATTATTACCTTAACAATATAGAATAGAAAAAACATGAAGAGGAATCAAGTCAATGCTTTGAATTATAGTAAACTGAGCATAAACCAGAGTATCTATGGTATATGGGTTGCACGAATTAAAAATAAAAAGAGACTGCAATTCTAAGAAAAGTAGATCTTCTTTAAGACAAGAATATAGTCAGTCAGACTGCTGTTAGCAAAAACAGCATGGTAAATAGAAGAGGAACATTATTTTAGTGAGAATGTCTTGCATGTGTTTAGCCATTTTCAATTTCGTCATTTAGCCAAAATGATAAAAGTAGTACCTATTAACCTGGTCAACAAATATATGAAATGAAAGATAATCTAACACATACTATAGTTAATGATATGAGAATGGAAAGAGCATTGGTGCTCATAAGCGAGTTGAAGATGACCTGGCTGGCAGAATACGGCACATGAAACAGACTAAATATTTATTTTAGCTTAAAAAATAAAGGTTGACAGAGTCCAAAAGACCTAAAACTAAAACATGATAAATGGAAAAATCCTAGGAAGAAGAAAATGTCTGCAAAATAATGTAGCCATAAGAATCGAATATTTAATCCACTAAAAGCACGAGGAACATATAGGACTAATCCACTGTGGATTTGAATACACTGTCCCCAAAGTTAAAGTGACGTCAGTTGAAAACTCACATTATTCTTCTTTGAAATAGAAGTTACAGTAAAGAAATCCTTGCCCATATAAATTTGTATTTGGATTAAAACAGCTTTGTGCACAGGATTCATTACATAGAATTAGATATATTCATTCTACAGATTATATTTGTGGGTACACACTTGTTTTATCATCTCCTTCAAGTGATGATATTCAGTATGCTCTGGGATTTCAGACAGTAAATTTCCCGTGGGCACACATTTTCGGCACCTTTATTTCTCATGCAGAATATTACCACATGAAGGACATAAAAGACGTGATGGCAATGGCCAGACTCCCCCTCACTGAAGACCATGTTATTCAGGCTCCTTAGGCTGAAGGAGACTGAATAACCATGACCATGTCATGTCTCCTTAGGCTTCTCTTCACTGTGACAGTTTCTCAGATTTTCCTTGTTTTTGATAAGTTTTACAATTTGGACAGTACTGGTCAAGTATTTTGTAGGATTTCTATTGGAATTTGATTTTTTCCCCCTTATAATTTAGGTAGGATTATGGATGTAGGGGAGGAAGACTACAGAAGTAAAGTGTTATTTTCATCACGTCATGACCAGGGCACATACTATGACACAACTTGTCACTGTTCATGTTGACCTTGTCTACCTGGCTGATGTAGTTCTTGTCATATTTCTCCACTTTAAAGTTACTTTCTTTTTTCTATCTCTTTAAATACAATATTTCTTTGGAAGGAAGTCACTGTGTGCAGACCACATACTGGAGTGGAGATCTATGCTTCCCTCCTTGAGGGTAGAGAATCTACATAAATTAGTGTTCTTACATATGGGAGATTGGTCTTTTGTCTCCCATTTATATATTTATTTAGTAATTTATATCAATATGGACTCAAGGATATTTATTTTACAATTTGAGTCATAATACAATGCTACTTTATTTTTTTATTGCTCAAATTGGCAAAGGGGAGCTCTTTCAGTTGGCTTCTATGTCCCTTTAACATACTACCATCAATGTAGCCTTTTTTTTTTTGCACACTGCTTTCTGTTCTAACACCGTAAGTTGCTTCAGCCTTACCTTGTATTTTTCCCAGCCCAGTCCTAGAATCAGCCATCAGTCATTTCTCTGAGCAGACCTGGTTCCTTTTATTGGAGAATGCTGTCGAAAACCAAAATCTGGGTACTAGGTTGCCCCCTGCTACTGGGATGTCATTGTTTCTATGCTATGATAACTTGAGGAGTCATGCCATTTTTCAATTACAGAAAATGATCAATTTTATTTCTTCAAGTACTATCTTTCCCTAAGTCTCTGTTTTCTATTTCTGTAACTTTCTTTTTTTTTTTTATCATCTTTATTGGAGTATAATTGCTTTACAATGGTGTGTTACTTTCTGCTTTATAACAAAGTGAATCAGCTATACATATACATATATCCCCATATCTCCTCCCTCTTGCATCTCCCTCCCACCCTCCCTACCCCACCCCTCTAGGTGGTCACAAAGCACCGAGCTGATCTCCCTGTGCTATGCGGCTGCTATTAGAAGTGTTAGATTCACTTAGTCTATCTTCAATGTCTCAATTTCTGTTCATATTTTTTTTCTCTTTACCTTGCTGTGTTGCATTTTGGTGAGTACGCTCACACTTATCTGATGATTTATCCTTCAGCTGTGCCTCTAATCTGTTTAACTTTTCCATTGATATTTATTTCAGTTATAATTTCTGGAAGTGAAATTTAATTATTTTATTTAGTATCCTGTCTATTTTATTTTATGCTTTCCTTTTTCTGTATTATGATCCCGATAGCATGTGGTCCCAACAGCATAAATTTACACTGGCTTCATGCATTATCCTTGAAGTTTCAGTGGTTCTAGACATTTTAATATTAATGTGTTATTTTTGAGTTCTCATTCGCACAGCATGTACTATCCTATATGTGGCATGGCACAAGTTTTAGGGTTTTGGTTTCATGTTGGTACCTCCTGTTCTGTTTATCTATTTTTCTTTAATTTTTTCCAAGTCCCTGGACAGACAACAAATTTCTCTGGGCTTTCTCTGGAAAGGACCAGGCTTTATGCAAGGGTACATGTCTAGCTCTCCTATTCTGATATAGGGTTAAAACTTCCAGTCTCCAGATACCATTTACTATGTCCAGGTTCCCAAGTCTTTTAAGCCACTGGGAAGTTAGCTTCCATCTATGATCTATGTTTGAGTCCCCTCTTTGGTTCTGGAACTGGTATATTTTCTTTTCTTTTTCAAATTTCAGTTTGGAGTATTAATAAGTGCTTTTTAAAGATATTTTTATATGTTTGTAGTGAGTGGGAAGCACATCCTATGATACGATTTTGTTAATTTTTCTGTAGTCTAATTTTCAATATAAATTTAATATTTAAAAACTGTTAAAACCTTATATCATGAATTCTAAAAATAATCTCAAGAAAGTCCCATAAAACAATTTTCTCCAAATCATGCTCCTTATTATAAAAAGAAACCCTCTGAAATTGGCATATATCATTTTCTTTATCTTGTGTTCCTATAAAGGTAAACATATATGAACATTTGAGTGTGTTCATTGAAGCAAAACATAAAGATATATTTGTAGTGGCTAGCAGAGGGAACTTTTTCATAAACATAGTTTCTTTTTGTTTGTTAATATATACATTTTCCTTGTCATTTGTCTGTTTTAACTTGTTGATAAATTATCTTTGGATAGTTTTTATTGTAGGTATGCTTCAAAAGTTTTATCATTCTAAGTAAAAGTTTCCCTCTAGTTAAAGCTGGTAATACTGGACAGTAATATTGATTGATTGCTAGTGGAAAGTCAAAATATGTGTGGCCAATGTATTGATCTGAACCTCCAGTCTCATGAAAGCTCTGTAACCTTAGGTAACTCATTTACTATCAATCTCTAAATGAAAACAATGGTAATCACTCTCTCATACAAAGTACTATACCTTTAAATCTAGTGACATCATCCATTTAGTATCTTTACTTATTCATCCTAGAAACATATATTGAACAGTTGTCAGACACCATGGTGGATAGTTCTTACCATCAAAGAATTTATAATCTGGTAGTGAAAACTTATGTGTAAAACAGGCTGTTTAGTGCTGTAATGGAAGATATTTAATGGCTTGCTGTCAGAGGACAACAAAATGTAGCCCTAGTTTGCACTGGTATGTTAATAAATATTTAATACATTTATTCAGTGCTGACCTTTCAAAATGCATATCATCTCAGCTTGTCATGTAGCCAATTAGAAAAAGAGGCCAGACCACTCAACTGAGAAGAAGCAGGTCCTTTATAAAACTCCATTCATTTCAGTTTCCTTATCAAGTACATTTGGCCACATGTTGCAAATACAGAAGATTCAATGTTATCTGAAGAATAACACTTGGGTAAAAAAAAAGGGGGGGTGGGAAATAGGCTCAAGAAAAAAATACTTTGGGAAAGATCACGCACCTGAAATCTTCCTTCACAGATGAACTGCTTATTTCACCTGACGGCTCTCTTGTTCTAGAAATAGGATCAGGGGCAAGTTTGCAAATAAAAGGAAATCTCAACACTGCTGATGACTACATATCTCATGACCAGGATTTTTAAATGTCCAGAAAATAACAATAAATACCTTTCATATTTTCTATTCAGGGTGAGCGTTTAAATCTATCTTATGTTAGAAAAATTGCTAGGTTTCAAGAAGGTCACTGCACATATCAGACAACTGAGAGCAACACATCTGAATGTGTAACCTCTGTGAGCTCAGTGACAGCAAAGTACAGTTTGTGCCAAAATTATCAGAAGTGTTATCAGAGTTACTGGACCATGTCTTAGAGGATAGCAAGAGCTTAGGAAAATATAAAAAATGCAAATCCACTTGTGCTACACAGAGGCAAGGTGTATACGAAGTGGAAAATATCTTAAAGATCAACTTTTCAGCTTTTTAAGCAAAAAGGTGACTTTATAAACTGATTCTATATTTGTTTGAAAGAAAATTATATATGTCAACCTCTCTTTTCAGACATGCAACTCAGATTTTTATCTTTAGCTTTTTTTAGATCTGGATATATTTTAAGTATCTAGTTTTCTAAATCATTAATTTAAAGGTTTAGACAAAAAACCTTTTTAGAAGGTTTACAATGAAGGAAAAGGAAATAATAAGAAAATAAAGCAAAATCAACAACAAAACTCAGAAGTGATGTATTTGACAATGACCAGTATGCTTTTCTGCTTTAAGAAGCACTTTTAGTGGGTTAGTGATTCAAAAGTCCTCATCCACCCCTCATCCCTTTTCAGGTCCTAATGCTCCATTAAAAGAACCCTTGCTTCGTTTTCTGGTAATTTCCTAACTACCATTTTAAGAGAAATGTTGACCCTTTCCATTCTGGATTTTACTTCTGCATCTGATATACCAAAAATGTCTTCCTTTCTGTGACCCTCAAGTCCTTTAGCTCCTGGCCACCATATTCCTACTACTCCATCACATCTTAACCCTCCTTCTCTCTCTTGGCTCTTTTTCCGGTTCAGGTCTTTAATGCCAATGCAGCAAATTGTGACCCTTTGTTCTTCTTCGGGCATCACATTTACTGTCATGATTTTACCTGACATCTGGGGGTTGATGACCTGATATCTCAACCCAATCTGTCCCTTTTCCTGAGTTTAGTCACTTAGGATACATTTCCTGCTGGATTTCTCTATACCATATCAGACACACTAAATGTGACCAAAAAATGCACTTTCTTCTCTCTTTTTGCCTCCTACTTTATCTTTCTCTACTTCTTGACTCACACTAAACCTCACAATGCCCATCCGTGGATGGTGCACAGAAGCATAACATCTTTTCTCACCTACTTTGGTCCTTACTCTTGTTTTTACGCCTTCATCCTGTCTCATCCGTGGGGTGGAGATGGCTAGCTGTTTATAACATATACCCTCAAATTTCTACAGCAGACAGTTGTTGCTGGGTAGCAGCTGCTCAGCCAGGCACTTGACTTCTCAACACTGTGTGCAACCAGGTGGGGCCACAAGGGTGAGTTCTAGCCAGTGGAGTGTGAGTGGAGGTGATAGTCACCACTTCCAGGCAAAGCCACACAAACTTCCACGCACAGCTCGTCACGTTCTTTTCCTCTCTCGGTTGGATAGAAACAATGTGATGTTCACTAGGGTGGACCTTGAAGGTCAGAGACTAAAGACCTGCCTGGGTCCCTGAATAAATGCATGAGAAGAGTGGTCCCCCTAATCTGTTCACCTGCTAACTACTGCAAGCCGAATAAGAAACGAACTTGAACTGTGATCTAGCTGTAGCCTCCCCTACTATAACTGGTATACAATGAGGATGATTCTGTTGATGAATATGGTGGCTCTGACTCTTAAGGAGACTAGATTGCATGTCTCATCCTGTTTAAGCACATTACATATATAAACTCATTTAATTCCGAAGATAGCTCCATGAAGCAGGTACTATAATTTTCTGTCTTATTAAAATTACTGAAGGTCACACAACTACTTCATAGCAAAGCCAGAATTCATGCTTTGACTGCAGCCTTTACTCTTAACCAATAAACCCCATTCCTCCTCTCATCCTGCGCAAATATCCAGTCCCATAAGCCATAAGTTAAGTGTTACTCTTTCCAAGTCCCATTTATCCATCCAGCTCTGTTGGTGCTCTGGATAATATCAATTATAGCACGTGGTATTGAAATACAGTACACTGATGCATTTCCTGTTGGATTTATCCACTATACAACAGAAAACTAGACATGTTTCTTCTGGGAAAAAAAGGAAAGAATCCTTAAAGGAAGGAACTATACTGTATTCATTACTACATCCCTAAACCATAGCACAGATCCCAGGAACCTTTTGGTGATTAAGTAACATTTGCTGAACTGTGTTTAAATGTGTAAAATTGCCTGGACTTTACCACTACAATCAGAATAGGTGGTTGATTAAACATAAAATAAATTCTAAACATGCTATGAGTACTAAGGACTAAGAATTACATTTAATGAATTTAAACTATATTGGGCAAAATCATTCCTATAGAACTTCACAGTTAAAAATGGTTACAAGAAAACTGTCAACTCTTGAAAACTGTTTAGAGGATAAATAGGTTGCAGGATAATTATTGTCACGCCTAAGATAATTTCTGAGATGTAATATATACTGTGAGCTTGATAGTCTATATAAGCACAGGTAATGATGCAATTTATTGGTTTCTACACAGACAAGTAGGCCCACGGTGTGTGATGACACAAGACAGAAAGCAAAAATAATCTAAAGAGAAGTGAGGCACAGGAACCTGGAGAATGGAGACAATAAATACTCTTTGTGAGGAAGACGACTTTGGTGTGAGACATAAAATTGTAAGGAAAGAAAAAAAACTCACCCAAGGAAATTGTAATCATCATTCACAAGTGGCCCTTTATTAAGGATGTCTGTCTACATGCTGGATTCCAACTCTAACTTGAAGAAGACCCATAATGGATGGAATATGTCATCTGTTTAGACCTAATTAAAATTTTCTAATTGCTGTATTAAGAGGGGAGTACACACTTTGCTCAAGTTTATCTCCATTCCACTGGAGATGAGGTGTAAGAGGAAATTTGCACATCAAAGCACCAATGTCATATATATCTGTTAGAAAATGGCACAGGAGGCAAATGCAATTGCTTGTTTAGCTTTTGTCTCAGAATACTATTTTTTTTCCCTTGCTCAGGTAACTTTTGCATAGAAATTATACAGAAGTACTTGCTGATTTGCTCAAAATATTAATACATAGTAGGGATACACGCTTATTTAAATATATTTTATAATAAATAGTTGATTCATTTTGACCAAATAGAAAACAACTATTTTTACACATCTTACTACCCAAGTCAGTAATTATCATGTGTGTCTGCTTCATGTTCTCCTACACCTACTATGGAGTGACAGAATAATCATTAAATTGAGAGGCAATAAGCTGTATTTCTGTTCCCACCGTGTCAAACCTCCAAGTAACCTGGAATGAAATCATTCAAACACTCTGGATCCCTAAGGTCTTTCCACTCTAAAGTTCTAGGGGTTTTGGGCTTCCCTGGTGGCGCAGTAGTTGAGAATCTGCCTGCCAATGCAGGGGACACCGGTTCGAGCCCTGGTCTGGGAAGATCCCACATGCCGCGGAGCAACTAGGCCTGTGAGCCACAACTACTGAGCCTGCGTGTCTGGAGCCTGTGCTCTGCAACAAGAGAGGCCGCGACAGTGAGAGGCCCGCACACCGCGAGGAAGAGTGGCCCCCACTTGCCGCAACTAGAGAAAGCCCTCGCACAGAAACGAAGACCCAACACAGCCAAAAATAAGTAAATAAATAAATTAAAGTTCTAGGGGTTTTGAACACTATCTCAAAGACACTTTCTTAGTTAATTCACTAGAAATTCTCTGGTTGCTTTTTAAAAATATAAATGCAAGTACAAAAATGCTGTAACAAGTAATCTAAGATTATTATTTTCAGCCATCCAAAAGCACATTTCTCTTACGAGCTAAAATGTAAGATGAAAATTCCATTAAAATTGTTGGGCATTAAAGAGTTAAAAGTTACTCATGTAGAATGTCTCAGCTATAGGCTGCCCCACTCCAATAACTATACTTCCACTAGAATGAAGAAATCAAGAGTTGTATAAAGCCCAAGAGCTTACCAGCATTGATCCGACATAAATAAAATGTGGGAATAACTGGAAAAAACCAAAACACTAACATTTTTACATACAAAATACATAAAAATAATTAGGCAAAAAACTTAGTTTAAGGAGATGGAGAATGTGGAAATCTGTGCTGAAATGTAGAGACATATTTCTGAAGTGTACATACCTCCCAAGAGCAGATTATGAATCATCTGTGTTTAATGTGTGAGAATATATCACATGGATATAAAACATGAATAGTTAGGGTCTTATAAAATATGTTATAGACTGATGTTCAGAATAAACACAAGGTGAATGAGCTTCCTGGTTCAAGGTGATGATGCAGGCTATGGCAATAGGTCCACCTTTAACATGCATGGGATCTGCAATGGACACCCCAGTCTGTAAGTACAATGCTATCTTCATCTCCATGGTCATCTCGTAGCTAACCTTGCAGCTCAGGGTATGCATACCAGCAGTGCAGTCCCTCCATGAGAAGACAGAACTGGGGAAGAGGTGAGGAAAGACCCCTGAAGCCAGCTTAGAGTTGCATGATCAGAGTAATCTGAGATTTAGAACCGGGAACATAGGCTCTGAGTGGGCATGTCCTTTTAGCTCTCAACAGACTCCTTGCCAAATGGGGCGGGGTGTGGCCTGAGGAAGAACAGAAAAGAGCCAGCTAATGTTCATCACCCAGAATCTCAGTGTGGTGTTACATAGCTGATTGATCAAAGGAGAGATAACTGATTAAAGATAAGCCAACAGGATTATTGCATTTGGGATTGAATGTTGTACCAAGACACACAGAAATAGCAGTTCTGGGGGGCACAGGTGTCTAATGGGCACTTCACTGGAGCAACTTTCCATGAGCCCCTGTTACTTAGGTCCTTGGAGCTTATTCTTTTCAAGGATGGCTTACACAATTGTTTCTTCAATTCTCTGATCCATCCCAGCATCTTTAGAAAAAATGACCTCTATTTATTTAATTGGTAAAATTGGTTTCCAGTACGTGCACTAAAAAAGGATATAAACTGTTAGTTGCATCTATTATTACCCTATCTTGGCCCCACTTTAGGAGTGCTGCAACAATAATCAATGATATGTGTAATAAAGGAAAACAATACCACTTCGAGGAAATATACGGCCTCCTAAAAATAGAAGATTCTAGAACCTCGTTGATATTGATACCATTAATGAGTTTTAATGAAGAATAAGAGATTTTGAAGTGCGGAGCAATCTGATTCAGACTTCTGAATTAGTTTGTCTTGTCTATTATTTGTATAGTAAGGTCACTGCAGGACACTGTTAAATAATTTTCAACTTACATGCAAATTCCAGCATCAAACTGTGATCAAGTTATGTTTTTCTGCATAAAACAAGTAAGTCTAATCACCCCATAATATTATCTTTGACCCTTTCCTTTGAACTCTGCCATATATGTGAGATGTATAAAAATTTAATTTGCACTGTATTTTTGACATAATATTTCATTCAAATCTTCAGAATTTAATAAGTTTACTGTGGACTAAAGAAAAATATTTTGATGCACTTTTTAATTGTTTACAAAGAGTTTAGCCACAACAAAGAAACTTTACGATATTTTTTAACAAAATCTTAAAATCTCCCTGAGTAATATCTCTACCAGTTGTGTCATTTGGCTAAAGTAATTAATCTCTCTAAGGCTCAGATTCCTCATCTGACAAATGGAGATACTGAAGTTACAACATGAATAACAGAGGTGTATGAACATTAAATGAGATCATGTACGCAAAGTTTTCAGTACATGCTTGACATTTAGTAATTAGTTATTTAATGTTACTTTTTCCAATTTTTTTCTTGATTCTTTAGAACCTGCCCTCTCAGAACCTTAGTTTCTTGATCTATAAAGTGGGTTCTTATAAGATTTAGTGAAAGGACTTCCCTGGTGGCACAGTGGTTAAGAATCCTCCTGCCAATGCAGGGGACACAGGTTCGAGCCCTGGTCTGGAAAGATCCCACATGCCGCAGAGCAACTAAGCCCGTGCACCACAACTACTGAGCCTGCGTGCCACAACTACTGAAACCTGCGCGCCTAGAGCCCGTGCTCTGCAACAAGAGAAGCCACCGCAATGAGAAGCCCATGCACTGCAACGAAGAGTAGCCTCTGCTCGCTGCAACTAGAGAAAGCTCGCGTGCAGCAACGAAGACCCAACGCAGCCAAAAATAAAAATAAATAAGTAAATAAATAAATTTATATGTAAAAAACCCCCAAGATTTAGTGAAGGTAAAGCATATAAAGCTGGTAAAACTGTCCTTGATTTAGAGATATTAAAAGTTCTAATTATTTTTGTAGTCATCCTAGGTCAGCATTCTCTCTACAACAAAACGCTTCTTTGAGAAATCATTAATAACATTTTACACTATCATTTACTTTCTAAATAGTGTTAGAAAATGCTATCAGTATTAAGAGATATTAATTTTTCACTTACAATGGATTGGGTACTGGTTTAATCACTTTGCAAGGATTAAATCAATAGATTTCCACAATAATTCAATTGTATAGAAAAGGCATAGAGTTGTGAAATAACTTGTCCCAGGTCACACACCTGAGAAACAGTGAAGTTAAAATTCAAACTGAGCTAATGATTCCAATGCCTATCATGTTATATAACCTCTAAGCTATTGCTTTTCCAATCAAAATGGTGATGAAAGAATATAATTTAAATTGCATATTCCATGATTTTAAGGAAATTTGAAAATGTTTAAAAGTATTTAAAAATACAGGATTTCTTGGAATATGAGATAATTCTTAGACTAGAAACTCCTGGAAGCTCACTTGATCCACTGTCAAATTCAACATAATATTTAAATTGCTTAATATGTTGCATAAGTTATTTTAAAGACAAAGTCACCAAATAGTACATTATGTCCAAAAGAATAAAGCAGGACTTGACATCTTGAGAAAAGATGTACATTTTAAGTAGCTAAACATTAAAAAATGATATAATTTTCCATAAAATACATTATAAAACACTGCAAAATACCTTTGTGTTAGTAATGTATTTTACATTTACATTTTAAAATATTTTAAATAATATTGATAGAAAATCTTTTTTTCACTTCCTTTTTTTGGCAGTATGAGATTTTAGTCACTGTATTAAGGCCAACTGAGAGAAAATATCTACAATCTGTAATAAAATACTGAAATATATTTTCAAATGCAAGACTCTTCAAAGTCAGAAATGGAATGAATTCAGCCAACTGGAATTTCTATTGAAATCTGGAGATAACTTCACGGGCTAAGGACTACCCAGGGCAGGAGATTTATTGGAGGTTCCCACACAAAACTGGAATCAATAGGGTTTATATTTGCAGCTTTAGAGTAAATGAGAAATAAACCTGCCTCTCAGAAGTGGTGGAGATACAGATATACATGAATCACCTGAATATCTATCTCTCTATCTATCTATCCATCTCTATAGATATATACCTATAGGAGATCTCCCTCTCTCTCCCTCTCCCTCGCCCTCTCCCTCTCTCTCTCTCTCTCTATATATATCTCCTGAATCTAGAATTTATACAGAATAACAAAAGGGTAACAGGAGCCAAGACACTCCTAAAAAAGAAAATCAAAATCAAGAGACTATATACTTCAGATAACAAAACTTATTTAAATATTATAATAAATAAGAGGTGTGGAATAACAGAGATAGACTCATAGACCAGAGAACATAACAGAAGACCTAGAATTGAACCCCGTGTGTTTAGATATTTGATTTTTGGCAGACTTGGCATGCACATCAGAAGGGAAAGAATGGATCTATCATGTATAAGCAGTCTTCAGGCTAAGTTATGGGTGCATCAGAGAGTACATAAAAATTGTTGCAAGGGAGGTAAAGGCATACAGTTTTAAGGAAATCGATTTCTAGATCTTCGTTTCCAAATATGAAGCTTCCTGAAATTGATGTGCCGAGAATGCACCTATGATCATCTTGTTTCTCCTTCACACACTCTTTCACTACCACACTCCACGCTTTATAGAAGGTAGAGCTTTGCATCTTTCCCTCTATTTGACATTCAAAAGTATACATGGGCAAGTTGTGACAGTAGAAACATGATAATGTTTAGCTCATTTAAAGTCTCACTTCTTTTATTCCCTATTTTCAAAGAATGTTTCAGCCGGATGGAGTTTCATGAGATTGAAGGGAAAAAATATTAGCATGAAACAATTTTATCATGCAATGCTATTTACTAACAATGCATTCATAACTAAAAATAAAGCTATATTTTAAAATGAATAAATCTGAATATATAAGTACAAATATAAATAACTTTGATATTTTAAAGCTCCCATCGAAGTGTGAAAGTTTGATACAAATTAGCATTGCTCATAGTGGAAGCTAGGGAAACATGCACATCCATAGAAAAATGACTGATGTACTGTGAATAGCCGGAAGTTAAATGTTCATTTCAGCATATCAGAAAGTTGATTCCCTGTAATGACATCACTGTGCTTCATGAATGAATGTGACGGCAGAAGCCATTGTTCAACAGAGTGCATCAAAAATCATGGCAGATTAAAATAATGCTATGCCTTAGAGCAAAGAAAGGTATGTTACTACTGAGATTACAACAAGCAAAGAAGAGCTTGTTGAAATTTAGACACTTTTGCACAAGTATATTTGGAGTTACATTGGGAATAAGGTATTTTTATAAATGTTTATATATTTGTATTTACATTTGTTTATTTTTTCTGATATAGCTGCTCAATGACTAAGCAGAAGGGTGCCCTTATTGCTCATATTCATTCCTTTACTCTTTTTAAAAGTATTTGCTTAAAATTCAACAGCAAAAAAACCACACAAATAACATGGACACAGGACTTGAAAGATATTCCTCCAAAAAAGATATACAAATGGCCAAGAAGCACTTGAAAAGATGCTCACCATCACTAATGCAAAATAAGGAAATGCAAATCAAAACCAAAATGAGGTGTGACTTTACACCCATTAGGATGGCTACTATATTTTTTAAAACCCCCAAAACAAAAAACTCCAGAAAATAACAAGTTTTGGTGAGGATGTGGAGAAATTGGAATGCTTGTGTAGTGTTGGCAGGAATGTAAGATACTGTAGTCACCATAAATAATATTGAGTTGGACCTCAAAAAATTAAAAATAGAATTACAATATGATCCAGCAATTCCACTTCTGAACATATACATAAAATAATTGAAAGCAGGAACAAGAACAGATATTTGTACACCCATGTTCATAGCGGCATTATTCACTATAGCCAAAAGGTGGAAGCAAACCAAGTGTCTATTTTTTTTTTTTTAAGATTTTTTTGATGTGGACCACTTTTAAAGTCTTTATTAAATTTGTTACAATGTTGCTTCTGCTTTATGTTTTGTTTTTTTGGTCGTGAGGCATGTGGGATCTTAGCTCTCCCACCAGGGATCGAACCTGCACCCCCTGCATTAGAAGGCAAAGTCTTAACCACTGGACCGCCAGGGAAATCCCCCAAGTGTCTATTGACAGATGAATAGATAAACAAAAAGTGGTATATACATATAATGGAATATTATTCAGCCTTAAAAAGGAGAGAAGTTCTGATATATGGTACAACATGGATGAACTTTGAGGATATTATGCTAAGCAAAGTAAGCCAGTCACAAAGAACAAATACTCTTATGATTCCACTTGTATGAGGAAACTAGAGTAGTCAAATTCACAGAGAAAGAAAGTAGAATGGTGCTTGCCAGGGGCTGAGGGTAGGGGGAAATGGGGAGTTATTGTTTAATGGGTACAGAGTTTCAGTTTTGCAAGATGAAAAGATTTCTTGGATGGATGTTGGTGATGGCTGCACAACAATGTAAATATACTTAATGTTACTGAATTGTACACTTAAAAATGATTAAGCTGGTCAATTTTCTGTTCTGTGTATATTGCCACAATTTTTTTAAAAATTAAAAATATTTGTTGATTGTCTACTGATAGGCACTGTTCTAGGAGCAGGTATTATAGCAGAGCCTGACTTTATCCTCTGCTTAAATTTGGAAACATTTTTACTGACAAACAAGCTTTGGATTGCCAAAAACATTTAACGGTGATTTACATAGAATACAGGATATTGCCATTAAAATGGAAAATGCTATTGTCTAGGATATTAAACTTTCATATTTTTAAAAGAGATATATAAGGAATAAGGTATAAATTAATATTCAGCAATTATTGCATCTAGAAGTGGGACAGCTGTCGTGAGGATGTGTATTTACACACTTACGTAAATTTTAAAAATATACTCAGGCTTATTATGATGAAAACCAGCTGGTTTGAAAATGAGAACTGTTTTGAATTTTGTCTAAAGCTTTTTCTGCACCTATTGAGATGATCATGTGATTTTTTTTTCTTTTATTTGTTAATGTGGTGTATCACATTGCTTGATTTGTGATACTGAACCAGCCTGGCATCACTGGAACGAATCCCACTCGATCATGGTGTATAATCCTTTTACTGTGCTACTGAATTCAGTTTGCTAATATTTTGTTGAAGATTTTTGTGTCTATATTCATCAGTGATATTGGCCTGTAATTTTCTTTTTGTGTGATGTCTTTGTCTGGTTTTGGTATCAGGGTGATACTGGCTTCTTAAAATGAGTTTGAAAGCATTCCTTCCTCTTCAATTTTTTTTTGAATAGCTTGAGAAGAAAAGGTGTTGTCTTCTTAAAAGTTTGGTAGAATTCACCTGTGAAGCCATCTTTTCATGTACTTTTGTTGTTGTTGTTTTTTATTACTGATTCAACTTTATTACTGGTAACTGACCTATTCGTATTTCCTTTTTCTTCCTGATTCAGTCTTGGGAGACTGTATGTTTTAAGGAATTTATCCATTTCTTCTAGATTTTCCATTTCATTGGAGTTTAATTGTTCATAGTACTCTCATGATCATTTGTATTTCTATGGTGCTGGTTGTAACTTCTCTTTCATTTCTGATTTTATTTTATTTATTTATTTTTTTAAATAAATAAATAAATTTATTTATTTTTGGCTGCTTTGGGTCTTCATTGCTGCATGTGGGCTTTCTCTAGTAGTGGCAAGCGGGGGCTATTCTGCAGTGTGCAGGCTTCTCATTGCGGTGGCTTCTCTTGTTGCGGAGCATGGACTCTAGGCACACGGGCTTCAGTAGTTGCGGCATGCAGGCTCAGTAGCTGTGGCACACAGGCTTAGTTGCTCCGCAGCATGTGGGATCTTCCCAGACCAGGGCTGGAACCCGTGTCCCCTGCATTGGCAGGTGGATTCTTAACCACTGTGCCACCAGGGAAGTCCCCATTTCTGATTTTATTAATTTGGGTGTTCTTTCTTTTTTCTTGATGAGTCTGGCTAAAGATTTAACAATTTTATTTGTCTTTTCAAAGAACCAGCTCTTTGTTTCACTGATCTTTTCTTTTCTTTTTTTTTAGTTCTTATTTCATCTATTTCTGATCTCTATTATTTCTTTCTTTCTACTAACTTTAGGTTTTGTTTATTCTTCTTTTTCTAGTTCTCTTAGATGTATGGTTATATTGTTTACTTGAGAATTTTCTTGTTTCTTGAGGTAGGTCTGTATCGCTATAAATGTCCTTCCTGGAATTGCTTTTGCTGTGTCTCACAGATCCTGGATTGTTGTGTTTCCATTTTCATTTGTCTCCAGGTATTTTTTTTTTTTAATTTCCTCTTTGATTTTTTCAGTGACCCATTGGTTGTTTAGTAACATGTAAAGTATGCTTGAATCATGTGGTGAATAAACTTATTTTATCACAAATAATTGACAAAGGTATATTAAAATTATCTGTTTCAAATTTCTCACATCTTTGAGTATATTATGTTTAAAAAGGAGCCACTAAATGGAAGAGTAAAAAGGATTACTAATAGTGTCTTTTTAAGTCTTGTTACATAAATCATTCTTGGATATTATTCCCACAAATTAAGAGAATGAATAATTCTGCTGACTATATTGTAATAAATGCTTTTATAAGTCAAGTGGTTTCTAATTTGTCGCTTCCAAAAATTTGAACAGTGACTTAGTTTTCAGATGCTAGATCAAAAAATAATTTTTGATTATAAAATATTGTGATTTTTGACTTATATTTTTGGCAATCCAGTTCAAGCACTTGAAGGACGATGCTGTAACAAAATTCAGTCTTAACAAACATCACAATCTTATGTGAATAAGGTGTCTTAGCACTTATTTCAGTAAAAGCAAAAATTAGAAATAGAATTAAATTCTTTCTTATTCTAGGAATATTCATTCATAAATACATAAAATTGAGGTAACGAATGAGTCACAGTTTCATGCGTAGTGAAGAATCTCAAAAATACTTTAGCTAAAAAAGAAGCAAGTCACCAAAAATACATACAATTTTACAGTATGACTCTATTTACATAAAGTATGAAACTGGACAAAATTAAATCATATGATTTAGGAATATAGTTATGCCAAAACTAAAATTAAATTCAAGAAGATGATTATCATAAAAGGCAGGGTAATGATTTCCTCTAGCGGAAAAATATGATTGGAGAAGTGCATATAAGGATTTCCGAAGTACAGGTAATAAGCATAATTTCTGTAGAGTAACTTGGGGGAATCATTTTATTTTAATATTAAGTTAAAAATACACATTTAAAATACACTTTTATATGTATAATAAGGGCTCATATAGCTGGCTGCACATTAGAATTATCTGAAGCTTTAAAAATTATGGATGCCTGGAGCTCACATCCAGAGATAATGATTTAATTGGTCTGGAATGGGGCCTGGGAAGAGATATTCTTTTAAGCTCCCCAAGAGATTTTGGTGTGAGGCCAGAGTTAAGGGCCACAAACATTGATGCATTTTACAATAGGAAGTAAACCTGGTTAAAAAAAAAAGAAAGAAAAAGAAAAAAGAAAGAGTGGGGGAAAAGAGAGAGAGAGAGAGAAAGAGGTTGACCAATCCTGGAAAGTTGGAGATTCTGAATTTTTCAGATCATCTAAACACTGGGGCTATGTTTTATGCCTTTTTGAAGGCCTCCATATGCTTTACTGAGCATACGTTATGTTCTCATGATCTCTTTCAGACATTGCATTAACGTATTGGGCAATTGCATCCAATGCTCAAAGAAAGCTGTATTCCACTCAACTTCATTTCAATGTGTTTATAATATTTAATATATGAGATAACTTTCAATGATTCAACCCATAAAAATATATCTAGGCATAAAATAACACACTAAAATGACCTAGAAATATATTAACAAGAGTAAAAAATCAATTAATGAATAATAAAATTATTAATTGATTAATACTTTCATATTTTTGTTTTCTTTTTTTATTAGTTCAACCAACACATTTAGCTTTTTATAGATTAAAAGACCCTTTTAATACTTTGGGCTATGCTTATATTTAAAGCAATTAAGGAAATGAAAGCATCACCCTTCCAAATGAATTCCCATGAGTCTTTGATAATCAGGATAATCACCTAATTCCACATTTTAATTTCCACTAGATTGGGACAATTAAGAGAATTCTAATTAACCACTAAGAACTAAACAACTGAAATGAATGTAGGGTGTTCCCTCAGTGCAAAGTACAACAGATTAAAAAAGAAAAGAGTAGATTACAATACTAGGAAAGTAAAATGTACCAGCATGTTGCAAAGGAAAAAGCAAACAAACAAACAAACAAACAAACAATCTTACAGTGACTTTTCTTTCTGGTAGAACACTTGGGAAGAAGGAATAACCAAAAATATAAAGCATAATTAAAGTTAATAAAAATATATGTGGTGATGAAGTAGTATGGTTCAAGAACATTTAAATATAAGCACCAAAATGTAAAGATGGAAAACAGAAAGAAACATGAAGAGTATTTAATCTCAGGGTGTTTCTTAAGCTAAACAACAAAGCAAACTTATAAAGTAAAATCTTGATTAAATTAGTTTAAATAAATTGGATGAGGATGTTTTCATCAAAAGTACCATAAACAATATCAAAAGACAATAAAAAGCAAGAAAAGCATACTTATATTTTATCTTATAAAAGAATGTTTATATAATTAGTGAAGAAAAAGCATGTCCAAATCAATACAAGAAGCAAACAGCTCAACAGAAATTTTTGACAAGGAAATGAATGGGCAGTTCTCAAAAGATGAAATGTGAATGACCAACGACAGGCTTACTGGTTTAAAGAAAAAGATTTAACTGCATTATTAACCACATATGTAAATTAAAATGCTATATCATTTCACCTACTAAATTAGAAAAAAACTCCTTGCAGAAATCGAATGAAAACCGATGTTGAGCAGGATTTAAAGAAATAGATAAATTAATTTATCTAAACTAAAAAGGGAAAGCAATCTTGATGGAAGAGATGGGGGTTTAAGAAAGGTTCAAGGTGTTGAATTATGGAGACAGGCGAACATGGCCAAAGGCTGAGGAGAACTAAGCAATAAGCAACCTTAACAGGTGGCATGTGAAGAAACAGCAAACAACAGCTGATGAAGTGTTGCCAGTGGAAATTTACATTTTAATAATCATTCTTATTGACATTATATATTAAAGTCATAATTTTGTATACCCTTAGGCTGGGATATTACCTGGTAGGAACTGGTGGTAGGCTAGTCATTCTCTAAACAAATGTCCATTTCCTTCCTCATCCTTAGTTTTGAATAAACACATTTCCTAGATTTCCTTCCAGTTTGACCATGCAACAAAATTTTGGCTAATTAGTTATAGGTGGAATTGATGTGCAACAGCTTCAAGGAAACTTTTTAAAGGACAGTTGGTATGTGCCTTTTGCTTTTTTCTCCTACCTTATTTTTTTCCTGCCAGCTGGGAGGTTGACATCATGACTGGAACTAAAGCATCCATCCTGAACTAGTGTCTCCCCCCACTAGTTCATTCAGCCATCTTCCCCTCTCTATTTCTGTTGCAATACTCTAGCGCAATTTATTACTTTCTACCTACTCCATTAGACCAGCCATCTACTGGAATAACCAACTCATCTGTGTACTTATTTGTGGAGGTATCGTATTAGTACTTGTTGAATGAATACTGTTCTAAGAATACGTGTTCAGTGAGTCGAGAGTGGACTTGTTTACCCCACTCCCTTCATCTGATGACTCCCCCTCATCCCCTCATCCATATGGTCACCAAGGTGGGAGCTCGCTCAGTAGGCATGTTTGTACATATCCCTGACATCAGACTAGTTAACTAGTCTGAAGATGGCTGTTTGACCCAAGATAGGTCAATTGTAATCACCTACCAGAGAATTTAGAAATATAACTAATGGGTTTTTGCAACAGTGTTTTGAGGCTCTTGAATCCTGCAGTGTAGTCACATTTTCTGCCTATGTATGGTGAAGCATAGAAAGCTGGTTCCACAGAGAGGGGCCCGAAACAGATGTGCAGAGGGAAGCAGTTAAAAGAGACAAGAGGCACAGAAAGATCACAGCTCAAGTTCCCTCTTTTCAATCCCTGGTTTTAGAACCTTCCTGAAGCTGAACTGCGCTCCTGAGCTTGGGTTTCCTGAGGTTCCTCATACCCTTAAATAAACTCTTTATATTTGACGCTACTGGCAATTAAACTAGACCTAATTAAACTAGAGGCTTCCCAGAAATGATCATGAGGATGTATAGAGACTGAAAGGCCAAAAAGTAAATGAGTGGAAAGAAATCCAAACCACACTTTTTTTTTTTTTTGCTGAGCTCCTTCCTGACCTTTTAATCAACAGTTTAAAACTGTATTTCCCAGTTCCTCTGAGGTAACTTTCCAAACAATGTGTGTGACTCATTTTGCTCAAATCCCTCAAGAATCCCTTCTGTATTAAACATCTTTATTCCCTTCTTAAAAGAGATGTGCTGGGTCTAGTTTCATGATGTCAACCACAATGGTAGGTGTTCAATATATATTAGTTTCCTTCTATTGTCTTGAAGTTCATGTACGCTACGCAGGTCTCTGTAAAACAGTGAAGTTTGTATGCAACTAATCAGCGAAGGAATTAAGTCAGTACAACACAGAATTTGTGTGGATGCCTGCATGATTCTTCCCTCTACAGTAATGTCTTGTGCCTCCAAGGCATAGCAGATGAGAGGGAAGGACACTAACACAGCTGAGCCGGAGAGCCACAGAAGAATGACGGGCTGTTGAGTATGCACCTCACCCCGTCTTTCTTTTCTCTGTTTCTCCACATGCTCTCTTTTGGAAATGCTTATTTGTTGTATGTTTTTAAAAATTTTTCCTGGTCTTTTGTCACTTTTCCCATGTCTCCATAATTCAACAACCTTAAACTCTTTTTTACACCACCCTTTCATCAAGATTCCTTGCATCGTACCCTACCCACCTTTTTAGGTAAAGTAGTACATTTGCTGAAAAGTTCCTCTATTTATTAGGATTTTAAAATGCTTTAAACTGTGCCTGTATTTTTATTATGGTTGCTTTTGTTTATACTAGTGCTATATAGCTCGGTTATCTATGCTTATAGTGGTTTGACCTAATCCTGTTTTCCCATAAGCCCTTTTATGTGATCATTCAAAATAGGAGATTTTTTAGAAACTCATGCATGCCTCTGTGTATATGTATGTGTGTGTGTGTTTCATCAAATAGATAAAAAATTGGTTTCTGGCCCTGGCTTAATATTTGTGCATGTATAAATACCTGTGGATTTAGTTGAAACCTATTTATGTTTGAACCACCTGGATATAAATTTATTGAGTTCCTCATCTACTTATTTTGAGTACACCTGTAGCTTGTATATCCTACATATATATATATATATATATATATATATACACATTTGTTTCAGGACTGAAGAGTTTATCTTTCAATAGTGTAATGAAAAAAAAAAATATATATATCAGTGTAAAATGGAAGTCTCATTGATAAACATTAATATTCATTTTGATTAGAAAATAATTAATAAAACATAATTCAGTAAAAATTGAAATGCCATATTGTCACAAATTCTCTATGTAATGGTCTTACTGACCTAGATATTAAGTGGGGAAATGTTCATTGTAATTGAAACAAATTCTACTTAGAAATTGCATGAATAGAGGATAATGTTAGGATTCAGATTTACAGTAGCCTTCATTTGAACCTAGGGACATTTCAAGGGCTGTTTAAGGCTTACTAAAACGTATGCTCAAGTAATTATATTTTCTTAATACTATGAACGAGCCAAGTTATATCATTGTGCTTGATTATAATCAAGTATAATCACATTAATTATAATATTCAGTTTATCACTATGATATGATTACAGTTACATCTTTAAATGTAGACCTTTTGACATTGAAATGCTAATTTTATCAAGATTATTGAAAGATAAAGTAATATCTGATATTTTCTAGGTATGTAATAATGGTTGCCTTGAACACAACATTAAAGTAATTAGATCCATTCATGGTTTTGATTTTTTAATTTAAAATCGCTGATTAAAGATATAATAAACTCAATTACTTAGTCCTATTGTCTAAAATATGGTCATGGAACCAGGAATAAGAATCTATTCCCTGATTTTACGAGAAGCAAATAACTTGGCTCTCAGGCTTAATGAAGAACAATGTTGTTGGTTGACCATGACAAGGAAGTCTCTCCCCTGAGGCCTGGCTCAAATCAACTCAAGCAGTAAAGCAAAGTGAGGGCTACAGCTGTCAATGACTGGAAGGAGAGGGTTGATGCCACAAGGACTTTCTCTACTTATTGGTTTTGAATTTTGTTTAGTGTGGACTTCATTTTCTGACTATTTTCCCCGTAAGACTGGAGCTAGGGATGCTGTTAGATGTTCTTTCTTAACATATTTGGAGTATTAGACTCTGAAGGGTACATATATTTTTTATATCATAGCCTTAACTGTAAATAATATTCTTCTATTTAAGGTAGGAAATTGCACGGTGTGTTAGTTAGATCTGACTAGATTATAAGACACTTAAAAAATAATCTCCATATCTCAAAACCACCATTTTTTGGGTCACTTGCTATATATGTCTAAAACAAGTTGGCAGAGGGACTTTCCTCTACAAACTCAAGGGGACCAGGCAGAGGTAGACACATGACCTGGAAAGTGAGGTGTCCTCTACCACAGCAGCAGAAGGGAGACCAGGTGGGTTGTACACCAGCTTGGAAATGCTTCAACCTGGAAGTGACACATCTCACTTCCTCACAGCACTCTGGCCAGAGCTTTTTTACACAGATTCACCTACCTGAAAGGGTCTGGGACACATGGGGGAGAAAATGGATATTTCGAAAATAGTAAATATCTCTATAACGTACAATGGTAGGTTTAAAAATTTTGTAATAATTTGTTTATAAATCAATGAATTGAGATCACCATTCTTCCCTTTTGATAAAGAATTAAACTTTTGAATCAATAAAAATTAGTTACCTTTCTTTGACTGAAAAGTCAAAATGCTTAATTTCTGCATAATATACGGTATATACTTAGTAAATATGCATTTATGTATGGATGGATATCTTATTGATACTGATATGTAAGTTGGGAGAGGAATATAATCAGGATATATATTAATTATAATGAAATATTTTTAAGCATGACTTTGATACTTTTTGTTAATCAAGAAAAGATATTTGCAGAAATGTAAAGTAGTTACTTCAAGTTAAGACTACTTTTTCATAGTCTTTTTCAGGACTATTTGAGAACCACTGGGCATTTCACCAGCCAACAGATAAAGTTTCACAGAAAGTATCAGGTTTAATTTAGAGATATGAATTGGCTCTGACATATAGAATATATTTAACAAATTACATCAATTCTTGGCAGAAATTTTTAGCCTTATGTACAAAAGGTGTTTAAGAAAACCTAGAATAAAAAGTTATATATAATCAGATAAAGAAAGAAACTGCTGTGAACTGGATCTCATTCAAGTCCTATAACATCCGTTCATAAAGTTTGTTTTATTTTCCCTCCCTCCTCTTACTGAAAAACTTTCTGATCCAAAATAAAACAAGTCTGTAACAATGAAGACTGGTTGAACATTAAATTTTTAAAAAACAGGATATACCATGTTTAAAATATTTCAACTCGTGTTACTAAAACACATCATTGTTAGGAGTACAAGTGATATGTCTGATATTGCCTGTTTTCTTTCAAGAGCATTTGAAACTACTGGCAAACTAGATGTGGCGGGTGTTGTCTGATTGCTTTTACGCCATAGCATTCATCATGATTTTTGTAGTATTCTATGCTGTTACGGCTAAATATAGCTGTTTCTGTGCCATTAAGCATCAGTAAAGAAATCAAGCTGGCTGGTATTATTTAGTGTAACCTCTGGATCCCTCAATTTTCCAGAGTTGTAATGAAAATTAAATTAAACATGATGGTGAGGATTTCAATGATAATCATGTCTAACATTTACTGAGTAGTTACTACGAAGAGAGTTACTATTCAAAGCTCTTGGCATATATTAACTTGTGAAATCCTCACAATTACCCTATAAAGTAGGTTCAATTTTTACTGCCATAAAGAAACTGAGATAAAGAGTTGATAAGCACTTATTCAAGGTCACACAGCAACTAAGTGGCAGAGACAGGATTTAAACCTAGGAAGCCAGAGTCTGCTTGCTTACCCTCTGTGCTGTGAGATGATCGTTAGTACAGAGCAGGTGTTTCTGATGACAAAGTTCTGCATGATGAGGCCCACTGCCATCTCCCCACCCTTACTTCCTTCTGCTCCAGCAAGACGCTCCCTCCTAGTAAGTCTGCCTTGCTGGTCCCGAGACCTGGAGTGCTTTTTTCAGGGCATTTGCGTGGTTGCCTCTTAGTACATTTAAGCCTTTGCTCAACTGTAACTTTCAGAGTCTGTTTCTGACTACTCTATCAGGGTAATAATTCTCCCTCACTTTCTCCCTATATCATTCACAGCACCTAATACTACATGACACAATATTACACATTACTCTGCCTATTGTCTGCATCAGCCAGCAGAATGTAACTCAATGAGGGATCTGTTCTGAATTTTCACACATATAACAAGATTTGAATAAATGTTTTCTATCAATCCATCTGTCTGCCCATCTATTTGTCCATCTATCTATCCATCCATCCATCCACCCATTCATCCATCATTTATGTACCCTTACATTAAACAGCGCTACATATTATCTAGCCATTAGTTATTAAAAATAAAAGTCACTTTTAATTATTTCATTAGGGTGAGATATTTATTTTTTCTACTGACTATCATCTTCCTTTCTTTTTTCTTTTCTGACACATGTTTACTTTAAAAGAAAACTGTGGGAGACCTAAATGCAGCACTTGGAACACTCACGTGTTGAGAAGAAATACAGCTTTTCATCTAAACTAACTGAAGAAACTAAGTTTTGAAGTCACTCCACAGGGTTCTGTGTATAGATTTATGTATTTGTGAACTCTGTATAGAGCAATCACTGTTTTGTGATCTCCCAAGTTCAGTTTAATTCAGAGTGATGCTGCCCTGAAATCATTATCATCAAGCCACTATTTTCCACTCCAAATCAGTTACTGCTGACAGTACACTTAGGAGAGGAGTCATACACACAGTTTTCAAGGGGTTACAATAAAAAGGAAAGTCTTTTCAAGTTATGTGTGAAGACAATGTACTAAACATCTGAAATTATAATGATTCTGTCTTCTCTTACTTTATCCCCAAGGTATTTCCTTCCTTTCACATTTAGGATTACCTAGGGAACATGATGTGCTTTGCTCTGTATGAATTTAGAGACAGACAGAGTAGCTACTGTGCTACTGTCTACTTAGAAGATTTTATTGACTTCTGGAAGCATTTGCTAGCCCCTGAATTATTTCTTCCTTTTCCCCCAATGGAAAACTGGTCATCATTCAGTTGGATCTTCCAGATTTTTCAGTGGAAAAGGCAACATCTTATAATGTTATTGGCTCCCACCCTGAGGTCCTGGGTTTACCAGTGTCTTGGAGACTGTTCACAGAGCAGTCCTGGCAGCAGAAGGCATGGTGACGGGGGAGAGGCACACGGGGAAGAGGAAGAAATGCCGGGCGTCAAGAAAGGGGCAGTGAGAGTGGAAATGGAAAAATCAGGAAAGCCAAACGCTGTGTGACACAGGCATTTCAGCCCTGCTCCGAGGAGGTGCACACAGTTCATTGCACAGAGTTTTCTGCAGGCTAGCCAAGCGATAAAGGCTTACTGGACATGTGAACGGAACAGAACAAGCTTTTAAACGTTGATATGTTTAAAAGTGTTGTGCCTAGAACAATGTCAAGATTTTTGCCAATGTTATTCATCTATATTTTAGCCAAAAATATTCAGTGCTTTCTGTACCCCATGCATTCTTCAAAGTACTTCATATAAAGTAAATGATTTAATCCTTGTGAGAGTTCTTTGAGGTGGAAGCAGTATTCTCACCATTTTCCGGCTGAGAAAAATGACAAAGGAAGATTACGTAACTTACCTAAAACCATGGAGCAGGTACAAGTGGGTAAACCAGGATTTGCACCTAATGGTCTTGTTGCAAAACTGACATAAATGATATTTAGTATTAATAGTAGACTCAATAAGTATCAGCTGGATGATTGTATGTAATAAATGATTGCACTTAATAACTAATGTTGATTGAAAATGAATAACCATTTAAATTTAGAATTGGCACTTTTATAAATTACAGTGATGGAATATTCCTTTCCTCTCTATATGAATTCTCTTTCTACTTTTCTATTCCATAGAATGGTGGTTGCATTTTATAAGATTTTTGTACAAATCATCTTTAAATCAACTTGAATTTAAAAAGAGGAAATACTGAATTCATAATGTCACTTTGTAAAAATGAATAAGCTACTTGCTTCCAAAAAGGAGATATGCTTCTTAATGTATCTTTGGACAGAACAAAGATATGCCTATTCTTTTACTTTATTTTTCTTTTTAGAAAAATACGATAAATTTGATAGTAAATTGAAGATAGCACCATGATGTGTTCAGAATGCAAAGAAATAAAAAAGCGTATATCTAGCTTTATGTTGGCCATGTACTAAATATTATCTAATAAACTGAGTTATATGTTTTTGAATGGAAAGTAAAAAATAAATATGAAGCTCAAGTAGCTTTCTTATTTGCAGGTAAGGTAGATAACCATCAAATATATATCTCATCTATATCCTCTGCCTTCTCCACTTTCACTCTTAATCAATTTAAAACTTTGTTCTGCATTACTTTCAAGTCTAAAAAACTATGCAAAGATTACAGAGTTGTCAGAAAGTCCAAGAAAAATTTCAGAGGTAGTCTGTTAGGACCCTAAAAAGGATTATAAGTCTGTAGATTCTATATAAATCTATAAAAATATGATGATTTGCTTTTTGAAATTTCCTGGCTCTATTCCCCTCCAGCTCTTTGATGTGGGTCTTCACTATCCTTCATCTGTATTTAGTCTGTTTAATTTTGATTCTACTCCCAGGGATGTTTTTATTTGTTTGTTCATTTTTTGTTTTGTTTTTGAATGCGGGCTACTGTCCTAGAAAGGAATCCTGATGGATCCATTTGAGTTTTCATGGGGTCTAGACTGCTCTAGCCCCGCAGACCTAACCACAGACGCCTTGGACCCACTTATTCTAAAAGTGGGTGAAACCCCTCCCAGTTTTACCTGTCATTCTCAAACCACGTGACTGCATTTTTCCAGTGAATATCTGTTGGCCCTTTCATGATTCTCCTGGCTTTTCTCTATAGACATAAACAGCATACAGATCCTGTTTATACTGGGTTTTATAGGGATGTATTTTCATTTAATTTTGTTGCATACATTTTCCATAGCTTATAGGCTTTGTTAACTAGGCTTTGACTTTTTAAAAAAATTTATTTAAAATACTCTTTAAAAATTGAAGTATAATTTACATACCATTAAGTTCACCCACATAAAGTTTACAATTTAATGGCTTTAGTATATTTATGAAGTTGTATTACAATCACAATAAAAATTTAGAATATTTTCATCACCCCATAAAGAAACCCCATATTCATTAGCAGTCACTCCCTACCCCATACTCTTTAGCCTTAAGTAACCACTAATCTACTTCTGTCTCTACATATCTGCTATCCTGGGCATTTCACATAAATGGTATCATACACTATGTGCTCTATTGTGATTGGCAGGATGTGACAGAGAAATGAACACTGTCATTTTTTAAGTTCTTCATCTCAAGTGGGGAACAGCAACAATTCCATGATAGATTTTATGGTGACCTGTTTGCATATGATTTGAAGCTGGTTTCCTAATATGGGGCAATAAAGCACCACTTGAAAATATGGCGTAGTTAATAATAATGATGATGGAATATAACAATAAAATGTAATACATAAATTTTACTATGTGCCAAGACTATTCTAAGCACTTCTCATATATTAACATATTTAACATTCACAGCAATCTATGACGGAAGTGCTATTTTTATCAACTCCATTTTATTGATGAAGAAACTGAGGCAAAGTGAAATGAAGAAACTCATCCAAGCTAGTCGGTGGCAGAGCCAGATTCCACATCCAGGTGGTCTGACTGGACACCTTGTTCCTAACCACTATTCTACACTGCCTCTCTGATGTTTAGGTGTTTTGTCAGATACCATTCTCTTCCAAACTGGCAATACTAGAAAACAACATAGGGTAACTTATGCTCTAATTTGCTTCCTGTTACTCATTTTTCACAGCACTGCTATTTTACTGGCATATAATTTAAAACTAGGGGGACAAAAAAAAATCATTGTTTTTTAGTTCCAAACATAGTCTTTTAAACTTTTGCAAAATACTTTTTTTTCCTATCTTAACTAAAACATAATTTGAAAATCCTCGTTATTTGTAGCAGGCTGGCTATTTAAAAAATGGTTACTTCTTCCTAAAATATATTCGACATACAGTTGACCATATTCACTACAATTAACCAAAATTTGCCTTTTTATTTATGACAAAGAAAGCCTAAAGTAATATATCACTAAATGTATAAGACATTAAAGTATTAGTCAGTACGGTGAATGTTTGATCAACTTGAACGAAATGAGTTATAATCATGTAAATTTTCACAGGACTTTAAGAGAAGAAGGGAAAGAAACGAAGGGAAAGAAACAGTCCACATTTCTACATGAAACTTGGCAGAGCTGGGATAATAACTTTCAGTTTTCTTCTGCCCTGAATCAGCCCATCCAAGAATCATTCTGCTTCCCTTGAGAGGAAAAGAATCTCTCCTGTTTAATAAAAGCTTCTTTCTTTCTAAAAATCTTAGAAAAAGCTTTGAAGAATTTTTCCTTTTGAACTTGCCAGAATCATTTATAAGTTGAGTAACAAACTCTAATAGAAATTTAGCATATTACTAGGAAAGTTACTAGAAAAGAGTTTAAAAAGCACATTCTAAGATACCTTTTCATGATTATATTTTCAGATCCCATTTTCTGTGGTCCAGGAACCCTCTCCTAAACATCTCCACGCCCAAACCCTGTCTTTTGCTTGACATAGATACCTGGGGCTCTTGTGTTCCCTGTGCTCACCTAGGGTGCATGAATTCTGATTTTATGTAATATATATGTACCTATGTATATGTGTGTGTATGTATGTGTATATGTATGCATGTATGTATATATATATATATATATATATATATATATATATATAGTAGCTGAGTATCAGCTGCCTTTGCTGGAAACATGGTGGGGTGTGTGGGAGAGACTCAAACTTCAAAAGACTGAATTCTAAGCAGAATCCTTTTCACCAGCCCTGGTCATAAAGAGAGCAAATGCTTTAACAGCACCAAAAACCAAAGTCACATTTTTGAGCTGCCTTGGTGTAGTGATATTTTAATATGAAAGCAGCAACAGAATTAAACAGCATTCAGGTTTAGCTCTTCAGTTCCAGGGGTTTGCCTCTAAGTGAGTCAGTGTAAGAAACCACAGAAGGCATATCTTTCATGGGCAGGATATATCACACTGTACTATTTTGGAAATCAGATAGAATGACTCCTCAGAAAGAAACTTTGCCAGCTGTGAAACTGTACAAATGTATTTATAATTATTTTTGACATTTTCTGGGTAGTTTTGTAAAGAAAATCTAAGTGTAATTATACTTCACATTTAGAAGCATGATAAATGATAGCATATTTTTTCAAGTTACTATTCACTTGCTAGGGTAGCATTTTAAATTCCTTAAGCATAGCTCTCAATTTAAGTTCTGCTTGAATTATACCTGGTTGTATGTATTTCTTATATATCCACTAACTTCCAGCTTTCTAACCCTTTTTACTGATTCATTTAAAATTAATTAAATTACATAAATGTATGTGAATATTAGGCTTATATTTTAAATTTTGTTGAAAATTAATTCAAAGGACAACACTTCTGCATGTTAGAAAGGGGATGATGCAGAAGGAAGAGAGGAATTACTTGTGTAATTAAAGGAAGGAGAAACTATTATCTCTTAACATGTAACTAAGTTCAACCATTATGAAATTATCTCCTTCGATTGATTTTTATATATGTACAAAATACGTAACTGCAGAACAATTTATAAATATGAAGCAAAGATAAAATGGCTAGATTATAAATGTGCTTCCAAATGGCAGCACTTTCCAGAAACTTACCAGTCATGCAGTTTTCAAATTCAATGTCATCAATTGCAGCTCCTCCTCCCAGATCCCTTGTTCTGATACCTTGAAATATGACTTCAAAATTCCTTAACTTTCCTAGAAGGATGACAGCCTTTTGCCAATGATCACCAGAGTTCTGCTTACTTTCTTGCCATACTTTTGATAGTCCTTTCTCTGTCTGAAGGTAAAGAAGTTTGCATTAGGCAAATAATTAAACACAAAAGAAGGAAAAAACAACAACAACAATTATTTAGAACAGAAGCATTTGATCAGTGAAAACTGATTAAAAAAACTGATAATATTCATGATATACTTCACCTCATCAAAACAGAGGCTCATTAATCTACTAAGTATTCCCAAAAGCAATACAGCAAGATTAGCAGTAAACTTGTTTCGCTATTTTCAGAGACATCATTATTAGAAAGTGGCCTACTCAGTTAAATCCACTTCTCCTTGCTTGCACACAAAATTCTCAATGGATATTTGATGGAATCTGAACAGTTTACAGAAGCCCTGGGTTTACAGCTCTAGGTACCCTTCCCACCAACTTTCTACTCACATTCTTGAATCATTGGTATTGCATCTTCCTTTACAGAGCTTAAATAACTTACATAAGAAAAGAGAAAAGAGTGATAAGAGGAGGAATATGTGGGAGAAATCACATATCCCTGATGGATATGATAAGAAATTGTGAAGTGAATTGAGCACAGAGGGCAAGTGATCATTTCTAGGACCAGATTTCAAAAATTCGATTATATGATTATATGATTTTGGATATGTCTAAAATTCTACTATAATTATTATATGAGCACCAACAATAATTATTTTATACCAAATTATTCAATGGTAAAGGAAAAATTAATTTTCTAAGAAAACTTGTTTAAATATCTCCTCTTGAGACAAAAGTTTCCTTCAGCAACAGAATACAAAGAAACTATAAGGGAGGCACGCATGCACAGTTGGGGCAAATTATGAACAATAAGATACAAAAAGACTGAAACCCAACTGCCACTTCTGAGGTGCCAGGAGCAAAAGCAGGGGACTGTGCATGATTCCTGCACACAGCACCACCAAGGGGGTGGGCAGACCACCTAAGCCATTCCTCCAGCCCGACCCCATACCCTCACGCCATTTAAGGGACCCCCCCCCCCCCCACCTCAGGGAGCGAGCAAGGGAACCTGGCATTTGTTTTCGCTCGCTTGTGCTGTATCATGAGTCCCAATAAAGCCTTGCCTGAATTTCTTGTCTGACCTCTTATCAATTTCTATTGATTAAAGAGTTCAAGAACCTGGGTCAGTAACACTCTGAATGTCTAAGGTTGGTCTGCTAGCAGTACAATATTCTAATATATGAACAATCCTGGTATAACATGACATGACATGACAAGATATGACATGACATGTAGCATAACCCTAATGACACAAAAAAATGATACCAACAGTAAAACAGAATATAAGTCAGTCGAGCACAAGGACAAGGCTTAGACTGTATATGTTGCTCTTTGCTATTCTGGGCATAGCCCTTATTGGGAATTAGAGGTTAACACATCATGGTGATGGATATATAGCAAAGAAAGAGAAAAAATATATATAGAATTATGTTTATGGTTAGGCCCCCAAAATTAATATTTCAGGGTCCAGTATTGTGTTTTCATGATGAATTCACAAGTAAACTTTGTCACTGAAGCTTACAATCAAAACAGTGGGATAGAAGAGAATATTTAATGGAACGGCATCTAGAAAAGCAAGCAAGATGTTCCAATTGATTTATAGCGCACAACTGTGATATACATAATCTACGGATTTTTTAAAAAAATGTACACTAAAGAAAAAAAGAGAAATGCTTGAAGAGGGGATCCAAAAGAGTTACACAGTCATAGATCCATGCTTTAGGGGAACTAATGTTAATAAATGTGGCTGACACTTCGTTCTGTTAAAGGAGATACAGATCAATCAAGCGGCTCTTCTGTAGAATAACAGAGAGAAAGTAGAACTCTGTATCAGTTACTCTAAAACTAACTTTGCAAAACAACTAACAGTGCATAGATAGAGCTTTCAACATCCTCCCCAAAACAACAAACACATTTTTACACCCAGAGACACACGTAGCTTCTTCATTGAAGAGGATGGGAAAGTCACACCTAATTAATGGAATTTCGTATCTTTTTAATGACTAAGGAAGAGAAGCTTTTTCAACATTAGTCTTTGACTGTCAGTGATGTCTTAGTGATTTGGAACCAAAGGAATTATTAGTTAAATTAAAGATTAAAGTAGAGGGCATCTAACACTTAGCAATATAACAGGCATAGATAAAAGTCTGTTTTAATTAACAAACTTAATTCACTTTGCTAATTCTTCCTATTAGTCGGTTTCAGCAACTCATGCACTAAGCCAATCCCCAAAAGGATTTTCAACAAAGAAGGTTGTGTGATCACTTTAACCAATAAAATACAAACCATTTCTTTACTCTGACAACTGGCTTTCTAATGCATGAGATTTAAATAATATACTCATTGTCATTTTATGTGGTAGGAAAAAAAATGAGGGTTAAGTCTTTAGAAAACTAACCATGGATCAACCTAATGATGGGTTATTGTAATATATCATTCTAATATATCTGCTCTTATTCAACTCTGGATATAACATACCAAATCATATTCCCATAATTATCGAAAGTATTAATCCAAATGTGCAATGGAGATTTATTTATCTATTGACTCATCCAGCCAGTGCTTTTCATCATTCATTCAGCAAATATTTGATGCTCACACAGTTGCCATATACTACATTAGACACCAGGAATAAGAAGGTGAAAAGAGAGGAAGCCTACCCTGTGATGGTAATCATTTAATAGAGGTGAGTCATAAAAGTAAATTACCATAAAATTACTATAGAAACATAAAACAGAGCAACTTTTAAAGAAGTGGTTATATAGCCATTCCCCCAATTGTTGTTCTGCACACACTGTTGCTTTATTTAGTTAAAATTCTGATACCAATTCTTTCTAAATACTTTAAGAAAGAGAAAAATCTCTCAATTCCAATCATGGCTTTGCTACTGCCCAAGGATACATTTATTGTGTTCATGTGGTTGTTACATTCAAGAACCCAAGGCAGTAAACATTTGAAAAGTGAGTAAACATACTAATAACTGTAAAAAATAGACATTAATACAATAATGGTTAAATTATAGAAATTGAAAAAATACTTTCTCTTACAATTCAACATTTTACACA
This sequence comes from Balaenoptera acutorostrata, assembly GCF_949987535.1. Classification (NCBI taxonomy): domain Eukaryota; kingdom Metazoa; phylum Chordata; class Mammalia; order Artiodactyla; family Balaenopteridae; genus Balaenoptera; species Balaenoptera acutorostrata. The sequence goes on from NC_080066.1 coordinate 15,898,536, forward strand.
GCTTTGAATTTATTTCCTGAAAGTATTATGCATATCAATGATTTACCTTATGTATTGCATATTTGTTTTGGCAGTATGCTTGTCTTCCTGCTTTATGCCAGTCTCATTCCCTTTGGGTTAGGTAAAGAAAGGCAATAAGAAATGCTAAAAAGATAGAGCCACTTCAAGTTATAGATATGTATTAATGGAGTATAGCCACTTGGAATTTTTTTCATATGTTTGAGGTAAAGATATAAATTTTCCCCAAATTATGAACCAATATTTCCAAAACCAATTGATCAAAACTCTTTCCTCCACTGACACCTTTAACATATTCTGAACCTGTTTCTACAGTTTCTTGATGAATTTCTGATTTCTATTCCTCCATCAATGTCATACTTATTAAGCCACTAGATTTTCTTCTTCTGGGAAGATTTGAGTGGACTTCCTTTTCTATATTCCTCCTGCTATGAACAACTAAAACCCCTGGAGATCATATATAATTATGTATAAACAGAAGAAGACTCTGAAAAGTGGAGAGAAGGCAGATTAGCTAGGGACCTTGGGACTCAAGGGAGAACAAGGTGGTGAGTTTCCTAGCTTTTCCTTTTGCATCATATATTCCAAAATTGACAGAAAAATCTGACAACCTGTAAATGAAACATGAGCAGACTACTTTCTTTAGCCAAGGGACCAGGAAAGGGGAAGTCCAGCGAGAATGAAAATATTTAGATAATAATAGTTCTACAACAGCCAAATACCATAGAAAAATTACTATCTGACCCCCACTCCCAATAGCAAAGGCTGACCAGAGAGCCTAGACTTTCACCTATATCATGCCCCAAGGGCCCCAAGACCTCTCCTCTCAAGATTTTTTTTAAATGAAGGAAAACTAAAAGAATACATCACCTGTAGACCTACCCTAAATGAATGGCGAAAGGAACATTTTAAACAGAAAGAAAATGATAAAAAAAAAAAGAAATCTTGGAACACCAGGAAGGAAGAAAAAATAGCAAAAATATTAGTAAATACAACAAAATTTCCTTATCCTCTTTAATTTCTAAGTTATATTTGATTGGTTAAGAAAAAATTAAAACACTGTCTAATATGATTCTAAATGTATATAAAGGAAATAATTAAGGCATAAATATTATAAATGGGTGAGAATAAAGACATGTAAAGGGAGTTAAGCTTTCTACACTTGAGTTGGTTAAATCTTAATGTTATAATTTAATAGGTCACATTTTTATCCTCAATTTTTTTTTATTCTTTTGGTTTTCTCATACATTCACTCTCCCAAATGAATCTTAGAATAATTTAATGCATAACTGAAATATTTAAATATTGAATTATTTTACCCTGAGATATCATTTATGTTTCAACTTGTTTAGGTCTCTTTTTATGCTACTAACTAAAATTTTATAGTCTTTAATATAAATAACTTAACACTTATTATAAATTTATCTCTAGATATATTACAGTGTGGGTTATAATGGTGATACTTCTCCATTACGGTTTTCGGACTACTGATAATACAAAGAAACAATCATATTGCCCGGATGGTGAGCTAACAATGGCTGGTGGCTCTATCACCCACTATCAATCCTGAAAAGCTACAGAATCTACTGGGATGGATGGATTTGGGGAACAGTAAAAGGAAAAGAAAGGGGGGGAAGGAAGGAAGGAAGGAAGAAAGGGAGGGAGGGAGGGAAGGAGGGAGGAAGGAAGAAAGAAAGAAAGAGACAAAAACTGAGAAACACCGGGGAAGGCTATACGTTGTCTTGAACACCGGTGTCGAATAGTGGGGGTGGTGATGGTGGTGGTTTGCAGCAGTCTGGGGAAGAAGGTGGCTGGAAATAGCAATAAGAGTGTAGGCTGTAGTCGAGAGCTCCTGTATGGTCATGTTTTCCTTCCTCCTTGCTTGGAACAATGATTGCCAGACTCTTCAGAAAACAGTAATTCAACTTCAGGCTGTAATATCTGTGAGGTATCAAAGCAGTTAAAAACCCTGCTCAAATGAAGAGGTGGTAAGTCCACTCTTCCTACCCAATTCCCCTTCAAATTCTTAGGGATGTGAATTACAATCTACAGAGTTTGCCACCTACACTTCTGCTTCCAATATTTAAAGGTTCAAATGATGATAGGAGAAGAGATGCTGCCCAGTGGCAACTAATGGAAGTGATCAATAGTTGTTTTGAGGTCCTTAGGTCTCTCTGCTGTAAGGCTCACCCTTCATTCACATTTCCTTAAATTCACCTGGATGGACACAGGCAAAGGGCTGGTATTCTGCTTTTTCCTAAATCACCAGAGAGCACCTCACATTACTATAGATGCAAGAGTTCACAGGCCAAAGTAACTAGACTCTAAGAGGCCAAATATCTACTAAAGGATGACAATAAACTGAACAACATATAACATCTAAAGCAGAATTTTAAAAACAGATGGAATCAAAGTTTTAACAGGCTTTGTGCAAGGTTTCCTTTGCTGGGCAAAAGCTTTTAAGTTTAATTAGGTCCCATTTGTTTATTTTTGTTTTTATTTTCATTATTCTAGGAGATGGATCCAAAAAAATATTGCTGTGATTTATGTCAAAGAGTGCTCTGCCTAGTTTTCCTCTAGTTTTATAGTATTCGGTCTTGCATTTAGGTCTTTAATCTATTTTCAGTTTATTTTTGTATATGGTGCTAGAGAATGTTCTAACTTCTTGGATAATGATGCCTTTTAAGATACAACAAAACACCAAGGACATGATCTATGAAAAAAATAATTGTTAAACTGGAGTTCATTAAAATTAGAAACTTCTAGCCTGTGAAAGGCAAAATCAAAAGAATTAGAGACAAGCCACAAACTGGGGGAAAATATTTGCAAAAAATACTTCTCAGAAAGACTGTTATCCAAAATACACAAAAACGCTTAAAACTCAACAATAAAACAAACAACCTGATTTAAAAATAGGGCGAAGACCTTAACAGATACCCCTCCAAGGATGATATACAAATAGCAAATACACATATAAAAGGATGCCCCACATTATATGTCATTAGAGAAAAGCAAATTAAAACAGTAATGATATACTACTGCACATATGAGAAAGGCCAAAATCCAGATCATTGACAACACCAAATGCTGGTAAGGAAGTAGAGCAACAGGAATTCTCAAATTGCTAGTGGAAATGCCAAATGCCAAATAGCAGAGCTACTTTGGAAGACATTTTGGCAGCTTCTTACAAAACTAGTCATACTCTTATCATATGATCCAGCAATCTCACTCCTGGGTATTTATCCAAAGATTGCAAACTTATTCCCATACAAAAACTTGCACATGGATGTTTATAGCAACTTTATTCATAAATTATGCCAAAACTCAGAAGAAACCAAGATGTCCTTCAGTAGGTGAATGGATAAATAAACTGTGGTGCATTCATACAATGGAATGTTTTTTTTCAGCGCTAAAACGAAATGAGCCATCAAGCCATGGAGGAAACGTAAATGCATATTACTAAGTGAAAAATGCCAATCTGGAAAAGCTAGGAAAGGCAAAATCATGGAGACAATAAAAGGATCAGTGGTCACCAGGAGGAGGGGGAGAAGAGATGAAGAGACAAAGCACATAGGATTTTTAGGACAGTGAAAATACTCTGCATGGTATTACATATACCACTATATACTTTTGTCCATACCCATAGAATGTACAACACCAAGAGTGAACCCTAAAGTAATGGACTTTGGGTGACGATGACATATCCAAGTAGGTTTAATATACTTAGTAAAAAAAAATGTACCATTTTGGTGAGTGATGTTGATCATGAGGGAGGCAGGGAGTAGATGGGAAATCTCATTTGTTGTAAACCTAAAATTGTTCTTTAAAAAATAGTTTGTGTTTTTTTTTTTTAAAAAGAAACCACCAGATATCTTAAGGAAGTTTAAGAAGTAGTTGGAATGGGTAATTTGAGAACATGAAGGATGGAGGGATATTAAGGAAATAATTGATTTCAGAAAAAAAACTGAACTAGGATTGAAACTTCTAGAAGCCAAATATGAGATATGAAAGATGAAATGGAAGTATTATCTCAAAATACAGTATGTGTCATACTGCTGTGCCTCCAGGCTCTGAAGTCAGACAGTCGGGTTTAAACCTGAGCTCTGCCCCTACTAGCAGTTCTTTCATCTATAAAATGGAGAGTAAATGTGTTTATCGCACAGCATTGCTGTGCGGATTAAAATAAGTAATGTTAACAGAGAACCTACATTAGCTGTTGATATTACATTGTAATAATATTTATTATTAACAAATGCAAAAATGCTAAATGCAAAAATAAAAAGAATTAAACACTATGAGTGAAAAGATAAGAGACGTGAGTAGATCTAGAAAGTCCACATTTGAATGCAAGAGTTCCAGGAAAAAAGAGAGAACAGATTTTGGAGGAGCAACAATCAGAAAGAACAATAAAAGAAAATTTCTGAGATAGGAACAACTCAAGATTTTAAGATCAAGGCACTTCCTGGTGAAATCTCTAAACTCAGAGTTTAAAAGAAAATGTCTCAAACTTCCAGAAATAGGAAGTAGTTTACCTACAAAAAATGAGAATTATATTGGTAATCAGGGTCCTCTCAACTAAAATATTAAATATAGGAAACAGTGGAGCAAAATTTTCAGGCTTCTGAGGAAAACCAAGCAGAAGCAAAAGAAAACAAAGGATAAACAAAAATGGTGATCCTAGAACCTACACCTAAGCCAACAGATCTGTGTTAACTACAAAGTAAAAGCATAAAAATTGTGTTCTTGTCCTTTTGAGGTGCTTGTCATTTATTCCTTCTGTGGAAATGTCTAGAACAAATCACACTGCCTTTGCCAATATTCATAGCACCTCTAATGTTAGAAGGATCATTATATTCACTCTAATATACTCCTCTAGAATACCACTGCCATGAAAATTGTCATGACATTCTGGAAAAGCCAGAACTTTAGAGATGGTGAACATATCAGTGGCTGCCAGTGATTCAGGGTGTGGGAAGGGAATTGAATAGGTAAAGCATAGGGGATTTTTTAAGGCCATGAAACTTTTCTGTAGAGCATTATAATGGTAAATGTAAGACACTGAGCATTTGTCAAAACCCACAGAATTTTACAGTAAGAAAGTAACCTTAATGTATGCAATTAAAAAAACATCTTTAGGAGGTTGCAATATCCCAGGAAGGAAGGCAAAATGTGACCAAACTATATAAATGTATTACAAATGTATGAAACAAGGTCACTGAGGTTAAGACTCATGTCTATTGCAACAGAAGAATGATATTAAGGAAAAATAGAAGATCTGAATAAAGTATGGACTTCAGTCACTAACAATGTATTATATTGGTTCATTAATTGTGACAAACGTGTCAACCTAATGTAAGATATTAATAATAGGGGGAACTTGGGTGTGGGGTATACAGGAACTCTCTGTGCAATCTTTGAAACAATTACACGAATCTAAAACTATTCTAAAATAAAACATTTAAATAACTGTCATTTAAAAATATATAAATGTATATATTTATATGAAAATATATAGTGTACTTCCCATGAGTAACTAAAAATTATCAAGTCAAACTTGAGAAAGTCAGGAAAAGTAAGAACTATAAGAACTATTTGATCTCCACTCATTTTTAAGATAATAGAGCACAGCTTCCAAATATTCCACTTAAACAAAACTTTCTTTTTGTGTTTGGCATGTTCGTGAGTTATTTTTGCTATTAATTTTTTTTGAAATTTCATCAACTTTTTAAAAATTTAAAATGCTTTTAAATAAACATAATGCTCACAAAAGATTAAGCACATAAATGATACATTAAGAAGATGCAATGTCATACAGGAATCATTCTGAACCAAACAACAACAACAAAGTCATTTAATACATGTTTGGTCCTAATCACTGGTATAGAAACCAGATTTTGTCTTCTGCCTCTAGATAAGACTAAAATATTGATTAATGATGCCACATGGTATTAAAACCCTTCATTGCCATAATAAAATATTTTTAAAATATCTTTTAAGAAATGGAAAGGAGTGGCTAGAATTTAGTATAATATCTGTATCTAGCAGATAAATATTTACAATTCTTTAAATCATCTAAATATTAAGTATTTGAAAAAGTAAATACTAGAAATTTATAGTCTTTAAACCTCCAAACATTTTCAAATGTTTAAAGTTTATATATAGTTTAATCCTATTTTGAATTTTCAAAACTAGAATGAAATCAAGTACAGGCTATTTTAAATGTACATCAAATCTCTTCCACAGAAATATCTTGCAAACAGCTATTTTTCTGGGAGTAAAATCTGTGGTCAGTGGCTCTTGTGTTTACAGGAGGTTTTCTGCCCCGACGGAATGATTTTGAAGTTTTGACTAATATGCTCACTGAATAGACACGTGTGGTTTTAGACGTACATTCATTGAAAACATTTTAAACAGTACGTCCTCATGTTTTCCTAGAATAATGTTCCTTTAAATTTAAAACATTTATTTCTTGATAATTTTCTTTAAAATTTTAGGCAACCGATATGGGGATCTTAGACAATGTAGGCAGTCTAATGCAAAGCATAGAGATCAGTAAAGCTGCAGTTGTATAATTTCTTACAATCACTTTTTTTTTTTTTTTTTACCATTCCAATCTTTCTGTTTTCCAGGGTTTCCAACTACAGAATCATAACCTCATTTACACTGTACAAGATAGAAAGTTTAGTTTCTCTTTCATTCATACACATACACAAATTTGATATGTATATTTCCCAGTATGAGTGATTATCTTTTTCCCTTCAAGTGTCACCTTGGAGAAGCCTTCCCAGGACCTTCAGGGTGGGTTCCATTCTCACTCATATGGCATCACCCTGCTTTAATGTTTATTGCACTTTCACCTCTCATTTTCCAATATCATCTCGTGTTTTAATTATTTCAATAATTCTTCATTGTCTGTCTTCACCACTACAATTTAAAGTCCATGAGGACAAGAGCTTTCTCCATCTTATTAACCTCTGCATCTCCCATGCCTAAAACAAGTTTGGCATCATGTAGGCACTAAAAAAGCATTTGTTTAATCAATGAATACATACTTAATTCAAACTGGTGAATTAAGATGTTGCATGGAATTGTTAGTCCTGGCTGAAAATTGGCTTCTTTATAAAAATTCTACTGGATTTCACATTCTTGCTCTGATACAGGTAAAAACTAGTTTTAATGGGTTTAAATTGCATAGCTTGTCATAACAAACATTTAAAAATTCACTAACAGATATGTTCTCTAAACAGTGAGTTACTATATTCATAGAGGTAATTTCCTCAGACATACTGTAATTGTTTTAAATCTTAGTTGATACAAAAAGGAGTAAGAATTATTTATAATAAGAAATAGGCTGTGGAGCTGATTGTTCTGACAGTTACATTCAGAATGAGTCTTGCAAGGTCTTTACTCACTTTAAAGAAAGGGCTCGCTAACCCAATTAAGCTTCCCAATCTATGATGTTCAAGGTGATTTCCTACTTAGTGGTTGATGGCTTGTTTCTACTGTCTTTCACACTACCTTTGGTTCCTGAAGGAGAAAAACATTCATATGGTTGAACACAGAAGAACAATGGGAAAAAATTTAAAATGAGGAGTATTTAGGAAGCATCTGACAGGAAGAATAAGAAGAGGTGGCAGCAAGGTCTGGAGCAGAATGTCAGTCATGAATGATTGTATGGCATGCTGCCATTCATGAGGGTTGATAACCACTCGATGCAAACAGAACAGCATTTTATGACAAAATTATTGGACATAACTCAGCTCACTGTCTTCCTCCAGGGGTGGGGAATAATGAGAGAGAAAATAAAACAAATATATGTGTGTGAAACAGCAAATGTGTACAAAGCAATGGCAAACCTCAAGGTAAGATCCTTGTGCAAAGTTTTCTCCCAAAAGGGGCACTGGTATACAGTGTTTATACAACGTGAATAATGGTCTTTCAGTAGAGTATTTAAAAAATAAAATTCTCAATTTAAAATCCTCCGAAAACCAATAGTGTCTAATAGTAGGCACAAAATTATAGGTATAAAGGTATTACTACCCAGAAAAGTATATATTATGTGTGTATAAAGAATGTGAATTTTCTGACTTGCACAAATCATTGGATTCACCAAAACAGGAATGCTGTTTGGTATTTAACAAAGTCAAATATATCCACACTTTTATTCTCAAAATATATTAAAGAAACAAAAAGTGCATTGAAAAAAGGATTACAAACCTAAAATCTGAGAATAAAGATGAAAAGATAATACTAGTATGAGAATTAAATCAATAACAAAAGAATAAGTCTAGTCATCAATTCACACAGGATAGGAATTAAGTAGGATAAACAAAGGTTTATTAATTACAGATTAGAATCCCAACATGATAAAATGAATTTATCATTTTTCTACTTACTTAACCCGTATACTGAGTATCAAGTCTAGGTCAGACACCCTTCTACTTGCTGATAAAATGTTATAATGATAGAAACACAACCTAATATTCAGCTTGTTTTATATAATCTCAAAGCAGACATGTTTAACTTGCTCACTACATTTTAACATTCCCTATTGCAAGTAATGAAAGAAATGAATAGCTATGATTCACATGAATGTTGAATTTTAATTTAAATCAACTATTATTAGGTTCTTGTATAGGCCATTAATTGACATGGGTGTCAAGAAGAAAAATAAGAAGCTGTTATGATTTAAGGGACTCACAAATAAATGGAAACAAAACCACCATGCAACTGTTTAACTTGAGAGTGAGCAAATCCTATTATATTACAGAAAACTAATATAGTACTTTGGTGGGGTTGCAGTAAAATGAAGGACCTGTGTGAAATAAGGAAGGTGTAATAAAGGGCATAGCATTTGAAATGGGCTTTGAAACTGAACAGAATATCAACAAGTACATAAAGTATATGAGGACATTCCAAGTAAAGAAAATCACATGACTGCAGACAGTGGGGTATGGAAGTATTGGAATATTTGGGGAACCCTGAATAGTCTGATATGATTAGAATATCAAAAGTATGTTAAAGACTGAGGATGTAAGACTTAGACATAGAGACCAAGGCCATACAATGGAAAGTGTCTTTAATTCCATTGTGAGGGTTTAAGAGCTCAATCCTGTAGCCAATGGAAAGCCACCTACAATTTTTTTTTTTTAAAGTTCTCCTAACTAGGGATCAAACCTGGGGCCCAGCAGTGAGAATGCCAAATCCCAACCACTGGACCACCAGGGAATTCCCTACAATTTTTAAATAAGGGAGTAACCTGACCAGATCTGCTTTAGAAAGACCTGCTCTTTAGTAGAAAGAGCTGAAGACCCTGGGCAGGATGGATTCATGGCAATTAATCCTGGAGCTATGGAGGAAAGAAATGGATGCAATATACAAGTAGACTTGGATAGGGCAGGTGTCATCAAGAAGGTATGAAATGTGGGGAGCAAAGGCTGAGGGGTCTAAGAGTAGATATTACTATGGAATGAATGGGAGACTTACGGGGCTGCATTGAAGACCTAGTTGAAACTGGAAATCAAATTCCTAATGGAACTGATCAATATAATACACGGCTTTGCCAGTAGTCCAAAAGCAAAACTAGAAATCAGATAAAGATTGTGGAAAATGTGGATGTAAAATGTGTAAAGCAGAGCTGAGAAAACTTAGGGCTACAGCATTTGTCAGAAGAAGGCACATGCTTAGAAATCAGCCTCTACATACAGAGTGACTCTGTTTGAATCTTAGCTATGTCACTTACTAGTGTGTGACTTTGGGCAAGTCACTCAATTTATTCCAGCCTCTGTTTCCTTAGCTGTGAAATGGAGATGACAGCAAAACTCATTCACAACCCTTTATTTCAAACCTCTGTGACAAAAAATGAGATTTTTTAAATTCAGAATTGTTCAAAATTTAGGCAGATATTATGGTTCACATACTATATTTTAGGTGTATGTCCAGCAAGTTTTTACTATCAATTCCTTAATAAAATATATGAATACTTTGGAAGTAAAATATATGACTATTTACGTTCAATGGGATAAATAAAGACTACCAATAGCCTCATGTCAGTTTGTATCAGGTTTTCATGTTGAGTGAGTTAAAACATTTTTTAAAAATTTCAGAGCTTTTTATATTTTGAATTTATGGGTAGGGTAGTGTGTGAACCGGTAGCACCTAATTCATAGGGTTGTGATGATTAAAAGAGTATGTAAAGTATATGTAAAGGACTTTGAAGATCACCTACCACATGGGAAATGATAGCTCTTATGATGGGGATGATGGCTGTGACCATGACAAAGAAGAGGCAGAGATTAAGAGAATAAGGAGGATTGGGGGTCACCATGAGATAGAAGATAATGATTAGTAATTTGAGAAATAAAGTAACAAAAGGTAGTATTCAGAGGTTAGTATTTCAGAGTTAAAGAATTCAGAATTAGAGCAATTTCAAGTAAAGAAATGTTTTCTGAGGTGTTGCAGGAAGCAGGTAAACATATTGCTTGTGCTTTATAAAGAAGGAATACCTTTGATGAAATTAACAAAAAATGTAGCATGCAGTGAAAAGTAGGTAAAACTTTTAGAGACTATCCATCCACTCACCTCCTAATCACCAGCACTTCGTCTCCCAAAGCCTCTCTCCCTACCTGAAGAAGACATGAAGGTAGTAATGGAAAGTGATATTAGGTCAAACTGTTCTTTATTCTGTCCACAAGGTGGGGACATTGACCTAGAACAGTTGACACTGGTCGGAGCTTCTCGACAGGTAGTGAGAAAGAGGTCAAGTCTTTCTAGCTCCTGATGTTTCTAGTTCAGGAAGTTATGGTATGTGATTTGACATTTGGCCATCTTGCACATGTATGTGTATGGTTCTATGTAGTATACATATGTATCTTTTTGGGATGAACTCATTCATGGGAAATTCCATGTCTTATTTCTCTGTGTTCCTCTATCAAAGATGCCTAGTACAACTTGTCTTATATAGAAGATGGTCAATAAATCATAAAATAACTGATCCTCTTTGGCTTTCATGCGTATGTACTGTATATAAATTATAATAATATTAACATAGGAGCTACAATTATACTGGGGTCTTAGATACAGTCTCTATGATGCTTATAACAATCCTGAAAAGTACCTATTATGAATCCATTTTATAAATAAGAAAACTGAGGCTCAGAGTACTTAGGACTCTTGAGACCGAGAACACCTACCAAGAAATATAAGGATAGAGCAGAGGTTGGACTCAGACTTGTCTGAATCTAATGCTCATGCCACCACCTGCTACCTGGAACAGGAAAGCCACGCTAACAAGAGGTCTAATGCCGCATGGTTTAAGCCTCCGCTAAGCCAAATGGAATATTTCTCTTTAAAAAGGTAATAACAACACTCAGTCTATAATTTATTATCTGAACATTTTAGCTGCTGAAATGCCAGGGTAAGAACTAAAAAATGAAAGTTTGATTTGGTTTAGCCTTTCAATTTATTATGCATATAAAAAATATGAGAGACATGCTCACTAAGGTTTAATACAAAGAGCTGTGCATGTCCTTTGAAGCCTCAGGCAACAGTACCAAGACCCAAATGCCCATGAATGGCGGATTAATTACTCAGCAATAAATGGTAAGAAGTTTACTAAGGACAAGAATAAGAAATAATTATTGCATTTATTTATTCATGTCCTTGTTCCAAGGATGAAAGATGGGGACACTAGAGTATAACAAGATGAAAGTAAGTGATAAAAATGTGGTTAAGGGAAAACTCATGCGGTAAAAATTGGGCAAATTCTAGTACACTGACCTAGACGTTGGCCACAGATATTCCTCGTAGCCGCACCTGTTAGTAAACAGAAGCTGCAAACACACACACACGCGCGCGCACACACACACACGATCTAAAAGAGGAGGGTAATTAGAAAAGGGAGAACATATTTAAAAGGATGAAAAAAACATAAAGTTCTATCCATAGATTTGAGGTGCTAGAATTTCCTCTCATCTATTAAAGACTAGTATTCCAAAACTGCTAGTGGGCTTAGCAGTAACGAATGTCACAGCTTCCAAGAATGAGGTTTGGATGGCAGAACACTGCTGCTTTCTGTAGGTTATTTCCTATCCCTCAAGCCACATGGTAAGTGATAAATGAATTAAAATGTCTCACTATTTTCAAACTTGACTTATCTATACTTACTTTATTCTGAGCACAATGGAGTATAATGGAAATAACCCCTATTTGTACTAATTAGGTATGTTTTTCAACCACTACGAGCCTCATTTTCCTCATCTGAAAAATGAAAACTATCATATTAACCTTGCAGTCTTTTGTAAGGATTGGAGATCAAGTGCTTGAAGCATCTAACACAATGTCTGACATAGAAGACATTCACATTTTACCAATATATGTTCATACATGAATATTTTATTAAGATCTCTAGCAAATTAAAAAAATATTTTTAAAATATAAATCATAATTGTTTAAACAGTAACATCTCTCACCCTATTTATTTCCAGTGAGATGTTTTGGGAGTGAGATGAAGAAAAATAAAAATAAGAAAAATGTATATACATATATACATCTTCATACTCAAGAATTAGATTAATGCTCTAGGATTTGGTGGGGAGGGGAGACTAATGAATGGGCTGGTAGCTTGTGGCTCAAAGGAGACTCTAAGGACAAACAATTTCTCTGCAATCATCCCACTCCACAATGCCCAGGACCACAGAGGTCTCCACGTAAAATCCATCTGTCCTCTCAAGAAGTAGAGCCAAATACCCACTGAAGGTCTTTTCCCTCTTATTTCCCTCTCCAGTTCTAAGCAACTCAGGACAATGTACAGAGCTCTTCCTATACAATAGACAGAAAAGGCACAGAATCATTCATTTTTTGATTCACCCTTGCAGTTCACGACAACCCACCAACAACAATCACACCCTTTTTCTGATTCCACACTTGTCAACCTCTAGTTAAAAAAAAAAAAATATATATATATATATATAAACACATGTAGATACGTATGTATACACATACATGTACATACACATAACACCATACTGAGTATATATACACACACATGTATATCTACCATAACTTATTCAATGCTACTATTTCTTGAGAGTCACTAGAAGCCATTCTTTCTTTCCACAGGGGTGAGGCACTAACAATAAAGGGAAGAAGGAAGAAATCATGAATAACAGGTGAAGTCAAAACTGAGGTAAAAATCAAAATAAACAGCCAAACCTCCACTATTAGGCTAAGAATAAGGAAAAGACTGATTTTTTCTTGACATCTTGACTGGGGTATAATTGCTTTACATTGTTGTGTTAGTTGCTGCTGTATAACAAAGTGAATCACCTATACATATACATATATCCCCATATCCCCTCTCTCTTGAGTCTCCCTCCCACCCTCCCTACCCCACCCCTTTAGGTGGTCACAAAGCACTGAGCTGATCTCCCTGTGCTATGCGGCTGCTTCCCACTAGCTATCTGTTTTACATTTGGTAGTGTATGTATGTCAATGCCATTCTCTTACTTCGTCCCAGCTTATCCTTCCCCCTCCCCGTGTTCTCAAGTCCATTTTCTACATCTGCGTCTTATTCCTGTCCTGCCCCTAGGTTCTTCAGAACCCTTTTTTCCCCCTAGATTCCATATATATGTGTTAGCATATGGTATTTGTTTTTCTCTTTCTGACTTACTTCACTCTGTATGACACACTCTAGGTCCATCCACCTCACTACAAATAACTCAATTTCATTTCTTTTTAAGGCTGAGTAATATTCCATTGTATATATGTGCCACATCTTCTTTATCCATTCATCTGTTGATGGACACTTAGGTTGCTTCCATGTCCTGGCTATTGGAAATAGTGCTGCAATGAACATTGTGGTACATGACTCTTTTTGAATTATGGTTTTCTCAGGGTATATGCCCAGTAGTGGGATGGTTGAGTCATATGGTAGTTCTATTTTTAGTTTTTTAAGGAACCCCCATACTGTTCTCTGTACTCGCTGTATCAATTTACATTCCCACCAATAGTGCAAGAGTGTTCCCTTTTCTCCACACCCCCTCCAGCATTTATTGTTTGTAGATTTTTTGATGATGGCCATTCTGACTGGTGTGAGGTGATACCTCATTGTAGTTTTGATTTGCATTTCTCTAATGATTAGTGATGTTGAGCATCCTTTCATGTGTTTGTTGGCAATCTGTATATCTTCTTTGGAGAAATGTCTGTTTAGGACTTCTGCCCATTTTTGCATTGGGTTGTTTGTTTCTTTGATATTGAGCTGCATGCGCTGCTTCTATATTTTGGAGATTAATGCTTTGTCAGTTGCTTCGTTTGCAAATATTTTCTCCCATTCTGACGGGTGTCTTTTCATCTGGTTTATGGTTTCCTTTGCTGTGCAAAAGCTTGTAAGGTTCATTAGGTCCCATTTGTTTATTTTTTTTTATTTACTTCCATTTCTCTAGGAGGTGGGTCAAAAAGGATCTTGCTGTGATTTATGTCATAGAGTGTTCTGCCTATGTTTTCCTCTAAGAGTTTCATAGTGTCTGGCCTTACATTTAGGTCTTTAATCCATTTTTAGTTTATTTTTCTGTATGGTATTAGGGAGGGCTCTAATTTCATTCTTTTACATGTAGCTGTCCAGTTTTCCCAGCACCACTTATTGAAGAGGCTGTCTTTTCTCCATTGTATACTCTTGCCTCCTTTATCAAGGAGGCAAGAGTATATTATTTTATTCTGTTTGCTAGCACTTTGTTCAGGATTTTTGCATCTATGTTCATCAGTGATACTGACCTGTAGTTTTCCTTTTCTGTGACATCTTAGTCTGGTCTTGGTATCAGGGTGATGGTGGCCTCGTAGAATGAGTTTGGGAGTGTTCCTCCCTCTGCTATATTTTGGAAGAGTTTGAGAAAGATAGGTGTTATCTCCTCTCTAAATGTTTGATAGAATTTGCATGTGAAGCCATCTGGTCCTGGGCTTTTGTTTGTTGGAAGATTTTTAATCACAGCCTCAATTTCAGTGCTTGTGATTGGTCTGTTTATATTTTCTATTTCTTCCTCATTCAGTCTCGGAAGGTTGTGCTTTTCTTAGAATTTGTCTTTTTCTTCCAGGTTGCCCATTTTATTGGCATATAGTTGCTTGTAGTAATCTCTCATGATCCTTTGTATTTCTGCAGTGTCAGTTGTTACTTCTCCTTTTTCATTTCTAATTCTATTGATTTGAGTCTTCTCAAATCTTTTTGTCTTGATGAGTCTGGCTAATGGTTTATCAATTTTGTTTATCGTCTCAAAGAACCAGCTTTTAGTTTTACTGATCATTGCTATCGTTTCCTTCATTTCTTTTTCATTTATTTCTGCTCTGATCTTTATGATTTCTTTCCTTCTGCTAACTTTGGGGTTTTTTGTTGTTCTTCTCCTTTCTCTAATTGCTTTAGGTGTAAGGTTAGGCTGTCTACTTGAGATTTTTCTTGTTTCTTGAGGTAGGATTGTACTGCTATAAACTTCCCTCTTAGAACTGCTTTTGCCACATCCCATAGGTTTTGGGCCATCGTGTTTTCATTGTCATTTGTTTCTAGGTATGTTTTTATTTCCTCTTTGATTTCTTCAGTGATCTCTTGGTTATTTAGTAGCATATTGTTTAGCCTCCATTTGTTTGTATTTTTTATAGTGTATTGCCTGTAATTGATATTTAGTGTCATAGCGTTGTGGTCAGAAAAAATATGTGATACGATTTCAGTTTGCTTAAGTTTACCAGTGCTTGATTTGTGACTCAAGATATGACCTATCCTGGAGAATGTTCCATGAGCACTTGAGAAGAAAGTGTATTCTGTTGTTTTTGGATGGAATGTCCTATAGATATCAATTAAGACCATCTTGTTTAATGTATCATTTAAAGCTTGTGTTTCCTTAGTTATTTTCATTTTGGATGATCTGTCCATTGGTGAAAGTCGGTGTTAAAGTCCCCTACTATTACTGTGTTATTGGCATTTTCCCCTTTTATGGCTGTTAGCATTTGCCGTATATATTGAGGTGCTCCTCTGTTGGGTGCATAAATATTTACAGTTGTTATATCTTCTTCTTGGATTGACCCCTTGATCATTATGTAGTGTTCTTCTTTGTCTCTTGTAATAGTCTTTATTTTAAAGTCTATTTTGTCTGATATGAGAATTGCTACTCCAGCTTTCTTTTGATTTCCCTTTGCATGGAATATCTTTTTCCATCCCTTCACTTTCAGTCTTTATGCGTCCCTAGGTCTGAAGTGGGTCTCTTATAGACAGCATATATACGGGTCTTGTTTTTGTATCCATTCATCCAGACTATGTCTTTTGGTTGGAGCATTTAATCCATTTACATTTAAGGTAATTAATGATATGTATGTTCTTATTACCATTTTCTTAATTGTTTCATGTTTGGTTTTGTAGGTCTTTTCCTTCTCTTGTGTTTCCTGCCTAGAGAAGTTCCTTTAGCACTTGTTGTAAAGCTGGTTTGGTGGTGCTGAATTCTCTTAACTTCTGCTTGTCTGTAAAGCTTTTGATTTCTCCATCGAATCTGAATGAGATCCTTGCTGGGTAGAGTAACCTTGATTGTAGGTTTTTCCCTTTCATCACTTTAAATATGTCCTGCCACTCCCTTCTGGCTTGCAGAGTTTCTGCTGAAGGATCAGCTGTTAACCTTATGGGGATTCCCTTGTACGTTATTTGTTGCTTTTCCCTTGCTGCTTTTAATATTTTTTCTTTGGATTTAATTTTTGATAGTTTGATTAATGTGTCTTGGTGTGTTTCTCCTTGGCTTTATCCTGTATGGGATTCTCTGTGCTTCCTGGACTTGATTGACTATTTCCTTTCCCATATTAGGGAAGTTTTCAACTATAATTTTTTCAAGTATTTTCTCAGTCCGTTTCTTTTTCTCTTCTTCTTCTTCTGGGAACCCCATATTTCAAATGTTGCTGCATTTAATGTTGTCTCAGAGGTCTCTGAGACTGTCCTCAATTCTTTTCATTCTTTTTTCTTTATTCTGCTCTGCGGTAGTTATTTCCACTATTTTATCTTCCAGGCCACTTATCCATTCTTTTGCCTCAGTTATTCTGCTATTGATTCCTTCTAGAGAAATTTTAATTTCATTTATTGTGTTGTTCATCATTGTTTGTTTGCTCTTTAGTTCTTCCAGGTCCTTTTTAAACGTTTCTTGTATTTTCTACATTCTATTTCCAGGATTTTGGATCATCTTTGCTATCATTACTCTGAATTCTTTTTCAGGTAGACTGCCTATTTCCTCTTCATTTGTTTGGTCTGGTGGGTTTTTACCTTGTTCCTTCATCTGCTGCATATTTCTCTGTCTTCTCATTTTGCTTAACTCACTGTGTTTGGGGTCCCCTTTTTGCAGGCCACAGGTTCGTAGTTCCCGTTGTTTTTGGTGTATGCCCCCAGTGGGTAAAGTTGGTTCAGTGGGTTGTGTAGGCATCCTGGTGGAGCGGACTGGTGCTTGTGTTCTGGTGGATGAGGCTGGATCTTGTCTTTCTGGTGGGCAGGATTGCGTCTGGTGGTGTGTTTTGGCATGTCTATGAACTTAATATGATTTTAGGCAGCCTCTCTGCTAATGGGTGGGGTTGTGTTCCTGCCTTGCTAGTCGTTTGGCATGGGGTGTCCAGCACTGGAACTTGCTGGTCATTGAGTGGAGCTGGGTCTTAGCACTGAGACAGAGATCTCTGGGAGTGCTCTAGTCAATTGATAGTATGTGGGGCTAGGAGGTCTCTGGTGGACCAGTGTCCTGAACTTGGCTCTCCCACCTCAGAGGCTCAGGCCTGACACCCGGCTGGAGCACCAAGGCCCTGTCAGCCACACAGCTCACAGCTCAGAAGAAAGGGGAGAATAAAAAGAAGAAAGAAAGAAAAATAAAATAAAATAAAGTCATTAAAATAAAAAATTTAAAATAATTATTAAAATTAAAAAAGTAATAAAAAAAAGCAACCAAACCAATAAACAAATCCACCAATGATAACAAGCGCCAAAAACTAAACTAAGATAAACATATAAATCAGAAACTAGTCAGTCGCATACAGCAAACCCCAAGTCTACAGTTGCTCCCAAAGTCCACCTCCTCAGTTTTCGTATGATTTGTTGTCTATTCAGGTATTCCACAGACGCAGGCTACATCAAGTTGACTGTGGGGATTTAATCTGCTGCTTCTGAGGGTGCACGGAGAAATTTCCCTTTCTCTTTGTTCGCACAGCTCCCGGGGTTCAGCTTTGGATTTGGCCCTGCCTCTGCATGTAGGTCGCCCTCTGGCATCTGTTCTTCACCCAGACAGGAGAGGGTTAAAGGAGCAGCTGATTAGGGGGCTCTGGCTCACTCAGGCCGGGGGGAGGGAGGGGTAAGGAATGCGGGCGAGCCTGCCATGGCAGAGGCCGGCGTGACATTGCAACAGTCTGAGGCATGCTGTGTGTTCTCCCGGGGAAATTGTCCCTGGATCATGGGACCCTGGCAGTGGCGGGCTGCACAGGCTCCCAGGAGGGGAGGTGTGGATAGTGACCTGTGCTTGCACACAGGCTTCTTGGTGGCTGCAGCAGCAGCGTTAGCATTTCATGCCCGTCTCTGGGGTCTGCACTGATAGCCATGGCTCGCACCCGTCTCTGGGGTCTGCGCTGATAACCGCGGCTCGCGCCCGTCTCTGAAGCTCATTTAGGTGGTGGCCTGAATCCCCTCTCATTGCACACCCTGAAACAATGTTCTCTTGCCTCTTAGGCAGCTCCAGACCTTTTCCCGGACTCCCTCCCGGCTAGCTGTGGCGCACTAGCCCCCTCAGGCTGTGTTCATGCGGCCAACTCCAGTCCTCTCCCTGGGATCCGACCTCCGAAGCCCGAGCCTCAGCTCCCAGCCCCCGCCCGCCCTGGCGGGTGAGCAGACAAGCCTCTCGGGCTGGTGAGTGCTGGTTGGCACCGATCCTCTGTGCGGGAATCTCTCCGCTTTGCCCTCCGCACCCCTGTGGCTGCGCTCTCCTCCATGGCTCCGAAGCTTCCCCCCTCCACCACCCGCAGTCTCCGCCCGCGAAGGGGCTTCCTAGTGTGTGGAAACCTTTCCTCCTTCACAGCTCCCTCCCACTGGGGCAGGTCCCATCCTTATTCTTTGGTCTCTGTTTTTTCTTTTTTCTTTTGCCCTACCCAGGTACGTGGGGAGTTTCTTGCCTTTTGGGAAGTCTGAGGTCTTCTGCCAGCATTCAGTAGGTGTTCTGTAGGAGTTGTTCCACATGTAGATGTATTTTTGATGTATTTGTGGGGAGAAAGGTGATCTCCACATCTTACTCCTCCGCCATCTTGAAGGTCCTCTAATTTCTTATTTATTTATTTATCAGTTTATAGGAACTCTGAAGCTCAGATGCTCTCCTCAGAAAGTTCAAGATTCAGATTCCAACTATGGCATGGATAGCACCCAACGGCAAGATGGCACAGAGGCAAATTCCACACCTGTCAACTCTACTGCCTGTTGGGGGGGGGGGGTCAAGACTGATTTTTAAAGAATAATTGAAAGGGCTGGGGTTTACTTCACATTGTCATTAGCTGTTTAAGGGCAGGTCACCACTGTCTTGCAAAGCCCCTCTGGCAGATGAAAAGATAGGGAGGAAATAGCCCCCAATCATTTTTTTAATGATGTGATTAAATATACAACTACAACATGTAAGAAGACAGAGCCCAAAATAATTCAGGTCAACCATTCCTACACTTTTTGGAAAAGTGGTCCCCCTTTTCCAATCCTATCCTCTTACCCTTTGTTGCATTATTTTTAAAATTTTATTTCTTTGAATCTCTTGACATTCAGTTTTAATGAGCTATCCTTTTGTCAGCTAGAGACCCAGACTTCTCTGGTACCTGATGTTGATCTGGTGGCTGGTATTGGCTGCCAAGCAAACTCAGCTCAGAATTTTATCACTTTTGGATAAAGGCCATTTCAAGACTCAGAGAGCAAGAACTAATGTGATTTTTAAAGCAAATGTTAATACTTAAAGCCAACACAATTGGGGCAGTTTTGAGTACAAAAGCAGATTATGGTGAACTGTCCATTTCACAAAAGCAGCAAATACCTTTCTGTAATATTTTAATTGTAGCACTGAAAGTGACTTTAGCTCCAGTTTTTGAAGTGTCCCAAGTAAAGAGGCAAACCTCATAATAATGTATGTTTCTGTGTAGGACAGTCAGTGATGTCTCTTTTTTAGTTTTGTTTGAGTTGAAATCAGTTAAGATTACATTAAGGAACAACTGTCATCATTCCAGAAATATGAGCTAGATTTCCTAACTCTTGGCTCAATTGATTTAACTGACTGTATATTCTAAACAAATTGCTTTTCTTGTTTTCTTTTGTTTGTTTTCTTTTGGCTGTACATGTTACATCAATCTCTTCTGTGATTGGTTTCATCCATATTTTTATGTCATCCCTGTTAGATGAATGCCCAACATAAATGATTCACATGACATAATCATCTCATTTCATGCTTATTTTTCATCCTGTTCCTATGTCAAACTGTGCTCATTGTTAGAATGGTTGTCCTTATGCTGATTGCAATCAGACTTCCTGGTGCATCCTGGCTCCCATGAATGACAGAAGGAAGTGCTTCAGGGTGACATGAAGCTGCAAGGCTTTTTCAGCCTTGTCAATAGTTAGGCTCTTCGTATCACATGGGGAAGGAACACACAGCCTTCCACCCCAGGCCTCAACCCCTGATTTCTCCTCCTTTCATTATTGACACCAAGGTTAGTTGTCTCATCTCTCTAAAAGCATGATGACCTGCCACTAGAGTACCTCAATACTCTGATATTCTTCCATGGACACTCAAAGTGCCACATGTACTATACTTCTTGCAGGCAGAATGACTCAATGCTTACTGCACTTAGTTTAAACTTTAGCATCACCATTGGCATAGAGAACTTCATTGTAGGGTCATTTTTTTTGTGATTTTAGTATCATATTAACTTGAAACCCTATTACTCCTAAATCATGATCATTTGAGTTAAACTACCTTAAAGATAATAGAAATAATTATTATGATATTTGTGCCTAGAGTAGTAGTAAATTTCTATCTCCCGAAGAAACAGTTTTACTTAGTAAAACTAAGTAAGTTTCATTTTACTATGGAATGATGAGAATACACAATATCTAGATCTGTGCTTTGTTGGAAGAGTATAAACAATTACAACTTTATAAAATATTCTAAGCCAGATTTAGCTGAACCTCATACAGCAATTATTAGGCTTCACAAAACTTCTTCAATTGGAATGAGTACTTTTTTTGGTCAAATCTCAGTCTTTCCATTCTAAGGGGCATCTTCCAACCTGACAGCATGGCCCAGGCAGACATGAGTGCAGAGTGAGCACTGCACGGGCTCAAGAATCTCATTATGGGCTCCACTCTCAGGAGTGGATTAGTTACAAACACTACCAGTAGGAGCATAGCCTGATTAGTGATGGAATTGCCCGAAAGTGGGACAGAAAGTGAGTGCAGACCCAAACTACTTCTCCTGGGGGCCTTCTTGGAGCACATGAGTGAAGAATGAAAATGCTATCATTATTCTGCACTTTGCATTTTAGAAATGTCCAGCCCAATTAGTGAGGCTTCATAAACTTCCCACATGGAAAGGAAAATGGAAATTCAGATGAATAAACTTCAGGAAAGCAATCTAGAGAGAAAGTGAAATCTGGCTTAGAAGATTATATAATGCATTAACTATTTTACATTGTTCCAATAAACCATAGATCCAGAATATTCTACATCTCATCACTAGGTATAAAAAAATGCAATTCTCATTTGGTACATTTCACTCTGAACCTGTAGCTTTGGAGCCAGAAAGCAATTACTACACTATGCACAGATATTATGGGGTAATAATTATCTTTGTCATTCTTAAATTCTCTCTAGCAGGCTGGCTCATAAGCCTTCAAGCTTTCATTTCAGGACTTCTCCAAAAATTGTAGCTATGCTGGTTTTAGTCTATGTGTTGCTGTGTTTATTTTTTGCATATGGCGTTTTTACATCTAAAAGATATCTGTCTTGCTAATACTTTTATTATTGTTTTGTTTGAAATTCATTTCTCATACATTGATTACTATGTTCTGGAATAAGGATATTTTATTGATCATAAAATTGCAAAGATATTGCAGAGTGACATTCCATCTCAGGGCTTCACCGTCAATTTTAATGAATATTATTAGTGCCAACATGAGGCTAGGAGAGAATGTAAATGTGACGGAGCCCACAGAGAACCATAAGATTTTAAAAGTTAAAGAAATGGATTTTCCTTTTCAAAATTTCTTCCTGGAAGAAATGTTATGTTTTCTGCACTAGTATCTTTATCGGTCTTCCAGAGGATTTTGTTCATGACTGGAATCATTCACTGTTCTTTGCTGTGTTTTCATTATTTTTTGTCGCATCATCAAAGGCAATTTGCTACAGATGGGTCCAGTCATATGCTCCTTCCACCCTTCTTCTTGGCACAAGCACTCTAACCTTGGCTCTGGTCTTTGAAATCCCTGTCTCTAAGCCAAACTCTGGACATGTCTTTCAAGTTAAGGGTTTTAACCCTGTCCTGGTCCAAAAAAAATGCCATAACAATCTGCCATTGAAGACTAGAGATGGATAGGATGAATTACCAAAATATTCTTTCTTACTGACAAGCTGGCTCTCTGATAGTAGAAAAAGCATAAATGGTATTTTTAGCTATATTAATTTCAGTGGATTATACAGGATATTTTAACTAGAGCAGTAATTAATCATTGCTGCATTTGGTCAGATTTGCAGTCATAAAATGTGGTTCTTTCTTATACTTGTCAGTGTGCAAAACTTTTAAACATTCTCTACTTCTGGAGTAATTACTCAAGGACACAGTAATTATAGGACTTTGGTGTCTGTGATATCTTGTACTCATTTCACTGTGGCCTCTAATCAAGAATTAAAAGTGCTCTCTTTTACGATTCCCTGTCTTCTCCTACAATGACTTCAGGTGAATCAGGTATTACTTATTATTCCCTATTTAAGTTAGTGAGTTTCTTTACACATCTCCAAAGCCAGGATTATAATGTCAGTGCTTAGAACCAGAATGCATTAGAGAGCCAGGGTTCAAATGCTGGCTCTTATTAGCAGAGTTTCTGGAACATAGTGTATAACAAATTCTAGGTTTAACACACGCACACACACACACACACACACACACGCAGACAGAGCCATCAGAAACATCTATGGTGACAGGAAAAGATAACAATGAATATTAAAACTTGTATTCTTCCACTTAATAAAGGGCAGTGAAAGTAACAGATACAATTCTGATTACTGAAATTCCTACAAAATGAGGACTTGCCTTATTCTATACATTAAACACAAGCAAAAGTTTCTTTCAGAGGCACATAGAGAAGATGTCTTCTCCTCTATGTAAGAAAAAAAATGTATATTTCTATTCCCAAAGTCATACCTAGAAGTAGTATATTAGGCTGAAAAATATAACCTTTAACTATTTTTAGTTTAGAATCTTCTAAACCATGGCATTTATGTTTGAAAGCAATGCGTACGTGTGTGTGGCAGTGAGGTGGGGCGAGTGGTGTGTATTTTATCCATCTACCTATCCATCTATCTATGTCATTTAGCTAACTAGGTTACTAGATGGCTAGCTGAATATATCTAGCTCCTAAGCGCAAATATAACGATAGCTTATCAGCACATAGTTATTTTTGGAGATCTACATTTATACTAAGATTTTGCATTCTTTACGATGAACTCATAGGAGTTCATGAATACAGAGAAAGTTGTCAAGACCTTTCATAGGTTAGTATGTTTGCCTTAAGAGAAGTGAATCCATAGGGCAGGGGGCGGTCTATGCATGTGTTTGCTGTTGTAACCCCAGTGCCACGCACACTACAGGTACTCAGTAACTATTTGTTGAAAGGTAAGGAAATGGTATTTCCACTACATCACATACTTACATGATGTGATATGTAACATAATACATGTTACATTACAAATATACATATATCTAACATATACACACATATATGCTGTATGTACACTATATATTAGATATAAATTATATATATTACATATACATTTTATATTTGTATCTATATACAGCCACTCTGAACTGAGATCTCTACACTCTACACTGTGGTAAAGGAATGAGTAGAAATAGCACTCAGCAACTATACAAATAATACACAAAAATGAATGATGTCAGTCTAGAAAAAGCATATTGTATTCATTTAAGGATATTTCTTAAAGCATATTCTATCCATTTAGATGTGCTATGTATGCTTACTTAAGTTACAGTGTTAGATATTTGTGCTCATGTGAATTATTATAGTAAGGTTAATTAACAACTTCACTTAGAAGTAAATTTGATTCACTGCCTAGAATTGAGACAACCTTTATTTTATAGTGTGTACTTGTCCTGCCATATTGATATATTATTTGATTTCAATGGGCATTAAGCACCAAATAGTTCCCTCTCATTGTATTATGTGTCATAACAAATATAAAAGTGTAAAATGCATTTTTGAAACTCTATTTACAAGCACTCTGGGAAACATAAGTCATATACACATGAAGCTATTATAAGATCAGGGAACTTAAAAGCATGCACCAAAATCAAAGTTTAATTTGTGTATGTTAAACTTATTGGAAATTCAATTCATTAAGTCATTTGATGTGAGACAACGAACAAAACAGTCAACATTTAAAGCTATATGAAGAACAAGAAAACATAAGGAGACTCGAATAAAGAGAATAAGGAGGCAAAGATCCTGGAAGAAGAGTTAGGAAAAGATATGAAGAGGAAAAGATGGAGAAGTTAGAGTATAACCATGAAGGTATAGGATCCCATAAGCTAAGACAAGGAAAAGAAAGTGTTTCCAAGCAAGGATGTCCACAGATGTCAAAGACTGCTGAGCTGCCAAGCAATCTGGGCCTAGAAAAGTGCTAATTGGCTTTGGTGAGATGAAACTGGTAACCTTTCCAAGAGAAGATTCAGTGGCGTTTTGGGAAGATGAATACGAGTTGGTTGAGGAGTGAATATAAGTTGAAGAAATGACAGCAAGAATAACAACTTCTTAAGAAGTTTTACTGTGAAGGGAAGCCAAGTGAAGAAGTGGTAACTAAAGCAAGAAATTAGATAGATAAAGGAGTTTTAAAAGATTTAAAAAGCTGATTGGATGACGCAGTGAGAGGGTGAGACGAGACTGAAAACAGGAGAAAGGGCATCATCATGGGAGCAAGTACGGAAGGAAGGAGGGATTACAATCCAGAACATACCCAGATGCTAACCGGAGAGGAACTGAATGAGTAGGGATGTCAAAGTTGGCCAATGTCAACAGCTGAGAGTAATACCCGAGCTTTACAGGTTTGGTTTTTTTTTTTTCCCAGCTGGGAATGAGGAACTGCTGAATATACATGAGCAAATGAGAACACTTAGCATTTACAACAATGAAGTTTAAGCTGGGAGTGGATATCAGGATGTCCCTGTGGCAGCCAGCCTCCAAAATGACCCCACTCTCCATCCTCTTGTATTTACTGAGTTCTAGCCTGACCGACCTTTGTGTAGCCCCCTCTCACATTGAAGAGTGCTGGCCTATATAACCATGGGTAATTGTGGAAATGACAGTGTGTGACTTCTGAGGCTAGGTTGTAAAGACATTGTGACTCCTGTCTTGTTCTCTTAGGCAAATTCGTTGACTATAACCAGTGCTATCTTAGAAACATATAGTTTGTTTACAGCCAGAAACAAGCCACAAAACATCCCTTACTTAGATTACATTATTTTTCCTTAAAAACCCCATTTCATTTAGTAAGTGAATATCTGAGTACCTCTCTTTATCAAGCTCAATTCCTGATGCTTGGGATCCATCTGTGGACAAAACAGACAAAAGTCCCTGACTACTTCAAAACAAAGTTTATTGTCCAGAGATCACAAAGACCACGAGCACACCCTTTCCTATTGGCAGTATTACATAGCCAGGGTTTTTCACTTCTTAAAATTCTTAAACTATCCCCATAAAACATGAAAACTAAACTAGGATCTTTTAAAAAAATACTTCTGTGAAAGTCTGCAGAAATCATCCATTCTCTAGGATCTATTTCTTAATTTAAAAAAAATACCCAACCGTTAACATGGTCTGGTAATTTGTATATGTCCTATTAAAAAAAATATCCTGCTTCCTTGTCTGGTCTACATGTAGAAATGGCATTTTGATTGCCATTTATCATGTTTAAATATGCTAATTAACTTAATTAGCCTGAAGACAGTGTAATAATACATTATTTATGAAAATACAAATCATCTTTAACAGATTCTCAAGAATCAGAGGGATTATATCTTTGAATTATTGATTTTACCTAATAACTCAGAAGGGGAATCCCAATATCATTAACTATTTTTTCTGAAAAGTTTATTTAACCAACCATCATTTAAATGAATACAAACCTTCTACAGATCTGAAGGTATGATCAATGCCCAAACAGAAGAATCCTCTTACGGCTGTGTCGTATTAGTATATTTGCTTAGCTGGTTGGCAGTATGTGGGTGGCTACTGAGGTTCTTGTCATGCCCACCCAAGTTCCCCATACCCTGCCCGTTTCCTGGTGGGCATCCATTAATTTTAGCTCTTTGACTCAACAGACTCGTGGACCACCCTTCATGCCCACAATACCCGATTTAGAAGTCTCCTTCTCATCCAGTCCTACTTCTTCGATTTTGAAGATATGATGCTATTTTTGGTAAGAGTCCATAGTGTTCCATGACCAATTCCTTAGAGCATGTCTCTAGAACCTCCATAACGTCTTAAGTCCTATAGTTTAGTTTAAACCTCTGGGATGGAGGAACCTGAACATGGGACTGGGAAGTGCCAGCAGTCTGAGTTTCTTATGGAGGGATACCTGCCTTAGGGAGGGACACAGTGTGAAGATCTGGGACTCAGCTCAGAATCTTCCGGCTAAAAGCTGAGGTCTGGCCAGAGACACAAAATAAACAAACAAAGAATACATAAATGAAAAAGGAGAATACTGATGTGTCAGGAAGGATCTACCACTGAGGGAGAAAACAAAAAAAAAAAACTTAAGGAAAATACAGAAAAGTAAGATAGAGAAAATCAATCCAAGGGAGAATAAAGAAGGAATTTTTAATTATGAAGGGTTAGGGGAGGCGGTTAGTTAGAAAAGTTTGGTGTTTTCTAATAAAAATGTTTCCTTCGATTAAAATCCAAATAAATAAAATGAACCTAACTGTTGGTGTGGGCAATATACCAATACCAAGCGGAAAAAAATGAAAAGTGTTGAAATACAATAAACAGAAAAGCACAATAAACATTCAAGCACTTTGAGATTGCTCATGAAATCCCTTTAGTCTCCACATCTCTCCATCTACTTTATCACTCCCAAAATAAATTTAATTTTCCTCACATGTCAACATTCCAAAGTAAATCTAATAATTAGTGATGTTGAGCATCTTTTCATGTGCCTCTTGGCCATCTGTATGTCTTCTTTGGTGAAATGTCTATTTAGGTCTTCTGCCCTTTTTTTAATTGGGTTGTTTGTTTTTTTGATACTGAGCCCCATGAATTTGTACATTTTGGAGATTAATCCTTTGTCCGTTGTTTCATGTGCAAGTGTTTTCTCCCATTCTGAGGGTTGTCTTTTCATCTTGTCTATGGTTTCCTTTGCTGTGCAAAAGGTTTTAAGTTTAATTAGGTCCCATTTGTTTATTTTTGTTGTTATTTTCATTACTTCAGGAGGTGGGTCAAAAAAAATCTTGCTGTGGTTTATGTCAAAGAGTGTTTTTCCTATGTTTTCCTTTAAGAGTTTTATAGTGTCTGGCCTTACATTTAGGTCTTTAATCCATTTGGAGTTCATTTTTGTGTATGGTGTTAGGACATGGGATGGGGGAAGGGGAAGCTGGGGTGAAGTAAGAGTAGTAATGACATATATACACTACCAAATGTAAAATAGATAGCTAGTGGGAAGCAGCAGCATAGCACAGGGAGATCAGCTCGGTGCTTTGCAACGACTTAGAGGGGTGAGATAGAGAGGGTTGGAGAGAGGCTCAAGAGGGAGGGGATATGGGGATATATGTATGCATATGGCTGATTCACTTTGTTGTACAACAGAAACTTAGCAGAGTGTTGTGAAGCAATTATGCTCCAATAAAGATGTATATATATAATAAAAGTAAATCTAAAAACTCATCTTATTCAGGGCATGTTTTCCATTTGGTTTAGTTATCTCTAACTCAACACATTTAAAAATCATTGTATCCACCAAAGATTATTCTGACTGTCCCATGTGCTTAATTATATTTTTGGCATTTAGAAGAAAAAAAAGATGTTTTCTATACCTATTATTTTAATTTCAGATGTAGAGCCATATTATGGTTTCAGTAGGGTTTTATAGACTAGTTTCTGAAACAAACCATGATTTACAATATTGTTTCTACAGAAAAATGTGTTGCAAGTCCCAACCAGTGGATTTACTGATGATATTTTGGAAAATAAATCATTCACACATTTGAGGCTGCCTAAGAACAATATGATGTCTGAAGTATTTGGCCTGTAGTAAAGTATTATGGTGCATCAAGATACTCCCTGCATTTTTCATATTTATGTAGAAAACTATGCCATGTATAAATTTTCCAAGCAATTTCATAAGACCCCGATTGTTCAAGAAAATTGCTAGTCTACAGAATTCTTGGGGGGAAGAGGTGACTCAGAGGAGGCTGGTTACAATACTGATTATCAATAGCTGTCATTAAGTCCTTACATTTGCCCTATATACTGAAATGTAATCATTACATCCTTTCCCAGAACTTTAATATATTTCTGAGAGTAATTACCAAAATTTCACTTCCAACTCCAACATCTTTCTGGCCACATGTACATAATTCAGATTACAAGCTGTGCGTCACGTAAACACTAAAACACAACCTAACACTAATTCATCAGCTTTGTCCCCCACACTAGGTTGATCTTCTTCCTGATTTCTCTATTCTTCCTACCTATAATTTTTTACCCTAATCACTCACACTAAAAGTTAGGATTGTTGTACCTCTCTTTACCTGGCTTCCCAATTTCAAGTCACAAACCACTTAGTTGACAATGTGTTTTCAAAAATGTATCCTATGGTTTCCATCCTATTTGTGACAAAACGGTTTATCAATTATTACTTTATGACAGTTTTAAATTACACCTGAATGGATTTTACTCTTTCCCCCCTTATAGTGCATCCCATGTGTTAACGTTACAATAACCTTCTGGAAAAGGAGTAGAGATAATTTATCCAGGAGTCTAATTACTGAACACAGTATGCCATCATATAAAACTCTGCATGGTCTAGAACTAGGAGACCTTCACTGAAAAAACTACTAAACGATGTACCACATTTAAAAGGAAATTGAACTCAGAGGGAAGGAGTTAGGAGCAATGATGGGGAAAGAAACTGGTAAACACTCTATTTAAAACAAAAACTTGCTGGCTATGTAGTGGGGGTAGAAAAACAAGGAGAAAATAGAGAAAAATAATCTGGTAGATGGATGGAGAAGGGTGGGGATACACATTAATGTTTCCTAAAATTCTTATATTTTTCATGATTAAAAGAAAAATAGTCAAATTAAATTGTGTCCACTAAATAAACAGATATTTAGCATATAATTTTCAAAGCACAGGTCAAAAATTGCAAAAATGAGAATCTCTCAAAATCAATCTAATAGAAAGCAGGAAATTGGCAAAAGAAGCCCAGGGCAAGCATAGTAACTGAGAATTATTATTGAAGTATTTTTTTTGTGTGTGCTTTCTCTGAGAACATAAATCTATCAGTGTCTCAGACCTAAATCTGTAGTGTTGCCAAACAATAAAAAGTTAAAGCCATTTTACAAAATGTCAGTGTAAAATTATTAATAGGCCCCAAATTTCAAAACTATCTAGTAGTAGTTCATTGTTATCACAGGCTATGAAGTCAGAGAGACTTAAAAATTTTGAGCTTAAGTTCCTCATTTGTAACATGGGTAACTGTTTCATGATACTTTTAAGGGAATTATAGTACATCATGTACTGACATATGGTGTGCCTACACATAGAAGGTACTCCAAAATTGATGTTTATTATCACTTTTTTCCCCAAAGGTTTCAATCCATGTATAGGAGTTCAATTTATAGGAATAAAATTATCTTCTAAAATACATCATACAAGAATGACATTTTTTCCCTGTAAAATGAAACCTTTGATCTACATAGCAATAACTTTTAATTTACTCAATGCATTAAGTATCTATACTTAACATTACTAGGAGAGAGAATAAGTAATACACAAATCATGGATTTCCCTAGACAATGAGTAGGATTTTCATGGGAAAAATGGCAAGAGATTACTATTTTTATTAGTAAAACTAACATGGTAATCCTTTGACTTTCTAGTGGCTGACTCATCCTCCTCATGGCTCATTTTCCTACATTGATTTGTGAGTTCATTTCATTAGGTTGTGTGTTTAAGTTCTGAATGTGTCCCTATGGGGCTTTAAGTTCAACCCTACAAGGTTCCAGTTGTCCTACATTTATTTTAATGCTAATTTCTTAGCTCAGCATGTCTCCATCATGCAGATAGTATATATTGGGATTTCTCATTGAAGCATTTTACAAATCTGGGTTTTCAAGTTATTTCGGAGACTTTTTAGCCCCACACAAGACTCCTGAAAAATGGCAAACTCCCCTCTTGCTTTTCTTTGCTGGTTGACGGAGTTTTTCCAGTACTGTTTTTATTAATTATTGATTCAATTTATGCAGGGTAATTTATGTGAGCCCAAACGCACTTGCCCTTCTTTAAAAGAGTAGATTCCATTCTAAGCTTTTTCTAAGACAGTCAGGTATTATGCAATTTACTTACACAATGATCAATATGAAGTAAAGAGATCTGAGAACGTGTGTGTACCATTCTCCCACAAAGCTCATACTTTCTTTAAAATTCTTTAATATAGTTTTATAATTAAATAGCAAAATTTTCTCATATCAAACTCCAAATCACTGTTATGCTTAGAGAAGTCTAGGAAAGTATTTAGTGTCTCTTGGTTGTCTGCCTGCTAGTTGTTGAGTGAAGGCTGTGTATGGAATTCATAAATCTCTACATCCTACAAACTGAGAGACAGCCTTATGTGATGGTTAAGAGCTTGAGTCCTCAAGCTGGACTGTCTAGATGTACACTCCAGCTCAACCACTTCCTCAATTTAGCAAGTTAATGAGTACTCTGTAATGTAGTTATCCCATCTGAAGAAGAGTATTACAGTAACACCCTTTTCATCGAGTTAGTGTAAAGAATAAATGAGATAATGCATTTAGTTAAAAGGGTGAAGATGTAATACATACACACGATGGAATATTACTCAGCCATAAAAAAACCAAATGAAACAATGCCATTTGCAGCAACATGGATGGACCTAGAGATTACCATACTAAGTGAAGTCAGAGAAAGACAAATATCATATGATATCACTTATATGTGGGATCTAAAAAAAAATGATACAAATGAACTTATTTACAAAACAGAAGCAGACTCACAGACATAGAAAACAAATTTATGGTTACCAAAGGGGAAACGTGGTTGGAGGGGGGGATAAATTAGGAACTTGGAAGTAACACATACACTCTACTATATATAAAGTAGATAATCAACAAAGACCTACTATATAGCACAGGGAACTATACTCAATATTCTGTAATAACCTATATGGGAAGAGAATCTGAAAAAGAATATATATGCATACATATATTTAGCTGAATCACTTCGCTGTACAGCTGAAACTAACACAACGTTGTTAATCAACTGTACTTCAATAAAAAGAACTAATTAATTAAAAAGAAACATTTACCATACTATCAGCTAAAATCTAAAACCCAACATGGGATAATATAGGCAATATGAAAAGCAAAGTGTATGAAAATAATACATTTGAAAATAAGGATTGCTAAAATAAGAGTAAAATTGACCTGTAAGTAGCCACAAATATTATCTGTGTATTAATTTCAGAACATGGCTTATAACAGACACAGAGCAAGCTACCAATTAACCAAAATCTGGAACACCATAAACTAAGATTATTAGTGTCCATTTGTGGTAATATAATGACCTACAGATTCCACAGAGCTAAATATAATGTCATGATTAAGAAAATGGAAATACTTTCACATTGTATAAATTGCAGAGAAAGTTGAGCTGTATATAAAATGAAACAAAATCACCATTTGGATTTGAATCTAACATTTAACGATTATTTTAAATTAAACTTCTTATTCTGAGATAATTGTAGATTCACATACAGTTTTAAGAAATAATACAGAGATACCCTTTGCTCAGTTCCCCCAGTGAAAACATCTTGTAAAACTCTAGTACAGTATCATCACCAGGATGCTGACATTGGTACACAACATTCTATCACCACAAGGATCACTCCTATCCCTCACTGTCCTCTTGTAGCTGCACCCACTTCTCTCCCACCTCTATCCCTTCCTTAACTCTTAGCAAGTACGAATCTGTTCATTTTTTAATAAATTCATCATTTTAAAAATGTTATATAAATGGAATCATATGGTCTACAAACTTCGGGGATTATCTTCTTTCACTCAGCATAATTCTCTGGAGATAGATCCAGGTTCTTGCATATATCAATAATATGTTCTTTTATCACTGAGTCAGTATCCATGGATGTACCATAGTTCATTTATCCATTCACCCACTGAAGGACATATGCGTTATTTCTAGTTTTTGGCTATGACAAATAATGCTGCTGTAAACATTTGTGTACAAGTTTTTGTGTGAACATAAGTCTTCCTTTCTCAGGAAGGAACACCTGGGAGTTTAATGACTAGATCATATGGTAGTTGCATGTTTATTTTTTTAAAATTTGTTTAAGAAACTGCCAAACTGTTTTCCAGAGTGGCTGTACCATTTTGTAGTCTCCTCAGGAATATATGAGTGACCCAGTATCTCTACATCCTTCTTAGCCTTTGGTGTTGACATTTATTTATTTTTAACTATTCTGATAGGTGTGTAGTGATATTTCATTGTGGATTTAACTTGTATTTCCCTAATAGCTAATAACGTTGAAAACCCTTTCATAATTTTTTTTGTCATCTATTATAGTCTCTTTAGTGAAATGTCTCTTCATGTCTTTTGCCCGTTATCTAATTAAATTGTTTATTTTGTTTGTTAATGTATTTCACTAATGTAGGATCTTCACTGTTTGAACATACCACACGTTATTTGATGGAGTCTATATATGCATTAGGAGGATAGAATATGTGTGATTCCTTGAAAAGACTCAAAGGAGGGTCAAAACTGAAGTGAAGGAGCAAAGATGGGAACCAGAACGTGCTGAAGGAAGAGCATGTGTGAAAGTTTGATATTTGCTTTTCCTTTTGTGCTACGGGAATAGTCATATTCAGTCATTCTTCTATTGACTGACATTTGGGTCAGTCCTAGCTTAGAGCTTTTATAAACTCTCTGCTTTGAATTTTTTTCATGACTCTTGGACACACAAGCAATTATTTCTCTAGAGAATATACAAACAAGAAACAGAGCTGGGTAATGGGATATATGCCATCTCAATTTTACTTACTATTGCAGTTATTTTCCAAAATTGTTATACCAATTTACACTCCTACCGAGAATATACAAAACATTTCATTGCTTGTTCTACTTTCTTGGCAACACTCGGTATTGCCTTTTAAATTTTTGCTCAGCAATTGCATACAAATAATAGCTGCTTGTGTTTTGATTTGCATTATCCTGATTACTACAGTCGGGGAGCATCTCTTCATATGTTTAGTGGCCGTTTGTACCTTCTCTTAGGTGGAATACCTATTTACTTGATTTTATTTATTTATTTATTTATTTTTGGCTGTGTTGGGTCCTCGGTTCGTGCGAGGGCTTTCTCCAGCTGCGGCAAGCGGGGGCCACTCTTCATCGCGGTGCGGGGACCGCTCTTCATCGCGGTGCGTGGGCCTTTCTCTATCGCGGCCCCTCCCGTCGCGGGGCACAGGCTCCAGACGCGCAGGCTCAGCAATTGTGGCTCACGGGCCCAGCCGCTCCGCGGCACGTGGGATCCTCCCAGACCAGGGCTCGAACCCGCGTCCCCTGCATTAGCAGGCAGACTCCCAACCACTGCGCCACCAGGGAAGCCCCTGGAATACCTATTTATGTCTTTTGCCCATTTGGCTATGCTTTAGCAATCTGCAGGAATTCTTTATTTATTTATAGAGGAAATAGGGTAAGTTGGTTTAAAGTACAGATTCTGGATCTTAAATCTTGAGACTTAATCCAGGCTTATGTCCAGCCAGGTTTTAGAATGGATGGGGATACAATCAAGACCAGAGGTGGAGGAGTTAGCCTTCATCAGCTAAGAGAGATCCCACCTCATTTAAAATAGGAAGAAAAGTTGTACATGTATATGGAGAAAGAAGGTGGACACAAGGGTTATACATAGAAAACTAAAAAAAAAAATCTAAAATCATATTAATCATTAGATTATCCTCCTCATATTCAGTGCTTTATTGGAGAACCGGTACTCTGATAACAAAGTGTGGGCATTGGATTTTTTCTCCATTCAGAGCTACTGAATGAGTTGTCTATGGCAGTACATCATGTTAGCACACTTCTATCTGTGAGATATGGTGATTATTTGAACATTTGTCATGTGGGAGATGGGGAATAATGTTTTTTTAATGGACTATGTTGGCATATCTCAATGTCCTTCCTTTACTTTAAAAACAAATATCTTAGTTTTACCTAGGTATGTATTTGTCATGAATAACCCACCTCATGACAACATTCTGCTTTTCTAAACATTATCTCCTAAATGACAGACATCCTTAGCCAGGTTACGGGAAGCAAACAATAACAGCCTGTGCTCTAAGCTTAACGCCTGATGGAATCTCATCATGGCTCAGCTATCAGTGAACACAGGCACAAAGTTCTATGCATCCAAACAGACACTGTGTGAAAATAAACACAGATAATGAATTCTGGCATCAAAGAGAAGGACACTTAAATGGAAATAATATGAAAACTCCTGTTTAGACAAGTCACAGAACACATTTTTGGATGATACATATATTCATACAGTTTATTTTTGACAAAAGAACAAAAATAAATATTCTAAATTTTACTTTTTCTCCCTTTCCTAAGCTCACTTTTCATTAGGAATTAATAGAAAAAAATGACCTAAAACTTGTTGAATGCTTTATAGTTTCCAAAGCACACTCTCACCTATTATTATTTGGGTTTGATGATCCTAAAACTGCTTTAGCTCATATTATGACCATCATTTTATACATATACATATACATATATATATATATATATACATATATACATATATATATATATATATATATATATATATATATATATATATATATATATATATATATAGTGGCTCATAGATGCTACGTGATTTACCCAAGGTCATGAGTAATAAGTGGCACATTTGGGATTCAAATCTATGTCTCTCTCTCTGGCTACATGTCCAGTAATCTTCTGACATATCCTGAAGCCCACTGTGAAATTCTGTCAGTTAAAAACCTCACACCTTGGGAGATGAGCTGATATAAGTTGTGGTGTCTTTTGATCACTCTGGCAAAAAGGAGAAAAAAATGCATCCAAAGTCAAGATCAACTGCTTTGTTTAGGAGTGGTGTTATCTGAAACTGGCGTCTATCTATGCATTGGAAGGACAGATCATGTGATTCCTTGAAAGGCTCAAAGGAAGGTCAAAACTGAAGCAAAGGAGTAAGACTGAGAACTAATTTTGCTTCCCTTCTTACTTTCCAAAATACTCATTAGATCCAACCCTTCTGTAAAATCTATGACATACATCTAAGTCTTGTGTTGGTGGTTTTGTTTTGAATGAATGGATAAGATCAAAGGGGAATGTGGTTTTCTATGTTTAGTGAAAACAGCAAGGTAACTGTAGCAGAGCATCAAGTCAGGGGTCTCAGAGTCCCAGACAGAAACCAGAACAGAATAATCAATGGCTGAAAACATTGTTGAGAGTTTCAGGTAAAAGTACACCATGCTGAGAAGCAGCTTGCTGGTAAGCAATTCACTGGGGGATATAAAAATAATCTCAAAAATATTAGATAATGGTTACTCTTCAAAGGGGAGAGAAAAGGGGAGATGGCCCTTCTTATGAACATAAATTTCCATAAAGGTAATGATTTTGTTCATGCAGCTCCTTCTACATTCTACTTGTAGTTCTTACTTCCTTCTTCAGATATAGCAAGGAAGATTTTTTTTAAAGATTCCTTTGATGTGGACCATTTTTAAAGTCTTTATTGAATTTATTACAGTATTGCTTCTGTTTTTATATCTTTTGGTTTTCTGGCCATGAGGCATGTGGGATCTTAGCTCCCCAACCAGGGATCAAACCCGCACCCCTTGCTTTGGAAGGTGAAGTCTTAACCACTGGACCACCAAGGAAGTCCCAAGGAAGATGTTTTAAGTATTCTTACCAAATTCAGAAATATTAAGAAAATTAAAGTAATGTCAATACATGCAAAAGACTACCAATGCCTCATTTCCAGTCTCAACTATTCTCAGAAATTAACCTTTTGCAAGATTGATTTTTTTGTTGTCATTATGAAATTCCTACTGAATAAAATGCTAATTATTTTCATGAATACATACATAGACTTTTTATTCACATGGATATATTCATAGGCCATTACAAGGAAAAAATTAGTAAGTTTCTTTCTCTTCTCTGTGTATAGGATTTCATGTATTTTCAAAGCAATTATCATATATGAGAAGGTGCAAATGGACGAATTGAGTACTGTGCCTTGTATACTGATTCTGATCCTAGTGATTCACTTTGAAGTTTTTAAATTTAACAGAACTTTTCAAAAGTGCTGACTTAAAAAAAGTTAATACACATTATGTGTGTGCAAAAATATAATGTGGAGCTATCACTTCCCCCCAGAGATCTAGGAAAACAAAGTGAATCTACAGTCATCCATCAGTCATTCAAAACCATGCACTGCCATTTATTCGGCTCTAGGTCACTGTCCAGCTATGCCTGCATTTATAAAATTTTCTTAGAAATTTAATAGTATCTAAGCTACTCAGAAAAATCCTTTATGTTTGGGGCTAGAAAATTTGGAGGAAAAAAATGGGAGATTTTTCAAGAAAGCAGGATATCTCAGAAACTTCTAATGTGAAATAGAAAATACCACATCTTAGCTACAGATACATTATCTGGAAAAAAATTATCTGGAGCTCCAGATCAACAGTGTGCCTTTAATCATTTTATAAAGTATAAAAATATTTTTCAAGTACTGAGGTATCTGTTTGAAATATTGTATGAGTTTTTGCAAATGATGTTTATTGCTGTGTGGATAGAGTAGTAATAAAAAAGCATAAATGCACTATAAAATCACTAACTATATATCTGTAAAAATAAAACTGTTCACAATCTTTCCTCATCTAAATAAAGTAAATTGCAAAAAAAAAAAAAAATCAACTATATGTCCCCATCATATTTTGTGCTCAAATGTAGAAAGAAAATGAAAAAGAAAAAAAATGTCCTCTAATTTTGACTATTTCTTTTTCTTAATTTATCTTCTGTTTAGACATCTTTAGGAAAAAAAAAAAAAGAAAAAAACCTCAAAAGGAAAAAAATTGCTTGGCACAAACTTAGCTTGTTTAGTGCCATTCGAAGTATTATTTTCTGCTTTTCAATACACGTGTGTTTCCGTATGTGTGTTTCTGTATGTTTTTTGACTGCAAAGAAAAATTAGCTCTAATTTTAATGAAGCTAAGAAAGTTATTATTTTCATCCTAACTTATGACTTTTCTCAAAAAGAATTTAAATATCCTCCCCTGCAAAATTGAGTCCTCCTCTAAACTAAATAATTTTCTCACCATTCTGTCATGATTCAGAAGCCATATGCATCTCTAACTTTGGTGAGATTTTATTTGCTGAATGACCCCCAGTGAAGTCAAAAAGAGTCAAGTTAACTCATTAAAAATATGACCGCTAAAAGTCCTTAGGGCTCATGAATGCTGATGAAAAGAAATCCATCAATTCACAGAAAATATTATTTCACCCTTCTCTTTAACCTCAAGTCTCTATGTCACTTCAATTGCTAGCACTCAGAATAATGATCCCTCAGCTCATAAAACTGAAGGAGTATGCTCTCTTGCCACCAGGAGGTTAGCATAAAAGAGGACAAAGCAACGTACAATGATCATCTGTAGGGTGTAGTAAATGGCACATCTTGAATTGAAAATAAAATTGATCCGTATTTGTAATCCACAAGAGTCTTCAATGACTCAGTCATGGAAATGTGCATGTTAAAGTCGTGATATATGACTATATGATATAGGAAATAAAATGTTAAATTCTTGATCCATAAATAAATGGTCTAATTCATAAAAAGAACAGTAATTCAGTGAAGTCCATGCTTATCTTTCTATTTTTCCATTCTTGAGAGAATGACATCAACCACAACATGATACAGGGTTTTAAATTAGGACCACAAAGGTAGTGGTTTTATAAAGAATAAAGACTCAGTCTAGACTGCATAGAGAATTCCATCCTTATGTCCCACCCCAAATTTTCCCCCAGATCTTCCATTTTGTAAATTCCTTTTATTATATACTTACATATTGTTCCCCTTGTTTATATTTAAGTTCATCGAGATATTGGAAATCTGTCTTATTTATTCTAACAAGTATTTTATGTGCCTAAAACAAACTATTTATTATGGAGGAAACAAAAATAAATTGTACTTGTATCCTACCTTCAAGATAGTGGTAGAAAGTGACAAGGGCCAGAAGAATGTAGAAAAAGTCACAGATTTTTAAAAGTTATGGATAATGAAAAAGCATGGATAAGAGCAGAGAAGATAAATGTGAATGGATGACATGTGGCACTATTTACTTGATGAGAAATATTTTAAGGGAAAAAGTAAGTTTAGCAATGGTGTTAAAAGTTGGAAAGCTTGCCCTTACAAACGATGAAGAATGATATCCCTCACAAAAGAAGAAGGTTCCCAGAGCACCACAAATGGGACTTGCAGAGAGGCATGTAGGAGGGTATAACATACATTTTTTAATGGGGTTAAAAATTAGTTCTTGGGGAGTAAAATCTTAGATATTATAATGGTGTGTGGCCTTCCAAAGTTCAGTGTTACCCAGAAAAATCTTATTCTTCAATATTTAATTAATCTTGTTGGGTTTTTTAAATATCACATGAGCAGCACTGACACGGAAAATTACATAAAATGTGTGCAAGACGAGTGCTACAAAATGCTGGTGAATAGATGGTTCTGACTGGAGAACCTTCTCTTGATTGATAGTTCAATCTTAAGGTCATATCATGAGAAGTAACCACTGTGGGCCTATTGGCTGCCATTGACTGTTTTGTCAATGCTGTTTATGTTTAAGCCTAAGTGATTTTGTATATAACTTGGGCTATAAGAACTAAATGAAGAATTTATATATTTTTTATTTAAATCTACAAAAGCTATTCAACCCATCATGTCAATTGCTGAAAAGAAAATAATGTCAACAACGCTTGAATGAATATCTAGCAGCTAAGCTGAAATGTGTTTTCTCATTCAAGCAGAAGTTAAAGTTAAGTTCATTAAAAATAATCTTTAAGAATTTGATTTTTCAATTGATTTTCTTCTGCTGTTCAAAAAGCAGTTTGGGATTATTTTAAATTTGATTAACGCTATGACTAGTGTTTATACAAATTGCTAATCTGCATTTATAATTTGGAACATTATTTAATATAAATGTATTACAAGTTACTCAATAAATATGGTTATAAAGTTAAAGCTAAAGATAATAAAAAGTCAGAAATGACTGAAATTACAAAAACAGTAAAAGTAAGCAATACTGTATTAAATAACAAAAATAAATTCATAGTACCAGATAAACAAATGTATGCTGTAAACTTTAAAGGGTCAAATAAATGCTTACTTTATTACTATCATTAATATTATATCTTTAATCACTACCTGATAATTGATAAATTCAGGATCCACTGAATACATCTTAGACTTCTCTACCTTTATGCATTCTTTCATTTGAAATATTCTCCCTTCTTTCCTCTATTTATCCAAATTCTTCTTACCTTTCAAGATCCAGTTCAAATTTCTCTTATTTCCTCTAAACACTTTCATTCCACAAATATTTTAACAGCTTTTGAATTCCTAGAATATTGGATGGTTTGTTCTCTATAGTTGAGAACAAAATAACAAAAATAAATAACAAAAATAAATTCAATAACAAAATAAATTCATAATAACAAAACAACAAAATAACAAAAATAAATTCATAATACCAGATAAACAAATGTATGCTGTAAACTTTAAAGGGTCAAATAAATGCTTACTTTATTATTATCATTAATATTATATCTTTAATCACTACCTGATAATTGGTAAATTCAGGACCCACTGAATACATCTTAGACTTCTCTACCTTTATGCATTCTTTCATTTGAAATATTCTCCCTTCTTTCCTCTATTTATCCAAATTCTTCTTACCTTTCAAGATCCAGTTCAAATTTCTCTTATTTCCTCTAAACACTTTCATTCCACAAATATTTTAATAGCTTTTGAATTCCTAGAATATTGGATGGTTTGTTCTCTACAGTTGGCATTTAATTATATATGGAAATCCTGTACGTTCACTCATTCATTTCAAACATCTATTATATGTTATACACGAGGCCCTATGCTACATGCTACAGATAAGACAGTAAACAAGGCACATACAGTCTCTGTACCATGAAAGCTCCCTAGCCATCAGACAATAGAGCTCTACACGTAGACAGTCAGGATGCAGTGTGGTGGGGTCATGAGACGTAGACTCAGTGGTATGGGAACACATGCCACTCATTTAGGACCCACCCTGTGGACCTCAGAGAGCTTCCTGTTCCAGGAATATGGCACAGCAAGTCATAACTCATCTTCTCAGAAAGAGGACAACTTCAAAAGAGGGTAATTAAATATCAAAGAACATTCAGTTTTGGTGGGAGAGCTCCAACTGTTTCTGATAGACTGAGTACCACACTGCTGCTTTTTGCCAACAGTTAAGTCCACTCTAAACTCACAAGCTCCATGAGCGCAAGGCATGTATATTCAGTAGAAGTTCACGGAAGATTGATTTGAATGCATGAATGGAAGCAAGGGGTGAAAAGAGTTGGGATTGCGCTTGCAAAGAAAAGTTGTAGTCCTAAACTAGGAATATTGTTAGTTAGCAGCAAACAGTCCAAGTTAGTACACAGTACATCCAAACTGCCCAGCTTTTCTTTATTTACATCTCTCCCATAATGGGATCCACAGAGGAAGGATCACAGCAGAATTTGCTACACTGCTTTGTTGACACAATTTACAGATTATTAGAAAAATAATACGCCTGAGTCAGGCGTGTGATTCAGTTACAGCAGTCAGCCCACAGATAAGCAATTCTAACCAATTTTAGTAGAAACGTGTGTTGCAAACTCCAA
This sequence comes from Balaenoptera acutorostrata, assembly GCF_949987535.1. Taxonomy (NCBI): domain Eukaryota; kingdom Metazoa; phylum Chordata; class Mammalia; order Artiodactyla; family Balaenopteridae; genus Balaenoptera; species Balaenoptera acutorostrata. The sequence continues at coordinate 15,940,041 of NC_080066.1, forward strand.
AGAAAATTAACTGAGCAGGCGTTAAAAGTTAATTGACGAGAACTTATGAGTTCCAGAAAGAGTCACTATCAGGTGCTGAAGACTATTTTAATTTTTCATGCACTGCCTCCACTCCCCCAAATGAAATAAAATGAAAAGGAATGTTTTGCCATGGTAAATTGGTTAAGACGCAAATACTATCGGGAAGTAAGCAAAAGGTGAAAGGAAATTAACCTGCCCTCAGGATTCCTACATAGGGCAGTCCATATACAACAATCGCACCTATGAAGTTTCTGTCGGCAGATAAGGAGTAAGCAAGTGAAGCTATGGGCCAATTATACCTTAAAATTAATTTAAAATTTAAAGTTAAATTTAAAAATGAGGTAAGTTACAATATTGTTTTTCTTCCCTTTCTTCTCCCAGATCTTATATTACACAGAAAGTCAATAGCGTGACTACTTAACGACATTTGAAAAGACACTCCTGAATCTGGGTGACAAATCTCGCAATATTTTAATCCATCAGCAGTCAGTTTGGAAGTTGCTGACTCTACCTGGCTGTGAGCCTGATAACCAGCGGCTGAAACAGCTTTTTGCTGTGGCAGCACCTAAGCCCATTTAAAACTACCCTGCTCTGAACTTGGTTCAGATTGAATGTTATCTTCACTTTATGTTTATGTTTCAATGCCTTTATGTTTCAATTATTGGGAACTGGAGTTGCTTTGCCATGCAGAAAGTTCCTACTCAGATAAGGTATGTTGATGATAAATGTAAACACTGAACATATAAGGTAGATACCCTTACAAAATAAAAAATTCTCAAGACCCCTTATATACAGAATATTGGTTTTTAAGAGGGTTGGAACATGGATGAGGGAAATACATCTTTATTTTTACTAACTTCAACTAAAATTTGGTATTTTCTTCAATTGTGAATACAGGCAACAAATCATAAGTATTAATTGTACCTGTGACTTTCTCACCAATAATAATAACAAATATTTTAATATCACTTTAAAGTGCCGTGATTATCTCAAAAATATCACTTATGCTTATCACCCTTTGAAATAGTAGCAATTATTTCATCCCCTGCTAGATTTTGTCATTTAACACAAGTTTACTAAGTCACAATTTTGGATTTTAAAAAATATTTTAATAATTAGTATTAATTTAACTTGTTTCTTTGTCATTCTAGTATTTTATGCATTTATAACAGTATGCCGAGAAGTAATTCAGAAGTTCATCAGACTGCCAAAGAAGTCTGTAACACACACAAACACATACACAGACTATTGATTAAGAACCCCTGATCTTGAAGATTTCTGCTTTTAATTTAGAGGTCTCAGTTTTCAAAGAGGGAAAAATAGTTATCAAGTTTGATCATACTAGAAAGCAGAGAGAAAGAGAGAGAGAGAGAGGGGAAGATTCTGAAAGAATAGAAGTTTGCAACAGTTTTAAAGATTTCGTGTTTGAATAAAAATTAAGAGCTTTCATCTAGCTAGTTTTGTTCTTATAAAAATCAAATTACATTGCTTCCAATTCATTCTTTCTTCACCAACATTAAAATATAACTATTAAACATGATTTTGAAATTTTTGAATTATTTAGATATGAGGTAGAGTGATTTAGATAAATACGGTTATTATTACTAGATGTTGACAAGCTATTAAAAAACAAACAAATGAAACTACAGAAGCTGCTAAACACAAAGTAATCCCCTCCCCTCTCTAACATGTGTGGGGACAGGCCAGTGGATTTATTAATATGCAGAGATGGAAATCTCTAATTTGTATGATCTCAGAGCCACTGGAAAACTTTGATGAACAGTAATATATTTGCTTCCTGGGAATGAGAATGTTTTAAAATCTAACAGCAGAAGTTGAATGCAGTGGTTTAGAGCATGGATTTTGGAGTTAGAATTGGTTTTAATCCTGATGATACCACTTATTATTTATGTGACCTGGGTCTCAATTTCATGGTCTGTTAAATTAGGACAAAATATCTACCTTACAGATTTACTCTGAAGATTAAGTGAATTACTATGTGTAAAAAAAGACTTAGCACATTGTATAGAAAAAAGAAATTGGCCACGATATGGAAGTAACCTAAGTGTCAATCGACAGATGAATGGATAAACAAGATGTGGTGTGTGTATATATATATATACGTTTATACACATATACACACAAATGAAATTTTGCCATTTGCAACAACATGGACGGACCTAGAGAATATTATGTTACGTGAAATAAGTTAGAGAAAGCCAAATACTGTATGTTTTCACTTATATGTGGAATCTGAAAAATAAAACAAATGAATGAATATAACAAAACAGAAACAGACTCATAGATACAGAGAACAAACTGGTGGTTACCAGTGGGGAGAGGCGTGGGGAGAGGGGCAAGATAGAAGAAGGGATTAAGAGGTAAAAAGTACCAGGCATAAAATAAATGAGATACATGGATGAAATGTACAGCATAGTGAAAATAACCAATATTTTATAATAGCTTTTAATGGAGTATATCCTATAAAAATATTGAATCACTCTGTTGTACACCTGAAACTTATATAACACTAAATCAACTATACTTCAATTAATAAAAAGAAAAAAGAAATCAGTCAATAACTAGAGGCTTGTCACAAGAGCAGTAGTGGGAACAGAAAGGGAAGTGAAACAGCAGTAATAGTAGTGAGAACAATCTTTAGAGCTGACCATATGAGTCTCTTGAAAAGTAAAACTCTGGGATCAATTTAACTAAGTTGTTAGCATCTTAATAGAAATCTTAATAGAAGGGACTCCACTGGCTGCCTGTGAGTCCTAGTGGGCAGCACTAGGAGGCAAAGGAAGAAGTGAGAATTGAGAAGTTTAGAAAAATCTCACTTAGTCAAAAATAAACCTGGAATACATATAATCATGTTCTCTAAGGAACACTTATTTTACATAAATCATGGCATTGTGATCTTGTGGCAACTAATTAATAAAACTCTGGGTGTGTTGATCTCTTGCAAGGCTATAGCTTGAAATGCAAAGATCAACTTTTCTCCCTTGATTTGGTCAAGGTCACTAATATAGTAGCGCCCAAACTACGCAGATTGAATTGTTAACGTGCTGAAACAATTCCAGAAAAGCAAATAAAGTTCTGGTACTAAAGTTTAGTTTAATGGATTTACAGCCCCCAATGCACATGACAGTCTTTGAAAAATCGATTTTCTCTATCCAGCTTCCATGTATCCTCTCTACACATATACTCTACATCCTTTACTCTGAAATAATGAATAAAATCTCAACAACATGACTAAAATAGCATCAGATATTCAGTAGGCTGAAGAGATTAAAAGATGCCTAAATATAAAAATCTGTCTGACATACTCTTAGGCACATTAGTATTAGCAATTAGTTGTAAACCTTCTCACATTAGGACTGTGGTGAGTGTGTGTGCCGGGGACAGGGTAGTGGTGGGTTAGGATGGATGGAGAATGCCCACTTTTGTCAGTTGACTCTTAAACCCAAATGATGCTCATTGTTTGCTAGGTTGAGGGTAAAACAGAACCAGAACTTCCAGGCTTCTAAGTAGGCAAAGGAATCTGGCCTTTCCTTTGTTGATCTGACATTTTCCACTGCCTATTGAACAAAATCTGTATTTCCATATTGAATATGATTTTTAGATAGAATTTCCAGGAAGTATGTAAGAGCTCTGAATTAGAAGTCAGAAAAATTGGATTTACATCTCAACTTTTTTCTTAAAATACCGTATGAGCTGGGACAAGAAATACAACCTCATAATCTTAATTCCTTCATCTGCAAAATGAATAGTTTAAACATATTTCGAAGGACCCCACCAGCTCTAAAATTCTCTGAATCACTAAGCAAGATAAAGCAATAAGCTAATTTAATTACGTTCTTGCAGCATAACTAGGTTGCTATAATCAGGAGGGCTTCCTGAAATGCATTATTTTTCTCCACTTCTGGCTTGAATATATTATGTTTTCTATCACGATGGCATAATGGATAGTCCTGAATGCCTTCAGTCAAATAGATTCAAATTCCCTACAGCATGCAGTCATCTTGATTAAAATATCAACATTTTATCAAAGATGGAGTATTTCTAAAACACAATAATGCCCTTCAGGTAGCAGGTGTTCCTGCATTTTATTCACATGGCTAGTTGAAAAGATGCAAAGGTCTTTTGTTTCGTGATGAGACTAGATAGACATTTTACCTATGAAAACACTTTATCAAACAAAAGTAAATTTTAAAATTCCCCAAAAATTCTTTTTGGCATATTAAAATCGACATATTACTCATAATTAATTAACTCCATCAGAAAACAAGTGACGAGAAAAATGTGTAAAATTAAATATATTTGTAAAAACAAGTTAATTTTTATGTTGTGGAACTCTTACTCTACCCCTGAACATTTGTTTCATATTTTGCTTTAAATCTTAGATGGTTTGAAAAGTAATACATTTAAATTTAATGCAAAATTTAATACTGAATGTAAATGAGTTAAATGGTAGGTAAAAATGATAGATGTTATCAAGAACAAACATACTATTTTAAAAATGAATTATTACTACATTCAGAAAAAGATATGACCCATGAATTTTAATTTAGATTATGAACTTTCAATCTTCTCTCATAGAAAGACAGAAACCAGATTGTGTAACATTCTCATCTTAATTTTTATAATACCTGAGTTCAAGTCCTAGCTCATCCACTTACTTACAACCTTGGACTTCCTACTTAGGCCATCTGAGTTTTGACTGACTCACCCATTAAATGAACACAGTGGAATGGCAGGGAGCACAAGCAATTCCCATGGACTTAATCCCACTTACAAAGTGGCTTGGCCCAAGCAGTGAGGGGTAGCTAATAATCCTTCTACCTGGTAGACTCTTTGTTCTCATTAAAAAAAAAAAAAAAAAAAAAGCAAACTATTGTATTTTAAAAAGTAAGTTCTCTCGAAAAACTGTAGCTACTTCATTTTATTGTGTGTGCTTTACATTTATAACTAAAGCAGACTTCAAGGAAAGAAAAAAATTAAGGTTAATTTCTCAATAAAATGCTCTTTCCCTCTTCTCAGAATTCACCAATCACTTTAAGACACATAGATTACATTTGATTTAATTACATCTCTTTAGTAAAAAGTAGTCTTCACGTGACTGAAGGCAAGAAATATAGAAGGAAAATATAATACAAACAATATGTAAAATAGTACTGTTCTTTACTGAGTGTTTCCTAAAACAGTAGCTTTGCCTTGCTGGGGTTTCCCGGAATTCACTCCTTTATAACAGGATAGTTTAAGAATCACACATATCCATTATAAGAATCATTATTCATTTTTCCCCTTAAAAAATGATTCTGTTGGGGCTTCCCTGGTGGCGCAGTGGTTGAGAGTCTGCCTGCCGATGCAGGGGACACGGGTTCGAGCCCTGGTCTGGGAGGATCCCACATGCCGCGGAGCGGCTGGGCCCGTGAGCCACAACTGCTGAGCCTGCGCGTCTGGGGCCTGTGCTCCGCAGCGGGAGGGGCCGCGATGGTGAGAGGCCCGCGCACCGCGATGAAGAGTGGCCCCCGCTTGCCGCAACTGGAGAAAGCCGTCGCATAGAAACGAAGACCCAACACAGCCAAAAAAATAAAGTAAAAAAAAAGAATAAAGGCAAACGCATTTTCTCTAAAAAAAAAAAAAAAAAAAAAAAAAATGATTCTGTGCAATGAATATGGATCTCAGTAAAACAGAATCTCTATTTCATTATGAAGAGTAGAAAACTCAGTATTATCAGTGAGGAACACTGGGGATAAGGGTGAGGGGTGAACACATAAGTTTGGGATGTAAACATACCTGGATTCAAACTCCCATCTGTCACTGACTGGCTATGTGGCTATAGGATGATTAGGTTATTTCTATGGGACCCTCTTTAGTAAAATGGGGCTCACTTTATTTACCTCAGAGGGTTGTGCTAAGAATTACCTGAAATAGTGTGTGTTGGTAAATGTAACTCTCAGTATGTATTATTCTGGTTGTGATCTGTAATCGATACTACCCTTTAAAACTAGATTGTCATTAAATTATTGGTCAGTGGTTACATGCCTTTTGCATCTGATTGTATGTATATATTTCAGACCTAGATTTCAGATTCTCCAGATTAGACTGTAATGTTGTGCATGAGGCATAACAGCCATTTCTGCACAAGGATTATCTCAAACAAGGGGTGCCCTGAGCCCAGCACTGGGCTCTGCAATCCCTTCACCCAGCAGTCCCTTCTCTGAAGAGCTGAGAGACATAAGGACTAAAGCCTCAAGGCTTTGCCTTAAATATTTTATAATGTATCTATTGAAATAGAATAAATATAAATGAACAGCCAGTGAGCAGGAAGAATTTCTGGAGTTGTGATGGACACTCAGATAAAAAGGAATAATCATGGTGGGCAAAAGCGGTCAAGGAATGTTTTGTGAAAGGCTGAATCTACCAGATTGTGTTGGCCTTGGTATGGAGGGAAGAGGGGAACACAGAAGGAGGCATTCCTGAGGAAAGGCAGAGGAAACTGGGCCAGGGGCAACATATGTATAGATTGGGAACATTTTAAAAGATGAGGAATAAAGAAAGAAAGAAAAGGTAGCACCCCTGCCCCTACTGTGTTTGCCATCTGGCTAGGACAATTTTCAACGAATGAGCAAGGTAAAAATCCAGCATGGTTCCACACAGAGAGAAGCCTAAGAAGTACTTTGTAATGATGATCAAAAATATGTATTGTTAATTACCAAAAATGAAACAATTGACCTAAAATTCATGAATATAAAATCAATATATATTATGAAAGATTTCTCTCCTTTGTAATAAATGTCACTGAATAATAATAGGCATTTTTTTATGTGTTTTTTTAATACAGTAGGAAAACGGGTCTCTAAAGATGCTGTTAAATGTCCATAGGAATCAATTGGAGGAACCATGGGAGCTCAACGTGACTTGATAGGAAGATTTATATCTCAAAATAGTTTAACTTTGCATTTTATAGTAATATAAAGTTTATTACTATAAGAGAGGAGAAATGTAAATATGAGTGAAACAAATAATAAAAGCAAAATCCAGTGCACCAAGTCCTTCACATGGTACTGTTGAAAAAAGAGAAAAGAGGCTCAAAATGGAGTCACTTGTGCTAAGCCCCATGACAGGAAACTAACACTTAACACTTAACCTAACTGCAGTTTCAAGTTCCCTCAGGACTGTAATCATAACCAGTCAGCACTAGGAAAGTAATCTGCCCAACAGAACCCTTCCATCCTCCTCCGAAGGGCAACCTTCCCTGAAGCAATGCATTTTTTGCTAGTAATTTCCTTTTTCTGCCTCCTTTCTGCCTTTAAAAACCTCTCCTTTTCCACAACTTGGCAGGGCTCCTTTCTATTTATTTGCTACATGGGATGCTGTCCAATTCTTGAATCGTTCAATAAAGCAATTTGATCTTTAAATTTACTCCGTTGAATTTTTGTTACTGAGCAGTACAGACCATATAATCCAGTATCACATTCAATAGAGTACTGGCAAAATACTCTTACAAGAACTTGAAGCCTTACATTTCAGTAAGTTTTCATATTTAAATATAAGAATAAATCACTGTGGTATTGTTGCACGTATTTTATTAGGCAGGCCTTTCTGCATTATTATAGAAGAGTCCTAACATATAAAGGTAACTCAGGTTTTAGATAAAACATGAACTATGCAGCATTAGCTATTCAGATATATGAGGCCTTTGGTATTCTGGTCAGGCATTTTCTATCAGTGTCAGGGCACTTCACCAAAGCCCATGTGTGATAAAACAGCAATGGCCTCTAGAGCATGGTTTTAGAGTAAGCTTTCTTGGAATTCTAACGAGATTCTTGAAATGAACACACATGTGTGCGCGCGCACACACACACTTATCTGCTTTTTGCTGCTGTTGTAACTTGCCAAAGAGTAAAGGTATATGAACCACGTCTCATTAATATTAATGTATACTTTGGTATTTTGGTCCCTGAACACTGTCTCTCTGTTAAACGAAATTAAAGCCCTGACAGAAACATCTAATTAACCCACAGTAAGAAAATGCATTACTGTGTCACAGTTAATAAGCAGTTCAATGTAATCATACCTTCATCATTCTCCTGATCGGTTCTGTCCTTTGCATGGTGTGTGCTTAGAACCAGAATGTCTAATATTAATTCCCTTAATGATTGTTCATATATGAGTTAAAATGGATAGCTGCTCTCCTTTCAGATGTACAAATAATCTAGTTTCTTTTACTGAGAAGGACTGGGAAAGAAATACCTAAACTTGTGTGTCTTAGACTAACTGTTACCATAAAAGGAGTCTCTGGGATTCAGTCATAACCACCGGGCATGACACTGGGCTCAAAGCTGCTTCCCACGCCCAGTTTACCAAACTCCACAGAGCATCTGAACCACAAGTAGCAGCTCCCTCTGATGGGAGGAGGCTTCCCAGGGCCAGGTAAGCAGAGTTGTGATAATCTCCCTTTGGCCATGTGCTGTCTCTAGGAAACGTCACTAAGCTCAGAGGCATTGCAGGAGAAGATCCTACCTTAATGAGGACCTGAATGGACCCTGTGGCTTTTCTGGATATAAAATACCAGAAGCTCATGGTACAGGCAGCGCTGGCTTCTTGCCACAGACCACTCTTGAGGTGCGCTTCTTCGCCCCGAAGGCCCACCGGAGTAGCCTCCAGATACAAGAAGTGCCCTGCGAACAAGATGGGATTCAGATAACGCAAAAATGACATTGAGGGGATTATGTTAGCTTTTCCATCTTCGGGTTTTTAATTACATTTCTATGATCTGAACTGCCAAAGGTATTTCTGCTTGAAAGAGAAAGGAAATCTAATAGCGTTGCCTCTGGCTCACTGACGGAACAATTTCCAACTGTCTCTGTTTTAGCAAAGTACTTCACGGTATGCAGATTAACTGATCTGACAGGATATTTATGCCATGGACTCAACAAGAGAGTTATAGAAATTATTTCATGGACTCCTCAAACTCTCCAGTTATTGTAAAACAATGCAAAGATTGTCTATGAAATACAAACAGAGGGATATGACATACTTTCAAAAATTCAGTCATCTGTTGAGTACATAAATGAAATGCTGAGGATTTTAATCTATAACACACAAGGAAAGATATTGAGTTTTCTGCTTGTGTATCCAAATATCCAAAACATCTTATGTATGTATAGCTGAGTGTTTGAATGAAACTTACACCTACCTTTCTTTGGCATGGTTGGTCTGGCTTGGAGAGCTCTGTTTTATCACAGGCCTGTGAAATGTCAATATTTCCTACTCTGTAGCATCCAGGAATTCAGGATCCCTTCTTTATTCTCCTAATGTCTTTTGCCCCTTGACCAATGAATCTGAGACCTGACCTCAGCTCACTGTAAAAATGAGCCATACCTAGCACCCTTCACATAGATGATCTTACAGCTACAACTGCACGCCTCTACAGCTTTCTAACTGCTTTCCCCTTCATATAGATCATCTCATTTGGTCTTGACAATCCCTGTTTGGTACACAGGGCAAATTCTATTATCTCCATTGGACAGATGAGAAGTTTGAGAATCTGAAAAGTTAAATGACTCTCTAATGATCAAATGAGTGGCAGAATTCACGGTTATTGATTACAAGTATGTGTCATTTAGGAAAGGTACCTGAGAGCAGCATATATTATCATCTATCTACAATTATCAAAGTAATATTCAATTTTAATTACTCACTGTTATATGTTAAATGGTGTCCCCCCAAAAGATGTTAAAGTCCTAATTCTAGGCCCTGTGACTGTGACCTTATTAGGAAATGGGGTCCGTGCTGATGAGCAAGTTAAAATAAAATCATGAGGGTGGGCCCTAGTCCAATAAGACTGTTGTAATAAAAAGGGGAAATTTAGACACAGAGATAGACATGCATAGAGGGAAGACAATGCAAAGACAGAAGGAGAGTACCACCTACAAGCCAAGTAGTGTCTGAAGCTACCAGAAGTTAGGTGAGAGGCATGGAACAGATGATTCTCCTTCAAGGACCTCAAAAGGAACTAGCCCTACTGACACCTTGATTTCAGATTTCTAGCCTCCAAAACTGTGAGACAATAAATGTCTGCTGTTTACACCACCCAGTCTGTGGCAGTCTGTTATGCAGTCCCGGGAGACAAATACACTTGTTAAACGTTCAACTTAGTTGCCCTGGCTCCACGGTGGTCTCTCCAGATGCTCTCAGGGAAGATAACGTGATGCTCACTGTGAATGTGATTAGAGTGCCTGGAACAACCTAATAACCTACCATTTTCATTTCCAAGTGAGTGGTCTCTGGGAGGTCTTAGGCTTTGAGGAGAGCCAACCCCCAAAACCCAATCAAAGTTTTCAGCCAAAGAGTTTTGCCAACCACACCAGCCTTTTTCAAAAGTACAGGAGCTACCGCAGTCATTTTCATCAGTATAATCTCCACAGTCGTCTACAAAATTACAGCTTTGCTCCGGTTTATAACATTTGCCGTTCTGACATTCCCGATAACCATACGGACAGTAACCTAAAAAACAGAAAACAAACAAAGAAAGGATGAGGAGACACTCCTAACACATTAGTGAGGTTAGAAGGTAGTAAGAGTAGATTCCCTTTAATATGTAAAGAAACATGGTGTCCTTCGGAGTTTGGGGCATCTGACCCCCTACCTCTCTCTCTCCTAATCCCCTCTAGGTTCTGGTCTATAGATCACTCACAAGCATCATTCAAAATGAAAAAAAAAAATTAAGCATCAATTTATTGATCTAGGAAAGTACCCCAATCCTCCTCAAATACAGCACTTCCTGTAAGCTATACTCAAAAAATATAAAAGGCAAAGTGAGGTTTCCCATTTTTTATCCTGAAACAAAACCTTTAGGGTAGTAAGAGTTTATATATTACAGGGTATTTGAAAGTACATTCCATCAGCATCCTTGCACTCCAACATTTATCAGAAGCCAAACATATATGATATTTCCTCAGAAGCAGGGACATGAATATACAAGTAATATCCAACTTTCCAACAGATTTTTTTTCTCCAAAACACTTATTTATTTGTCAGTTGTTTGGAATTTTAGGAGCAATTTCCTGACAAAGCAATGTCAACCATAAAGACTTTTCCACAGAGTTTAAGATAAAGAGCAATGCTTTTGAACAACTGAGTTTGAACTGATTCTGATACTTATCAGTTATGCGACTTGGATCATACTTACACTTGATGAGCTTTAGTGTCCCTATCTAAAGAGAAAGAAAAATAGTAAAAACTAGAGAAGTTAAGCTAATTAGAGAGACTAGTTTATATCACCAGTGCCTAGAACAGTGCCTGGCCCTTCATAGGCAATCAGTAAATACTGGTTAAATAAATGAATGAGCCAAAGTGTTTTGGAAATGATAAACCAGTTCAACATGCACAGTCAAGGTACTATTATTGTCCTGCTCCAATATTACAATAGAACATAACCACCATGGGTGACAATATTTCAGCAGGAAAAGTTGTTCCGAGATCCAGCTTGGGACATCAGTTTCACATTTGCTTTGTGACACTATAGTATCTGAAAGTTTTTTCCTTCCCATCTTCCTTGTCTGCCAGTTAGGGGAGCTGGTAATACCACTTTCTACTTCATTTTTAGATGGTAGCTTCCATGGCCTGAGGCAGAGTGTCTGAAGATTGAGGATTGGTGTGCATTAGAGGTAGGAAGTGATTCAGGGATTTAATGGAAGGTGTTCTGGGAATTGGAAACTCCTGCTGATAAAATCTCATAGAAAAGCTTTTATGTTCTGGATCGGTCTCACATTTTAGAAAATAGATGGCTAAGAGAGAAGAAGTGGCAGGAGAGGAATGGAAGGCCATGTAGAAACCACTGGGGAAGAGGCTGGTGTTCTGAAGCCTCCTAGCCATTTTGTGGGCTAAACTCTTCTTGGACTGCATGCTCAAGATTGCCTAATTAAGTGGCCTTCACACTTGCAAAGCCTTTGAAAATAAGTTTCAACCATGCATTCTGTCTCTAACAAAACTTTCTTGTCTGGGTTAATTGCTACCATTTTCTTTTCTTGCAGTGTGGGATTAAACTATTTTTATTTAGGTGTCCGGTTCAGCTAGCAGATTGGAGGTTAAGACAAAATACATTTGATGTTTCAATTACAGAGCTTGACTCAGAATTGTAACATTAAAGCATTTTTGAGCTTTAATGGAAATCGAGATCACTTACATTAACCCTCTCATTTATAGATGAGAAAACTGAGGATTATAGATGTAAAATGACTTGCTGATTTTTCAAGAGCAGAAATGCAATTTGGACCCAGGTCTGTTGTCTTCAGAATTAATTTTTTAAAAATCCATTGACTTGAAGAGCAGTGATAGGTCAACTATTGCAAACACAAGACCACCGAGGGACAGAAATGGTGGTGTTGACTACTAGATGCAGTATCTCTCATTGATCTGTTGAGAACCTGAGAAATTACTAGATCATTTGATGTTATACGATTGATATTTGTATTGATTCTGTCAATTCCAATTTGTTTGGGGAGTAAAAACAAATTTACTGGTTTTAAAGATGCTTTTCTCCAAAGCAAGTGAATCAAGCTAAAATCCAATTCTTTTAAAACACACAAGAAAATAATTTGGACATGTTTCTAAATGGAAAAATAGAGCCTGATATATCCCACAATCAATATAGCTAGTATTTTAAGATAGTCACAGTGATTAAGTTTTATATATCTAAAACATAAATACCTGCATAATTTAAAAACACAGTAATCCGAATATTACCCAAGATTAATTTTGAACAGAAAGCCCTCTATGTTAATAAAGAAAATTTCACTGCTATAATGCATTCTATTCATAAAATAACAAACAACATTTTTTGGTAAACATCAAGGGAAGTTATCAACTACTGTTATTTACCTATTTCTAAATTATCTTCCATGCCTGTTGTTTTGTCCAAAGAAATCAGCTACCTGAAAGTAGAGTGTATAACTTTAAATGATTCTGATATTAAGGCTCTTATGAAACTGTGCTCATTTTTACAGAAAAAACTGTTGTTTAAATTAGGCAGTGACCCTGTTGATAGGCAGTTTAATTTTGTAAGAAAGAACAAATTATAAAAGTTAAAAACCTCCCATGTAAACCTTAGAGACATGTGAAACTTAATACGCTTAAATTCAAACTCTGATTCTTCCCCTCCAAACTTTCTCACTGAACAGTCTTTCTCATCTGCATTAATGGCAACTCCAGTTATTCAGAGAAAAAATATCTTGTGAGGAGCTCTGTACGGTAGAGTCTGACTCCACTTTTTGATGTATGACGTGATTGCTGAGAGCCCTTCCCATTGTGTTCCACATCTGGAAAAGCTGGTAAGAAAGTCCAGGTGCTCCCCCTGTTGGTAGAAGATTCAAACTACGCAAGCCCCTACCTGTGCACAGGAATCCTCAGCCAGGTCCCACCACCTAACCACCATAAAACTCTATCCCAGTTTTCTTTCCTCGTTCTCTAAAACTACTTTTGGACATGCCTAGGAGCTACCTTGATTTCCTAGAAAGCCTCATTATGTGAGTAACAGACATTTTCAAACCATCTTGGTGTGTATGTGGCGTCATCAGTCTTGATATCTGAACCAAATTTTGGATGACGGACCATCTTGTAATTGAGGATGGCCCCAAGTTCTAGGAGCTGTAATAATAATATACACAACATTTTATCTCATAACTCACATGTAATCTTTCAGTGAATTCTGTCAATTGTCAATCCTACCATTAGAATATATCTCATTACCTCTACTGCTACTATTTTGGCTCAAGCCACTATAATTTTTTTGTGATTGTACTGCAGTGCTTTCCTTCCTGATCTCTGCACCCAACCCTTGCCCTGTATGGTCCATTAAACAATAAAGAACCATGCTGAGGTTAATAGATATAAGCTATTATATATAGAATGGATAAAAAACAAAGTCCTATTGTATAGCACAGGGAACTATATTCAATATCCTATGATAAACCATGATGGAAAAGAATATAAAAAAGAATATGTGTGTGTGTGTGTGTGTGTATATATACATATATATATATATACACACATAACTGAATCACTTTGCTGTACAGCAGAAATTAACACATTATACATCAACTATACTTCAATAAAAATATTACAAATATTTACAAAGATATTTACATGGTGATATTTTAAATAAATTGAATGTTACTTCTCTGCCCCAAAGGCTACGTTATTTAAATACTATTCCCCATTACAAGGAACTAGGTCTTCTTGGGAAAATGGTCTGTTTGGAGCTAAGGAAAAGAAAGTCCAAGATGAGCCTGGGAATTTTTTTGTGTGTGTGCCAAAAATTAATGAAGTTTTCCAAAAATTACATCATTATGATGAAAGGTTGAACTACTGGTCAAATCAGAAATAATTTCAGCATCAAAATAAGTAATGAGAGGACTCTGGCTCTTAGCACACATAGTAAAAAAGAGTAAGAAGGTATGAAATTATCCCCAGCCATAAACAACTAGAAACCTGGGAAAAATCTATGAAACAAGTGTTCACAGACACTGCACAACAGAAAGCACAGGACTGTGATCTCTTAGAGAACGGGAAAAAAAAGGCAAATCCTATATAGGATCACGCCAGACTTCTTCTTGGAGGAACTTTCTAGACTGTAGCTCCAAAATGGTCAGCCCAGCAGAAAGTGAGGTTGCAGTGAGTTGAGAAGACAGAGTCTCAGACAGATAGAATTTGCAAGGCAGGGTGGTGGAGGAACAGGAGGTATGTAGCTAAGGAGATCCAGAGATATGCTTAAGGCTTTGCTGAATTCTAATTTTCATGCTTGCAGGGTAAAATCCACAAAGAGAGACACAGAACAACTTCTAAGAAAACAATAACTAGGAGATATAAGCTGAAAAATTACCAGAATTTACAGAAGGCCAGATATCTTTGAGTTACTGCCAGCCAGAGTGGAGAGTCCTTGGCGAATAAACAGGGCATTCAGTAGGAAATCCAGAAAGGGTACAATTTAGTAACAAGCAAAGAGACTCTAGCAGGAAGTAGTCTCTAGACCATGGATTGGAACTATAGTCTCAGGACCAAATCTGGCCTACCACCTGTTTCAGTAAATAACATTTTATTGGGACTTAGCCATGCCCACTTGTTTATATATTGATATTATCTATGGTTATTTGCACATTGAAATGGTAGTTGAGTAGTTTCAGTCAGGACCATATGACCTGCGCAGCTGAACATATTCACTCTCTGAACATACTGTTCTCTTAACCTCAACTTGTTTTTATTTATTTACTTATTGTTATTTTTAATTTTTTAATTTTTTGGTAAGAACACTTAAGTTCAACTCTCTTAGCAAATTAATTTTAATTATACAACACAGTGTTATCAGCTATAGTCACCATGTTGTACATTAGGTTCTTAGACCTTATTCATCTTTTTTTTCTTTTAATATTTATTTATTTATTTGGTTGCACTGAGTCTTAGTTGCAGCAGGCAGGCTCCTTAGTTGTGGCTCCAGGACTCCTTAGTTGAGGCTCAGCAGCTCCTTAGTTGCAACACGTGGGCTCCTTAGTTGTGGCATGCTAACTCTTAGTTGCATGTATGTGGGATCTAGTTCCCTGACCAGGGATCGAACCCAGGCCCCCTGCACTACGAGCACAGAGTCTTATCCACTGCGCCACCAGGGAAGTCCCTCAACTTGTTTTTAAACTAGACTGCTTTAAAAAGAAGACTAAATAAAGTTTCCCTTAAGTTAAAAAAAAAAAAATTGACTAAAAATTTGCTGACTTCTATCTTAAACCTGTCTTTACAAAAACTTAAAAATAAGACTTAAATGGACCAAACAGAACTGTAAGCAACTTAAGTGTCTCTAGAACAAAGTTCAATGCTTTTTAAAGGAATTTACCAAACTTCAGCACTTAGCAACATAGAATTCACAATGTCCAGCATCAAATTAAAAATTAAGAGCATATGAGGAAGTAGGAAAATGTGATCTAAAACCAGGAGAAAAATCAGTCAATAGAAGCAAATATAGATAAAAAAGAGATGATGCAATTATCAAAGAAGTTAAAGCAGCTATCATAAATGTGCTCAATGTGTTCACCTACAATTCTATAAAATCTACAAAAAAGCTATTTGTACCAGCAAGTAAGTTTAGCAAGGTTACATGTCATCAATATACAAAAATCAATTACATTTCCATATGTTACAAATAAATAACTGGAATCTGAAATTTTAAAAAATCCTTTAAAATGGCATCCCAAAACATGAAATTCTAGGGATAAATGTAACAAAATACATGCCCGGCCTTTACACTGATAACTACACAATACTGATAGGAAAAGAGACCCTAAATAAATGGAGGTACATATCAGTTTTATGGATTATAAAACTCAATATTGTTAAGAACTCAATTCTCTCCAAATCTAACTATAATTTCAATATAACCCCAATCAAAATTTCAGTAGGATTTTGTATAAATTAACAAAATGATTCTAAAATGTGTATGGAAATGCAAAGCACTTACATTAGCTAAAAAGTTGGCAGACTTACAGTACCTGATTTCTATATACACTATAAAGCTATAAAAATTAACACTGTATGGTACTGACTTATGTACAGACAGATTGGTTAGTGGATCTTGATATACAGTTCAGAAATAGACTCACAAATATATGATCAACTAATTTCCAAAAAAAGCTGACAAGTCATTTTCACCCAAAAATGCATAAACTGAATCTAATTATGAGGAGAAATCAAAAAACACGAATTGAGGGATATTCTACAAAATAAAAGGCCTATACTTCTCAAAGGTATCAATGTCAAAAAAGACAAAGAAAGGCTGAGTAATTGTTATAGATTAAAGAAATCTAGAGATACATAAAAACTAAATGTAACGCATGATCCTTGATTGGATCCTGAAAATTTAGTCAACAGAAGCAAAAATAGATATGACAGAAATGATGGAATTTTCAAAGAAGTTAAAGCAGTTATCATAGATGTGCTTAATGTGTTCATCTATGATTCAGGTAAAAAGCAAAAATTACATAAAGGATATTTTTGGGGCAATTGGTAAAGTCTGAATGAGGCCTATAAATTGGATATTAATATTGTATAAATATTAAATTTTCTGATTTAATCATTATACATTTAAGTGACTGTCCTCTATTTTAGAAAACAGACTATGAATTATTTAGAGGTAAAAGGACATGATGATGTCTGCAATTTACTCTGAAATGACTCAGAAGAAAGTAAGTTTATATATAAAACAAATGGGCAAACTGATAATAATCCGTGAATCTGTATGTAGTATATGTTTGAGTTCTCTGTATAGTTCTTGCAATGTCTCTCTCAACTGGAAACTACTACAAAATTTTTTAAAATATAAGATTTTGAAAGTTAAAAAAGTAAAATCTTCCCATGCCACCCCATCTCACTCAGAGTAAACACCTCAATCCTTGACGTGGCCCACACGTACTGCACAGTTTTGCCCCATTCTCTCTCTCTGGTACCACTGCCCTCCAGCAAAGGACAACAAGGCACACATCTATAGTCGAAAGCAAGTTGGGTTTGTTACTCATTGTAGCGATGGAGAGCAAATGCCCTCGGGAACCACACGGCAGCTCAGTAAGAGAGTATTAGAAATGACTTATTATAGGATTAGGGCTTTGGTTAGGTTATGTTGGGGAGGCTCCAAGAGAGTGGAGTTTTGCTCCAGATTGGGTGCCGTCAGGAAGCAGGGATAACTGGGTGCTGTCAGGAAGCAGGTATCTTAATAATTCTTATCTAACAAAGGGAAGACTAGAATAGGCTAAAGTTATAATTGGTTAGGAACAGGTTTCATTCATATGAGTAAAGATAGGGGAATGTTTGGCCATTCTTTTTGCTGCAACAATGTCCATGTTTTGTCTGTGTTCAAGCACAGTCACAGAGTGATCTGGTTTTCATCTTGCTCCATCATGGTACCAGAATGGCTTTGTCTGTTGCTGACACTCTGTGAAATTGTTTACATTAAACAGGAGAAACACCAGCTCATAGCAACCCCAAGGCCTAGCTGACAGTTCCAGGCCAGGTCCTGAGTGTCAGGGGCTGCGTTTCCTTTTCTCACTTTGTGATTCTATTTATGTGGCAAGAGAGTTCAGTGGGGCAGCCAAGCCTTCTAGGTGACATGAGGATAGAAAATAAAACCCTTCTGGTAATTGTCTTTGCAGTAGGTAAAACATGGCAGACCAGTTGCTTTGGGAGATGCTGAAACATTTGAAAGGCCTTCCTATTTGTTATTTTTTAAGCCTCTTGATATTTTCCCAGAGTAACTTGCAGCAAAAACTTGAAAATACCAAGTTGCTGTGGGATCTCCTTTAATGTTAGCATGAAGGAGAGAATACGTGGAAAGAAATTCCATAAAATAGATCATGGTAGCCTTAAAGAATTGACAAAACAAAACAAAACAAAACAGGTAGAGGAATCATGATTTGCATTAAGAAAAAGGGGAAAGCATGGAAGGAAGTCTAAACAGAAAAGAAGCCTCCAGGGTTCAAGGAGAAGGAACTAACGTGATTCCAACTGACTGTGACTGCAGTATTGCTGAGGCTTTAGTTTAGAAAAGCAGCATTCCATACTGGGCAATGCTTACTAGCCATAGGCTCAGCCCTCAACTGGGAACAAACTGCCTGTTAGCCAAAACACTGTGCCTGCAGCCTCCATCTTCTTCATTCCAAATAGTAGCAATCCAAATACTCAAAGCACTTTCTAACTGTCTTGATCAGCGTGACAAAATTTATGCTAACAAAGTTACCACTCATGTTCATTCAGAAAGATATTTTCAGAAAGAACAGTTTATTTCTCAACTTCTTAATTACTCATTTTTAATACTTTACATTGAAGAAATGTTAGGCTGACATTACCTGCTAACATTCACCTAATTCTCTCTATTAGAAGAGCACACAAATAAGAAATACAAAGGAACCTATAAAGATAAATGTTTCTTAATAATTCTGACTTGGAGAAAATTTCTAATGTCTTGGTGGTGAACAATTTGCATACCGTGAGTTTTGAGCATATCATATTTAGTAAGGTAAAGTACTGAGTTTAATCATTAAGCATCATCATTTTCTGAAGTCTTAAATTCAACTATCGAAGAAGGGACATGAAGACAGTCCAGTGGATTATTTTTGCTGTCAGGAAATATAAACTATAATAATCCTTTGTTTTCTTTCAGTGTACCTAATAGAGGCTTTGCATATTTACAGAGAATTATTTTTATGTAAGACATCGCAAGTGGAGCTGCTGCCATAAGACAGAGCTACAGCCACAAGTATGACCTAGGGTTAAATCTCAAGATAAAAATCACTTTAGGAAAATTATATTTTGTACTTTTATGCAGTCGAATTTTTCAATCCTTCCTTGAATGGGTTTTGACAATCCAACATTAAATAAAAATCTTCCATATGTTTTCTAGTGTTATATGATTACTATATGATTTCATTTTTTAAAAGCTTTTAAACCTTTAATGCACATGAAATTTACTTTGGCTACAAATGAACAACAAGATTTTTAAAGTGAAAAAGAGAAATACATACACAGGCACAACATACACATGTCCCGGTGTATTTATTGAACGTCTCTGGAAAGATACATAAGCAATAAACAATTCCTCTGGAATTAGAAACATAAAGACTGAAGTCAGAAGAAAATGATTTTTTAATCTATGCCCCTTTTTGGTTATACCGTGTGTGTGTGTAATGAAATAAATATTTGTTTTATTTTAAAAAGAAATAGGCTAGAACAAAGGCCTGAACACGCCAGGGCCTTATCCCAGGTTAAAGAAAGGGCTGAAGTAGTAAAGTTATACTACAATTGGGAAATCCAAAGGCTGAAGCTCCTTTGAGGAGTATTAACCTGAAATGAGTGGCAAGAATGTTGACAATTTTCTGGACACCACGGTTTACGGGAAGCGGAACCCTCCACTCCAGATGGCTATGGAAGAAATGTTGAAATGAAGGGAGAACCAAATTCCAGTGTTCAAAAGGAGATATAAGGAATGAAATGCCCTGTGAAAATATCTAAGACCTATACTAAATATAGGGTAGTTTATGAGTTGCAAAAGGTAGAGCAAAAAGGGAAAGTGAGTAGTGATAAAAGAGAACCCGGGAGAAATTCAGTAGTCCCCCTTGATCCCTGTTTCTCCCTCATTTCCCATATTCAGTCAGTCACTAACAGTTTCTCATTTTACCTTCTAAATATCTCTTAAATCATCTACTTCTCTCAAGGGATACTCATCTCTCTCCTTGACTAATGAAATAGCTTCCTAACTGATTGCTCTGCATCTATTCTGGTCCTCCTGAAATTCATAGCCCACGTTGTAAGTCCAGTGATGTTTTCAAAACGCAAACTGGATCACCATCCTGCTTGAAAGCTTTTCATGGGTACCTATCACAGTTAGGGAAAAGACCAAATTTGCTAAGGTGATGGAGAATCAACTCAAAGTCTGTTTGCTCCTCACCTTTCCAGCCTTCTCTCTGATCATGCTCTCCCCCTCAACTCCCCACCACAAACCTACTGGCCTTTTTCCAGCCCCGCCAGCCACAGACACTTTATACATGCTGGACCACCTGCCTCCCGAACTCTCCCTTTGAAAATCTTGCAGATTTCAGCTCAATCTCTACTTCCTGCAGGAAGTCTTGATTGTTCAAATCCCCCTACTATAACCTCTTAACATAACAGGCAGCTCTTCTTCAAGGACTTTAATAACATTGTGTTGTACTTGTCTGCGTGGTTATTTGCATTATGACTCTTTCCACCCTAGTCAGTAGGGTCCACAGGGGATAGAAACTGGCATGTATTTCAAAGGACTCACTATACATTTGCTGGCTGAACAAAAAAATGAATGAGTGAGTATGAACGAACTGAATAAAGCAAGGAGGAGGGCATATAGTGAGTGAGTGAGAGCCTCCTAGGAGATGGTTGACTGGAAGATGAGTTGATATTCTGGTTGTCGGACAAGGATGACAGGGATAGGGCTGTGTTTGGATTGATGAACTTTGAGATACCAAGACGGAGGTTATTATACAGAGTCAATCACCTTGGACCTATTTGCTGTGATGAAAATAAACATTTCTGGGTTTTTTTTCCTTTTGTTTTGGAGAGTGACAGTAGCTATTCAGTTTGTTCAAAATATACATTTTTTAATACTTTAAGCAAAGATTTACCTGTTATGTCTACAGACAGAATTCATTATAGTCACAATCCCAATTTAATACCACCTTTATGCAATTTGATCCTGTAACAAAGCAATTTCCATTTGTAAACACTGCTGACCTGGTTAATAAAAATTCTATGTAATGAAACTGAGACAATTATCTAATTCAAAGGGGAAAATAAAACAGACCATCTAAGCTAAATTCTATTAATAGGAAGCAAAACAAATCCACAGTATTTGTGTGCCTAAATGCTACTCCCATTTGTGCAGTATATTATGTTTAAAATTATGTTTGAATTTGTTTTGGTTTATGTATTTTTGATTTAGTATACATCATTCATAGTGAGTAGAGTGTAAAATCCTTTTAAAACAGGATTAAAATATAGGTTCCCTTTCCTTAAAATATGTATCATCTAACTCGGGTAAAACTAGTTTTCAGTATTTGTGTGTATGTACCTGTGTGCATGTGTATGTGTATATATGCTACATATGTGTTGCACAATTCACACATATTACATATATACAAGTGTGTATATTTTGTGTATGTACATATGAAAGTATTACATACATGAATATGCACATATATTAAAATATGGTTAAAATGACTGAAGAGCAATTTTAAAGTGAATGGTAAAATTAATCATAATGATAACTACTATTTATTAATCAACTCCCATATGCTGTGCTTTGTGCTAAGGATTTTATATTATATCTAATATTCATAACAACATTGTAAGAAATGTTATCTCCATTTTCAAATGTGGCAATTAAGGATAAGAAGGCTAAAGTACAATTTCCAGTTATAAAATAAACCTTGCAACCTATATAACATATACACGCATATAGTATGTGTCTGAAAAAATTTCCTAAATTTATTAAAATTTATCACACATGTACAAAACAAAATAATACCATATTAATAACAGGTTGTAATGGCTAATGATCGAATTATCAAATATTTAATTCTGTCTGGCTCTGTGGTAGGTGTTTGCTGTGCATAAATCATGTAATCATCAAAATCACCCCTCTGGTACACTGAACATCTATTACAGTGTTGGACTAGACAATGTATCTCATATTATCAAATACCTAATCTGATTAACCCACTCCAATCCAGTATGCTCCAGGGAAAGGCTAAAAGCCCTAATCTCAGATGTCCACTTGAGCCGTGAAGTTTGGTTGCTGTGTCACCAATGACTCTCAAGAGCCTAATGGGATTAGTATGACTGTTCCATTTCTTTGTGTGGGGATGATACGAGAGAGAATATCCAAAGCCCCTTGTTTAACACTGAATGGGCAGCAACAATCATCAACATGGGAGCCCTGAGTGCACTGCTTCCAGATTTGTTGGAGAATCTTCCAACAAAATGTAAGAATAAACAAATCAAGGAGCTAAAATGGTTAGGATCACTAAATATTTCATCCGGCCAATGCCAGCCTCTTGTATTGAGGGCAAGTCATTTTGTCTACTACTTTGAAGCCTGATGAGCTGATACACATGACAAAGAATGAATAAACAGAACCTCAGAAGTTGCTATAGGTACATTCTATTAGTATTTTAATATTTTATTTATTTTCAGTAAGAACTGAAGTGGCCAAATGGGTAAACTGATGGAATCGGAAGATAAAGAGAAACTAGTACAATGAATCTAGTTACAAGCTTACAACACAAAAATCATCCTGCAGAGTTATAATAATTGGGCTACAAGAGTAGCACTCTGAGAGTATTACAAAAGGGAGGCATAAGGAATTATAAAAAATCAGTATCTGTAAGATTAAAGTCACACTATTTGCTTAGGAGAACCACAGCATTCCCTGACACAAGGTTGTAAAGAAATTTCTCTCATGTGTGTTCAGTATTGTCAAGTATATACATATTAAGAAAATAAAAAAGAAGAAGAAGAAGTAAGCTAAAGCTAAGGAGCTAAGGGAATTAATCTTTATAACAAGCTTTCACTAAGACCAAAAGTATCACAAGAGTCTTCATGCCATTGTTTCATTTATTCCTTTATACAATAAAGAATTAAGAGTCACCTCCTCTGTGCCAGGCACGCTGCTTTGGCACACAGAGCATAGCAGTGGGGAAGACAGTGTTTGTCCTCATGGTGTTTCTCCTCCACTGGAGAAGAAAGACAATGACGGAACACACATATAGAGAGAATGATAGTAAGTGGAGTGTGGGTGGAAGAGGGGGTGGTCCTTTGTAGTCATCTTTAAAGAAATAATACTTAAGTAGAGAACCTGAATAGAATGAAGGAGAAAGCCATGCAAGTTGGCTGAGGGAATCACAAGTTCAAGGTCCTATGGTGGGAAAGAGCTTAGAGTCATGGAGGGTCGTCAAGAAGGCCATATGGCTAGATCCTAATGAGCGCGGTTCTGAGCTGTGGGAGGAGATTTAGAGGGGGCCAGGAAGAGGGCTCTATGTTCACAGTAAGGACCTTGGCTTTACTCTGAGATGGGACGCCATTGGCAGCTTTTGCCTATAATTAATACCACCCAGAAACAAATATTAAAAAAAAAAAAATCCTTGACTGGCACATGGAAAGAGTAGCATGAATACCTAAAAGGAGACCCATTAGGAGGCTATTATAGTTAGGGATGAAGTAGGTTCAGACTAGCAGGAATAAGAGTATTAAATAAGCAGCGCCTGGAACATAATGAGTAATCAACACATGTGAGTTGTTATCATTGGCATTAGAAGGGTAGCAGGGTTGATGGGGAAAACTGGCTGAAATCAGGTAATATTTTAAAGACAGAGCCACAGAAATTTCTGATAGATTAACGGTGGATAACCAGCATGGGAGAGGTCAAGAACTGCTTTTAGGTTTTTGGTATGAAAATCTGGCTGAATGATTTAAGCATTTATTCACGTGCGGGTTTTGAGTAAAATCTGAGGCAGAATAAACTCCTATTCCATTATTATTTGCAAAAAAAGAGAAATTAATATCATAGTAGACAATAACATAAACACCTTATTTTTATAGAACATTAACACATATTATCTTATATTACCCTCATCTCAATTCCCAGGGAGATTAGAGACCAGGATTCCTTTGTATAGGTGAGAAAATTGAGGTTGAGGGAGGTGTAAATGGCTTCAAAGACTATAAATCCACCAAGACATATTATTACGGCATAGCATGCACTGGCAAATATTGACTATCTGCTGTTTTCAAGTGTTCTCTCTGGAGAACAATAATGCTGAATCTTCCTTGAAATTTACTGACAAGTAACCATATATATGATGTATTTAAAAAGAGAAGGGGGAAGAGTCATACATTGTGTGGGATAGGTTGAGAGATGGAATGAAGGCTGAAACAATTTAAGTAATGAAGCTAATCAAAGGTAAACAAATAATTTCCTCCTGAAGTTTTTGAAAAATACAAGAAAAAACTTAAGTAGCAAAGAATCAATGGAAAAAAAAAATCTAGATTTTTTTCAGGTTGTCTGCTGCATAATCGAGAGGCCAAAAAATTTTGATGACTATATGTAAATGCCAGATAGTTTTAGGACTATGAATTCCAGTTTTGGTGAGAGAAGGCTAATTGCTAATAGTTAACTAAGCATAGCAGCTAAAGTCACCACATTAAGGTCAATTCACAGGCCTTAGTGATTCCAAGTCTGGTCTTAATCACTTCCTTTAACTTTCCTGTACAAAATTTTCCATTACTAAAATTGTTGTTAAAACTGACTTCATTTACAAGGCTGTTTTGAAATATAAATAAATGATTGTAAGATGTTTTGGAAAAAATGGATCACTACTTAAATAACTATATAAAACCAAATTTAGGTGAACACATGCTTTGGTTAAAAAAATGAAAACACCGTTTAATAGTCATCACTTTCATTATCATAACTAAAATTAACTGAATGCCAACCAAAGCTGGACATTTTATACATATTATCCCTAATTCTCACAACATTGGAAAATAAATATTATCTTGATTTTACACCAATATTAATTAACTTGTGCAAATTCACATTATTGGTATGTGGCAGAGCTGGGATTTAGACCCAGATGGATCTAACACTGAGGTGTGTGTTCTTTTTCATTATAGCTCATTACATAAAATCCTAGGCCAAATAGAAAAACTAACAAATAACAAGAAGCAAAAGACGACATCTCTGTCCTAATAGAGTTTATAAATAACAACAATGTACACAGTTAAACTAAAGGTTCACTGAGAATACAAATCAGTATATGATGGGAGAACTGAATGGCATAAGTGAATTCTATGAAAGATCAGTGACACCAGGAGACATAGCACTGGGGTCACCAGCGATGGCTCCACAGAGGAGTGCGGTACTTAACAACCTTAAAAAGAAGAGTAGGATTCATGGAAGAAACATAGAGAGCAGAAAATGCCTTTCCAGCAATCAGCAAGTGCTATGAATAATGAGAATTATGATTCACAGCATGCTTGTGGATAAGAATTAAATCAACCTTGTTTGGGATCCAAACTAATATTTTTGTAGCATTTATAATTTACAGAGCACTTTCATATGTGTGTGTACCTGTAGAAGTGCATGTGCACGTACATGCATGTACACATGTGTATGACGGTACTTATTCTGCATCAAACCTTAAAAGCAATCATGTGGAGAGTAAACTAGTCAATACTGGAGCCAGAACTCAAAATCTGTGTCCTCTCACTCCAAAATTCATGTATGGAATTAGTAGAGATATGATCATATAGGATTCTCAGCTGTCTGCTTGGTGGTCAAAACATTTCCTCACTCCTCTTCTTTAATGGGATTTAGTCTAAACTCCTGTGCACATCATTCAAAGACATTCACATGCCAGTCCCAGCCCATCTTCTAGCGTCATTATTTCAAATCCTCACTATAGCATCACCTTTTCATTCAACCAGATATCTGGCCATTCCTCTAAACACACATGGACCTTTATGTCCCTGAGTCCTTGATCATGTTCTTCCTAGTTTTAAGTATATATTCCTCTCTCTATTAAAAGGCTACTATTCCATTAGATCAAACTAATCCCACTTTACCAGATCCCTCATTCTTTAGGAAAAAAATATAAAGAAAGAAACTGGGTGTGGTAGTCTGAACAATGACTCATCATAATGTTCCTGCCCAAATCTCTAGTACCTGTGAATATGTTACTTTGTGTGTGGGGGGTAGGGGTGGGGGGAAGATGTGATTTTGGCAAATGTGATTAAAGGTAAGGATCTTGGGATGGGAATATTATCCTGGATTATCCAGGTGGGCCTGATCAGATCACATAAGTCCTTAAAAGCAAAAGAGGAAGGCAGAAGAGTGAAGTACAAAAACTAAAGAAGAGGCAGAAAAGAGTCAAATCATGAGAGGGACTTGACCCACTATTACCAGCTTTGAAGATGCAGCAAGAGGGCCGCTAGCCAAGGAATGCGGGTGGCCTCTAAAAGCTGGGTATGACCTGCAGCTGATAGCCAGCTAGGAAATGGGGACCTCAGCCCTACAACCACAAGGAACTGAATTCCACCAAAGACCTGAATGAGCAAAGAGGCAGATTCTCTCCTAGAGCCTCTGGCAGCAGTACATCCCTAAAGACACTGTGATTTTTCACTCAGTGGGATCCATGCCAGACTTCTGACCTAAAGAGCTGTTTTGTTTTCTTTTAAAGCCACTAAACTTGTGGTATTTTGTTATGGCAACCATATAAAACTAATACAGTGGGACAGGGATGTTGGAATTAGGCAAATATGAGTCTGAATCTCACTTTTATTCATACGCTTTTGGGTAAGTCATGTTTTCATTGAGTTATATCATTTGTAAAAGGAAGATAATCTTACACACACACAAAAATGCATCTAAAATGCCAAACAGTGCCCTGGTACACCATACATGGCAGACTATCAACAAATGATGGCTGTTATCATTATTACTATTACTTTATTATTTATTTATTTTGGGGTGACTCTTATAACACTGATGTTTATCATAATACTATAGCACACAGTAGGACTTTTAAAAGTCATTATTCATTTACAAGGATGCCTCTTCTACTAAACCCTAAGCTCCTTAGAGAAGAGCAAGAGGCTTATGATATTTATCTTTGCATCACTAGAGCCTAGAACACTTTCATATATACACTGGCCACTCAATAAACATATGTTGAATAGAACCAAAGTGGAATACCCATCTAAGAAGTCTGAACTTTAACTTTTAGCATAGGAAAGCTATTCAGTAATTCTCAGCAGAGAGTGATGTGGTCAGAGTCTTGTTCTAGAAAGTTTAATCTTTTTAAACTGACTGATGAAGTGAAATTGGCAGTGATTGGAGGCAGTGAGACTAGTTAGGTTTCAATTAGTTAGTCTCTTTCATTTGATACTTAACATATTAGGAAGCTGATGCAGAGAGGTGAAGGGACTTACTTAAGGCTCTATTTTTAACTCTGAGCTGACAAAGGGCTAAAACTCATTAAAAAAAATTCAAGTCCAATATTCTTCCCACTATATAGCATTGCTACTTGTGGTTCACAGTCTGATGGTGAACTTTAATGCAGAATCCTGAAAAGCACCTGCCAGACAGTACCCACTTTTCAAAGTATAATGGGAAATTAACCAGGGACAGCCTCACCTGGTCCAGCTTAATTTCCAAGGAAGCACCAATTCAGAGGACTGAAACTGGACATAAAATCAGGTAAAGCTATTCCTGTGAGTATATGCCTACAGTAGTTTCAGGTTACATTTCAGGTCTCATAAGACTAATAATATTAAGAATGATGAAGAACCAAGTATAATAATAATTACTGGAGGCAGAATTATAAATAGAGATCATTTAGCCTAATAGGATTCTTGGAATCAAAGGGAACTGTTGTGGGCCTTAGGATGGTTTTTAGAACAACCAAACCAGGATGCAAATAAACTAGATTATATGTTTCAAATACACTGAGGCAAAATATAAAATAAAAATATTCTTTAAAAATTTTAATATTAAGTTTAAATTCAGCTATAATAAATGATAAATTCTTTTAAAATATATATCTTGAATTGGGGTCCAATTCATGTTGGACCTGGCAGGAAACATACAATTTAAGCTATGATCCCTACCTTCTGTGAGCTTAAAGTCTTCCTAGTAGAATAAGACATTCATACACGAAACATAAAATAAACAATAAAGACTTGTTTGCCTATATCTGGTCCAAGGCAAGAGTCTTTTAGAGTAGTTATTGGGGCTGGTTGGCTGCTGCCACCCAGTGGACATTATCAGCTTTCAGTTTGGCCAAGCCATTGATAAACCAGGTCCACGCATCCGTGAGAAATTCCTGGAAGGACCACGAGGGTGCCAAGGTACTCAAGGCTTCCTCTGTTATTGATCGAGGGGGAGCTAAAGGTTCTAAAGATATGCCTGTGACATTTTTACCTAAGGAAGACACAACTGCAGAACCAGATGGGGGTGTCTCTTGAGTATACCATCTCCATCTCATAAGAGAAGACGGTTGAACCTTTCCAACTCCATGGTTAGCACCTGAATGGCCCCCCACGCCGGTATGGGAATATTTGGACACAGTGTTACCTGGAAATCCTCTGAAAGGTACTTGGCCTCCAAAAGTTCCCATCAGCAGGCAGGTGTCTATTTCTTGAATGAATGTACTGGGTAGACCTACAGAGAGGCACTGAGTCCAGTACCTAAAGGGAACCTCCAGGCAGAAGCTGCCTCCAATTGCCAGAGGCTGAAATCAGTTTAGTTATCAGTAACAGACACCTGTAGTTCAGAGGGGGCCCTGGGGAATTTAGGTCCCAAGAGGAATGATGCTGGGACAGCCTGCTGCACTGTCTCTAGCACTGTGTGCTGCTCAAGACCCCAGCTAAAAAGTTGGCACATATTCTGGTCAACTTGTACAAAAACCTTAGATGAGGCAAACATTGTTTCTAACACCCAAACAGTCGATTTGGTGCTGGACTTCCTTTTTGCTGGTAGAGGGGACACAGGGCAAGTACATTTATTCTTTCCCATCTTAGGGATCAGTCTCTGAGCCTCAGCTTATATTGTTTCTCAGAATTTGACCTGTATGTCAAGAATTGTGAAGGGTCTGAGATTTTACCTGAATTGCAAGCTGATAAGTTAGCCTGTTATTGTTTTAATGGATGCTGCTTATTAGAAAACAGAAGACTCCTGGATCAGAGACGGACAGTCTATCATTCACAGTAACAGAAGTAGCCAGAGTACCATCACTTTTGCATGTGTTAGTTCTCTGAATCTCAATTTCCACAGGATGAAGTGAAGAAGAATATACAGCACCTGCACAAGTAAAGGGCTGCATTACGAGAGGAACTCTGAGCATAAACAACCTGAATCTTGATAATGGGCAGTAAGCATGCCTGCCCTTTGCTTCAGAAAGAGAAACTCGACATTCCAAGGCTCTTAGCAGACCTGAACTTTGCTTTGGGGGGAGACAATGCTTGTATCTTCCAAGGCTGTTTATTATACAAACATCCATATAAAGATGGTTCAAAACAAAGAACAGAAATGTGCAGAAATGCAAGACATCCATGGAAAATCGTCTCCCAACCTTGGGTGATTGGTCCCTAATATTTCACCAGTACTAATGAGTCATTTCTGGGGTCTCATGTGAGTTAGTATCCACTCTAAAGCCACTGTCATTTATTCTTTTTGAGGCCTATCATCATTGTATCATCTATATAATAGAGCCAATTAACCTGTAAGGGAGAGGGCGGTTTGTCCTATGTCTCGGTCCATCCACGGGTGAATTCAAATACTCTTGTTGCTTGCCTGCTTCACTTAAAATAGGTGAATTCAAACTGTTAGCATATTAATTATGTTTTGGAGGCCTAATCAGGTGATGTCAAATTGATCTTGATCTGGTACCAAAGGGATCAAGACAAAGGCATGAGCAATGGCCCTGGTGGCATAACAGATACTGTCAGTTGTACATTTGCTTCAGTTATAGTCACAATGTCTGAAAAGCTAGGGCTACCTTAGCCACACGTAATTCAACTGGTAACAGTCAACAGTACACTTTTAACTTGGCACGCAGGGTTGATATTTTGAGATACTGCATCTTTCAGCAAAGGAGCTCTGCTGTCTTGAAGTCATTAATGAAAGCTGTGGTCTCCTTTTCCCCCCCCTGGAATGCTGTATTGTTTTCAATATAACATGGGAAGCCTATCTGGTGGTCTGTTAGGCACTGGCCCCACTACTGCCTCCCCACAAGATGCTCTTTGCAGTCAGCTAAGCCCCACCTGGACTTGATGAGCACCCACGGGATAAACAGGTAAAACATCAGTGCTGATTATACTTTCAGAGGCATCCATGGTGGAAGACAGCAAGTGTCTGAATCATCTTCTCCAAATGGTTGCAGTTACTTCCCTTCCTGATTCTATTTCATTTCCAAATCCAGCCAAATTAATGCCTGGCTCTCACCTTTCAAGAGAACATGATATTCAAATAACATAAATGTTTGTATCCATCACTTTTTGCCTGTACCCTGTCGTACCTTCACTGGGACGTAGGGTCTTCTGTTTCACCTGGAGATGGGAAACCTGAGGCCCACCCTTGATCTCCCTTTTCCTTGAAAGCTGTCAAATCAGGATATTGGGACCTAGGGTCAGATAGTGGAGGAGCTAAAGGAGTAATTTGTTCTAAGGGCCACAACCTTGCCTTAGTTTCTCCAGTATAGGAAGATTCATCTCTATGGAAGAGTTTGGTCCTATAGAGGCACCTTCTGTTTCAACCAGTTGCACAATTGCCTGATTGGCTTGGATTACAGACTTTGCTGGCTTAGGGGACAGTCTATCTTGATTCTGGGTATCTTTTTGCTCAAAATATAATCAAGCAGGATCCTATGGGGCCTTCTGTGACAGACCCCTTCCTCCATGTCCTCTGCCTGCCTCTTGTTTGTAGAAAGCTGTAATCACAAAAGCCTGGTTCAAGAATTAATGATTGAAAGGATGTGAACATGTAGTGACAAAAGTAGCAGTTGGGCCAGGAGAACTGGTAAGAATTTAAACAGTAAATCAGCCACACGGCAGTCACAGAATCTTTAGCTCCTCCCTGAAGTACCCAGATAACAGTATCTGATGCACATTTCCTGTGTTGTTTTACAGATGCTAAAACCCCCAGCAAACAGAAGTTAACTACTTGATGACCATGAGCACATAGCCATTAGACCTACCGAAGCCTGAGGGTTGATAATGTTGACTCCTGTGTCACTGCCCTATTACCTCACCATCAACAAATCAGAAAATTGTGTACAAGCTGATCACATACCTTGCGACTCCATTCTCTCACCTTGCCATTAAAATTGCTTCTCTGAAACCCATCCAGGAGTTCGGGTCTTTTGAGCATGAGCTGCTCTGCTCTCTTTGCTTGGCCCTGCAATAAAACTTCCTTGGTTCCAAAATCTGACATTTTGGTGTGTTTGGCCTCACCGTATGTTGGGCACATGAATATAAGTTCGACAACAAAAATGATCACAGCCTCCTACATAGAGTCTCCTGGTACCTAAGACAAATTTAGTGGAGTCCTTCACATTGGGGAGTACGGTGGTTGGAGCAGATCTTAAAATTTATCAATTATTCTCTGTGTGAGGGACTCATGGTCAGGGCTGTCATTCTATCAAATTATGTAGCCAGAATGAAGCAGCTTTGACTAACATCCTCCATGGGATTGTATAAAATGTTACTGGCCTTGGAGAAGTATCCCTGTGTTAGTTATAATATAGTCATAGAAAGAGAAATCCAAAGTAGCAAGCTTTGTTGTGGGGCGGATTCTGTCCCCAACAGTATCACTGTGGCTTGCAGCATGAGGTCATATGTGAGATGACCCAGGTGCTGCCATTCACCCTCTAAGAACATAACTTTTCTCATCTCCTCAGAGAGGCACCAGCCAAGGCTCAAACAGCTCTGCAGTCTATTGTCTAAAGTGGTCCTGGATTTCCCTTCCTTTTCTCTAATTATAGGTCAGCATCTCAGTACTACACAGGCACCCTGACATCCAGTGATGGCTCTACACGTGCTACCTCGGAGGCACCTAAGACCTCGGGCTCAACTCTTTTTGAAACAAGCAGCAAACAAGCCAGTTCCTCTCCCCCATGGAGGAACCAGTCATACGATATATAGTCACTCTCTGGTCACTTGACCTACTTAATTGCCTCTGTGACTAGCTACAGAGACTGCTCAACATCAAGGCATAGGTTGGCACACTGAACAAGGACATGAGTAGTGCTGATGGTAGACTTTCTCTCCCAACAATAGATGAAAACTAAGGAGTAGTTGTTGAATTATTTGCAGAAGCAATGGCAAAATGGAGTCAACTATTATCACATGATGCATGCTATGCTAAACTCTACCTTTCTGGATTTTAATACAATATATTGTAATAAAGTTGATAAACTTTGAGATGGCAAAGTAAAGCCAATACAAATACACATCTATAAACTTGAAAAAAGTCCTAATTTTTTAGTTGATTTAAGGGACTGCTTTTTAGTAAAGGATACAAAGTTAACACAAACATTAGTATAAGAATATATGAATTTGTTCCTTTGCCCAAGGGGATAACCAATCACTGCATATGTGAAATGTGCTTATCTGACCCCCTCCTCCCTAAAGCCCAACCCCAACTCCTTTCTTGACACTAAGAAACAGGAAATATAAACAAAACCCAGAAAGGAACCTCCTTTGTCCCTTTCTCACATTTACTTCATAAGACAACAACTTAAACCTACTCATCACCTGAGCCTCTTGTTCCTATTACCTTAAGCAATACCCACCATGCTTCATGACTACAAAGGTATCAGTGAAAAAAAAACGATCTGATACACAATCTAAATGGGGACTGAGTAAATACAAAATATTTTTGATGTATCATTTAAAACCAACATTCCATTTCTAGGATTGTATATGAGGAATTTGATAGCAATTACAGCTCACACGTGTCTTGCATGTTGTAGGCACTCTAAATACATAAGTTGAACTGCAATCTGGTCCTAAGAATATTCACAATTTTGATGAGAATTGCTTGTTGGTCTTGGAGTAGTCAGAATACACGTAGAAAATGAATAAGATGAAACACAATGAATACTAGTCAAACTATCACAAAATACTTTAAGTAGTGCAGTAGATACATAGAAAACCACTTGGAGAGCTACGATTTTCATTCAATTAGCAAAGACAGCTGGGGAAATCTTATGATTTATTTTGATGTTCTTTCAATGCAATTTCCCAAGTGGGTAAGGGTCATGCTTCCAGTTTTACTATCCATATCAAGCATGTATTATTTAAAGAGAGGATAAGAGGGAAGGATGGAAGAGGGAAAAGGCAAGAAAAGGGAAGAGGGGGGATGAGTTTATTTAAAAAAACATACAAACTTATTCTTAGCTCTTTATTGCTGAAATAAATGATATTAACAACCAAGAGTAACAGTGACATGGTACACAACCACATCCTCATCAATTGTAGTCGTCCTTATTTCTGTGACTTTTGCAGTTAAGGCTTTGGTGTTTGGTGTGTTTTATGGTTCCTAGCTCTCCAGGCACATGAGGCTTAATTCTATTTCCTGTTATGTACTCACTAAATATTTCTCCTCTATAAACATGCCCACCATTTAAGGGTTCTTTTAGAGAAGGAAATGAATGGCAGCATAGCCTCAAGCAGGTATTTATCTGGTAGCCTTATACGCTGGTTTTGGTATATAAGACCAACTCCTCTGTGGCTAGTTTGTAAAAAAAGAGCTCTTGAGTATTCTCCATGGTACATAAAGTCAGAGTGGAGCAATTCATTTACTTCCTATTCCTTTAGTGTTACTGGTCTCTGGGCTGTGCACTCGCTTGACAGGACAGCAAAGGAAAGTGTTCTTACTCCCAACAACAGATTGTACAAAGGACTCAGGAAACATTTTTAGAAGAGATTGGAATTAGGAGAATTTAGGTAAAATGGACACATTTAAAACTGATTGAGAGATGCATTGGAGTGGCACCTATTGAAATCATTTTGATAGGCAGTATTTTCATTTCAATTCAGTTCAAAATGTTTTTGAGTTTCTCTTGTGATATCTTCGTTGAAAACTGATTTATTTAGAAGAGTATGACAATTTTGTGTATTTGGAATATTCCAGATATGACAATATTAATGCCTAATTAAGTTCCATTGTGTTTACAGAACATGCTCTGTATGATTTCCATTCATTTAAATTTACTGCGACTAGATTTAGGGTTCAACATCTTGCCGAATGTTCCATGCGCACTTGAAATCAGTGTTTCTTCTACAATTGCATGTAAGTTTTCTATTCTCATGTTACAGATTTCCACAAATTTGGCAGCTTACACAACACACAGTTAGCTCAAAGTTCTGGTTGTTAGAAGTCTGGACAGGCTATACTGGGTTCTCTGCTTAAGGTCACACAAGGCTGAAGTCAAGGTGTTGGTTGGGCTGGGCTCTTATCTGAAGACTTTGGGAAAAATATTCTTGGAAGGTCATTCAGGTTATTGGCAGAGTCCAGTTACTTGAAACCATAGGTGTGAGATCCCAGTTTTCTTGCTGGTTGTCACCCAGGGACTGCTGTTCCGCTTCTACAAGCGACCTGCACTTCATTCTCAAAATCAACAATAACTTCTACCTACCACCCAGAGAAAATGCTCTGCTTTTAAAGGGCTCACTTGAGTCAAGCTCAGAGGGATAAACTGACTGGAGACTTTCATCACACAGGTAAAACACCTGGATTAGTGTTTGACTGAACAAACATGGAACAGGAATCTTGGTGGGGATGGAAGGGCACCATCACAATTCTTCCAGCCACACACTGGGTGAAGGGTCCCATAACTGTGAATTATGACAAAATGGTTGATAATGTTTTATAAGTCTTCAACGTCTTTACTGATTTATATCTCTTGTTCTTTCAGTTACTGAGAACAGAACACTAAAATTTCCTAGTACAATTGTAATTTTTCCATTTCTCCTTTCAGTTCTCTCAGTTTTCCATGTATTTTGAAATTTTGCCGTTGAGTGCATACTCTTTTAGGAATGTATCCTTTTCTTATTAGCTGATCCTTTTGTGGTTATAAAATTTCCCTTTTTATAGCTGGTAATATTTCTTGTTTGGAAATATATTTTGTGTGAAATTATTACAGCCACTCCAGCTTTCTTATTAGTAGTATTTTCATGCTATATCCTTTTCTATCCCTTTTTGAAATTTAAATATTTTCTACCATTTTTTAAAAAATTATTTGCTTATTTATTTATTTTTATTTTTGGCTGCATTGGGTCTTCGTTGCTGCGTGCAGGCTTTCTCTAGTTGCGGCGAGCGGGGGCTACTCTTCGTTGCGGTGTGCAGGCTTCTCACTGCGGTGGCTTCTCTTGTTGCAGAGCACAGGCTCTGGGTGCACGAGGGCTCAGTAGTTGTGGCTCGCGGGCTCTAGAACGCAGGCTCAGTAGTTGTGGTGCACGGGCTTAAGTTGCTCCGCTGCATGTGGGATCTTCCCAGACCAGGGCTCGAACCCGTGTCCCCTGCAATGGCAGGCGATTCTTAACCACTGCACCACCAAGGAAGTCCTGTTTCTTTGTTTTTAAAGTGAGTTTCTTGTAGCAGCATGTAGTTGGATCTTGCTTTTTAACCCAATACCTGCTTTTTGACTGTTTAGGGTATTTAAAGTAATTGATGATTGTACTTGAATCTCCCTTATTGGACTTCCCTGGTGGCGCAGTGTTTAAGAATCCGCCTGCCAATGCAGGGGACATGGGTTCGAGCCCTGGCCCGGGAAGATCCCACATGCCGCAGAGCAACTAAGCCCGTGCACCACAACTACTGAGCCTGCGCTCTAGAGCCCGTGAGCCACAACTACTGAGCCCACGTGCCACAACTACTGAGCCCATGTGCTACAGCTACTGAAGCCTGGGCACCTAGAGCCCGAGCTCCGCAACAAGAGAAGCCACTGCGATGAGAAGCCTGTGCGCCACAACAAAGAGTAGCCCCCGCTCGCTGCAACTAGAGAAAGCCCACGTGCAGCAACAAAGACCCAGCACAACCAAAAATAAATAAATTAATTAATTTTAAAAAAAATCTCCCTTATTATTAATTGTTTTCTATTTGCCCCATGGAGTCTTTCTTGCCTGTCTTTCTCACACTTTCCTTAGCTTCTATTTTGTATTTTTTTTATTACACAAGCATTATTTTGCATTTTCTTTCTTGCATTATGTCCTTCATTTCCTTTTCTTCCTCTTTTTAAAGTTTCTTTTGAATATTTTTTAATAATTCACTTTATCACCTCTATTGACTTATTACTTTACTATATTTTTTACTTTGGTTTAAAATTATGCATCTTTAACTTATAATAATAGTCTACTCTCAACTAATGTTATCTCTGTTCAAATATAAGAATCTTACAAAAGTACGCTTTATTATCCACGCCCTCCCTTGTGCTTGTGTTCCACATATTTTACTACTTTATTGTTGTTTTTGTTAAATCCCACAATTCATTGTAGATACCATGCTCTTAAACAGTCAATTATATCTTAAAGTCTTTTTAATGAGGAAAAATATGCAATATTTATACACATATTTAGTATTTCTGGTGTTATTTCTTGTTTAGATCTGAGTTTCTAGATGATATTATTTCCTTCCACTTGTGGAAAACCCATAAACAATTCTGTAGTGTGTCTAGGGTGGCGAAGAATTCTCTCAGCTTTTAAAAAAGTTTCAGTTTCATTCTGATGGCTTTTACAATCCTTTCTTGATATTGTTTCAGCAATTTTTTTACTTATGTCTTAGTGGCTTTCTTTTTATGTAACCTACTTGGTATTCACCAAGATTCTTGAATCAGTGGGTATACAGAATTCACCAAATATGTGGGTGTTGTAGACATTTTAAAAAATTATTTCCTACCCTTTGCTTCATTCTAGGGTTCAAACTACCTGTATTTTAATTCAGTTGATATTGTATTGCAGGTCACTAAAGCTCTGTTTATTTATTTTTCAACATTTTTCTCTTTCTCTGCTTTAATTTGGATTATTCCTTTGCTATGTCTTCAAGTTCACTGATCTTTCTGTCGCATCTAACCTTCTGTTAATCCTACCTACTGAATTTTATTTAGTATTTTTTTCATCTCTATAAATTCCATTTTTTTCTATGTATCTTCCATTTTTCATTATGTTCATATTTTTCTTTAAAATTTTGATTATATTTATAACTAATGTCTTTATTTCCTTCTCTACTAGTAATTCTATTATCTCTGTCTTTTTTGAGTCTGTTTCTATTGATTAATTTTTCTTGTTATTGTTCCTTTTTTGCCTTTTTTTAATCATATCTAGTAAGTTTTGATTGCATGATGGACATTGAAAATATAACTTTATTGAGTATCTCATTGTTTCTTTCATTTAAAGAGTCTGGCCTTGAGAGTGACATCAGCAAGATGGCAGAATAGGAAGTCCTTGCCCTTCTCACCCACAGAACACCAATTTGATAATGACATGTGAACCAAAATACCTTTATGAGAATTCTAGAAGCCAGGTAAGTAGTTACAGTACTCCAGGCAAGCACAAAACTGACAACAGCCACGTCGCAATGGATAGCAGAGCAATTTCACTTTACCTGCATCAGCCCCTCCCCACAACTGGCACAGCTCAGTACCAAGAGAGATTGCATTAGCCTTCAATTTCCTTCTTGGGGGAAAGAGAGAGTGGAGTGTGCATCCAATGTCCTAGCCTTTCCCTGCACTGCCTGAGGGACGGGTTTCTATCTCACCTCACACATAGCATTGATACAAATGGCATAGTTTTGATGTCTGGAGGCTGCTAAGAACAAATAAATGGTGCTGGCAGCTTACTGCTGCCAGCATGACTGTAAGATTGGGAGAAGGTGCACACCTTGTGGCTTATGGACGTAGGAAAAGAGTGGAGCTTATCTCCAACATCCTGCCCTTTCAGTGCACTGACCTAGGGACGAGTTTCTGTCTTGTCTCACCTGGAGTGCTGAGGGAATTGGCATAGTTTGGATGTGCTGGAACAGCTAAAATAAAGTAAAGGGCTGGGAATCTTACTGTATCCACCATGGCTCTGCAAGACTGGGAAAAGGTGCACAACACCTTAGGCTTCTCCCCGAGGCAGAAGCGAAAGGAATGGAGTATGCTTCCAACACCCCATCCTTTCAGTGCACAGCCCAAGGGACTTGTTTCTATCTCACCTCACCTGAAATGCTGATGGAACTAGCGTGGTTTGGTGGGGGCAAATAAAAACAAAGGAAAAGGGACTGGTAGCTTACCATGCCCAGCACAGCCTTGAAACATAGGGAGAAGGTGCAGAACTCAAGGTTCTCCACAAGTGAGGAGGGAGAGCCCACACTACAGCAGTAAGACATGAGAAGGCACAAGAGATTATGGTATCTTGTGAAAAAAGAAACCAGTACATCTTTCTATTTAGGAATTTATACTCACAAGTCCAGAAAACACAATCCATAGAAAAATTTTGAGAAGCTCCTAGACTCTCTAGCTGTGCTCACTGTTGAAGGCCTTTTCCTGTTGAAACTAGACTATAAGACTGGGAGAGGTGAATATTTCTTCAAAGGAACCAAACAGAAATTCTGGAGCTGAAGAATATAATAATGTACTGAAAAATTCAATAGAGAGCTTCAGCAGTAGACTTGATCAAGCAGAAGAATGAGCAAACTCAGAGAGAAATCATTTAAAATTATCCAGGTGAAGGAACAAAAAGAAAGAAAACCAGAAAATTCACAGATATGTGGAATTTAACACATTCTTGAACAACCAATGGGTCAAAGAAGAAATAAAAAAAGAAACTAGGAAATATCTCAAGAAAAATGAAAACATAACAAAATTTGAACTACAGCAAAAGTAGTACCAAGAGGGAATTTAGAGTGATAAATGGCTACATTATAAAGACCAAAGAATTCAAACAACCTAACTTTACACCTCAAGGAACCAGAAAAAGAAGAACAAATTGAGCCCCAAAATAAGCAGAGGTATTAGAGCAGAAATAAATGAAATTGAGACTAGAAAGAAAATAGAAAGGATCAAAGAAACTAAGATTTTTTTTAAGATAAGCAAAGTTGACAAAGTCTTAGTCTAACAAAGAAAAAAGAAAGAAGACAAAATCTGAAATGAAAAGAGAAGACATTATAGCAAACATCACAGAAATACAAAGGATCATAAGTGCTATGAACAATTATACGCCAACCAATTGGAAAATCTAGAAGAAGTTAATAAACTAGAAACACACAACCTACCAACTCTAAATGATGAGGAAATAGAAAATCTGAACAGAGCAATTACTGGTAAGGATTCAATTGAAAACCTCCCAACAAACAAAAGCTAAGAACCAGATCGCTTCACTGGTGAATTCTACTAAATACTTAAAGGAAAAGTATTATCAATCCCTATCAAACTCTTCCCAAAAGTTGAATAGGAGGAACATTTCCAAACTCATTTTAAGGCCAGCATTAGCTTGATACCAAAACCAGACAAAGATACTAAAAGAATAAAACTACAGGCCAACATGCCTGATGAATATATATGCAAAAATCCTCAACAAAAATACTATTATATCAAATTCAGCAGCACATTGAAAGGATCACACACAATGAACAAGTGGAGTTTATCCTTGCAATGCAGCTGATGGTTTAAATTATGCAAATAAATTAATATGATATCCTGCATTAATAAAATAGAAGATAAAAATCACATAATCATCTCAGAGGAAAAAAATCATTTGACAAAATTCAAAATCTGTTCACAATGAAAACTCTCAACAAGTTAGATATGGAAGAAAGATACTTCAACATAATACAGGGCGTATATGACAAGCCCCCAGCTAACATCATACTCAATGGTGAAAAAGTGAAAGCTTTTCCTTTAAGATCAGGAACAAGAAGAGGAAGCCTCCTTTCTATCCAACATAGTACATGTCTGTTTTCAGATGGTATGATCTCATGTTTAGAAAACCTTAAAGACTCCATTAAAAACTGTTAGAATTAACAAACAAATTCAGTAAATTAGCAGGACACAAAGTTAAAAAAAAATTTAGTTGTGTTTTTATACTCTAACAACAAACTACCTGAAAAGGAAATTAAGAAATAATCTCATTTACAATAACATCAAAAAGAATTAAATACTTAGAAAGAAACTTAACCAAGGAAGTGATAGACTTGTACACTGAATTATAAAACATTCATGAAGGAAATTTTAAAAGATACAAATAAATGGAAAGATATCCTTTGTTCATGGATTGG
Organism: Balaenoptera acutorostrata; assembly: GCF_949987535.1. Taxonomy (NCBI): domain Eukaryota; kingdom Metazoa; phylum Chordata; class Mammalia; order Artiodactyla; family Balaenopteridae; genus Balaenoptera; species Balaenoptera acutorostrata. The sequence goes on from NC_080066.1 coordinate 15,980,440, forward strand.
AAGAATTAAGATTGTTAAAATTACCACAAAAAGCAACCTACAGATTCAGTGAAATACTTATCAAAATCAATCCCAATGTCATTTGTCACAAAAAAATCAGTCCTAAAATTCAAATGGAACCACAAAAGACTCCGAATAGCCGAGTGAATGTTGATAAAGAGAAACAAAGTTGATGGCTACATATTTTCTGATTTCAAAATATATTGCAAAGTTACAGTAATAAAAACAGCATGGTACTGGCATAAAGACAAACATATAGACTGAAGGAACACAATGGAGAGCCCAGAAATAACTCAGGCATATTTGTTCAACTGATCTTCAATGTTGAGTGCCAAGAATACACAATGGGAAAAGGATAGCCCCTTCATCAAATGGTTTAATTAATTAAACACTCCCCTAAATTTTGCTAAGAACTTAAATCAGAACTTTTACAAAATCATTGTTTCTCTCAAAAATTTTGTTATAAAACAATGTGTTAGTTTGTGTTCTTCCAGAAGGTGACTCAAGACAAGGATTTGCACTGGAGTAGTTTGAGATAATTATTTGAGAGGTAAAGAAAACACCACTAAGTGAGTAGAGAAATAAAAAGGAAAGATAGGCAGGCAATTAAGATGGATAATCAAGCTATTTGCGACTGTGGATAAGAGGTTACTCCCACTCAAGAATATGGGGGCAAGTTTAGAGCATGTTTTAGATATTTGCCCTCCTCCACCATATGCAGGCAAGAAAGCAGGGTATTTATACACCTGCTCACATCACTCATGGGCTCATCCTGCTGGGCAGCCAGGCATTGATTTCCTGGCACTACTTACCTGATCTATTGGGTCAGCCAATAAATTCGTTCGGTTTTAAGTAAATATAAAAGACACATTTTTCATTTTCACAAAGAACTTTATTGAACATATTCACTAACCGAATGAACTTTCTGGCCAATCCAATACTTGGCTTCTGTGGTCAGAGGATGCTCACAAGCAAAGCAGTGCAAGTTCTGGCATTTGGAAGCCGGGTTTCATACTCTGAAGTAGTAAGGACCAGGGGTTATGGATAGGGTGCTGTCAGGGTCTACTCTTTTGATTCCTTAGTGTTATGTAATTATTCTGAGCGGTGGACTCTTTTTCACACATCCTTACAGTGTGTACCCTTGGGAGATTTAATTCATCTCTCCAAGATTACTTAACACTACCTACCTCAGGGAGTTTATACCAAGATCAAATGAGAGGATGTTTATCTCAGAGACAGGCACATAGTAAAAAGCTGATCGTTTTTTGACCATCTTCTAATTCTTGTTGAGGGAAGTATAAGGATGTTCAGTATTGGGTGTTGCGATAGATTCTGTTGGAAATTTCATGGGTCCCTACTTGATTTTTAATGAATGATCAAGCAACCTTGGGTGGTGGCTAAGTGTCAGCAGGAGAGCAGGAAAAAGCACTATTTTTGAGGTTTTCTAGCTGAGAGCTTCATGTCTGTGCTAGAGGATTTTTGTTTTGTTTGTTGTTTGGGTCTCCTGCCACCCCCTATGTTTGACATGGTAACAGAAATTATTGGCAGCCCTATATTTTGACCTGGCACGATCGTCCAAATTAATTACGAGCAGAAGTGCACAGCCTCTTGTGTCTCCATCCCCAAGTGTCCTCTAAATACCCCCATTGCCTCCTCCATTCCGGCAACTGCTTATAGGAATTAGCAGCTGCCACCTGGCTTCTTCTGGAGTCTCTTCCACTGATGTCCTATATGAGGTGTTTTTGTTCACATGTGTAAAGCATGGTTTGAGCTAACCTTTTCTCCAGATGTTCCTCTCTGAAGTACACTGAGAAGAAATTCCTCAGTAAGTCTGGTCTGGACATGCTGCCTGTACCCAGTTTCCAATGCTCATGCAGATTCCTACTCCCCCCCGGCCACTATTCATATTATAGGGACCATGGCAAGAGCATCTGAAGAAGTCCTCCTTTATAATTTCCTAGACCTACTAATTTAAAACATAGTAATAGTGCTATACCATTTTGTACCTAATTCTTCTCTACTTATTTTCATATTAGGACTTGTCTTTCCAACGTTTCTGCAAGTTCCTTGAAGACCAGTGCATAAAGTTATTTTCTTTATATCAAAGTCAAGCACAGAAGTGTTTGTATAGGTACTTGTCAATGAATATTTCATTGATTATATTATATATTCTTTTTGTTATTGAGTGTAAGAGTTCAGTTACATTCTGCTTGAGGTACAATATGCTCTCTTTGTTCCTCTAGAAAATATGATTAAAATGGGCCTTATTTACCATTAACGCTATGGTCTCCAGATAGTAGCCACTTTGACTAAAGATGCTATAAATTTGTAAGGATCTAGCAATAGATGCCTATCTAAATTGGCTTGGTATTCTAGTATGCATAATAAATAATAGATTGAATATCACTATTGTTTGATTTCAACATCTTGAAGATGCCTTGTCAAACTATTATATAAACACATTGGAAATCATCTTAAAACAAACAAACAAAAAATAACTTTGCTTAAGATGCTCTACACCGTTATTACTGAATCACATCCATACTATCAACTGTAGAAATCTTTAGTGTGCTGTTATCTTAATTGAAAATGTCAATATCATATTTCTTCTTCCTTTATGTAACACTTAATTGAACTACCAATATGTCTCTCTTTAGGACATAAAATGTGTTAAGGAACATGTTGGTTGTGTGTTAAACATGTTAAGCCTTAGATTAGTAGAATTTTCACAAATAATTAAAAGAGATGCCAATGGATACTAACATTTAGTTACCACTAAATACCACTTAACAAAGGATTCTTCAAAAGTAAAGACTTCCCTTGGTGAGGAAAAAAATTGTATCATGCTTCTTGTCTCTCCATCCTATTTCAATACCACCATCATTAACATAAACTTGAATATTACTTTTCAAAAGAATTATGTGTAAAAATATCTGGTCCATACAATCTACATTGGCTTGTCTACATAAACCAATGCACCCAAGGCTTCTTAGCTCCTCTATCCACTTCCCAGTAAGATTAGCTTACAGGAATTAGAAATAACTACTTCTACTAAGCACAATGATCCCTAACAAAGATTCAAAAATAAAGAAACTAACCAGATATTACTTACGTGTCATGTTTTTTTCTTCTGTGTCTCACTTTGTATGGTGTCTTTAAGATCTTAGCACATTAATCAGTTCTTGCTTTTGCCTCTATAGCAGAATGCTTATCTTTACATCTTTATAGCCAATGCCCTTAGCTTTATTTTGTGCTCATTTTTCTTTATTTTCCATTTTCAGATATGCTGTATTTTTATATTTATGCACATTTGTCTGACAAAAGAATTTTTAACTTTAAATTGTGACAATACTCCCACATTCATTGAACTTAGTAAGAAGAGGAACCAGGTAAGAGTAACTTTATGCTATTGAACTCATTCTATCATCCCTGCAACAAACATTAACTTAGGTCTGTTTGTCCAGAACAATGATAAGCACAGTGGTTAAAAATACAGAATACTCTATTGTAAAACTGGATTTCTCTAGTATCTGAAGGATTACAAGAATTGCTTGTCTCTATAATGTCTTATTTACATTCAGCCGTAAATATTTCTGACAGTTTTTTTAATCTTCCATGCCTGTTATGAGATTGAAGCCTATGACTATATTGGAATGGTCATGCTACATAGCACTTCATGGACACAAAATATTTGCTTGATGGCTTCACTGAAAGGTTAGTCATAAAAAATAAAAGAAAATAGCTACAAAATTTGGCGGCCTCATGTTTATGTTTTGTATTAAGCGTTGGCTATTTTCAGCTTATTCTTGTTGCCTTCACTTCAGGCCTCCTGCCAATTTTTTCTGTCCTTTCAGCTTGGCATGCCTTCGTTAGGCAAATAACCCATACAAAAACATTGTTTTGTAAGTGTGTGTATGCTTCTGTCAATTGTTAAAGGTCAACATTTACCAAATTGTTTAATGTTTTTTAAAAAATTTTTGCAACTTCCTATTGCATCTTGCGTCTTACATACAAAGCATGTCTGTCAGCAAGAAGCTAAACGTACATGACCATCACAAAGGTAGTGGAATTAGCAAAGGTTTTTTGTAGAATATGCTAGGAGGGGAATTGTGGTTTTGCCTCTGTCTTAGTTCTCTTAATCTGTTTAACACTCAGGAAAACGTCTTTGGTAAACTGTAACCTACCAGTGTATTTGTAAGGACTAGTAAAGGTAAATTTTCTAGCAATGTCGCTGTTACAGTTACTCATGTTTTTTCTCCTCCTTCTGTCCTCACATCATTCTGTTGGGGAGGGTATGTGTCTATTATGATGTAACCAAGACTACTCCCATCTAGTTACCAAAAATGCCTCCAGATTTCTGAGGTCACTGTTATGGAAAACCTGGAGATTTCTCTGGATTATAAACATGTGTAATTAATGGATTCCACACTCACATAAATGCTACCTATTCTCCCTTTTAGTAAAAGTAAAATACAGACTACTATGTTTCTTATGCCAGAAACCCAAGCTTTGTCTTGATTATATCCCAGATTCTACCAATCTCTATGTCCAGTTGCTTCTACAACCTAAATATCTCTTTAATCCATTTCTCACCATAGTGGGCAACAATCAACTACTCTCTGGCCTATTGCATTAGGGAGAATTATCCAATACTTGAGAATAAAACACAAAAGAGGACTGTACGTCCTTTCAGTATCATACTGGGACACTAATAAGCCCACCCAAAGATTATTTGATTTTTTAGGAGAATGTATCATTTTTGGCTTTGCTATTTACTATTAAGGGATAGACTCTAGGAAATTACATAGTAATTTGTAGGCTTGTGATCAGTAGAGATACAAATAATTTCTGACCAAAAAAAATTCACCAAAAACCAAAAAAAAAAAGTTCCAAAAAAGTTCTCTAGTTTTTTGTCCTTTAGGAAATTAACCAAATTTGTCTCTAACCAAAAAAAACATTTTTTTTTTGGTTCCTCAAATGCTGTTTGAATTCATTTTAAGATCTTGGTGCGTTCACTCATTAATTTACTGGTTAAATAATTTTGACATTTATTTCTTTTCTATTTCCATGAGAGTTATGTTTTAACTTTTGAAAATTATACTGTGATGACTGTAACAGTCTTTATTGCTCATCCTAATCTGGTTGCCACACTATTGCTGGAGTGATATATCTAATAAGCAAATCTCATCATACATGTATATGCACATATACTTCAATATAAATATTATTTAAGTGCTTCCTCAAATCAATTATAAAATAAGATGCAACATTAGCGTATGTAACTTCCTCTAAAAATGTACATAGAGCTTCAGAAAATATACTAACTAGATTTGTGATACCTTGAAGAAAACAGCCTATACCATCTGTGCTGCTGGGCTTTATACCAATTTTCAAATCTTTAATGTGAACATTTATCATGAAGAATATTACACTGAAATTTTTTTTTGAAATCCTCTGTCACCTCAACTGAGTGCTTCTTATTTTTTTATTATTATTTTTTTATTGGCATATAGTTGCTTTACAATGTTGTGTTAGTTTTGACTGTACAGTGGAGTTTCCTGTGCTATACAGCAGATTCTTATTAGTTATCTATTTTATACATATTAGTGCATATATATGTCAATCCCAATCTCCCAATTCATGCCACCACTACCCTCCTGCTTTCACCCCTTGGTATACACTGAAATTTTTATTTTATCTGAAATAGGCTATACTATTAATATAAATTGAAATCTGAGCTGTAGACACTGGCAAGATTATACAATATAATTTCCACTATATTAAAATGTTCTCTGTATTATAAGAAAATGGATTTCTGCATCACTACTTTATTGTACCACGCATGCAGTCTAAGTAACTAAAGCATTGAAAGAAATAGTACTGTGTGTTTATAAATGCAGTCTAAGTCATTGAAAACATTTAAAACGTAGCTAATGCATGCACATATTTAAATAATCTTTCTTTGGAAAGGCAATAAAGATGCCAAAATTAAAGTCCCTTCACAAATAGCTTCTCAAACAACTTCCTGTACAAACAATAATTTATGCTAAGTGAGCAGTAAAGAACTGCAATTCATTCAGTTCCATTGCTTTTGCATTATCCCATGTGAGGGAGAAACAACCTAGTAAGAAATTGTTTTGAATTCATAAATGTGTGTTCTTGTATATTCAGTGCAAATCTAACCAATAGAAAATTCCAATTTTTCAGTTTCCATGCTGACCTATATTTTCACTCTGAAGTCTGGGTCAGAGGCACAAAACAGTGTGAAAACTGCCAAAGCTTCTTGGCCAACTGACATTCATAATTTTTAGAAAAACATTGTAAATAATGTCCAGCCTATAGATGCAAGGGCAATTAATTCAAAGTGAGGAACAATACACATTAAAGTGTGAAGAAACTTAGAAGTCATTTCCTTAAAAAGTGTTATAGAGATGCTTTCCCTTACAGCTTACCTTGTCATTCATTTTTGGTGTGTGTTTAGAATATACTAAAATGCAAGAAGTAGATTTTCTGGAAAAAACTGAGATCAACTTCTCTCTTTCTTTTCTACTGAAACAACATAAATTTCAGCAATGGCTTATTTTTTTCCACAAAAGTGTAAATTCACCTTTTTAAAGAATTTTAATCTTTAAAAGTCTACTTGAGAATAAGCATTTGGCCAGGGGACTTTAATTCACAAGCATACTCCTTTTATCAACATCAATGGTCTTACTATAGATTATCTATGAAGACTATAATCACAATGAAAAATACATGGTTTGATGGTAATTCCAGTCTTGAGAAACCTAATGATGTTTTTAATAACTAGAACAGTCTTACCTACTCATCATTCATAACCTCTCTTATCCTGATAAAATTTCCTTTAAATTACTTGTAATTTTTATTAAAATGATACATAAATGGAGTTTTAAAAGTTGAAGACTATTTCAAGTAGCCCATGTCTCGTTCCACCCTCACTATATTGCCTTATTTTGCATACATTCATTTTTAACTCTTTTCTATTTTGTTTGGTATTTTTTGATGTGTCTAAATAAGATATTTATAATGTTAATTCTTGATTTTTCAATTTTAGGCATAATCTATTGCTTTTGTCCTATGGGGAATAAAGATATAAGTCATGCTACTCCCTTCCCCAACACATATATTCTCTTTCCACATATATTCATGAATTGTTATAATTTTTTGTTAAATTCATACTTATTATATTGTGCATATATGAATATATGTTCATATTATTATAGCTATACAAATATTGTTTTTGACTTAATCACATATTTATATTTACATTTATAATACAGTAAAGTTCTTAAACAATTATTATTTTTCCTGTACTTAACTATTTCCTATTTTTCTTTCACTTGAATATATAAATTAGATATTAAATTCCTCTAAATAGAGTCAAATCTATGAAGTAATTGTCCACGTGTATGTTTTCTGGAAGATATTGCTATTGCAATTTATGCCTCCTGACCCAATCTTAGTTGACTGCCTTGTGGACCTCCTGCATGCCCATATCTGTGGGAGTTCCCCTTGGCTTTCTTCTCAATCTATTCAGGAAATAATTAGTGAGCTCCTACTATGTGACAGGCAGTAAAAAAAAACAAACAAAAAAAATGGGGGCAATTTAAAATATGCTTTTAAAGCAATTTAAAAAATGCAACTTAAATTTCTGTGAGAGGAAATACAAAGTAAATCTATAAATATATGTGACATATATGCTATGAAAGATGAAGTCACTATAAGAAAAATTACCAAAAAAGGAAGTTACAAAGCAATGCTTTTCATTAATATAAATGCAAAGATACTCAAAAACATTATCAGCTAAAATGTAGCAATATGTAGAGAAGATAATACATTCTAATCAAGTGGGTTTAATTCTAAGACTACAAGGCTTATTCAAGATTTGAAAATCAATTAAGGTAATATCTGCAGTTAGATAATAAAGGACAAATATTATATGATTTTCTTCTTCACAGATGCAAAAAGAACATTTGACAAAATTTAATACCCAATCATGATTAAATGTCTTAGAAGATTAGGAATAGGAGGAAACGTCTTTCAACTTTAGATAAAGCTGTACATTAAGCATGCACAGGCAACATCATACTTAATGGAAGAAAGAATGCTCCCTGCTAAAATCAGAAACAAGGCAAAATGTATCTGACCACCACTTATTCTAGATATTGTACTGGATATTCTAGCCAGCAAGAAAAATAAACAAAAGCTTGAAGTTTGGAAAGAAAGAGTAACATTGTGCTTTATCACATGTTCCATGATTTGAAGTCATAAAAAACTTATGAAAAGGATACTATTAGAACTAATATGTCAATTCTGCAAAGATATAAATTTATCACACAAAAATCAATTATAGTTTCATAAATTAGCAATGAACCTCGTAAAATAAGATAAAATAAAACATTACCAATAACAATAGCACTAAAACATTTAAAAGTTAGAGGTATGTTTTGGAGAATTTTTGTTAAGTGGACAAAATCGATACAATTAAACTACAAAGCATGGTTTAACATCCATGAATCAATCAACATGATATAACACATTAACAAAACAAGGGATAGAAATCATACGATTATCTCAGTAGACACAGAAAAAACTTTTGACAAAATTCAACATTCATTTATGATAAAAACTCTGAGCAAAGTGGGTATAGAGGGAATGTACATCAACACAATAAAGGCCATATATGACGAACCCACAATTAACCTCACACTCAGTAGTGAAAAGCAGAAAGATTTCATCTAAAATCAGAAAAAACACAAGGATGCCCACTCTTGACCACTTTTATTCAACATAGTATTGGAAGTTCTAGCCACAGCAATTAGGCAAGAAAAGAAAAAAAGGCATCCGAACTGGAAAGAAGTAGAACTGTCACTATTTGCAGATGACATTATACCGTATGTAGTAAACCCCAAACACTCCAGGAAAAAACTATTAGAACTAATAAATGAATTCAGTAAAGTTGTAGAATACAAAATTAATTAATATCCAGAAATTTGTTGCATTTCTATACATTAATAATGACATATCAAAAGAGAAATTGAAAAAAATCCCATTTATAATTGCATCAAAAGGAATAAAATACCTAGGAAAGATCTGTACTATGGAAACTATAGAACAGTCAGGAAAGAAATTGAAGATGACACAAATAAATGGAAACATATACAGTGCTCATGGATTGGAAGTATCAATATTGTTAAAATGTCCATACTACCCAAAGCAATCTACAGATTCAGTGCAACCCCTATCAAAATACCAATGAGATTTTTCAAAGAACTAGAAAAAATAAACCTAAAATTTGTATAGAACAAAAAAAGACCCTGAATAATCAAAGCAATCTTGATAAAGTAAAACAAAGGTGGAGGTATCACACCACCAGACTTGAAACTATACTACAAAACTATAGTAATCAAACCCACGTGGTACTAGCACAAAAACAGACACATAGATCAATGAAACAGAAGAGAGAGCCCAGAAATAAATCCATGCTCATATGGTCAATTAACCTATAGCAAAGGAAGCAAGAATATACAATGGTGAAAGGAGAGTCTCTTCAAAAAATAGTGATGGGAAAACTGGAGAGCTACATGCAAAAGAATAACACTGGACCACTTTCTTACACTACATACAAAAATAAACTCAAAATGGATTAAAAACTTGAATAGAACACCTTAAATTGTAAAACTCATAGAAGAAAACATTGGCAGTAATCTCTTAGACATTGGTCTTAGCAATATTTTTGTTGGATCTGATTCCTTAGGGAAAGGAAACAAAAGCAAAAATAAACAAATGGGACTACATCAAACTAAAAAGCTTTTGCACAGCAAAGGAAACCACCACCACCAACACCAATAAAAAATGCCACCTAATGAATAGGAGAGGATATTTGCAAATGATATGTTGGATAAAGGGTTCATAGCCAAAACATATAAAGAACTCATACAACTCAGTATAAAAAACAAAAACAAAGAAACCAATTTTAAAAAAAGGGCAGAGAAGTTGAATAGACATTTTTCCAAAGAAGCATGCAGATGGCCAACAGGCACATGAAAACATGCTCAATATCACTAATCATCAGAGAAATGCAGTTAGAAAACACAAGCTATCACTTCACACCTGTCAGAATGGCTATTATCAAAAAGGCAAGAAACAACAAGTGTTGGTGAGGATGTGAAGAAAACAGAAGCCTTTTGCACAGTTGGTGAGAATGTAAACTGGTGCAGCCACTGTGTAAAACAGTATGGAGATCCCTAAAAATTTAAAAATAGAACTACCAAAGAACCCAGAAATTCCATTTCTGTGCATTTATATGAAGAAAACAAAAACACTAATTCAAAAAGATATATGTACCCCTTTATTTATTGCAGCACTACATGCAATAGCCAAAATATGGATGCAACCTAAGTGTCTATCAATAGATGAATGGATAAAGATATTGTGAATAAGGGAATTCCCTGGCAGTCCAGTGGTTAGGACTCCACACTCTCACTGCTGAGGACCTGGGTTCAATCCCTGGTTGGGGAACTACTATCCCACAAGCCGCATGATGTAGCCAAAAAACAAAATGAAGTGAAATGAAATGAAATGAAATAAAGTAAAATAATAAAGCTTCTTTTTTAAAAAAAGAGATTGTGAATATGACTCAGCCGTTAAAAAAAAAAAAATGAAATGTTGCCATTTGTAGCAACATGGATGGACCTGGAGGGTATTAAGTAAAATAAGTAAGACAGAGAAAAACAAATACTGTATGATTTTACTTATATGTGGAATCTAAAAAACCAAAGGAAATGAACAAACAAAACAAAACAGAAACAGAATCACAGACACAGAGAACAAACTGGTGGTTGCCAGAGGGGAGTGGGTTGGGTCGAAGGGTGAAATAGGTGAAGGGGATTAAGACATACAAACGTCCAGCCATAAAATAAGTAAGTTATGGTGATGTAATGCACAGCATAGGGAATATAGTCAATAATAGTGTTAACAACTTTGTATAGTGACAGATGGTAACTAGACAATGTGGTAATCATTTCATAATGTATAAAAATATTGAATTACATTAGTTTCATTGTACACTTGAAACTAATATAAAATTGTATGTTAATCATAATAGAATTAAATAAGTAGTTGGAATAGAGTTACTTGTGCTAGTACTTTACTATTTGATTCCTATATAGAGTAGGTTTCAAAAATAATATTTTAAAATATTGTATGATTCCACCTACATGAGGTACCTAGAGCAATCGAATTCTTAGAGATAGGAAGCAAAATGGTGGTTACCAGGGGCTGGGAGCACTGGTAAATGGGGAGCTATTGTTTTATGGTTATAGCATTTCAGTTTGGGATGATAAACAGTCCTGGAGATGGATACAGCGATGATTACCCAACAGTGTGAATGTACTTAATGCCACACAACCATACACTTAAAAATAGTTAAAATGGTAAATTTTATGTTACATATTTTTTACCACAATAAAAATTAAAATGAAAAAAATATCTAACAGAAAACAATGGCCAAACTAAATCTGGATATCCAGTGCAACTACCTTTCAAACATTTAATCTAATTAGAATTTACTATCAAAAGATGGTCACCAAAGGATCTTCTTCTAGATATATTTCAAGGAGCAAGGAGATAATTTCAGAAGGAAGATCAGAGATCCAAATAGAAACAAATAAGGAAGAAAACTGGATCTAAAAATTTTACGCCTTTTTCCTTTACTAAAATCTTTTTAGGTAAGAAGATTTCAAAGAAAGAATATGTATATCTTGACACAAAATTTTGTATCAGCAATTTGGGGCTTTTAAATGACATTGTGAATAGATAATTTTATTTTGATTATCTACCCATATGTCTGTTAAAGCAGACAATGTGCAATAATAAGATAAAATATCAGTTAAAATAATAGCACCAGATATTCTAATTCCCAATATTCTTTCCACAAAGTAATAGAAATAATTTATGTAGAAAAAAATCCTAAATTGAATAAAGGACATGTTCTTGGAACAATGATATAGTTAAAAATTAAACTGCATATCCCTCCTCTACTACATTAGTAGAGTAGAGCCAATGGGCATTTCAAATGAAGCTGAAATTTTCCAACATATTAAGTTCATTGGGACATAAAATATATTTGATTTCACACGATCATACTTTTCTTCCAAGAGAAATGTAATCTATGTTGTTTCACTTACATTCAACCATTAAAATAGCTTATCATACAACCTTTCTTGGTTTTTATTTAACTAGAATATACTTTGGGGGTTCAAACAGTAAAAACAGTTTAATTTTAGCTTGATAACCAAGATAATGCCAACAACATTGTAATTTCTAAATTTACTTATAATATAAATATTTCAGTAAGGATCAAGTTTATGAGAAACACAAACACATATATTATTTAAGAGAATGCAAATGTAGTGTTTTGTTTTAGAGTTCCTAAGAACCAAATTGTAAATGTAAAGGAACATATCTAAGATACAAAAGCATATTATTGAGAATTATGTAACAATATCACTACTACCAATCATTTAACAGGAAATGAGATAATCATTACAAGCTAGTATAGCAGGCACTAAAATTTAAATCATTTCAGTAGTGATTCAACAAATACAGTGTAAGGCATTACCAGTTCAAAGTTCACAGAACACTGTCTTTAGATAATTCCACCCTTGACTTTCATTATGATCCTAACACTTTAACCAAAAAGAAGCGATTTCCAGGTGCCAATATTTTCTTATTCTCTCATACAAACACTGGGTTTTCCTTCCTTCTCCCATGCTTTTTTTTCTTTTTTCTTTCTGTTTCCCTTCCCAATCTTTTCCATCATGCCCTATGATTCAATTTGTAAAGAAACTCACTATATTTTCAAGGCTGGTGATCCTCCAAACTACAGTCTACAGCCAAAGTTATCCTTTCTAAATGGAAGTCAGATCATGTCACTCCTTTTAAAATGTTGCATGGCTCTTCACTTCATTCAGAGTAAAAGCCAAAGTCCTTATAATAACCCACAAAACCTACCTCCCCATTGTGTCTCTGATCTCCTATTTCACCACTTCCACTCTGATTCCTCTCCAGCTACACTGGCCTCTTTTTATACATGTCAGGCATGCCCTGCCTTGGGAACATTCGCCTTCCTATTCTTGGAATGCCCTTTGATAATTGATTGGCTAATACCCAAGCCTCCTTTAAGTCTTTGCTCAAATAACCTCATTACATTAAATTTTCATTGTCTGTTTTTATCTGTATTATTTACATGATCTGATTAGATTCAGAAGAAGTGAGGTTCTGTTACCATTAGAAGAAAGTTATTACTAGCACTCCACTCTACTCAGTTATCATTTAAATATTACCTGTAGTTACCTAGAAAGCAGTGTTCATTAAAAGCGAAACTGTACAAATCCAAGTGGTAGTTTCTGTAGGACAATGTGCAACGCATAAGAAATTCAGGCATTACTGGAGTGAGCTGGCTACATTGGAGTTTATAGCCAGAGAGTTTATAAAAAGAAATTACTGGCTCAGAACTTTCAGTTCTTGGTTTAAGGCCTGGTCAGAGATTCAGGATGTTGCCGCGTTGGCCCTAAAGGAATTTCTTTTTGCCTGTAGGCACGAGGTTGATGTAGGCAAAAATCAGACACAGAGTTTGATTTACCAGATTGCAGAATTATAACAGAGGGTTGAAATCAAAGCTGGCAAGGAAGGTTTTTTAAGTGACATTTGGCACACTGGCTGGGAAGAAGTTCTATCATTAGAATCAGAATGGCATGTTTAGAAAATTCATACAAACACAAGTGATCCAAACAATAAAATCAAACGTTTGCTACCAAATGCTGAGATCAGTCAGCATTTAAAAGCAGATAATACAAATCACTCTAAATATTTAAAACAGAAAGTGATTTCATAGAGAGACTTATATATCTAAAAAACTGTTGAAATAGTTGGAGAAGTGATGTATAGTGAGTTCCCACAGGAATGACTCCCGTAATTGACTCCCCAAGAGACCAACTGCCGATACAGAGATCACAGAACATTGTTCTTGGTGACAGGTGGAAAATTAGAGATCTTCTAAGAGTAACTAGGGACAAGCCAACATCCAAATAAACATCATAATTACATAGCATGTAACAACTGAAAATAATAAGTTCCTTTATTAAGGAATACATTTTGGCTGCTGTTCCAAACCACAAGATAACAGTGACAAAGTGAGAGCTTTTTCCCCTCTCACTTAATAGGGTGAGGTAAACAACCATGGGCTGATGCCCTAGCTCTTTGGTGTTTGGGAGACCAGACTCCTTCTATTTGTTGGGTGCTAAAGAGGCAATTACCCAACCTCATGAACTAAGATCACAACCATATTCCAGCCTGTGGGGAGAAGAGATGGAAAATGGAGGGAATGTCTCTTCTTTTTAACTGTACAACCTATAGGGTGCATGTAGTATCTGTTCAGATTCCACTGGCTAAAATTTAGTCACATGGTCTATACCCACTGAAAGGGAAACTGAGAAACAGAGGGGTTTTTTTTCGAATTAAAGATGGGTTGATAAGAGTACAAGGTCAACATATAAAAGGCAATTATATTTGCATATACCAGTAACAAAAACAAAGAGAAAATAAAATTTTAAGAGACTATTTTTGAAAATCATTTGCCTTTAGCATTTAAAATATTATATAATAATGTTCCTTCCATAAAAACTATAAAACATTACTGAGAAAAATTAAAGATTACCTAAATATATGTGTTTATCCTTACCATATACAAGGTTAATATTTTTAAAATCAATTGCTTTTCTATATTACAACAAAAAGAAAACAAAAATTTAAAGATACCACTTACAAAAATTATAATTTTCAAAAGCATAAAAAATATTAAACACCCTTACCATAAATTATAATACATTATTGAATATTTCAATCTATGGAAATAACATGTTTTTCCATTTATTGCAGCAGTGAAATGTTTAGCCATGTGCCTACCTAAATATAGGTATATCTTACATACTACAAGAAAAATAAATGGCTATTTCAGAACAAATAGCAGACTACCACAGCTTCAGGCTTGGGTGATTCAATAAAAAATGACACCTTGTTTAGACAGCAGAACTTACTTTTATATAGTTAACTTGTATAATAATCCTACTGTAGTAAAACTATATGAAAGAATAAACTTTAATAAAAATTCATTAGTTGCTTACCAACTAAGAGAATTTAAAAATTGATATTATGCCAATATTAACTAATATGAATTATAATTAACAATATACAATATTAACACTTTATTATTACTACCTTATACTAAAACATTCTAAGATTTTTAAATAAGACATAATGATGTCATTTATTTAAATTTTATTCAGCAGCTTCTCCCTCATAAGTAATGAGGGAGAAACTGCTGGACAAATATTTATAAAACAGCTTATCAAAATTAATTTTATTATTTTTTTCTTTTTTTTTACTGAGGTATATTTGATGTACAATATTACATAAATTTCAGGTGTACAACATAGTGATTCACAAGTTTTAAAGCTTGTATTCTATTTATAGTAATTATAAGATATTGGCTATATTTTCTGTGTTGTACAATATATCCTTGTAGCTTATTTATTTTTAAAATAGTAGTTTGTACCTCTTAATCCCCATCCTTATCTTGCCCCTTCCCCCTAACCTCTCCCCACTGATAACCACTAGTTTTTTCTCTATATCTGTGAGTCTTTTTCTTTTTTGTTAGATTCACTAGTTTGTTTTATTTTTTAAATACACACACACAGAGACATAAAAAGATGAAATTTTGCCATTTACAATGGCATGGATGGACTTGGAGGGCATTATGCTAAGTGAAATGAGTCAGATAGAGAAAGACAAATACTGTATGACATCACTTATATGTGGAATCTTAAAAATAAAAAATAAAACAATAAATAAAACTATAACTAATTTTAAATACTCTAAAAATGTTGGCTAGCATTTTCAGGAATGTTCTTTATACAAGTTGTAGAGAACTTTATACAATATCTGTTCTACTATATCTGAAATTAGAAGAAGGATAATTTATAAAATATAGTTATCACTAGCAATAGAGAGATTTGGGACATAAGAAAGAGGAGGGCTGGGCAGGCACCTTGCTACCATAGTGAGGAAATTTTAGTTCTCCTTGGAACAAATATGTAAAAAAGCAGATGGATTTCAGAAAAAAAAAATGTATTGTACTAAAGGAGAAAGGAGAGGCTATAGAGTTAGTTAGGCTATTATTATTACATCCATGAACATGAGATGAGTATTTTTTCAACAGACGTAGCTAGCACAAAAGAAATACAGCTTTCAGACTTTAAAAGTCCCAGTTCATCTCTGCCAATTCAAATCTGAACCTTCACAAGTCCAAGTGCTGTCCAAACGTATCTACCATCATGTCCCCTTGAAAACTTCAAGTATAGCTCCTTCCTAAATACCGTTAGTAATGTGTTTCTAAAATTCAGATGTTCTGTTTTGAAATGCTATATCCATAGCCAATTTCCCATTATTTAAGTGTGAAAAATTATAATGCATGACACATCTACCCATCTAACCCTAAGTTCTAAAAATGCAAATGAAACACAGAGGAACACCAATAAAGGTATTATGTTTATCCCCACATTTATAAGAGCCATAAATTCTTTCAAGCCAGTGATGTCTATCATTTTGATTAGCTGGTGTTTTGAGTCTTCCTTAGACTAACATTACATGTTTACATGAACAAACTGAGTAGTGAATCCTTCAGTGAGATATTATAAGAACTCTTTAATTATTTTTTAAATCTACGTCTTCGAAGCCAGCTCTTTTGTGAGAGTAAATTCTTTGAAGGGAATAGGAGGGGCAGAAGAGGTCTGAACCTTTGCTTTAAGCAATGAATGGAACACGATGAAGGAAAACTAGCAAGTATACAACATGCTTTTAAGAAATTTCAACGTATGCACACTTTAATTTCATAATCCCTTCAGCAGGGAAGAGGACTCGCAGAAAAAAGGGAGATAACATTTACAAAACACTGACTGTATGCCAATGGTTTTTAAAACATACTATACATGATCTCAACTATCTTTCAAATCATTCAGAAATAGATTCCAAGAGCCCCATTTTTATAGATAAGAAAGATAAGAGAGAGGTTAGTAGATCAGGTGACATTTCATAGGTAGTAAGCAGTACCAAAGTCCAAATTCATCTCTTTAAACCTCAAACACATGCACTTTGCACTAAACATTGTGTATAGGGTTCACTAAATTATAAAGCCAAGTATAATCAGCCAGATTTCCCTAACTCAGGACTCTGAGTTGCTATGTCAGCATTCTCATCAGTAGAATGAATAAATTACTGCCAAGTATTTCAGAGAAATACTTGACCTCAAAGAGAAGCTAATCCATTTAGCCCCCATTGCCTTACATACATTTTCTTAAACAAAAGTTGATTCCCATGTTATATCCCAAAATATAGTTGCTGTATAACTCATATTTGGAAATTACTATGGGGATTTAAAATACACATGCACATGCCCACACAAATTAAGACTTGATCCCTGTCCTTATTATACTTAAATTTTTTATTAAATATCTGCCAATAACACAGAGAATATGATAGTGGCTGAATCTGCATATGGACATTTAGAAGAGGAATCTTGGTTACCTTTTTCTTATTAAAATTCTTTAAACAATTATTTTTATCCATCATCATTTAGCAATTAACAAAATTGCCATCAAAATATGCTCTTAAATATAACTTCTAGAGACTCAATAATAACTTAAAATTATTTTTGCTAATAAAACTCTGGGTCTTATTTGACTGATTAGAATCACTGATTCCAGATTCAGTTCAATTGCATCTTCCTAAATATATATGTTTTGCCTCCTCTTGTCTTTTCTATTTTAACCTGTCCTTGACGAAGTTGTTAGCCTACGTACATGAATATAGGTGAAAAGTGTGCATGAATTAAAGTCACTTCCAAAAGTTTAATGGATGTAGCCACTGCTTGTGGAACATAATGCCATTTATCCTTCTTTAAGCTGTGAAAGTCCCAAGTTAAGTGTTTTTGCAGTAATGAGAAATTGAGAAACATTAAACATTTTAAAGATACACACGTACATACACATCAGTCATGACAAATCAAAAATACTGAATTAAAGATGTTTTCAATAAATGATAAGATTGAATGATTACAATGTAATATAAAATAATTATATGTTTGTGATCTCTGCAAGAAAGAAAATTTTGCTAAAACAAATGGTAGAAATATATCCTTAATAAAACGCAAATAATGGAGGCTTACACTCAAATGTCTACTCCATCTAAGGAATACTGGTAAAGATGCCCAAAATATAGGATAATGTAAAATGATATGATTTTTATTGAATAAATGCCTACCATATACCAGACATGAGACTAGGCAAATTATGTAGGTGATTACCTCTTTTTAAGAGTCTAAGAATCTAAGAAATAGGTCCTCTCTGCTTTATAGATGAGGAAATTGAGTCTCAGAGAAGTTGTACAACATATAGCTAGTAAGAAGAAAGTCTGAAATTAGTTCCTTGGTCCACTAGAACATGGTACCTGTGCTTTCCCATTTAGCCCGGAAGTATATTTTTTTGCTTCTATTCAAATAAGAATACAACTGCAATTCTTGAGAATTCACAAATTTTACCCCGACTAATAGAACCCCATTGTCAGGGACAGACACGAAAGTGCCCTACCGTATTCATCTCCTGTGCTGTCCACTGGGGTAGCCACTAGCCACGAGTGGCTATTGAACAATCAAAATGTGGCTAATCCAAATTGAGATGGGCTGCAGGTATAAAATACACACTGGATTTAAAGACTTAGTATGAAAACAAGAATATAAAATACCTCATTATTATCTTATATTACTTTTGTGTTAAAATGATAATATTTTGGGTATACTGAGTTAATGCAAATATATTCTAAAAATTAACTTCACTTTTTTTAAACATAACTACTAGCAAATGTAAAATTACACATGTGGCTTACATTTGTGGCTTGTATTATACTTCTGCTAAACGTCCGTGATATTCCTGAATTCTCTTGCACCAACTTTCATTAATATCAATAAAAATCAGTTTGGCTTTTCCTTTTTATTTGTTCAGGATACCCACCAAATATATTTAAATACATATATCCTATATACACAAGTGTATACATATATACACATATATACATATATGTACACATACATACTGCCTTCCTTTAAAATGTCAGAGACTCCAAAAAGAGTCCTCTGAACTCACGATGCAGTCATAGTTTTCCTGAATCATTTCACAGTTTGAGTCTGAAAATGCTTAGCTTTTCACTTCTACCAAGAGAAAGGCGTATACTTTTAATTTCTGGAGGTACATAAAGGTACATCGAGTAGTTTTTAGGAATGTTAACTCCATAAGCATTTCTTTCATTTGCTGCATTTGAATGTAAGCATCACAGCTGAGATAGCTATGAAAACATTAAATTATTTCACCTCAATTTTCAGAATGCTCCTGATAATATAAATAATGGCAATTGGTTTTTTCAGTTCATTGGGGTTTTTTTTTTTTTTTTTTTTTTTTTTTGGCATAGACTCTTTCTACTGCAGCCATCCCTACCAGTTATCATACCTCCTATGAATGAATACTGTATCTCTTTTTGGCTCACTTTGTATTCTTTCATTCTTTTATGTGTGCTTGTTTTCTAAGACCATTCAATATCCTTTCAGTGTATGTTCATTTTGAGGAAGAAAATTGATATTCAAGGTGGTCCCAGTATAGTTCCCGTTTAAAACCCAGTTTAGCTTTATAAAGGAAATTATCTGAGATACTTCTATACAAGGTCCTGCTTCAGTCAAACTACCCGCCCACATCCACCTCCAAGGTTTGCATGACACAATCTCTGCTCTGCCTTGTGCCTTAGGGCCTGGCCACAGTGCTCTCCCCACCTCATTCATTATATGGTCCGACTGTGCTCACACTTGGTCTCCCTGTGACGCAAAGGGTTTCCCTTCTATGAGCTCCAAGTGTGGTTCCAAACTCCTGCCCATACTGTGCAGAAGTCTCAAACTAGCTCCCTCCACTGGATGTTTTCTTTATCTTCTTTACATCCTCATGAAGTTTTATATATTTCTCCTGGCACTTTATTATATCCAACCTAATATTAGAGTTATTTGAGATGTTTTTCCTATTCTCCATTACCATGTTGAGATATTCTTAAGAGCAGAGATTCTCTTAATTTCTATTCATCAAAATTTTTAATAAACACCTAAAATAGCAAAAGGATATATAAATTACTCTAGCAATATATACCCTTAATTTTATAATTAATATATAATTTATACCACTTTGTATATATTTTTAAATTTTCCTTTTGGAAGCCTTTTTTTGTTTGTTTAAGAAACTTTATTCCAGATTTCACAGATTTAAAAATTTTTAATTCCCAATGAGATTGGTTTGTTCCTCTGACATCCCACTTAGTAGTTGTTCGCTAAAGTTTAAAGTGGCTCAACATAAAACTTTTGCTCCCTCACTACTTGGATGCTATGAGATTACTTTTCATTATGATCAAAAATTTCTTATTTAAAAGGCCAGACCTGTACAAGAGCTAGCATAGCTGCCAACAAACCTCCTACACAGAATGAAAGGTGAAGGTTTTCTCAAGAAAGTAGATTAGGGGTGGAGTCAAGTTGGCATACTAGGAGGATACGGAATTCGCATCTCCTCACAACTAGGTCACCTACCAGGCACCACAGACACCTAAGGGGACAGGAGGAAGCCCCAGTGACCAGGTAGGATGTGGGGCATTGGGGGAGTGAAGGGGGAGGAGAAGTGGAGGCAGGTGCCCCTGAGGGGTGGCTGGGGGAGGGGAAGGGATCCCATGCCCAAAGGGGGAAATTGGGAAACCGTTGCGTGGGCAGAGAATCAAAAGATACCATGGCCAGGTTTCCCCTGCCCACTTGGGCCCCCAGGAACCTGTTGAGATGCCAGGCCTGATCCTCTGCCTACCTAGGCCCCCTCCAGCCACACACGTCCTGAGGGAGTGGGAGGAAGGGAAGGGGGAGCAAAAGTAAAGGCCGGACCTCTGGCATCAGCACACTTGAGGGGCAGCTAGGGGAGGCGAGGAGTTCCTACACCCAGCGGAACCCACCCATGGTTAGGGGTAGAAGGGCGATGGGGAGACCCTGGGGGAGATGGTGGGGGAGGGGCACAAAGGAACGGAAGGGAACACAGCCAGTGTTTTCCCTGTCTACTCAGACATGGGGCAGCCTGTTGGGTTCCGGGGCCTAAACCTCTACCCTCGGAGCCTTCCTCCTGCCACGTAGAGCCCAAGACCCGCCCCTACACCCCCACCTAGGGCCCCACCTCTACACTCGGAGACCCCCTCCAATGCACTGGGCCTAAACCATACCCACATACCCTCACCCAGCGCCTTACCTCCAAACTCCAGAACTCCACACTCCAGAGGCACTCCTTTTGACATGCTGCCTCTCCCCTTCTGCACAGGTCCTAAGCAGAGGCCCTGCCACATACTTGAACATCGCTCCCCCACCTGCCTAGGTCCCGCCCCACCCTAAACCACGCCCCTGCCTAAGTTCCACCCCCACCTAAACTCCGCCCCCATAGCCAAGGGTTTTTTTTTTTATTTTTCCCCTTTTAGACTGGGGTTCTGTTTTACCTTGTAGATTCATTCCTATTGATTCTTTTATATATATTTTTTCCTAATAAATTTTTTATTTTTCTATTTTATTTTATTCTTTATACTTTGTTCTTGCCTATCCTTTTGGCTTGTTCCCCACCCTCTTGTTAAAAATTTTTTTTTATCTTTTATACTTTCTGTTGTGGATTTATTTTACCTTGTTGCAGTTATTTCCATCACAGTTTTATTTTTCCTAATATATTTTTTATCTTTCTAATTTTATTTTGTTTTTTATTCTTTGATATTATACTGCTCTTTTTTTTTTTCCTCCTTTTTTTTTTTTTTTTTTTTTTTTTTTTACCATGCCACAGAGCTTGCAGGATCTTGGTTCCCAGGCCAGATTTGGACCGGAGAGCCTATAGTGGGAGCTCCGAGTCCAAAATGCTGGACTAACAGAGAACCTCAGACCCAAGGGAATATTAATCAGAGTGAGGGCTCCTGGAGGTCCTCATCTCAGCACCAAGACCTGGCTCTATCCAACTGCCTGCAAACTCCAGTGCTGGATGTCTCAGGCGAAACAACCAGGAAGACAGGAATACAGCACCACCCATCAAAGAAAAAAAAAAAAAAGAAACGACAAAATGTTACAGAAGAAGCAGCAAGGTAAAAACCTACAAGACCAAATAAATGAAGAAGAAATAGGCAACCTACCTGAAAAAGAATTAAGAGTAATGATAGTAAAGATGATCCAAAATCTCAGAAATAGAATGGAGAAGATACAAGAAACATTTAACAAAGATCTAGAAGAACTAAAGAGCAAACAAAGAGTGATGAACAACACAGCTGGTGAAGTTAAAAATACTCTAGAAGGAATCAATAGCAGAATAAATGACGAAGAAGAACGGATAGGTGACCTGGAAGATAAAATAGTGAAAATAACTACCATAGAGCAGAATAAAGAAAAAAGAATGAAAAGAATTGAGGACAGTCTCAGAGACCTCTGGGACAACATTAAATGAACCAATATTCAAATTATAAGGGTCCAGAAGAAGAAGAGAAAAAGGGTATGAGAAAATATTTGAAGAGATTATAGTTGAAAACTTCCCTAACATAGGAAAGGAAATAGTCAATAAAGTCCAGGAAGCACAGAGAGTCCCATATAGGATAAATCCAAAGAGAAACATGCCAGACACATATTAATCAAACTATCAAAAATTAAATACAAAGAAAAAATATTAAAGGCAGCAAGGGAAAAGCAACAAATAACATACAAGGGAATCCCCATAAGGTTAACAGCTGATCTTTCAGCAGAAACTCTGCAAGCCAGAAGGGAGTGGCAGGACATATTTAAAGTGATGAAAGGGAAAACCCTACAACCAAGATTACTCTACCCAACAAGGATCTCATTCATATTCGATGGAGAAATTAAAACCTTTACAGACAAGCAAAAGTTAAGAGAATTCAGCACCACCAAACCAGCTTTACAATAAATGCTAAAGGAACTTCTCTAGGCAGGAAACACAAGGGAAGGAAAAGACCAACAAAAACAAACACAAAACAATTAAGAAAATGGTAATAGGAACATATGTATCGATAATTACCTTAAATGTAAATGGATTAAATGCTCCAACCAAAAGACACAAACTGACTGAATGGCTACAAAAACAAACCCATATATATGCTGTCTACAAGAGATGCACTTCAGACCTAGGGACACAAAAAGACTGAAAGTGAGGGGATGGAAAAGATATTCCATGCAAATGGAAATCAAAAGAAAGCTGGAGAAGCAATTCTCATATCAGACAAAATAGACTTTACAAGAGACAAAGAAGGACACTACATAATGATCAAGGGATCAATCCAAGAAGACGATATAACAATTGTAAATATTTATGCACCCAACACAGGGGCACCTCAATACATAAGACAAATGCTAACAGCCATAAAAGAGGAAATCGACAGTAACACAGATATAGTATGGGACTTTAACACCACACTTTCACCAATGGACAGATCATCCAAAACGAAAATAAATAAGGAAACACAAGCTTTAAATGACACATTAAACAAGATGGACTTAATTGATATTTATAGGACATTCCATCCAAAAACAACAGAATACACTTTCTTCTCAAGTATTCATGGAACATTCTCCAGGATAGATCATATCTTGGGTCACAAATCAAGTCATGGTAAATTTAAGAAAATTGGAATCACATCAAGTATCTTTTCTGACCACAACACTATGAGACTACATATCAATTACAGGATAAAATCTGTAAAAAATACAAACACATGGAGGCTAAACAATACACTACTAAATAACCAAGAGATCACTGAAGAAATCAATGGGAAATCAAAAAA
Source organism: Balaenoptera acutorostrata (assembly GCF_949987535.1). Taxonomy (NCBI): domain Eukaryota; kingdom Metazoa; phylum Chordata; class Mammalia; order Artiodactyla; family Balaenopteridae; genus Balaenoptera; species Balaenoptera acutorostrata. Next base: position 16,004,446 of record NC_080066.1, read on the forward strand.
TACCTAGAAACAAATGACAATGAAAACACGATGGCCTAAAACCTATGGGATGCAGCAAAAGCAGCTCTAAGAGGGAAGTTTAATGCAATACAAGCCTACCTCAAGTAAAAAGAAAAATCTCAAATAACCAACCTAACCTTACACCTAAAGCAATTAGAGAAAGAAGAACAAAAAACCCCAAAGTTAGCAGAAGGAAAGAAACCATAAAGATCAGACCAGAAATAAATGAAAAAGAAATGAAGGAAACAATAGCAAAGATCAATAAAACTAAAAGCTGGTTCTTTGAGAAGATAAACAAAATTGATAAACCATTAGCCAGACTCATCAAGACAAAAAGGGAGAAGACTCAAATCAACAGAATTAGAAATGAAAAAGGAGAAGTAACAACTGACACTGCAGAAATACAAAGGATCATGAGAGATTACTACAATCAACTATATGCCAATAAAATGGACAACCTGGAAGAAATGGACAAATCCTTAGAAATGCACAACCTTCTGAGACTGAACCAGGAAGAAACAGAAAATATGAACAGACCAATCAGAAGAACTGAAATTGAAACTGTGATTAAAAATCTTCCAACAAACAAAAGCCCAGGACCAGATGGCTTCACAGACGAATTCTATCAAACATTTAGAGAAGAGCTAACACCTCTCCTCAAACTCATCCAAAATATAGCAAAGGGAAGAACACACCCAAACTCATCCTATGAGGCCACCATCACCCTGATACCAAAACCAGACTAAGATGTCACAATAAAAGAAAACTACAGGCCAATATCTCTGATGAACATAGATGCAAAAATCCTCAACAAAATACTAGCAAACAGAATCCAACAGCACATTAAAAGGATCATACACCATGATCAAGTGAGTTTATCCCAGGAATGCAAAGATTCTTCAATATACTCAAATCAATCAATGTGATATACTATATTAACAAATAGAAGGTTAAAAACCATATGAAAATCTCAATAGATGCAGAAAAAGCTTTCAATAAAGTTCAACACCCATTTATGATAAAAAGTCTCTAGAAAGTAGGCATAGAGGGAACTTACCTCAACATAATAAAGGCCATGTATGAGAAACTCACAGCCAACATCGTTCTCAATGGTGAAAAACTGAAGCCATTTCCTCTAAGATCAGAAACAAGACACGATTGCCCATTCTCACCATTATTATTCAACATAGTTTTGGAAGTTTTAGCAACAGCAATCAGAGAAGAAAAAGAAATAAAAGGAATCCAAATCAGAAAAGAAGAAGTAAAACTGTCACTGTCTGCAGATGATATGATACTATACATAGAGAATCCTAAAGATGCTACCAGAAAACTACTAGAGTTAATCAATAAATTTGGTAGAGTAGCAGGATACAATATTAATGTGCAGAAATCTCTTGCATTCCTATACACTAATGATGAAAAATCTGAAAGAGAAATTAAGTAAACGCTCCCATTTACCATTGAAACAAAAAGAATAAAATACCTAGGAATAAACCTACCTAAGGAGACAAAAGACCTGTATGCAGAAAACTATAAGACATTGATGAAAGAAATTAAAGATGATACAAACACATGGAGAGGTATACCATGTTCTTGCATTGGAAGAATCAACATTGTGAAAATGACTATACTACCCAAAGCAATCCACAGATTCAGTGCAATCCCTATCAAATTACCAATGGCATTTTTCACAGAACTAGAACAAAATCTATCACAATTTGTATGGAAACACAAAAAACCCCGAAGAGCCAAAGCAATCTTGAAAAAGAAAAACAGAGCTGGAGGAATCAGGCTCCCTGACTTCAAGCTCTACTACAAAGCTACAGTAATCAAGACAGTTTGGTACTGGCACAAAAACAGAAATATAGATCAATGGAACAGGATAGAAAGCCCAGAGATAAACCCATGCACATATGGTCACCTTATCTTTGATAAAGGAGGCAAGAATATACAATGGAGAAAAGATAGCCTCTTCAATAAGTGGTACTGGGAAAACTGGACAGCTACATGTAAAAGAATGAAATTAGAACACTTCCTAACACCGTACACAAAAATAAACTCAAAATGGACTGAAGACCTAAATGTAAGGCCAGACACTATAAAACTCTTAGAGGAAACCATAGGCAGAACACTCTATGACATAATTCACAGCAAGATCCTTTTTGACCCACCTCCTAGAGAAATGGAAATAAAAACAAAAATAAACAAATGGGGCCTAATGAAAACTTAAAAGCTTTTGCATGGTAAAGAAAACCATAAACAAGATGAAAAGACAGCCCTCAGAATGGGAGAAAATACTGGCAAATGAAGCAACTGACAAAGCATTAATCTCCAAAATACATCAGCAGCTCATGCAGCTCAATATCAAAAAAATAAACAACCCAATCCAAAAATGAGCAGAAGACCTAAATACACATTTCTCCAAAGAAGATATACAGATTGCTAACAAACACATGAAAAGATGCTCAACATCACTAATCATTAGAGAAATGCTAATCAAAACTACAACGAGGTATTACCTCACACCAGTCAGAATGGCCATCATCAAAATATCTACAAACAATAAAGGCTGGAGAGGGTGTGGAGAAAAGGGAACCCTCTTGCACTGTTGGTGGGATTGTAAATTGATATAGCCACTACAGAGAACAGTATGGAAGTTCCTTAAAAAACTAAAAATAGAGCTACCATATGACCCAGCCATGCCACTACTGGGCATATACCCTGAGAAAACCATAATTCAAAAAGAGTCATGTACCACAATGTTCATTGCAGCTCTATTTACAATAGCCAGGACATGGAAGCAACCTAAGTGTCCATTGACAGATGAATGGATAAAGAAGATGTGGCACATATATACAATGGAATATTACTCAGCCATAAAAAAAATGAAATTGAGTTATTTGTAGTGAATTGGATGGACCTAGAGTCTGTCATACAGAGTGAAGTAACTCAGAAAGAGAAAAACAAATACTGTATGCTAACACATATATATGGGGTCTAAAAAAAATGGTTCTGATGAACCCAGGGGCAGTACCGGAATAAAGACAGAGATATAGAGACTGGACTTGAGGACACGGGGTGGGGGAAGGTAAGCTGGTACGAAGTGAGAGAGCAACACTGACCTATATACATTACCAAATGTAAAATAGAGAACTAGTGGGAAGTAGCTGCATAGCACAGGGAGATCAGCTCGGTGCTTTGTGACCACCTGGAGGGGTGGGATAAGGAGGGTGGGAGGGAGACTCAAGAGGGAGGGGATATGGGGATATACGCTTGCATATAACTGATTCACTTTGTTATACAGCAGAAACTAACACAACATTGTACAGCAATTATACTCCAATAAAGATGTTAAAAAAGAAAAAGAAAGTAGATTAGTCTGAGGTATTTGAAGTGCTTTTACATTAAATTCACATAAGTATACTTATCCCTCAACACAGTCTTGAAATGTTTCTTTTCCTCTGTACTATTCCATATTGTGCTGGAAACATCAGGCAAGGAGCCTGGCTTAACTATGTGTCAATGGGAAAATATTTATCTGGAAACCTACTCTTAACCAAATTAAAACACTCCCTTTAAAACGTATGAGGAAGTTATGGCAGAAATGGCAGTGTTCCCCATTCCACCCACCATGTTAAAAGTCAGTACAAACAAACTAGTTCATTCTTCTTAAAGCGCTTTTGTTTTTGTTAATTACAAGATATAATTCATATACAAAATGAATGGCACTTTTATTTTCTACTCCAAACTCATGGTTTAAATATTAATATATGTCATATTATCAACTGATAAAATTTGTTTTTTTGTTTTTGTTTTTTTTTGCCACACCATGCAGCATGTGGGAACTTAGTTCCCAGGCCAGGGATCGAACCCATGGCCCCTACATTGAGAGTGCAGAGTCTTAACCACTGGACCGCCAGGGAAGTTCCAAAATTTGTTCTTTTGTCATTTTAACACTATATACTGCGTTTTCATCTCATCCTCTAATATTTTATATGAATTAATGCTACTTGCTATTTCCACTTCTTACAATATTGTCACTGTATGTATTATATTGGACATCTACCAATAATCTAATTATTTAGACAAATTATCCCTAAATTTTTAGGTGAATGGATGGACATATTCAATCATCTAAACTATTTAAATATATAAACTCAACATTCAAATGAATAAAGTATTGGTCTAAAAAGAATACAGTAAATAACGTAACCACAGTAACATCTAATTAAATTTGAGTAAGTCTGTTCTTGATGTTCTTATATTGTATTAAGAGTGAATTGATATTTACTAAGGACTGAATTCTGAATCAGACTGAAAATAAAGGAGTCTTAGTTTACTGATCTAAGAAGAAATTGACTAAACTAGGAAGGGGGGGACAGGTAAATATACCAAAGCTTGGAGAAATGTTGGAAGGCAAGTTTATGAGTAAAGGCTTGAAAGATAACATTTTAGATTCAAAAAGATTTTTCTTTATGAAAACAGTAATTTACTAGGTGTTTATGTCACTTCTTTTCCATTTCCTTCCTTCCCACCTACCACTCTGTAAAAGCACCACACAAACAAATTAAAATGTACCTGCTGGAAGAGGCACGTTGAGTTCCTCTTTCATGGAGTGATGGAATGATAGACAGTTCTTTGTAAGCACAATGTCATCCAGTGCAATATCTCCATGGTGGCCTTTCCCAACTCTACCTTCAAATTTGAGTTGGAAGTCCTCATCACCAGACAGGGATAGTTCTTCCCGCTTCCAGAAATTGCCTTGTTCTACAGTGAGGTTAAGTAGGACCTTCGTTTGGTTTGAGACTGATACCTGGATCAAAGTGAGCGCTCCAATGCCATGTCCATACATGTGATAATGAAAAATTATCTGTAACCAAGAATCAGTATATTATATATAATTAGTATAATTAATTTCACCTTATTTTCAATTATATCATATTGTCCTCTCCTTTCTTAACAGATTCCTGAAGGAAAATTAGATCTGTATGTTCTATTGCTCTGTGAGTACTCTACCAATGAATGAAATTAGGCCAGCCTTAAATCATATGTTGCAAAACATGGAAAATAGTACAATAAGGATCAAATAGAAACTCAGTTGAAAAATGAGCAGAGTTCACTTCCTTTCTGTGACTTATAAAAGTAGGATTCCTCCAAAAACTCTTAAGATCCACTGTCAAAGGAATAAAAATATCATTAAAAAGTGATGTATTATATAGAAAGACTTTTCATGATTAAGAAATATCAGGTACTAAAGAAAATCATTTCTAATCTCATGAAACTTAAGTCATTTTCTTCAAAATAGCAGAGTACTTTATTGCTTATTCCACCACATCCTTGCACTTGAAACACATCTTTAGTTCTACAAGATCCTCAGGGCTGTACTATACATAGCAAAACCACCAGAATAGCAATTTCTAAATTTTACTTCAAACGCTTTAGAAGAGCAGACTTGAGAGTTGTACCCCCAAGTAAAAATTAATGTAAGTATTTCCAGGGATTAACATTTCAATGTTTCAAAGAAGGAGTTTACCAGATTTTTAGTGATTGTTACACAGATGGAGAAAGTCAGGGGAAATTCTAGGAGGAAGAAGAATATGAGTTAGGAACAATAGGGACTGAGAGTGTTTTTAAGCTTTTGTCTTTTTTATGAATGAGGGAAAAGAGTAATGGTGGGTGATCTTCACACAGGAAAATCACATTTTGGAAACACTAGCACTCATGGATATTATATTCTAGAGAAGAAAAATGAATGTGTTTAAAGGGTAAAGAATGTGATTAGACAATATATGCAATGCATACTTCAAAGAGCACCAAGAAGAGCTAAGCCATGTAAGTAACTCTATGCAAATTTCCTAGATGATGAATAATACCTGAATTTCAGGTATTATTCTACGATCCAAAAATGTTTCTTCTATTGATTAATCCATTACTGTTGGAAAACATGAGCTCTATGACCACTTTGGCTGGTTTGGGGAGGACTGGTCAAACCTGAGTGTCACAAAGTGAGAAACAAAAAGAGTCTGAGGACAGTCTCTTGAGCAGCGTCAATAGGCAAGAGAGGAAACTACCCAACAGGCATAGCACATGTCTGTCTGGAGCCCTTGCAGTCATAGGTGTGGTCTTCCCAGTATTCTCCCTTGTTTTGTCTTCTTATTTGCACAGAAAGTATAAGGCATATGTTTTATGTCACAGTAAATACTTCCTTATCTTCTTGAGGTCATTTTCTGAATGATGCCATTGGGTCAACATGCAAACAAGCATCTAAATACTCCATTTCTACAGAGAACACTTGATGACAATGTAACCTAATCACAGGGCAACATGAGTGAATAAAAATCTCTTAAGTATTAAATTCTTCTAAGGAGGCATTTTCACTGGAACTTCAATCATCATCAATCTATGTCTGCATCCCTTCCTGCCTTCCACCCATCCCTCAAAAGGAAGAAAAACCTCCAATTTGATTTTTTCTGCCTGAAGTTTTCCACAAGGTCAAGTGACAGAAAGGATTTTCATGAAAATATGGAAGGTCACTCTGCTTACCTGATAAACAAATTTTTATATATGAGGGACCCAATCATTCCCAGCATGACCTTTCCTTACTTCTTTGTATTCAATCTATATCATAAATATTCATAAAGTGAACCATTCATCATTAATATTTTGACATTTCTCCTAGACATACTTCATTATTCTCACACAGGTGTTTAAAACAGTGGGAACTATAGTGCTGGGACCAGGGGAAAATAGAGATGAATGAGATCCTTAGTAACTACAGTATGAAAAAAAAAATCTTTTGAACATTCTTAGAGGAAGTCTAAAAAGAAAAGCTAAGGAGTCTGTTTTCAATGTCTTTGAAATTACTCAATACTTTCTTGAAAATAAACCCCAGCATACCAGATTTTATATATGTTGAATCTCTATCTATAAATCTATATACCCATAGATATTCTGAAATTTGCAAATTAGTTCTAGTCTTAGAAAGCTAATTAAAAATTAAACATGAAATATATACAATTTCAGTTTGACTTATTTGCTTTTCTAAAACTCAACGTTTGCCAAACTAATTAAATAAAGTTTAATATAATTGTGTATGATTCATTACATCCATTCTGGACTGCTGACTGAGTTACATCTTTAAAACTCTGAGTGTGTCACTTTCTTGCAGAAAATCTATGAAATTTGCCTGAAGAGAGAAGAGAGATGTGATTACTCCCTGAGAATTAAACTATGAAATCAATTTAAGATGACACAGAAAAGCTCCTAAGACAAACTGAAGGTTTAACATGTATTAAGACTGGGAAAATGGTAGGATGTAAAGGATGGTCAGTATAAAACAGAGGAACAAACATCTGTAATAAGTACAGGTACAGCTGGGGAGCCTTTGAGCAAAGATTTAATATGTCCCCTTCTGGGGTTAGGGCTCTCTATTGTGGAGACAGATACACAAGAATATTACAATTTGAAGATAATATAGATTTAAATCATGTTATTGTCTCCCAGCCTGATTCTTTGATCGGCTAGCAACTTTCTGAATATAATTTGTTTTCCTTTCAGTGTTCAGACATTGGGGAATATACCAGTCAGAATACATGTGTTCAGAGCTTACGGAGATTGCATTTCTTGCCGTAAATATAAATAAATGGCAAATTTATTCATGCATTAATCTCTTATAAGCAAGATTCTGTGAAATCATCTCTGAGTGCTTAATTTATATGTAAAGATAAATTTAGCCCCTAGCCTAGCTGACTCAAATCCTTTGGGGAATAAAAATAGACAATCATGCAAACAATAAATAAAGTGAAGGTCCTTGCAAATGCATAGCCATCATATGAAGATCCATATTTATACTTTTAACACTCTATAAATGTTTTCTTCAAATTTCCACAGCATAATGGCCAAACCATTTTTTCTTCCTGCCCCTAGAAATTCTACTTTTGAAAGGGTCAATTTCAGCCTTTCCTTTTCCATGAAGACGTCTTCAAACATTTTATCATGGTGCCAACTATGACTCGTATTAGTTCTTGGAAATATTTAATTTTATACTATTTCTCATTGTTTAATTCTCTTTCTTATGGTGAAATTCCCATAATTCCAATAAGTACCAAGTTCCCTGAGTGGGCACAACTGGTATTTTACTTCTTTTGTTCTACCCATGGTTATGGATAATAACCACGACATTTTCCAATGGTTTCCAAAATTCCTTATCTATGGAACTTATCCACAGGATAAATTCTTCCAGCAGCTTTAATGATCCTTCCCTTTCACCCTTGCTTCACTTTCTCCCTCCCTCACATATTCCAAGTTGAATACATTCAAACTCATTTGTTGGTCTGGTGCCGGCCATTTCATTTTCTGTACTTAACTCCATCAGAAGTTGTTCATAATATTTCTGGGTTTCTTCCCATACCTTGCAGTTTTTGCTTCTTCTGCTTATGACTGGGCTTGAAATTCTGGCTGCTCTCATGGGCTGCTGAGGGAACAAGCTCTTTATGAAGATGTAATGACCAGATGAATTTCGCAAGGTGTGATCAGCAGCTGGCTCTGTGCCCGAGGCAGGGATGCTGCTAGCCTTCAGATTCCAGTCAAAGTCGTCATCCTGCTCCTGCTCCCAGGAGCAAAGATCAAACTCAAAATCACAGCACCCACTGGAGGTACCTGGAGAACATTTCCCAATTTATGGTGGAGAGAAAAAGGAAGTTAGTAGATAAAGCATGCAATCACAAAGTACAGTAATCTTATTAAACACACTCATGTTTCAGGATCTTTGAACTTGCTACTCTCTCTGCCTGGATTCTTTCCCAAATGGCCTGTCCACTCACTTCTATCAGATCTGTATTTGAGCATCACTTTCTCAGTGGGTCCTTATTTATCAGTGTACGTAAAATCTCCTGTCCTCAACTCTGTCCTGCTTCACTTGTTTATTTTTATTTTGGGCACTTTTCTAACACATTATATGTTTTACCTACTTATTTTTTGTCTTCCCCCGCTCCTCACTCATCAGCATGCATGTGTTATAAAGGAGAGAATTTGCTCAGTTTTGTTGTTATATTCCCAGTGCCTGGCAAATAATTGCTCAATTTGCTGAATAAATAAATGAACTTTTAAAAAAGAAAAAAAATACAGTAATCTTACGTAGCTTTTATATATAGAATGGATAAACAACAAGGTCCTACTCTATAGCACAGAGAACTATATTCAATATCCTGTGATAAACTATAATGGAAAAGAATATAAAAAAGAATGTATATATATGTATAATGGAATCATTTTGCTGTACAGCAGTAATTAACACAACATTGTAAATCAACAATACTTCAATTAAAAAATTGAAAATATTGCAGTAATCCTCCCACATCATGTAATGTTAGAAACCTTACAATATTACCCTGACAGCAACATTAAAATAGAAAGTTTAGTTTGTTACACACAGGTACTTCCATGGCTCATTTAAGTTTATTTCTTCAATAGTCTGGTCCCTGTGTCAAAATCCATGAGAAAATATTCCAGCATTACACACATTTCCTCCTGCAAACACCTATTTGGCCAATGTAATTTATTTCTTTTCTCTTCTCATCTTTGCTTCTCAGATCTTGGTAGGGAATTTAGGAAGTTTATTATTCTGCAACACAGTTTAGCTGGGAAATCCTTCCTAAAGCAAAAGTTATTAATCATGGTAATTATTTTTTAAAACATAGACTTATTTTAGAGATAAGAAAATTGTGAAACAGAAAAGGTTAAAACTGTAATGATTTAATTTATTATAAGTTGCAGAAATTAAATATGTTGAGTCACATTAAATACCAACTATCTCTTTTAAAAATATTTTATTATTAACATTGCTTAAGTTTTTCTTCCATTTCCAGGATAGTAAGAATTCTAAGTCCAACTATGTCCTTATTGATTTTCTGCCTGCTGGATCTATCCATTTCTGACAGAGGGGTGTGAAAATCTCCAACTATGATAGTGGATTCATCTCTTCTCTTGGCAGTTCTAGAAGTTTTTTATGTCACACAGGTTGACATTCTGTTGTTAGGTACATACACGTTAGGGATTGTCATGTCTTCTTAGAAAAGTGACCCTTTTACTGTTGTGTAATGCCCGTATTTATCCCTGATAATGTTCCTTGCTTTGAAGTCTGTTCTGTCTGAAATTAAAATAGCTATTCCTGCTTTCTTTCGATTCGTGTAAGCATGGTATATATTTCTGCATACGTTTACCTTTAACCTATAAATATCTTTATATTCAAAGTGGGTTTCTTGTAGACTACATGTAGTTGGGTCCTATTTTCTATTCAACTGTTAATTCAGTTTTTTTGTTTTTGTTTTTGTTTTTTATTTATTTTATTTATTTTATTTTTATTTTTTTTTGTTTTTAAATTACATTTGAAACTTATTTTGAAAATTTACTCTGTTCTAAAATAGACTGTAATTCCTACAGCCTCTTTTAGTTCAGAATACTAAAGTTCTCCTAAGTATCCTCTCAAAGGACTGGGAAGTAAATCTCACTAAAATAATAATGAACCCCAACTCACCATCTTGTTTATAACCTGAACTCTTATCTTGGTTAAGAATATAAAATGAAGTAACTAATTCAGTTGCCCTTACGTTGGAAAATTTAGCAGCCCATGAGGACCAGATTTACATATAGACCAGCATCTAGAAAGGCCATTTGTATAAGGAAATGATGTGTGTTGCTGAAAAACAGATTTGTTTAAAAAAAAAAAATCATACAAATACTGCTACACGAATCTCTATAGTGTAAATCATATTTCTGCTCTTGATATTTACTATAGTTCTGAACATATATTTCCTTGGAAAGTTTAATTCTAAAATATCAGTGGAGGAAAACACAGCAAGCAGGCCTAAGCTGTTTGAATTTCACACCACTGTGGTAAGAGGGAGCAACTTATAATTTCATTTTCTACTCTTTCCCACAGGTGCCATGTGAGACAAGTAGCAAATAGCCTTCTGTGCAGATGCCAATTCCTGGCATTTCATGGAGCAATTAATGCCAGTGCCAGACAGGTGCGCCATCAGGAAGAAAATGATCCCTTTGTCTACAGCTGTACCATCAGTCAAACCACTTGCTCCCCTTCCAAATGCTACGATTTTTCCATCGATCAATCTTTATAAGTAGAAAAATGTTTCATTTAAAACAGACATAATTTTGAATAGAACACAACCTAATGCCTTTTAAGATCCTACCATCAAATTTTTAAAATATATCATTCTATTCATTTATTCATTTCATATAAAATTTTTATTTATTTTTTAAATTGATAGTTTCTGTAAAAGAGTGTATGTTACAGGTGTACAATGTAGTGATTCACAATTTTTAAGTTATACTCCATTTATAGTTATTATAAAATATTGGCTGTATTCCCTGTGTTGTATAATATATCCTTGTAGCTTATTTTACACCTAATAGCTTGTACCTCTGACTCCCCTACTCCTACATTGCCCCTCCCCCCTTCCCTCTCCCCACGGTAACAACTAGTTGGTTCTCAGTATCTGTGAGTCTGCTTCTTTTTTGTTTTATTCACTAGCTTGTTGTATTTTTTAGATTCCACATGTAAGTGATATCATGCAGCATGTCTTTCTCTGTCTGACTTATTTCATTTAGCATAATGCCCTCCAAGTCCATCCATGTTACTGCAAATGGCAAAATTTCATTCTTTTTTATGGCTGAGTAGTATCCTATTGTGTGTGTGTGTGTGTGTGTGTGTGTGTGTATACCACATCTTCTTTATCCATTCATCTGTTGATGGACACTTAGATTGCTTCCATATATTGGCAACTGTAAATAATGCTGCTATGAACACTGGGGTGCATGTATCCTTTTGAATTAGTATTTATTGAGCATATTCTATAAATAAAGCACATTTAAGAAAATGGGAAACTGCCTGGAAACAGGGCTTCTGTGTATTGAGCATAACGTATACCAGGGCCTGAGTAGTCTCTTCATATGTTTTATTTCACTTAATTCCCACATCTCTACATAATTGTTACTGTTCTTACTTTGGTTTAAGAGATAGCTGGAGTTCAGAGTTAAAGTACTTTGCTTAGTATTACCCTGTAAGTAGCAGAACTATGAGTTGAAGAATGATATGACACAGCCCCTGTACCAGGACTCCCCTTTATAATGTGGTATGCAGCAGTTGGGGATGGCGGTTGCAATAAAATAAATCTACAAATAATGAAGGATAAGAAAATGCATATGTCTATAAAGAAATGCTCTAAAAGACCTCCTCCCCTAGGGTAGGTAGCTACATGAAGATGGCAGTCATCCAGTTTGGCTTGATTCTTCTTGAGGTGGCATGATGTCATTCATCACTTCTTTTAACTCTGTTCATATGAATATGAACGTTCTATGGATGCCAGTTTGTTGTGCAAAGGAAGAATGTTCTTCAAACTTGCTAAGAGAATAGAATATGATAAATCCTATAAATTATATCTCTCTCTGAGAGATTTAAAAATACACTAGCATATTAAAGGCTCCATGAATTCCAACAATATAGAAACTATTTCTTTATACAACAAGTATATTCCCAATTTATTTGACTAAGGAACCTTTTTACTTACTTGTTTATTAGAACTATGAACATCTTTAGATTACTACACTACTGATAATGCACAGAGCAAGTTCACAAATCCTAATTAAAAACAAACGAGCAAAAAGCATAATTAGAGAAGTTCATTTCCATCAGTTCTGAGTGGGGCACTTTTCTAGCTATGTGACTTTGGGAATTGTATTCATTTCTTAGGGCTGCTGCAACAAAGTACAACAAACGGGGTGGCTTTAAGCAACAGAAATTTATTCTCTCTCAGTTGTTCAGGCTAAAGATCTGAAATCAAGGTGTCAGCAGTACCATGTTCATCCTACCGGCTCTAGAGGAGAATCCTTCCTGACCTCTTTCTAGCTACTGGTGGTTACTGGCAATCTGAGCATTCCTTGGCTTGTCCACACCACTCCAGCCACATGGCATTTGCCCTGTGTGTTATCACATCGTTTTCCCTCTGGGTGACTCTGTTCATATTTCTTCTTATAAGGACACCAATCATTGGGTCTGAACCCACCTAATCCAATATGACCTCACTTTAATTCATTACATCTGCACAGACCTTGTTACCAAATAAGGTCACATTCACAGGTTCTAGTTGCAATTTAGGGGGTACACTATACAACCCAGTACTGGAATGTTTACATTTTTTAAAGTAAATCTCTTGGGCTTTTAAGGTATATAATCATATCATTAGAAAATAATTATAAATTGCGAAGAGAGAAGATCTTAAAAGTCCTCATGACACAAAAAATTCGTAACTATGTATGAGGATGGATGTTAACTAGACTTACTGTGGTAATCATTTTACAGTATATACTCATATTGAATCCTTATGTTGTACACTTGAAACTAATATAATGTTATATGTCAATTATAATTCAATAAAAAAGAAAATAAATATAATTTGGTATTCCTTTGTTTCATTTTATGTCTTACATATCAACCACGACCACAAAAAGAATACAAATAGTAATATAGTGTCAAGTAGTTCTTGACATGATCTTGATTTTAATGGGAATACTTCCATTGCTTCCTTCTTTAATTTGATATATCATTTTAAATATGTTAAAGTAATACCATTCTATGTATAATAAATGGTTGTTAAATTTAAGTGAATATTTTCAGAACCTATCAGTTTATTGTGACATGTTTCAGTGACTTATTTGTTACATGAACAGTTGTTACTTTAAAATATCCTTAAGATGTTGCAAGATCCTCATCTCAAAGCAGATGATATAATTATTACATTACTGAATTTAGTTTGCTCATATTTTAAGTTTTGCACATTTATATTCACAGGGAATTTTAACTATAGTTTTCATACTTTTCTGATTTCTGGAGGCTTCACTGTCAGTGATACATTAGCTTCATAAAATAAATTCTATCATTTCATATGGTTGGAATAGTTTATTTGGACATTATCAGTTCATTAAAATTTGATAGAACTCAGCAGTATCTATCCCAGGAGACAAAATTGGAGGACGTTTGTTGATAACTTTATTTGATAGTTAATGGTCTATTCAGGTTTTCTCCTTCATTAGTTTGATTTTGGTCATTTTTCTCCTAAAAAATTAACCATTTCATTGACATCTCCAAACTAGTGCAGTTATTGGTCTCCATATATTTATTAATTCCCCTTTAGCAAACCTGCATTTGTGTTTTTCCTCCTTTTTTAAAATTAAAAAATTGGAGTTTTGTCTATTTTTAAAAATAACATACTCTTGTATTTATCATTTGAATTGGTTTTGTTTCTACGTTAGTATTTCTTTCTCTTGATTTTCTTAATATGACGTTATTCTTTGTAACATTTTATTTTGAAATAATTTCAAGCTCATAGAAAAGTTGCAAGAATAGTATAAGTATTTTCCATCTATTCTTTAACTAAATTCACAAATATTTCTATTTCCCCATTTGTTCTATCTACATATGGATATACATCTCTATACATGCATTTTCAGAAGGATTTGAAAGTAAATTAGAGATAGTCATTTTATCAACACTTTCATGTTTCTTTCCTATAAACAAAGATGTTTCCTTACATAATGACAGTAAAATCGTAGAACCAGAAAATGGGACATTAATATCTAATCCACAGTTCATATTTAAATTTGTCAATTATCCTACCTAATTCCTTTATAGTTATCTTTTCCCTTGGTTCAGAATCCAATCCAAGATAGATCATACATTATATTAAGTTGACATGAATCTTTTTCTTCCTTTGCCTGGATATAATCCATGAGGGCAGGCCAGTTATTTTAGCAAGTATTTGAATTTGTGTTTGAGGAATCCTTATGATTAGATTCAGGTCATGCATTTTAGCAGGACTACCACCGAAGTAAACATGGATCCTTCTCGCACATGGTATCAGGAGGCATGATATTAATTTGTCCTAATATCCTTGGTGTTCACTTTGAACAACTGGTTAAGGTGGAATCAGTCACACCTCTCTACTGAAAAGTAACACTTTTTCCTTAAATAATTATTAATTTGTATGCAAATACAGGTGACAATGAAAATATGCTTCCCTTGTCAAATATTTAGCAACTAGTTTTAACTTCCACTGATTTCCTTCCTCCCTTCCTTCCTCCCTCCCTCCCTCCCTTCCTTTTTTTCTTGTGGTAAGAACACTTAACGTGAGATCCACCCTCTTAACAAAATTGTACATGTATAACAGTGTTGTTAACTACAGGCACTACACTGTACAGCAGATCTCTAGAACCTTTGCATACTGAGTAACTGAGACTGTGTACCCACTGAATAACAGCTCCCCATTTTCCCTCTCTCCCTAGATCCTGCCAACTACCACTCTACTCTCTGCTCCTATGAGTTTGACTCTAGATGCTTCAAATAAGTGCAGTCATGCAGTGTTTGCCCTTTTGTCACTGTCTTATTTCACTGAGGACATTCCAGGTTCATTCACGTTATCATATATGGTAGAACTTCCTTCTTTTTATGACTACATAATATTCCACTATATGTATATACCACGTTTTCTTTATTCATTCATCCATCAGTGTATATTTAGCTTGTGTCTATATCTTGGCTACTGCGAATAATGCCGCAATGAACATGGGAGTGCAGATATCTCTTCAAGATCTTTATTTCAATTCTTTTGGATATATACTCAGAAGTAGGACTGCTAGATTATGTGGTCTACCCATTATTTTCTAACAGTTCATTACACATAAGTTGGTTTTCTAATGTAAAGAAGAGCTTTGCCTTCACTTTATTTATTTAATTAGTTAGTTATTTAGTTTTTAATTTATACTTATATTTACATTATTTTCACTCTATTCCCAGCCTTAGGGTGAAAGTATTCAATATTTCACTTTAAGTATGATATTAGCTATATGTTCTTCACAGCTCTCCTTTGTCAGTCTGAGGAAGCTCCCTTCTACAAAAAGCTCCTTGTTTACAAAAAGTTTTATCACGACAGAGTATTGAATTGTTATTGATGCCTCTCCTGAACCTAAATGAGAAGACCACATGAATTTTCTTCTTTCTTCTGTTAAGGTGTGGATTTTTTTCATTATTTCATTTTTTGAACATTAAGTCAAACATATCCCTTTGTAAAATATATTATTAAAGATTTTTGCGTCTGTGTTCATCAGGGTAATTGATTTCTAAATTTCTTTTCTTATAGCTGCTAGTCTGACTTTGGCATCAGCCTTATACTGGTATCATAAAATGAGTTGGGAAGTGTTCCCTTTTCCTAATTTATGTTCTGAGAGTCCTGGGTAAGTTGGTATTATTTTACAAGTTTGATAGATTTCACCCATGAAGTCATCTGAGATTAAATATAGATATGTGGAAAATGTTTTATTATAAATTCAATTTCTGTAACAGATGTAGTCTTATTCAGATTTGTTTCAGTTTTGTCTTTTTAAAGTTTTTGCTCATTTCTTCCAAGCTGTTGAATTTTTTAGGAATGAAGTTATTATTTATAATAGCTATTCCTTATTATGCTTTTAATGTCAGTAGAGTTTGTGGTGATCTTTACTCTTTTGTTCCTGACATTAGTAAATTGTGTTTTCTGTCTTTAATTTTAATCAGTTTATTCAGGGATTTATTAATCTTTCAAATAAACAATTTTGGCCTTTTTAATATTCTCCTTTTGTTTAAATATTTACTATTTTTAATTTGTGCCCTAATCTTTACTTTTTCCTTCCATATAATTACTTTGTGTTTGATTTGTTTTTTTTTTTTTCAATCTTCTTAATTTGGAAACTCAGATCAATGATTTTTGATCTTCCTCCTTTGTAATATAAATACTTACTGCTATGTATTTCCTTTTTTTTTTTTTTTTTTTAATTTTTTTTTTTTTTCATAGCTACTTTATCTATTTTTTTATTTATTATTTATTTTTGGCTGTGTTGGGTCTTCGGTTCGTGCGAGGGCTTTCTCTAGTTGCGGCAAGCGGGGGCCACTCTTCATTGCGGTGCGGGGACCGCTCTTCATCGCGGTGCGCGGGCCTTTCACTATCGCGGCCCCTCCCGTTGCGGGGCACAGGCTCCAGACGCGCAGGCTCAGTACTTGTGGCTCACGGGCCCAGCTGCTCCGTGGCATGTGGGATCTTCCCAGACCAGGGCTCGAACCCGCGTCCCCTGCATTAACAGGCAGATTCTCAACCACTGCGCCACCAGGGAAGCCCTGTATTTCCTTTTAACCACTGATTTAGCAGGAATTGTAACCATATTTTATTCATCTGTGAATTTTAATTATCATTCATTTTGAAATACTTTCCTCTTTATGTTTGTGATTTCTCCTTTGGATGCATTCATTATTTTTCAGTGAGTTATTTCTCTGCCAAAATTTGGACATTTTATAGATATATATTATTATTGATATATCAATTATGGTGTGATCAGATAGCATACTCTGTTAATATTTAATCCTTTGATATTTATTTATACTTGTTTTATGCCTTAGCATGTGGTCATTTGGTGTGAACATTCCATTCACACTTGGAAAAGAATGTGTTTACTGAGGAGTGAGCTATAGCTAAATTAGATAAAGGTAGTTGCTAGTACAATTCAGATTTCCTATATCCTTATGAATATTTTGTCTAGGCATTCTGTGAATTCATGAGAGAGGTGACCAAATTTCTGACTACAATTGTGAATTTTTATATTTTTATTTTAGTTCTGTCAGATTTTATTTCAGGCATTTTGAAGCTTTGTTAAAAATACATATTTTTGATTGTTAACGTCTTCTTGATAAATTGATTGCTTTATTATAATCAAATGTCCCTCTACCATTTCTTATGTTCTTTTTCCAAAAGTCTATTTTTATATTAATTTAGAAACTATGAATGCCTTTTATTTGCTTTTTCAAGAGAAATATTTTAAATATAAATTCAGAGATAGGTTAAAAGTGAAAGGATATCAATGTACACACCAAGCAAATTGTTGTATCATGTTTTTTAAAAATCCATTCATAAATCTTGGCATTTTAATTGGTGTATTTAGGCTAGTGACATTTGATATAATTAATGTTATTGCAAGATTTAGATCATTCTTTTATTATTTTTATATACATCCATTTCTTAATTATTATCTTCCTCCTTTTCTGCCTTTTTTGAATATTTTTAGTATTCCACTTTAATTCTTTATTGGGTTTTTAGCTATATCTCTTTACATTATATTTTAATAGTTGGTCTAACGATTGTAATATGCCTACTTAACCATCACAATCCAGAGTTAATATTGCTCTTCATGCAAAATTTAAGAAACTTGGTAAAGTTTAGTTCCATTCACCTCCTGTTAATTGTGCTATTTTGTCATATATATCTACATATGATATAAAAGCTTCAATACTGTGTATGTCTTCTTTTAAAAGCATGCCTTTTAAAGAATTTAATGAAAGAAAAGAGAAAATTTTAGTCTTGTATATTAACTCACATAATTTTAAACTCTTATTCTCTTTATTTTTTCCTGAAGATTCAAGTTTCAACCTGGTGTTATTTACTTTCAGCCTGAAAAATATCCATTAGCACTTTTTATAGTGTATGCTGAAGTATGATGGCATCTCCTATTTTCCATTTATCTGAAAATGTTTTATTTTGCCTTAGTTTTGGGAAAATATTTTCACTGGATACAAAATTCTTTGTTGACAAGTCCTCTTTCCAACCCCATTTTAGCATTTTAAATATACTCTTCTAATATCTTTGGGCCTCCATTTTTCTTTTGACAAGAAATAAGCTATCAAGCATATCATTGTTTCATTTTTAAGTTGTTTTTTACTTTTCTGGTGTCTTTCAAGATTTTCTCTTTATTTTGGTTTTTATCAGTTGAAATAGAAGGTACTAAGATGTGGTGATTTTCATTTTCTTTGTCTTGATCTTCCTGATCATTTTATTTAAGTTTATGTTTTCCATAAATTTGGAATTTTTTGATAATTATTTATTCAAATATTTTTCTGTTCTTCCCCCACCTTATATTCCTTCATTTACATGTATATTAGAATGTTTTATGTTGCCCTGTGGATCACTAAGGCTCTGATCAATTTATTTTCATTTTTTTCTCTTCTTAAGTAATCAGATAACTTCCATTTAGTAGATCTGTCTTCAAGTTCAGTGATATTTCTCCTGTTGTCTCTAATCTGTCTCTAAGGTCATCCAGTAAATTTTTATTTCAGGTTTTTCACTTTTCAATTCTAGAAATTCCCTTTGGTTCTTCCTCCTATTCCTTTTTATCCTCCTTCTCCTCTTCTTCTCTCTCATTTCCTCCTCCTCTCTCTCACTTCCGCCTCCTCTCTCTCTTCATCTTCATTTTTATTTCCTTGCTGAGATCTTCTATATCTGCTTATTCATTATTGTGATATTCTTATTAAGTCCTGGAACACATTTGTAATACCTGCTTTAAATCCACTGTTTACTAAATCTCAGTTTTCCATCATCTTGGAATCAATTTCTATTAATTTTTTTCTCAAATATAGGTCAAAATTTCCTCTTTCTTGATATGTGTAATTTTTTTTACTTGTATGCTGAAATTGTAGATGATACATTGTAGCAAATTTGGGTTATGTCATGCTCTTTAAATGTGTGTTATATTTTTTCTCACAGTTTCTGAGAGGTCTTTTTAGTACAATCAGGCTTAGTTTTATTATTTTTAGGTTAGACCTATTGAAAATTTCAACTTATTCCTAGGTTATGTTGCTTATTAATAAATTGGGTTTTTACTGTAGTATCATTTTAAAGCTTGAAGTGTTTAGTACCATCTCAATTCTGGTTGTGCTGGAATTTTAATGTGTTCCCAAATTGCATGCCCTCTAGAATAACTATTGATCTCTCTCTCAGTCCTGCACCATGTCATCTCTCCTCATGGGGTCTCACTCTGTGCATGTACAGTCTAACTCTTAGCCAAGTTAATCCCCATAAAATCTTCTAAAACAGTTGTTTTGCCCAGTTCTCTTTCCTCAGGTATTCAGCCACTTCAGCAGCCAGGAATTATTTCTCTCTCAGCTTAGTGGCACTGTTACTATTTTGGGGTTCTATCTCTGTTCTGTGGAAGAAGACTTTCATCATAAGAAATGTGACAGTCAGTGGGTGATCATGGAGGTCACCTTTTGTATTCCTGTCTCTCAAGATCACAGTTCTATGCTGCCTGTTGTGTAATGCCTGAAAACATTTGCCTCATATATTACGTCCCATTCTATTGCTCTTGACAAAGAATAAACCCAGTATCAGCTTTTTCTATCATGAATGTATGCATAAGTCCCTCAACATTATTTGATATTCTAATGTCATAAGTTTTCTGATTCTTTTATTAGTAATCTATTGCCATAATAAAAATCTTATATGATACACTCACACATGGGGGGAGAGAGAGAAAGAAAGAGAGAGAGAGAGAGACTGATTCATATATATATATATATATATATATATATATATATACACACACACACACACACATATATATATATATATACACCCCTCAGGGTAAAAGTATGCATGCATATAATATGTTATGATATCTAACCTTTTCATATTTATTGTTTTCTTTTAAATATATTTTTTATTGTGGTAAATCAAAAAATTTTTATTTCTCTTTTGTTCTATATTCATTTAAGAGTATAAAATTATGTATCTAACTGACTCAACATTTTAGCTTAAACTTTTAAATTAATATTTAGTTTTATATTTTGACTGTATTTTGATCAAATAATATGGATTATACAACTTTTCTATATGGAATGTATCGACTGTCTCCTAAATTGTGATGAATCTGTAAATATACCAAATATGGTTGAAATAATGCTTTTATTTATAAGGTCCAAAATTTCATATATATATTAATATGTATATAACTCTATCATATTTTATTATATATAAATAAAATATATATTTTATATGACTTATATATACATATAAAATATATATCATATTATATATATATCATATATATAACTCTATCATATTTTTCAAAATATTCTATGCCTTTATTATTTTACTTTTGCTTATCTTATCAGCAAAAGCCGAGAGAGGATTTTGAAATATGATTCAACAACTGGATTTTCATCTTTTTCTTGTTGTACTGCTAACTGTTTTGCTTCATATATTTGGTTATGTCATTTTAAGCAGAAAGCTTCAAAACTGTATTTTCATTCTAGATTTCACCTTTTAACACTCAATAATTTTGATTCAGAAATTAATGTTTAATTGACTACTTTTTAATTGCATCATAAATCTTTGTCCATGTTTCCAGTCTGTTTACATCACTAGCTACACTTTTTAGAGTTCACTAACAATACTCTTTTAATATCATGATTTACTAAGTTCTTATTTTTAATTTAGCTTAATTTTAAGTAGCTTAAATATTTTTAACTTTATGAAAGTTATATTTCTTATATATATTAACTATTATTTATATATATCTATTGTCTATATATATTATATATATACATATTATTTATATTATATATATCCACTGTCATCATCACCAATTACACATAGGATTAATTCTCATCCCCTGTCATATCCCTTATTTCCTCTCAGTCTTTTCATTTTATTGAATATTTCTTCTTTGTGCTGAGACATATTTTCAGATTTGTATTCCTTGGCAACAATTCACTTTTCCATAATGTCATTCCAGCGTAAAATTTCATTTAGGATTGTAATTGCTTTACTTATAATTCTTCCTTGTCTTATCCAATTTCATCTTAATCTTTTCTCTCTTATGGTCCTCTTCTCATATTTCACACAATCCATAATTTCTTATAACATGCTGAATACGCATGACATATATATTTGATTTATCTGGGTAATTGTAATAAATACATTTTATAATTAGATCCCTCTGACGCTCCTAATTTTTGTTGTTGTTTTATTGGTCCCCATTTAAATAATGTTCCAGAGCTGGTTTTTGTCAAAAGATGGAGTGTGTAGCTTTCCTTGGGCTCATTTAATATTATTTGTTCATTTGTGGAAGCCCTTTCTCAGAACTATGCCTAGAGTTCATGCACTGTTCACATTGCAATTTCTAGTACACAGTAGATTGTAATTAATGTAATGTTTTATAATAAGGTGGAACTATTTCTTACCCCACTTCCTGGCCTATGACTCTTTAATCAACAGAGCACAAAACAATCATAACAGCGACAACTCAGCAAACCAGAAAACCTACACTTATAACTTGCACCAATTCCTAGCATGTTCTTGACTGCATCCTTATTCAATTCCTGTATTTTAAATTCAAATGACAGTCCTCACTAGTCCTGTATGAGTCAAATGCAGCCTCTTCACTTATTTTGTCTCTCACTTCAGGGAATCAATAATTTGGGGATAACAGAAATATAAATAGGTCTTCTTTTGATAAAATTATGGAGGGAAAACTGACTCTTAAGAAATTGGACACTAGTTCATGTTACTAAAAAAAATGTAGTTATCTTTATATTGACGAGTGTTAATTCAAAAGCTGTAGATATATAATTTTATTTCTCTTCATATAGGTAGAGGAAACACATTTGATTTTTTAAAAATATTTAACTGAAGGAAGGTTATGGAGGGTATGTAAATATACAAGTAGACTGTTTACATTGATTACATTAGCCTGGATAAGCTCAGTGATTGGTAGAAACCAAAATAATGGAATTTTAATATGAAAAAATGGCAAATCCCGCCTTTCAGTTTAAAATGTAAATGGTTGAGACAGGTGTGGGCCAGGGTGACTACAGGTGAGGAAGAGATTTAACACCATTACATGTGAAAAGTAAGGTCCAAACCTATATTGCCCTCACATTCTAACACTGACAAAGTGATACCAATTACCTTCTTGTTATTAAATATAATAGAAATTTCTCAGGACTTATTTGATGTTTACACACTTGACAATGTCACATATTTCTTTTTAGAATTATAACTTTCCTGACCTTCTGTGACACCAATGTCTGTTCTTTTCTTTTCCTTCCAGGCACTCTCCTTCTGTCTGCTTTGTAAGCATCTTTGTCTTAAATATCGGTGTTAGTTGGGGTTCTATTCCTATGCTATTCCTTCTTTTCCCACTGTATCTACTTTCCCTATGTGATATTATCCACTTAATGGATATATATATATCAATATCAATCAATCAATATATATATATATATATATATCCACTATATATCGATGTTCCCCAATTCTTTTCTTTTTTAACATCTTTATTGGAGTATAATTGCTTTACAGTGGTGTGTTAGTTTCTACTGTATAACAAAGTGAATCAGCTTTATGTATGCATATATCCCCATATACCCTCCCTCTTGTGTCTCCCTCCCCCCTCCCTATCCCACCCCTCTAGGTGGTCACAAAGCACCGAGCTGATCTCCCTGTGCTATGTGGCTGCTTCCCAGTAGCTAATTATTTTACATTAGGTAGTGTATATATGTCCATGACACTCTCTTACTTCGTCCAGCTTCCCCCTCCCCATGTCCTCAAGTCCATTCTCCATGTCTGTGTCTTTATTCCTGTCCTGCTGCTAAGTCCTTCAGAACCTTTTTTTTTTTTTAGATTCCATATATATATGTTAGCATATGGTATTTGTTTTTCTCTTTCTGACTTACTTCACTCTGTATGACAGACTCTAGGTCCATCCACCTCACTACAAATAACTCAATTTCATTTCCTTTTATGGCTGAGTAATATTCCACTGTATATATGTGTCACATCTTCTTTATCCATTCATCTGTCGATGGACACTTAGGTTGATTTCATGTCCTGGCTATTGTAAAAACTGCTTCAATAAACATTGTGGTACATGACTCTTTTTGTATTACGGTTTTCTAAGGGTATATGCCCAGTAGTGGGACTGCTGGGTCATATGGTAGTGCTATCTTTAGTTTTGTAAGGAAGCTCCATACTGTTCTCCTTAGTGGCTGTATCAATTTACATTCCCACCAAGAGAGCAAGAGGGTTTCCTTGTCTCCACACCCTCTCCAGCATTTATTGTTTGTAGATTTTTTTGATGATGGCCACTCTGACCGGTGTGAGGTGATACCTCATTGTAGTTTTGATTTGCATTTCTCTAATGATTAATGATGGTGAGCGTCTTTTCATGTGTTTGTTAGCAATCTGTATTTCTTCTGTGGAGAAATGTCTATTTAGGTCTTCTGCCCATTTTTGGATTGGGTTGTTTGTTTTTTTGATATTGAGCTGCTGATATATTTTGGAGATTAATCCTTTGTCAGTTGCTTTGTTTACAAATATTTTCTCCCATTCTGAGGGTTGTCTTTTCGTCTTGTTTATGGTTTCCTTTGCTGTGCCAAAGCTTTTAAGTTTCATTAGGTCCCATTTGTTTATTTGTGTTTTTATTACCATTTCTCTAGAAGATGGGTCAAAAAGGATCTTGCTGTGATTTATGTCATAGAGTGTTCTGCCTATGGTTTCCTCTAAGAGTTTTATAGTGTCTAGACTTAAATTTAGGTCTTTAATCCATTTTGAGTTTATTTTTGTGTATGGTGTTAGGGAGTGTTCTAATTTCCTTCTTTTACACGTAGCTGTCCAGTTTTCCCAGTACCACTTATTGAAGAGGCTGTCTTTTCTCCATTTTATATTCTTGCCTCCTTTATCAAAGGTAAGGTGACCATATGTGCATGGGTTTATCTCTGGACTTTCTATCCTGCTCCATTGATCTATATTTCTATTTTTGTGCCAGTACCAAACTGTCTTGATTACTGTAGCTTTGTGCTAGAGTCTGAAGTCAGGGAGCCTGATTTCTCCAGCTCCGTTTTTCTTTCTCAAGATGGCTTTGGCTATTTGGGGTCTTTTGTGTTTCCATACAAATTGTGAAAGTTTTTGTTCTAGTTCTGTGAAAAACGCCATTGGTAGTTTGATAGGGATTGCATTGAATCTGTATTGCTTTGGGTAGTACAGTCATTTTCACAACGTTGATCTTCTAATCCATGAACATAGTATATCTCTCCATCTATTTGTATCATTTTTAATTTCTTTCATCAGTGTCTTATAGTTTTCTGCATACAGGTCTTTTGTCTCCTTAGGTAGGTTTATTCCTAGGTATTTTACTCTTTTTGTTGCAATGGTAAATGGAAGCATTTACTTAATTTCTGTTTCAGATTTTTCATCATTAGTGTATAGGAATGCAAGAGATTTCTGTGCATTCATTTTGTATCCTGCTACTCTAAAAATCCATTGATTAACTCTAGCAGTTTTCTGGTAGCATCTTTAGGATTCTATGTATAGTATCATGTCATCTGTCAACAGTGACAGTTTTATTCTTCATTTCTGATTTGGATTCCTTTTATTTCTTTTTCTTCTCTGACTGCTGTTGCTAAAACTTCCAAAACTATGTTGAATAATAGTGGTGAGAATGGGCAATCTTGTCTTGTTTCTGATCTTAGAGGAAATGGTTTCAGTTTTTCACCACTGAGAATGATGTTGGCTGTGGGTTTGTCATATATGGCCTTTATTATATTGAGGTAAGTTCCCTCTATGCCTACTTTCTGGAGACTTTTTATCATAAATGGTGTTGAATTTGTCA
This sequence comes from Balaenoptera acutorostrata, assembly GCF_949987535.1. Classification (NCBI taxonomy): domain Eukaryota; kingdom Metazoa; phylum Chordata; class Mammalia; order Artiodactyla; family Balaenopteridae; genus Balaenoptera; species Balaenoptera acutorostrata. The sequence goes on from NC_080066.1 coordinate 16,029,979, forward strand.
AAAGCTTTTTCTGCATCTATTGAGATGATCATATGGTTTTTAGCCTTCAATTTGTTAATATGGTGTATCACACTGATTGATTTGTGTATACTGAATAATCCTTGCATTCCTGGGATAAACCCCACTTGATCACGGTGTATGATCCTTTTAATGTGCTGTTGGATTCTGTTTGCTAGTATTTTGTTGAGGATTTTTGCATCTATGTTCATCAGAGATATTGGCCTGTAGTTTTCTTTTTTTGTGACATCTTAGTTTGGTTTTGGTATCAGGGTGATGGTGGCCTCATAGAAGGGTTGGGGAGTGTTTCTCCCTCTGCTATATTTTGGAAGAGTTTGAGAAGGAGAGGTGTTAGCTCTTCTCTAAATGTTTGATAGAATTCGCCTGTGAGCCATCTGGTCCTGGGCTTTTGTTTGTTGTAAGATTTTTAATCACAGTTTCAATTTCAGTCCTTGTGATTGGTCTGTTCATATTTTCTATTTCATCCTGGTTCAGTCTCGGAAGGTTGTGCTTTTCTAAGAATTTGTCCATTTCTTCGAGGTTGTCCATTTTATTGGCATAGAGCTGCTTGTAGTAATCTCTCATGATCCTTTGTATTTCTGCAGTGCCAGTTGTTACTTCTCCTTTTTCATTTCTATTTATGTTGATTTGAGTGTTCTCCCTTTTTGTCTTGATGAGTCTGGCTAATGGTTGATCAATTTTGTTTATCTTCTCAAAGAACCAGCTTTTAGTTTTACTGAACTTTGCTACTGTTTCCTTCATTTCTTTTTCATTTATTTCTGATCTGATCTTAATGATTTCTTTCCTTCTGCTAACTTTGGGGTATTTATTGTTCTTCTTTCTCTAATTGCTTTAGGTGTAAGGTTAGGTTGTTTATTTGAGATGTTTCTTGTTTCTTGAGGTAGGATTTTGTTGCTATAAACTTCCCTCTTAAAACTGATTTTGCTGCATCGCATAGATTTTGGGTTGTCGTGTTTTCATTGTCATTTGTTTCTAGGTATTTTTTGATTTCCTCTTTGATTTCTTCAGTGATCTCTTGGTTATTTAGTAGTGTATTGTTTAGCCTCCATGTGTTTGTATTTTTGTCAGATTTTTTCCTATAATTGATATCTAGTCTCATAGCGTTATGGTCGGAAAAGATACTTGATACAATTTCAATTTTCTTAACTTACGAAGTATTGATTTGTGACCCAAGATGTGATCTATCCTGGAGAATGTTCCATGAGCACTTGAGAAGAAAGTGTATTCTGTTGTTTTTGATGGAATGTCCTATAAATATCAATTAAGTCCATCTTGTTTAATGTATCATTTAAAGCTTGTGTTTCCTTATTTATTTTCATTTTGGATAATCTGTCCATTGGTGAAAGTGCAGTGTTAAATTCCCCTCTTATTATTGTGTTACTGTCAATTTCCTTTTTTATGGCTGTTATCATTTGTCTTATGTATTGAGGTGCTCCTATATTGGGTGCATAAATATTTACAATTGTTACATCTACTTCTTGGATTGATCCCATGATCATTATGTAGTGTCCTGTATCTCTTGTAATAGTCTTTATTTTAAAGTCTATTTTGTCTGATATGAGAATTTCTATTCTACCTTTCTTTTGATTTCCCTTTGCATGGAATATCTTTTTCCATCCTCTCACGTTCAGTCTGCATGTGTGCCTAGGTCTGAAGTGGGTCTCTTGTAGACAGCATATAGATGGGTCTTGTTTTTGTATCCATTCAGCCAGTCTATGTCTTTTGGTTGGAGCATTAAATCCATTTATATTTAAGGAAATTATCAATATGTATGTTCATATTACCATTTTCTTAATTGTTTTGGGTTTGTTATTGTGGGTCTTTTCCTCTTCTTGTGTTTCCTGCCTAGAGAAATACCTTTTAGCATTTGTTGTAAAGCTGATTTGGTGGTGCTGAATTCTCTTAGCTTTTGCTTGTCTTAAAGATTTTAATTTCTCCATCGAATCTGAATGTGGTCCTTGCTGTGTAATCTTGGTTGTAGCTTTTTCTCTTTCATAAATTTAAATATGTCTTGCCACACCCTTCTGTCTTGCAGAGTTTCTGCTGAAAGATCAGCTGTTAACCTTATGGGGATTCCCTTGTATGTTATTTGTTGCTTTTCCCTTGCTGCCTTTAATATTTTTTCTATTTAATTTTTGATAGTTTGATTAATATGTGTTTTGGCATGTTTCTCCTTGGATTTATCCTGTATGGGATTCTGTGTGCTTCCTGGAGTTCTTTGACTACTTCCTTTCCCATATTAGGGCAGTTTTCAACTATAATCTCTTCAAATATTTTCTCAGACCCTTTCTTTTCTTTCTTTCTTTTTTTTTTTTTTTTTCTGATCATACACGTTCTCTTTTATTCTTTGGCTCAAAGGTGGTACCATTGGTCAGAAGCAGCCTCATGTCCTTTCCAAAAGCAAGGGGTCTTGGCGAAATCATCTTTTGTATGTAAAGAATGAAATGAGAACTGTATAATGTCTACTGCAGCCTTTCTTTTCATCAAATATTCTTTTTTTCTGAATTTTATCATTTTTTTTTTATAGAGCAGGTTCTTATTAGTCATCCATTTTATACACATCAGTGTATACATGTCAGTCCCAATCTCCCAATTCATCACACCACCACCCCCACCGCCCCACCGCTTTTCCCCCTTGGTGTCCATACGTTTGTTCTCTACATCTGTGTCTCAATTTCTGCCCTGCAAACCGGTTCATCTGTACCATTTTTATAGGTTCCACATATATGTGTTAATATACGATATTTATTTTTCTCTTTCTGACTTACTTCACTCTGTATGACAGTCTCTAGATCCATCCACGTCTCAACAAATGACCAAATTTCATTCCTTTTTATGGCTGAGTAATATTCCATTCTGTATATGTACCACATCTTCTTTATCCATCGTCTGTCGATGGGCATTTAGGTTGCTTCCATGACCTGGCTATTCTAAATAGTTCTGCAATGAACACTGGGGTGCATGTGTCTTTTTGAATTATGGTTTTCTCAGGGTATATGCCCAGTAGTGGGATTGCTGGATCATACGGTAATTCTATTTTTGGTTTTTTAAGGAACCTCCATACTGTTCTCCATAGTGGTTGTATCAATTTACATTCCCACCAATAGTGCAAGAGGGTTCCCTTTTCTCCACACCCTCTCCAGCATTTGTTGTTTGTAGAGTTTCTGATGATGCCCATTCTAACTGGTGTGAGGTGATACCTCGTTTTAGTTTTGTAGTTTTGATTTGCATTTCTCTAATAATTAGTGATGTTGAGCAGCTTTTCATGTGTTTCTTGGCCATCTGTATGTCTTCTTTGGAGAAATGTCTATTTAGGCCTTCTGCCTATTTTTTGATTGGGTTGTTTGTTTTTTTGATATTGAGCTGCATGAGCTGTTTATATATTTTGGAGATTAATCCTTTGTCCATTGATTCATTGGCAAATATTTTCTCCCATTCTGAGAGTTGTTTTTTCGTCTTGTTTATGCTTTTCTTTGCTGTGCCAAAGCTTTTAAGTTTCATTAGGTCCCATTTTTTTATTTTTGTTTTTATTTCCATTACTCTAGGAGGTGGATCAAAAAGATCTTGCTGAGATTCATGTCAACGAGTGTTCTTCCTAGGTTTTCCTCTTAGAGTTTTATAGCATCCAGTCTTACATTTAGGTCTCTAATCCATATTGAGTTTATTTTTGTGTATGATGTTAGGGAGAGTTCTAATTTCTTTCTTTTACATGTAGCTGTACAGTTTACCCAGCATCACTTATTGAAGAGACTGTCTTTTCTCCATTGTATATCCTTGCCTCCTTTGTCATAGATAAGTTGACCACAGGTGCGTGGTCTTATCTCTGGGCTTTCTACCTTGTTCCATTGATATATATTTCTGTTTTCGTGCCAGTACCATATTGTCTTGATTACTGTAGCTTTGTAGTATAGTCTGAAGTCAGGGAGTCTGATTCCTCCAGCTCCGTTTTTTCCCCTCAAGACTGCTTTGGCCATTCGGGGTCTTTTTTTGTCTCCACGCAAATTTTAGGATTTTTTTGTTCTAGTTCCGTAAAAAATGCCATTGGTAATTCGATAGGGATTGCACTGAATCTGTAGATTGCTTTTGGTAGTATAGTTATTTTCACAATACTGATTCTTCCAATCCAAGAACATGGCATATCTGTCCATTTGTTGGTATGATCTTTAATTTCTTTCATCAGTGTTTTATAGTTTTCCGCATACAGGTCTTTTGTCTCCCTAGGTAGGTTTATTCCTAGGTATTTTATTCTTTTTGTTGCAATGATAAATGGGAGTGTTTCCTTCATTTCTCTTTCAGATTTTTATCATTAGTGTATAGGAATGCAAGAGATTTCTGTGCATCAATTTTGTATACTGAAACTTTACCAAATTCATTGATTAGCTCTAGTAGTTTTCTGGTAGCATCTTTAGGATTCTCTATGTATAGTATCATGTTATCTGCAAACACTGACAGTTTTACTTCTTCTTTTCCAATTTGTATTCCTTTTATATCTTTTTCTTCACTGATTGCCATGGCTAGGACTTCCAAAACTATGTTGAATAACAGTGGTGAGAGTGGACATCCTTCTCTTGTTCCTGGCCTTAGAGGAAATGCTTTCAGTTTTTCACCATTGAGAATGATGTTTGCTGTGGGTTTGTCATATATGGCCTTTATTATGTTGAGGTAGGTTCCCTCTATGCCCACTTTCCAGAGAGTTTTTATCATAAATGGGTGCTGAATTTTGTCAAAAGCTTTTTCTGCATCTATTGAGATGATCATATGGTTTTTATTCTTCAATTTGTTAATATGGTGTATCACATTGATTTATTTGCGTATATTGAAGAATCCTTGCATCCCCGGGATAAATCCCACTTGATCATGGTTCATGACTCTGTTGTTGGATTCTGTTTGCTAGTATTTTGTTGAGGATTTTTGCATCTATATTTATCAGTGATATTGGTCTGTAATTTTTTGTGTAGTATCTTTGTCTGGTTTTGATATCAGGGTGATGGTGGCCTCATAGAATGAGTTTGGGAGTGTTCCTCCCTCTGCAATTTTTGGAAGAGTTTGAGAAGGATGGGTGTTAGCTCTTCTCTAAATGTTTGATAGAACTCGCCTGTGAAGCCATCTGGTCCTGGGCTTTTGTTTGTTGGAAGATTTTTAATCACAGTTTCAATGTCATTACTTGTGATTGGTCAGACCCTTTCTTTTTTCTTCTTCTTCTGGGACCCCTATAATTCGAATGTTGGTGCATTTAATGTTGTCCCAGAGGTCTCTGAGACTGTCCTCAATTCTTCTCTTTCTTTTTTCTTTATTCTGCTCTGCAGTAGTTATTTCCACTATTTTATTTTCCCCATCACTTATCCATTCTTCTTCCTCAGTTATTCTGCTAATCATTCCTTGTAGAGAATTTTTAGTTTCATTTATTGTGTTTTTCATCATTGTTTGTTTGCTCTTTAGTTCTTCTAGGTCCTTGTTAAACGTTTCATGTATTTTCTCCATTCTATTTCCAAGATTTTCGATCATCTTTATTATCATTACTCTGAATACTTTTTCAGGTAGACTGCCTATTTCCTCTTCATTTGTTTGGTCTGGCGGGTTTTTACCTTGCTCCTTCATCTGCTGCATATTTCTCTCTCTTCTCATTTTGCTTAACTTACTGTGTTTGGGTTCTCATTTCGCAGCTGCAGGTTCGTAGTTCCTGTTGTTTTTGGTGTCTGCCCCCAGTGGATAAAGTTGTTCAGTGGGTTGTGTAGGCTTCCTGGTGGAAGGGACTGGTGCTTGTGTTCTGGTGCATGAGGCTGGATCTTGTCTTTCTGGTGGGCAGGTCCACGTCTGGTGGTGTGTTTTGGGGTGTTTGTGAACTTAGTATGATTTTAGGCCGCCTCTCTGCTAATGGGTGGGGTTGTGTTCCTGTCTTGCTAGTTGTTTGGCAGGGAGTGTCCAGCACTGTAGCTTGCTGGTCGTTGAGTGCAGCTGGGTCTTAGTGTTGAGATGGTGATCTCTGGGAGAGCTCTTGCCGACTGGTATTACATGGGGCCAGGTGGTCTCTGGCAGACCAGTTTCCTGAAGTCGGCTCTCCCACCTCAGAGACCCAGGCCTGATACCCGGCCAGAGTACCAAGACCCTGTCAGCGACATGGCCAGGTACGTGGGGTGTTTCTTGCCTTTTGGGAAGTCTGAGGTCTTCTGCCAGCATTCGGTAGGTGTTCTGTAGGAGTTGTTCCACATGTAGATGTATTTTTGATGTATTTGCAGGGAGGAAGGTGATCTCCACGTCTTACTCCGCCATCTTGAAGTTCCTCTGATATTCCCCAATTCTATGTCTCCTGCAGAAATGCCTCTCCCAGGCTTAGATGTCTATTGGCCACATCTCCATTTTTAAGATCTTACGATATTTCAAACACAAATTAAGCAAAATCACATCTTTTAAAACCTCCTTATCTTTTTGCTTCATTAATTAAGAAGAGTGAATGAAACTGCCAGTTATTCACTTGTCCAACCCAGAAATCCTCCACAGTAAATTAATCATCAGATCTGTAGACTTTTCTCCCAAATATTTATTCACTTCTTTCCATCTTCATTGAATGTACCTTGTCATCGTTATCTCTTGAGTGAAATACTGGAATAGTCTCCTGACTGATCCTCCTGTCTCCAAAATTGCTATCATCTACACTGCTCTTCAGAGTGATTTTCCTAAAATCCAAATTTGATTATATTATTCCTCTGTATAAAATCCTAAAATGTCTCTCTGTTACTCTAAGTTAAAAGACATTTCTTAACACAGATGACCAAGTACCCCTGCTTGTCTCTCTGGACTCATTCCTAGCTACTCTTCACTCTCAAATGAAATGCTCCAGACATGCTAAGCTTTGTCTCCACAAACTCATCAGGATCCGTCTTTCCTCTGGTTTTTTGCTACCACCCTTTGTAATTCCTATCATCTGGAACCTTCTTTACTATTCTTTATTTAACCAACTCCCTATTCATTCTTCATAGATATAATCAACACAAGGCTAACTAAAAAAATAAAAACTAAAGTATTAAAATTCTTAAGATTTGTGAATGTTATCTTATGCAAAAAAATGACACAATATTCTGATAATTTACTCATAATTAGAGTACTGTGGTATTTGCTGAATATTTAATTCCCATGTTTATGAGAAACTTTGAGAATTTAAACCATCCAATGAGAGGGAGACTAGATAATAGAGGCCTTGAACTGTGCATATAAAATGCTACTAAAGGATTCTAAGAATATATATATTGACATCATAACTGTGAACATGAGAAAGGGGAATGTGAAAAAACGTGCAGAATCAATGGTACCTGTTTCTGAATCTTAAAGTTGTATTATTATGAAGAACTACAAGTAGTAAGAAATACTATCATCAAAAACCCATACTGAGCAAAGATAGAAACGTAGATTCAATATTAGGAAAATCATTATATCAAGGGGCGCCTGACAGTTGAAAAGGCTTTTTATGTGAGACAGAGTATTCTCTCCTATGAAAGTGTTCAAACAGCAATCAGGTGATTTTTTCCTTTCCCACCTCCATTGTCTGCCAGATCAGAGAAGTTATAGAAATGATTCCTTCATTGGTTGGTGACTCATTTACCAATTCAATCAATAGCAATTCAGTAGATGTTGGAACTGATTCATCAATAAAGATGTCTTAGTGGAGTTCTCTCATATATTAATAGACTGTGATAAGTGCTAGGATATAGATAAAAAATTTACGATAAATTGTAACTGAGTAAAAGTGAATCCTTCACAGAAGTCTTAGTGTTAGATCCCTGTTTCAAAGAGCATGGAATAACTTCTTTTATTCTCTCCAACTCTATGATTCTTTGATTTTATGATTCAATAACTCGAACTTTATATCATATTTTGACAAGTTGTTTATATTGTATTTATAAAAAGGTTAGTAGCTATACCTATTATTTCTAGATTTTTCTTCTTAATGAATTAGTATTTTCAGTCTCAAAGGAATGTCAAAGAAAAGAGAGAGAAGACACAAATTACCTATGACAGGAATGAAACAGGGGATATCATAGACCCTATGGATATTAAAAGGATGATATAAGAATACTATTAATAACTCTAATGCATTAAATTGACAACTTCTATGAAATGGACCTATTCCTTGCAAAGAAACACAAAATGATTTGAGCAGCTTTATAACTTTTAAGGAAACGGAACTCATAATTTTAAAATTCCTGAAAAGAAATCTCCAGGCTCAGATAGTCTCACTGGAGATTTCTACCAAATCTTTAAGGCACACAGATCAGAAAGGAAGACATAAAACTGTCCCAATTTTCAGATGACATGACTGTCAACATAGAAAATTTAAGGAATGTACTATAAAACTTTGAGAACTAATACATGACTCAGCAAGGTTGCAGGACACATGATCTACATATAAAATTAATTGTGTTTTTATATACCATCATTGAATATGTAGAAACCAAAATTTAAAATATAATATCATTTATAATCCCTTAAAAAATGAAATACTTAGGTGTAAATCTTATAAAATATGTACAGGACTTGTAAGCCAAAAACTGCAAAACACAGGTGAAAAGAAATCAAAGTCTAAATAATAGAGAGACAAACTGCTCATGGATTGGAAGACATCCTATTAAAGATGTTATTTCTCCCAAACTGATATATGTATTTAATAAAATTCTTGTCAAAGTTACATCACTTTTTTTGGTAGATATAGAGATAATTTTTTTTAAAATGTGAAAGCAAAGCCAAAGGAACTGGAATAACTAAGGCTATTTAGTTGAAAAAGAAAAATAAACTAGAAGGACTCTCTCTACCTAAGTTTAAGATTTATTATAAAGCTTTAGTTTTCAAGACTGTGTGGGACTGATGAAGGAACAGACACTTGGATCAATGGAACAGAAGCAAAACAGCTTCACATAAGCACAACCAACTAACATTTGACACAGATGCAGATGCAGTTAAATGAAGGGAGGACAGCTTTGTTAATGGTGATGAAGCAACTGGATAACTATTGGCAAAAAAAAAAAAAAAAAAAAAAAAGACCCAAACCTCACATCTTATACAAAAATTAACAAAATGGAGCATACACTTAAATGTAAAATATAATACTATGCAACTTTTAGAAGGAAAAATAGAAGAAAATCTGGGACCTAGAACTCAGTGAAGTGTTTTTGACCGTGATATCAAAAGCATGATCCCTAAAAGGAAAGATCAATAAACTGGACTTCATCAAAATTACTCTTTCCCTGTAAAGAGAATGTAAAGATAATCTAAAGCCTATTAGAAAACATTTGCCACTCACACATCTGCCGAAGGACTTATATCTATAATATATGAAGAACTCTCAAAACTCAACAGTTTGAAAAATTCTGATTAGAAAATGGGCAGAAGACATGAAGAAACATTTCACCAAAGAGGATATACAGGAAACAAAGAAACACATGATAAGATGTTCAACACCACTAGCTATCAGGGAAAACGCAAATTAAGACCCTGATGAGATATTATCCTATACCTATAAGAAGAGAAATAATAAAAATAAAATAGTTACAATACCAAATGCTCGCAAGGATGTGGACAAACTGGATTTCTCACACATTGTTGGTGGTAACATAAAATGGCATAACCACTCTGGAAAATAGTACTATGGTATGTTACATCCATGCATGGAACATGAGTCAGCAATAAAAAGGAACAAATGATTTACACACACAACAACTTGGATGGGTCTCAAGGAGGTTATGCTGAATGAAAAAAAGACACTCTCAAAAGGTCACAAACTGCATTTACATATTTATATAACTTTCTCAAAATTACGAACTATAGGGATGGAGAACAAAATAGTGGTTTCCCAAGGTTAGGGATGGTGAGACTAAATGTAATTATAAAGGAATAGCTCAGGGAAGATTTTGGTGGAGACAGAATATTTGATTGTAGTGTGATGATTACACGAGTTTTCACATATAATAAAATGCCATACAACTATACACACAAATTGAACCATATTGTTTCCTGGTTTTGATATTATACTATACTATAAAATGTAACCACTGAGGGAAACTACATGAAGGGTACACAGAATTTCTCTGTACTATCTTTGTAACTTCCTATGAACCCACAATTATTTCAAAATTCAAAAAATTAATGTCATGTGCCAATTATTATTGCGTGACATCATCAGGAAATTGTGATACAGTGATTTCCTTTGTATTGCCTTATTCTATGAATAATAATAAATTCTGTAAACAATACTTTCCAAACTGTTTCACAGAACAATTGTTCTATAAGGAGTATACTTATTTCCATGTAAAAAAAAGAGTTTGCGGGTAATTTGGAAAAATCCTACTTATAATACCAGGTTTTCAAAATTTCTCATAATTTTTTCTTCAGTGATGACTACCTGATTTCATAATTCTGAAAATATTACCCTAATGCATGTCACTTTACAACACTGAGTTCACGAGAAAGGGATCAGTGTTGATAATCTTGGAAAGACAGTGAAAGCTTTCTAAGCCTCAGTCACGAGGCTACAGCCTGCAAATAATGAATTCCTGAAGCTTAGGATAGCAGATCCTTCACAGGAAGCCTGGTTTATTAACATTATGATACCTGACCTACTTTTGAACATAATCTCCTAAAGAAAACAAAAGCTATTCATACTGCATGATTAATAAAGTCTCTGAAAATACACTAGTTGTTTTCAAGGTGATGTAAAAATCCATGCTGGGATTAGTATTTAAATACCCTAACTAAATTATTTCCCCCTCAGCCATCCAAAAGTGCTTTGTACTTATTCTAACTCCCATTCGCAAGGTGAATGTTTATGTACCTATTTCTCTAACTAGACAAGAAGCTCCACAATTCTTCAGGTAATATCTTATTTTTCTTTGTTTTTGCTCCAGGGCCACTTATATTAGAGATGTCCAATGTTTAACCAAATAAATAAATGTCCAGTATGCAAGGCTAGGTCAGGATGGTGTACACTGGTGCCGGCCGGTAGAGTCCCACAGAGGCACTCTACACCTTTAAATTCATTTTTTGCCACAACTGAGCACAAATTCTGATATGCTAAAAAGTTTTAGATGGAGCACTGGATATGGTGTAGAAGTAACAGCTATAATATAACCTTACTGTGAGTAAAAAGTCACATATATATCATAGCATCAAACAATAGCCCATTCTCCCCCCAAAATTCATCAGTTTACTTGAAACAGAGAGAATTCTGCTATAACAAATGAGAAAGGGTAGTCAGGATGTAAATGAGTCAACTCAAATGTGTCCTGAAGGATAACTGTTTAGGTGAATTACAGTTATACATTCATAGAAATCAAAGGAAATTGTTAGTGATGTGGTGATAATATAGAAAGGACCGTGTTTAAATTACTGCTGACCTTTTAAATGTTTTTTGAATTTTTAAAAAATTCATTCAAATACATCAAATATCACTTGGCTCAAATCCATTATTTTTTCCATCTTTTTTGTTTGTTTGTTTTTTAACATCTTTATTGGAGTATAATTGCTTTACAATGTTGTGTTAGTTTCTGCTGTAAAGTGAATCAGCTATATGTATGCATATATCCCCATATCCCCTTCCACCTTTATTTAAATGTCAATTTCTCAGTGAGAACTTTTCTGATGGCCCTATTTAAAACTATAACCACCACTCCAAGCATCTTCTTTCTCACTTTTCCCTATTTTACTTTTTGCCAGAGCACTTATCATTATGAAATATGCTGTGTTATTTTACTTACTCTGTTTTGTCTGTGTCCCCTTCCACTACCACCAAACATAATGCAAGCTCCATGAGAGCAGGAAATTTGTCTGTACTGTCCACAGCATTATTCTTAGTAACTAGAACAAACCCTCGCACATAGTAGATGCTCAATAAATATTTGCTGAATAAATGCATAAACGTCAATTCTTTAAAACTTCTTAAAATTGCCAATAAATTATATCAGGCAATTAAATACATACGTAGGCATTAAATTTTGACTTAACTATAAATGGTTCAATTAAATTCATTAAGAAAATATACACAGAATCATTTTTAATATTTAAAAAGCTAATTATTGCCCCTATTAAAATCCTGATATATTTGTATATGTCAATAAGGAAACAACAAATAAAATAAGAGCTCTTCCTTCTCACCAGAAAACTTTTTCAAATGTTTGTATTGTTTAGATGATTGCTTCTCAAATTTTAGTGCACATATACTTGTTAAAATGCAGTTTATGATTAAGTCTGGGGTGGGGCCTGACTTCTGACAGAAATGCTGTTTGTCTCTAGACCAAGATTTGAGTAACTGAGTTTAGATAATTTTTCAGCAGTGTTAAATTGCACATTGATGTAACATTAAAAAATGATATTTTTAAAAACATTCATCCAATAGGAAAAAATGTGTTTAAAAATATTTGTAATGACTTTAGCAAGGTTACTATAAGTAACTGAGTATAAGAGTTTGATTTATTGTTAATCACATGTTCTTTCACCGAGAGGGAACCCTAACGTAAACTATGGACTGTGGTGATAATGACATCTCCCGTGTAACAAATCACCACTCTGGTTGGGGACATAATAGTCTTGGGGGGGCTGTGCATGTGTGGGGATTAAGTTCTGCTGTGAACCTACAACTCCTTTAAAAAATAAATTCTATTGAAAAGTTTAAAAGACAGCCTCCAGAATGAGAGAAGATATTTGCAAATCATACATATGATAAGGGCTTAATATCCAGAATATATAAATAACTCTTACAACTCTACAATAAAAAACACACAATCCTGTAAAGAAAAGCACAAAGAACTTTGACAGTTCTCCAAAGAACATATACAAATGGCCAATAAGCACAAGAAAAGATGATTAACATTATAGTCATTAGGGAAGGACAAATCAAAACCACAATGAGATTCTACTTCATACACACTAGGATGGCTATAATTTAAAAAAAGAAAGAAAGAAAGAAAATAACAAGTATTGGCTAAGTCCCAGATCTCCTTCAAGAATTTGCCCAGGAGGGGGAATTAGATGAAGGGAGTCCAAAGGTACACACTTCCAGCTATAAGATAAATAAGCACTAGGGCTGTAATGTACAACATGATGACTATAGTTAGCACTGCTGTATGGTATATTTGAAAGAGATTAGATCCTAAGAGTCCTCATTTCAAGGGAAAAAACATTTTTTTCCTCTTTTTATTTTTTTGTACCTATATGAGAAAATGGATGTTAATGGATTACCACTAAACTTATTGTGGTAATCATTTCGCAATATAAATAAGTCACAATGATGTATACCTTAAACTTATACAGGGTTGTTATGTTAATCATATCTCAGTAAAACTGGTGGGGGGAATAAATAAGTAAAATGAAAAAAAATTGTTTAAATATCTTTCATCAGGCCTATCCTCATCAAGCTCCCTAATATTGCTATTTGCTCTCCCTCCATTTTTCATCTCCTTTAACTTATTCTATATTTTCTCATAGAAAATGTATCACTTATCACCTTCTGACAAACTCTGTAATATACATATACACAAACACACACACATGGATATTCTGTGTGTGTGTATGTGTGTGTGTGTAGAGGGAGAGAGAATATTTTCTGTTTAACACAGGAGAATGGGTAATATGATTTTTGTCTGTTTCATTTATGGATGTACACTAGATGTCTCAAACACTGCTTGACATATACCTTTTCAGTAAATATATGTTAAATTAATTTGATATTTTTGTCTTCTCAATTTCTCTTGATCATTCTTGACAGGGTCTTGAAAATGTTATCAGTCTTTCCAAATCCTCTCTCTCTGACATTTGTGTTCTATTCCATTAATTTGTATTATCAGCTAATTAATTTCTTTGGTAAGGATTTAAGTATATAAATTTTTCACTACGCATTTTCTTAACTAAATACCACAGGGTTTTTAATGCACTATTATTATTATTATTTATTTAAAATATTTTCTAATTTTACTGTAATTTTTTTGGTGGGGAGATAGGTTATTAAAAGTGTCTTCTAACTAACAGGGAATTTTCTAGCTTTTGTCTTACAACTGATTTCCAGCCTAATTCAAAAGATGTAATCCATGTCATTTTAATCCATTTAAAATTATTGAAGTTTGCTTAGTGCTTAATAACATATATTCTGTGTGTACTTGAAATAGATGTCTGCAGTTGGGAAATACAGTATTACATGTGCCCATTAGGTTCAGATTCCTTACTAATTATTCTGGTCAAATATCCTGCATCCTTACTAATCACAGTGCAGAATTAAATTATTTTGAGCATGCCTGAGATACTCTTGTGTATCACCAATAAATATGCTAATTGGAAAGTACAGAGAAACAAAAATATGATTGTTTGCCAAAGGAGCCTCTATACCAATCGCAAAATATGTTCAACTAAGATTTCAGATTTCTCAGATACACAAATCACTTTCTTTTTGACTATGTCCTATATTTTAGCTATATTTATATTATAAAGCAAAAAAAAAAAAAACAGTTTAATCTTTCTGCCAAATCTTGCTTTCTGAGCCTATATTGGTCTACAGAAAATTAAAGCCACAGGTACTTTTGTTTTTTAAAGGATTATTTTCTTTTCCTTTGTCAGAGACAGTCTATGCCTTTACAAAGAGCTCAGCAGTTTCATTCTTTCTTCTATTCCTAGGTGGTGTATTTATACCAAATGATATTTTAGACTTTTTTTAGAGTTGTGATACATGTTCAGCCTTTACTAAGACTTCTCACACACACACAAAAAAACCCCAAAACAAACAAAAAAAACCTCACACAAGTTCCAAAGATCATGAAACGTAAGCCTAAATTCTTGGTTGGTTGTCAGCCAAACTTCTGAGATCAGTTGCTATGGTGATTTTTTTTTAAAAGTTTTTCTTCCTATTCTTCTGGGTCTAATTAAACATCAAAGTTTATAGTATATGCAGGAAAAATAATAGCACTCATAATTCATATAGCAGGTTCTAGCCACTCTATAATTAAAATATTTAAAACCATTAACATAGGAATACAATTGAATTTTTAAATACATAATAAAATAAGCAGTGTTATATATAAATAAATCATATTCATGTAATAAGAACCAATATTAAAATGTGGGTTACTTTTAAGGTTTGTTCTAACTTTTTGGTTGTTTATTTGTTCTAAGGAGCTGAAAAAATTTTCTTCTTCTTATATAATATCGGGAACTAATTCATCTCTCTTGCTCCAGTATTACTGATATCACAGCCCCATTCAAATACTACAGTGATTTGGTAATCAGTTCACCAGAAAGCACCTTCTGATAAAACTTTCCCTCCAAGGACTTGTAATTAATTTTGTCTTTATTTTCCATACAAAAGAACTACCAAGACAATAAATTTCAGTACATTTCTCTGACCTTCTTAGTATATTAGTATACCCTCCCAAACACAGATAGAGGATTCCTAGAAATATTTGCAAAGTTATTATCTAAATACAAAGAGTTCAAGGAAAATTTAGCCAGAAATAAAATACTTTAAACACTAAAAAATTGCATTAAATCACATCTTGGGAAAGAGATAAGTTGGCAACATGACAAATAAAATTCAAAAGCATAATATCTGTTCTGTTCGACTGATAACCTAATAGATTTGTGAGATACTCAAATGAAAATGGCAATGAATAAAATGTAGAAGCATTTGATGCAGAAAATAACTAAAAACTCAGCAAAAATATTCATAAGATAAAGGTAAAAATTAATACAGAATACAAGATTAGCGAAACAGTTTTGCTTGGTTCATATAATAGTAATAATTGATATTATAAGATATAATCCACACTTGAAGAAACAAATAGTTATTGGATATACACAGGATTTCTACATCTACAACTTTTTTGGTTTTCCTAAGATTCAGTTGTACACAGAGGTGGTATGGTAGCTTGGGCAAAGCAGTGAATCATAAATCAAAGTACTTGGAAACTGGGATCAACACTGTCAGTACCAGTTTTATGAAATTTGAACAAATCTTAGCCACTCTTGTTCATCAGCTTTATCCATGGAATGCACTAATAATATCTGGCCCACTTACCTGTCAGGTTTCTGCGAAGATCAAGTGGAGATTAGTAGATAGAAGGGCTTTGAAAGTTAAAAGTTCTACGTAAATGTGAGCTCTTATTATACTGATGTTGTTCTTGTGATTCCAGATTTGGTTTCAAGAGGCAAAAAAGAGATCAAACTGTAATACGCTAGCTCAGAAATTATTATTGGTAATAGTGGAATAATTTGTCAACCTTAATTCTTGACAATTTGTATTCACCTCATTTGCAATGAAATGAGGCAACAACACAGTGTTCCATGATTTTACAGACTTCCCTGAATGAGCACATATGGCCCATTTAGCTAAGGATATTTTAATAGGTGCCGTTTATTATGATCTCTTGTAACAATATTACACAGCTGATATGTATTTCCCTTAGGAGATCACATTGTCTATTTTATACATTATCTGGATATTGATTTTTTTGTTTTTTTAGACACTTATCCCAGCTCATAATTGACCCAAGGGAATGACAACTCCCTGAAATCCGTCAAAGCACAAAGGCTTGTCAACCTTGCATGAGTTGCCGTTGATGGACGTTTTGCTTGCCTTCTTTCCCCAAATTTATTTCATATGGAAAATACTTGTTTGCATTCTGTTTGTCTTTGAAGACACCTGTTTTCCAGTTAATCTCCAATTCTTCACATACAAACAGAAAGCCATTGATTAGTTTTAAATGACTTTCGGTTCTAAATTAAGTATTGAGAGGGAGAAAGGAATGTATTTAAGTGGTTAAATCACCTTACCTGCCTTGGCTGCTGAGTTATATATACTCTGTATTTTTCATCAATGAACCCATTGCACAGAGGAAGGTTGTGGGAGACAAAGGCAAAAGTAAGGAGACAGAACACTTCCACTCACCACAGATGAAAGGAGTCTCATCTGAATTATCAGCACAATCGTTCACAAAATCACACAGCTTGTCCCTGGCAATGCAGTGCTTGTTCGCGCATGTGAATTCTTGAGCCGTACACGTTCTGTCTGCGCTAAGTAGGGGGGAACAATCTTGAAAGGAAATATCATCCACTGCTACATCTCCTATGTAACTGATACCACGTTTTGCCCTGAAGACAATCTTTAAAAAAAAAAAATAAAGCCAATATCAGTTGACTCGTCCATCAAGAATTCAAAACTTGGGGCAAAGAGTAAATACAGTACAGAACTTAAGGGCTTGAATCTGATAAAAATGACCCCATAATCACTACGATGAAACTGACCCAGGAAGTTTGAGGGATATCGAAGATCTCTACCACACTCAACAGGCAAAGAATGTGGAAGTGGCAACATCACTGTCTCTTGTCTAGATTTTTAGGATACAGGGCCTAAGAAACGGGCAGGAGTCACCTACCACTGCAGCCTCTGCAACTCTCAGACCCCAAACAAGACCTGCTCACTTCTGACAGCCCCATCACACGTGGAAGCAGGAGGTCAACCAGGTGACGGAATGCACCAAGAGACAGAAGATGCAAGCATATCTTTTACTTTATTTCATCCACTTCTTGCCATTCCTCTGATATGTTCAACTCAACTATTTGAAATCGAAAACATGTCTAACCTCAAACCTATGAATTTTTTAAATTGGCCACATCTTTGGACTTGAAATGATTGTGATTTGCCTTTGATTAATGTATGTGATGAATGAAATTCTCCTGTGTGCCACTGCTGGACAGTGAGATCCCACTTCTACAGACTTTGATAGAACTGATGAAAAATAGTCACAGGACTCACTAAAGTTTCCAAAGTGAAACTAATTCAGACAGCTTCTATTGAATTTGTCTGCAAGCTAAATATGTATTTGTGTGTTAACATAAGAAATATTCATATATTTTAAAGTAAATTTAGGACAATTAGAGATGCGTTAACAAGAAATACCTATTTACCTCCATGATTTTTATACAGAATAGTTATTGTCATCAAACTTCCAAACATCTTTTTACCAAATCTAAACAACTATTTTTCTTGAAAGAAGTAATTAGTTTTTCCTTAAGATGTGTTATGCTTTTATACTATTGTATGAAAACCTAGTTGTTTTCCTTTTAAGATGAGAGAATAGAATAACTGAAAATCATGCCTTTCACATTATTTAAAAAAAGCAAATAAACGTACAATTTTTATATAAATTCATGTATCAAATTTACATAAAAGGCATACATTTTTTTTTCTTCAGAACAGATGTGATGGAAAAGAAAAATAAATTTGTAAGATAGATTAAGAGCTTGGATGTGATTAAGACAAGGTGAAACTAGAAAGAATAATGACTACAACTCTTTTATAAGAAAATTGAGCCCAAGAAAAACATGGATACAGAAATTGAAAAAGGTACTGTATTATCTGGATATATCTGAACATTTAATTTAAATCTGTGAGGCAATGCTCTGTGATTAAGAAATCAGATAATCCAATGCCACACGATGTTGGTTAAGATTCCATAGATTTTAATACTGAACGTGATGAAACTTTTTTTCAAGAGCAATTATGATATATTTTTTTCCGGTAAAATAAAAGCTGGGTCAATCATTTTGTAAAATTTAGGAAGCAATAGAGCATAGCATTTGTATTATGGACTTGTAGATGACCTGCCTGTGTTTAAAGCGTATCACTGCCATTGTAGTTATATAAGTAGGGCAAGTTACCCAAGTTCTAGGTATTTCTGTGCCTAATCTATAAAATGCAGGTAATAAAGTTAGGTACCTCATACAGTTACAGGAGTAAATTTTTTGTTCATAGAACAGAACTTAGCACTTAGTAAGTGCCAGGTATGTGATTGCTCTAGTTATAAAAATTATTATAATTAAATGTTATGTTTAAATTGGGGGTTCCCAAATATAACTCTGAAAACTACCCAGTGCTGTATACTTTTACTCAAGGGTTAAAGGCACTCATGTTTCTGAGGCTAAAGGGACTGATACTGTAAAAATGGAAGAACCATGGATAGTATGTGTGTCTCACCACTATTTCTCCAGTGCGTAGTAATATGCTTGCACATAGTAGGTTCTTGATATGTTTTTACTGAAGGAATGAATGAATCACATTAAACATCAAATATTCAGAAACCATTAATATTTCATTTTAAGACTCAAACAACATGGGCATATTTCTCTTCAAATTTCAATATGTGAAAAATTAAATTTCAGAAAGGCTAAATTAATAATCGATTCCTCTGCTTAAATCCCTCTTAATGTTGTTTTGAACATGATTTTACCATGCAAATATTCTACTTGCACAGACTAGTTAAGAATTCACTGCCGGAAGTGGAAGCCAATGCCTGGCAGCAGCACAGCCTTCTGCACGTTCTTGCTGATGATTCTTCTTCCCTCAGTTAAAAGGTCTTGGAGGTTAAACAGGTGGAATCCTCTTAATGATAAATTTCATACTGTGCAAGGCCACTAAATTGCTGTCCAATCTTTTCTTCTTCAGGTTGAACTTACTTCTTATCCATTTCCTAAATTATCTACAAATGACCCATAAGAAAACTGGGTCCCAGCAAGAGGTCAAAAATATATGGGATTTATTATAGCTAACATTCTAAGAAATTGGGGATATTGTTGTATCAGTGCCTTTAAACAGCTGTATCTAGCCTGTGCTTCCAGTGGAGTTGAAAGGGGCTGATCTATCAGATATGGCATGTGATTGTAGATACAGTTACTGAATATTCACAGCTGATTTGGTTACTCTCGCTACATATTGCATTTCCAGTCCTCTGTATAATTAGCAAAGATATTATACCTTGTATCTATAGATAAGTGGCTCTAAATTCAAGGAATTAAGCCCTGTGCTGTTATGACTAAGAAAATGTTCTCTGACATAAATGGCTCTGGATTCCCACTCTCCCTTATCTAATCTTAAATCTTAATAGCTAAGCTTTACCTTCCAATAAACACCCCTTCTGCCAAAAACAAAACAAAACAAAACAAACAAAAACTCCAAAAGCAAAAAACACACACATCCATGGAGCTCCTGTTTTCCTGATAATCCATAAAAAAATAAAATTCACACTAAATATTTTGGCACATAATTACTTTCAGTTTAAACCTTTTATTCTATGTATTACTTGTTCTTTTCCTTTATTTTTAGGTCTTATCCTCCTAATATTATTGCAATCTACATGAAGACAAATACAGCATCACCCAATTTTGTGCCTCTGAAAATATTTTTCAGTCAAGTAAATCTGTTTTCTCTAATAAGGTTCAACAATATAGCGTGCTTTCAAAGGTCTCTTTAATTGGGTTTGAAATAAACTAATGTAATTACTCTGCAGTCTCTGAGAATATATTTGCAAAATAGTGGGAGGTGTTCTTAATATGTAGGAGGCTAATTGTGGAGGCAGGAGATGGTTGTCACTAAAATGAGATGTTCCTAGAAAAATGGTTGCCTCTTTGGGAAAAAAAATTAGGGCATTTCAGAACCGCAAATTCCTTATGGAAAATGCTGTATGGAGTGGCAAACGTTCATACAGCACATCAGAAAGGGAAAGAGAGACAAGAAGACAAGGGGTAGAGGAAATAAATTAAAATTAAAGAATCAACAAAACTCAATCATCACCTAAATACTTGGATTACAAACCTGTATATGGGAATGAACGCCTAAAAACACCTCTATTTTTTTCCACTGTGCACCTTGCTGTCCTCTTTGAGCCCACAGTTTAGAAGTAACATTGTCTTTCTTGCTGAGTACCTGCAGAGATAAATCAAGTAAGAAGTTTTGAAATATTTTACCTTGACAAATTCTAAACATGTAGAATTCTCCCAGTAATTTTTTTTCATTTTAATATCAACATGAATCCCTGAGAGAAAAGCTCAGACATTTTTCATTAGATGTCTTTGTTTTCTAGAACAGCACTGTGCCCCCAGGGTACCTCATGAGCTTTGTGTAATAAAGTTGTGCATGAATATCTGTCAGTCAAGTCTGAAGTTAACTGGGCACCATTGGATTAAGAACTCTTAACTACCTTAGTTTTTAAAAATCTGACAGCAAGAACAATTGGAAGTCTCAATATTAAATAATATTCATGTAGTCACATGAAAAGCACAGAATTATTTACTAAACACAGTTTTGAGAATGACATTAGGTTCAGTGGGGATGGTGATGTTACAATGGGAGTCCATTCAATTCCAACAGCACATATGGGTGATGTGAGTGGGCACCTACTCATCTAAGCCAGCAAGAGCTCCCCACCCAACAAACTCTTACCAGTACTACTGGACCCTCATTCTAAAGGGAAATTGAGACTCATCTCAGCAGACAAATTATCATGGCTCCTCTTTTAGAATGACACAAAATGAGCCATCAAGAAAGTAATTAGGGGAGAGGACTGGGGCTGGCGGCGTGAACACAGCCTGAAGGGGTTAGCGCACCACAGCTAGCCCGGAGGGAGTCCGGGAAAAAGTCTGCGGCTGCCGAAGAGGCAAGAGTCTTTTTCTTGCCTCTTTGTTTCGCGGCGGGCAAGGAGAGGGGATTCAGAGCGCCGCCTAAACGAACTCCAGAGAAGGGCGCGAGCCGCGGCTATCAGCGCGGATCCCACAGCAACAGGGGCGCAGAGGGAAAATCGGAGAGACTCCCGCACAGAGGCTCGGCGCCGAGCGGCGCTCACCAGCCCGAGAGGCTTGTCTGCTCCCCCGCCGGGGCGGGCGGGGCTGGGAGCTGAGGCTCGGGCTGCGGTCGGATCGCAGGGAGAGGACTGGGGCTGGCGGCGTGAACACAGCCTGAAGGGGTTGGCGCACCACAGCTAGCCGGGAGGGAGACCGGGAAAAGGTCTGCAGCTGCCGAAGAGGCAAGAGACTTTTTCTTGCCTCTTTGTTTCGCTGCGCGCAAGGAGAGGGGATTCAGAGCGCCGCCTAAACGAACTCCAGAGAAGGGCGCAAGCCACGGCGATCAGCGCGGACCCCAGAGACAGGCGTGAGACGCTGGGGCTGCTGCTGCCGCCTCCAAAAATCCTGTGTGCGAGCACAGGTCACTCTCCACACCTCCCCTCCCGGGAGCCTGTGCAGCCCGCCACTGCCAGGGTCCCGGGATCCGGGGACAACATCCCCGGGAGAACGCACTGCGCGCCTCGAGCTGGTGCAACGTCACGCCGGCCTCGGCCGCTGCAGGCTCGCCCCGCCTCCTCCGTACCGCTCCCTCCCCGCGGCCTGGGTGAGCCAGAGCCCCCGAAGCAGCTGCTCCTTTAACCCCGTCCTGTCTGGGCGGGGAACAGACGCCCTCAGGCGACCTACACGCAGAGGCGGGTCCAAATCCAAAGCTGAACCCCAGGAGCTGTGCGAACAGGGAAGAGAAGGGGAAATCTCTCCCAGCAGCCTCAGAAGCAGCGGATTAAAGCTCCACAAACAACTTGATGTGCCTGCATCTGTGGAATACCTGAATAGACAACGAATCATCCCAAATTCAGGAGGTGGACTCTGGGAGCAGGAGATATTAATTTTTCCCCTTTTCCTTTTTTTAGTGAGTGTATATGTATATGCTTCTGGGTGAGATTTTGTCTGTATAGCTTTGCTTTACAATAGCTTTATTTTACTTCACTATATTATAGCCTCTTTCTTTCTTTCTTTCTATTTTTTCTCCCTTTTACTCTGAGCCGTGTGGACGAAAGGCTCTTGGTGCTCCAGCCAGGCATCAGGGCCGTGCCTCTGAGGTGGGAGAGCCAACTTCAGAACACTGGTCCACAAGAGACCTCCCAGCTCCACGTAATACCAAACGGCAAAAATCTCCCAGAGATCTCCATCTCAACATCAAGACCCAGCTTCACTCAACGACCAGCAAGCTACAGTGCTGGACATCCTATGCCAAACAACTAGCTAGACAGGAACACAACCCCATCCATTGGCAGAGAGGCTGCCTAAAATCATAATAAGGCCACAGACACCCCAAAATACACCACCAGACGTGGACGTGCCCACCAGAAAGACAAGATCTAGCCTCATCCACCAGAACTCAGGCACTAGTTCCCTCCACCAGGAAGCCTACACAACCCACTGAACCAACCTTAGCCGCTGGGGACAGATACCAAAAACAACGGGAACTACGAACCTGCAGCCTGTGAAAAGGAGACCCCAAACACAGTAAGATAGGCAAAATGAGACGACAGAAAAACACACAGCAGATGAAGGAGCAGGCTCAAAACACACTGGACTTAACAAATGAAGAGGAAATAGGTAGTCTACCTGAAAAAGAATTCAGAATAATGATAGTAAGGATGATCCAAAATCTTGGAAATAGAATAGACAAAATGCAAGAAACATTTAACAAGGATGTAGAAGAACTAAAGAGGAACCAAGCAATGATGAAAAACACAATAAATGAAATTAAAAATACTCTAGATGGGATCAATAGTAGAATAACTGAGGCAGAAGAAAGGATAAGTGACCTGGAAGATAAAATGGTGGAAATAACTACTACAGAGCAGGATAAAGAAAAAAGAATGAAAAGAACTGAGGACAGTCTCAGGGACCTCTGGGACAACATTAAACGTGCCAACATTCGAATTATAGGGGTACCAGAAGAAGAAGAGAAAAAGAAAGGGACTGAGAAAATTTTTGAAGAGATTATAGTTGAAAACTTCCCTAATATGGGAAAGGAAATAGTTAATCAAGTCCTGGAAGCACAGAGAGTCCCATACAGGATAAACCCAAGGAGGAACACGCCAAGACACATATTAATCAAACTGTCAAAAATTAAATATAAGGAAAACATATTAAAGGCAGCAAGGGAAAAAAAACAAATAACACACAAGGGAATCCCCATAAGGTTAACATCTGATCTCTCAGCAGAAACTCTGCAAGCCAGAAGGGAGTGGCAGGATATACTTAAAGTCATGAAGGAGAAAAACCTACAACCAAGATTACTCTACCCAGCAAGGATCTCATTCAGATTCGATGGAGAAATTAAAACCTTTACAGACAAGCAAAAGCTGAGAGAGTTCAGCACCACCAAACCAGCTTTACAACAAATGCTAAAGGAAATTCTCTAGGCAAGAAACACAAGAGAAGGAAAACACCTACAATAACAAACCCAATACATTTAAGAAAATGGGAATAGGAACATACATATCGATAATTACCTTGAATGTAAATGGATTAAATGCTCCCACCAAAAGACACAGGCTGGCTGAATGGATACAAAAACAAGACCCATACATATGCTGTCTACAAGAGACCCACTTCAGACCTAGGGACACATACAGACTGAAAGTGAGGGGATGGAAAAAGATATTCCATGCAAATGGAAATCAAAAGAAAGCTGGAGTAGCAATTCTCATATCAGACAAAATAGACTTTAAAATAAAGACTATTACAAGAGACAAAGAAGGACACTATATAATGATCAAGGGATCGATCCAAGAGGAAGGTATAACAATTGTAAATATTTATGCACCCAACATAGGAGCACCTCAATACATAAGGCAAATACTAACAGCCATAAAAGGGGAAATTGACAGCAACACAATCATAGTAGGGGACTTTAACACCCCACTTTCACCAATGGACAGATCATCCAAAATGAAAATAAATAAGGAAACACAAGCTTTAAATGATACATTAAACAATATGGACTTAATTGATATTTATAGGACATTCCACCCAAAAACAACAGAATACACATTTTTCTCAAGTGCTCATGGAACATTCTCCAGGATAGATCATATCTTGGGTCACAAATCAAGCCTTGGTAAATTTAAGAAAATTGAAATCGTATCAAGTATCTTTTCCGACCACAACGCTATGAGACTAGATATCAATTACAGGAAAAGATATGTAAAAAATACAAACACATGGAGGCTACACAATACATTACTTAATAACGAAGTGATTACTGAAGAAATCAAAGGGGAAATCAAAAAATACCTAGAAACAAATGACAATGGAGACACGACGACCCAAAACCTATGGGACACAGCAAAAGCAGTGCTAAGAGGGAAGTTTATAGCAATACAAGCCTACCTCAAGAAACAGGCAACATCTCGAATAAACAACCTAACCTTGCACCTAAAGCAATTAGAGAAAGAAGAACAAAAAAACCCCAAAGCCAGCAGAAGGAAAGAAATTATAAAGATCAGGTCAGAAATAAATGAAAAAGAAATGAAGGAAACAATAGCAAAAATCAATGAAACTAAAAGCTGGTTCTTTGAGAAGATAAACAAAATTGATAAACCATTAGCCAGACTCATCAAGAGAAAAAGGGAGAAGACTCAGATCAATAGAATTAGAAATGAAAAAGGAGAAGTAACCACTGACACTGCAGAAATACAAAAGATCATGAGAGATTACTACAAGCAACTATATGCCAATAAAATGGACAACCTGGAAGAAATGGACAGATTCTTAGAAATGCACAAACTGCCGAGACTGAACCAGGAAGAAATAGAAAATATGAACAGACCAATCACAAGCACTGAAATTGAAACTGTGATTAAAAACCTTCCAACAAACAAAAGCCCAGGACCAGATGGCTTCACAGGCGAATTCTATCAAACATTTAGAGAAGAGCTAACACCTATCCTTCTCAAACTCTTCCAAAATATTGCAGAGGGAGGAACACTCCCAAACTCATTCTACGAGGCCACCATCACCCTGATACCAAAACCAGACAAAGATGTCACAAAGAAAGAAAACTACAGGCCAATATCACTGATGAACATAGATGCAAAAATCCTCAACAAAATACTAGCAAACAGAATCCAACAGCACATTAAAAGGATCATACACCATGATCAAGTGGGGTTTATCCCAGGAATGCAAGGATTCTTCAATATACGCAAATCAATCAATGTGATACACCATATTAACAAATTGAAGGAGAAAAACCATATGATCATCTCAATAGATGCAGAGAAAGCTTTTGACAAAATTCAACACCCATTTATGATAAAAGCCCTGCAGAAAGTAGGCATAGAGGGAACTTTCCTCAACATAATAAAGGCCATATATGACAAACCCACAGCCAACATTGTCCTCAATGGTGAAAAACTGAAACCATTTCCACTAAGATCAGGAACAAGACAGGGTTGCCCACTCTCACCACTATTATTCAACATAGTTCTGGAAGTCCTAGCCACAGCAATCAGAGAAGACGAAGAAATAAAAGGAATCCAAATCGGAAAAGAAGAAGTAAAGCTGTCACTATTTGCAGATGACATGATACTATACATAGAGAATCCTAAAGATGCTACCACAAAACTCCTAGAGCTAATCAATGAATTTGGTAAAGTAGCAGGATACAAAATTAATGCACAGAAATCTCTTGCATTTCTATACACTAATGACGAAAAATCTGAAAGTGAAATTAAGAAAACACTCCCATTTACCATTGCAACAAAAAGAATAAAATATCTAGGAATAAACCTACCTAAGGAGACAAAAGACCTGTATGCAGAAAATTATAAGACACTGATGAAAGAAATTAAAGATGATACAAATAGATGGAGAGATATACCATGTTCCTGGATTGGAAGAATCAACATTGTGAAAATGTCTCTACTACCCAAAGCAATCTACAGATTCAATGCAATCCCTATCAAACTACCACTGGCATTTTTCACAGAACTAGAACAAAACATTTCACAATTTGTATGGAAACACAAAAGACCCCGAATAGCCAAAGCAATCTTGAGAACGAAAAATGGAGCTGGGGGAATCAGGCTCCCTGACTTCAGACTATATTACAAAGCTTCAGTAATCAAGACAGTTTGGTATTGGCACAAAAACAGAAATATAGATCAATGGAACAGGATAGAAAGCCCAGAGATAAACCCACACACATATGGTCAACTTATCTTTGATAAAGGAGGCAAGCATATACAGTGGAGAAAAGACAGCCTCTTCAATAAGTGGTGCTGGGAAAATTGGACAGGAACATGTAAAAGTATGAAATTAGAACACTCCCTGACACCATGCACAAAAATAAACTCAAAATGGATTAAAGACCTAAGTGTAAGGGCAGACACTATCAAACTCTTAGAGGAAAACATAGGCAGAACACTCTATGACATACATCACAGCAAGATTCTTTTTGACCCAGCTCCCAGAGAAATGGAAATAAGAACACAAATAAACAAATGGGACCTAATGAAACTGAAAAGCTTTTGCACAGCAAAGGAAACCATAAACAAGACCAAAAGACAACCCTCAGAATGGGAGAAAATATTTGCAAATGAAGCAACTGACAAAGGATTAATCTCCAAGATTTACAAGCAGCTCATGCAGCTCAATAACAAAAAAACAAACAACCCAATCCAAAAATGGGCAGAAGATCTAAATAGACATTTCTCCAAAGAAGATATACAGATGGCCTACAGACACATGAAAGAATGCTCAACATCATTAATCATTAGAGAAATGCAAATCAAAACTACAATGAGATATCATCTCACACCGGTCAGAATGGCCATCATCAAAAAATCTAGAAACAATAAATGCTGGAGAGGGTGTGGAGGAAAGGGAACACTCTTGCACTGTTGGTGGGAATGTAAATTGATACAGCCACTATGGAGAACAGTATGGAGGTTCCTTAAAAAACTACAAATAGAACTACCATACGACCCAGCAATCCCACTACTGGGCATATACCCTGAGAAAACCATAGGTCAAAAAGAGTCATGTACCAAAATGTTCATTGCAGCTCTATTTACAATAGCCAGGACATGGAAGCAACCTAAATGTCCATCGACAGATGAATGGATAAAGAAGATGTGGCACATATATACAATGGAATATTACTCAGCCATCAAAAGAAATGAAATGGAGGTATTTGTAATGAGGTGGATGGAGTTAGAGTCTGTCATACAGAGTGAAGTAAGTCAGAAAGAGAAAAACAAATACAGTATGCTAACACATATATATGGAATCTAAGGGAAAAAAAAAAAAAAAGGCCATGAAGAACCTAGTGGCAAGACGGGAATAAAGACACAGACCTACTAGAGAATGGACTTGAGGATATGGGGAGGGGGTGGGGTGAGATGTGACAGGGTAAGAGAGTGTCATGGACATATATACACTACCAAATGTAAAATAGATAACTAGTGGGAAGCAGCCGCATAGCACAGGGAGATCAGCTCGGTGCTTTGTGACCACCTAGAGGGGTGGGATGGGGAGGGTGGGAGGGAGGGAGATGCAAGAGGGAAGAGAAATGGGAACATATTGTATATGTATAACAGATTCACTTTGTTATAAAGCAGATGCTAACACACTATTGTAAGGCAATTATACTTCAATAAAGATGTTTGAAAAAAAAAAAATCTAATAGTATGACTCTGGTGATTCTAAAACATGGCCTTCAAATTATTTGACAGTCCTCACATCAAGAGCTGGTGTCTATGGTCTGTCTCTTTAAATCAGGTGATTTATGGCTGTTAACCAATAGAATAGTGATGTCAGATGACTTTGAAGGTCACAAAAGGCAACGAAGTTTCCACTTGTCCCCCTTGAAATGACTGTTCTCTGGGCCTACTCTTAGGAAGCTCTCTCTATGAACATAGCCATCATACTACAAGAAGCCAAACCACGTGAAGAGACCACGTGAAAGCACTCCAGTCGAAAGCTTCTGCTGAAGTTCCAGGTGACAGTCAACATCAATCTCCAGCCATGTGAGTGAAGATGCTTCCATATAATTTCAGCCCTCCCCCTCAGTCACCAAGTTATCCTCAGCCATGGAAGTCATCCCAGCTAAGGATGCAGATATCATGGAGTAGATATAAGCCATCTCTGGTGTGATCTTCCTGAATTCCTGGCCCACAGAATCGAAGAGCATAATAAAATCATTGTTTTGTGTGATTAAAAAAAAAAAAAAAAAAAAAAAAAGAAAGTAATTAAATAGGGAAGAGCAGTAGAGTTCCACATTTTAAAATAACTGACTTAGATAATGTATTTAATTATTTCACAACACTAATTTTTAACAATACAATGTGTATAACCAATTCATGACTCACATAAAGGATTTGGGGAGATTTTGACTTTTGAAAGTGAAGGTAAATTTGAATGCTTTCATGATCAGTTTTTTAAAAATTAGATGCAAATGGTTATTTTTATAGAGCTAGAGTTTCTAGAGTCATATAAAAAGTCGTATGTGGCTAGCAAAGATGTCACTAAATTCTTGAATTCAAGTTGAATCAACATATTATTAAAGTCAAGAAAATAGAATTTCTAAAAAATATAAAAATCATTTTTGAAGGATACTAAAAAGAATGTATAGGAATTAGATCTTCTTTGTATGAATACTGCTCTATACACAAATCACTAAGGAAAACTGTGTTCATGCAACATAGTAATGCAACATTTGTTATTTTACTCAGCTGTGCACAAATAAGGATCATATGTATTACCATTTTAATTATTTGATAATTAACTACTTATAAAATTTTAAGGTTGTTTTATAGTTTTTCATCTACTAACACAAAATCTTATTCTGAAAAAATTAAAGCCTATTTCAGATAATTAATCTCAACCACAAAATATACCTGGTAAGTAATTCTCATTTTTCTGATGCAAACCCTGTAGTTAGCTGTATTGATTGTTTTGTCTAAAACCATTTTTAAAAACTCAATGCGACACAAATGGTAAATTGCCACATCAATCCACAAGACTACTTGGATGCTTTCAGATTATTAAACATGCACACATACATATACACAAACAAGTTTACTCTTAAACTGTTTTTGGTGAGAAGTCTCACCTATAATAAATAAAACTATTCTTCCAAAATTGCTTTATAAATTTAACATGTTTCCAATAAAAAAAAGTAACAGCATTTTTAAAATAAGATATGTTTATCTAATTTGGGGAGGAAAATAATATTTAATATGGCCAGGAAAATCCTAGAATAAGACAGTTAAAAAATGAGAAAAAATACCTAATATTAAAATTACATCAAGCTACTAGGAAAGAAGTGGTTAAGCAGCTGATCTGCAGTCGATTTCTATTTATTGGGGAAAAATAAAGCAGGTAGCCCAAGTGTAATCTCTTTGCAAATATACTAAACATAGACTTCTTGGAAAACAAATTAATGCTATTTGACAGGGGGAGAGACCTTATCTATGGCTGCTTTTGGCGAGATATCCCTGGTCTAAAACTGCTCATGTAAACAATTCTGAAATCTGGGGATTTATTTTTCAGACATGGCTTCTTGGAAAATGTCATGTAAGCTATGAAACAGAGTATAAACGGAGATGCTTCAAAATTGAGTTGGCTTCTCTGTGTAAATGATGTGTCTATACATATACTTACAAACCTTATCTATTATATAAGGCATGTCTAATAGGGGAAGACAGGATCTAGGGGATCTGCATTAAAATTGCAGAACCTCTTTCTGTTTTGTCCGTATAACTTGGTCGTCTAAAAGAAACCAGGACCCCCTGGAAAATAGTTACCTCCAGGGATGGAACAGGATAACAAAAAGATGAGTCTGGAACATCTTCTTGGCCAGAAAGAAAGGAAATGATCAAAGAATGATTGGACTTGTCAAAGAGACATAGAAATCAGTTTAAAGGGTCTCCTATAACTGTATCTGGGACAACTTAAGAACCAATAAATAGTAATAATGTTGACAACAAATTGGATAAAATAGGAATCCATGAGTCCACACTGATATAAATCAATAAATGGAGAATTTTTTTAACAAGAGAAAACCAACCTACAAATGTAGACAGAATAATGGAGTTAGACACAAATAGGCAATCATCATAGTAAAATTAATGTGGCAAAAAACACTAAAGGAAGCAAAAATTAGTGGGTATAATTGAGTTGAGATCAGGATTTTACATACTCTCAAAATATCTCATCGCAAAATATTTATTGATAACAAAGGGAACAAAAGTACTGAGAACAACAGACATCATGTACTAACCAATGGGATGCAATAAAAAGAATACAATATTGGTGATATTACAGGGGGAAAAATGCTTAACATTGAACAAATCCAATTTGAAGGACATTTCACAAAATGACTGGATATAACCTTTAAAAGTATCAAGATCATAAAGTTTAGGGGAAATGAAGGAATTACTTCAGTTTTAAAGACACTAGGGACTTCCCTGGTGGCACAGTGGTTAAGAATACACCTGCCAATGCAGGGGACACGGGTTCCATCCCTGGTCCGGGAAGATCCCACATGCCACGGAGCAACTAAGCCCATGCGCCACAACTACTGAGCCTGAGCTCTAGAGCCTGCGAGCCACAACTACTGAGCCCACGTGCCACAACGACTGAAGCCTGCGTGCCTAGAGCCTGTGCCCCACAATGAGAAGCCACCGCAATGAGAAGCCCGTGCACTGTAACGAAGAGTAGCCCCCCTGCTCGCCACAGCTAGAGAAAGCCCGCACGCAGCAACAAAGACCCAACGCAGCCAAAAATAAAATAAAAATAAATAAATTTATAAAAAATAAAAAATAAAAAAATAAAGACACTAGAAAGAAATAACAGTGGAGTGTGATAAGTAATTCTGTATTGAACTCAATTTTTCCTATAGAAGATGTTATTGGGACAATGGGCAAAAAACAGAATCTCTGAGTGAAAGGTAGAATGCAGTTGTCTGTGAGATTCTTGCAACCTTTTGTGAGTATGAAATAATTTAATTTCTTTTTTTTTTTTTTTTACAAAAAAACAATTTGAAAGAGAATATTGGAGAATGTAGCACCACTATATCAAAGACAGCAAGAAGGCACATCCGAATATCACCAAAATGTGTATATTCATTTGATTGTGTTATTCTCAGAATATTGATACTGAAACCTATATGACATATTTCAAGGGTAAAACAGTGTTACATAGAAGCTGCAACCTCAGAATAAAGACCATAATCATAAATAGAATAGTTTAAAGAAATCCTATTAGCCATTCAGGTCCAATTCTACTAAAGCTTTTTTTCAATCATACTGTTTTCAAACCAGTGAAGTGTTGATAACTGCCCATTTTCATTTATTAGCAGACTACGTATTTTAATAACACTAAATTATACAATATGAATTTTTGTAGAAGAAATTCAGAAAACGCAATTGCCTAAGCAGTACCTGGAGAGAACCAACTGTGGCACCGTTCATATGAGTCCAGAACACCAGGGTACATTTTGGTCCCGTGCGTGAAATAACAGGAGTGAGGATGTCAGCCATGTCACCAAACTTTCCATTTGAGCTATCAGCATACAGGTACCAGCCATCTGCGGTATTTCTGGGGAAAGAATGATGCATATATCAGGTAAAAAAAGAAAATCATAACATACAGTTTGTCATTAACCATATTTTAGTGTTCTAAAATTTGTCCTAAAAGTATAACAACGTTTTTAGAACAATGGTGATGCATAAATAATTCTACTATTTTGATTTTGAATCCATGTGTCCATTGGTACAATGTACAAAAATTATGGTAAAGGTTGAAATCATTAGGCCTAATATGTAATAACTTGGTTGATTTTTTTTTATAATAATACTGCTGATACTCTGATCAGTTTTGTAGAGTTTTTTTAATGTGGGTAAAATGAGACATTGAAGCATTGAATACATTTAGAAGAGGCATAAAAAGAACAAAAATATAAATAATTAAAGCATGAAAAAGAGAAAGGAAACTGTCTTGGAGTTCTACTCACTGGTCTAAAAGCCTTTCAGGTTCAAATTTATTTTATCTATTGATTTAAGTCAGTTTTACTTAAACATATTTTAATAAGCAGGTAGATAACCTTTTAATGTTTTAAGTAAAGAAGGGTATTTATTGGTTCACATAACTGAAAAGTACGGGGGATACACTAGCTTCAGGCACAGTTGGATCCAGGGGCACAAACACTATTATCAGGACTCAAGTCTCTCCATCATTTGGCTTAAGTGGGTAGATAATTTTTAAAGTGTTTCTTTTTTTTCCCCTAGTTCCAAACCAGAGAGGGAAAAAAATGATGGAAACACTTAAATATCAATGTAATCTTGCTATAAGGGATAGAGTTTATGCCCCCACTTTAATTACCAATTCAAAAAAGAGACAATAAAACATTAAAGACATGTTATGTAACACACAGCTTTTTGAAATATTCAATAAGGAAGTGATTCCTCAAAATTTGGACATTCTGGCACTCTTTAATTTCTTTGATTAATTATATTTCACCCCACTTTTTCACCACATGTGATACTAGTACCATGGAGTTTAAACTTGCTACTTATTAAAACCATTTTGAAGGTTTTATCATTTTTTTTTGAGGAAAGACATGAATCATTAATAGAAAATAGATGGAGAGAAAGAGAGGTATTCATTCAGTCACCACGTATTTATTGAGTCAGTCTTTCCAGTGTTACTTGTCCAAGGCACTGGGAATGTGCTGTGGGCAAAAGACATGGCAGGGTTGGCCTCTGACCTCAGCACTTACTAGACGGGCAACATTAGGCAGGTTATTCAACCTCTCTGAACCTATCTGTTTCTTCATTTATAAAACAGGATAGCTCCATGTTATTACTAGGAGTTAGAAATAAAATAAGTGGACTTTCTATCACAGTACTGGCCCATCTTATATATTTAATAAATGGTAGTTGTGATTTGTGGTTATGTTGATGTCATTAGTTGCTGCTAATAAAGAATTTAGTGCCCTGTGAACTACACAGGGTATGAATTAAGACTGCTTTTAAGAGCTAGGATTATTATATTAATTTGTCTGAATTGTGTATCAATGAATAAAAAGTTCCAGCTTTGTTCCTTGTGTGTGTTTAATATCCCAGAACCCCACAGATGCTGAGAACAAAGATGAATACATGAATTATTCATTGGTTCACAGATTCACTGTGATCCAGCACAATTTTAGTAGATATATTTTCCCCAAAATTGACACAATGATTCTAACCTTAATATGGAAATCCAAAGGACTAAGAATAGCCAATTTTATCACAAAGGAGAACAAAGTTGGAGAATTTACTCTATCAGATACTGATTCATTATAATGGTAGAATAATCAAGACAGGGTGGTACTGAAGTAAAGATGGAAAAATGGGCCAGAGAAATGGATAAAAGAGTCCTGAAAATTCTACATATATTTATACATCTGATTTATGAAAAGCTTAGCTCTTCAGAGCAGTGAAGGAAAGGACAATCTTTTCAATGTGGATTGAATAAATTAGGTAGCCTTGTGGGGAAAAAGCAAACCTTGACCCCTATTTCACAGCATTCAAAAATAATAAATTACAGGTAGAATGTACCTGAAATGTGAAAGGTAAAACAACAAAGCTTGCCTAAGATACGTAACAATATCTTCATGATATGAGACTGAGAATTAATTTTTAATAATATATAAGGATTACTATCCATAAGGGGAAATACAAAAAATAGGACTGTATTCAAATTAAGGATTTCTGTTTATCAAAGATATCAATATGATGATCAAGGCCAACCAGTGAATGGGAGAAAACATTTGCATCCCATTTAACGAATGTTACACTTACTATCTACTATATGTCATGCACTATGCCAGATGTTCAACAATGCCTGTGTGTGTGTGTAGTGTGTGTATGTTTTTATACATACATATTATATAACTACATACATACAAGGAAGAACAGAATGAAATGTCCCCAAATGCTAATATGTTTTTATCTTTGCTTGGGGGCCATGGCTATTTTGTTTCCTACACAGTGCCTGGTTCACAGTACACTCTCCAAAAGTACTTGATAAACAAAATACACAAGGTAGTTTAAAATCAGTACAGCACATGTGGAAATAAATAGACCAAGGGAGTGACAGAACTGTAGAGTCAGATGAAATTACACAGAAAAAGTTGATAATAATATATTCCAGGCTGGGGGAGAAAAAAACATAAAAAGACAGAACAATGTTAGAGACCATGGAAGAATTAAGTGACTAAAAGTCACAGTTCTAGTAATGATAAAAGCATCTACTCAATGGTTCTTCAACTGGAGGTCCCTGTACTAATTTCCCAGAAACTACACGATGAAAAATGTTAATGTTTAATTTCCCCAATACAGTATAACTTGAGAAAATTCAGTCACAATAATAAATTTAAAATAAATTACTGAAACAATTCTTTATAATTATATATCTTTGAAATATATATATTTCAACTGCAAGGAAAATGAAAAAAGGGAGACATGCCAGGAAATCAATTTGAAAAATGCAAATAACAAAACTGCATTTGTGTTTTTACACTGCCCCACAAACACCGTACTAGTGTAAAAGTATATCATTCGGTCGCCCGTCTTTTATGCATTAATTGGGGGCACATGATGTATGTATGGTTCCTAATGGAAAAATGAAGAATTATACGAACACTTGCCTATGTCTGAGATGAGATTATCTGAGCATGTACCTGCAAAGGAAATCCACTGCCCTCCTGGGATGAACACAGCAGTAATGATCACACCTAACAGTGCTGTCACTCATAAAATATCAGCATCTCTCTACCAGCCTTCAAATTGTCATTTCTCATATAGGGCTGGAAGTAGGATGTTTTACAGAAATATGCCTTTCCTAACAAAACACATCATAAACCACACAGTAGTAAAGGTTTAAAGAAAGCAGTGCTTTACACTCAGGTGTTGCAAAAATAAAGATCCCAGGTGATGATGTATAAGTCATTAAAAAGTCATTTATTAAAAGAGATCTGATTTACAGTCCAAGCTATTTTAAAAAAAAGTTGCCTAAGCCTCATAGGAAAATCAGTTTCTAAAGTCTTAATATTACACATATTAAGCAATTTAAAAATTGACATTTTTCCCCCTTATTTGAGAATCTCCTGGGTATTCACCCTAATTAAATTAATAAGAAAAAATACCCTTGCATGGACAAATAAAAATATTCTTGAGTTAGGTCAACTGACCTTTAATACTTGTACAGTATAAGGGACATATTCTTCAGGCTTATCCTTTGGGTTGAGATATAGCCTGTGATTGATTATGATAATGTAGGCTGTTATAACATACCTGATGGGATATGAGGTACTGAAAGTTGTCATGAACTTGATTACTTTCATGAGTAACAGAAAATACAAACTGTTCAACAGTACAATCCTCCTAGGGGTTTCCATAGTATTACTCTCATGTCTGTGGTGCACCAACCTTGCTATGTGCAACTGCTCCCTGCCCCTCCCACCAACTCCACGGTCTGACCCACCAACTGCTGGAGCTTCTTAAATAAGACGGAACACTCAGAGTTCTTATGTGGGATTTTTAGAATATAAATTAAGGAAAAAGGAACATTCCTTCTTGAATGTCAAGGCATGCTTCCCCTCCAACCTCCCACCCCACCAACCAAGGTTTGTAACCGGCTCTGTCGGACTCCAAAATTCCACACACGCCCTCTAGACTCTGCTGGAGTATTGCAGAAGAGACCAAACAAACAAAAAAGTTTCTATTTGACCTTATTGGTCCTTTATAATACACATCTGATCCTACCATCCTGCTAGAAATCTTCAACACACCTTTACTGACTCAGAGTGAGATCCTTGAACTAAACTGTATGTTCCTGGATTGCAAGTACATAAGAAGCCTCAGTAAAAATACACATCAATTCGTTACACACACTGTCAGATCAGCTGACACTTTTTTACATAGTGAGACTTTCTTGATAATTGAAGCAGTGAATAAATTTGCATTCTGGTGCAAGCTCTTTTATATCGTTATGTATTTGTAACTAACAGTCCACAGGAGGTGGGAGATAGATGCGCCCCTGGGCCAGACAGCTGGTGCTTGTCAAGTGGAGTAAAATTGAAGCTTTGTTCTCACCCAGGAACTCCAAGGACAAAGCTAGTGGCAGAAGCTGAACTCCGCTGAAGAGATAAGGTGCCCACTCCTGAGGTCAAGGAAGACTTCCCTCTGCACATGCGCAGGAAGGCTTCTTGGGGGTCAAAAAAGGGGGGGGGACGCCACCCCATAATATGTGTGCACATGCACCCACAGGCCTCTGTGGTGGGATCAATCTTAGCAAAAAGTTGAGCACGCATGTTGGGGAGGGTCCTGGAAACGTTCAGGTGTGAAAAAAAGAAACGAGAAAATTGGCCAAAGGTAAACAAAGACCTGGAAGGACTGTCCTGTGTAAGTGATTTAAATCACGTCTTTACGGCACTCCTCATTCAGGATGCCCCCAGTCCCCTCCAGGTGTGTAGCCCTGCTTTGCTTCTGACTTACTGCTCTCCTTCTTAGAGAGGACACCATACCCTTTCTCTCTAGATGTGTATTTCTGCCTTGCTGCTGTCTTAAATAAACAAACTGTTCATCTGTGTGCCCTCCCATGCTATGCTGTGTCTCCAATAATAAACTTTGTACCTGTTTTTACAGTTTTTGCCTCCTTAAAACATTCTTGCTTTCAAATGGGGGAAAGAGCTAGGGCCACTTTGCTTCTAGCCCCTAGCCCCTGGTGGTCTAGTGGCTAGGATTCCTGGTTTTCATCCAGGCTACCCAGGTTCAATTCCTGGGCAGGAAACTAAGATCTCCCTTCAGGACCACTCACTGCTGTCTCTCCGAGATCACCCAGAGTGGTCTTTCATACTGAATTGGTATATAACCGGGGTCAGAGAATATTTTTCTGTAAAGGCCATACGGTAAATATTTTAGGCTTTGTGGGCCATACGGTCTTTGTTACAACTATCAGCTCTGTCTTTGTGGCATAAAAGCATCTATGGACTGCTTAAATGAATGATTATAGCCATGTTCCCAATACAACTATATTAACAAAAACAGGCATCAGACCAGAATTGGCCCACAGGCCATAATTTGTTCACCACCATTCTATGGATAAAATTCTCAGCTCATCAGGATCTGAGAAGTAACTTTCTATACTAATATCCAGCTTCATCTTTCATATATTACTTTACTCAGACACCAAGATTTATACCCATCGTATGTGTTCATGCAGTTACTTGGATACATCATGTACTTTATTTTCTCTGTCTCCCTTACACTGGTCTTTCTCCTGGGCACACATATAACCTCTACTACTGGTCTTTCCCCTATACTACTTTGATTTACCTTCCACAACATATCTCAAGTACACTCTCATTTCCAAGCCTTCTTAAATTCCTACACTCAAAAGTCCCTGATTGAAAATCACCCCCTCACTTAAAAATTCCATATCATTTTATATATAACTTTTTAGATGCATTTTTCATATTAGATTTTAATTCATTGAATATGAAGTTATATGCCCCACTAGATCATAAATATACCAAGGCACATATTTTAACTTATTTATTAAAGTATCTAGAACACCTTATAAAAGGGCTTAAACTCAATGTTTCCTGAATATGTTGCTAAATAAGGAGATATTTCTTTTCTATAACAAAATTCTCCTTTACACATACAATTTGCATCTCAATT
Organism: Balaenoptera acutorostrata; assembly: GCF_949987535.1. Taxonomy (NCBI): domain Eukaryota; kingdom Metazoa; phylum Chordata; class Mammalia; order Artiodactyla; family Balaenopteridae; genus Balaenoptera; species Balaenoptera acutorostrata. The sequence goes on from NC_080066.1 coordinate 16,068,324, forward strand.
TTGAAAAAGGATTTACAATTTTAGCAGCTTTTGAATTTCTCTTTCCTAGTCTTATGAAACCAAAAATGAAGAAAAAGCATTTGTTGAAATTTTATATAACCACCTGTTTTACCAATTCAAATTCAATAACAAAGGTATTACAGTCAACTACTTTAATTAGGAGCACTATTGGTTCTTGTTTCAATATTGTACGACATTCACTGGAGAATAGCTCTTTGTGAGCCAAGAAGAAGCACATTTAAAAAATAACCAACTGATAAATTTAAAACTCTAAGAAATTACACAATGTAGTTATATTTATTTATGATCTAATTCCAAAACAGGAATTTAGAAGGCTCACTAAAGTATGTATATTCTTTGTTAAATAGATTTCAGGTCAGAGAAACACTAGCTTCTACAATGTATAAAATATTGGAATTTTTAGAATCAGTCTTTAAGTTAGTAAGCCTTTAAATTAGGGAGTATTAAATAATAGTTTATTATTTGATACTCACAACAAACCTAAGAAGATAGGATTATACATTACTATTTCATCCATGAGATATCTAAAATTAAACAATTTGCCAACGGTAATTCCCTTGGTAAATATTGAAGTCAGGACTGGAGTTAGATTCATCTCCCCATATTTTATACTCTAAACTAGTTGTCCTCTAAGGATGGTGTCTGAACCAGCAGCATCAGCATCACCTGGAAACTTATTTAAAGTGCCAATTCTTGGGCCCTATCTCAGACCTACTGAATCAGGAACTCTGGGGTAGGGCTCAGCAATCTGTTTAAAAATTGTTTCAGCTTATTCTGCTGCATGCTAAATTTTGAGACCCACTGCTCAAAACCACTGACACTAATAGTTAAGAGTATTTCCAATTCCAAGTTGTTAAATCAAGATGCTAATCCAAAAGGAATACATAGAGAAACAGCTATTCAAGCTTTATTATCCTTCCCAAAATAAACACTGTGGGGAAAATAACTATAAGATTAAAGAATTTTTTGACATTTGTTATTACAATACCTCATTTTCCATTACATAATGTGTAGAAAACAGCTCCTATGTTCTAATAGTAGAAGGAGAAGAAGAAGAAGAGGAAGAGGAGGAAGAAGAAGAAGAGGAAGAGGAGGAGGAAGAAGAAGAAGAGAAGGAGGAAGGAAGGAGAAATGAGGAAGAAGGAAGAGAGGAGAAGGAGAAGAAGAAGGGGAAGGAGAAGGAGAAGGAGAAAAAGAAGAAGAAGCAGAAGAAGCAGAAGAAGGAGAAGAAGCAGAAGAAGCAGAAGAAGCAGAAGCAGAAGCAGAAGCAGAAGCAGAAGCAGAAGCAGAAGAAGAAGAAGAAGAAGGAGAAGGAGAAGGAGAAGAGAAGGAGGAGAAGGAGAAGGAGAAGAAGAAGAAGGGGAAGAAGAAGGAGAAGAAGGAGGAGGAGGGTATTCTGTAGTGGAAAGAACTTGGGGTTTTAGGAGGAGGAGAAGGAGAAGAAGGAGGAGAAGAAGGAGAAGGAGAAGAAGAAAATGGTTGGGAGAATTATGGGTTGAAATTCTTAGTCGAGTGTATTTGAGAAACACAGGGCACAACTCAAGGGTTCCATTTAAACACACACATGCACACACACACACACAGTTTGATGTAAATAGTCCTTCAGGAGTTCTGTAGACAAGAACTGTAGCCATTATATTCTTTTTTTTTTTTTTAACTCATGCATCCCTAATGTATTTGAACAACAAGAACAAAAAGTCTGGCACATGGTAAGTACTCAATAAGTATTTGTCAGCTGAGTAAATAAAAAATAGTAATGACTTGTTTTTGAGAATCACTAAATACCTTTTAATAAAATGTTTTGACCTAGCTTTCAAAGCAAGTTAGAATAAATTGTTGAGAATTTTTAAATAATTTTAAAATTAAAAAAAATGCATCATAGTTATAAGAAATGACTCATATTTATGCAAGAATTTACTCACATGTAATTGTGAATGAAAACTCTATTTGCTCCAGACAAAACAGACTTCAAAGTAAAGAAAGTTATCAGGGATAAAGAAGGTATTATGTAATGACAAAAAGTTCAATAGTTCAAGAAGACATAACAACTCTCAACATATCTGAGCCTAACAAAAGAGTGTCAAAGTGAGGCAAAAACTAATAAAACTGCAAACAGAAATAAATGAATCCACTATCATTGCTAGAGACTTCAACACCCTTTTATCAAAGATGAACACACACAGCAGGCAAAAGAACAGTAAGATACCCATTTGCAAAATAATGAAGTTGGACCTTTACCTTATATCATACACAAATATTAACTCAGACTAAATCACAACCCTAAACATAAGAGCTATAAAACTCTCAGAACAAAGCCTAGGGGAAAAGCCTCATGACATTGAATTTGGCAGCTATTTCTTGGATATGACACCAAAAGCAAAGGCAACAAAAGAAAAAATAGATAAATTGAACTACATCAAAATTAAAGATTCTGTGCATCAATGAACACTATCAACAGAGTGAAAAGTCAACACATAGAATCTGAGAAAATATTTGCAAATCATAACCTGATAAGAGATTAGTATCCAGAATATATAAAGAACTCCTACAACTCAACAACAAAAAAACAAAAAACCCAATTCAAAGTGAGCAAAAGAATTTAACAGATATGCAAATTACCAATAAGCACATAGAAAGATGGCCAATGTCACTAGCATTAGGGAGATGCAAATCAAAACCACAATGTGATACGACTTCACACCATTATCTTGGCTATTGTAAAACAAAACAAAACAAAAAATAAATGTTGTCAAGAACGTGGAGGAAGAAATGCTTGTTATATATGTAAAATTTTATGTTACATATATTTTATCATAATAAAAAAATTTTTAAAGATTTATTTTAATAGGAAGCAAATTAAAGATCTTATCACCTTTCAGGAGAGAAAAAGCATTAGCTCTATTCAAATCCAATATTTAATATCTTCCAATACTTTGCTTTATTCCTCTTACCATAATTATATAAAGAAAACATAAAGACTTTTTATCTTTATGTTATCATAAAGTATCATATATATAAATATACACTCAAATCTCTAATTTATCCAGTGGATATTACAAGTATTATCATTTTCTATAGGTTCCATGTCATGAAAAAGATTGAGAAGCCCAGCTATATTCCAGCTTCCTTTCCTATCTATTGGCTAGTTAATTTAGTTGTAGGAATATAGGAATTGAAAGTCAAAGGAGAAATGAGAGTAAGCAGAAGTATAGCACTCTATCTCAAAAAAGTAATATCTGTAATGGGGAGATAACAACTGCTTGGAAAATCTTCCTTTGAAAAGCAGTTTGGCTTATTCCATAATCTAAAATCAGTATAAGCCTGCTAATGCCAAGGGGATAAAATCTATGTACAAGCAGTCTACATTAACAGGTAATAGGCTTGTCAGATGTAAATGACAATCACAAGTATGCAAATGAGTCAGGTTTTCCAGTCAGATTCTGACTCCTTCAACATTACCAGGGTCTGAAAAAAAGTGAGCTGTCCTATGCTCAAAATTTAAATGATTCCTATATTTGAATACTTTTCAAGATGATTAAAGCTATGGTGCCTTGAGATTAAACACTTCTCCCTTTGCACCATTTTTTTCTAAAACGCCACACTGTACTACAGATTAAATTAGTAATAAAGCATGAGTAAGAAGCCGCTATGATGTCTAAAACTACCTGCTCTCCTGTGTTACACACAGAAAGCTGACCCTCAGATGTGTGCATTTGTAGAGAGAGCAGATGATTTGGTTCTGGTTCTTAACCTCCTCACAATCACATTTATCAAAGGGGATTCATGTTGTGCCGTTTCTTCTCTGTGAGCTGCCACCAGAGTTCAACATCAGTATTTTAACACCTGTATACTTTGCTAAGGATGATCATGAATTATCATTCTTTGACCTTTACATTATTCTACAGCATTGCTCATCAGCAATTGCTGTTATCAGTTATTTATAGTATCACTGGTCTGTGATGGAAAGGACAATCTAAATTCTGAATATATAAAAGATGGAGATCATGTTAGAAGCATTTGAAAATGAAAACAAACACTATCACAGTGTTTTGTGGCTGATTCTGTTTTTCTAATAACGTGAATACAGAATGTCACAACTGGAATCTATACTAAGGCAATGCTAGTAATGAAACAGAAATGGTACAAGCTATGACAGTTAAGTGCTGTTAAGAGGGAAATCTTTTTTGAATGGAACATGAATAGTGAATGGGTCTAGTCCAGGATAATTCTGGAGCAGATTTTTCCACTTTATAAAAAGCCTCTCATGTCCTTTCATTTTACACTGGTCTTTGAAATACACCAATTCTATTGATTAGAACTACTGGGTGCTCATATTTATGTTTCAGAAATTTTGTTGATAAAAACTGAATTACTGAATTTAATATTTTAATTAAAAAATAATTTAATAGTAAATAAAATAAAAATCATTTAATTTTAAAAATCTACATTTTCTAATTAACTCACTAAAAGCTTTCCCAGAATACTATTTTGAGTTCATGACATCCTAACCAACAGTATAACTGTGTTTGGTTAGAAAACTTTGTATTTAACTTAAAAGAGACTGAAAAGTAATCCCTGGCAGGAGATTTAGATCCCACTTTAAAAAGAATATGAGAAATTTTTATTTTAAACTTAGTGATTTCCCCAAAGAAATTCTAGGTCAAGATATTTCTCTGTGTCTTTCTTCTCTTTTACAAGAAACTGCATATATCTCATGTAAAATATATCCAAAGTTAATAAAAGTAATATATCCGTGCATATGAGTTAAGAACATAACAGATCAGGAAATAATCCATAAAAGCACTATAATTCTATCTACAGCAGCTTAGAAAAGAGAACTAATTTTATCCTCAAAATTTTATTATTGCCACCAATCTCCTCTGGCTTTGCTTTCAGCTTCGCTTTATCTTCTAAGGACTCCTACATTGGTCCAAATATTAAATGTTTCAACTGTGTTGTCTTATCTTTTCATCACTCCTCTTTTCTCACAGTCACTTGGTATGAGACCAGCACTATGGTAGGTGTTATAAAACAGTCAAATTGTCAGCACCCTTTTCCTTGAGATACTTACAGTATCATGAAGGAGTTAGACAAGTAAATTAACATTGGTGGTATTCTGGGACACATGCTGTACTACAGTTAATACCCAAAGAAGAACTATTTGGATTTGACTGGAGACAGGAATCAGTGAAAGTTTCCCAGAAGAACTGACTTTCAACTAAGTTTGAAAGGATGGTTAGGAGACTGTCGAATGAAAGTACCATGGCATGACACAGAGTCACATTTAGAGAATAAACAGATTTGCTGGATGAACAGGAGAGTAGGCTGTTGATGATGGGACCAAAATAAGGAGCCTGAGTCAGACAAGAAAACATCTTAACGATGGATGTATTAACTAACCTTACTCTGGTAATCATTTTGCAATATGTACATATATAGAATCATTACATTGTACAGCCTAAGCTTACACAACGTAAGCTTATATGTCAGTTTTATCTCAATAAAGTTGGAAACAACAAAAAAATTATAATACCAAGCTAAGGAGATGAAGAACGTCGACTTGGATATTTGCTAAAGAACTCAAAAACAAAATCAGGTTATCTTTTTCTGTTCCCACAGAAAGGTCATAATTGGACTTCTGCCAACCCAGGCTTCCAAGTTAAAAACTAACAGTGCTCTTTAGCAGCTCTTTGTTTTTTGCCTTGCATTTCCAATTAATCCAACTGTATTGCATTTATGTGATACATGTATTACATCAAATTATATAGCCTTTCCTCTTTTTTGTCCTTCCTAATTTCACTCCTTACTCATCACTTAGAGTATTTCAACAATGGAATAGCTACCAAGCACAAAGTGACATGCTACTCCAGTCAGTCATTGTCACCAATAACTTTAGAAAAGCAAATCCAAGCACATCTTTCCCTTCATTAACTGTCTGTTTTATCACTCTACTATTGCAGAATAGCCCCAACTCTGAAGACTGCTATAGAATGAATCACCCAGGTTCCATTAGCTTCTAACTTCCAATTAGAATTGGCTGGTGTAAGACACCGGCAGAAGACTGTAGGGTGGAAGGAAAGAGGATTAAGGGTATTTATTCCCACAACCCCATCCCCTTCCCTCTCTGTCTCACCATGGTTGTGGCAGGGAGACACAAAGTGAAGAGAAGGTGGGCAGTCTACCCGAAAAAGAATTCAGGGTAATGATAGTAAAGATGATCCAAGATGTCAAAAAATGAATGGAGGCTCAGACTGAGAGGATACAAGGAATGTTTAATAAAGAGATAAAAGCTTTAAATAACAAACAGAGATGAACAATACAATAACTGAAATGAAAAATACACTAGAAGGAATCAATAGCAGAATAAATGAATCAGAAGAAAGAATAAGTGAGCTGGAAGACAGATTGGTGGAAATCACTGCTGCAGAACAGAATAAAGAAAGAAGAATGTAAAGAAATGAGGACAGTCTAAGAAACCTCTGGAACAACATTAAACTCACTGACACTCACATTATAGAGGTTCCAGAAGGATAAGAGAGAGAAAAAGGGCCTGAGAAAATATTTGAAGAGATAATAAACTGAAAACTTCCCTAACATGGGAAAGGAAACACTCACTCAAATCCAGGAAGCGCCGAGAGTCCCAGGCAGGATAAACCCAAGGAGGAACACATCGAGACACATATTAATCAAATTGACAAAAATTAATGACAAAGAGAAAACTAACATTTATTACTGCTCCATGATGGGTATAACTGCTACTTTATCTTTGCTTGGTGAATTTCTGTGCAGCTCTTTAAAGCCAGCTCAAAAATTACTTCTCATAACACTTTTTTTTTCTTTGTGTACTATCGACTCTCCTTCCTCTGCACCCAAATAACACTGTACCTTCTTTATGATCCTTGTATTCTGTTTTAAATGATATTTAATTTTTAAAATTTCTCTTATCTCCTAGATTTTAAAATCCTTGCATCTCCTTCTATTACTTGCATAAAGTATTTCCCATAACTGGTATGCAAAAATATCTCTTAAATTGCATTATAATGTGTCTTCAGAAGTAACACCTCTTAGGGAATATAAATGATGTCATGAATATAGTTTACACATTTATGAGGCTGTGTATGATGGCATTACAGTCATAAAAATTTGACTAGATATATAGAGACAAATCTGAAAAAAAACAATGATGATACAGTTTTTAAAATCTAGAATCTGACCCAAACATTATCCCAGAATGTATTATTTGTACTGTTAGGCCACAAATAAAATATCTAAATATTTTTAGTTGTCTAAAGAAAACATCATGTATATATACTTGTTCTTTTAATCTTATGATTATAGAATTTTAAGAACTCTTTCTAATTATTTTATGCCGAATAGTAATAATGAGGAAAATGGAATTATTTATAAAAATGAAAATAGTTATGTCAATAATTATTCCAATTAAAACAAAGTTCACAGAACTAGTGCATTTTAGTGAGATCATTCATATTACTTATACTTCCTTAACTTAATTTTTATTGTTAACTCTCACCTTGTTCTCAAAATGTACTGCTATTTACAAAAATATGTGATACAGTATAACATCATAGACTAAAAGATACATAAACACAAATATATATATTTTGTTCTTACCTCATATATACATATGAGGTAAGAACAAAAGAAAATAAGGATTCAGCCACTAAATGGAGCCCCAGGTAAAACTAGATCACAAAATGCATTCTGTAAGTTTTATAGAATCACTAATACTAGATTAAAATTTTCATTCTTTCTGTGAGTCAATATGAACAGGGAAGTATAAATAGCAAAATAATTCAGAGCCTCAAGAAAATACGAAGCCAAAGTGATTGTATTAGCCTTTGGCATCAATGATTTCTTACAGTCACAGGGAACATACACACACTCTTGATGGTCTACCTTTCTCAATATGACAGAAAGTTGATAAAGGTAAAAAGATAAGCAAAGTTAGAAACCCATTTTGGAGCCATTCATGTATGAGTATCAGGGCCAAAAAATAAATAATCCCCAGAGGTTATGTTTTGGGTTATTGGTATCTTTTAACAGTGTCTCCAGGTAAGTCCAATGTGCTGCCAATCTTGAGAACCAGAGCTTGACTAAACAAATGGGTCTTCAAAGCATGGCTGCCAGGCCAGCAGCACCAGCAGCACCTGGGAAATTAAAAATGTAAATATTAGGGTCCACCCCAGACCTACTTAATCAGAAATTCTGGAGTGAGCCCAAGATTCCTGTGTTTTAATAAGCTCTCCAGGTGATTGTGATGAGTGCTTGCAAACCTCTGGACTAAAACAATCCCCAGCAAAGCAAAATAAGATTGCCCTATACCAACAAAATTTGTGTTTTGGACATTAAGAATAAAAGAAGGCAAGAATGGATTTGGGCACTGGACATTTCTTATTGTTTTCTCCCCAGGTTACCGTCACTAACACTTCACCTATCTTCCCTTCCTTTTTCTTCAGAATTATTTATAGAGTACCAGTTTTCTGTTTCTCCATCTCCTGTGGCATAAAACTGCAATCAAATCAGGTCAGAACCACCTAGAGGGGTGGGATAGGGAGGGTGGGAGGGAGACGCAAGAGGGAGGGGATATGGGGATATATGTATACATATATTCACTTTGTTATACAGCAGAAACTAACACAACATTGTAAAACAATTATATTCCAATAAAGATGTTTAAAAAAAAAATCAAGTCAGAAATCTTAAAAATGTTTGGTTTTTAAGCAGGAGATATTCCCAAGATGTGGGATAGTGTTTAAGAGCACAGATTTAAGCATCTGTGATTTGGATTCAAAGGTTCCAGCTCCCAAGCTTACTAAATAGTGTGCACAAAGGCAAGCTGTTTAACATCTTTAAACCTTGGTTTGCTGACGTGTAAAACAGGGATAATTATACAAGCCTGCGAAGTTCACTGGGAGGACTTAATGTGGATTATGTACGAAAGACAGCCACCTAATGCCTATCACATAATAAACACTCAATTAGTATTGCTTTCATTTCTGAGATGCTTCACTATATGAAAGCTACCACTGCTCATTGGTCAGACCTCCCTGTTAGTTTTGTGTAGTCAAAGAGGACATGCTGGGGAACACAGGCCTATGTAAATATCAGAATTCATAAATTTATAAACTTGGCATTTTCTCCTTTTCATTAACAGCCTCCACTTAACTGTTTAGGTATTATTCTTTGAAATAGGAAAATCAAAGGTAGGTTTTAAGTATAAATTAGATATAATTTTTAATTCTATTTAAAGTTTATTAATCATAAATAAACCACCTGAAGTTTCCGGAGAAAAATGATATGAAGAAGATATAATTGAACTCATATAACATCCTTCCATTAGCCAATACATTAACAACAAATTGGTGAGCATATTGGCATTAGTACCTATTATGTATAAAACTATGCATGTTTTTTTAATAAATACATTTAAAGTATTTTTTTTGTAGATACGTTTAAAATAAGCACCGTGGAGTCAATCTATGAAGAGACATATTCATTCATTTGGGCATGAAAAGATAATAGTTATTCTGTATGTCATACCTCAATCTTTCATCCTTTGGTTATTTGGCCATTAATACAGAACGTTTTTTTGTAAACTATTTTTAATAAACTATTTTTAGTCGATCTGCTCCACCTGAATAACTCAGGCAAAACTACTCTTCTTGGATAGTAATGTTACGAAGAACTTGAAGAAAATTAGTTCTAAACAGCAAATTTACTGAGCTTTACTCAAACCATGAGATTAAGGAACTATGTTTTGAATTTCATTATGTCTGCAATTTCTAAAAGATAGACTTTGTAACATCAATGTAAATTATTCTTCGGAGAAAGTCTGTGCCAGATAGGATTACTAAATAAAAACTACCTTTGCTCATAGTTTATGGTTGAATTTAAGTATCATATAAACTCTCAGGAACAATTTATGTTCTTAATGTCAGAGATATTTGAGTGGCTACCTTAAAGTCATATCACCTTGCAAATAAATATCTTTTTCAATATGCACACACAGGCATCACATTTAAGCAAAAACCTTCACACCATAAAGAAAATTCACTGTCTTTCCTTACTTGTATCTCTGTGTCTATTGAATGAACACACAACAAATGTAGGAGACAATAGAGACAATTAAAAAAAATAAATTTTTTTATTCTAAAGCCTTATGTAGACTTTGGCAACTCTTGTTCAATTTATTTTAATATCTCAAAACCTAAAGTTTAAATTCAATTCAGTAAATTTCTTTTAAATGGACAGAAATTTTAAAAAACCACTTTTATGGTAATCCTTTGTGATTGAAAACATTAAACTAAGTTAATAATGTTTACAATGAAGTTCGAAATGTCAAATTGAAAGTAGAACTAAATCAAGCAGGTTCAGGTGAAGAAATGTTTCCATTAGAATAAAATTACCTAAGGAGTTTAAGTACAGATTACAGTAAGAGATGAATTTAGCTAAATAGGAAGCCACTTTATAAACTCAAAAGAAGCATCTTCAAAGCACTTTATTTAGTGCTTGTATTTAGGAAAAGGGAAAATACTAAGTGACTGGATTCTAATGAGACTTACAACCTAGTGGAAAAAGGAAAATAAACCCAGATGGATATATGCAGAAAACTCAATTGATGGAATTAATGTTAAATATTTGGAAAGTAATGATAGCCATGAAGAATATTACTGAAATAAATTACAACTCGAAACAGAAAAAGGTTTCTCATTCCATCTCAATCACTTCTATCCTCAACTTGCAAATACAGTTTTCTTAACAAATATTCTGAAGTTTAAATGATACTACTTCCTTCCTGGCATCCTGATCACACCAAAATATGCTCTCCACTATCACCATCAACTTCTGGTCAAGGTTCTCATTCGACTTAATTTTGATATCAATACTCAGTGCCCTTAAACCTTAATATAATGACGTTGTTTTGGGGATTTATAATGTTTTTTTCTAGACATATTCTGCACATAATACTATTTCACACTATTTTCCACTGCCATCAAAGATATGATGCCAACATCAGAGGCAAGTTACTGCCTCTGCCCTCCTGAGCTTGCGGTCCAGGAAAGACATACAAGGTCTTTACTTTATAGAAATAGTGTTTCTCTCTAGTTCATGTCAATAAAACCCCTTCACACAGTTGGGAGACATAACTACATACATCCTAAGAATTTTAAGATGTCAAAAATATGATAAATGGTAACAAAAGGCCAATAAAAAATAGTGGAAAATCTCTACAACATTCGTAACAGATAAAAAATCACCTCACTGCTTTAAAAGATCTTATAAATCAGTAAGAAAAAACAAGCACTACAAACTGAAAACAAAGGAAAGAGCACAAACAGGAAACACACACACAGAAATACACATGGAAAAGGTACAAAGAAAAAAAAGAGGTTACCCTCTTTTTGAATTAAAGAAATGTAAAAATACAATTAGATGCTACTTTAATTTATTAAATTGGAAAATACAAAAAAATAAAAAATAAACATTCAAGTGTTTGGCAGGCATACAGAAAAACAGACACCATCAAGCACTGCTTTCAAAAATGGTATTTTGCAAAGTAACACAAAATTATAAATCAAATGTTTTAAAATATAAATAACAACAAATATAAAAATTCTACTCTGTACTCTCAGGATATAAACTACAATGTGTGTAAAGCTGCATAGTGTTCAGTGCAGATTGATTAAATCTGTGTATACCACAGGGCCCACATCACAAAGGTGATGAGAAAACACCTCAAACCAAAGGGCCTTCATCACAAAGGTGATGAGACACCACCTCACACCACAGGGCACACATCAGAAAGGGGATAAGAAACCAACTCACACCAAAGGGCCCCCATCACAAAGGGGATGAGAAACGACCTCACACCAAAGGGCCCCCACCAGAAAGGGGATGAGAAACCACCTAACACCACAGGGCCAACATCACAAAGGGGATGAAAAACCACCTAACACCACAGGGCCCACATCACAAAGGGGATGAGAAACAACCTCACAACCACAGGGCCGACATCACAAAGGGGATGAGAAACCACGTCACACCACAGGGCCCCCATCACAAAGGGGATGAGAAACCACCTCACACAAAAGGGCCCCCATCACAAAGGGGATGAGAAACCACCTCACACCACAGGGCCCCCATCACAAAGGGGATGAGAAACCACGTCACACCACAGGGCCCCCATCACAAAGGGGATGAGAAACCACCTCACACAAAAGGGCCCCCATCACAAAGGGGATGAGAAACCACGTCACACCACAGGGCCCCCATCACAAAGGGGATGAGAAACCACGTCACACCACAGGGCCCCCATCACAAAGGGGATGAGAAACCACCTCACACCACAGGGCCCCCATCACAAAGGGGATGAGAAACCACGTCACACCACAGGGCCCCCATCACAAAGGGGATGAGAAACCACCTCACACCACAGGGCCCCCATCACAAAAGGGAAGAGAAACCACCTCACACCACAGGGCTCACATCACAAAGGGGATGAGAAACCACCTCACACCACAGGGCCAACATCACAAAGGTGATGAGAAACCACCTCACACAACAGGGCCCCCATCACAAAAGGGAAGAGAAACCACCTCACACCACAGGGCTCACATCACAAAGGGGATGAGAAACCACCTCACACCACAGGGCCCACATCACAAATGGGATGAGAAACCACCTCACACCACAGGGCCCCCATCACAACGGGGATGAGAAACCACCTCACACCACAGGGCAAACATCACAAAGGGGATGAGAAACCACCTCACACCAAAGGGCCAACATCACAAAGGTGATGAGAAACCACCTCACACCACAGGACCCCCATCACAACGGGGATGAGAAACCACCTCACACCACAGGGCAAACATCACAAAGGGGATGAGAAACCACCTCACACCACAGGGCAAACATCACAAAGCGGATGAGAAACCACCTCACACCAAAGGGCCCCCATCACAAAGGGGATGAGAAACCACCTAACACCACAGGGCAAACATCACAAAGCGGATGAGAAACCACCTCACACCAAAGGGCCCCCATCACAAAAGGGAAGAGAAACCACCTCACACCACACGGCCCCCATCACAAACAGGATGAGAAACCACCTAACACCACAGGGCCCACATCACAAAGGGGATGAGAAGCCACCTCACACCACAGGGCCCACATCACAAAGGGGATGAGAAACCACCTCACACAAAAGGGCCCCCATCACAAAGGGGATGAGAAACCACCTCACACCACAGGGCCCCCATCACAAATGGGATGAGAAACCAACTCACACCACAGGCCCCCATCACAAAGGGGATGAGAAACCGCCTCACACCAAAGAGCCCCCATCACAAAGGGGATGAGAAACCACCTAACACCAATGGGCCCCCATCACAAAGGGGATGAGAAGCCACCTCACACCACACGGCCCACATCACAAAGGGGATGAGAAACCATCTCACACCACAGGGCCAACATCACAAAGAGGATGAGAAACCACCAAAAACCACAGGACCCACCTCACAAAGGGGATGAGAAACCACCTCACACCACAGGGCCAACATCACAAAGGGGATGAGAAAGCACCTCACACCACAGGGGAAACATCACAAAGGGGATGAGAAACTACCTAACACCACAGGGCCCACATCACAAAGGGGATGAGAAACCACCTCACACCACACGGACCACATCACAAAGGGGATGAGAAACCATCTCACCCCACAGGGCCAACATCACAAAGAGGATGAGAAACCACCAAAAACCACAGGACCCACCTCACAAAGGGGATGAGAAACCACCTCACACCACAGGGCCCACATCACAAAGGGGATGAGAAACCACCTCACACCACAGGGCCAACATCACAAAGGGGATGAGAAAGCACCTCACACCACAGGGGAAACATCACAAAGGGGATGAGAAACTACCTAACACCACAGGGCCCCCATCACAAAGGGGATGAGAAACCGCCTCACACCACAGGGCCCACATCACAAAGGGAATGAGAAAGCACCTCACACCACAGGGCCCACATCACAAAGGGGATGAGTAACCACCTCACACCACAGGGCCCCCATCACAAATGGGAAGAGAAACCACCTCACACCACAGGGCCAACATCACAAAGGGGATGAGAAAGCACCTCACACCAAAGGGCCCCCATCACAAAGGGGATGAGAAAGCACCTAACACCACAGGGCCAACATCACAAAGCAGATGAGAAACCACCTAACACCACAGGGCAAACATCACAAAGCGGATGAGAAAGCACCTCACACCACAGGGCCCACATCACAAAGGGGAAGAGAAACCACCTCACACCACAGGGCCCACATCACAAAGGGGAAGAGAAACCACCTCACACCACAGGGCCCACATCACAAAGGGGATGAGAAACCACCTCACACCACAGGGCCCACATCACAAAGGGGATGAGAAACCATCTCACACCACAGGGCCCACATCACAAAGGGGATGAGAAACCACCTCACACCACAGGGCCCACATCACAAAGGGGATGAGAAACCACCTCACACCACAGGGCCAACATCACAAAGGGGATGAGAAAGCACCTCACACCAAAGGGCCCCCATCACAAAGGGGATGAGAAAGCACCTAACACCACAGGGCCCCCATCACAAAGGGGATGAGAAACCACCTCACACCACAGGGCAAACATCACAAAGGGGATGAGAAACCGCCTCACACCACAGGGCCCACATCACAAAGGGGATGAGAAACCACCTCACACCACAGGGCCCACATCACAAAGGGGATGAGAAACCACCTCACACCACAGGGCAAACATCACAAAGGGGATGAGAAACCGCCTCACACCACAGGGCCCACATCACAAAGGGGATGAGAAACCACCTCACACCACAGGGCTCACATCACAAAGGGGATGAGAAACCACCTCACACCAAAGAGCCCCCATCACAAAGGGGATGAGAAACCACCTAACACCACAGGGCTCACATCACAAAGGGGATGAGAAACCACCTCACACCACAGGGCTCACATCACAAAGGGGATGAGAAACCGCCTCACACCATAGGGCCCACATCACAAAGGGGATGAGAAACCATCTCATACCACAGGGCTCACATCACAAAGGGGATGAGAAACCACCTCACACCACAGGGCAAACATCACAAAGGGGATGAGAAACCGCCTCACACCATAGGGCCCACATCACAAAGGGGATGAGAAACCACCTCACACCACAGGGCCCACATCACAAAGGGGATGAGAAACCATCTCACACCACAGGGCCCACATCACAAAGGGGATGAGAAACCACCTCACACCACAGGGCCCACATCACAAAGGGGATGAGAAACCACCTCACACCACAGGGCCAACATCACAAAGGGGATGAGAAAGCACCTCACACCAAAGGGCCCCCATCACAAAGGGGATGAGAAAGCACCTAACACCACAGGGCCCCCATCACAAAGGGGATGAGAAACCACCTCACACCACAGGGCCCACATCACAAAGGGGATGAGAAAGCACCTAACACCACAGGGCCCCCATCACAAAGGGGATGAGAAACCACCTCACACCACAGGGCAAACATCACAAAGGGGATGAGAAACCGCCTCACACCACAGGGCCCACATCACAAAGGGGATGAGAAACCACCTCACACCACAGGGCCCACATCACAAAGGGGATGAGAAACCACCTCACACCACAGGGCAAACATCACAAAGGGGATGAGAAACCGCCTCACACCACAGGGCCCACATCACAAAGGGGATGAGAAACCACCTCACACCACAGGGCTCACATCACAAAGGGGATGAGAAACCGCCTCACACCATAGGGCCCACATCACAAAGGGGATGAGAAACCATCTCATACCACAGGGCTCACATCACAAAGGGGATGAGAAACCGCCTCACACCACAGGGCAAACATCACAAAGGGGATGAGAAACCGCCTCACACCACAGGGCTCACATCACAAAGGGGATGAGAAACCACCTCACACCACAGGGCAAACATCACAAAGGGGATGAGAAACCGCCTCACACCACAGGTACAACATCACAAAGGGGATGAGAACCACCTCACATGACAGGGAGCACGTTAAAAAAAAAAAAAATCTGTGTATAATCAAAAGCAACTCAGATATCAAATAGTGAGGAATTAAATTAATGAATTATGGTGCATCCTGTTAATGGAAAACTATTGCCCCATTAAAAAAAGTATTGGTAAATAATTGCTTATAGATTGTAAATAAAATTAAAAGCATATTAAAAAAATGTGATCGATAGAACCTATTTTTTGCTAAATATATATGTATACATGCACAGTTCTTTTATCATAGTGGCCATTCTTATCTATATTTAAATATTTCCCTACAGTAAAAGTACATTTCTTCTTTTGTGGAAAAAAAGTTATTTTTGTAACAATAAAAAAGTCAAATTCTTAGAATAATCAGTAAATGGTCTTTACCCATAGTATTATTGTAGTTCATTTATATTAGCCACTAAAATTCAAAGTTAGAGAGTTTTTTCAGGTATTATTAAATACAGAGACACAACCAAGATAGACCCATAGACCTGAGGGTCCACAGTGGGCCTCTCTTTCTGCTGGGCATTACACATCTATTCATGTGTGTGCTGGTTTCATGTCTGATTAAGCTTACTATTCTCACAGACCAGATGCTCAGGAAATACATGCCTAGTGTAAGAATGAATTGTGTGCCTAGTCAAGGCTACTTCTCCTCCAGACCATAAGGATCTTTGAGTATTTGGTGTATCTGCATATATAAATGTCATTAGATCATATTGATATTGGTTCATATGTGATATAGTATATTCGTATTTTCAAGTCCTTGTCTTAATATAAGAATTAAATCTAATTTATCTTTACTTAGTTGAGAAAACATATTTTTTCCTCCACATTTTGTATAACTATAACAATTTTGTGCAGGAGTTGGAATGCAAATAAATTTATTTCATCTTAATGTGGTTAAAGGGAAGGCACATTCAAAAATTATATAATGAAAATGAATTTTTAATTTCTGAATGCAATTTTAACCATGATATAAAAGTTATTATTTTATTATTAAACAGTGATCTTTGGTAACATAACATAAATCATACACTGTATTATGAATACATTCTTAAAACCTTACCATGTACAGCAACTACATATTACCTAACCCCTGTATATATATTATTTTAGGTACGGTTTACAAGTATTATTTCCAGCATATATTTCTCTTAAATTCCATGTTTTCAAGTCATTGTAGTTAATTTTTAAAATTATTATCAAGCTTAAATACACTGAAATAAAATTAAAGTGATTTAAAACAAATTATTGATATGTATGCAAAAATAAAGAATAGGTGCTTAACTCAAGGTCAATCTAAAATAAAAGCAATTTTTCTTGT
This sequence comes from Balaenoptera acutorostrata, assembly GCF_949987535.1. Taxonomy (NCBI): domain Eukaryota; kingdom Metazoa; phylum Chordata; class Mammalia; order Artiodactyla; family Balaenopteridae; genus Balaenoptera; species Balaenoptera acutorostrata. Next base: position 16,085,775 of record NC_080066.1, read on the forward strand.
GTTTTAGAGGTGCAATTATGCTTTATATTCAGTCCTGTGAAAACACTGCCAGAAATGCTATTTCCCACCAGTATTAAAACACTTAAGAGAAAATTACTACGGTTAATTTTTATTTTGCCCATTTGCATTTTTAGTTTTATTTTAGCAAAACTGTTTCTAAAGCCTGGTATTTAACCATTACTCTGGATTTTTAAAACTGGATCTTTTAGAAATTATATTGGGAGAGTGTTAAGGCATCTAAATTGGCCTATAAAAAATTGGCTTATCAGAAAAGGCTCCGAGAAAGCAGTAATTCTGGCATTTAATGTCCGAGACTAAAGCTTTGAAAATTGTTACTTCTGCAGAGCAGAAAACATTAAAATATTTTCAGTTTTACTGAAGCTTTATCCACATTTATATCCAGCACTTAGATACATTATGATATGCACAGTTATGTCACAGAGACAGCTTGCATTATTTATGTGGCTTTTAGTTTATAATGATGTCAAGCCTGTACAAATGCATAATGTAGATAGGAATGTAGGTGCATCTGCAGCAGCGGGAACTATAACTCATTTCCACCTGAAAGACAATGATCAGTGTCGTGAAATAAAAAGAAAAATCTAAGAAAAAGTACTTCTACTTCATAAACAAGCAGCACAAAACTGTGTTCTATCTAATCTGCATTTTGAATGAGATGGTTCATATTCAAATAGTTTCTCAACAGTCTGTAAGCAAACCTAAAAATGCAAAATATTTTAAAATATCTGTTTTTTCCAGATGATAATAAAATTGGTACGCTTGGTTTTGATCCAAAAGACAGACGGATCATTTTTTAGAGGTAGAGAAGAGAACACATGGGCAAAAAGATTTGAGAGAAATGGCTGGGTGTTTTACAATGAAAGAGGCAGCATAGAGGGTGCCTTGAGTTACATGTCTTTATTTTTTTTAATGTATTTATTTTATTTATTTATTTTTGGCTGTGTTTGGTCTTCATTGCTGCGCGCAGGCTTTCTCTAGTTGCGGCAAGCAGGGGCTACTCTTCGTTGAGGTGCGCAGACTTCTCATTGCGGTGGCTTCTCTTGTTGCGGAGCACGGGCTCTAGGTGCGTGGGCTTCAGTAGTTGTGGCACACGGGCTCAGTAGTTGTGGCTCGCAGGCTCTAGAGTGCAGGCTCAGTAGTTGTGGCGCATGGGCTTAGTTGCTCTGTGGCATGTGAGATCTTCCCAGACCAGGGCTCGAACCCGTGTCCCCTGCACTGGCAGGCGGATTCTCAACCACTGCGCCACCAGGGAAGCCCACATGCCTTTTAGATTAACACAGGGTAGAGTTTTCTCCCAAATGATTTCTCAATTATATGTTACTTTATAACACACAAATTTTATTTTTAAGTAAAATCATCTTAGGGTATTTATTGTTTCTTGGTTTTTCCTGAAATATTTTGTACTATTTTTTTAAAATTAGTCACTGGATTTAGAGGAAAATGAGTCTGCTCTAATCAAAATTGGAATTAGTTGATAAGAAAGCCACCCTCTGTCTTTTAGCAATACCCTCCCCACTTTCTGCCCTGGAGGGCCCCTAAGAATGAGGTTCTAGAACCACCTAGGAATTACACTAAAAATACAGAGCCCCAGGCTCTGTTCCCAAGATTCTGATTCAAGTGTCAGAATCTGCTTTTAAATGTATTACATATTTAAGTATTAATAAACACACAAACATTTTCGGCGGTACTTGATTCACGCTTTGAGAAACTTCCCTAAAGCTTCTGTGAGCACAGTTAGAAACCACAGACCCAGAATATGCATACGTACTCCACTAGGTGTACTTCCATATGAGCAATAAATAAGAAGAGCTTAATCTTGCTTGAGGGAATGATTTAAGACTCCTAAGAGGCATTAATATTAAACCTTATTTAACGAATACATGGGCATTTACTGCAGTCAAATAAAATGGATTTGAGGGCCAAGGGCTCAAAATGTTGCTCTCCTTGGCTTCTAGCTGTGAAAAGGAAGTTGGGTGTAAACAAGGTTTTCCTATGAGTAAAAAATGATCATAAAATTTATGGTATTTAGGGGCTTCCCTGGTGGCGCAGTGGTTGAGAATCTGCCTGCCAATGCAGGGGACACGGGTTTGAGCCCTGGTCTGGGAAGATTCCACGTGACGCGGAGTAGCTGGGCCCGTGAGCCACAATTACTGAGCCTGCGCGTCTGGAGCCTGTGCTCCGCAACAAGAGAGGCCGCGATAGTGAGAGGCCCGCGCACCGCGATGAAGAGTGGCCCCTGCTCGCCGCAACTAGAGAAAGCCCTCGCACAGAAACGAAGACCCAACACAGCCATAAATAAATAAATTAATTAATTAATTTTTAAAAAAAATTTATGGTATTTAGTTATAAGCTAGTTTACCAATTTACATACTAATGTAAAACTGCCTTGGCTTATTGAACTGATTATGGAGGTCAGAGTACAGAATTCTAAGGTCTTATGAAATTACAAACCGCGAGGAATCATTACACAACACTTCCAAATCTTCAATGTTCTAAACATATTTAAATTTGAATTAGCTACAAAGCTCAGATGCTAGGTAATCCAAATACCTTGATTCAATGACAAGCAAATAACAATTTTTTTAAACAATTCTCAGCTGAGTAAGACTAATGTTTTTGCCAAGTTTCCTAGTAGTTCCTGGAGCATGAATGGATATAAACTCATTTTTCTTCTGTGGTGTGTGTGCGTGTGTTGTTGTTGTTGTTGTTGAACTAGATTAGGGTGCTTTTCCCAAAATACCAAGAAAAGAATTTTTCTATTAAATATTCCCTCTCACTGCATAAGTTAGAGGAAACAGAAATTTCATCCAACTCCAATCTCAAAAGAACATGCAAATTGCAACTGATGATATTTACAATGAAGGGGTTTTACTTTATTTTTTCTCTGGTTGTAGTTGAGAACAATATTTATTTCTAAATAAATATTTAGATTCCAATCCTAGGGAAAAAAAAATCATGCCAGGTGCCCTTAGTTGGTCCCTGCTGAGCGGGATGAAGAAAGAATCCACCCACCAAGCCCCGTACTAAGACCATGGCCACACAGAAGAAGCCCTAGAAGAAGAGATGACTATTTCTAATTCATATATAAATGCTGAAAGCACCAGCTGTATGGAATGGTGTTACTCTCCCACAAACAAACAAGTAAAAAATAAAGATGCAACCCTTAATTTAGACCCAGAGTGCACTTTAGATCCTCAGGTACAAAGAATAGTCCATTAAAGTGTGAACACAAACAGTAGATTGTGACTTGGACTATGACTTTACTTGTTTTCCATCGTGGAAATGAAACGGTAAAAGCTAAGACGTAACTGAAGACTCATCTGCACAATGAAAACTTCCTTACATATTCCTACCCCACCATGACTCTTCTAGATGTTTTATTGCTTCGTTAGGTGTATGAAGTGAGAGAATATTTTGAAATATAGTAATGTGATTTTTTTTTTCTTTTGCACTTGCTTATGAATGTTCCTTACCAACCCAAGCCAGAAGCAATCTTTACCTTAGGGTGAAGTGGAATCATAGAAAGTGAAGAGAAAGAAAGAACTGGTGTAGAGCTTTTTGATTTTCAAATCTGGTCTTGAAAACAGTTTCAGACACAGTAGTCTAAAAACCTGGCTTTAAATCTCTAGAGCCAGATACCTGAGAGAGAAAAGCATTTTCTAAATGGAAAAGCTCCCCTTTAAATATTAAACAAAAACCCGATAATTTGGACAAACTGAGCTTGGAGTTCTACTATAAGCCATAGAGTAGAATAAATGATGCATAAGAACTATTTCACAAAGTAAAAAATGTCAGGCCTTCCTTGGATGAAGAAAGAACCTAGAGAGAAGGGGAGAGGAAAACTAGAGAAGATAGAAGCTGAGGAACTTGCCCCTTCTCCAGGATTTTGTCATGTAGAGCACATCCATTAAACATTATCTGATTATTAAGTATTCGTATTTAAAATATATTTAATTTTGTGCCTTGTAGCCTTTAATTATAAAGCATAAATATATTGATCCTAATCATCAACTAACTCACTCAACAAATAACTACTGGGACTTAATACATAATGAGCCTTAGAAATAATGGAATAAATGGGAATCACAGTCCTTGAAATTCCTCAAGGAATTTGCAGTCTATTGGAGGCAAGGGGTGAGGGTCAGAGACAAGTTAAAAGCCGATTATATTCCTTTGCTTATATGCTGCCATATTTCTGTTTATACTTTACCACCTAGAAGTGAGATTCTAGTCTACCTTTTTCTTTACAGAAATATAGTTTATTAATGAAGTATGGCTTATTTGCATGAGCCACAGAAACTTTCTGAAATTACCCTGTGCTTTTTTATGTCAGAAGCAGCCCTAGGAAATTTTGTATCCTGAAATTTCAAAAATTACTTGCCAACTGTCAAATGTGATCAAAACAAAGCAGTATGAATATCTACTACTCTATATACTTTGGGCAACCTGGCTGCAGACATTTAAATAAAATGATGGTAAAACTGGAACCATTTTAATAGAACAAAAAGAACAAAAGGGAGCTCAGAAAACCAGGGTGAAAAAGTCAGCCCAGGGAAAGAAAAATCATTGTACTCTTAAGATACCGTGGTCCCCTTGAGTGCAAGGTCAAGTTGGCCAGGGCAATGATGGACTGGACAGTGGATATACCTTTAGTTTTCTTTGAAGCAGCAGCCTAGGAACTGGGGGTCATGAAGCTTTAACTGAGGAGAATTGTGAAGGCATAAAGGTTTGGAAAAGATTCTCTGTAATATAAGTGGGGATTCCTCTGTTGTCTTCAGTAACATTTCCTTGAAATCAATAAAAGGAAACAGGAAGAATGGGATCTTGTAGGAAGTGAGCACTCAATATATTTGTGGACTACAAAACAGGGGAAAGGTATGAGTTATTAAACCTCGAAAGAAAAGACCAAAATAAATGATGATAAAGAGCAAAGACTGGAAGAAGAGGGAAGGGGGCAAGGTGTTGGAGGAGGAGCTGAAAAAGGAAGAAAAGGAGAAAAGAAATTTGGAAGGGAAGGAATGAATAGATAATTCTAAAACAACATATTAACAGTGCTTTTCGATGAGTGGTGATATTACAAATATTTTTTCTTTATTTACTCATGCTTTTCTCTGGTTTCTATGACTTTTATAAGAGCATTTACTATTTTTTAATTAAAAATTTTTTTAATTTTGTAAGAAAGAGTACACTTAGCCCACTTATGCTTTCACTTAAATCTTCATCTTTACAAGAGCACTAACTTACGGTAAGGTGGTGTGGCAGGAATTTGGGAACTGCTTAATAAATAGTCCCTAACAGACATGTTCCAAATGTGTGGTCACTTACGTTGTATGATCCACCGACGGCCTGTGATTTTCCTCCCCATGATGAATACTGGTTCCATTACCAAGTCCCCACCTGAATGTGTTTGAATCTTGAATTACTTTTTCTGAGATTGGCTGGTACCATTTACACAGGCTTCCTTTTTCAAAGCTGCAAACTTCCATAGCTTGAATAGGATGGGACAGAGATAAGATGAGCTAATCACAATAAATGTATTAATAAATGGCGATTTCCATCTGCATCAGCACTTTCTTACTCTTGGGGTTTCTTTAAATTATAATCTAACTTTTAAGCATAACTGAAATAATCAGGCAAATTGTTTACATAATCACTAGAAGAGTTTAAAAGAAATCTAGGTGTATTATATTCAAATATCTATATTAACTGAAATGTGGAAATAAATGCACATACTGAAGATTCTGCTTTCATAAAGAAGTGAGATTTTAATTCGCTCTGAAAGCAGCAATTTAAGAATTGCCACTCTCTTCTGACACAACACTTACATTGCTTATATGACCTGCAAGTTCTGATAAGTCTGTTCTTTTTTCACAGTATTATCGCAAAGCTAAATCCCAAATTCCAAATTACTTAAATTCAAAGCTATAAGATTTACAACAGCTTTTATATTGAACCTCTTCCGTTGAAAGTTTTCAATATTCTTGTAATGACTGTATTCTAATATCAAACAAAATTAAAAGTCCAGTGATTTTTTAAATACATAAGTTGTGTGTGAAAACAAATGCTCTCTTTTTCTCTCCTCCTCTCTCTCCTTCTCTCTCTGATGTGTTCATGTGTCTGTCTGTCTTAAATCCTCTACTTCTTGAATAAAAGAAAAGATTCAGTTCAATGAGGTCTTGTGTATACAATGGAAAGCCTGGTGTGTACTCCAGGTTTTAAATGGCATAAACGGTGATGGCATAGGTTACCACTACTATATCACTTAGAAACTTGGGTTCACGATTTAACATAAAATTTGAGAAGGAAAACTCCATCAAAAAAAGTGATTTTAATCATGACATTCAGGTGTGTTATTTAATCTCTGATATTAATATTGATCATATAATTATACTTATTTTGTGAAGAGATTTAGAATTCAATAGAATCCTGTTCATCATATTATTAAAAAAGATTTTTAAAATTGTAGATTTTTTAAAAATTAGAGGACATAGAGTTTCAGGCAAGCTAAGATCTGCTGTACAACATTGTACCTACAGTCAACAATACTGTATTGTACACTTAAAAATTTATTAAGCAGGTAGATCTTATATTGTATTCTTATCACAATGAAAAAATAACAAAATATGACTGTAGATGACAAGCAGATTTATCACAATAGTTCATTTTACAAAGAGATGGCGAAGGCAAGACACAATTTGTTCAGAAATAAATGGTAATAATTCATGTTTAATCAAAATAAATAAATATCCCCATGATTTTAATAATTTAATAGTAGACATTCATTCGGGACATTTACAGAACTTACCAAAACTTCCCATCCAATCATAAATGGCACTACTAAAATTTCAAAGTTGAACTAAGAAGAAAGTCAGTATTTACTAAAGATGCTTACTAGGTGTAATTAATTAGATTTTGTGTAAACTTTTACAAAGACGACTTATGTGTGATCAGAAGAGGATTTTAGTGTCTTCCCATGAGAGAGTCTGAATACCACAGCATCGTCCATTATATTATCTTACATCTGTGATGCACAGGACATCTTCCGGACCAACTTGAGTTAATTACTGTCCCATCTTATTCACAGAGTGAATTAGCTTTGATTTTATGAGGTTTTCTGGTCTGGATTAGTTTATTGTGTATTTGTATTTTTTAAGTTTTAGAATTCCTTGACGAGGCTGACATGAGACAAATTAGAATTTCACTATACGCTGTATTATCTGTATGTTCGAAACTGTCAGTATTATCAAGACAGTTGAGCAATTTTATGGTAAATTCACATACAACTTAATAAAGAGCAAGGAAGGGGGAAAAAAATCACAAGTGTTTATTCCTTCTGATCCTGTGTTTTGCCCATTCAGACACAGATTAATTTTTCTCCTCTCAGTTTGTATCTTTGACTGAGAAGTTCACTTCTAAATTAAATAATTTGCCTTGATCCATTTAGGAGAAGCCATAGATTGGCAAGTGTCAATAAATGAAAACCATCTTTCAACAGTACCTAGCCGTTGAAGTGTCCACATGTATTAGGATTGGTTTTCTTATTAACTCTGCACATTTGACATAGTATTCATTTTATGTGTGCATTTTGACAATGGCAAAATTTGAGCAGATTCATCTAATTTGAGGGTATTATGCTTCTTCCCTAAACATTTCTATTTAGTGATTGTGACAAACAGAGACAAAAAGGGGGATGAATAAAAATGATAAATGATAGTTCTGGAATCAAGCTAAGTCCATGAAAACAAGTATTTTGAATTTAAATATTAATTTAAAGACACCTCTTGTTGGACATGATACAAGAATGTATGCTGATTTTTCTATCATTTTCTATACAAATAGTCTTTATGTTAAGAAACTGCTTTAAGCCAGGTTGAAATTTTCTAACTAGGACATTATGCCACGCTACTTGAGATAACACTAGTATTTTCTTATCAGTTTTATGGCTATATTTAATGCAAAATTTAGGAATTCACGTACCGCAGGATGATTCATCTGATTTGTCAGGGCAGTCATATCTAAAATCACATTTCTGGATATTTTCAACACATTGACCATCAGACCTGCAAACAAATTCATTGTCGGTACAGTTGTGTGGAGGTAAGGTTACTGGAACTGAAGTTTCTGGTGGAGTTGGAAGGTCCACTGGCAAATTACCTTGAAATAATAGACAAGTGTCATTTTGCAGATTTTTCCATTTCTTTAAAGATTTCACACAATAAACTTTATTAAGTATGCTTCACACAACATTATAAAGAATATTTGATAGTATTTGCTAATCTGCTGAACTTCTTTATGTAAGCATATAAGTTGGGGTTCATGGCTTTAGTCATGGCAAATAACTTTAGATATCTTTGATTATAAAAATAAGTGAAGGTGCAGATGGAAATTATTGAAAAGCTCTTCAGAGCTCACTGAACAAATGGGAGGCTCAAGAACAGGGCTTGGAAGATCAGCAGGAACCAAGTGAATCCCGGGTGCTGGCGTAGGAACCAGAGTCAAGGTCACGTTAAACCTCCTCGTCCACTAGGTGAACAAACTTTGTTCTTCCACTGCTACAATGAACTTAACATCTCCTCTTTGTTTCACATATCCCCACATAGTTGGGATTCAAGGTTGCAAGATAGACCCAAACCAAAATTATTCACCCAGAAATATTTAAATAAGCTATAATTTCTGATATTACAGAGTTTAGAAGAAATTTATAGAAGTTGATTAATTTAGACAGTAAGCTATCCAATAAGCACTTATTAATAACATCTCTGTGTCATATACATGGTAGATGTAGTGGATTTAAAGCCAAACATGCTGTCACTGCCATAAAAGAGTTTACAGACTAGTGGATAAGGCAGTCAGGAAATTCTTTCATTACAGTCTCATGGGATAAGTTTAGGACAGATATTTTAACATGATGGAGGCAAGAATGACACCTATCCCTTAACTCCTGTATTCACATCCACAGACCATGGTATATGGTGGGTACACTATCATTGTGAAGTGAGTGAATAGATATACAGATGGATGGAAGGATGAAGGAGGGATGGAAGGATGGGAGGAGGGACGGAAGGAAGGATGGATGGATAACAGAGTGAATGAATGAATAGATGAACAAAGGTTAAGATTGTACAGTATATTGAGAGAACACAGGAAAAGTCTGTATCAGATGGGGAAGACTTCTTGGCATGGTGATGTATAAACTAAGTTTTTAGCTTTGGGTTTTTTTAAATTTTTATTTTATATTGGAGTATAGTTGATTAACAATGTTGTATTAGTTTCAGGTGTAAAGCAAAGTGATGCAGTTATACATATATACTTTTTAGTTTTAAAGGATGATTTGTTGCTGGGTAGATAAAGAAGTGTACAAGGTCTTTTGAGGCAAGGAGAAAAGACTCATGTGAAGACAGAGGAATATATTTTCCTGTTGTTTTCTGGAATACTGTGAGAGCTTGACAAGAAGACTATCTTGGGAAACGGTAAGAATGCATCTGATGGAGTCATTAGATACGGGACTAGAGAGGAGAGCGTTATCAGGTCACAGCTAAGTGGGACCAACTAGGGTTTTGAAGTAAATATAAAAAGCTGTGGAGAAACACCAAGATATAAAATTTCCACTTCAAGAACTACTTATCAGGCATTAGCGTGGAGAATGATTTGCCGGTGGCTCTGACATGGGGAAGAGAGAACAGCTGAGCTTTTACTTTAATTCCAGGCAACTAGTAAACCAAAGCAGAGATGTTTTGCAGGGGACAGCAAAGACCTGAGCAATATTACACATCCAGTGTCTAGAGGACTGGGGATTTGGGTGCTTTGGGGAATTTGAGGAGAGTCCAATAAAGAGTACTTTATTTCTTAGCTCAGGTTTTGAAGCAATTAAGAACTAAGACTGAAGTGTAGGGCAGCTAGTAGATCAAAATATCAACCTTTTTACGGATGAAGTTGATACTGGAAAAAAATAGCCTATATCTGTAGGCAGGTAATCTTTCAGAGTGTGCAATTTAGACATAAACAGACTAAGTTATAACCTGTGCTGGAAACTTCTATACAGAAGCTGACCATTGTGAACTACAGCAAGGAGGAGCTGAGCAGATCTCATGCCTCCTTCAGCTAACTGTCTCCAGAAAAAGAGGAAACTGAGACCAGGTATGCATGCGCAGGCTCTCCTGGCAAACTCAACAATCCATTGTTGCTTTTCCACAGTTTACATTAGCGTTCACTGTTGGTGTTTTACATTCTGTGGGTTTTAATAAATGTATAATGACAGGCTTCCCCCATTAGCGTGTCATACAGAATAGTTTCACTACACTAAAAAACCTCTATGCTCTATGCTCACTGTCTTGATTACTGTAGCTTTATAATAAGTCTTGAAGTTGGGTAGTGTCAGTCCTCCAACTTTGTTCTCCTTCAATATTGTGTTGGATCTTCTGGGTCTTTTGCCTCTCAATATACACTTCAGAATTAGGTTTTCTATATTCACAAAATAATTTGCTGGGATTTTAATTGAGATTACATTAACTCTATAGATCAAGTTAGGAAGAATTAACATCCTGAATATAGTGAGTCTTCATGCATGTTTTTGTATCCTTATCTCAAACATACATGTTCCATTTCAAATATATACTATTTTGTGTCTTAGAAAATTTTACATAAATAATATTCATATTTCTTTTGAATTTGCAATCTTGACTCAAAACATATTTTTCAGATTTATCTCTATTGTTGCATACAGAATCAATTCATTCATTTAACTGGTTAGGGTATTCAATTAAATGAATACCTGGAGTCAAATATTTATTGTATGAATAGTCTGTAGCTGGTATATCTCTTCTCAAGCAGGACAGTAAGAATATCTATAAAGTGTGCTACAATGGATGTCTTTGTACATTTCTCTTTGCAAACATATGCCAGAGTATTTCCAAGGCAAGGTACCTTGAAATGAAATTTCAAAGTTACAGGGTATGTAATGAGTCAACTTAAGTAGTTGTTTTCAGAGGTGGTTTACCCATTTCCACCCAGAAATGTGTGCATTTCTCAAATTCCAGCAACAGTTGGCATCATCAGACTTTTTTTAATGTTTGCCAGGGTAACAGGTCTGAAATAATAATTCCTTGATATTCTAACTTGTATTTCCCTAATTATTGAGACTTTTTTTAGGGGCCACGCAGTATCTTACTCTCGTTTTTGACTAACTATTCACATACCCTGCTATTTTTCTCTACTGAATCCATTGTCTTTTTCTTATTAATTTACAGGTTTAAATTAATCCCATATTCTCCATACTAATCCTCAATCATTTGTCTAAGTGACAAATATGCTCTCCTAATCAAGTCTTTCCATTTTCTATGGTGTCTTTCAGAATAAAAAACTCTAATTTTAATATATCAATCATTTCCTTTATGGTTTGTGCTTTAAAATTTCACCAAAAAATAATCTTCCCTATTCTAATATCATAAATATGTTTTCTATAATTTCCATAAAATTTTGATAGTTTTTCATATTTAGATCTTTCCTCCATCTGGGCTCTACTGTTATCTATTATCTGTGATGAGAATCTAAATACAATTGTTTTTCACATGAATGGCCACTTTTTGATCTATTAATCTATTGGAGCAACTCAAACTTCTCTCACTTATCATTTTATATTTTATTATGAAATATATTATACATATATAAGAATGAACATAAAATATATGCCTGGTTTAAAGAAGAAGAAAAATAGCCATATATTTACCTTCCAGTTTATGGAAATGAAATTCACAAACAGTTTTGAACTCTCCAGTGTTTCCCTGCTGACTCCATCCCCTCATTGGCATCTCTCCTGGTTCACAGTACACTGAAATTTGTGTTTTTTATTTCTTTGCTTTCATTTGTGTTTACATTTTCTTCATTTGCATATATACCAAATAATGTCTTACAGTGCTTACTTATTAGCTTATGTGACTAAATAACTTACTGTGAAATTCTTAGAATAGTGACCATATACATGGAGCACCATTTAGGTCCTTTTTAAATAAATAAAATGTTGTTTAGATTCAAACTTTAGATGAATGGACTCCATTCTCTATATAATCTGCAACTTGATTTTTTTCTGAACATTGTATATTCATCCAACCAAACTAATGTGTGTTCTTGCAGTTTAGCTGTGTTGACTGCTGTATAATGTTTCACTATATGAATATGTAACATACGTTATATAGCTATTCTACCATCAGTGGTTTTTGAGTTGACTCTGAGGTTTTGTTTCTTTGTACATTTCTCCTGAGGTACCAACGTGTGGAATCGCTTGGTCACAGAGGATGCACATCTAACTTTACTAGATAATGCCAAACTGCTTTCAAAAGTAGTTGTATCAATTTCTATACTTCTCAGTAGTGTATAAACATTCTGGTCATACCACATGCTCATCATCCACTGGTATATCTAGAATTACCCGCACGTTTGCCATTTTCTTTGCTGTCTCTTCCCTTTTGCATCTCAGCCCTTGTTGAGCTCATTCTGTCTCCTTTAAATGTTCACATTTACATAGTTCATTTGGTAGGAGTCTGGTGCAGTGAAATCATTTTTTGTTCGTTTTTGGATGTCATGCTCTGAGTGCCTATTTTCACCCTCATTCCTGAAAGAATTTTGCTTTGCTCTAGACTAACAGTTATTTTTTCTCAGAACTTTGAAAATAATTTCAACTGTCTTCCTACTTCCATTCTTGCTATTGTGAAGTCATCTATTAATCTGATTGCAGTTCTTTTGTAACTGTATTTTAATCTCTGGCTATTTTTACCATAATCTTCTCTTTCATTAATTTTTTTCTAATTCATTTCCATAAGCCTAGACCTGGATTTATTCTAATATTTTGCATGAGGTTTAATAGGCTTCTTAAATCTTATGTTAATTCTTAGCCATTCATTATATCTTTGAAAATTGCTTCTCCTCCATTTTCTTTATTCTCTCTCTGGAACTCCATTAGCTTTTATGATCTATCCTTCAAGTAAATCTATCCCTTCCATTTTCCTTTTCTATCTCTCTCTGCTGCTCCCTGAAATTTCCTCACAGTTATTCTCCAAAAGACTAATCACAGCATTGATTCAGCTATTTAATTCATCCGCTGGGATTTTTATTTCATTGATTTTATTTCTCACTTCATGATGGCCAATTTGATACTTTCAAAATTTTCTGGGTTTTTTTTTTTTGTACAACATCATGCTATTTTCTTATGGCTTAAGAGTCCTTTAATATTTTAAATTATTTATTAGTTTTCTATTTGTTGCACAACAAATTTCCACAAACCTTAGAATTTTAAACTAATAAACACTTATTATCTCACACAACTTCTGTAAGTCTGAAACGCAGAAGAGGCTTAGCTTGGTGGGTTCTAATTCAGGGTCTCATAAGATTACTGTCAAGATGTCAGCCAAGGCTGCAGTCATCTGAAGGCTTGACCGGGGATGGAAGACCTGCTTTCCAAGGGGGCTCATGCCTGGGAATTTAGGCTACTGTTGGCAGGAGGTCTCAGTTCCTGGGCTTTCTCCATAGGGCTGCTTGTGTATCCTTCGGACATGGTGTCTGACTTCCCCCAGAGTGAGTGATCCAAAGGAAGACAGCAGAAGCCTAGCTTTGGAAATCACACCCAGTCATTGCCACGTGGGTCATTAGTTACACAGGTCAGTCTTACTCAATATGGGAGGGGCCTGGTCCACAGATCATGAATACCAAGAGGTGGGGATTATTTGGGGCTATTTTGGAGGTTGGCAACCATAATTTTTTGTGCTTGATTTTTATGCGAGAATCCTTTATCATTTAGTTTGCAGAAGAGTCCTTCTAGATTAACTTTGAGTTGTTCCTTTTGGAACCCCACTGGTACCTCCACCCAGGAATGATATACCCCTTTTGGCCCTCCTCTCCCTTTCCCTGCCTCTCATCCATCCTATATTCTCTTTACTCCTTAACTCTGGCAATCACATTATGCTTTCTGTTCTATTTTTCCATTTTCTATTTCTCTCATGTGGGCATTCCTTTTTTTTAACCTCAGCTTAACATTTTAAAAAATGCATGTTATATTTGATATTTCTAGGTATATGTAGTGTTAGTTTTCAGATCATCTGGTCTGCCACATTATTAAAATCAGTAGTCTTAACTGCATCTTTAGGCCTGGTTTCAATTTATACTAGGAAACAGTCCCTCACTTAAGAAGAAATCATAGACATGCGTGGCTATAATAGAAAAAGGAGGTAGATGAGTCCATACTCAGGAAAAATAGAGACAACTCATTTTCTATCTCAGAAATGATCCAGGTAAAATGACCTGGATCCCAGGTAGGTAAAAATATCACTACTCTAAAAAACAAATAGGAAAATCTTAAAATTCTTTGTCCTTTCCTCATTACTCTTTGTTATTCTACCAGAATTAGTGAATCTTAAAAGATAAGTGTAATATGTTTGTATTTGAGAGCACCAAAAGAATTATTGGAAGAAAGTGTTTCTTACTCCAAAGTCCAATTCTGGAAATGGTGGTATAACTGGAAAGATGGAGTTGCCACTGATTCCTTGGGATCTGCCATGTAGAAGTAAAACAGAGCCCAGACACATGGTTAGACCAAGACATCATTTGGAGCCTGAGGCATGGCAAGGACTGCAAGCCTCCTGACACATCTCTGACCCTCACAGATGGTTTATACTTTCATGTAAGGAACACGAAGTCAGTTTGTTTTACTTTGCTATGACTCAGAGCAGTATTTCTTATTAAAGAATCATGCTCTTAACTCAGGTGATACAAGAAATGACTTCATACAGTATATGGATAGACTTCACATTTTTAAAATATATAAATTGTGAACAACCTTAATAGTAAAACATACCTAGAAAAATAAGCCCATCTTAGTCAGTCTGGGCTGCTATAATAGAATCCCACAGACTGGGGGGCTTAGACAACAATTTATTTCTCACAGTTCTAGAGGCTGAAAGTCCAATATCAGGGTACCAACGTGGCTGGGTTCTGAGGGCTCTCTTCCAGGTTATGTCCTTACATGGCCTTCCTTGGTACATGCATGCAGAGAGAGAGAGATCTCATATCTTTTCCTCTGCTTATAAAAGCACTAATCCCATCATGAGGGCATCAACTTCATCAACCCAAATTACCTTCCAAAAGCCCCACCTCCAAATACCATCACATTGGGGGTTAAGGTTTCAACATATGAATATTGGAACATTCACTCCATAGCAAAACTTGTGATTTTTTTTAAACCTATGATTGTTTAGAAGTGCTGAAGTTGGTAGCAACGGTAGAGTTAATACTCTTAAAATAAAAAACACTAAAAGCCTTGCAGATGAGACAAAATTGAAAGGTGAAATGCAAATAACTGAACACCAAGAAGCAGAGATTAGCCTGGTTTGATCTGATTTTCTTCCACATCCCTAAGCCAAAGGGAAACCAACTCACCTGCACAGCTGTCACCCTAGATGACTCAGGCTCCAGATGGACTCAGTGTTCTAATTCCTTGCTCTGTGAATTCCTTGTAACAAATATGATATACTTCATGCTACCCTAATATAATCTTTCTGGTAAAAATAGATTTTCCAACTTGTTTTCTACTAGACTTCCCTCCCTACAGCTATTCCCACACTGGTAATTAAACAAGTAAACTGATATTTTAACATCCTGAGCCCTTGATATATTATTGCCAGCTTTAGACATATCACAATTGTGTGAATTACTTGACTAATATGCATGGTTGTTCTTTATCTCCAAGGAACAATGCACATGTTTTTCTTGTGACTTCTGATGTTAAGAAATACATTTAATTTAAAAATCTAAAAGTCTACTTGAGGTTTAAACATAATCAATCTTCAGAAAAAAAATTTGAAATATCTACAGCACCAGGAGAAAAGCGTTTCCTATTTTTTCTATTGCACTTAACATAATAACCTGGAGTTATAACCACAAGCTGAAACGACTATATTTAGCATAATCGTACTAAAGTGTCTGTGCTAGGTCTACTTCCTAGGATAGTAGGTTTTACTGAAACATAGCTACTCTTTGGATATGATTTATTAACAATTGTAACACAGCTCTTTGCCTCATATTATGCATTGTCTCTTTTTTTTTCTTTATCCAGTAGCAAATCAGCTCTTTTTGAAATATTTTTGCTCTACCACATGGATTCAATAAAATTTTCCAGGTAGCACAATATATTTTCCATTTTTAAAGACATTCTACCATCTTTCAAAGATAGTTATTTGTCGAATTTTATAAACCAAATAAATTCAGTTATTTGTCGAATTTTATTTTCTAGAAATTTATTGGGTTGGCCAAAAAGTTCGTTTGGGTTTTTCATAAGATCTTAAAAATAAAATACTAAGTTGCATGGCCCATAGGCTTTGGGCAAAATTTTTCCCTAGGTATATGCTAAATCACTTTACGACACTACACCAAAGACACTAAAACCAGAATATTTTAGATTACAATCACTGAGTCTCACATTTCTTCATTTTTGCCTTGAAGTCTTTTACTGAACTGCAAATATTTCCCACATTTCTAAAACTTTCTTCAGAGTCTGTATTTCCTTTTGAAAAATACGGATAAAAGAGGACCTCAAAGCAAAATGCTTTCATTTAATTTACTATCCTGAAAAAAATGTAATGGATACACCAAACAGCTTAGTATTAGAAGGTAAAAAGCTGCAGGTGATATCTGAAAAATGAACACAAAAGAACTCACATTTTGCCACTGAAACAAACATTACTCTTTGCAGAAGGAAGGGAGACTTGATCAAGCACAAATAAAGCTGGTGAGATATTGAGGTGAAGGAGGAGGGATGTCAAAAAGTCAATCAACTCAGCCAGTTTAGCAATAACAACAACAAAAACCATTCGGTGGGTAGGGGAGGAACATCATAAAAAATTGTTAAGCGTTCTCTAAAGAGTTACCATACTTTCTCAATTTTAAGGTATCATCAGTTGCAAGATATGCCACTGACTTAGTAAAAACTTTCCTGGGAAAAGCAAAACACTAATACCTTAGATAGTGATACTCATTCTAATAATTAGTAGTTCTAGTAACTAATAAATCTAATACACATGCTGAATTCTGAAATTTTAACTTCGATGAAAAGCACGTAGGTATTTTTTTCAGCTTGCAAACAGTGTGTTGTGATGCTATGTTGTCACAGATTTATTTTTCCAAATAACCCAGCTATCTCACCAATAATCTTGGACACAAGAAAGAAAACTCCTGTTGCATGTGTTCTGCTAAAAGAAACACACTCCTTGCTTTTCTGATGGAAGATGGAAGGAATAATGCAAAACAGATACTTCCTTTGGGATAATATTTTAAAATCTGAATGTCTGGCAACAATTCTTCCTAAATAATCTACTCTGAAGGTCTAATTCAAGGTGAAGGGAAAGCTATTTAACTTTGCCATTATTCCGCATCATTATCTACTCTGGGAACAGACAACATCTTCACACACTGATGCAAAGAATCATAGGATTCTATTGCATGGTTAAGACTGTCTACTTTCCCTAGAAATGTAATTAATCTTGCATAAACAGCCGTTTCTCTATTTTCCTCCTGAATTAGATTTAAGATGATAATCTATATCATCAAAGTATTGAAACAAAGGAGATACGATCCATAATTGAGAATGGATTTGAAAATTGTTAGAAACAACTAGAAGTTAGAAAATGAGAGACACTTGACCTAGAGGAGCAAGTAATGATGGTCTAGGACAAAGTGAAAAGTAACTAAGTTTATGGCATAAAAACTATTGAGGAAAATTAATAGAAGTTTGCAGTTAAGAAGCTCAGTCATTCGAGTCAACACTGTTTTGAACCAAGGTCATGGCAGAGGTAATGGAAAAAGCAGAACAGATGTGAGAAATATTTTGGAGTTTAAGAGGAAACTTAAAAGTTTAAAGGGAAAGCCAAAGACGACTATGGTATTTCAATCCTGGGTTGCTCGAGGATACTGAGGTCATCAAAAGGAA
Source organism: Balaenoptera acutorostrata (assembly GCF_949987535.1). NCBI lineage: Eukaryota > Metazoa > Chordata > Mammalia > Artiodactyla > Balaenopteridae > Balaenoptera > Balaenoptera acutorostrata. The sequence continues at coordinate 16,103,764 of NC_080066.1, forward strand.
CAAGGGAGACATAGAGGAAAGAGAAGCTGATTTTGAGGAAATAGGTAAAAATGAAATAATCTACTCCTTTTTATTCACTTTTAGTATAAAATAAAATTACAGGCTACAAATCTGCTCTTTGGACATGAGGTCAATAGTTTGTGTTTTTTTAGTTTTTTATTTGTTTTGTTTTGTTAATCAAGGAGGAAACATGCTGTAGATAATGTTCATATTGAAAGCAAATCAATGTCTGTAAGTGAACCTACATGGACTGATCCCACCTCAGCTAACATGATGTCATGACAAAACACTGACTGATAATCAAGAGCAATATTTCTATTAAAAACCTAATTTTTATTTTTGTTTTCATCTTATGGTAAGATAACATCAGCTTCCTTTATGAAACCTATGGCTTCAGCAGGCTTTGTGGTTTCTGCCCAAAGTTTCTTTTGCTATGAAGCCAACATGAAAACCACGCAGTTGAGTCTTTAAAATTCCATATTTTTCTTCCAAAACTTAAAGCAGAAAATTGGGACTAACGGTGTGTAACTGATACTTCACATCTCTGCCCTTGTTTCTGGCAGCTCTTTTCCCTCTACCTTGGAAACATCAGCCACAGAATGCATGTAGCAGGATAATTAAAGCAGCAACAGTAGCAACCATGACTTGTGTTCCCTTTCTGTATTCCTTTTTGTTCCCCTCTGCCACTGGGGTCACAGCCATTCTCCCTAAGCAAAGAGTGGGAGGCGATTTGGCCCTGAAATCAGACCCCTTAGGTGAAAAATCTCATTCCTACCCTCAATTGTGCATTCTTACCCAGGTCATCGGTGCTCTTTAAGTTTAGTTTTTCACACCCATAAAATGGAAATTGCTTTCTCTTCCTTGGGCGGTTAATGTATTTGATGAACAATATAATAATAGTGATAAACATTATGATCCAAAGAAGCAGACATTGTACTCTGCCACTTTATAGCTAGATAGCCTTGGGCTGGTTATCTCCTTCCCAGTTTGCTCCATAAAATTGGGATAACAAAGGCATCCATCCTATTCAACATTCAAGATCTCTTCACCTGTGATGGACCAGGCACTATTTTATACTCTTAAAAGAAAATAGGATTATATGAGATGATACACAGAGTGATAGATGGTATTAATGTAACCATTCATCAGCTCCCTCCCTTGTAAGGACTTCCTGTATTCTCTGTCCCTGCCAAGCTCCTTGTCTGTGGCAAATACTTCCCTGCGCCATTGTTGGGCTTGATCACTTGACTTGCTCTGACCAATGGAAGTGAATACACATGATGTCCTAATAAAAGCTTTAAGTATGCTTTCTTTTTCCAACCCTCTGACTTAAAAACAGAATGTGTCAGACAGGGACTTAGTCCATCAGCCTGGGTCGCATATAGACAGGACCCACAGAACAGAGATACGTAGATTGGAACTACATAGAATTATACAGAGCTATGAACAAGAATTACATGTGTTTGCCGTTATTATTCTACGCCAAACCACAAACTTACGAGTAAGAAATAAATGCTTGTGGCTGTAAGCCACTGAGATTTGGTTGTCAACAGAAGCTGACATATAACATAGTGTCTTACATATAGAAGTAATTAACATTTTAACAATAATAATAATAAACTAAAATATATAAACTTAAAAAGATATAAATATCTCTCCACCTATCCAATAGATGTTTATTGAGTATTATTATGTGTCAGATACTGTTTATGCTACTGAAGGTATGGCAGTGATCAGATAAAATCCCTGCTCTCATGCCACTAACATTATTATGGTGGAAATAAAATTTGAGTATAAGGGGATACGTGTTGTGGAGAAAACACAGGGGAAGGAGACAGAAAATGTCAGGTAAGGAGATAAGAAGAGGTGTGTGTGTGTGTGTGTGAGAGAGAGAGAGAGAGAGAGAGAGAGAGAGAGACAGATTGAGAGAAGGTTTCACTAGAGAAATTTTCCAGCAGAGATCAGAAAGAAGTAAGGGGGTGAAGGGGATATCTGGGGGAAGTACATTCCAGGAAGAGAGAATAGCAGGTATAAAAGCCCTGAGGCATGAATGGGTTGGAGTGCTCAAGGACCAGCCAAGAGGTCTTGTACTTGAGGGACATCAATTAGAGGCACATTGGTAGAAGGTAAAGTCAGAGCCGTATGAGAGGGCTGGTCATTTATTCCTTGGCAGTTATTGGAAGAAGTTTGGCATTTGTTCTGAATGAGATGGGATGTCATAGGAAGACTCATGATAGGGTAACATGAGCTTATGTAAGTTTGAAAAGGATCATTCTGGCTGCTGTTTTGAGAAGAGATTACGTGGTTCAAGGGTAGAAGCAGATAGATCATTTACAAAGGAACCACAGTAATCTGTATAGAGACGACAGTGGCTTGGACCAAGGGGAGAGTATCGAGAGCAACGAGAAGCAGTAGACTCCGGATATATGTGAAGGTAGTGGCTGATCAGATTTGTTGATGAAGAAGAAGCAACTGGACTGGAGATAAACTATCATTTACTGAGACAGGGAGGCATGCAAGAATGGTCGGATTGAGGGAGCAATGGGTCATCAAGAATTTACTTTTAGACACTGAGGGATAAAGGTAAACTTGTTGAATTCTGATTTCCTTCTGCTGGCTTTCCAGAGGGGGGTTTGGCTTTCTGCAGAGTTTCATAGAAACCACTGCACAAAGAATGGTAATTAATCCTGCCAGAATGATGAGGTGGAGAATCAGAGGTGTGACATTAGCTACAGCAGAAAGAACTGGAATCCAGCCCTCTGATTATGTCTGGGGAGAGGCTGGTACTCCTCTGACCAATAATGCTGCACTGTGATGGACCAGGGCTGCAGGTTAAGTTTTCAGCACATGAAAGTGCTCTCCACATGGATTACTGTGATTGATTTTTAAATTATCCAGCCTCTGATCACTCTAGGAAGGAGACTGTGCTTTCCCTTGTCATGCAATTAAAGAGTCTACAACCTCAGTCCCAGGAGTTTGAATTTCAGCCCTTTTAGGTCACTATGCACTGCCTAGAATGAGTTTCCCCTGGGGTGTGTTTGTTTTAGGTTATTTTCCCTAGTTATCTTTGAGATGTCTAGTACATCTAAGTTTGGATGTTGAGTAGGTGGTTAGTATCTAAGTCAGGAGTTCAGGGGAAAGGTTGAGGATGGAGATATAAATCTGGAAGACATGTATTAGATTTTTAATGGAAAGAAGTCTATAACTTGGAAAGCAAATGGCTGGCAACAATCCTCAGGAATATTTAAAGTGCAGCCCGAGAGTAAAACATCACTGAAGGTACCTGAGAGGTTATTAAAGTCTCCAAAACAATGTGATTATAAGGTAACCAATTCTGTTCTTATAACCCCCCAAATATGATGGAATTACAGTTTAACTTCAGATACAATTTCCTAATATTTTGCATATGATAAGACACAAACGCAACTGATTCAAACCTCTTTACTATGTTTGCAAAGATTTTAGACTAATTACTAGAAAAGATTCACAACCTTTTCCAGGGTTAATATATTAGTAGAATAGAGTAGAACCGAGAGTATTTTTGAATATTTCTGGAAATGAAATACTGATTTCCTTGGCAGTTTTTCCAAGTAAACAGGTTTGAAAAAACTCATATACTAAAATATCCTTCCTTACCAGGGTAGAAGGTGCAGTCCATAAATGACAAATCATCAATTGCGATGTCTCCAGTGAAGCCATCTCCCACTGAAGCTTCCACTGAAATCTAAGAACAATATAAGAAATTTGTTAATACTGTGAAGGAAATTAATTTCTGGAAACTCATGGTTGAAAAGGAATTCAGAATTTAGCTAAAGAAAACCTTCTTCTGAACCATTAAAAACATACTTTGCAGAAGTCTCCATAAGTTGGTATCTTGTCTCTACCTGAATACTTCCAGTAATAGGAAGCTCCACACCTTACTGGGCCCATTAAATCCATGAAGCCCATTCTGCTTCTGGTGAGTACTGATTTTTTGAAATTTCAGTATATCAGATTGATATCTACTTCCTCATAACTTTCAACCATTAATTCTAGACTGGTCCTGCTTTCTTCTGAGCCTTTAAGTATCTGAAGGCAAATTACTGAACCTTTTCCCACCGTTGCCCCAATAGTTCAGCTGTTTCCAAGGTTAAACCTCTTCATCCTTCAAGAAACCAAATTTGTTGCCAGAGGTACTCTCTAAAATGCACATTTTGAAGAGCTTTAAAATTTTTCTCCCATCGACCTTATTCTGTAACATTTTATGGAACTGGCGAATTGTTATTAGATCTCCTTCAGAACCTCATTAATCACAGTGAACTCAGGTGACATCGGTGTTGTTACAGGAGCTGCAGTTCCACTGAAACTCCAGTAAAATGTGAAATACTGACAAACCACTATAGTATATGGCAGATTGTGATTAGGGCTGAGATTTACTGTAATATAATTAATCATGATGAATTATTTTAATACTCATGCAAATATGTTGCATACTTACTAGGAATCCTGCTATAATTTAATAATGAAGAACATTAAGCAAACTCAAACTTAAAAAACACATTCCTTTTTTCCACTATTATATGAATATATGTTTCTGTTTCATTTTTCCTCACAAATGCTATATGTGGAAGTTGAAATTTTATTTCATTTTTCAAATTCTATCCTCCATTAAAAGTTGTTTCATACATTATTTATTCCTAATTAAAGAAGATAATTAAACGGTCAAATTACTGACCTTAAGCCTCTTGACATCTTCCACCAACTTTCTAGGTTTTCTTGAGAATTACTAGAATTTTCTCCTTTATTTGTCACTGAGGAAATGACTCAATTTGGAAAAGGTTTATTCATTTAATTAATGGGCAAATATAGTTCACCTAATACTGCCTGGGGAACAGGCAGTCTCCTACTGCTTTAAAATGGGTCACTGCAAATATAAAATGCACCCTTCTTTTCACCACCAGCAGAATTAAAAGAAATATTATAAGCAGAGAAAACAAAAACACAAAAAGAATACTCAGTACAAAATCATACAATTATTCTAATAAACAAAAAGCCAGCAGTCAGAATTTGGCAGAACATACTGTAATAAAATATCTTCTGTTTTATAGGAAAAAAAAGACTGCAGTTGGGTGAACAATAGGGAAAAGGTGTAAGCAAGGACTGATTAATAACTAATACACTAATTAATTACAAATACATTCTTTGGATCAATATTTGTCTATCCCAATACAACACAGGACATGGTAATAAAAAGCTCAGAAAATGCAAGAAAAAGGAAAAACTAGGATAAATAAAAATAAACACTACCAACGTGACTACACTGCTCATGATTATCTTAGTTTATTCATGAGAAGGGATAGGAAATTGATATAACAGAATCTCAAGTCTATGAAAAGTATACCTGTACATATAAATATCTGTAAGCTAACTTTAGGGATATATACACATACATAGCTCCATTTGAGTGTGTAGGTGGACTTAACTGTTCCAAAGCATTCCTTTTGTTGTCTTTATATGGTCACAAGTTAAAGAATTGGCCGTTTGTGAAAGTTACAAATTTTCTCATTTATGGTCTACACCAGGTGAGCAGCATTTCTGAGTGGATGTTGTCTACACAAGTAGTATTTGTATTGGAGTTTACTTCACATTACACGATAAGCATTTTGATATTGCTTCTACTAGCATTCATTGCCAAAGGCAAGACAGAAATAATCCAAGGCAGTGACAGTTGGGTCTTGCTCTAAGACACAATTTAATCACAATTTTTTACCAAAATATCTTCTATTTTCTAGTCTCTAAATGGTAGCATTCTTGAGAAAGAGTGAACAATAATTTCAAGCTGAGATACTAAAAAATGTCAATTTGCATATATAACTGCAATCTCAGCCTCTTTTGAATATTTAATTAAGCCAGTCATTAAAAAAGAGCCTACCTGATAACAAATCACATCTTGAGAAAAAGTTATGAATGCTGAAGTTCAATTTTACTTCTGTCCTGTATTTAATTTAGTCTTGCAAAAAGTTTTGCAAATTACCCTAAGAAACTAGTCACAAAAAAGAGCAAACCCAAGTGTGTCTATTCTGGAAAATCCACTTTCACTTTTGGTGTTTTTCCAATAAATGGAAGGGTATTAAAACACTAATGTTATTGTATGTGAGGCAGTATTGCCACTCTAGACATTAGGGAAGCCAAATTTTACTCCTAAGTTTCATTAGCACCTTACTGAATGACTTAAAGGGCAATTGAAAATTCCAGTTTGGTCTGAATGACCTGCATTATCTGCAGAGGCCAATTCTACTTACATTAGAACTATTACTGCCATGGAAATTTTCTAAAGTAATCCAGCTATTCTAAGTTGTTCTTCTCATGGGCTGTTGCATGCTCCAAATAAAGATGGAGTGGCCTTGTCAACTACCTTGGAAATTTTAGTTTTAATATAACCAAGGACTCTAATATTAATAAGGCTCTAAAGACTTGTCTTAACAGATTTTTATTTCTATATTTAGGAAACTTTGAATTATTCATCAAAATATTTAAATGATAAGAAAACTATTATCATACATATATAAGACAGAATTTAATCATAATTTTTACCAAAATATCTTTGATTTCCTAACATATATATAATTAACATATATATATATATATACACTTATAAATAAAATAGTCTCTATTAACTCATAAGAAAGAAAAATGGAATTGACTCAGCCTGCCACCTAGTTTAACCAACCTGTGTTTGGAAAAAAATATGAAATTCCAGCATAATATACCAATTTTTAATATAACACATCTTCAGAAAGACTTGAAAGAAAGGAATTGTTGTTTAAAACTTATATAAAGCATGTATCCTATGTGGAGCAACTGGAACTCCAATGCATTACTGATGGGAATCCAAAATGGTACAGCCACTTTGGAAAATGGTTTGTCAGAGATAAACCTATGCACTTATGGTCAATTAATCTATGACAAAAGAGGTAAGAATATACAATGGAGAAAAGACAGTTTCTTCAATAAGTGGTTCTGGGAAAACTGGAGAGCTACATATAAAAGAATGAAATCACAACATTCTCTAACTCCCTATATAAACTCAAAATGGATTAAGGACCTAAATCTAAGACCAGAAACCATAAAACTCCTAGAGGAAAACATAGGCAGAACACTCTTCAACAAAAAATCGTAGCAATATTTTTTTTGGATCTGTCTCCTAAAACAAAGACAATAAAAAATAAACAAATGGGACCTAATTAAACTTAAAAGCTTTTGACAGCAAAGGAAACCACTGACAAAATGAAAAGACAACCTACTGAATGGGAGAAAATATTTGCAAATGATGTGACCTATCACAGGTTAATATCCAATGTATATAAACAGCTCATACAACTCAACAACAGAAAAACAAATAACCCAATTAAAAAATGGGCAGAAGAACTGAATTTTTCCAAGAGGAAATGCAGATGGCCAACAGGCACATGAAAAGATGCTCAACATCACTAAGCATGAGGAAAATGCAAATTGAAACCACAATGAGATATCACCTCATACCTGTCAGAATGGCTATCATCAAAAAGAACACAAATAACAAATGTTGGTGAGGACGTAGTGAAAAGGGGATCCTCCTACACTGTTGGTGGGAAAGTAAATTGGTGCAGTCACTGTGGAAAACAGTATGGAGGTTTCTCAAAAAATTAAAAATAGAACTACCATATGACCCAGCAATTCCATTCCTGGGTATATATCTGAAAAAAAAAATAATACTGTATTTCTTCTTTGCTAATGTCAGGCTTTACAATATATGGATTGCTAAGAATTTTTTTTTCTTTGAGTGTCTACTTTGGTATTGTACCAACTGTTTCCTTGGTTACCAAGCAGGAAAAAAGTCTGGAGTTTCTCACCATCAACGACAGAAGAGACTAAATGGTGATGACCCAATTCCCATGAGTTTAGTTTAACCCAAACAGTGCTTTCAAGTAGAATAGTTTGCCAAGTACTTTTAAAGTAGGATATTTCACAAGAAGATACTGCCTGTAGTTGCCATAATCCCCATTACTCCCTATCACACCTAACTCTAAGGCGGAGGGTCAGTTGCCATTAATTATTTTACACCTGAACTACTTCTCTTAATTCACATCCCTTGCTTCCAGGGTCACTTGGGTTTGCAATTCCTTTTGCATACTAGTTAGGTCAGAAACCATGAAGGGTCTGAGACTTTACCCTACTCGCAAGCTAACGTTAGCCTGCCACTGTTTCATATACATATACTGACAGAGGACACAAGATCCTTGATTTACAGAGATAGCAAAACTCATCAGCCAGAGAAATATCTTCCACTGGTTCCCCACTTCCCACAGGGAAACATGATAAGTGCCAGATGTTTCCCTGCATGAGTGGTGGGTTGCACCATAGAAGAAGAACCCCAACATTAGGAATTTCTAGCTGTTACAGGCTGCTGGCGCATCTGAGGGAGAGGGAGGAGGAGAAGGAGGAGGTGAAGCAAGAGGGAAGGAAGGGGAGGGGCAGTAGGTAGGTAAATTACTCCAGAATGTAAGCAAACGTCTCAGGGTAAACTCCATGCAATACATCCTTTGCTCAGAAGCTGAATAATGCAGGACACAAGAAATGCATGGAGAACTGTCTCCCAATGGGGAAGCTGGACAGTGCTACATTGCTGATATATTTAATTTGTGGAAGTATGATGATCCTTTCATGTATGTGTAAATTGAAATGTTTATCTAAATTCAGCCTCCTTTCCTCTTATACCTCATTTTATACTATTCTGAACTGAATGAGTGTAACTTGTTAGAGTCTCTCAGAGATGGCCACCCACCTGCTGTTAGCCCAGGTCCTTTTCCACCCACAAAATCTTTTCCCATCAGAGCTTCTGCTATATTAAGAGTAGAGATTTTTTTTAAGTTTTTTTTATTTTTAATAAATTTATTTATTTATTTATTTATCTATGGCTGCGTTGGGTCTTCGTTGCTGCATGTGGGCTTTTCTCTACTTGCGGCAAGCATGGGCTACTCTTTGTTGCGGTGCACAGGCTTCTCACTGCGGTGGCTTCTCTTGTTGCAGAGCATGGGCTCGAGGTGCACGGGCTCAGTAGCTGCAGCACGCAGGCTCTAGAGAGCAGGATTTAGGGCACAGGCTCAGTAGTTGTGGCACATGGGCTTAGTTGCTCCACGGCACGTGGGATCTTCCCAGACCAGGGATCGAACCGGTGTCCCCTACATTGGCAGGCAGATTCTTAACCACTGCACCACCAGGGAAGTCCGAGAGTAGAGATTTAAAAAAAGAAAAAAAAATCAAGGAGGGAAGGATGTGGTTGAAGAAATAAGGTCACTGAAAATTTCATTCATGTTTCTTTATTTAGACAGAATTCTGTTATTCACCTTGAATGAAAGAAACCTAAAAAAAAATCATCTCTGAGTTATTCAGGTCATATTAGATTGATTTGCTTTCCACGGTTTTAAAGGGTTGGCAAATCACAAAGGTTATTTCTGCTACGTTTTTCTCTAAGCCATTTTAGATGTACAGGAAGGGCCAAAATTTGGGTGAGTTTTTTTTTTCCCCTCTAATTCTTCATAGTGCCTTTGTGGAACTTGCCTAACTGGATTTTAAAAGGGATAAATGTTGATCAATTTGAAATTAATTTGCTACCTAAAACTCTACAAACTCACATGCTATTTTAAAGCATCTTCCAGGGACTCATATAGCACATAACCCATTTCACATCTCATCTATTATGTGATGAAGACAAATAAATAGTTCTCAGTTTCCCTAGTTCTAAGAATTTATACGGAACCTATTTGATTGGAGGTTACAAAGACGCATTTAATTGAAAAAAGCCTGATCAATATTAGAGAGAGAAAAGGGAATTAGAATAATTCTAATAATAATTGTCTGATATGACAATTGCTATACCAGCTTTCTTTTGATTTCCATTTGCATGGAATATCTTTTTCCATCCCCTCACTTTCAGTCTGTATGTGTCCCTAGGTCTGAAGTGGGTCTCTTGTAGACAGCATATATACGGGTCTTTTTTTTGTATCCATTCAGCCAGTCTATGTCTTTTGGTTGGAGCATTTATTCCATTTACATTTAAGGTAATTATCGATATGTATGTTCCTTTTACCATTTTCTTAATTGTTTTGTGTTTGTTTTTGTAGGTCTTTTCCTTCTCTTGTGTTTCCTGCCTAGAGAAGTTCCTTTAGCATTTGCTGTAAAGCTGGTTTTGTGGTGGTGAATTCTCTTAGTTTTTGCTTGTCTGTAAAGGTCTTAATTTCTCCATGAAATCTGAATGAGATCCTTGCTGGGCAGACCAATATTGCTTGTAGGTTTTTCTCCTTCATCACTTTAAATATGTCCTGCCACTCCCTTCTGGCTTGCAGAGTTTCTGCTGAAAGATCAGCTGTTAACCTTATGGGGATTCCCTTATGTGTTATTTGTTGTTTTTCCCTTGCTGCTTTTAATATTTGTTCTTTGTATTTAATTTTTGATAGTTTGATTAATACGTGTCTTGGTGTGTTTCTCCTTTGATTTATCCTGTATGGGACTCTCTGTGCTTCCTGGACTTGATTAACTATTTCCTTTCCCATATTAGGGAAGTTTTCAACTATAATCTCTCAAATATTTTCTCAGTCCCTTTCTTTTTCTCTTCTTCTTCTGGGACCCCTATAATTCGAATGTTGGTGCGTTTAATGTTGTCCCAGAGGTCTGTGAGACTGTCCTCAATTCTTTTCATTCTTTTTTCTTTATTCTGCTCTGCAGTAGTTATTTCCACTATTTTATCTTCCAGGTCACTTATCTGTTCTTCTGCCTCAGTTATTCTGTTATTGATCCCTTCTAGAGAAGTTTTAATTTCATTTATTGTGTTGTTCATCACTGTTTGTTTGCTCTTTAGTTCTTCTAGGTCCTTGTTAAACGTTTCTTGTATTTTCTCCGTTCTATTTCCAAGATTTTGGATCATCTTTACTATCATTATTCTGAGTTCTTTTTCAGGTAGACTGCCTATTTCCTCTTCATTTGTTTGGTCTAGTGGGTTCGTACCTTGCTCCTTCATCTGCTGTGTATTTCTCTGTCTTCTCATTTTGCTTAACTTACTGTGTTTGGGGTCTCCTTTTTGCAGGCTGCAGGTTCATAGTTCCCATTGTTTTTGGTGTTGGCCCCCAGTGGCTAAGGTTGGTTCAGTAGGTTGTGTAGGCTTCCTGGTGCAGGGGACTAGTGCCTGTGTTCTGGTGGGTGAGGCTGGATCTTGTCTTTCTGGTTGGCAGGTCCACGTCTGGTGGTGTGTTTTGGGGTGTCTGTGGCCTTATTATGATTTTAGGCAGCCTCTGTGTTAATGGATGGGGTTGTGTTCCTGTTTTGCTAGTTGTTTGGCATAGGGTGTCCAGCACTGTAGCTTGCTGGTCGTTGAGTGAAGCTGGGTCTTGATGTTGAGATGGAGATCTCTGGGAGATTTTTGCCGTTTGGTATTACGTGGAGCTGCGAGGTCTCTTGTGGACCAGTGTTCTGAAGTTGGCTCTCCCACCTCAGTGGCACGGCCCTGATGCCTGGCTGGAGCACCAAGAGCCTTTCGTCCACACGGCTCAGAGTAAAAGGGAGAAAAAAAAGAAAGAAGGAAGGAAATAAAATAAAATCAAATAAAATAAAAGTAAAATAAAATAAAATAAAGTTATTAAAATAAAAAATAATTATTAAGAAAAAAAATTCTTTTAAGTAATTAAAAAACAACAAGAAAACGGACAGACAGAACCCGAGGACAAATGGTAAAAGCAAAGCTATACAGACAAAATCACACACACAAGCATACACGTACACACTCAAAAAAAGAGAAAAAGGGGAAAAAATAATATATCTTTGCTCCCAAAGTCCACCTCCTCAATTTGGGATGATTCCTTGTCTATTCAGGTATTCCACAGATGCAGGTACATCAAGTTTACTGTGGAGATTTAATCCGCTGCTCCTGAGGCTGCTGGGAGAAATTTCCCTTTTTCTTCTTTGTTCCCACAGCTCCTGGGGTTCAGCTTTGGATTTGGACCCGCTTCTGCGTGTAGGTCGCCTGAGGGCTTCTGTTCTTCCATCAGACAGGACGGGGTTAAAGGAGCAGCTGCTTCGGGGGCTCTGGCTCACTCAGGCCGGGGGGAGGGAGCGGTACGGAGGAGGCGGGGCGCGCCTGCGGTGGCCGAGGCCGGCGTGACGTTGCAGCGGCCTGAGGGGCGCCGTGCGTTCTCCCGGGGAAGTTGTCCCTGGATCATGGGACCCTGGCAGTGGCGGGCTGCACCGGCTCCCGGGAGGGGCGGTGTGGAGAGTGACCTGTGCTCGCACACAGGCTTCTTGGTGGCGGCAGCAGAAGCCTTAGCGTCTCATGCCCGTCTCTGGGGTCCGCGCTGATTGCCTCGGCTCGCGCCCATCTCTGGAGCTCCTTTAATCAGCGCTCTTAATCCCCTCTCCTTGCGCACCAGGAAACAAAGAGGGAAGAAAAAAGTCTCTTGCCTCCTCGGCAGTTCCAGACCTTTTCCCGGACTCCCTCCCGTTTAGCTGTGGTGCACTAACCCCTTCAGGCTGTGTTCACGCCGCCAGCCCCAGTCCTCTCCCTGCGATCCAACCACAGCCCGAGCCTCAGCTCCCAGCCCCGCCCGCCCCCGGCGGGGGAGCAGACAAGCCTCTCGGGCTGGTGAGTGCTGCTCGGCGCCGAGCCTCCGTGCGGGAATCTCTCCGCTTTGCCCTCCGCACCCCTGTGGCTGAGCTCTCCTCCACAGCTCCGAAGCTTCCCCCCTCCGCCCCCCGCAGTCTCCGCCCGCGAAGGGGCTTCCTAGTGTGTGGAAACCTTTCCTCCTTCACGGCTCCCTCCCACTGGTGCAGGTCCCGTCCCTATTCTTTTGTCTGTTTTTTTCTTTTTTCTTTTGCCCTACCCAGGTACGTGGGGAGTCTCTTGCCTTTTGGGAGGTCTGAGGTCTTCTGCCAGCATTCAGTAGGTGTTCTGTAGGAGCTGTTCCACATGTAGATGTATTTCTGTTGTATTTGTGGGGAGGAAGGTGATCTCCGCGTCTTACTCTTCCGCCATCTTGAAGCTCCTCCAATAGGATTTTAATAGAATAGAATGTAATACTGTCCGAGTGGTTGGTTCACATGTGCCAAAATTAAATTCTTATTTAAGAAACACAGTACTAAAATTCCTAAAGGTTATCTTTCTTCAATTAACACATTTTTTCCACCCTCCACATCATTAAAACTAATATTTAGAGGAAAAGGAGTGGAACTGCAATGTATTATTTTAATATACAGTAAGCCTTTTTATAAAAATAATCATGTGCCCCTCATTCTCCTCATGAAAGGAAGCTCCAAATTTACCCCTACCTCTATGCAGGTGCTTCTTAAAACTGATCTTGACCAAAAGTGAGAAAATCAGATCACTCATTTAAACCCAAATGATAACACACATTTGTCCTTTGTTCTAGTTCTGCATCTCATAATAGCCACCCAATGATGAGTGTGAATTAAAAATCCCATTTCAAGTCTCAGTTTAGATATTACTTCCTCAGAAAAGCCTTCCTTAATCACTCAAGCTGAAGGTATTTTCCTTTAAAAACTTCTCACAATTTTTAATTATATTGGTATGTGTGCATTTCAATGTCTGTCTCTTCTTGGAGATTTTAAGGACAAGCAACATGAAGTTCACTGAGGGACACACAAAGCTGTACACACGGCACCCAGCACCCTGATGAGTGCATAGTGAGCACTTGACTATGTTAGGGAAAAACAAAACTTCTCATTTCAACTAAAACTATAGATGTTACTCTTGATGTCATACTTCATTGCCCACATTTCAAATGGCAAATGATTATTAAAGAAACAAAAAGGTGCAACATATACTGATTTGTCCCAGTATTTCATATGATACACCTAAACTGTTTACAAATCCTGCTTCTTTTTTCTTTTACAACTCCCTGTGTCTTTCTCTTCTTTACACAGCCCTCTTCCTGGATCCAACTCAGGGTCTACTTGTATTTATATGGTTTTGCTAACTTCTTTCCCCTTTTTCCTAAATTTACTTCTATATTTCCAGACCCTTCTTCCCTTCAACTTCCAGCTATTCCTCAAGCATCACTTTCTATCTGGAATAATACAAAGCTTATTTATTGGAGGATTTCTTCTAAGCTATCTATACATATTTGATAGCTATATCAATTATATGCACACTTATGCAACATTTTAAAAGATCTTTTAAATTATTTAAATTTAAGTGCAGAATGGGACCTTACAGAGCATTTAGAATCCAAAACCTTTATTTTCTGTTTGAATAACTGAGACCCAGAAAGTCTAAATAATTCACCCATAGTCTACAGATATGCTCAGTTGGTAAAATAATGTCCAAAACATTAAAAAAAAAAAAAGTCTCATTCTTGACTGGTTTAAAAATCCCAAATGCTTTAATCAAATTTTCACTTTTCATTTTTCCTTCTACTTTTATTAGGCTTCTAAACTTTTTTACTAATCTGATAGTAATGATAGGAGTTAAACAATGGGGGAAGTTATGCAAATAATACAAGACCAATTCAGGCAGTTCTTTGTATTTAGATAATAATGAATCCTGATTATAAATATGTAACATCTACTAAGTGTTTAGCACTGTAATAATATTAATAATAAAATATCTTCTATATGTGTGACACTTTAAGTTTTTGTGGAACATTAATACTCATTATGTCATTTGTATTTCAAAGTCTTAGCATAGATGAGAATGTCCCATATAAATGTTCTTCCAAAGCAAACACTTTTTTCATTTTAGATTTTTAAAGTATCACATCAGTTAAAATAATTGCTTTTGAAACCAGTGCTTTTAATAACTTTTTTTTTCTTTAAAAAGTTATGGTATGTCATTTGAGATTTATCTTTTAAGTATTTGCTATTGTCAGATACATGTGCATTTTCTAATTGTTCTTCAAATTTGACTTCTTGAAATAAAAATCTGATTTTATAGTTATCTTTCTTATTACTTACAGGGGGAAATGTAAGTATCCCCATGGGGGATAGTAAAATGGTGTTTGAGTGTATTTTGATTGTTAACTTTAACACAATGAGCATTATAATGTAGTTTAGGGGGAAAATATCTAGTTCATCAAAATCCATACTTTTTCATATATTTGTGCTTAGGATAAGGCTAAAGTATATAACAGACCTTATTACTGAACCGCAGAATTACAAGAACAACATACAGGAATATCCATAAGTGTTGCAAACTCTTTAACATAGTAACTAAATATCACTCCCTAACTGCTTGGAAAGTGGATTATTTTAATTATAGAAATCTAAAGCAAAATCTACATAGTGTTTTACACCCTGGGAAGTCCTTGCAACCCAAGTTATGCTTGAATATTTAAGAAATATCTTTATTAAGTTATATTATTTCTTACCATAAAAATATTGAGAATATTTTAATGAAGCTATTAAATTTTCTATCATGCTAAGGGTCATTAATTTCTTAAGTTTTAAATTTTTTTCTCAGTTTGAGAAGATGTGGCAGCTAGCACAAAAACTACTCTTTCAATGTGAAAGCTGTTCAGCTTTTCTATGTAAAAAATCTTTATACATCGATCTATGTGTAGGAAGAACTTTCTGGATCTTGAGTCTGTGAGATTGGGTGCATTATCTAGTCTGGCCGGGCAAATTCAATTTTCTTGTGCGTGCGTGTGTGTGTGTGTGTGTGTGTGAGTACTCAAAATTTTGCCATATATTGTTCATAAAAATGTTTACCAGGGCTTCCCTGGTGGTGCAGTGGTTGAGAATCTGCCTGCTAATGCAGGGGACACGGGTTCGAGCCCTGGTCTGGGGGGATCCCGCATACCGCGGAGCAACTGGGCCCGTGAGCCACAACTACTGAGCCTGCGCGTCTGGAGCCTGTGCTCCGCAACAAGAGAGGCCGCGATAGTGAGAGGCCCGCGCACCCTGATGAAGAGTGGGCCCCACTTGCCACAACTAGAGAAAGCCCTCGCACAGAAACGAAGACCCAACACAGCCATAAATAAATAAATAAATAAACAAATAAATAAATAAATGAATGAATGAATGAATGTATGTATGTTCACCAAACGGGGTAACTGCCCTTCTCACTACACACATTTGTATAATAGGATTCCCAATGTTGGTCAAAAGCAAAACAAAAACAAACACATGATTGATACAAAGCCACATCTTCATATTAAACTAAGTGATAGAGAACATCCCTCATTTCTGATGATTTTGCTCACTAACTTTTTTTTCTAAACTCATAAAGCATTGCATTTTTTGTACAAACAAAAATAAAAATCAAATATCAATTTCTGACAAATTAGTGTATCACTTCCCCTTGAACGCAGGGAACTTATTCTCAAAAGCTCTCTCTTTGCACTCTGATGGCTCAGCAGGACAGCTTTCATCCCAGTTCTGCCTGAGGAAAATATCCACACTCAGTCACCTCGTCTACATCTGACAGGAGGAGTTAAGCCTAAGTCTTTTTCGTTCTTGCCCTCTGGTGTCCAGTCTCTGTCCCCAGGTTTCTTTTTAAGAGGATGAGTTAGTCTCCAGCAGTGCCTCAAACCAGAACTGACTCTAGGGCACTGGGTCAGAAATCCCAGATCAATTTCCATCCGGGGTTTTCTCCTTCATACCGAGCCATTCTGCAGCAGAAGAAAACATGCACTAGTGTCTCAAGCCAGCCTTCTCTCAGTGTCTGCTTCCTGACACAGTCACCTTGGGTCTGGTCTTCAGTGACCCAGGCAGTTTCTCCAGAAACTGAAAATAAACTAAAAATGCCAATTTATTAATGGAAAATAAAAACATAACTAGAAATGTGTCTGACTATGTGTCAGCTGGTCACCAAATTAAGGTAATCAAATTAAGGTCATCAGGAGAGGAAATCTTGAACAAAATCAAGATCAGAAGCATGTTTGGTGAATAGACAGTAGAGGGAAGGCAGTGTGGAATATTCTGAAGAGACAGTATCAGCAAGCTAACACAGTCAGTTGTCTATCAGATAGAAAGGGAGAATGTCCTTTGGCAGAATTAAAAACAGATAAAATCTTCACCAGTAAGCAAAGCTTGTGCTAGAAGTGTAAAACATCATAATTTATTCTAATTCAGCTATCTTCTATTAACTACATTTAAGTTGGTGTTTTTAAATACAGTTTAAGAGAGAAAATAGGCCTCTTGATGCCATTTAAGAGATAAGCTTGAATGAATAGTCACACTTACAGTACATCTTCAGGTATTTTTAAAATAAATTCATAAATAAATATAAAATAAATAAATATAAATAATAAATTATTTTTAAAATAAATTAAATAACTGTGACACCTAATTCAGATATCATTTAATATTTCCTAAACTTGTCTTACCATCAGAATCACCAAGGGTTTTTATTAAAAATGCAGGTTCTTAGGACTCTCCTCTGGGGCTTCTGATATAGTACATGTAAAGATTGAGAATCTGTATTTTTTTTTAAATGCTCCAGATGGTTCTGATAATTAGGAACATTTGAGAACTACTAATCTAATCCTAATGCTGTGTTTGAAAGGATAAAGTGGATTCCTAGAGAAATAAAATCCCTTGCTAGATAACTTAGACACTTTATACACACACACACACACACACACACACACACACACACACACACGCCTTAGAGATAAAAAGTATTCTACCTAATAACTGAGATAAGACATAGTATATGAATGCCTCTTAAACCAGATTCTGTCTACTCAGTGCTACCAGGAGAATGTACATTATGCACAGATTTGTTTCTCAAAAGGAAAAGTTTGCTGTCTTTTTCCTAAACTCTGGAGATCTTTAGTTTTATCTTGTAGCCTCCTGTATATCAACTAAAGCCTTGAGAGAAAATTATTTTCAATTTTGATAAGCCCCCTCTTTCTACTTCCTAAGAATCTATTCTTCTAGGTGTCTACCATCACCTCTGCTATACCTAAAAATAATACTGCATCTCACAGTGAGCTCTCAGCACTCAGGCTTATGCAGAATATGAGCCTCCTTTAATGGTAATATTTCAATGTTGAAACAAAATTAAAACTAGCACAATATGCAAGCCACTTAGTACAGACTTCATTTAAACCTGCTTCTCATCTCCAGGATTTTAAGAGGTATGCTGGGCAATGCTGCAAGTTCACGGATAGAAATCAACAGTTACCCTAATGCAATGAACATCAGTTGAGATACCATCCTCACTGCCCCGTCCTCATTGTCCTGGTTCAATGGGGCCTCTGCAGGAGGTAGACAGGCATCCACAGGACAGGGACAGCTGTCTTTGTTCTTAACTCATACCCAAGGCCACAATGTTTTCAACAGGTGTTAAAGAGACCAAGACACAAAACCATTAGTCTACATTTTTTCTGGTAGGTAGATGAACTTTGCAATAATTAAGTCTCAAAGTAAATCTAAAATCTAAATATACATATAAAACAGTTTGCTTTCTGAATTGCACGTTGTCATATCTGCTGGTTCTGTAGAAAATGCAAGTAAGCAACGGCCTTTAAAAACAAAAAATCATGAGCCCTGAAGCCCTCCTAATTTTGAATCCCATGAAAACCAAAGTTTCACCTCTCACTAATCTCTTAAAAATTAATTTTACATAAAATTATCTAAGTAAGCAAGGGAAGGTAAGACACCTGAGGAAGCAGTGAATGGAGGAATAAATGTAGTAAATCATGCGTACAAACGGCATGGTGTGATGTGGTTAATACAAAAATCAATATCACCTAACATCTTAAACCTTGGGTTAAAGAGACTATTCTTTAAAAACTAGACAGTTTAGGACACAGTGTTAGATAGGAGAATGGAAAGTCATACCATACAGATTATTAAGTGTTTCCTTTGGCGTAATTTAAGGATAGGACATTCACTTCCATATAATTCATAAGAATCTGAGAGTTAAAAATAAGGTTGCCCTGTCAAACCCTCACTTTCATGCTCTTTTGCATCTCCTCCATCCTTGTGTTAGTGACTTCTTTTCAGCCTCTTCTATTAAGGCTTCGGAAAATGTATATTTTGTTTTCACCTCATCAGAAAACCATTACTTCACATCTTAGCCTTCTGAGTCGGTAGAAGACCGTTTTTTTCCAAGCTTGTTTTTAGTATGTATTCCTAAACCTAGATGATTGGGAAGAATTGATACAATTCCCCATATACCTTTCAGTTAATAATCAGTGTGATCTGTCTACAGGGTAAGAGAAAAAAGGCCTGAAAGTGTTGTCTAATTATGCAGCCTTTTAAACAAATGTAAACAAATCATAATGCTTGGAAATATTCAAAAGTTATGTTCAAATTGGTAATTGGTAATGAGGCAACATGAGAAAAACAGAAACAAAACAAAGAATCATGTCTAAGGATGACATACAATTTCTAAGATCAACAACAACAATAATCCTATTTCTATTATAATATTGAAAGAATATAATGATCTTGTGGAATCCATAGTGGCATATTGTAAAGATCAGGGTTCAACAAAGTCATAAAGTTTTTTTTTTTCTTTAATTGGAAGCTTCATAAAAAAAAAAATTTTGTTTTCCCAATTGGAACACAGCCATACCAATTTTTTTTCTCTCAATTTGTTTTTAAGTCTCTAAGTTGCCTTCATTCTACCATGACTCTGTTGAGTAGTCACAGAACAACCCTATGGCTCATGGTGCCTAAAATATTTACTACCTCGCTCTTGACGAGAAAAGTCTGCAAACCCCTGGTATAGATCAAATCTGTTTTGACTGTCAGAATCAATAACAATTGAAAGGTTCTTTCACAGCCTTTCATTTTTTAAGTAAATAATTTAAAAATATCTTAAATCACTTAATCCTGAATAATTTAGGCTAAACTGTTTTGAACTTGCTGTTTTTAGAAACCTTATTTCCTTTCTATCAAAGTTAAAAAGTTTTGTGTTCAATTTAGATCCAAAACCGGAAAAAAAAATGTGTTAGGAATATTTGTAGATGCTCTCAATTTTAAACGTCTTAGATAAACTTTTGAAATGCAAAATATATTTTATGTACTCTACTCTTAGGTATAACCTTGGGTGAGCCCTGTTTTTAGGTGAAGCTTACAAAAATGAAAAGCATAACCGTGACAAGATTTTAAAGTATTTTGGAAAATTATAATTTGTAAAGCCAAATTTTCTATATAGTAACCTTCCATTTTATGTGCTATTGGTGGTTTTAGAGGCAGGAGTCTAGGTTTTGGAGATATAAATAGAATATCAATGTATTTTACCTAATATAAGGTTAAACACTGAAAGTACATATCTTGAGAAGTTAACTCAGGAAGAAAGAATGAGGAGAGTGAGACATGGAAGGAAGCAAGGCTGCTTAAAAGGAAGACTTATCAACCTGGCTATCACTGTGATGGAAACTAATGGGCCATGAAAACAAATGCAAAATGTAGCAAAAGACAAATGAGTAAGTTAAATTTATTGTACCAAAAATACCACTTAAATCTGAGCTACTGAAAACACAAACTAAAATTAACTCGTATTTTACACTAAACAGTAGTTCCAAGTTGATGTAAAGTTCTCCAACACTGCATAAATTGTGGCAGCAGTATAGCACTATAATTTGCAATGTAAGAATAACACTAGGAATTGTAGTTCCAAATGCATAAAGTTGACTTAGATAGAATGACACATAATACACCTACCTTGATCATTAGCAGTTATCTGAGCAAAGATAATGCCAAGAGTTATAGAGGAAGCTGTCACTACCTATGAGAGCAGAGAAGCCAAGAAAGTAGCAAGAATAAATCTTAGAATGTAATCAAATCAAAGATCCGAAAGTCAGGGACAACAACATAGGAGGGGCAATAGAGTCTTGGAGGTCAAAACAAGTAGTTACACAACGTATTTGATAAAGAAAAATACAGCCTTATCCTAAGATAGAGCCTGGGTGCTCCCTAGCTTTTTTGACACTTCCTAGTATATTTTAATTGCTTTTGACTGTGTTATAATTAAGATGAAGTTACAGCCAGGAACACAGTGGGCAAAGGACTGCTCTGTACTGATTGAAGCAATAATCGGAGCCCTGCAGTTAAAAGGCTGATCATACTTATGATACATACAAATGAAAACCACAGTAATCCTGCTAATAATAGAAAATATATTTATATGCATTTGCCCACATACATACGTGCATGAAGACACAGAAGTATGCAAATAGCCTATACCTGATAAGGATGTATTTATATACAAGGACACACATTCCAGATTTTCCAGAATAGTCCTCATTTCAAATGTCATAAAGTAGTCTTACAAACCTCTCAAATGTCCTGAAACTTTCAAAGTTTCCAAATGCAAATAAAATTTCCATAGATAGCAACTCGCAGAGAAATTGGGAAGAAAAAAGTCCTTTGTCAGATATTCAGTGTAAAGGCTTTAGGTACTTCACAGAATTCCCCAATAGATCATAAGTTTGGGATTATGGGGCCTGACTTCTATTTTTCACCATTTTTACAATTTTTCTCCATCTTCATTCTCCACCCTTAACCCTCCTGGAGACTGGTTCAGGGATCAGTAAACATCTTTAACCTTAAACGTTTTTAAGAATTACATTTATTCATGTTTTTTTTTTCCTCCCCTTGGCAGAAGGCTTTATATCATAAAATGTAAAGAACATCTTCTACACAAGTGCAAAATGGGCCTAATCATTTTTAAGTTCAATAAAATGTTCAAGATGGTAACAATGAAATGTTGTGTTTCCAACACAAATAATGACATGACAAAGCAAACTAGAATGGGTGTTTGGGTAAAAAAAAAAATGTTACTTGGAAGATGATTTCTTGAATTTTATTTCAAGAAATTAGCTTTCAAAAGTTTATAATCAGCTTTCAGTTTGGCCATAGTTGACAATGCTGTTTTGAAAATAATTTCCATACACGTCCTAGAGCAGTTAAAAACGGCAAGCCTGATAAAAGAGGGGGTAATTTTGCGAAGACCAAGAACACAGTTTCTTTTAGACACTGAAATTCTGGGAAGCACTAGAATAATAATCACCTACAATCTCCTTTTATCTTATAAAGGAACACTTTACTAAAAATTTTAATATAAAAATTTGGATTGAACCAAAATCATCAATCTGACATGTTTAAGAAGGAAGAAGGCATTGTGTCCCTAATCTGTTGTGAGTTGATACATTCTATAAACAATTCTGGAAGGAGGCTGCACTCAGAGCATAAATTGGTATATATCGCTTTGTTCTCACAGATAGCAACACAATATTTTCTGCTGAACGCGAAAAAGTTTAAAGGTATAAATCAAGATAAAGCAATCACCTGACAAAGAATTACAAACAGGTCCCATACCTTTTTCTTGGCGAACACTGACACATTGATGTTCTACTGAAGATAAAAGCCAAAATCATGTGTCATTAATATAAGCAAGCAAAACTATTTGGTTCAATATGTTATACTGTTTAAAAAAAATCAAAAAAAGAAAACACTTGCAAAGAAAAGGCAAATTTGAAATGTTACACATGATTAAAATAAGTTTGTATCAGCAGAGAAAAACACATTTGAAAGACATTTCATAGAGTTTATTCCTAGAGGGTGAACGATACATCAGAGCGGAATAAACTATTGCTTTTGTTTATCCAGATTAATACACAGACACTGTCTGAATAAGAAGACACATATCCCGTATGCTATCTAGAGAATAGTTTTTAGCAAAATAATTCTGCCCTGATAATCTAATGCACTTTTCCTCATATTGCAGCTTCACACAAGTGTAGTTTAAAACTTTCTCGAAAAGAGACCAGCATGGCAGCTGTTAGCATAGCCAGCACTTTTGCGCAAATTCCAAAATGGCAAATAAACCTCACAACTGAGATTTCAACCGCATTCAGAGCCCCTCAGCCGTACAGCCTCGCCATGGCAAAATTTGCAAAATCAGACACAGCGACACCCCCCCTCCACACACACACACACACACACACACACACACACACACACACACACACACACACTGCATCTATGTTTTCTCACTCCATTTTACCACTCTAGCCAGAAGGGAGGGTAAAAGGATTTGGAATTGGAAGTAGGCATGAGTAGAAAGGACCCAAATGGCTCATATATGCAACACCAGGGACAAAAAGAAACCAAACCAGAGACAAAAGCAAACCAAAGCATAGTTACATGAAGTTTCAAATAGGCCACAGACTGAAAAGGGATGAGACACACTGGAATTAAAACATTCATAATTACTATTTTTCTAACTTTTTTTTTTTTTTTTTTTTTTTTACCAACCGATCAGCAATTTTAAAAAGTTAAACCCAACAACCCAAGTCTGTCTTTCTCTTTCTCTGTTTCTTTTCAGCATGGATTATATAAATATTTTGGATACTACTATAGCATGTATTAATTTCTATCGCTTTCTAAATGACCCATAGTATACAATATATATTAATAATATATATAAAGTATATTTCCAATGTTTAATGACCCATATTAATATTCTACTGTAATTTTGGAGGGTCTAAAATATTAGATGCCATTTAGTATTACATAAGTCATAATGAGTAGGATTTAAATAATGGATTTATTAAGAAATTAGACTTGCTTTCTGAACCTTGCATTCTTGTAATACTCTCTACCTAAACTTTTCTTCCCTTCTCTACTCACACATTCTTCACACCAGAAACCAAGCTCATCACTTTGTATCAGGATGTGATGAAGAGCTGACACACAAAGCTGTGGTTATATTTGAATTCAGTGGAAGAACTTAGCCCATGAGAAACTTAAGATTGTAAAGTAAGATTTAGTATGCTGTTCAGTAAGCAACAGATCTATGAGTGTTGCTTACACAGGCTTCAAGCCAGCAGATTCTATTCAAAACCTTTCAATGCAAATTCTAGCAAACTCTACACACTTGGAAGACAAATGTTATATGAGGCTGCATAAATAATTTATACTTTTAGCATTTCTGTATATAATTTTGCAAAAAAGTGGGATCAACTTAACATTATTAAATATGGTCCTATTTTATTTGCAACATAACTTATGAAACATTTTCCCTAGAAGTACTGAAAAATGATGCAACACCTAGGATTTAAAGATATATCCCACATATGAAAAAGTAAATTATGATTATGAATAAGATTTTTAAAATCTATTCACAAAATCCATCGGGGAAAAATCTCTTTTTCTTTATTACTGAAGGCTGTTACCAGAACACTACACAATTCTTTCAGATTTAGTCAGAAAGTTCTGTGGCGTTAAGAGGTCTGGCCAAAGAATATTTTCTTTGAAAGCCCATGTCCTCTCCTTGGGCCTACCTCATACACAAAGATATACTTCAGGAAACGAGGTCATGTCAGGAAAAAGTAAGCAGAAGCTTGTAAATACTGGTTCCTGTGGTGCCAAAGAATTAATAAGTTGCATTAAACAAGGTTTTTTGCAGTACTTATCAGTTTATCAGTGACTGCTGCTGATACTGAATCCATGCCAAGAAACTCAATCCTCCAAGAGAAAAGCAAAAGGGAGACAGATTTCAATTCTGAATAAGAAAATATTTTCTGTCAGTGTGTCCAAAGGTAGGATGGGAAAACCCCGTGAAGTAATAAATTCTTAATATTGGAGGTTCAAGAGTACAACTCGGTCAAATACTCAGTGAGAAAGTGCTTGAGCTGATTTTATTGTTAAATAATTCAAAATGGAGTATTTTATGATTCTGATACGGTGCACCACCAATAAAGGCTGCTGAAAACATCAGATAATAGGTATTTGTGTGAAACAGTTACTTCTCATTATGTACCTAGACCCTCATTTAAGTGTAAGTAAAAATGTGATGTGTAGGTGAGAGCAGAAATGGTGAAGAATCTCATTCTGTTCCCTTTGTTAGAAATTGTCCTTTCAGCAGGGCAGGAGAATGATCAGTATTATAAGAGTTGAAACCTCTTTAGAAGCTATCATTTGAGTTTTCTTCAAAATAGTTGTAATAAAGTGTCCCTTCTTTCTCATTTTCATTCAGCAACCTCTACAACTGAGCATGGCTCAAATATTTTTCCTTGCTGACATGCGAATATGATCCTGCAAATAGGGTGCTCTATTAACAAGTTCTGATGCATTGATTTTTCATGGAAATTTCCTGCTGATGGTATAAACTCAGAAAAAAGAGAGATGTCTCCTATCCAAAATGCATGCTGGGGAAATGAATTAGCAGGGAGTTCTAAGAAATTCTAAATAATGTTTTAAAAAACTGAAGGAAGTCTTTTTTTTTTTTTGAATTGAAGTATAGTTGATTTGCAATGTTGTGTTAGTTTCAGTTGTACAGCAAAGTGATTCAGTTATACATATAAATATGTGTATATATATTCTTTTCCAGACTCTTTTCCCTTATAGGTTATTATAAAATATTGGGTATAGTTTCCTGTGTTATACAGTAGGTCCTTGCTAGTTATCTATTTTACATATAGTAGTGTGCATATGTTAATCCCAATTCCTAATTTACCCCCCCTTTCCCCTTTGGTAACCATAATTTGTTTTCTATGTCTGTGGGTCTATTTCTGTTTTGTATATAAGTTCATTTGTATCTTCTTTTTTTAGATACCACATATAAGCAGTATATTTGTCTCTCTCTGGCTTACTTCACTTAGTATGACAACTTCTAGGTCCATCCATGTTGCTGCAAATAGCATTATTTCATTCTTTTTTATGGCTAATATCCCATTTTATTTATATATATATATATCCCATCTTCTTTATTCATTCATCTGTCGATGGACATTTAGGTAGCTTCCATGCCATTATTCTCCTACATAAGGCTATTACAGCATAATTTCTTTTTCTGTATTATGGAAATCTGGAAGTGTCCTCTAAAATATATTTAGGAAACATGTAGGGAAAATAGGTACAATTTCACAACATTCATATATTTTGAAAATTAGCCTTTTGGAACCAATCTATCATTCTCCATAAATAAACACATTTTTCAGACCACCAGGGTAGCATTTGGAGAGTCAAAATTATTAGTTTACTAAATTGTGATCTTATTGGAAAAACAGTTTACTCAAGGAATCACTGGATTTATTAATCTTTGAGTTGTTACATATTGAATTTGAAAATCAAAACATTCAAGATAATATTATATTTTTCCGGTTTCCCAGTACCATTTACTAAAGAGAGACTATCCTTTCCCCATGTATTCTTGCAACCCTTCGAAAAGATTAGTTGACTATATGTTTGGGTCCACTTCTAGGTTCTCTATTCTGGGTTCTCTATGTGTATGTTTTTAAGCCAGAAACAAAATGTTTTGAATATAAGTACTGTGTACTACAGTTTGAAATCAGGAACAGTGATGACTCCAGCTTTGTTCCTCTTTCTCAAGATTGCTTTGACTATTCAGGGTCTTTTGGGATTCTGTACAAATTTTAGCATTGTTTTCCTAATTCCATAAAAAGTGAATGTCAAGAGAGATTGCACTGAATCTATAGATCCCTTTGGGTAGTATGAATACTTTAACAATATTAATGCTTCCAAATCATGAAAATAGGACATCTATCAATTTACTAGTCTTACAAATTCTTTCAATAATGTCTTATAGTTCTCAGTGTATAGCTCTTTCACCTCTTTGGTTAAATTTATTCCTAAATATGTTATTCTTTTTGGTGATATTGTAAATGAGATTGTTTTCTTAATTTTGTTTTCAGATCATTCACTGTTTGCATAGAAATGAAACTAATTTTTGTATGTTGATTTACTATCATACAACTATATTGAATTCATTGATTAGTTCTAAAAGTTCTTTGGTGGAGTGTTTAGAGGTTTCTATATACAAGATCATGTCATCTGCAAACACAGACAGTTTTACTACTTCCTTCCTGATTTGGATGCATTTTATTTATTTTTATTGCCTAATTCCTCTGGCTAGGACTTCCAGTACTACCTTGGATAGAAATGGTGAGAGTGAGCCTCTCATTGTCTTGTTTCTGATTTTAGAAGAAAAGCTTTCAGCTTTTCATGACTGAGTTAATGTTATCTGTGGACCTACCATATTTATTATGTTGAAGTATATTCCTTCTGTACCTAATTTGTTGAGAGATTTTTTAATACGAAAAAAATTGCTGAATTTTGTCAAATGCTCTATCTGCAAGTATTGAGATGACTGTATAACTTTTAGTCTTCATTTTGTTAATGTGAGACAACTTCGAGCAGCTTAATTTATGTGTAATTGATGTTTCTAAAGGAGAGGAGAGAGAGGAGGAGAAAGTTCTGGGGACTCTGAGTTAGTTAAAGCTTTCTTAGATACAACCCAAAAGCTTGATACATAGGATAACATATTGGTAAGTTGGACTTCACCAAAATTCAAAAGAATATGCTCTTCAAAAAAAAGTCTTAAAAGAATGCAAGGACAAGCTACAAACTAGGAGAAAATACTTGTAATTCATATATAACTGATAAAAGGTTTGCATCCTGAAAATATTTTAAAAGCTCACAACTCAATAACAAGAAAACAAAAAACCCCAATTTAAAAAGAGGGCAAAAGATTTGAACAGACAATTGAAACTAGACATTCGTTTGGCAAATAAGCACATAAAAATACGCTCAACATAATTAATGCTTAGGTCAATGCAATCAATACCACAATGAGATAACCACTGTATACTTGGAATGGTTAAAATTAAGAAGACTGATAATAACAAGTATTAACTAGGATGTGGAGGAACTGGAACTCTCATATTTTGCTGGGAATCAAAAATGGTATACTTTGTTGTGACCACCTAGAGGGGTGGGATAGGGAGGGTGGGAGGGAGGGAGATGCAAGAGGGAAGAGATATGGGGACATATGTATATGTATAACTGATTCACTTTGTTATAAAGCAGAAACTAACACACCATTGTAAAGCAATTATACTCTAATAAAGATGTTAAAAAAAATGGTATACTTTGAAAAACAGTGGAAGAGTTTCTTAAAAAGTTAAACATACTCCTTCTATATGATCCAGCCATTCTGCTCCTGGGTATTTACCCAAGAGAAATGAAAGCAGATGTTCATATAAATACTTACACACAAATATTCACAGCAGATTTATTTATAATAGCCCAAACTACAAGCAACCCATATTCTGATCAATAGGTAAATGGAGAAGCTGTGCTGTATCCATATAATGGAATACTATTCAGCAATAGAAAATGAAGTATTGATATATTCTGTAATAAGAATGAATCTCAAGATAATTATACTGAATGAAATACATCAGAAAAAACGTACATACTGTACTATTTCACTTATAGTATAAAAGTTTGGGAAGTGTACGTTAATGTATACTGAGAGGAAGTTCAGTGGTTATCAGGGATGGAAGTGAGAGCCAGAAGGAGGTATTACGAAGGGATATCAGGAAACTTTTAGAAATGCAGTACATTTATATTTGAATTATCTCGATTGTGGTGATGGTTTCAAAACTTTCAATATGTATAGTTTATAATACATCAATTATATCTCAATAAAGCTCATAATAAAAATTAGAAGTTTGACCTGAAGTTTTATATGCAATGACTTGCTGACCATGCCACACATAAAAGCAGTGGCTGATTATTTCAACTGACATTAATAAGCCAAACAGTTCCTATACCTGCATGTACAATCTGGTCCTATCCTATGTATTTCATTTTAAATGAATGATCCTGAAAAATCTTTGAATTTTTCTTTTAAACAAATATTTAATGAGTACCTGTTATCTGCTGGGCATGATACCAGGTAATTTCACCTGCAGGATCACAGTTAATGAAAACGTTGGTTGTTGTTGCTCTTGCTCGCTAGAACAGAAGCTACGTATATCCATTTCCCAATGAACAAACACATCCTGTTGCTTAAACTGGACCCAGTCCTTACTATCTTAAACAAATCATCTACACAGCATGCAGAATCTCTGATTTCATCTTTTCATGCCTAAAATTTATTTTTTAAAAAAAGAACCCTTGGATAAAATCAAATAGAGCATTCTGTGTAAGCCAGAATGGGTTTCAAACCTCAATATTTATGTTTTAGATTCACCACTAAAGGATTCCTTGGTTAGTTCCATGGTCAACTGACTCTGAAGCTGTTCCCGTGTCAAGCTGATTTTCTTCTGGAAACCAATGCTCGACTAAATATCATAAGTAGAGTTTATCCATTAAATACTAGTTAAGCCCAAATTACAATTGACCTGATTAGGCTAAGAATTAATTTGAAGTGGATAAGCCATTATTAAATAAAAGTCAAAGATCCCGCTTCAATTTCATTTTACACGATTACATGCATCTTACCATTGGGGCTGAACTGCAAGATATCACTCTGCACATGGCAGATTAGTTCTCATGATTTCAGCTTATGTCTATCTGGACAAATCACCAATCCCAATGTGTTCTCTACTGAGCACGTACAATGTATATCCATGATGGCATTGATGTACCAGCTGGCCTGGAGCTAAGTTCTTGGCTACAAAACTGTTAACTCGAGACATTCAGATAAAGACAGTGCTTTCAATTAGGGTAACTGAGAAGTTTGGTATATGCAAAAAAGAAAAAAAAAGTTTAGCCAGTAAAGGTAAGAAGTTTCTTCCAATATATCATACGTAGATCTATTTGGCCAAAAGGAGAAAACAATATTCAACGCTCCTACATGTTACAGGCTGTATGATATATTGGAAGCAGAAAGAACATGAATTAACTAGACACTTGTGGGTCCTAGTCCAAGTCCTTGTTTTCCTGCTTACCATCTATTTGGCCAGGGATAAACAACAACATGAGTTTTTTCCTTTATATCTATAAAATTGGCAAAAAGGATCTCTGACTTACCCACTTCAAGGAATTGCTGAATCAAATAGATAATATATGCAAAAGTCCTTCACAAAACTATAAAAGCCACATAAGCATTTGAACTTTCTATTGCAAGTCTGACTTTCAGGAGAAGGTAGGTAAGATTTAGAGTAAAGAATATTCCACCAGGAGTACGAAACCTAGATTCAAACTCTGGTTCTGCCCCAGAATAGCTTTTCCAACAAAGCCTGCACTCTTCCTGGATGTTTTCTGCTTACCTACGAAAATGTGAAAAAGTCAAATGATAGATTCAAAATAACAAATTTGAGAGTCTGAACTTTTTGCAGAAGACAAAAGATTGTGTGAAACTCTCTTCCTCCAAGTTTTTCATTTCAGCACAACAATTACTTAAAACTGGAGGAACCTGCAGCTGCGTCCAATGCCATATGTCCAGCTTTAGAGAGTTTAATCACACATTATTGTGGGTAGTCAAGGAGGAAAGCAACCTAACGAGCTTTGGTACACCCTTAATTAAATGACAAATGTGTGTCAAAGTAACTGATCAAATTTCACTTACTTTTAATTCAAGAATATAGTGATCTTTCATATTCCTTACACATCCTGACGCATTTCCAATACACCTTGTGAAGCCCATTATCCATACCTGAAAAGCCCTCCTGCTGAAAATGTTGAGGTGTTTCCTTATCCAAATGTTGCCTTGATTCCCAAATATCTGCCACAGCAGCTGTCCTCTTGTGTTGTTCCAGATTCGCTGGTAGATGGCCAGCTTGTAAATGTGCTTTCCGAACATGTGGTAATAAAAGCGGAAGGTGCAGCCCTCTACGTCAGTGGCATTAAGGATCGGGCTGAGTAAAGCAGCTCGGTGTTGGAAAACTTGTGGTTCAGAAGATTCTATATAGAGATAGTGTCCTTTAGCTGTGCCCAAAGTATTATCCTTCATCGGCCCTGTATTAAGTGTTGATGTTGGACCCTGGTTCCAGGTCCAATCAAAGTCATCTTCTGTATCTTGTTCCCAGTTACAAATTCCATTTTCAAAGTCACATTGAAGTTCAGGTACTGAAATTGGTATGAAATAAAATCAAAAGATAATCAAGGATGAAAATAACTATGAATGGGAATGCTATCAATAGTTGATACTTTGCTCCTGCCAAGGTAAACCACTTTAATTTTTTTAATGCAACATTAAAGCAAAATGTTTCAAAGAGTAACTAAATCCTAGATAATACATCAAATAATAATATTTTATAGCCAGAAGGTGGAATTACTTTGGCCATTATTTCCCAAATGCCTTTTCTACCCATCCCTTGCCCACTGTTATTACCATAACTCTATGCAAATGATCACTACCCCATGGCTGGCTTGCTGCAACAAACTTCTGGCTCAGTGGATTTCAACTTTAGCTGAATGTTCCAATCTCCAGTGAACATTAAAAAAAAAATAACAATAAAGCTCAGAATTCACCTCCAGACATGTTGATTTAATTAGTTCAAATGGTGTAGCCAAACATCAGGATACTTTACTAGCTCACTTGGTGACTCTAACATGCAGGGCTAACAAGAGTCATAATTTAACAGATCTCTATCTTTCAGAATCCCCTGGGGTGCATGGTAAAATTGCTTACTCCATGGTAAAGTCCTGCACAAATACTACTATGTTAGGTATGGAGTGAAGCCCAAGAATCCATATTTTTAACAAGCACCCAAGATGATTCTGATGCAGGTATTCTCCAGACCTCACTTTGAAATCAAATTCTCTCTGGTTCCATCCTGCCCCAGTTTCAAGCATCCCTCCACACTTGTAAAAGAATGACCATCTTTTAAATGGTAGTTTTTTTTTTCTCCATTGAGAATCCTTTAATATTGACTTATTTAATCCCAGCTTAAATCTAAACTTCTCTATCTTTCAAGCTTCACTCTTCCCAGATTAAAATAACTTCCTGTTCGTCCCCAACTACCTTTCCCCTTGGCATGCACCAATTTACCAACGTGCCCTAAACCTCTCACCCCTCTCTCTATCTCTATTTATGCTTATTATTATGCCTGTTTTGCCAGTTCTTAGCTGTGTCTCCTCAGTGGTAATCTTTTCTTCTCCCTGGATTGTGGCCCCTTTGAGCTGGTGCTTTTAAACCTCTAACTCCCTTCAGTCAGTAGAAGAATTCAAAGCACTTTTAAAGAATTGACCAGTCCCTTATCAACTGAATACTCTACCTACATTTGTAGGATATAGGAATGTATGCATTTTTCAAGATGTGATGATTTTGTCGACACCAAGTACTTGTTTAGAATAAATGGGATAGGATATACAAATACTGTATTTGTATACAAATGTAAACAAATACATTTGACAGTATTTGGGCAGAAGGGACAGGATTTTAAATTAAGGAGGAGTTCCACATTTTAGCTTCATTTACAGAAGTTAATATTTTTGAAAGACAAACGTCAGCTGGCCTTTAACCATTCATCTTATAACGGCACTTGGCGCCAAAGTGAACAAATATTCTGAAACAATAAATAAAAGGATATGTGAATAAATGCAGCCAGGCAAGAACAAATCATCTGTCTCTGAAAACCACAGAACAGGAGCTTAGACCTAGTGAAGGGAATCAAGTGAGTAAATGGCAGATGGGAGATGAGCTTTCTTTTGATGTTTCCTCACTTGTGACTAATCAACGCAGCTGGGATGTGAACTGGACCCCACAGGTCCCCTGCAGGTGTCAGTCTTGGGTTGTGCAGAGGAAGGGGGATGTCATGCTACTGAGGTTTTTGACATAAAACTGGCACTAAAGCCAACAGATTTTTACATTGCCTGTCCTCATACTGACTGCATGCTCAATCTTTATTTCAAAAGGGAAGGCACGTGGCTCCACCCTTAAATGAAAGACCACGTTCTAAACATACTTTAGAAAATAGAGCATCAATTTCTGGATGTCTAACGCATTCTATGTTAATAAGTTACTATGTCTAGGGACTTCCCTGGCGGTCCAGTGGTTAAGACTATGCACTTCCACTGCAGGGGGTGTGGTTCGATCCCTGGTCGGGGAACTGAGATCTTGTACGCCGCGTGGCGCAGCCAAGAAAAAAAAAAAAAAAAAGTAAAAAAGGAAGTCTCCACTTAAAAAAAATTACTATGTCTAGATGGAAGGCTGCGAGAGAAACTGACAGTCACTACTATTTCCTTTCACTGATACTTAGTCACAAGCAGTATTTTGATAATCCCCTTCTACTCAGTTAATGCTGAGAAGTTTGAAGGATAATTTGCTTATTTTCAGTAACAGATCAACGTTTTTTAAGAAGTGGGATTTGAAGTGCATGAAAAAGATGAAAAGGCTTTCTAAATTTGCAAAAATAAATTACTTTAGGACAAGCAACACTTCTTATAACAGCCATTGTCGAAATCATCAATTTTATTTATATGCACTAAAGGTATTAGCTGTGTAACGAGCTGCATGGTAATTCTGACTTTAATGTGCCTGACTATTAAATACCACATATGTGCAAAACTCTCTACAATGGTTTATATGGAAACTTCTCAATGTAATGTTTCCTATGATGTACCAAGCATTTGATGGCTTTACTTTGGTTTATGGTAAGCCTCCCAATTTAATAGGCACATAACTTGAATTTAAAGAATTGTTGCTATTTCTGGGTAAAGAAAGATGCAAACTTTCTCTGACTGATGTTGGTAATTAAAAAAGAAAAACATCTCTTAGCCTCTGACTCATTTTCAGGAGCAAATGCACTAGGCACTACCAGGAGCCAGGTTTATTAAATTGCAAGACATACATAATCATCAGGTACGATAAACTTTTTAGTAATTTAAACCGGAAGCTCGGGGCTTATCTTTGACACCTCACTCTCTGCTCCCTATAGCCAGAAGATTTTTAAACGTCTCTACTAAATATCCCTCCTCCAACTTTAGTCCATCCATCTCCACCACTTGTCACTGTGATACAGGCTGCCAACCCCTCTCCGGGGAACTACGGCCAACGGCCTCCTAGTAAATCTCCTGAATCTACTCTCCTCTAATCCATTCATTACATTGTATCCACAGTGACATTTTAAAATCTGCCAATTTTATTATATTACCTTCCTTCTTAAAAACCTTCAGATGACGGAAACCTTCCTTAAGACGGTCCACAAAGATCTGCTAATCTGGCCTCCATCTCCATCCTTATGTTGCATCCTGTTTCCCCTTATTGCCTTACTCCAGCCATACTGGGTATCTTGCAGCTGCCATGCAGTCATGTATCAGGGCTTTGCATACATGCATTTACTTATTATTTTTCAGATCTCAGCTAAGTCACCACCTCTAGAAAGTCCAATGCCATAATTATAGAAAGCCATAGCACCCCCATTTGAAACTCCTGTCAAAACTGTCATTTTACATTTATTTTTTAAATATGTGAATATTTATCTGCTCAATTGGACTGTAAGCTCCCTGAGGTCAGGGACTCTGTATAATTGTGCTCATCACTATATCTCTAGTATCCAATTCATAAATGTACATAATAAATACTGATGGCTTGACTAATTAATCACACATAACATTCATTGACTTTGGAACAATGCTTAGGGCCTTTGTCTTGACTGACTAGAAAACAGTGAACCAATCAAGATCACCACATCAAAATGAGTAAGAGGGACCAGAAAGAAAAGTACTTACCACAGTTGACCTCATCAGTATAATCACCACAATCATCCACCAGATCACATAGCTGAACCTTTTTTATGCAAGTCTTAGTGTGTAGACACCAGAAATGATCTGGCCCTTTGCAGCTCTTCGAAGGGGGTGGGAGAATACAATTTTCAAATCTGACATCATCAATAGCCGAGACCCCATCATAAATGCCAAGGCTGACTTTATGTAGTGACAGATGGAAGGGCTGAGTAAGGCGTCCAAGCTGAACAGTTGCCTGTGACCACTGGTTGCCCTGGTTATATAATACTCTCCAGAGTACTGTGGAGTCACTGGAATTTTCCATGTGTAGCTGTAACTCAGCTGCTCCCACTGATAGGCCATAGTTATAAAACCTGAAAGAGAACAAGCAAAAGAAATGGAAATGATTTATGGAATAGACTAAATATTTAACTTTTAGACTCTTCCACTCAGTTAACAGTCAATTAAAAATGAGTTATAAAAATAGATGCCTTTATTTATTATTGCAGTAATTGTGGCCACCTATTTGCAAGAGCTTATCTGCCAAGGTGCATATTCTGGCTCTCAGGACCCCATGAACCTTTCTCAAGGAGTTTAGTCCAGAACACAAGAAGCAGTGTTAATTAAATTATAATCCATTGTTGGAGGGAGAGTCCCTTTCATCTTAAGAAAGAACACAACAAATACTGATAATGTGCTCCTAAGTAAAATGCTAATTGTGTGGATCTAATGCAATAGCTATTTTTAAAGCAAAGCCAGATTACAGGACAAATTACAATATCTAGTAAATGCAGGAGTATGCCTGGAACCGCCGGGCTGCTAGAGTAGTTGACCATTGTTTTTACTATTTACCAGAAGGAAAGTGTGCATCCAGGTCCTGTCTGGCTGAAAGTTGGGCTCTGGAGTTTAGCAATTTGTGATAAGCTGTTGCTTTTCTTCAGAATGAACATAAAGTGCCCTATTGGGATACAGAAAAGAAACCATAAGTTCAATCTACTAAATTCTAAAATGAGACATCTGTCTGTAAACCCTACACTGAAGATTATACAACAATTAAAAATCAACAAAAGTGACTGTTAGTCAAATTTACTCTTATAAATATTAAACTATTATCTAGAGCTAGGTCAAAATTATGCCAAAAACAACTGGTAATTCCAGTTAATTCAGCCAAAAATGTATCTATATTCTATCTCCAAAACCCATAAAGGAGTGGTTCTATGTTGACAACATAAATATAATCGACAATATTCAACTATCCTACTATTTGTTGTAGTAACACAGAACTTTACTGCTTCTCTTTCTCTTCTCAGACCTGAGCAAAGGTAAAGTGAACTACAGATCTTCCTTGACTTAAGATGAAGTTACTTCTGATAAACCCATTGTAAATTGAAAATATCAAAGTCCAAAATGCATTTAATACCCCTGACCTACCGAACATCACAGCTTAGCCGAGCCTACCTTAACCATGCTCAGAAAATTTACATTAGCCCACAGTTGGGCAAAATCATCTCAGGGCCTATTTTATACTAAAGTGTTGAACATCTCATGTAATTTTTTGAATGCTGTACTGAAAGTGAAAAACAGAACGGTTGTCAGTGTATCAACTGTCCACCATGGTGACTGCGTGGCTGACTGGGAGCAGTGGCTCTGCCTCTGCCCAGCATCAGGGGAGAGTATCACAAGTATATTGCTAGCCCGGGGAAAGGTCAAAATTCAAAATGTGAAGTACAGTTTCTACTGAACACATATATCCTTTCACACCATCATAAAGTTGACATATCATTAGGTCAAACCACCGTAAGCTGGGGAAAGTCTGTAGGTACAGAGACACTGTGCATGCCTCTTACCTTGAGATGTGTTGTGAGTGTGATCCCAAGGTGGAGCCTGTTGCTCAAAATCAGCAGAGAGGTTGCTTCTAGAGCTCCAGGTCCAGTCAAAATCATCCTCACTAGCTGCTTCAAACCAACCACAGCTATTTGCTTCAAAGTCACATTCGGAAACTGAAGAACAAAAACGTAGCTTTTAGGTTGGCTCTCCAACCAAGGTGATCACACACTTTAAGAAGGGTAGACAACCCTTCTTCCCTTGGAAATCACCTTGTTACTCTTCCCTAAATACATTAAAGCCACAGTTGATGAAAAAAATGATCCTATCTGATCCTCCCAAAAACTCAGAATTGTGCTTTTCATAATGGAAATTGATAAGGCAAAATTATCAATTTAAGAATATTTTCCAAATATTCTAAGAAACAGCATCATTCAGCCACATTGCTTATAGAATTGCCAAGGTCTGCCTAATTTATTTTGACACTCATGTTCATTTCTCTGCTGCTATTACATCATCTGGAAGACTGCATTGTTCCTACAAAGTATTTTACACTAAACCATGAAAAGCTACTTCTAAAAAATTTAATGTTTGAAAAATTCAGATCCATTATATTTAATATGAATGTTCACCTCTAATTTTTGTAGAGCTTACTATTTCCCAAAGCATTGAATACATCACCTAATTGGCAGAAGGCAGAATAATTTGACCTACTTTTCAAGTAAATATGAAGAGAAATAGTTAAGTTACACAAATACATTCTGGAGGAGGAAAAGAAGAAAAGAGAGAGAAAGGGAAAGAATGGGAAGTTATAATAATAGCAGTATCAAATTATAGCTAATATGTGGTGAATACCTAATGTAATAGACCCTGTACTGAAGGCTTTATATAAATCTAGCTTTTACAATAGCTCTTGGGAGAAGGTATTATTATTGCTGCTTTACAGAGGAAGAAAGGAAGGTTTAGGGAAGTTTTTAACTTAACCAAGGTCATATAGTTAGAAAGTTGTAGAGACTGATTGAAATCCAAATATTCTAACTCCTAGTCTAATATTCTTTCTGCAACTGTTGACAATAACTTTTAATTGTCATTAGATTGGAAAAGGGATAAACCAAAAAGGCATAATCTGAATTTGCTTACTGTGGATATTCAGGTGTTACTACAGACTCCAGTGCAAAATAAGATTTGCCCCCATTGATGATTACTACACTGGGATCCTTGGCCATTGGATATTTTTATCCAAGGATATAGTAATAAACTATATAGATCTTCCCTTAAAAAAATAACTTAGGAAGAAAACAATAAATTTAGAAGATAAAAGTATAAAGTA
Source organism: Balaenoptera acutorostrata (assembly GCF_949987535.1). Lineage (NCBI taxonomy): Eukaryota > Metazoa > Chordata > Mammalia > Artiodactyla > Balaenopteridae > Balaenoptera > Balaenoptera acutorostrata. The sequence goes on from NC_080066.1 coordinate 16,141,322, forward strand.
AATCACTCAGTGAGATTTAAAAATGTTAAATTGTAAAGGCATTTTTACCTAATGATAAATCATGCTTAATTTTGAAAATGCTTCCTTCCACGTGGGGAGGAATGTGAGTTGAGTAGTAACATCATAATCACTATTGATTTTTTTTAAGTTTCTACGAAATATGTGATCTCAAAAAATATTTGTTTTCTATCAGGTCTCCTGGTCCAAAATATGCCCAGCAGAATACTTTCAAATTTTACCAAAAGTCAATGAGAATGTATGAATACATTTTAAAACAAATACTTTAAGAATGTTGCATCAACTTTAATAAGCAAGAGATAACTATATTTCAATAGAGACAAATGGAAATCAGCAAAATGGAGAGACTACTGCTATACCTAGAATAAAGATTTCTCAAGTTTAGAAATCTGTGGTGAAGCAAAATTAAATGCTACTCAAAAGTGAAAAACAATAATGATAAGACAATTTAGGGATAAATGCTAAGAATATTTAACTCTTTGTATTTTCAACAGCCATCTCTATAAATATAAAAAACCCATAAATATATATAGATTCCAGGATGTAGATGCTATTTCAATCCCAGGGAAAGCAAATACTTTTGATTCCTATTTCAGACAATCCAAAAAAATAGGATCCAGGAGTTTCTGTTATGCAAATAGAGAAAGAAAACAAGTTATTGCTACTATATAATATCTATCCCACATAGATCCCTGGAAAGGGAAACTTATCATCTGCTATCTCAGGAGATATTGCTGTGGAAATAAATGAATATTCAAATAGTAGTAAAATTTGAGAAACTATTGCAGCAATTCTGTAGTTCTCTTAGATAAGGCTCTTCAAAGATAGTGATTTTTAAAAGATGATTATGCTGTTAAAATTCAAATGTGCCTTTCTAGTATACTTTGTTAATATATATTTAGATTTCTATACACATTTAAAACCTCACCTTGATTAATCAGAGATGTAATAATCAGATGAAATTAAACTTCTTGTTAGCCAGGAATCAAATATACACCTCATTAGAACAGTTTTTTGAAAAATATGTAATCTTTTACTTAGAGATACAATATCCTGGGTAAGTTTTAATAATTGAGGTTGAAGGATTTTTCGCTGTTTTCTAGAGCAACATTATGGACTTTCTCAATTATCATCATCATCATCAGAATTGACATTTTGCAATAACAACTGCAGTTACCATTTATTCGAGGTTTATTGTGCACCGAGCTTTGTGCTAGGGGCTGTTACATTCAAAACAGGTTGTCTACTGACACAGAATTTCCAAAAATTATGCTTGTCTATTCTATGGCTATGGATAGAAAGGCTAGTAACTCTAGCAGCTTTTAATTTTTTGAGTAAAATTACCCTGTGGCTTCTACTAGTTATGTCAGTATAATTATACTGCTGTCCCTGGGGAAAGGGTGCTAGGGGGTATTTGGTAGACTAACAAATAGGTCCATCACCCTACACTATCCCTGCCATTTTTAGAGCTTTTCACTGAGGGAAAAGAAGATGAATTTCTGTAGGAGCCAAGAAAACTTGTGGCGGGGGAAACAACAGAATCAGATGCTGTCTCATTTCAGATTCACTGTTTTAGAACTTCTTTGATGACTTGGGATGATTCCTACCGAGGTTCATGTGTAAGGAATAAACATGAAGTATACAAAGGTGAAATCTGGCTGACAATTTGGCCCTCACATAAAGACTTAAAAATGTATAGAAGAGTACTTATTGGTATTCACCCAAAGGAGTTGAAAACTCTGCACACAGATGTTTATAGCCGCCTTATTCACAATTGACAAAACTTGGAAGCAACAAAGATGTCCTTCTGTTGGTGAATGGATGAATAAACTGTGGTACATCCAGACACTGAAATATTATTCAGTGTTAAAAAGAAGTGAGCTATCAAGCCATGAAAAGACATGGAGCAACCTTAAATGCATATTACTAAGTGGCCAATCTAAAAAGTCTACATACTGTATGATTCCAACTATTTGAAATTATGGAAAACACAAAGCTATAAAGATAATAAAAAAGTCAGTGGTTGCCAGCAGCTGAGGGTGAGGGGAAGGAGGAAGAGGTGGAGCACAAAGGATTTTTTATGTGAAAAGACTCTATACAATGCCATAATGATAGTTGTCATTATACATTTGTCCAAACCTATAGAAAGTACAACACCAAGGGTGGACCCTAATGTAAACAATTGACTTTGAGTGATTATGATGTATCAGTGTAGGTTCGTCAATTGTAAACAAATGTCCCAGTCTGGTGGGAGATGTTGATAATGGAGGAGGCTATGGATGCCTGGGGGTGTGGGGTATATGAGAAAACTTGGTGCATTTTTCTCAATTTTTCTGTGAACCTGAAACTACTCTTAAAAAGTCTTAATAGTTAACTACTAATTAATATAAGTGCTCTAAAGAAAACACAAAATTTATAGGCGGAAATATGTCCTGACACATCAAGTGGTTAAACTTCAAACTCCCTTTGGTCTTAGCCACACAGGCAAAAGATGCCCAAGTTTAGGGGGAAAAAAATGGCTAAACATGCAGGTGGTAATTGTAAAAAGTTAGAAAACTGGAGCCTACCACTGTGGATTACAGAGAACCAGCAAAGGCACAAATGCAGTGTGGAAGACATGCATTCAATACGTATGTTATCTTACTTATTCCTCCTGAAATATACATACGAATACTGTCCCCATTTTAGAGCTGGGAAACATAAGGCTGAAAGAAGAGTAACATATAATTTCTCAGGGCTCATTATTGCTGACACAATTCCTTCCCAGACCTTTGATGTCAAAGCCTGTGCTCTTAAAAAAATTATACTGTTTCCAGTAGTTTAAAAAGTAATAATAATTATATCTAACAATTTTTGGACAATTCTTATATGCCAGGCACGTACTATGTGTTTTTAATGCAAGATCATATAAAATCTAAACATGCATAACCACAGGACATGCTCTGGAAGCAGATTCTAAACTATATAATAAGTCCACTAGATTGGCTCTCCCTGTTTATTTTAAGCTTTTTTTTTTCTCTAGCCTTTTGACCTTCCTAAAAGTTCCATGAAGGACAAAAGTTAATTGAGTATTCCAGTATGTTGGCTTCAGTTCACTGAGGTTGTACTTTGTTTGATTAAGCAGAGGTTACTACAAACGTCAAATGCATTAATACTATATATCCTATTTTAAAACATGTTCTCTACTAATTGTATTGCTTTGAGCTTCAGGCTTTTCCATTCATTCAAATGGTCATATGTTTGGAATTACGATAAGGTTGAAGTAACTGAACTCTAGACTTCATCAATAGTTAATATTCATTAGTTATTTAAAACATATAATAGTAAGGGAATATTTGCAAAAGCACCATGAAATTTAAAAAGTCTATAAAAATAAATAGCAATAATGAAATATTTTAGAGAATACTAAAGCATAAATAACTAAATAACATTTGGCATTCAAAATTACTGCATTTGAAATAAGAATGATTAATTACATTATTCTACATATGATTTTCAGGGTCTCCTGTGATCTGACCAATAAAGACACTGCTGGAAGACAATTCCCCATAGGTCTCTCATATTTCTGCATGTGTTATAAGCTGAGTCATTAACTGTCTATTTGTTCCAAACATCTTTTCAAGGATTTTTAAACAGCAAATAATCATGAAGAATAGAGATAGTGATTCTGTCTACCAGAGGGCAAGTTCTTACCCAATATAATATAATAAAGATAATGTTTCCCTCTAAAGCAAAGGTCAGACAAAATTGTTTGAATCCCACTATAAAAGATTTGGATTCCATAAGCTCAGGCTTTCTTAACTGTAATGCCAACCCACTTTATATGTACATCCACCTGGGCCCCTCTGTGTTGCCCTGGGACTCAGAAAGCAAGAGGAAACAATGCAAACATGATGCTTATTATGCTGTTTGTCATACTATTAGTAATAAAGTCCTTTGTCTCTGACCCAGGAGTCTCACCCCTCCTGACATCCATAAAACTATGGCAGATAACTTGTTAGCTTATAACTAGGGTAAAGTTTCAGACCCTTCACAGTTGTCAACACAAACTACATTAAACTTTATATGTATAGTACCCACCATTAGGTAGGTTAAAATCTAGCATGGGAAATTTATAAGCAAATAGGCAATTGTAATAGCATAATAACTACCATGTACTCATTCATTCATTCTTCATTCATCTGACAAACATTTATTGAGTACATGCTATATGTTTGGCACAGGTATAGAGCCTAAGAACACAGCAGTGAAAAAAAGCGGCAGGGGGGGGGGCGCGGAGTGGAAGAAACCAGAAAAAATACATCTGTCCTCATGGAGATAAAATCAGAGAAGTTACTTTAATTTTTTGGCTTTAATTTTGAGTCAGATTGCAGAAAAATTGAGATGTTTTAAGGAGAGAAGTGACAAAATCTGACTTAACCTGATCACTGTGGCTGCTGTATTCAGAGAAGACAGAGTGGGTGGGGTGGGCAAGAAAAGAAGCAGGAAGATAGTACAAAAATCCAGACCTGACAATGGTCTGGGCCAGAGTGGTTGCAATGAAAATAAGGATGAGTGAGGCATTCTGGATGTATTTTGAAGGTAGACATGATACGATTAACTGACATCAGATATGGAGTGTGAGAAAGAGAAATGAATCAATATGATCTCAAAGTCTTTGACCTGAAACAATGGAGGTACCATTTTATGAAGTGGAGAAGACTGTGAATAAGTAGGTTTCGGGGGAAGTAGAGGAAGAGGAAATACTATAGTTTCAGAAGTACTAGAGGTGAGATTCCTATTAGGTATTCAAGAGATCATGTCAAGTAGAGAGCTGGATATACAAGTCTGGAGTTCAGATCAGAAGTCCAGGCTGGAGATATAAATCAGAAAATAATCAGAGTGGCAAGAATAAAGCATAAACATAGGAGAAAAATCAGAAGAGTGGTTCCTAGTGTCATGGAATCCAAGGCAAGTAAGTGTTTTAAGGAAGCAGGTAATATTATCTCTGTCAAGTGCTGTTGATGGGTCAGGTGAACAATGAGAATAGACCACTGAATCTAGATCACTGCTAATTTTGATGAGAATAGTTTATTTTGAATAGTGACAGCAAGGCCCCCATTGATAAAAAGAAATCAGAAAAGTTGAAGACAGTAAAATACAATTAATTCTTTTGAGGTTTATACTTTGTAAAGGGGAAAAAATGATGTGATAGCTGAGGAGGAAGTGGGATCAAGAGAAGATTTTAAGTCATGGGAAATAAAAACATGTTTTTATGCTGAAGAAAAGATCTGGTAGACAGGGAAAATCGCTGGAGCAAGGTTGTTGAACAGGCAAACAGAGATGGATTCTACTTACAAGAGAAAGAGTTGACCATTAGAAGGAGCATGTTATTCAGAGTAAAGGAGAAAAGAGTTTAAAGTGGGTAGAAGGGATACTGGAGCTCATGAAAGTCCTTTTCCGTGTGTTCCTATTTTCTCAGTGAAATAGGCTGTAAAAGCATCAGCTCAAGCTAGGGAAAGGGAAGTAAGACAGATGTTGGAGAAGACAGGAGAAAAATGTTATTCATTGAGAAGAGGGGGAGGGGCAGAGGGAACGGAGTGGGGAAGCATAATGTGATTCCTAGGGAGTACGAGAGTCCATCTAGGGTTGTGAACATCTATTTAAAGTGAGAACAGATAACACTGTTTTTTCTTCTCCAGCCACATTCCGCTATGCAGATTCTGGCTCTGAGAGGGTTGAGAGCCACATTTAAACAGTTTGTGCTTTAGTGACTATGATATACCAGAAGACACCAAGGCAGTTAAAGGTCAGTGTATGGCAGTCATTACAAGATTAGACCATGGAGTTTAAACTACGTAAGAAAGGAAGTGAGTGCATGAGGGGATGAAGGATATAACTGCTTTACCTGGAGGGCTTTTTCTTTGGTTTCAGTTTTAACTGTTGTACTTTATTTTCTTTCCTGTGGCCTCATCTCCTTTGTGTCTAAGTGCTTGACAATGTATATAACAAAAAGTAAAATAATTTGGGGCCTAAGATGTTATCGCCCTTCAGTAAGATTTATGTTTGTTTCTGCAGGCACATAGAGTAAATAATACTTGAGGATTACATCAAACTAACTTCAGGGATTGAGAGTTAAAAATCATTTTGTTTAGATTTTCTAGTTGTTCTCAGTTAGAGGGTGTCCCGAATTACTCAATCCACCATAACTGGAAATAGATGTTCTAGCATTTTTAATTTCCATTTTTTAAAATAGTACTTTAGAATAAATTTTATATAATAATAGTATATACAGTAGTCCCCCCTTATCCATAGGGGATATGTTCCAAGACCCCCAGTGGTTGCCTGAAACCAGCAGAGAGTATCAAACCCTACATATATTTACTAAGTTTTGTGCTACACATACACACTGAAGATAAAGTTTATCAGTTAGGCACAGTAAGAATAATAACTATATAGAAGAATTATAACAATATACTGTAATAAAGTTATGTGAGTATGGTCTCTCTCTCAACATATCTTACTGTACAAATTTAACGCCTTTCCATCTTAGCTAAGCACTTATCATGCATTGTGGCCATGACTTTTGTAGTTTGAGATGCAACAGTAAACTAGAACTAATTTTTTTCCTTCTTCACAATTTCACAGATAAAAGATTCATTCTTACTGTAGATCTCAGCATATTTGCATACATTTTTTTTCTTTCCTTATTAAGTCAAGAACTTTCACCTTTTCACTTAAAGGAAACACTTTATAGCTTCTCTTTGGCATAATCCAGATTGCCAGAAGTACTACTCTTGTGTTTTGGGGCCATCATTAATTCAAATAAGAGTTAGTTGAACAAAAGCACTGTAATACCATGACAGTTGACCAGATAACTGAGATGATACTAAGTGACTAAAGGGTGGAATACAGTGAACAAAGGGATGGTTCACGTCCATGGCAGGACAGAGCAGGACAGTGGGAGATTTCATCATGCTGCTCAGAATGGTGTGCAATTCAAAACTTATGAATTGTTTATTTCTGGAATTATCCATTTAATACTTTCAGACTGCAGTTGACCACAGGTAACTGAAACCACAGAAAGTGAAACTGGTGATAAAGAGGGACTACTGTATTAAAATATTTGTAGAGTAATTATGGGTGCATAATGCTCTGGTAGAATTATATAATATTGTGGAACGGGGAAAAGTTATTTTTCCTGATGTCAAATTGTTTATTATGAAATAAAGAACAAAGAAAATATATGTGTGTGTCTAGATGTGTATATAAGGTGCAAATTGACCTATATGTGATACACAAATACATAATACAAAATATTCACTTAGTAACTTTCCACTCTACTTTGTGTATATTATGTTAATAGTTAAACTTAGTAAATTTTTGTATTTATATAGATTCTAAAATATTTTATTAACCGGTGTTATAATGGGTTCTCTATATCCAAAACAGTAATTACTATTAAATACATTCATAAGATATTAAGTCAAAATGGATACATAGTCAAACTTAGTTATAAATGGTCTTTCATTTTTGTTTGGGAAAGGAAAAGAGTGGAAAAAGTTGGAAGAGCCAGAAAAAGCTAAATTTGAGCACTTTAGGATTCTTTTAAAGTCAGTGAATTATTAATGTCAATATGTTTTTCAATTTGAGGTCTCTCCCAAAGCTAGAGCTCCAAGAGGTACTAATTCATTTATCCATGAGGATGAGAAATCCTTAAAAATGCACTCAGTCCCACAATGAATACTGAAAAGCCAATAGTATTCCACCACATAATAAAAATTATAATTTTAACAAGGATATGGGATGTAGGAATAAAATAACTTACAAGATAAGCATACAAAATCAAGGAATAAAAAGGCATCATTAAGAAGTGATACAGATAGGAAAATACTAATAAAACTGGACTTGACTTGCATCTTAAAAACGGATAAAATAATAATATAAGTGACTCAGAAGTGACTGAAGAACAGGATATCTTGGGTACTGAAAGATCCCTATGAATTTTAATGAAATAATCTGAGCTTATTAACTCCACAGATAATTGGGCTCTTCCCAAAAAGTACAAAACATTAGAAATCATTAGGTTAGTTAGAGGAAAGAAATATATTAACTACACAAAGAAGATATAAATAAAAATCTAACAGGATAGAAAAAAAATTAACCATTTAAAAAAATTCATTTATTTCTGCCTATCTTAGGCAAAGAATAGTATGACCTTTTACAAACAGTATTTTCTGTTCATTTATATTACTGCAGTATACATTTAAGGTGATTATTATCTCAAAAATTGTTCCTAGAAAGTTCAGGTTAGGGAGATGAACATAATGAGTTTATTACATGCCTGTGCCATGGTTTATTCTTGTTCTGTGGTAGCAGGCACAAAACAAGAGGTTACTGGACATTTTTCCACGTAAATGTGACGAAGCAGAATCTCTGCTCTTATTCAGCAAAAGGTAGGGAGTTCTCTTCATTTATATTTCTGAACTGGGAAGGCCTTGTGATATTCTTGAATTATTACTTAAGGCAGAGCTAGTCTAACACATGGTTATCCTAATCTAAGATTCTCTTAACCTTGTTCAAGTTTTAAAGAGAGTTAAGAATAAGAGAATGAGGTGGAGTCAAGACAGCGCACTAGGAGGACACAGAATTCACGTCTCCTCACAACTAGGGCACCTACCAGGCACCGGTGGGGGACCACGGACACCTAAGGGGATGGGAGGAACCCCCAGTGACTGGCTGCGGGATCTTGGTTCCCAGGCTGGAGGTAAGGCCCAAGCTCTTGAGGTGGGAGCTCCAAGTCCAAACTGCTGGACTAACAGAGAACCTCAGACCCCGGGGAATATCAATAGGAGTGAGGCCTCCCAGAGGTCTTCATCTCAGCACAAAGACCCAGCTCTACCCGACCGTCTGCAAACTCCATTGCTGGACATCTCAGGCCAAACAACCAGTAAGACAGGAATACAGACCACCCATCAAAAAAATAAAAAATGAAATGACAAAAAAATTTGTTACAGACAAAGAAGCAAGGCAAAAACCTACAAGACCAAATAAATGAAGATGAAATAGGCAACTACCTGAAAAAGAATTCACAGTAATGAGGGTAAAGATGATCCAAAATCTTGGAAACAGAATGGAGAAAATATAAGAAATATTTAACAAGAATCTAGAAGAAATAAAGAACAAACAAACAGTGATGAACAATACAATTATTGAAATTTAAAATACTCTAGAAGGAGTCAGTAAGAGAATAACTGAGGCAGAAGAACGGATAAGTGCACTGGAAGATAAAATGGTGGAAATAACTGCCAAGGAGCAGAATAAAGAAAAAAGAATGAAAAGAATTGAGGACAGTCTCAGCGATTTCTAGGACAACATTAAACGCACCAACATTCGAATTATAGGGGTCCCAGAAGAAGAAGAGAAAAAGAAAGGGTCTGAGAAAATATTTGAAGAAATTATAGTCAAAAACTTCCCTAACATGGGAAAGTAAATAGTCAATCAAATCCAGGAAGCACAGAGAATACCACACAGAATTAAACCCAAAGAGAAACACGCTGAGACACATATTAATCAAACTATCAAAAATTAAATACAAAGAAAAAATATTAAAAGCAGCATGGGAAAAGCAACAATTAACATACAAGGGAATCCCCATAAGGTTAACAGCTGATCTTTCAGCAGAAACTCTGCAAGCCAGAAGCGAGTGGCAGGACACATTTAAAGTGATGAAAGGGAAAAACCTACAATCAAGGTAATTCTACCAGCAAGGATCTAATTTAGATTCAATGGAGAAATTAAAATCTTTACAGACAAGCAAAAGCTAAGATAATTCAGCACCACCAAACCAGCCTTACAACAAAAGCTAAAGGAACTTTTCTAGGCAGGAAAAACAAGAGAAGGAAAAGACCTACAAAAGCAAACACAAAACAATTAAGAAAATGGTAGTAGGAACATACATATCGATAATTACCTTAAATGTAAATGGATTAAATGCTCTAACCAAAAGACATAGACTGGCTGAATGGATGCAAAAACAAGACCCATCTATATGCTGTCTACAAGAGACCCACTTCAGACCTAGGGTCACATAAAGACTGAAAGTGAGGGGATGGAAAAAGATATTCCATGCAAATGGAAATCAAAAGAAAGCTGGAGTAGAAGTTCTCATATCAGAGAAAATAGACTTTACAAGAGACAAAGAAGGACACTACATAATGATCAAGGGATCAATCCAAGAAAAAGGTATAACAATTGTAAATATTTATGTACCCCACATAGGAGCACCTCAATACATAAGGCAAATAATAACAGCCATAAAAGAGGAAATCGACAGTAACATAGATATAGCAGGGGATTTTAACACCCCACTTTCACCAAAAGACAGATCATCCCAAATGAAAATAAATGAGGAAACACAAACTTTAAATGATACATTAAACAACATGGACTTAATCAATAATTATAGTACATTCCATCCAAAAACAACAGAATACACTTTCTTCTCAAGTGCACATGGAACATTCTCCAGGATAGACCATATCATGGGTCATAAAACAAGCCTTGGTAAAATGAAGAAAACTGAAATGGCATCAAGTATCTTTTCCGACGACAACCCTATAAGACTAGATATCAATTACAGGAAAAAATCTGTGAAAAATACAAACACATGGAGGCTAAACAATACACTACTAAATAACCAAGAGATCACTGAAGAAATCAAAGAGGAAATCAAAAAATACCTAGAAACAAATGACAATGAAAACACGATGGCCTAAAATCTATGGGATGCAGCAAAAGCAGTTCTCAGAGGGAAGTTTAATGCAATACAATCCTACCTCAAGTAAAAAGAAAAATCTCAAATAAACAACCTAACCTTACACCTAAAGCAATTAGAGGAAGAAGAACCAAAAAAACCCAAAGTTAGCAGAAGGAAAGAAATCATAAAGATCAGATCAGAAATAAATGAAAAAGAAATGAAGGGAATGATAACGAAGATCAATAAAACTAAAAGCTACTTCTTTGAGAAGATAAACAAAATTGATAAACCATTAGCCAGACTCATCAAGACAAAGAGGGAGAAGACTCAAATCAACAGAATTAGAAATAAAAAAGGAGAAGTAACAACTGACACTGCAGAAATACAAAGGATCATGAGAGATTACTACAAGCCACTATATGCCAATAAAATGGACAACCTGGAAGAAATGGACAAATTCTTAGAAAAGCACAGCCTTCCAAGACTGAACCAGGAAGAAACAGAAAATATAAACAGACCAATCACAAGCAGTAAAATTGAAACTGTGATTAAAAATCTTCCAACAAAAAAAAGTCCAGGACCAGATGGCTTTACAGGCGAATTCTGTCAAACATTTAGAGAAGAGCTAACACCTATCCTTCTCAAACTCTTCCAAAATATAGCAGAGGGAGGAACTCTCCCAAACTCATTCTATGAGGCCACCATCACCCTGATACCAAAACAAGACAAAGATGTCACAAAAAAAGAAAACTACAGGCCAATATCTCTGATGAACACAGATGCAAAATCCTCAACAAAATACTAGCAAACAGAATCCAACAGCACATTAACACCATGATCAAGTGGGGTTTATCCCAGGAATGCAAGGATTCTTCAATATACTCAAATCAATCAATGTGATACACCATATTAACAAATTGAAGGATAAAAGCCATATGATAATCTCAATAGATGCAGAAAAAGCTTTTGACAAAATTCAATACCCATTTATGATAAAAACTCTCCAGAAAGTAGGCATAGAGGGAACCTACCTCAACATAATAAAGGCCATATATGACAAACCCACAGCTAACATCATTCTCAATGGTGAAAAACTGAAACCATTTCCTCTAAGATCAGGAACAAGACAAGGTTGCCCACTCTCACTACTATTATTCAACATAGTTTTGGAAGTTTTAGCCATGGCAATCAGAGAAGAAAAAGAAATAAAAGGAATCCAAATGGGAAAAGAAGGAAAGCTGTCATTGTTTGCAGATGACATGATACTATACGTAAAGAATCCTGAGGATGCGACCAGAAAAGTACTAGAGCTAATCAATGAATCTGGTAGAGTAGCAGGATACAAAATTAATGCACAGAAATCTCTTGCATTCGTATACACTAATGATGAAAAATCTGAAAGAGAAATTAAGTAAACGCTCCCATTTACCACTGCAACAAAAAGAATAAAATACCTAGGAATAAACCCACCTAAGGAGTCAAAAGGCCTGTATGCAGAAAACTACAAGACACTGATGAAAGAAATTAAAGATGATACAAACAGATGAGAGACATTCCATGTCCTTGGACTGGAAGAATCAACATTGTGAAAATGACTATACTACCCAAAGCAATCTACAGATTCAGTGCAATCTCTATCAAACTACCAATGGCATTTTTCACAGAACTAGAACAAAAAATTGCACAATTTGTCTGGTAACACAAAAGACCCCGAATAGCCAAAACAATCTTGAGAAAGAGAAATGGAGCTGGAGGAATCAGTCTCCTGGACTTCAGACTATACTATAAAGCTACAGTAATCAAGACAGTATGGTACTGGCACAAAAACAGAAATATAGATCAATGGAACAGGATAGAAAACCCAGAGAGAAACCCACTCATCTACGGTCACCTTATCTTTGATAAAGGAGGGAAGAATATACAATGGAGAAAAGACAGCCTCTTCAATAAGTGGTGCTGGGAGAACTGGACAGGTACATGTAAAAGAATGAAATTAGAACACTTCCTAACACCACACACAACAATAAACTCAAAATGGATTAGAGACCTAAATTAAGGTCAGGCACTATAAAAATCTTAGAGGAAAACTTAGGCAGAACACTCTATGACATAAATCACAGCAAGATCCTTTTTGACCCACCTCCTAGAGAAATGGAAATAAAAACAAAAATAAACAAATGGGACCTAATGAAACTTAAGAGCTTTTGCACAGCAAAGGAAACCATAAAGAAGACGAAAAAACAACCCTCAGAATGGGAGAAAATATTTGCAAACAAAGCAACTGACAAAGGATTAATCTTCAAAATATATAAGCAGCTCATGCAGTTCAATATCAAAACAACAAACAACCCAATCCAAAAATGGACAGAAGACCTAAATAGACATTTCTCCAAAGAAGATATACAGATTGCCAACAAACACATGAAAAGATGCTAAACATCACTAATCTTTAGAGAAATGCAAATCAAATCTACAATGAGGTATCACCTCACACTGGTCAGAATGGCCATCATCAAAAAATCTACAAACAATAAATGCTGGAGAGGGTGTGGAGAAAAGGGAACCCTCTTGCACTGTTGGTGGAAATGTAAATTGATACAGCCACTATGAAGAACAGTATGGAGGTTCCTTAAAAAACTAAAAATAGAACTACCATATGACCCAGCACTCCCATTACTGGGCATATACCCCGAGAAAACCATAATTCAAAAAGAGTCATGTACAACAATGTTCATTGCAGGACTAGTTAAATAGCCAGGACATGGAAACAACCTAAGTGTCCATTGACAGATGAATGGATAAAGAAGATGTGGCACGTATATACAATGGAATATTACTCAGCCATAAAAAGAAACAAAATTAAGTTCTTTGTAGTGAGGTGGATGGACGTAGAGTCTGTCATACAGAGTGAAGTAAGTCAGATAGTGAAAAACTAATACCATATGCTAACACGTATATATGGAATGTAAAAAAAAAAAAAAAAGGTTCTGATGAACCTAGGGGCAGGACAGGAATAAAGACACAGACATAGAGAATGGACTTGAGGACACGGGGAGGGGGAAGGGGAAGCTGGGACGAAGTAAGAGAATAGCATTGACATATATACACTACCAAAAAAATAGCTAGCTAGTGGGAAGCAGCTGCATGGCACAGGGAGATCAGCTCAGTGCTTTGCAACCACTTAGAGGGGTGGGATAAGGAGGGTGACAGGGAGACGCAAGAGGGAGGGGATATGGGGATATACGTATGCATATAGCTGATTCACTTCGTTATACAGCAGAAACTAACACAACACTGTAAAGCAATTATACTCCAATAAAGATATTTTAAAAAAAAAGATACATGCACCTCAATGTTCACAGCAGCATTATTTACAATTGCCAAGACATGGAAACAACCTAAGTGTCCATCAACATATGAATGAAGTTGTGGTGTATATATAGTATGTTTGTGTGTATACACACACACACACACACACACACAATTGAATATTACTCAGCCATAAAAAAGAATGAAATTTTGCCATTTGCAGCAGCATGTATGGACTTTGAGGCCTTTATGCTAAATGAAATAAATCACACAGAGGAAGACAAATACCGTAGGATATCACTTATCTTTGGAATCTAAAAAATACAGCAAACTAGTGAAGATAACAAAAAAGAAACTGACTCACAGATATAGAGAACGAACTAGTGGCTACCAGTGGGGAGAGGGAAAGGGGGAGGGGCAATATAAGGATGGGGGAGTGGGAGGTACTAACTGTTGGGTGTAAGATAGTCTTAAGGATGTATTGTACAACATGGAGAATACAGCCAATATTTGTAATAAATAAAATAGAATGTAACCTTTTAAAAGTGTATAAAAATAAAAAAATTAAAACCTTTAAAAATTATATAAACATACAGAATTTATTTTAAATAATAAACAAAACTATGTGTAAAAAAAGAATAAGAGAATGTTTTTCATAATTGACTAAAAATTTCAGTAGTAAACTAAAATTAAAAAGGAAACATGCACATTAAAAATACCCATAGACACAATAATCTAAAGATGGTAATAAAATTAAAATTTTTTAAATAATGTCATCTCAAAGCTTTCTTCTCTTACTAAAATGGTTTTCTTGAAGAATATTAATGGCTCAGATACCAGCAGTATGAATAGCAGCTTCTAAAATGTATGTATACGATTAGCTGAAAAAAGGTGATGAGAAAAATTTGAAGTTTGCTTTTTCTTTTAAACTGAAAAGTAAACACAGAGAATATTCTCTTTATAATGGAACTCAAAGTGGTCTTTTGAGCACAAAAGATGTTTTCACTTCTAAAATGGTGTTCCAGAAATCTGCTCTATATATGTATTGCCATGGATAGATACAGCATGAGCTTTAGAAACAGATAAGCCAAGGTGGAATTTTATCCTTGCTATTTACTAGATTTGTGATTTTAGTTGTTAATCTCTCTGAACTTCAATTTCCTCATAAGTAAAGTGACAACAGCACCAACCTCAGATAAAATACAATGGTATATGACAGCATCCAGTGCACTCTCACAATATGTAAGTCCAAAAATGGTAGATATGATTATTAGTTTTCAAATATGGGCAATAAGAGAGGCTATCTCTTTACTAAATCCTCAAATTAAAAAGACTGAGTATTTGGAGAAAATCACACTGGTGGATGGGGTGTTGGTGCTGAGGAAGAAGGGATGATTTGTAAGAAATCTTAGAAGCCAAGCTCATGTAATTGCTTAGGGAAGTAGTGAATTGAGGCAGGAAAAAATGTAGACACTCAGGGAGAGGTAGAATGAGTCTAGAAGAGAGTTCCTGATCCCTTGACCACTACTCAATAATCTTGTCGAGTACTGAAGTCATAGCAACCCTTTTAAAATCACTGAGAATTTGGCCATTCTGTGGCTCTCCTAGGTCTTCTGTCTGCTACCGTAATAATTTCCTGCTTCACATTTTCTTCTTTACTCAGTTCCCAACCATACTCTTCTCAACTCCCAACTAGTAAGTCCTCTGTGTTTCACAGGACAACATTCACACCAGATTCTTACACTATCACTTTGTACAGTAATTTTTATTTCACTTATCCTTCTCTTATATATCTCCTTGATGAAGTAGACTCCCCATTACTTCATGCTAAATCCAATCTAGTCCAAGGCGGGGAATCTAGTAAGGATTAAAACAATGTCAGGTGAACAATAAAGCAAATAAAACAACCGTATGTTAATGGTCCACATCACAGTCACTTATAGTTTCTTATTTTCTTTCTAGCCACGCCATCTTCCATGCTTGGTGGTTACCCAGAAATTTGAGAACATAAATCCAGACACTATCATAATAATTACTGACTGAATATCAACTACATTCTAGGCCTGAAAATAGGGCCTGGGAATAAAAGGAACTATAAGTCACGCCCCTCTCCCCTACTGGTTTGCAGTCTGGCAGGTCGTAGCATTATTTCCATTTAACATTTTCCAACTTGATTCTTCATCTCTCTAACAAAATCTTGATTATCCTACTTCTGTCTTACCTAGTCCATCTTGTAAGTCTGATAACAACCCATTACATGTTACCAGAGCACTAACGCTCTTCTTATAAGTATAAGCACAGTAATGGTTATTATTAATTTCATTGATTCATTAATGAAATTTCACAATTCATACATAATTATGGGTGTCCCTTAGAGACTCTGATGAGCCTGACTTAACATATATTTATTTCTAAATATAACTCAAAGAAAATAAATTTAGGTTCTTGAGAATTCTTTAAAAATTTAATACGGGTAACTGTAGAGTTTTCCCCTGTCTTTCTGAAATATTTACAATAGCCGATTGACTCCTCTTCCCTTAAGGACTCTAGAGATAGAAGATCCAAATTAGGACTTATAAACCCAGTGACAACAAAAATGTTTCCTTTTTCATTATCAGAGCTTTGCTACTACTCAGTGGCATCTATTCATCATTATTCCTACAGTTGCTGAAATAAAATTTCCACAATTATCACCACCTTCTAGCATCTGTCTCCATAGATTCCAGCTTCTTTCTGTTACCCTAGATGAAGTGTCCAGGCTCTTGGCCAAGGCCATTCTCCACTTGTGCACTCGATTCCATCCTCTCTTGTTTATTCAATAGCATCTCTCCAGAAACACACCCCCGCCTTCTGCATCACACATTGTTCCTCTTCTACTGTATTTTCTCCATAAGCCTTTATAAACTTGTCGTTAAGCTCTCTTGACCCCATTTCATATAACAGCTACCACCTCATTTCTCAATCTTCCTTTAAAAAGTCTTAGAATGAGGTTGTCAAAAGTTATTCTTTCCTCCAATTTTCTACTGAGCTCCCCCAATCAGGTTTTTTACCCATCTTATCAAGGTCCACAATTACCTCATACTGTTATATCCAAAGTCAATTCTCAGTTCTCATTTTCTATCAGCAATATTTGACAGTTAACCATGTTTTCCACCTTCTTAAAACATTGTATACTTGGCTTCCAAGACAGTAAATACTCCAAGTTTTCCTCCTTCTTCTCTGGTTGCTCCTTCTCTATCTTCTCGGCTGGTTTTTCCTTTCACTCTGACTTCTAGATCTTTAGCTCTTTCATCTTCACTAGTTTAAGAAACTCTTCTAGCTCAGGCTTTAAATGCCATCTATATGTCGATGTCTTACCAGCTGTAATCTATCCTGAACCTCTCCTTTGAACTCCAGACTCATATACCTAACTCGCTATTAGACAGCTTCACCTGGATATCTAATTGGCATCTCAAACATGTTCTAGATTTCCTGGGTCAGAAATGGCAACACCACTCTTCCAGTTTCTATAGGCAAAAACCTTGGAGTCCTCTTCAACTCCACTCTTTCTTCCTTCCCCCATATACAATTAACAAATCCTTTTACTTCTACCTACTTTCAAAATACATCCAGAATCTGCCTACTGCCTCCACTGCTTCACCCTGATTCAATTTACCATGATTTCTTCCCTCAGTTTTTGGAATATTCTAACTGGTCTCCCTGCTTCCAACCTTGCTCCTGATGGCCATCAGACGGCAGTTTGCCTGGCACTTTCAGCTAGACCTTGGTGTTGCTAGAATCTGGAAATGACAGTAGGGCTACATTGCTCTTCTGCTGAAGAAAAAGATTTTCACATACCATGAACCAAAGACATTCTGTAGATTGAGAAAAAAGAAGATAAAAAGAGGACCACTCTGTAACATGTCTGAGTACAGGAAGAGTACTGTGCAAATTCAAAAATTGCTCAAATATCCCACTCACCTGGCTGACATGAGTGACTGCTGCATCCTCACCAATTACCATGTGTGTTCTATTTCTCTCACCTCCCAAATAAAATGTATTTAGGTACGCAATCACAGAATTATCCTGTTTCTTGAAAACACCCAATCCAGAGGGAATTCCTGCTCCCTTGAACCCTCCCGCAAATTACACAACACAAGCCTAAACCCAATAACAAGTTCCTCCTAACACTCCTGCTGAGATGCCCCACAGGTCTCCGTGGTAAGCCATTTTCCTTGTTCAGCAAGTATCAATAAACACAACTTTGTTAGGCGTTTTACTGGTGTTCTTTGATTGAGGGCATTAATACCCTCCTGTCTGTTCTCAATATAGAAAGCATAGTGATTCTGTTAAGTCAGATCCCATAAGTCCTCTCTTCAAAGTGCCACAATGGTTCCCTCTCACTCATTTAAAGCCAGTGTCCTTACACTGACCTGTAAGGTCTTAGCTGAAGGGCACTCAAACTTGGTTGTATATTAAAAATCACATGGGGAGCTTTAAAATTATTAACGCCTGGGTTCCACCTGCAGTGCTTGCAATGTAATTGGCCATGGCAATTACAGCTTTAGAAGTTCTCCAGGTACTTCTCAAATGTCGCCAAGGTTGAGAACCACAACTCTAGATGGTTTGCTTACCTCTTTGACCTCATGTCCTATTTTTTCTTATAATCACTCTCCTCCAGCCACATAGATCATTTGCTATTGCTCAGATTCACCAGGTTCCCTCCTATCTCAATCCCTTAGTTCTTTCTTTCTGCCTGAAAAACTTTTCCCTGAGATATTCTCCATGCTTATTTCCCTTACCTTCTTAAGTCTGCTTTAAATCACCTTGTCCTTGAGAGCTACTATGAAAACCCTATTTAAAATGGCCAGGTCCCTCCCTCTATCATTACTTTATTGCCTTCACACTGCTTTATTTTTTTTTATAACATATATCCCCTTCCAAAACACTATGCACTTTATTCATTTATCATAGTGTCAGTGTCTCCCTTACTAGGAAGCAAGCTCCAAGAGGAGAGGGATGTCTGTCAGTTTTACTTACTGTGGGATCCATATGCCTGGAATATAGCAGGCACTCAAAACGCACTTGTTAAAAGCATTAGTGACCTTCCTTTTTCCAAAACTTAATTTTTTCTCATTTCTTATTTTCCCCCCAATTCTTGATTCTATTACAGAGTTAGACTACTTAGTTGGTACCCCAATACAAGCCGACTTATCAGCCTTCCACTCCTAATTTATTTTTAACTAGGTTTCTCTTTTGGCATAGTTCCCTAATTGTGTGTTTCTCTTTAAGTTCTACTTGACCTTTTATTTTTCTTATTTATATTTGTATTTAATTGCCTCTCGAAGGAGAAGCAATTAAATATCATACTTCATCTGGGATGGAAAACTGCAAGTAGTGTCACCATTTCCAGAGTTTTAGTTTAAAATATTGGCTCTTGGGGCTTCCCTGGTGGCGCAGTGGTTGAGAATTTGCCTGCCAATGCAGGGAACACGGGTTCGAGCCCTGGTCTGGGAAGATCCCACATGCCGTGGAGCAACTAGGCCCGTGAGCCACAACTACTGAGCCTGCGCGTCTGGAGCCTGTGCTCCGCAACAAGAGAGGCCACCATAGTGAGAGGCCCGCGCATCGTGATGAAGAGTGGCCCCCGCTTGCCGCAACTAGAGAAAGCCCTCACACAGAAACGAAGACCCAACACAGCCATAAATAAATAAATAAACAAAAAACCAAAAAAACCCATAGAGATTTCAGCATAGAAAACAAAGCATAAGAATTCATCAATATTCAAGATCTTACCTTGCTACATAAAATATCAAAATTTAAAATTAAAAAAAAAAATATTGGCTCTTAGTCCACTCTCTCTCCCTGGTAAACTTCATCCAATATCAAAGCTTCAATTACCTTATTATGTCAATAAAAAGAATCCAATAATTATTTCTCCAACTCACTCCCCTCTTGTTAGTGCCAGAACTGTCCAAACTACGGACAATAATGATCTCCTCCCTCAACCCTACTTCCCCCTCTCACTCTATATTCTGTGACTCCAGATAAAAACTGGTAGGTATTACTTAAAATACCCCTTTTCCCTTTCTTCCAGAATTCAATCAAGTGTTTCTTTATTCTACCTCATAAATTTTTATTATGACATATCTCTACATGTCAGTTCAGTCTATGATAATCTCTCATATTTACTCTTAAATTCTTCCAACTGAAACCATTACTTCCATACTCTCCCCTTCAATTCATGCTACACACTACCACCAGAGTATAAAAATTTAAAGGCCTTAAAAATTCAAACTTGATCTTGCAACTTCTTAAAAATCCTTACATTGTCTCCCTATTATTTAGTATAATGTCCAAAATCTTTAACATTAAGCTAATTCCCAAGAATCTCTGTGCTTCTCCTGCCCTTATGCTCAAGCTACCTTTATTACTTCAGTTTCTTTAATAAATCAAAAATGCTTTCCTCCTCACACATTTTAATGCCTTGTCACAGTCTAGTTTTTCTGTTTGGAATCTACTATTTACTTTCACCTAGCTATTCAAATTCTTTCTATCACTTCCCTTTAAAAGTTAATGCAACCCACGTTAATATAGTTGATTGAGCTTGACAAAGGAGAAGATAATACAATGAAGAAAAACAGTCTTTTCAACAAGTGATGCTGGAACAACTGGATAGCCATATGCAAAAATAATAAACCTAGACACAAACCTTACACCCTTCACAAAAATTAACTTAAAATGGATCACAGTCCTAAATATAAAATGTGAAACTATAAAACTCCTAGAAGATAACATAGGAGAAAACCTAAATGACCTTGGGTATGGTGATGACTTTTTTAAGATACAACACTAAAGCATAATGCATGAAAGAAATAATAAGTAGGACTTCATTAAAATTAAAATTTTCTACTCTGCAAAAGACAATGTCAACATACAGTATTTGTCTTTCTCTGTCTGACTTATAAGTCACAGGGATGTAATGTATAGCATAGGGAATATATAACTTTGGTGCATAATCTATAAAAATATAGAATCACTATTTGTACACCTGAAACTAATATAATACTGTAAGTCAACTATACTTCAATTAAAAATAAAAAAGACAATGTCAAGAAAAGAATGAGAAGACAAACCACAGACTGGGAGAAAATATTTATAAAAGACACATCTGGTAAAGGACTCTTACCCCAAATAAACAATAAAATCTTAATACTCAACAATAAGAAAATAAACTACCTGATTAAAAAACAGTCCAAAGACTTGAAGACACCTCACCAAAGAAGATATACAGATGGCAAATAAGCATATGAAAATATGCTTCACATCTGTACATCATCAAGGAAATGCAAATTAAAACAACAACGATATACCACTGCAACCTATTAGAATGATCAAAATCTGGAACACTGACAACCAAATGCTGATGAGGATGTGGAGCAACAAGAACTCTCATTCATTGCTGCTGGGAATGCAAAATGGTATAGCCATTTTGGAAGACAGTGTGGCAGTTTCTTACAAAACTAAACATGATCTTACATATAATCCAGCAATCATGTCCCTTGGTATTTACCCAGAAGGAATTGAAAACTTATGTCCACATAAAAACCTGCATATAGATGTTTACAGCAGCTTTTCTCATATGGAGTACTGGACAATGGAATATTATTCAGCACTAAAAAGTAATGCACCTAAAAGCCATGAAAAGACATGGAGAAACTAACACAACATTGTAAAGCAACTATACTCCAATAAAAATTAATTAATTAAAAAAAAAAGACATGGAGAAACCTTAAATGCGTATTACTACATGATAGAAGCCAATCTGAAATGTCTATATAGTGTATGATTCCAACTACATGACATTATAGAAAAGGCAATAAATACTATGGGGACAGTAAAAAGATGACTGGATGCCAGCAGTTGGGAGCAGGTAAGGGATGAAGAGGCAGAGCACAGAGGATTTTTAGGGCAGTGAAAATACTCTGTATGATACCACAATGATGGATACATGTGTTTATACATTTATCCAAATCCATAGAATACACAACACAAAGAGTGAAACATGAGGTACACTATGGACTTTGGGTGATTATGATGCATCAATGTAGGTTCACCAACTGTAAGAAATATCCCACTCCGGTGGGTGATGCTGTTAATAGTAGGAGCTATGCATATGTCGGGGCAGGGGTTATATAGAGAATCTCTGTACCTTCCCCTCAATTTTGCTGTTAACCTAAAATTGCTCTAAAGATTATCTTTATTTAAAAAAAGGTTAATGTACTAAAAAAAAAACTGATATCTTCACACTAGGGCCAAAGAGTCAATCTATAACTTTCATAGGCCACTCTATAACTTTTACATACTTCTCATTAGAATTGGAATTATAGCTATATTAGTGTAATGTAGTTCTCCCCACTAGATTGTAATCTCTAGGAAGGCAGGAACTACATTATGTCTTGCTCACTCTGTAAACAGCTGTAGAGTCAGTATAGTGCTTGATAAATATTTATTGAATGAATGAACTAACCCCAAGGACAGCAAGTGTTATACAACACCTGTTTCCTATTATTATCTTATCTCTCCAGACACTCTCCCAAAGCACCCACTCATCTACCCCAGTGATACAACACTAATGCCCCAGGTAAAAACTTTTCTAGCTAACTTGCCTCACTTTACTTTTAGCAACAATTTGATTCTGCCACTGCAAACAATGCTTCTAGCCAACTTCCCCTGTGCCTTATGGAATGTCCAACTGAAGTTGGGATTGACATATATACATTAATATGTATAATATAGATAACTATAAGAACCTGCTGTATAAAAAAAATAATAAAATAAAATTCAAAAACAAGCAAAAAAAAGAAATATGTTTATTCCCAAACTTTTCATTAAACCTTCCCCTCAAGCTCCTCTTCTCAGAATCTCATCCATGCCTATCTTAGTCCATCCTTACTGTCTATGGAGCAAACCAGCTTTTTCTAGTAGTTACATTTTTATGCCTATTTTCATCTAAATTTAAACTACTCACAGCAGAGCAAATATACTAACATCTTTTCATCCTCTGCACACATTTCTTTCAGCAGGTGTTAAGTAGTTGTTTATTATTATCATTATTATTATTAACTAGATTTGACTGGCAATAGATTATCACAGTTTCTTTTATGCACACATGTTTAGATTCTCTCACTAGATTGTTTTTCCCTAAAGTAAAACCTCCTTTCTGCGTCTACCATACAAAACTAACAAAGTGTTAGAAATGCTCAAACACTCTTAAAATACAAAGTCAATGGAAATACTAGCCTATTTTAAAGCCTTTCTTGTAAATGCCCATGGGGGTGAAGAGGTTTACATTCTTTGAGAACTTTACAAATTGAATTGCCCTGGAAGACTCAGTAGGCAAAATGAAAACCAACCTGAGGTCCATTTTCCACTCCCACCTCTATCTCTATTGAACTAACTGTGTGACCGTGACCGCAGGAAGAGCCGTGACATTCATTCTCTTTGTGCCCTGCTTTTCTTATCTATAAATTAGCTAATACATATAAATGCATTTCCAACAATGCCAGGTACAAAATAAGTGCTTTATAAGTGTGTGACAGTATTTATATTGAATATCATTATCATACAATCTTTCCGTCTGTTTTAAAATCTAACCCCAAAGATAGGGGTTTATATAAACCCTGGAAGGAAACGTAAATCTCACTATCCACAGTGGTAAAGTTCTACAAGGCAAGGAGATAGGATTGCTAAGAAAACCTGGTGTTGAACAGGAGAGGATCATTAAGTCTCATACTTGTCATCACAAACATCACTAACCTGAAAACAGAAACAAAAGGGACAAGAGTAGCAGGTGTGAAAGAAAAGAGAAGGACTGAAGTAGTTTGGGTATACAAGCAAAACAGAAATGCCACTTATACTTCTAATTTATAATTTTCAAAATGAAGAAGAACAATGATCTTGCTGAAAAATAAAATCCAAATGAGCTCAAAGTAATGACACACACAAAACCTTTCCACAGATACTGATGATCATAGAAAAAGACTTTCTTATTATATACATAGATTTTTATTCTCAATAGAGTTTTCAACTGAGAGAATTTATTATCTACTTTATTGACTACTTTATTATTTTCCCTCTACCGTCCTGATTTCTCAAACAACATAATTATCTACAGCAAAGATTGATCAAAATATCATGGGTTAGTTACCAGATTTTACTTGTCTACAAAAATCATTTCTATTTTTTTCCCCCTCAGTGATCAATGGCTCCACAAATGAGAATGAATGGATTTTTTCTCCACTTCTCAGTTTTATGTCACAGAAATGATGAGCCTTCACCAGAACAAACTTCCCATTCCAGTCTTACAATTACCCCCATCTAAGGAGATTTTTTTTTTTTTTGACTGGCAAACAGTATCTAAATTGTTGAGGACAATATGAAGAAGAGAAAGAGAATCCAGTTCACTAAGAAAAAATAGCAATATAGCCTTCTTTCTACAAGAATGGGCACACTGATGTGCATTTAATAGAAAAGCAAGATGCTAAATAATTAGCAAATTTAGGTTTATTTTGAGACACTTTTTTTCCCTGGAAGTTAGGCCTGTGGAAAACAGCATAAGATAGAAAATAGAAAATAGCAGCTTATTTTCCCATCTTTTATTAAAATAAACAGCAATTTATGGTTATACAGAGAGCTGCATTTCAGGAAGCCTTTAATTCTATAATTAAGTTTAAATATGTTCAATCTCACCAAAAAATACATTCTCAAAAACATTTTTTTTTAGAAAATAGGCAGTAAAAACACAGCCCTAATTAGATCTCTCTCTCTCACACGCACACACAGACACAAACATACACACATTCTCAACAAATACAGAGCAGAAGAAACATAGCTATAAAAAATTCAAGCTTTCTCCCAATGCACTTATGTGATGAAAGAAATTTTTAAGACTCAATGCAGAATATAACAATTACTATTGGAAGGTAATCAATTAGTAAAAAAAAATACATGGAGATGGCCTCCAAAGCATCAGCACATAAAATCACTTAGCCTCTACCTTACTGTCAGCTGTGGAAATGCCAGTGTTTAACACATACATTTGTATATTGAGCAGACACAGTAGTTTTGGAAAAATATACAACCAGTATTTAAGTTTGAAAAAGCAAATGAGAAAAATAATGAATCACTCCTTCTTCCTATACTGCTCAACCTGCCTTTGCTTAGACTTTATTGAATTCAAATACTAAGTATTGATGTATGTGGTTTTTCCTGTGAGCAGAGAGAAAAGTAGAAAATGAGAAATTGTGTAGATCTATTTTTAGGAAAAAAGCATATGCATTTCAGACTAACCAATTTTTAGACCGAAATAAATTACAGTGCTCAGAAGATGATGTTTGGGAATATTAAAATACCTTTACAACACACAGAGTTGTTTAAAATTTTTTTGGCTTTCTCATCTATATGATAAACTATTTCTTTTACCAAAATTGGTTAAAACTTACATTTGGTATTTTAGTCTGAAGATATTTCAGAGGCACAGAAAACCTAAATCATAGTAAGTTTAACAACTCTTTTGAGGTAAGCCATAATCAATCTTATTGTAACAAAAGAGAACTCAAATTGGGTTAGAGATAGTTGTGAAAATGAGAAAATTAGAATAAGTTGCATTAAAATACTAATATTTGAAACTCTAGAGTAGCAAGGTTCCTCTTAAGGAGGATTTATGTTTATGAGTAGAAATCCTGAGACTGGTATTGTCTTTTTCTCCTTACAGAAAACCTGTGTTTCTTCCAAGCAATTAAGTTTTCTATGGGGAAATTGACAAGTGGGTTAGTTCATGCTAGACTCTCAGCCTAAAATCACTGTGCTTACTTCTCTCCTTTTTTGCTGTAAAGAAGACAAAAGACTCCTGCTTTTACTCCTCTAAATTCTTTACTGTGCCTTTACCTCATCTCAACTCACTGCTGGAATCTTTAATGTATGAATTCATAAAAATGGGATGAAGAATTAGCATTTCTATGAATAAACAGATTCCCAGCATAAGATTCTAGAGATCTGGAGTTCATTTGCTATTTTTTTTTAACTCACTTCACCACGATCATGGGTCCGTTGCCAAACAGTGATCTCCATCTTCTTTTTGTGTCTATAAAACAGTATTTTAAGTCCCTGAAACACACTATAGGAAATGAAGGCAATTTAGTACATTTCAGATTTATGAAATGTAATGTGATAAAATAATTACTAAAGGGAAAAGTTTAAGGTTTTTTTTTTTTTTAAAGGACATTAATCCTTTCAAACTTCTAGACAGAATTACTAAATTACCATTTGACATTCTAGGGGCCTAAGAGCCTGATTTCTCCTCCAAAAGTGAAATTTTTCACTGGCTTCAAATTCCCTATTGCTCAAACTGATCAAGGAAGCAACTTTTCATTTCGGGCAAGTATCATTTTCAATTTAATGATGACCTTGAAAGGACAGAAAGGTTGCATAATGTGTGGTTCAGAATGTGTTCTGGGGGCAGATTAACCAGATGTAAGATGGGCTTCCACCAATTATGAACCACACAACATTAGGCACGTGTGCCAGCTCTAAATGTACTGTGTCTCAGCTCCAAGTCTACCCTCTCTGCCCTGCTTTGAGATCTGGAGCTGGACGGTGCAAACATTTCTCTTCTGAATAGCTCACACAATGCTTGGCTTCGTTAGTAAAGAGCACAGGATGCCACAGAGCGTAGCAGAGGAAGGAGCTTCTCTTTTTGGTTCCAGTGTGTGTTTTGTTGTTGCTCTTGGACCATGACTGCCAGCAATATAAAGCAACTCAGTTACGGTCACCCTTCAGTGAGTTCTGCAGGCATCCTGGTGGATAATTTCTTCCTTGGACACTAAATTGTTAACCAAATCTAGCCCACAGCATCCCAGCAAATTTCTCCACCTTCCAGAGGGTTCCAGTCACACCCTCTCCAGTCAAGTTTCATTCTCAGTGTTGGGATGTGGAGGCCACCCCTCCTCCAAATGTATCCTTTCCTTAATTCTCTGTCCCAATCCTAGAGGTAGTAGCTGCTCCCTACATTTGTTAATTCCTTTCTTCTCTACTGTTCTTTTAGTTCTTTTTGCAGTTAACCATGTCTCAAAAGGTAATAATTCTTCATATTACATTTTCTCTGTTCCAATTACTAGGGTGGTTTCTGTCTCCTGAATGAACACTAACTGATAATGAAAGTCTGTAAAATGAGGATAATATTAGGGTTGAATTCTGCGATTTGTTTTGATGATTAGAAGAGTTTATATAGATAAAGTTCTTAAACCATGTACACTTGGTAACAGTCTTAATGTATATCAGGGACAGGCTTACAACTGTAAATCCCAGGCAGATATTTCAATAGATAACTCTTCTGATACAGTAAGAAAAACAGAAAATATTTTACGAAATTCCTACTTGGGTTCTAATACAAGATGGTGACATAGGAAGATCCTGGACTTGGGTCCTTCCACAGACACAATGAATCTACAGCTACACATGGAGCAATTTTCTCTTGAAAAAACAAAGAAAACAAAACTAAAGCCTAGGTGAGTGACTCGTACACATTGTGCAAATGAGAAAATATCCACTACAAAGCGGGTAGGAGAGGCTGAGACACAGTCTTGCCCTAAACCTGACACCCAGCACAGCGATTCACAATCAGGAGGAAACTCAAAACCCAGAGCTTCTCCCCAGGGAGTGAAAGACTGGAACCCCGACATCAGGTACCCCAACTTTTAAGACCTGCACCTGAGAAAAAGCCCCCCCAAACATCCAACTTTGAAAAACCAATGGGGCTCACATCCAGGAGACACACAGATTATAGTGAACTGAGAAATGGCTCCTAAAGGGCTCACAGTCTCAGACTCACCCCAGGGACCAGTGCAGAAGCAGTTGATCGAGAGGTGCCTACCTTTATGTGAAAGAGGCTTATATGCTTATCTAAAAAGTGTCAGCCTAAAGGGCAGACGTTTACTTTAACACACATCCAGGGCCGGCTGGGGAACTCCCCAGGAATGGAGGCTGGTAGACGCCATCTTTGCACTAGCTCTCTGTCTCCACCCAACTTGCTGTACCTCTTGGAAATGGCTTGCCCCCTCCCCAGTTCTTGTGCCTGATGCCCAGGGAACACCTCTAAGTCACCTGTCACTGGCTTATGTCACCAGCAGGGCTTATGCTAGGGGGACCCACAAGACTGTAACCAACAGAGAAAAAGTTCTTAATTAGCTACCACCCCCAGGAGACAACAGACAGAGATACCCAGTCTTTCTATGAAAAAAACATATTAGCTTATCTTCATAGCTGTGGCCTGAAGGGCAGGCTTCTAATCACACAAACATGTAAGGGTCCAATCTAATCCTCTCCAGAGACCTCAGAGGGTGGGCAATATCCTCATGTCCTCCCTCTGCCTGATTCCAGAATGCCAGTATCTCCCAGAGAGGAACTGCACAGTGTCTGGTGTCCTGGTTTTCATGGCTGCTGCCCAGAGGACAGCCCTTGATTGCCCAGCTCTGGTGGCCAGTAGGGTTTACATTCCCAGGTCCTGTTAGACCATAAACAATGGAGAGACAGAGCTTGGCAGGCTACCACCCCCAGGGCCCTGTGCAGACAGCAAACCAAAATACACCCCCAATATTTCTGTGAAAGAGGCCTATTTGCTTGTCCCAGACCTTTGGTCTGAGGGGCAAGCTTCTGGTTTGGCACACTTCTAGGGGCCTACCAACGTGCATTCCAGGGATGGAGGTCAGTGGACGCCATCTTTGCAATCTCCTTCTGCCTTGCTCCAGGTCACATGGTGTCTCCCTACAAGAAACTCATCTGGCATCCTGATTTTTTCAACTGCCTCAGGGAGGACACCTCTAGATGGTCTGGCTATGGGGGCCAGGAGGACTTAGGCTTGCAATCTCACAGGAATGTATATATTTGCATACTTTACAAGTTGCTGCCTGGAGGTCTGGCTGCCTGAGAGTCCAGCTTCCAATCAGCCTGAATCTAGGTGCTGACTGACAGCCTCTGCTTTGGGACATTGACAGGACTTAGCACACCCTCAACTACTGGGAGCCACTAAAAATAAAATAGGCTACTTGGACAATCACAAATGTTTTAGAGATAACCCAAGAGCTAGGTTAGGGTTGAACCATAAAGGCTACTTCTTCAAGACTGGGAGAGGTAGCTGTTTTATCCAACGCATAGAAGCCAACATAGAGAGACAAGAAAAGTGAAGAAATGGATGAATATGTTCTGAGAGAAAGAACAAGATAAAACCTCAGAAAAAGTCCTTAATGAAATGGAGTTAAGCGACTCGTCTCTTAAAGAGTTCCATGTAACGGTCATAAAGATGTTCACCAAACTCAGGAGGAAAATGGATAAACACAGTGAGAACTTCCACAAAGAGACAGAAAATATAAGAAAGTACCAAACAGAAGTCACATAGTTGAAGAATGCAATAATTAAACTGAAAATACACAAGCAGGGTTCAAGAGCAATAGAAAGGATCAGTGAAATCAAAGACAGTGCAGTGGAACTCTCCCAATCAAAGCAGAAAAAAGAATTTTTAAAAAGTGAAGTTAGTTTAAAGGACTTATGGGACAACATCAAGCAGGCTGACATGTGCATGATAGAGGTCCCAGAAGGAGAAGAGCGAGAAAAGGGGGCAGAAAACTCATCTGAAGAATAAGTTGAAAACTACCCTAAATTGGGAAGGAAACGTCCAGATTCAGGAATCCCAGAGAGTTCCAAAGAAGATGAACCCATAGACCCACACCAAGACCATTATAAATTTAAATGTCAAAAGTTAAAGACATGGAGAGAATTTTAAAGCAGCAAGAGAAAAATAACTTGTTAAATACAAGGGAACCCCCATAAGGAAATAAGCATATATTTCAGCAGAAATTTTGCAAGCCAGAAGGGAGTGACACAATATATTCAAAGGGCTGAAAGAAACTTCCAATTAATACTCTACTTGGCAAAGTTATCCTTCAGAATTGAAAAAGAGATAAACAGTTTTCTACCAAGAGCTAAAGAAGTTCATCACCACTAAACTGTCATTACAAGAAATGTTAAAGGGACTTCTTTAAGCTGAAAAGAAAGGATGCTAATTAGTAACAGGAAAACAAATGAAAGTATAAATCTCACTGGCAAAGATAAACACACAGTAAAATTGGTATAGTCTACTCTTGTAAAGGTGGTGGTTTAATCACTATTAAAGATAGTATAAAAGTTGCAAGAAAAAAGTAGTAAAAAAAAAACCTGTAACAACAATAATTAGTTAAGAGACACATAAGATAAAAAGTTGTAAAATGTGACATCAAAAACAAGAAACATGGGGGTTGAGAAGAGTGAAAATATAGAGCTTTAGAATGCATTCAAATTTAAGTTATCATCTTAAAATAGACTTAATAAATGTAAGTTGTTACATGTAAATCTCATGGCAACCACAAAGCAGAAACCTATAGTAGATACACAAAAGATAAAGAAAAAGGAACTAAGCATACTACTATAGAAAATCATCAAATCAAAAAGGAAAAGAGCAAGAGAAAATAAAAGGAATGGAGGAGTTACAAAATGGCCAGAAAACGATTAACTTGATGGCAAAAAGTACCTACCTATCAGTAATTACTTTACATGTAAATAGACTAAATTCTCCAATCAAAAGGCACAGAGTAGCTGAATGGATAAAAAATAAGACCCATCTATAATGTTACCCACAAGAGACTCACTTCAGATATACAAACTGAAAGAGTTAAGCTTTGGAGATAAGTGATATCAGACAGAATAGACCTTAAAACAAAGACTGTGGGCTTCCCTGGTGGCGCAGTGGTTGAGAATCTGCCTGCTAATGCAGGGGACACGGGTTCGAGCCCTGGTCTGGGAAGATCCCACATGCCACGGAGCAGCTGGGCCCGTGAGCCACAATTGCTGAGCCTGCGCGTCTGGAGCCTGTGCCCCGTGACGGGAGGGGCCGCGATAGAGAAAGGCCCGCGCACCGCGATGAAGAGCGGTCCCCGCACCGCGATGAAGAGTGGCCCCCGCTTGCCGCAACTGGAGAAAGCCCTCTCACGAACCGAAGACCCAACACAGCCAAAAATATAAATAAATAAATAAAAAAAAAAAAAAAAAAAAAAAAAAACAAAGACTGTAATAAGAGACAAAGAAGGGCATGACATAATGATAAAAGGGTCAAACCAACACGTGGCTATAATGTTTGTAAATATTTATGCATCCAATATAGTTTCTCCTACATATATAAAAGTATATTAACAGACCTAAAAGGAGAAATAGACAGCAATACAATAATTGTAGAGGATTTTAGTACCCCCATTTTTATCAATGGATAGATAATCCAGACAGTAAATCAAAAAGGAAATATTTGGACATGTTGGACCAGATGGACTTAACAGATATATAGATATATATGAAACATTCCATCCAAAGGCAACAGAATACACAGTCTTCTCAAGTACACATGGAACATTCTCCAGGACAGATTATATGTTAGGCCACAAGACAAGTCTTAATAAATGTAAGAAGGGTGAAATCATATCAAGCATCTTTTCTAACCACAATGGTATGAAACTAGAAATCAATTACAAGAAAAAACTGGAAAAAACCCACAACTATGTGGAGGTTAAAAACATGCTACTAAACAACCAATGGTCAAAGAATACATCAAAAGAGAAATCAAAAAATTCCTTAAGACAAATACATATGGAACTACAACATACCAAACTTCTGGGATGAGACAAAAGTTCTAAGAGGGAAATTCATAGGGATAAATGCCTATCTCAAGAAACAAGAAAAACCTCAAATGACCTAACTTTACAACTCAAGGAACTAGAAAAAGAACATAGCCCAAAGCTAGTGAAAGGAAGGAAATAACAAAGATCAGAGTTGAAATAAATGATATAGAGATTAAAAGGCAATAGAAAAGATCGATGAAACTAAGAGCTATTTCTTTGAAAAGATAAACAAAATTGACAAATTGTTAGCTAGACTAACAAAGAAAAAGAGAGGGCTCAAATAAATAAAATCAGAAATAAAAGAGGGGCATCACAACTGATAACACAGAAATACAAAGACTTATAAGAGACTACTAGAACAATTATACACCAATAAATTGGAAAACCTAGAATAGATAAATTCTTAGAAACACACAACCTGACAAGACTGAATTATGAAGAAATAGAACATCTAAATAGACAACTATGAGTAAGGAGACTGAATCAATAATCAAAAACCTCCCAACAAACAAAAGTCCAGGACCAGAAGACCTCACTGATGAATTCTACCAAAAAATTTTTTCTACCAAACATTTAAAAGAGAAATAATACCAATCCTTAAACTCTTCAAAAAATGGAAGAACACTTCCAAACACATTTTCAAGGCCAACATTACCCTGATACCAAAACCAGAAGAGGACGCCACAAGATGAAAACTTACAGGCTAATATTCCTGATGAACAGAGATGTTCATCAAACACCTCAATAAAATATTAGCAAACCAAATTCAAGAGCACCTTAAAAGAATCATACACTATCATCAAGAGTGGTTCATTTCAGGGATGCAAGGATAATTCAACATCAGTGAATGTGATACATCATATTAACAAAATGAAGGATAAAAATCATACGATCATCATATCAATAGATGCAGAAAAAGCACTTGACAAAATTCAACATCCCTTTATGACAAAAACTCTCAACAAAGTGGGTATTAAGGGAATGTATCTCAACATAATAAAGGCCATATATGACAAGCCCACAACCAACATCACAATCAATGATGAAAAGCTGAAAGTTTTTCCTCTAAGATCAAGCACAGGACGAGGAGGCCCACTCTCATCATTTTTATTTAACATAGTATTGGAAGTCCTAGCCACAACATTTAGGCAAGAAAAATAAAATTAAAATAAAATAAAAGAGCATCAAAATCAGAAACAAAGAAGTAAAACTATCACTATTTGCAGATTACATGATTTTATATATAGAAAACCCTAAAGATTCCCCAAAAAACTGCTAGAACCAATCAATGAATTAGTAAAGTTGCAGGATACAAAAGCAATATACAAAAATCTATTGCCTTTCTATACATCAATAATGAAGTATGAGAGATAAATTAAGAAATGAATACCACTTATAATTGCATCAAAAAACACAAAACATCTAGAAATCAATTTAACCAAGGAGGTGAAAAACCTGGGCACTAAAAACTATAAGACATTGATGAAAGAAATGGAAGAAGACACAAATAAATGGAACAATACTCCATGCTCATGGATTTTAAGAATTAATATTGTTATAATGCCCATACTACCCCAGGCAATCTACAGATTTAATGCAATCCCTGCCAATATTCCAGGGGAATTTTTCACAAAAATAGAACAAACTATCCTAAAATTTTTATGGAACCACAAAAGACCCCAAATATCCAAAGCAATCTTGAGAAAGAAGAACAAACATGGAGGCATCTGGCACCCTGATTTCAAACTATATTACAAAGCTATAGTAATTAAAACAGTATGTTATTGGCATAAAAACAAACAGATCAATGGAACAGAATGGAGAGCCCAGAAGTAAACCCACCCATATATGATCAATTAATTTTCAATAAAGGAGGCAAGAATATACAATGGGGAAAGGATAGTCTCTTCAATAAATGGTGTTGGGAACACTGCACAGCCACATGCAAATAAAATGAAAGTGGACCACTGTCTTACACCATACACAAAAATTAACTCAAAAGGGATTAACGACTTGAACATAAGACCTGAAACCATAAAAATTCTACAAGAAAACATAGGTAAGAAGCTCCTTGACATCAGTCTTGGCAATGATTTTTGGATTTGACACCAAAAGCTGAGTCAACAAAAGCAAAAATAAGTGGGATTACATCAAACAGTTTCATCCCTGTTTCTGGCCCAGACTTCCTAAAACCCTTGAAATTTCCGAGGTGTTATGCGTGAAAAAGTTGTCTTTTGTTATGCTAATGGAGTGACTTTGGACAGTATCTAAAGATGGAGGCTGGTTGCCAATGGAGCCAACTATATGATTAGAGGGTTGGAACTTTCAGTCCTACCCCTGACTTCTGGGGAGAGG
This sequence comes from Balaenoptera acutorostrata, assembly GCF_949987535.1. NCBI lineage: Eukaryota > Metazoa > Chordata > Mammalia > Artiodactyla > Balaenopteridae > Balaenoptera > Balaenoptera acutorostrata. Next base: position 16,175,480 of record NC_080066.1, read on the forward strand.
AGATGGGCTGGAGGTTGAATCAATGGCCAATGATTTAATCAATCATACCTGTGAAATGAAGCCTCCATGAAAACCCAAAGGACAGAGCCTGGAGGGTTTCTGGGTTGGTGAACATGTGGAGGTGCTGGGAGAGTGGCACCTGGAGAGGACAAGGAAGCTCCTCGTCCTTTCCCCATACTTTGCCCTATGTTTCTCTTCCAGCTAACTGTTCCTGAGCTATATTCTTTTACAATAAATGGGTGATCTAGTAAGTAAAATGTTTCTCTGAGTTCTGTGAGCTGCCCTAGCAAATTAATCAAACCCAAGGAAGGAGTCTTGGGAACCTCTGACTTATAGCCAGTCAATCAGAAGAACAGTAACAACCTGGGCTTGAGATCATCATCCGAAGTAAGTGGAAGAAGAGGGGAGGCAGCCTCGTAGGACTGAACCTTAACCTGTAGAACTTGATGGCATCTCTGGGTAGATAGTGTCAGAACTGAGTTAAATTGTAGGACACCCAACTGATGTCCTGAGCACTATCTGGTGTGGGGAACACCCCTCCCTACACCAGAATTGAGTCCTTGGAACACAAAAGATAGGAATTTATCTGAAGAAAACAAAAAGACTAACTCGAAAGGATATATGCACCCCCATGTTCACTGCGGCATTATTTACAATAACCAAGAAAAAGTGGTACATATACACAATGGAATAATATTCAGCCATAAAACAGAAGAGAATCTTGCAATTTGTGACACCACAGATGGACCTTCAGGGCATTAGGCTAAGTGAAGTAAGTCTGACAGAGAAAGACAAATACCATATGATTTCACTTACATGTGGAATCTAAAAAACAAACAAACTAACAAAAAACAGTAACAAAAAACCAAGGTCCTGGGGCTTCCCTGGTGGCGCAGTAGTTGAGAATCTGCCTGCCAATGCAGGGGACATGGGTTCGAGCCCTGGTCTGGGAAGATCCCGCATGCCGCGGAGCGACTAGGCCCGTGAGCCACAACTACTGAGCCTGCGCGTCTGGAGCCTGTGCTCCGCAACAAGAGAGGCCACGACAGTGAGAGGCCCGCGCACCACGATGAAGAGTGGCCCCCACTCGCCGCAACTAGAGAAAGCCCTCGCACAGAAACGAAGACCCAACACAGCCAAAAATAAATAAATAAATAAGTAAATTTATTAAAAAAAAAAAACAAAAAAACCAAGGTCCTAGTTCAGAGGACAGACTGGTGATTGCCAGAGGCAGGGAATTAGGGGGTAGGGGCAAAATGGGTGAAGGGGGTCAAAAGGTACAAAGGTATATTCTAGTTATAAAATAAGCAAGTAAGTCATGAGGATGTAATTTATAGCATGGCAACTATAATTAATAATATTGTATTGCATATTTGAAACTTAAGAGAGTAAATTTTAAAAGTTCTTATCACAAGAAAACAATTTGTAACTATGTATGGTGATGGGTGTTAACTAGACTTATTTTCATGGTTATTTTTCATTATATACAAATATCAGATCATTATGTTGTACATCTGAAACCAATATAATGTTATACATCAATTATACCTCAATAAAAATATTTTTAAAATTTAATAACAAAAAAAGAAACATTCTTATTTAAACAACACTCACTTAAGTAACATGCACTTTACATTCAGAGAGTAAATATGCACACACAAATCTTAGTCCGGTCAGTCAGGACTTTCACTTACCAAAATTGGCTTTATCTGCTCCATCTGGGCAGTCAGATGTAAAATCAGAGAGCTTGCTGGATGAAATACAGCCTGCATCTTCATGTGGCCCAAATCCAGCTTCAAAATTAAGAGATCGAGAGAATAAAACATCTTTTTTTCTCCAACATAAATGGGATGCATAATTGTTTCATGAACACTAGTTTTTAAATACGCTAAAAATGGCAAGCACAGGAGGATCTCAATAAACCTCTGGCCATTAATATAACATAAGTCCCTATCAGTGGGACGTGATAAGTCCCCTTCCACTCCCGTCCCTAAACTCCTGGCTGGTAATAATACTAAATTCAATGAAGGAGATTCTATAATTGCCTATTGGATAAATTTACAAAAATGGTGAGAAAGTTTTTTTTTTTCCTTTGTGTAAAATCATTGGTCTTTCAGGAATAATTCATGTAAGTTTGGTCTAATGAGAATTATGCTCTAACCAACTGAGCTGGTGTTCAGATTGATGCACACATAAATGAGTTTTGAGTTAATTTATGAAAAGAATTCTCTGTATGTGAGATCGAGTATTCTCAGAGCCTTCCGCTAAGGTTAATTTTAGTGATAATTTAAAATATTTAACCACACTTCTGCTTCCAAATACATTCTCCTCAATGTCAACTCTAATGCCTTCCTACTATTCCAATTCTGGTGATGCAGTATATGATTAGAAGAATGAAAATGTTTAATTAATTAACAGAAATAAGTAATTCTGGTTAACCCTCCAAAACTCATTAATCATTAAATCTGCAGCTTTGCATTCTTTAATGTCTATCAAAACAACTCACATACACAGAGCTTAGAAAGGTTTATTATAAATTCAGGACACACATTCTGAGTAATGTAAATGCATGTTAACACAATACAGAGTTCGGACATAGAATATACAGCCTTACCAATGAAAGATGTCTTTAATAAAGGACTTTTAAAAATTCTTTAACTCGGATCTCAATCCAGAATTGATTCTCCTACATCATCCTTGATTAGTGAGTGCATTTAGCTCCTGTTAAGAATGCAGCTTTTCCTCTCACTAAATATGTTGTTTAAGGAAACATAACTTCAGAATGTATGACATGCCTGATGTCCACATGCAGTTATTTTTCATGTATGGAGAGTAAGAACAATGAAGTGTTTCAGTTTTCAGGCAACATTTTTAATATTTATTTCTATTTGTTAATTGAGACCTGACTGTAGGGGTGGTCAGAAAGAAACATCAGTTAGTGTTAAAATAACAAAGTAACTGCAGGCACAATGTATACCATTTCAACACACTCTCAGAACCTAAACTACGGTTAGATTTTCAAAAATGCCTATTCTACTATTTGGGATCATTTTTATGACAATATACCTGTCTCTTAACTGAAATTCTCTACAAAATATTTAGTCAGAGAATTAGCCGAACTCCATCTGTTTCTTGAAAATATTATGTTCTGAATTTAAACACAGAATTTTAGGGTCAAATTTGAAATTTTTCTTTGGTCTTAAGTCACTTTTTCAACCATGATAATCTTTTTGAACTCCTGAGTGATTCTGAAACATGAATTTAATTACATATTCACTTGAAGTGTCAAACAAAATTAAAATACAATTGAATTTTTATAGTGGTGTTTTAAAACATGCAAAATATTTAAAATTCATAACTTTTATAATTAAAAAAAAAATCTGTATGTGACAATTTTAGCCACAAATGTAGAATGTTATTAGAAGAGAGCCTAAGGCCTAGACTGTGATATAACATATTTTTTAAAAAAGGTAAAAATATATTTTAAAAAGGTAAAAAAATATGTTTTAGTTTTCAGGAACATGTGATATAATCCACATCTTGGTATTAGGCATTAGTGAACTATATTATTGAAGGATTCTAATATATTTTATATTTTTATATCAAGGAAAACTAATTATTTTAATGTTCAAAACTGCAGCAACCACAAGAAAAAAACTTACCTTTGCTTTTAACGCTAGTACTTGGAAGTGTCTTATATGAAATTTCACATTCCTGGGATACACTGATGTCATCTAGAGCAACGGTAGCATGTGATGATAAAACAGTAGCTTCTAAAATTAACTATAATTACAGAAAGATAAATTATTAAAAATATACTATAAAAGTCTTGAAATAACTTTCTAGGCCCAAAATGGAGCCATTCCTGCCCTGGATGCCATGACAGCAAACCAAAACTTAGATAACTTTCATGCCCCTTTAATGCTCCCCTTGACCAGAAACAGAGTATATTCAGCAGTCAATCCCCCAACTTCAAACCACCTCTGGGCTCTATATTTCCTTGTTCCTTCTCACCCTAAACAAGGTTGACTATATGGTCCCAGTCAACTCGATATTTTCTGTTTTACTCTTTCTTATTCTTTATTCTTTACCCTGTAAAGCTTCCTGCCTTCCACCCCATTTTACAGTTCTCCAAATAGAGACTGTCTGCTTCATGAAGTGCTGAATAAACCTTGTTTGTACCACCTAAATTGTCTTCTTTAACCATTTTTTAACAGAAGTAAACTTATTACAATCATACTTTTTGGTGTAGAGAAGCTCATTTGTATCTGTCCCAAACTTCCAAACTAATTTTAGAAAATTGTTTGACCAGAACATTCAGATTAGGAATTTATAAAGTCATAACTGCTTTGACAGCACCTTAGGTAACCCTAATATCTTAGGTAACCTTGTTTCAATTAGAAGTTGTAACATTCATCATGACTGAAGGCTGCCTTCCCATTGGAGCCATTAAGAGTCATAAGCATTTAAAATGAGCTCTTTGGGGTAATCAACTGTGTGGTTCACAACTCAGTTTATTTGAAATATGAATTCATTTATAACGGGTTGGCTGAAGGCAACGATTCATTTCTGTATCAGAATATTTAAATACTTATATATATATATTATATATACATATATGGAAACCTACATAGTGAGGTAAATAACCACATACAGTGGTTAATAACATTCATATGCTAAAGCACTTGGAGGCACCTATTTAAGTTTAATTTATTCTAACATTCTAAGTAATGACTGGTATAATTTGTTTTCTTTCTTGTTAATCACTCACATTATTATGTTGTTACTCCACCATGGAAGGAAGGAAGGAAAGAAGGAAGGCAGGAAGGCAGGAAGGCAGGAAGGCAGGAAGGCAGGAAGGCAGGAAGGCAGGAAGGATGAATTTATATCCAGAGTCTTAAGGATGCATAGCAGGACCACTAGACCAGGACACGGCTAGTAAGTGCATCTCCACGTAGTCAGGGAGGATCTCTGGTCTCAAAGATCTTACAATTTACTTGATATGATACATTAACAACTAAGCTATACCATAAGTACTATATAAGAGAGAAATACAAGATACTAAAAATCAAAGAAAAGCACTTCATTATTTCTGTCAAGAATATGAGATAGAATTTGAAAAAAAAAAAAAAAGATTTAGCAAAGAGGTAGTGTTAAACTTCAGTTTTAATTGTTGCCTAAGATTCTGTTACCATGAGAAACTGGTAACATAACAAGAAAAAAAAAGGAAATGTGAACATGTAGAGTATATTTAGAAAACTTTGGGCATTGTAGGATGATGGGGTTTAGGACATGCTGTCCCAAAATAGGGCACCTATGCAGCATATGGAATATTTCTAGCCAAAGGAATTTGAGAAATGGTATGTGCAGGATGGACTTTTTGACCTTTCCTCTAAAGCAGATCAAACCCTCATGTGAGAGGAGCCCTCCCTATGCCAGCAATATCCTTATCTCTGAAGACAAAAGGACACAGAGAAGCTGAACAAAGAGGCTTAGCTAAGTTCCCCAGTTTATTACACTGGGCTCATATCTTTGCCCTATCGTACCTTTCTACAACTATCCACTCTTCATCAAACCTCTCACAAAAACACTCAGGTTTAACTATTTCTTCAGGTCTTCATTTCCTTATGAAGGCTCCCACGTCAGGTAAAACTAACATTAAATAATTTTATATGCTTTTCTCCTGTTAATCTGCTTTATCAGTTTAATTTTGAGACCCAGTCAGGTACTCTAAGAGGGTCAAGAAAAACTATTTCCTTCCCTATGGTTGGAGTATAGGATTTTTCGCCTAAATGAATTATTGCCTAAATATTTGTTAAGAGAAGAGGACTGATCGCATGAATTGGTGCAACCCAACTGGACAGCAATTTGATGACATCTATTAAAAAGATAAATAGCATAGACTACAAAAATTAAGCCCATCCTCAGGGTTTACCTTAGAGATACACTCATAGGCACACATATGAAGACCTGGGCAGGAATGTTTGCTTTAATGTCGGTTTTGATAGCAAATGAATCAGAACAACTCAAATGTGAATCAATAAATAAATGGTGATATAGATCATGGACTACTGAGCCAGTTAAAAAAAAATCTATCTCTGTATGCTAATGTGGAAAGACCTTCAACATAAGTTTCTGAGTAAAAATTAAATTACAGAAAAAATTTATAGTATGGTACTACTTAGGCTAAAAATACACATGGTTCAGATTTCTAGATATATGTGGTACATACATACATATTAATTAAATAGAAAAGGGTCTAGAGGTAAAAATAAACTAGTGTTATAGGTACTTGAAGATACAGACTATGATGGAAGGTAACGACACTCAGGAGGGACTATTTCTTTATCTGAAATTTTTGATACTTTATAATGAGATGTATATAATTTTAATGATTTTTAAAATTCTGATTAGAGCTGATTTCTGTAGAGTCTTAGCCAAGAAATTTGGCCTTCATACAAGAGGCAGAAAATAGTAATAGATTTTAAAGAAGGATTTTGATGAAATGTAGACAAGCATTGTGAGAAATAAATTATGCTTAACATCATTAAGTTATTGTAATGTATCTGGACAGCTTTAATTTGGAAGAATTTTTTTTTATTCATTATTGTAGTATGTCCTACATTGAAGTCAGTTAAAATACAGATGTTTAATTCTTCAAACTCATTAGACAGGTAGTTATGGCCACCATATTTGAAGGACTACACTACTCAAAGGAAAGCTGGAAAAAGACAGAATGTTTGTTTGGAGCACTTCTGTGTCCCAGGAGAGGTACATGCTCCTATTCTTTGAATGGAGTGGGTGCGCCCTGGGATGAGCTGAATGATGGGATAGGTCTTTAAAATATGGTTACCTCATTTTGTCCGAAGAAAACGACTAGGCTCTTTTATATCTTCATATTAAAATGTAAGTATAAAACAACTCCCAGAGCAAAATAAAGATGATATTAGGTCATCTACATGTCTGCTTGCTTACTTCTATATAATTAAATTCAGGACAATGTAATGAACGATTATAATTTGACCATTAATTAAAATTTTCCACCTTTAAACAGAGAATAATGTTACTTCCTTTTAAAAAAATGTATCTCATATCTGTAAATAATATCACCTGATTATTCCAAAATCATCTTCACTGTTCCTATTTTGTATTACTTGCTTTAACCAAGCTGATCGTTCGATTTGTCACCAAAGGCAGTTCCCTTTGGGAACTACAGTATCAGTTAATAATTGGTATGTGGGCCAGAGGTTGCTCAGAAGAAATGTTTCAATCATTGACAAAGGCAGAGTGAAAACCTCATTTTATAAGTTTCTCAAGGTAATTTGAGAGTTAAAATTTCAAATTATATGTAAATATCTTTCCTTCTAAAACTATTTTTTAGGATCTTGCTGATTTTTGTCTTATCCAATTATATTATATTACTCCCTGAGTGAACAGAATCACTTCTTGTTTTTCTTTCAGGAAGCACAGCAACGTGTAAATATTGTTTATAATCAAGTGATTACTTTTTAGATCTGCAAAACAGAAAGAAACTTTTCCAGAGAAATACTCAACTAGCATATTTAAATTTTGGTTCTTTGATATCTTGCTTTAAAAAAGAATAATGAGAATGAATAAATATGAATCTAAGAGGAAGTGGAGACTATAGGAATATAGTAAGACGCAGTAAAGAAAAATTGGACTATAGTAATTTTTGATAAATGATGGTGGTATTAAAAATAAGATCAACAGCAAACTTTTATTTAGAGCTTACTGCATGCCAGGCATGTTCACTTATTTTAACACTGTGAAGATGGTGTTATTTTCTTCCACATTTTAAAGCAAAGGAAACAGAAGCTCAGAGAGTTGAAGTTACTGGTTGAAGGTCACATATCTAGTACGAAAAATGTGTGACCTGAGCCATGGATGACTTTTCTGTACTATATCACTATCATGAAATAAAGAGATAACTGGTCTTTAGCAGATACTGCAGAACAGAGCTACCTGGCAAAACAAGATTTAATGAAGCCCTAGGTTAAGAAGGCTGAGGACAGAGCAACATTACAGAGACTAGACCAGCTTTTACTTTGTATTATAGATCTCACCCTTCACTGAATCTTCAAATAATATCAGGAAATTGTTATTGATCTATCCCACTGACTCTGATCAAGAGCGAACATGGTATCATTCATTGTGGAAAATTTCACAAAAGGCTCATTTTAAAATGAAATCTGAAATATGACACAATTATGTTTTAGTAGCAAACTCAAAGACAGTAGATCAACTGGAAATCAATGGACAGTATTCAGAAAAAGTACTACCTCTAGATATGAAATTAAGAAGAGCAGTTAGGAAAAAAGAAATTGTAAATTAAATGAAAATATTTGTGTAAAAAGCTGAACATATAAAATGAGTAGGCCCAGTTAAAACATATTGAAAAAATTCTATTAACTACTTGACTTACATTCTTCCAATAAAAACTGCACAGGAAATGGAGAGAATATTGAAATGTTGTTAATTTGCTGTTCATACAAAATAAACAGTAAGTCTAATCCTTTTCCACTAGGAACAATGAAAGCCCTACCTAACCAGGGGTGCTGATTTCCTAAGGAACTCAGAGCAATTTGCATTCTGTTGTGATGTGTACAAGAGACATAAAAGGACCACACTGAATCTGAATTTCATGGTTACAAGAGAACGAACGGAGAGGTCATACAGTCCTATGCCTTTCTCCTTTCCAATGCTTATATAGGATGACGCCATATAAATACATGTTCAGAGTTTAGTCACATTGAACTGATGACCAGGCAATGACAAAGGTCACCCTTAAGTAATTCAGTCCACTAAATTTAAAGTGCCAAAGGATCCTGTTTCCAAGAAGATAAACTTTAAATATTTGAATATTTAAAAGCTAGATTGACTATTTGTGGGTATAATATCTTTTCCATTTGCTATTGATAAAAGAATGAAGTAGAACTGTACCTAGCTAGAATCCTCATGCATATTTTCATAGTTTTGAAAATAGACTTAGAAAAATCAGGTTAAAAACAACATATTAGAATTTTTTTTTCCTGTAAAGAACAAGAAATGGAATAGAAAAGGGTACAAAGAGGACAAAAGCTGCATCTTTAGAAGCAAACCTATCAACATTATAAGCAAACAAAATGTTCATATTAGTTCATTCTGAGGTGTGAGTACATGGGTATTTGCCTCTCTGTATATTTTCTATTTGTTTGAAAGATTTAATAATATATCTAAGTAATATTAATGTATTAAATAAAACTGTGTATATGTATCTGTGTCTGACTGTATGTATTTATGTATCTTGCATGCATGTGTATGTGTATAAAATCTGGACTTATTCATACCAGAATGTTAACACAGGCTCCAAATTCCTTCGCCAAAGTCTTTGAGTCCAGCTGGGTTTTGAAATCTGAATAGTTCAGAGTTGAGGATGTTCATCTAAAATGTATCATGTATATTACTTGATACCCTCAGGGAGACTGGGGGCAGCACTTTATCATCAAACACATCACTAAATGAACTGCCTAACACTGGTTCAGGTCAGGAGAAACTTTGCCTCTAAATTTGTTTTTCAAAAGCTTATTGCTTTCCAAATTGCTGATTAGAGACTGTGGACTTGTAATGAATGGCCTTCTGAATAGTGACATCTGAGAGAACAGTTCTTATTTTTCTTTTCACTGAACTGTAGTTTCTAAAACAAGCCTGTACTTCGGCCAAGTAACAGGATTACATAAGAAGGAACAGAGGTGCACGCTAAAATCCTTACCTTCTCGGGCTGAATTAAACCTGGCTGAGGCTTAGCAAGAACCCAGGACAACTCACTCCCCTCAAAAAGCCAGCACGATAAAGCAGAGGCTGGGAATTCCCTGGCAGTCCAGTGGTTAAGACTCTGCCTTCCAATGCAAGGGGGGCACAGGTTCAATCCCTGGTAGGGGAACTAAGATCCCACATGCCGCAGGGTGCGGCCCAAAAATACATTAAAAAAAAGAAGAAGAAGAGGCCGATTGGTGCTGACTGGGAGCCCCCAGGTAGGAGAGAGAAAAGCCAACACGTGGTGCTGATCCAGCATGGAGGGGAGTGAAGACAGAAAACATCACCAATCTGTGGATACCAAATTACAAAATTCCATCAAACCACTGGTCAATTTAAAAACTAGTTAATATGCCCCCAGATAATAAACAGTAGTCTCAATTTGCACCTCAAAACAAAGCAAGACAAAAACCCCAAAAGAAGAAATATTAAACAGGAAAAAAAAAAAAAAAAAAAAAACCCAGTGCGGAAACTCTTCAATAACAATGGTAGGTTAATGAGGCCAAGAAAGAATGGCACAAGCTTCAACTCATCATATTTCTCAAATAGCCAGTTCTAACAAAGGACATTCTGGGTTTTGTCTTTTGTTTTTTTATTAAGACTTTTAGAGCAGTTTTAGGTTCGTTGCACAACTGAGAGCAAAGTACAGAGGGTTCCCACACACCTCCTGCCCCCAGGCGTCCAATAGTCTCCTCCATTATCAACGTCCTCCACCAGAGGGGGACATGTATTCCAACCCATAAAATAACACTTACACATCATAATCACTCATGGCAAAAGGTTTTCCCCAAAGGATGAGTCCTGTATTCTCTAGCAGTCTGTTGTACTCTGGGTGGAGCTGTTCGTTCTGAGGTGAGGTATTATTTTAAATACATCTTCTCCAAAATATCTTGTGCTCTCTCTGTTGGATTTCTATATTTACCTCAGTTTGGAAATGAGTATCAGATGAGGTGCGTTATTTTTCAGAGGCTACTAACACCCCAACAATGTTCTTACTTCCCCACCCCCATTTACAGAGGAAGAATCAGAAGCACAGAAGGATTAAGCAACTTCCCTCTGACTGGACACCTGGGCTTGAACCCCAGGCTCCAGAGCTCATGTTCATAGCTACCATTTTAGCTACATTCTCTTTAATTCAGATTCCTCTCAAGCATTGCTTTTATTATCACTGTGGTTTTCACAGATTGGAAAATTTGAAGCTCAAAGATGTAATGTACACAATCACTTAACAACCCATGGGGTGAGCAGAGATGGGAACTCAGACTATGTGACTCCTAAGGCAGTGAGTGTTCCACTGTGTTCCACCATCTAATCTAGTTTCTAAACTAGCTCTTTTCAAACATCATCTAGAAGGGAGTCATGTCCAGGAGGGTGGAAGCTGGTGCACCCATTTGATAAGCTACAGTTTCCTTCTTTCATTATCAACAAAGTAAATGACATAAAAGTGTGATAAAGTTCTCAGCATTAATGGGCAGCAGAAAATAAGGCAATAGGATTAAAATATGAGTGCAGCCCAGATTTTTTTCACTACCTCATATAATCCACCATCCTCACTTAAGAAAACAAATATTTTCCCGTTAAATTACTCTTCTCTCTGCCATCCTATTCAATTCTTATCTCCATTTTTGCTATGCTTCCACAAGTAAGTCTTGAGCAATTAATCAAGATAACCTCTCTACTCATCCCTGATTGTGAATGTTTGCTTTATTAATATCAGATACATTTATGGGATATATGTACTATATTATTATCTGGAAAGATCAGCATTAAATAAGCATCTTCTGCTCAGTTGTATTAATTTCTTACGTGCTTACCTGAAAAGGCAGAGTAGATTCTCCAGCCTTCGCCAACAGATCGATTTTTGCTTGTCTCCACTGAGATTTGGAGATTCCAATTAGATCACCTTGCTTCTGCAAATCCCCATCCAGTGATGTTCTTGTAAAAACCGAGAGATGTGAATGCTGAGACAAACGATACCAAAACTGCACCTGGTGAAAAATGTGTTTGAATGATATAAATATTCCATTTACCTGTGTCCAGTAGCTCTTCTATAGTTAAAAATATCCCAAACTACTTCTTAATTCTCCTCCAAACATGCAGACCCAGAAAATGCTAAGTACATCTTCTGCCAGCCTTTGTATTCCCTCCTTAAAAAAAAGGCTCAAGGTAGCTACATTAACTGATATTTTTAACACATGCCATAGAGACATCTAAAGAAATGGGACACTAGCATCCTGCTCAGACAAGTGTGAGGACATATATTTGTCCACACCGTCATGGAAGTTTTACAGGACCTTCACTATTGCTTCTTATGAATCTGGGGAGATACACGTTCTATATCTGACTCAAAAATTACAAAACCATGTATTACTATTCATTCTCCTTGATGTCTCAATCCAACAAAAAATCTCAAAACCTTGATTTCTCAGGTAAGAGAAAACTGCTATGAATACTTTTCATTAATTCCTTCTCCATTGTGACATTATCAAAAAACTTGGGAGATTATATAATACTGTTCATCAATAATTTAATCCAACTAGAAAATGTTCTTTTTGAGGCTAGGGAGCCTTGACTTGATCAGTTTGGTTCCTACTCACCACCAGTGATGACATAATCTAAACGACTGACAGGTTAACTAGGTAGTGGAGAAAACACAGAGGAGTATTTTAAGGTGCCGATAGCAGTAGCTATAATGTGGAATTCAGCACTATCGTTTATTCAGCAAATACTTACTGAGCATTTACTAAATACTGGGCCCTGTGCAAGGCGAAAACTAATTGCCTCAGTGGTTGGATGACCCAATACAAAATATGTCAAAAAAACCCCACAAAAGCAAGTTCAGACACACAGCAATTTTTTCTTCTTCTCATTATGCCATAGAGAGTTCTAATGCTGCAGATTTCAAAAAAAACACAGTATCATTCAGTGATGAGGCCCCTGAGAAATGAAATCACTCTCTTTGGACTCAAAGTGACTCCTTTTCAGTTTCACTACATTTTAAAGTTTTGGTTTTTTTCCTTTGTCATTGGGCTTTTATTTTGTTATGTGGACAGATGTTATTACATATATTATTTCTTTATTATCCCATTTATTTCACTGTTGGTACCAATTTCAGTGGAGATGAAAGTTGAAAAAAAAATTTTAATGCTCTTTTAAAAAATTGTTCAAAACATCAAGCATTCTCTGTTCCAATGTGCTACACATTTTTTTTCAATGTCTACTTAATTGCCACCACCTGATCAAAGCATTCTTTCTGACTGTCCATTTCATATTAGATTTACTACCAAGCTCACCTACACTCAGGCCTTTAAGCAAGAAACGCAAAGTCAAACAGAAGTGTTTGATTAAATTCTATGGAAAGGGAGGATGTATGTTCCTCAACCGCAATTAAACTTTAGATCCCTGCTGTAGTTTCAGCATGTTCCAAGCTTGTAAATATGCAAAATGGAGCATTAAACCTAGTTGTACAAGAGCTTTGCAAGCCCCATCAGAATTTCAAGCTGTCATATTGTCACTCAGTACATTACCAGTGCGAAGTTATTTTAACAGTGCATTAAGAGTAAATACCAATGGGATCTATGTTCAATAAGATAAGAGCTTAGAACTTATATTTAATTTACTTTTTTAAAAACAGAATTGGCATTGTAGAGATTTAAGGAGAATTCTTCAGTTTGGTATAGACCAAGAAACTTTCCAGAGTCTTTTCAAATTTAATATTGGTAAGGGTAAAATCACTGAACAAAAGTTATAAATACAGCTGTGATTTTCGATAGGAACTTAGCCAACATCCGTGGCTCTCACTGTGATACACACTAGCAGTGGAACACTAAGTCTTAAACTCAGAATCACAATGCACGTTGTGAATTCCTCTTAGAACATATCAAGGCACTCTGTATTTAGTAGGTATTCAGTTAATAGGTATTGAAGAAAAGAAGCACGTTTGAGTGGGACCATCAGCATTCTTGCTAAAGCAAATGTCTATAAACCTTCAAAGAGACACAGAAAGAGAGACCTGCTCTGTGCTATAAAATGTGCAAGGAATTAAGTGTCCTTAAGGACCTCAGAGCTTTATGGGAGAGAGTGAAAAGAAAAGGAACAATTAAGTATAATGCGTATAATGACAAAGGTATGAAAACAGTGTGGCTATTTACATGTAAATGAATTAAACAAAATGAAAAAGTCACTTTCTTGGTTACACTCATCACATTTTAAGTGCTCAATAGCTATTTGTAGCTAGTGACTTCCATAGTGGACATAGCAGAGGAAAATTTCCATCACAGAAAATTCTATTAAAAAGAGCTGTATGTTAAAATTATACCAACCATTTAAAATTTATTTACTGCTTTTCATTTTAAAGGAAATTATTGTCTTGATTCATGCCTGATTCATTAAAAAGCAGTTATATAAAATGTTAATATTAAAGGCCTGCTTTTATTTCTCCTCGGTTTTCACTAAGTTATATATATATATGCACAACTTGGGTTGTATGTATAGGGTGACTATGCAAGACCGTGAATCATTTTATTCTAGAGAATTTCCTGTGGTTAAAAAACTTCCAACAAAGCAGTTTCTTTAACTGCAAATTGGAAAGAAAAGAAATGAAGCTCAAATTACTTAACTATTTTTAATTGTATTCTCTGATTTTATATTATTTGTATATTTTTAGAAATATGGAATCTGGGACATCCCTGGAGGTCCAGAGTTTAAGACTCCATGCTTCCACTGTAGCAGGCATGGGTTCCATCCCTAGTTGGGGAACTAAGATCCCACATGCCACTTGGTGCGGCCAAAACACACACACACACACACACACACTGAATCATTCATTTTACTATAAAAAGAAAGGACACCATATCAGGTGACTTATACTACTAGTTACCAAGTGTAGGTGAATAACTAATCTTGCTCTTTGGTTTCTACAGTGCCCTGTGATATTCCCAGAGGAATGGCCAGTTCTACAAAAGAATGTAATTAGGAACAATTAGTAATTACTAATTAGTAAATCTCTGAGACTAAATCCTGCAAAGGACATTAACAGGACATTACTTAGAAGTTCAAAATAATGTCTTCTTTATTTCTCTTTTCTGTTTCATTTTATTTTGGTCTGTCTCCCGTTGGAACTCTTCAAATTTTCTGCTTTTTTCCTCAACTTTCCTATGGTCTTTGTTCCACTTGCTTCCCTATTAGGGAGCTTTTTGGTCAGATCTTCATGTCTTTTCTCAGTTATTCTCCAAATTCTCAGCTACCTCTGCCTTCTCTGCTTCATGTCGACCCCTGTCTGGTATTTGCTACACCTGTTATATCTTCAAGATCTAGAATAATAAAAAGAGTAAAACACAAAAAAGTTTTTTAAAAAAGGAAAAGAAACAAGATATCTCTAACTCCTCAAAGCTCAAGTGGAATAAGTCAGTGTAGGGGAGGGGGATCATTCCTCTCTCTCTCACACACACCACCCTCATCATTACCACAGTGATTCTTACGACTCTTATTCATTATCATGTTTTTGCCTATTTTTATCTGAACAAGCTTAAGTAAAAGTTTGCAATCTTCAATAAAATATAATCTGTTTTTCTCATCTAAATGATTAATCTTCATGTGTTTTGACAATGTACAACTGGGGAGAATATCTGCTCAACCTTTCCCCAATAAACCATTGCTTCCTCTAGATTCTATCTCAGGCTCTAATACTATCATTGGAGTAAACAAAACAATCAGAGAACAGATCATGAGTGCACCATTCCAAGCCCCATTGCATATTACTTTTTTTTCTAAATTTCTCTCTGCTATGAGCTCATCACTCTACTTGGGGAACATTACAAGATAGGGCCTTCTCAAACTCATTGAGAGAGTTGTTATAAGTGGGTTATCACTTATATATATGGTTTATACGTATATATGTGTATGTTATATATTATATATAATATATATTTAATTTATATACTGTTACATTATATATTATATATACTTACATATAATATTACATATTATATGTATCTTATATTTTTATCACTCTCTGTAGCACTTCACACTGAACTGCTATCAGTATGCCTCACTAAATTCTATATTTTGTTATGGCAAACGTGTTTACATTGTCCCTAGTATATTCCCAGCATTAAAGGCTATGATGAGCACGGAGTAGGGAAGCAATAGGTGTGCCCTGAATCAGAGAAAGAACATTTACACTGGTATGTGTGCAGTCAGGGGAGAAGTCTCAGAAGAACTATTTTTGTTTTGTTTTTTACTTCCTTGAATCTGAACTAAATGAGTTCTCACATGTCTCTCTCTGCACTGGCTGCTGGAAAACTTAGATTCAAATATGTAGCCTGGCCCTCATAAACTTTATTTTTGGAGCCAACCTATCTTTCGTTTCATCTGTCTTTTTCCTGGTATCTCTATTCACTTCTTTTTAATTTTATGAATTTTTTGATTAAAGAGGATTAGAATAGCAAAATGAGTTGGGGAATACAAAAAAACAAAAGACACACACACAAAATGGCATTGAAAGCGGAAGCTTCATGTTATCATATTTAACATGCTGTATTTAATTATGAAGTCCTAAAAGTGAGATATGTCTTTTATACAGTAACTCAAATATGAGAGTGAGAAAATATTAATATCCACATAAATCTCCTTCAGATTTTACATTTCCTAATTTATTAAAAACAGTAACAGGGCTTCCCTGGTGGCGCAGTGGTTAAGAATCTGCCTGCCAATGCAGTGGACACAGGTTCGTGCCCTGGTCCAGGAGGATCCCACATGCCGCCGAGCAGCTAAGCCCATGCACCACAGCTGCTGAGCCTGCGCTCTAGAGCCCATGAGCCACAACTACTGAGCCCGTGTGCCACAACTACTGAAGCTCGTGTGCCTAGAGCCCATGCTCCACAACAAGAGACGCCACCGCAATGAGAAGCCCGAGCATCACAACGAAGAGTAGCCTCCAGTCGCCGCAACTAGAGAAAGCCAGCTCACAGCAACGAAGACCCAACACAGCCAAAAATAAAAAACAACAAAATAAAATAAATTTAAAAAAGAAAAAGTTTAAAATAAGAAAAAAACAGTAACAGTATTTCGACAGCAATAAGAAATAGTAGCTTCTGGCTCCCACATGTTGTTTGCCCTATCTCCTGGCTATTCCAAGGAAAAACGCCAAATTTCCACCAGTGACCAAAGGAGCTTTTGAAGCTTTTAAATAAAAGTCCACATCTTGAACAATGAGTAGTTACAGGAACAATTCTGCATGTTGATGCCATGTGTTGGCTACACATAAAGTACAGGGTAATTCATGCAAAAAGACCCTAAAAGGCTGCTGTTAGAAAAAAAGACTGAAAAGAAAGCTTCATATTCCTTTAAAGTCCTTTCAAACAAATATTCTTAACTCTGTTAGCCTGGTATGATTATGTAGAGAAAAAAATGTAATTTCATAAAATGAAGGCTTTAATCACATCAAAGTGCCCAACTTTGGTTATTTCACCACCTCACTTTACCATTTTATAATAAAGAACATTCGCTATTCCATGAATACAACTATTATCAATCAATATGTTCCAATTAGGAAGATCGGCTGGATTTTCTGATTACTCAAGAAGATAAGAAGTTGGTGTGTTAGCTTATTTTGTAACTTTCATGAAAGAAAGAATCCCACATTACCACAAACTTATAAAACAGTAATAGTATATTCTTAGAATACTCCTATGGGAGAGAACTTTGGCCATGTGTATCTCAGACTATAAATAACCTCTAACAATCTAATAGTAATTCTAAGCTGGAAAGTACTATAAAGTAATCCAAATATCCCTCCCTCTAACTCAAAGATTACCAACATTCAAGCAGATACAGATAAAAGGGAAAAAACAAATACCTCTTTGGCAGTCTGTAATACTCTTACTTTTCCACAAACCAAGGCAAACCTCTAAATCAGTATCCAAGGCCTTGGAAGGTTGAGGACTTGGTTCTGAGAGATAAACCACCAAGTATCTAAATTGTCCATTGCTTTCACTGAGGCTCCGCCCCAATAGCTCCCACAGGTAAGCTCCAAATTTAAGCCACAATAGAGAAAAATGTCAAGTAGAAACAATCATAAATTGTGGGTCAATCCCTATGACCACAAATTAATGGCTACCCACATACAACAATGGGAAATGCAGATCATCTTTAAAAAGAAGAAAACTGTATGATTTCTCAGTGAGTCTCAGAATTTCTAATAAGCTCTTAGTGTTAGTGTTCACATTTCTGTAAAAGAGGCAGAATTAACAAATTCTATTCTTTTTTTATCCAGTGTCTTTAACAGCAGCAATTGCATTACTTTGGTATATGACCTTAAATTAAAGTTCAGTAAGCCTGTAAAGTACTTTTAAAGAGCAAGTAAATGCTTCAGGAGTTCTCAAAAAAAAACAAAAAACAAAAAACAAAACCCTACATCTATCACATAAGATTTAATTAAAATAAACCACAGGTGGGAGACTCCAGAGTCCATCTGGGTGAGGTGGAAGTGGAGTCCAGGCAGTTGCTTTAATCCAAATTCCCACAGAGAAATGGGCAGCAAAAACCAAAGGGGAAAAAAAAAGAGGACAACCTATTAAGAGTTCTGGACACACTCACTGAGAATTATATCAAGCTGAAAGTATAATTAAATTTATACTTTAATTAAAAAGGTCTGATGATCTGTAATTTATCATCAGGAATGCCTGTGTTAGTGCTGTAACCCTGCGTTTCTAGGTAATGAATTTAATGCGTGGCACTATTGATCCCTTCATTATTTTCTGATAACCAAGAAAAAAAAAAAAAAAGCTGAAATCCTAAAGGCTCAGGGACATGTCAGAACTCTCAAAAGGATGGAAAGCAAGACAAGCTGAACAGAAGCATCTAATAGGCATTCATGTTACGGAAAGTAAAGGGATTATGTTTATTGAACACCTAATACCTGCCAAATACTTTTCCAAGTGCTTTACTTAATCACGTTTGAATTCTCACAACCATGTGAAGAAGGCTGGCTAACACTATGCTTCCAGTGTGGACACTGAGTCTCAAAGGAAGCATATCGTTTGTGGCAGAACTGAGATTGGAACCAGGTGGAACTAGGTCCATCTGACTCCAAAGTCCCGCTTCTTTCCTCTCTGTTGTGCTGTGGAAATGACCTGAGTATTTTATCGCTTGGTCTGTGTTTACCTGGCACCAGAAGGACTAACTGAAAAAATAAAATTTTGGAAATGTAATTATTTTTTCTGCACATATTTATCTTTCTTTATTCATCCTTTCATTTTTCTTTCAGTAGAACTTGTTGAACTGCTTTTATTTTCCTCAACTAACACTGTTGGCCAAGATAACAAGCAGTTTGGGCAACCTGTATCCACAGCTTTAAATTATTGAAAGAACTACATGGAAAGAATGCAAAATGACAGAAATATTTTTGAATAGGCCCCCCAAAAGAAGGGTGTAAGTTATATACTGCAAATGTCTTTCGGAACAAAATGACATTTCATGTTGAAATAGCTCATATAAATCTCTCAGTTCATTGTGAAAATATTAGTAAAACACAGCAGGCATGTACTAGCTAGAGTAACCCAAGCTTAACAGTTTACAACTACAGAATGGCCAATGGAAATTCCAATAATTGGGTACCTGACACAGGGTAGAGGCATTGAGTGATTTTGTAAGAACAGGACTTCCAAGCTTGGCCACTGCAGGTGATCCATGTGCCCCCAGATAAATAAACGATCCTGCAAAAACAAACGTAAAGCCATAGGAATACAAGTCCTACTGTTGGACATTTAGTCGTTCTTTGCACTAACGTGCACACATTCAACTGTCAATCAGATAAAGAAAATTACATTTTTACTTCTTTACCATTAAGCTCTGTAGATAACCAAAAAAGTGCTTTCATATGGATAACATTAAATATCTAAAATAAAACCCAACTGATGAAAAACAAGCTCTTGATCTAAATCCTCTCAACAAATATGTTTATTGGCTTAACTCATCTCACAGTTAGAAATCAAATTAAATGAAGCTTCTAAGTTTACAATTAGATACTCAACATACCCTTACAAAATTCCCATGAGACATTTGCTTGTAAGTTTCTTCACGATGTACTGAAGGATAGGAGCCTATAGAATGAGTTTGGTTTCTCCTGGGGCTTACATGTTTGACACTGTTGTCTGTGCTAGTGGGGATGAAAGCTTAATTAAAGATCTAATCTAGTGTTAACAAAATAACTGCTTTTAGATTTTAACTACAGTGGATGTGCTCATGGCAAATGTACAGGGGGGATAACATCTCTTAGCAGCTGGAAGGATCACACATTCTGAACGGCTGTCAGGGGTAGCTTCGTTGAATATTGAAAATTTACAAGGAAGGTTATGCTAAACAATGTCAAGTCCTGATCCTGCCCTTTGATAATCATAGAGTGATGGGCAACTTGGAAAGCCAACTATTTTGATGAAAAAAACACATTCAGAAGGTGATTTTCTTAGACACAGATCAATGCTGACTGCACAGAATGAAAAGGATTTCAGAATTAAAACGTATTACTTTATAGATACCACCACATGTTTAACCAAACAACCAAGGTTGCAAGTCAGCAGTGTGGTCTCTGAGTGGGAAAAATAGAACCCAGTTTATATGGGTGTTAAATCTCAAAGCCAAATGGGAAGGATAAAGATCACTGTTCCCAAAATCCAAACTAAAAGTAATAGAAACAGTATATATGAGCTCATTAAATTCTCTATTTCACCTATAAAAGAGTAGAGCAGGAAAAGATGATTTTGAAAAATTAATCCAGCTTAAAAATCCTTTACTTGAGGTTCAAGTAAAACTCAACTGAATATTGTCAAGAGTAATTAAAATTCTAAAATTAACATACATTCAAAGATCTTACTCCCCTGGTCATTTAAAACAATATAGATGATTTCAAACAAGCAGTTAATGAAGGATGAAACATATAAACATTAAAATCCCAAAATCTAAAGGAAGCAAAAGGTTTGAACAAATTGATTATGCCACAAAAGTAACTGGAAAAGTGATAGGAAAAAAATCTACCAGAACATATGGCCCTACAGCTGAATTTTATTGAATTTTATTTAATTTTTAAAGAATAAATACTTGCACATGACTTGCATATATCTCAGGTCTTAGAAAAATATGGAGAGCTCCCTGACTCATTTTATGATGCCAGCTATCTCTGTTAAGAATGATGAAAATACAATAAAAATAGAGCAATATCACTCATGATCATACATACAAAATTCAAATTAAAATGTTTCAATTGCATCTGAAATTCTTATCAAAAAATAATGTATCCTGACGAGTGAGCTTTCCAAGAATAGAGGTTGGGTTTGATTTAACAGACCTATCAACAGTCAATTAGATCAACAAATTAAAGAGTAAAATCATAGATTCATATCAACAAATACTGAAAAGACTGTGAAAAAGTCAGCCATTCCAAATAACCTCAATAAAATATTTTAAAAAAACAATTAATAAAGATTAATGACCAACCACAAAATAAATAACATTTTCAATGGTAAACAACAAAACTATATTAATTAAAATGAGAAACTACCTAGAGAATTGTGTCACCATTAGTAATTAGAGGATATATGAGATAATATTAATTATCGTGGACTAGAATTATCTTATAAATCTAGTAAATGTGGAAGTCAAGAGAATAAAATTTCTAGTAAACACAATAGAAAAGTAGAGATAGAGTTCCACAAGTATTGCCAATAATATAATTGTAAAAATAGAAACCCCAACAGATGCTATCTTTTAATAAAGACAAGTATGAATAAAAGAATTTAGTAAGGCAAATAGAAACAGAGAAATACTTTTAAGTCATTTTTATTTATTTTAGCAGTAAGACACGGGATATAGAGTGGTAAGAAATATTCTACTCACAGTTAACAACAATAATACAAAATACGTAGGAATAAATTTAACAAGAATGGGACAGGACTTATATGAAGAACATTATAAAACTCCATGGAAAACTATAAGCCTTCTGATTAAATGAAAAGAGATAACATGTTATTAGATGGAAAGATGATATTATGAAAATATTATGTTAGTAAAAACTGATGTGGACGCTAAATGTAATCCTGAGAGAATTTTAACCAAATATTTGAAAAACAGATAATATTGACTTAAAGTTTATATATGCAGGTTAGGCCTAAAGATACTGAACTCTATCCCCAGACCCATGTACTTCTAGGAATACGTCTCTGGACTTATTTTCTTGCAAGCCTGCTCCACAGAATACACTGAGTTAAGAGACCTGTGGAATTACAGTATGCCAAAGAGACTGTTCCTGTTAATCTGAACTGTTCATTGTAAAACTCTTGTACACCCATATACCCCAGACGGGCTAGCTGACCAGCACAGTATGAAAATAAAGAATGGAGGGGTGATTTTGGCTGTGTTGGGTCTTCGTTGCTGTACGCAGTCTTTCTCTAGTTGTGGCGGGCGGGGGCTGCTCTTAGCTGCGGTGTGCGGCCTTCTTGTTGTGGTGGCTTCTCTTGCTGCAGAGCATGGTCTCTGGGCGCACGGGCTTCAGTAGTTGTGGGGTGTGGGCTCTAGAGCACAGGCTCAGTGGTCGTGGCTTGGTTGCTCCGCTGCATATGGGATCTTCCCAGACCAGGGATTGAACCCGTATCCCCTGCATTGGCAGGTAGATTCTTGTCCACTGCACCACCAGGTGTATAATGAGGAGGAACCAAGGTGGCAGAGTAGAAGGACATGCTCTCACTCCCTCCTGTGAGAACACCTGAATCACAACTAGCTGCTGCACAATCATCGACAGGAAGACACTGGAACTCACCAAAAAAGATACCCCACATCCAAAGACAAAGGAGAAGCCACAATGAGACAGTAGGAGGGGCACAATCACAGTAAAATCAAATCCCATAACTGCTGGGTGGGTGACTCACAGACTGGAGAACACTTATACCACAGAAGTCCACCCACTGGAGTGAAGGTTCTGAGCCCCATGTCAGGCTTCCCAACCTGGGGGTCCGGCAACAGGAAGAGGAATTCCTAGAGAATCAGACTTTGAAGCCTAGTGGGATTTGATTGCAGGACTTCGACAGGACTGGGGGAAACAGAGACTCCACTCTTGGAGGGCACACACAAAGTAGTGTGTGCATCAGGACCCAGGGGAAGGAGCAGTGACCCCAGGGGAGACTGAACCAGACCTACCTGCTAGTGTTGGAGGGTCTCCTGCAGAGGCAGGGGGGTGGCTGTGGCTCACCGTGGGGACACGGACACTGGCAGCAGAAGTTCGGGAAGTACTCCTTGGTGTGAGCCCTCCCAGAGTCTCTCATTAGCCCCATCAAAGAGCCCAGGTAGGATCCAGTGTTGGGTTGCCTCAGGCCAAACAACCAACAGGGAGGGAACCCAGCCCCACCCATCAGCAGTCAAGCAGATTAAAGTTTTACTCAGCTCCGCCCATCAGAGTAACAGTCAGCTCTGCCCACCACCAGTCCCTCCCATCAGGAAACTTACACAAGCCTCTTAGATAGCCTCATACACCAGAGGCAGAGAGCAGAAGCAAGAAGAACTACAATCCTGCAGCCTGTGGAACAAAAACCACATTCACAGAAAGATAGACAAGATGAAAAGGCAGAGGGCTATGTACCAGATGAAGGAACAAGATAAAATCCCAGAAAAACAACTAAATGAAGTGGAGATAGGCAACCTTCCAGTAAAAGAATTCAGAATAATGATAGTGAAGATGATCCAGGACCTTGGAAAAACAATGGAGGCAAATATCGAGAAGATGCAAGAAATGTTTAACAAAGACCTAGAAGAATTAAAGAACAAACAAACAGAGATGAACAATACAATAACTGAAATGAAAACTACACTAGAAGGAATCAACAGCAGAATAACTGAGGCAGAAGAACGGATAAGTGACCTGGAAGACAGAATGGTGGAATTCACTGCTGTGGAACAGACTAAACAAAAAAGAATGAAAAGAAATGAAGACAGCCTAAGAGACCTCTGGGACAACATGAAATGCAACAACATTCGCATTATAGGGGTCCCAGAAGGAGAAGAGAGAGAGAAAGGACCAGAGAAAATATTTGAAGAGATTATAGTCGAAAACTTCCCTAACATGGGAAAGGAAATAGCCACCCAAGTCCAGGGAGTGCAGAGAGTCCCATACAAGATAAACCCAAGGAGAAACACGCCGAGACAGGTAGTAATCAAATTGGCAAAAATTAAAGACAAAGAAAAATTACTGAAAGCAGCAAGGGAAAAACGACAAATAACATACAAGGGAACTCCCATAAGGTTACCAGCTGATTTCTCAGAAGAAACTCTACAAGCCAGAAGGGAGTGTCATGATAAAGTGTTGAAAGGGAAGAATCTACAACCAAGATTACTCTACCTGGCAAGGATCTCATTCAGAGATGATGGAGAAATCAAAAGTTTTACAGACAAGAAAAAGCTAACAGAATTCAGCACCACCAAACCAGCTCTACAACAAATGCTAAAGGAACTTCTCTAAGTGGGAAACACAACAGAAGAAAAGGACCTACAAAAACAAACCCAAAACAATTCAGAAAATGGTCACAGGAACATATATGTTGATGATTACCTTAAACATGAATGTATTAAATGCTCCAACCAAAAGACACAGGCTTGCTGAATGGATACAAAAACAAGACCCATCTATATGCTGTCTACAAGAGACGCACTTAAGACCTAGGGACACATACAGACTGAAAGTGAGGGGATGGAAAAAGATATTCCATGCAAATGGAAATCAAAAGAAAGCTGGAGTAGCAATACTCATATTAGATAAAATAGACGTTAAAAGAAAGCTGGAGTAGCAATACTCATATCAGAAAAAATAGACTTTAAAATAAAGAATGTTACAAGAGACAAGGAAGGACACTACATAATGATCAAGGGATCAATCCAAGAAGAACATGTAACAATTATAAATATATATGCACCCAACATAGGAGCACCTCGATACATTATGCAACTGCTAACAGCTATAAAAGAGGAAATCAACAGTAAAACAATAATAGTGGGGGACTTTAACACCTCACTTACACCAATGGACAGATCACCCAAAATGAAAATAAATAAGGAAACAGAAGCTTTAAATGACACAATAGACCAAATAGATTTAATTGACATTTATAGGACATTCCATCCAAAAAGAGCAGATTACACTTTCTTCTCAAGTGCACACAGAACATTCTCCAGGATAGATAACATCTTGGGTCACAAATCAAGCCTCAGTAAATTTAAGAAAACTGAAATCATATCAAGCATCTTTTCTGACCACAACGCTATGAGATTAGAAATGAATTACGGGAAAAAAAAACGTAAAAAACACAAACACATGGAGGCTAAACAATACGTTACTAAATAACCAAGAGATCACTGAAGAAATCAAAGAGAAAATCAAAAAATACCTAGAGACAAATGACAATGAAAACACGACGATCCAAAACCTATGGGATGCAGCAAAAGCAGTTCTAAGAGGGAAGTTTATAGCTATACAAGCCTATCTCAAGAAACAAGAAAAATCTCAAGTAAACAATCTAACCTTACACCTAAAGGAACCAGAGAAAGAGGAACAAACAAAACCCAAAGTTAGCAGAAGGACAGAAATCATCAAGATCAGAGCAGAAATAAATGAAATAGAAACAAGGAAAACAATACCAAAGATCAATAAAACTAAAAGCTGGTTCTTTGAGCAGATAAACAAAATTGATAAACCATTAGCCAGAATCATCAAGAAAAAGAGGGAGAGGACTCAAATCAATAGAATTAGAAATGAAAAAGAAGTTACAACAGACACCGCAGAAATACAAAGCATCCTAAGAGACTACCACAAGCAACTCTATGCCAATAAAATGGACAACCTGGAAGAAATGGACAAATTCTTAGAAAGGTAAAACCTTCCAAGACTGAACCAGGAAGAAACAGAAAACATGAACAGACCAATCACAGGAAATGAAATTGACACTGTGATTAAAAATCTTCCAACAAACAAAAGTCCAGGACCAGATGGCTTCACAGGTGAAGTCTATCAAACATTTAGAGAAGAGTTAACACCCATCCTTCTCAAACTCTTCCAAAAAATTGCAGAGGAAGGAACACTCCCAAATTCATTCTATGAGGCCACCATCACCCCGATACCAAAACCAAAGATACTACACACACAAAAAATTACAGACCAATATCACCAATAAATATAGATGCAAAAATCCTCAACAAAATACTAGCAAACAGAATCCAACAACACATTAAAAGGATCATACACCACGATCAAGTGGGATTTATCCTAGGGATGCAAGGATTCTTCAATATATGCAAATTAATCAATGTGATACACCATATTAACAAATTGAAGAATAAAAACCATATGATCATCTCAATAGATGCCGAAAAAGCTTTTGACAAAATTCAACACCCATTTACGATAAAAACTCTCTAGAAAGTGGGCACAGAGGGAACCTACCTCAACATAATAAAGGCCATATACGACAAGCCCACAGCAAACATCATCCTCAATGGTGAAAAACTGAAAGCATTTCCTCTAAGATCAGGAACGAGACAAGGATGTCCACTCTCACCACTATTATTCAACATAGTTTTGGAAGTTTTAGCCACAGCAATCAGAGAAGAAAAAGAAATAAAAGGAATACAAATTGGAAAAGAAGAAGAAGAAGTAAAACTGTCACTGTTTGCAGATGACATGATACTATACATAGAAAATCCTAAAGATGCTACCAGAAAACTACTAAAGCTAATCAATGAATTTGGTAAAGTTGCAGGATACAAAATTGATGCAAAGAAATCGTTTGCATTCTTATACACTAATGATGAAAAATCTTAAAGAGAATGAAGGAAACACTTCCATTTACCATTGCAACAAAAAGAATAAAATACCTAGGAATAAACCTACCTAGGGAGACAAAAGACCTGTATGCAGAAAACTATAAGACACTGATAAAGGAAACTAAAGATGATACCAACAAATGGAGAGATATGCCATGTTCTTGGATTGGAAGAATCAATATTGTGAAAATAACTATACTACCGAAAGCAATCTACAGATTCAGTGCAATGCCTATCGAATTACCAATGGCATTTTTTACAGAACTAGAACAAAAAAATCTTAAAATTTGTGTGGAGACACAAAAGACCCCGCATAACCAAAGCAGTCTTGAGGGAAAAAAACGGAGCTGTAGGAATCAGACTCCTTGACTTCAGACTATACTACAAAGCTACAGTAATCAAGACAATATGGTGCTTGCACAAAAACAGAAACATAGATCAATGGAACAAGATGGAAAGCCCAGAGATAAACCCACGCACCTATGGTCAACTAATCTATAACAAAGGAGGCAAGGATATACACTGGAGAAAAGACAATCTCTTCAATAAGTGGTGCTGAGAAAACTGGACAGCTACATGTAAAAATATGAAATTAGAGCACTCCCTAACACCATACACAAAAATAAACTCAAAATGGATTTGAGACCTAAGTGTAAGACCGGACACTATAAAACTCTTAGAGGTAAACACAGGAAGAACACTCTTTGACATAAATCACAGCAAGATCTTTTTTGATCCACCTCCTAGAGTAATGGAAATAAAAACAAAAATAAACAAATGGGACCTAATGAAACTTCAAAGCTTTCGCACAGCAAAGGAAACCATAAACAAGACGAAAAGACAACCCTCAGTATGGGAGAAAATATTTGCAAACGAATCAACGGACAAAGGATTAATCTCCAAAATATATAAACAGCTCATGCAGCTCACTATTAAAGAAACAAACGACCCAATCCTAAAATGGGCAGAACACCTAAATAGACATTTCTCCAAAGAAGACATACAGACGGCCACGAAGCACATGAAAAGCTGCTCAACATCACTAATTATTAGAGAAATGCAAATCAAAACTACAATGAGGTATCACTTCACACCAGTTAGAATGGCCATCATCAGAAAATCTACGAACAAGAGCTGGAGAGGGTGTGGAGAAAAGGGAACCCTCTTGCACTGTTGCTGGGAATGTAATTTGATACAGCCACTATGGAGAACAGTATGGAGATTCCTTAAAAAACTAAAAATAGAATTACCATATGATCCAGCATTCCCACTACTGGGCATATACCCAGAGAAAACCATAATTCAAAAAGACGCATGCACCCCAATGTTCATTGCAGCACTATTTACAATAGCCAGGTCATGGAAGCAACCTAAATGCCCATCAACAGATGAATGGATAAAGAAGATGTGGTACATATATACAATGGAATATTACTCAGCCATAAAAAGGAATGAAATTGGGTCATTTGTTGAGAAGTGGATGGATCTAGGGACTGCCATACAGAGTGAAGTAAGTCAGAAAGAGAAAAACAAATATCGTATATTAACCCATGTATGCGGAACCTTGAAAAATGGTACAGAAGAACCGGTTTGCAGGGCAGAATTTGAGACACAGATGTAGAGAACAAACGTATGGACACCAAGGGGGGAATGCCGCGGGGGGGTGGGGATGGTGGTGTGCTGAATTGGGTGATTGGGATTGACATGTATACACTGATGTGTATAAAATTGATGACTAATAAGAACCTGCTGTATAAAAAAATAAATAAAGTTCAAAAATTAAAAAAAAATAAAATAAAAAAGAATGGAGGGGTCAGTCTCCCCATGTGAAGCTTTCTAGGCCAGCCTCAACCTCACCTTTTGCAAAGGATGGACCCCCTTAATACAATGGCCCGGAAGGGACTCCTTACATGCTGTGAGAACATTTATGATGACTTTATAATGAATTTAGGTAAAAATATCACAAATATTACCATTAAGAAGGAAGAATGAAATCATAAATAAAACCAACGAAAGGAGGTTTGGATCAGGAATGCAAGGATGGTTTAATATTTGAAAAATCATTCATTTTATTAGAAACAAAAAGGATAATATCATGATCATATGATTATCACAACATATGCTGAAAAAAGCATGTGACAAGTTTTAACATGCTAACATACGTGTGTGTGTGTGTATATATATATAAACTTAACACACTATGAATAGAAGGAAACATCTTTTTTTTTCTTTTAGCATCTTTATTGGAGTATAATTGCTTTACAATGGTGTGTTAGTTTCTGCTGTATAACAAAGTGAATCAGCTATACATATATGCCCACATCTCCTCCCTCTTGCATCTCCCTCCCAGCCTCCCTATCCCACCCCTCTAGATGGACACAAAGCACTGAGCAGATCTCCTTGTGCTATGCTTGGAAACATCTTTATCTGAAACAAAAAAACCTTTTAGGGCTTCCCTGGTGGCGCAGTGGTTGAGAGTCTGCCTGCTAATGCAGGGGACACGGGTTCAAGCCCTGGTCTGGGAGGATGCCACATGCCGCGGAGCAGCTGGGCCCGTGAGCCACAACTACTGAGCCTGCGCGTCTGGAGCCTGTGCCCCGCAACGGGAGGGGCCGCGATAGTGAAAGGCCCGCGCACCGCGATGAAGAGCGGTCCCCGCACCGCGATGAAGAGTGGCCCCCACTTGCCGCAACTGGAGAAAGCCCTCGCATGAACCGAAGACCCAACACAGCCAAAAAATAAATAAATAAATAAATAAAGTAGCTATACAATTAAAAAATAAATAAATAAATAAAAAATTTAAAAAAAGCACATATTTATTAAAAAAAAAAAAAAAAAAAAAAACCTTTTAGGAACTACAACATTCAAGGCTGAATTACTGACAGCTTTTCCCCTAAATAGGAACAAGACAAGTACAGCAGCTATCACAAGCTCTATTTAACATTTTTCCGAAGTCCTATCTAGGGCGATAAAACTAGAAAAAAAACAGAAGGCTTAAGATTTAGAAAGAAGGAAGTAAAATTGTCATTATTTGAAGACAAAGTAATTATGAACCCAGAAAATTTGAAACATTTCTAAATTCTTAACTGTAATAAAAAAAATTAACAAGGTCATTGAATACAAGGTCAGTATTTAAAAATATAATTGCACTTATATATACAGCAACCAAAAATAATAAGTTTTTAAAAGGTGACACGGTAGCTGCAAAAATATTAAAAACCTAAGAAAATACTAGCAAAATATTTTTAAGTCTATGCACTGAAAGCTTCAAATATTTAGAGAAATTAAAGATCTAAATAAATTGAAAAATTAGAAACATCTGAAAAATCATTTTTCAGTGAAAGACAAATCAAGGTTACACACGAAAAATCATTTTATACCCATAGTTTTTTAAAAAATTAAGAGAATATAATGTCTATTGATGGTAGGCAAATAGAAAAAAAGCACTCTTTTTTGCTGCTGGAATTTTAAGTATTAAAATTTGAGGGGAAAGTACATATCTTTTGGTAAAAAAATAGGAGTCTCACTTTTAGTCATTTACTGCATAGAATAAAAGTTCCCCATATAAGAAAATGCATATAAGTACGGATTTTGCAGCATTGTCATAATATTGTCACTCAATAAGATTATGGCTAGATATATAATGGCATATCCAGACAAAAGAAATAAAGCAAAAAAACAAAAAGAATTAGGCTTTTTCTGTTTCCAGGCAAGGTTGAGTATCAGGGACCAGATTTAGTCTTCTGTCTAACAGTAGCAAAGAAATCAAAACAATATATACTAAATAATAGTTTTCAAATGTAGGGCAATGGGAATGTAGAACCACAGGATAATGATCTCTGAGAGGGGAAACAAATGAACTAAGCCATACAATTTCCCCAGCTTACTGCCTAAACCACGTTTCCAGCTGCCATTCAGGGAGGGGGAAGCCAGGAGGAGTGTGGTGGTCTCCTCAAGTTGAAAAGATAGCACCTCGGGGAGACTCAAGTGGCTATAGTTCATAAAGCAGAGTTCCAGGAGGGGAGAGCTGCAAAGAGAGAGAGCTCCAAAGATCTCCAGAGAGTTCCCCCCAAATTTCCACCTGAGTACTGACCAGGGCATGGATATAAGGAAACTACCTGAGGCTGGAGGAAAACCTTCTAAAAGGGGCAGCTGAAACATTGCCCCAAGGTCACAAAGGGCCAGCAATAGTAGGGTCTTTTCACTAACCAGAGTGGAAATGTTAATTATACATAGGAATTGGAAAGAGTGCTCAAGTTAAATGAAAACTTATATCCAGACAAAACCTGTAGGCAAATCTTATAGAATATTCATAATCACCAAAATTTAGAAACAACCCAAATATCCTTCCATCTGTGTACACCCAACTCTAGTAATTTGATATATACTCAATAACTGGTTTGAGAAAGGAAAAAAAAAACATTATATGAGCTTGGAGGAAATGTACTATTAATACATATAGTTCTAATAATTAATATTCTCCTTCCTATCACAAACTTTAAATTTAATCCAATCTGTCACAGAATCTTAAGGGAAAAATAAGACTCATTGGCACAAAAGCAAAAATTAAGATCTCACTCCACTGTTAAATAATAAGCTGCATTTATAGTTTTAGATAACGGATGGATAGCCAAAGTCTCCCTCCCATCCCCTAACATCCTCCCCAACTAACCCCAATTTCCAGTGGCTAAAGACACAGTCAACACTGTTAGTTTTCACATACTTCTTTGGAAATCTCAAAGGAGAAACAAATATAATAATGTCCAGTGGGTTTATACAAGCTTAAAGAGGATCTACAGTACAGTTGTCTTATTATTAAGTTAATATGATACTAATGTACCTTTGTAATGTTATCCAAACAAAACAAAAACAGAACAAAACCCTTCTGTTTTCCTTGGAGCTTCACAAAGCCTTATTGGAATGCCATACGTAGTTATGGTTGCTCTATTTTAAGGGGATATGTAAAAATTGTACTGCTGATTAAAAGTATACATGGGCACTTAGGTTGCTTCCATGTTCTGGGTATTGTACATGGAGCTGCAATGAACATTTTGGTACATGACTCTTTGAATTATGGTTTTCTCAGGGTATATGCCCAGTAGTGGGAACAGATGAATGGATAAAGAAGATGTGGCACATATATACAATGGAATATTACTCAGCCATAAAAAGAAACGAAATTGAGTTATTTGTAATGAGGTGGATGGACCTAGAGTCTGTCATACAGAGTGAAGCAAGTCAGAAAGAGAAAAACAAATACCGTATGCTAACACATATATATGGAATCAAAAAAAAAAGGGTCCTGAAGAACGTAGGGGCAAGACGGGAATAAAGACACAGACCTACTAGAGAATGGACTTGAGGATATGGGGAGGGGGAAGGGTAAGCTGTGACAAAGTGAGAGAGTGTCATGGACATATATACACTACCAAATATAAAACAGATAGCTAGTGGGAAGCAGCCGCATAGCACAGGGAGATCAGCTCGGTGCTTTGTGACCACCTAGAGGGGTGGGATAGGGAGGGTGGGAGGGAGGGAGACGCAAGAGGGAAGAGATATGGGAACATATGTATATGTATAACTGATTCACTTTGTTATAAAGCAGAAACTAACACACCATTGTAAAGCAATTATGCTCCAATACAGATGTTTAAAAAAAAAAAGAATATACAAATGAGAAAAAAGAAAAAAAAAGTATATATGGGGAAGAAGTAA
The DNA here is from genome assembly GCF_949987535.1 of Balaenoptera acutorostrata. NCBI lineage: Eukaryota > Metazoa > Chordata > Mammalia > Artiodactyla > Balaenopteridae > Balaenoptera > Balaenoptera acutorostrata. The sequence goes on from NC_080066.1 coordinate 16,207,865, forward strand.
GATTGTTTATTACAAAGAAGCCATAAGAGTGATTACATTGCATTCAAGTATTTGTAGATTTATTTTGAAGATAGTGCTAACTCTCTGTTCTCTGTTCTTAGAAAAAGGATTAAACTATTTTTCTTTCTGTTTTATGAAATTTGGATTGCTCTATAAAGAAGACCACCCTACTGTACATGATTCATGACAACTAGAGAAAATTACCAGAAGACTTTTCCCCTCTTCATGCCTTCAATCCAACCTTTTAAAAAGTGTAACAAAAAGTTTTGTTATTAAAACAATGCTCCTTTCAGGAAACTCAATTAAGCACAAATTATTAAGTTGATCAGGACAATTTAAAGCAAGACAAACCAGAGTTCCATTTATAAAGTCTATATATAGAAGTGAAAATACATAGTATCATCATTCCACAACAGGAAAGAAAGTTAACAATTTTGGGGGGGAAGAAAAAAAAAAAAGAGGAAAATGTCCTACCATGATTTGTGTTTGTTGTGTTCTCAGCATCAGGAAGATGGCGGTCTACACTCGTCAACCTTTTCACGAATTCCCAGTGTGAATCTTCTTCTGTGAGAAGTGGCTCCCAGCCACAGAAACCAGACTCAAAGCCACACCTGAGATGATTTGCTGTTATGCACGAAAAGAAAACTGGTAAGGAGAAATGAAGGGGAAGCAAGCAGGGAAACATTGACTCTATGTTAGCCAATCAACTTAGGCAGTCAGAACTGTCACTCCACTTCGTAAAGAATGTTTCCTGATCATCAGAGTAGTTTTACTTTTTCCAACCTCACAAAGTGTTCCATGTGCTGTGTGAGGCATTGCCCTTCTACACTCTTCTGTCTCCAAGCCTGGCACATTCCACCCTGGTTGGCCATCTCCATTGCATTTAACGACACAGGGTGAAACTCTACAGCTTTTCAGAGAGTAACCAATTCACCTGCCAAGATGAAAAAGATTCACCCGCCAAGATGGTTAAAAAAAATTTGAAAGGATGGTATTTAAATTAATTCTAGACACCTGAAGAGCCTGAGGTCGGCACCTTAGAATTCATTCTATTATGCTAGTTTAACAGTTTCTCAAAAAAAAAAAAAAAAAAAAAAAAAAATCCCTAGCCACTTTGCATTGCAGGTAAATTAGATATTTTGAACTTTGCTTTGTTTCCCCTTCTTAATACACAACTAAAAAGTTGAAAAATACTTAAGTTCCTATATTTATCACAAAGCACAACTTCTAGAGAAAGTGCTTCCTAAGCACCTTTCCTAGCTTTTTCACCAAGTTAGTGAGGAAAAAACAAAAGTTTCAGTGGACTGGGCCATACAGCAGAAGTTCTAACAACTTGATTTGTACTTTCAAGAAATTAGCTTTTATGTGTTTAAATTTTCTTTTCCTGAAATAAGAATCATAGTATCAGCCTATCTTAGTTTGGGGGATAAATTAATACAATTAATTTAAAACATATTTCCAGGTATTCCTCTTAATGCAGACACATTTTCATAACAGATGGGAGGACAATATAATTCTTGGTCAGAAAACACCTAAAGTTTTGACAAGCTCCCTAACAACACAATTCTATCATCTTTAATAAAAGTAATAATAGATGTGTTCCCACTGAGATCCAAGTATGTGTCAAGTATTTTGCATATATTACCATTTGTTTTCACAAATATCCTACACAGCAAGCGTAATTATCCCCAAAAGATTTTCTTTTTGAAACTTTAGCACTAAGCAACTCACCTATGGTAAATTTTAGTACATGGAATATCCAGGCTTTGAGTTGTTTGACACCAAAGCTTATACTTTGAAGCCTCCCTGCACCTGGGACTCTGTCTCAAAATTTAAAAGACTGCTTCACTGTAGGCTTGCTCTTAACCATTATTTTCAGTTTTAAATAATGTGAGCAATTTTATCAGCATACTGAATAAGCCCACTATATCTTAATAATCAAAGGATCTTCAAATTTCTATAAAAATGGATGCCTGGTTTCATGACCAGATATTTCATCACTAACGTGTCAACTCTTAAAACACTGAAGTGCACTTTGCAAGTGACAGGGCCACAAATTTTCTCTACGTGTAAATTAAACGTATAGATCTTAGAGCTATGCTTGTTTAGACAGTCATATAATGGATATATAATGAAAGATATTTTTCTTTACAAACAAATATTATTTTCCCCTTAAATATATTTCCCAAAAAATAAAAACAAGCAAATTAACTATCATATAATAATGAAAAACTGTTGCACATCACCTAATGGTGAATCAACATGACAAGGAGATGCTGTTCACCCACATAGTACTTAGCTGGAAATCTATTGCTTCTGGATGTTTTCCTTTTCACAGCTCTGGCTACAGAGTTGATAAGATACTGTTATTGATAAAAAGTTAATGCTCCAAGGAGAGCCTCTTCTGTTTTGTGACAGTCTTAAGAACCTATGACCTAGCTGTGACTGTCTCCCTGGGCATCCAGGAAATCCTCTGATCTAGTTCTTTGGTCCTCTGTGAACTTCGCCACCTGCCAAGCCACCTCCCAGCTCTTCTAAGTCACTTGGTAGAATGTAGAAATAGACAAGATTTGAAATATATACTTGACCTCTGAAATGTGCTTATAAGTTGCAAATTCTTGGTTGTGAACTTAGTCAAGGAATCCTTCCACCTCCCCCACCACGGGTACCCTCAATTCCTAAAGGCACACATCCCTGGAATAGAAAATCTTCCATCTGGGTTGGCCCAGGATTGTCCCAGTTTACACCTGTTGTCCAAGGATAATAATACCTCTCCTCTCTTTCCTCTCAAGTGACTCTGTTTGGGCAATAAATTCAATATTGCCCTATTGGGGCAATAAATTATATATTAATTCACAAAGGAAGCAAGTCCATGCAGATAACAATCTTATTGTTATATGCAATGGTGTGAAATAGCTATAAGACCAGTGAGTGTGGAAATGGAAAGTCAAAGTCACCCAAGCATCACCAAACCCTTCCGCAGACTCTTCACATCTGTGCCTGTGTCACTCAACTGCAAAAATGTAAAGAAGATTTCAAGACAAAATAACTTTGGATTGAATAAATGTTGAAATTTGGCTTTAGGAGAAAAGAGAAAAGTTCAAACCATTTCTTTCATTACCTGGATGTTTTATCAGTTAAAATGTCAATCATTGCACTGTCCACAGAACACTAAACACCACTGTCCTTTGAAAAATGAAAATTAATTTTTAAAGTCCATCACTATAAAGATATATGAAAGCAAAATGGTGCAATCACCTCTGTAAAAATCTTGGTGAACTTCTCAGGTGTTTTTACCAAAGACATTCGTTCCAGTACACTTCAAAGGACATTTTTTAAAGCTAAATATTCTAGAACTTAACTGCACTATAAAATACAAGTCAAGCTTCAAACCAAAGTTGAAGTTCTTCCATTAATATTTCCCCTACATAATTCAAAACATTTAAGGTGAAGTTATAAATATCTGAAGAAAACCAGGAGGGCCAAACACATTCTGGCAGCTAATAAATGTCTTATGAAACCACATGTGTTAAATGTTAAATGTTTACAAAATCTAAAAGTCATGTATTCATATAAACAAAATGTATTCATTAAAAACAGTGATTTTGATTATGTGGTTTCTTTTATTTAAATTTCTGTGACTACAAAACACATTTCATCATCTCTAATCAGAAGATGAGATATGCCACAGTTCATAATTTTAGTGAAATTTCACTGAGTTCATCAGTTAGAGTAATATTTTTAAATTATGACAATGCTTTGTCTTGCATATTTAACCACTGAAGCATATTGGCAGAAGAAAAAGAATTTCATTGTGGTAGCTGAGGAAAATTCTGGATCATGAAGATTAAAATATTTATGAACTCTCCAGTTTGGAAGTAAATCAGTTCTCTATTACGTAAGAAAAAAGTTTGTATGGGAATGTTCCATTCAATAAGCATATATTAGGCTTTAATATGATTATAATATATAAACATTTTGTTAATATTTATTGAGAACCCACAAGGATCTTTTCTCCACTAAATATACATGTATTATCCCTTACTCTCAGGAAGTATTTTTAGTATTCAATATTTATTTTTCAAAATATGGAAGACATCCAGAGACAGTATCACAGTAAAGATTAAATGCATTGCACTGGATTCTTGGTTTAAGCTTCTTTCACTTGAATATTGTACCAACTTCTACTTTGAAGTGTAACAATTTATATTCGCAGGTTAAATGCTCTAACAACTCCTATTTATTCAATTAAAAGAGCTTTTTTCCCCATGGAATTGTCCAAACGGTTTTGATTTAAACACACATCTGTCAATCCTGCCATCCTTTTTGGAACATACACACAGTCTTTTTCTGTATGTTATGATTGAAAATTATATATATATATATATATATATATATATATATATATATATATATATATATATATATTCGAAATTTTATTGTGGTAAAATATACTTAATATAAAAATTACCTTTTTAACTATTTTTAAGTGTACAGTTGAGTGGCACTAAGCACCTTCACACTATTGTACACCCAACACAATCATGTATCTCCAGAACTTTTCCATCATCCCAAATCCAAACTCCATACCCATTAAACACTTACTCCCCATTTTTCTCTTCCCCTCACCCCTGGCAACCACCATTCTGCTTCCCATTTCTATGAATTTGACTCCTCTAGGTAAGAAGAATTATACAATGTTTGTCCTATTGTGACTTGCTTATTTCACTTAGCATGTCTTCAAGGGTCAGTCACGTTGTAGCATGTGTCTACATGTAAGCATTAGGTATATTTTCTTTGTAAGTTGTTCAGCTAGTCAATGTATACCTTTAGATATGTCTGGCACATGTTATATTTTATTAGAAATGTTTTAAAAATATATTGCATATTTATTTTATTCTTAAATGTCCCTGTTTTATACAGGATCATGTTAATAACGATCAAAAATCTATGGTTTGGAATCATGCAGTATTTGTCCTTCTGTGACTGGCTTATTTCACTTAGCATAATGATTCCACTTATATGAGGTATCTAAAATACTCAAACTCATATGTTGTTCAGTTGGTATAAAGTTTCAGATATGCAAGGTAATGTCTATAGTCAACAATACTGTATTATGTACTTTTTTGGTCAATGGTTTTGCAGTACTTAATGCTTTTAAAATACTTCTGCAAAACTTAATACTTGTCAAAAATACAGCCTTTTGGGCTTCCCTGGTGGCGCAGTGGTTGAGAATCTGCCTGCCAACGCAGGGGACACGGGTTCGAGCCCTGGTCTGGGAGGATCCCACATGCCACGGAGCGACTGGGCCCGTGAGCCACAATTACTGAGCCTGCGCGTCTGGAGCCTGTGCTCCACAGCAAGAGAGGCCGCGATAGTGAGAGGCCCGCGCACCGCGATGAAGAGTGGCCCTCACTTGCCGCAACTAGAGAAAGCCCTCGCACAGAAACGAAGACCCAACACAGCCATAAATAAATAAACAAAACAAAACAAAAAAAAATACAGCCTTTTGTGAAGTATTTTGAGAAGGGAGAAGCAGAAAGGAGGAGCATGAAAAAAAGCTCACTTGTCTGCCACTAACACCGGTTCAGCAGGGCCTTTTTTATGTTCATGTGAACTATGTATTTGAAGCTGAAGGTGCTGTGGAGGACAGGCGTTTCCTGTGCATCTCCTGCACCAATCGTAAGGATGGAGCCTTTTAGGGTGGAATTGGCAAAGTTTTACTGGGCAAGAGCGTCTAGACTGTTTAGAACTTTTACAGGTGACATCCTCCACTCGGTAAGGGTTAGATGACTTCGGACAAGTTCTACAAAACTGCTTGAAGTAAACCTCGTGAGCGCGGTGTACACACCTGGCACCTGCACTTTCCCATCCTTGCAGTAATCACAGCCTTTTTCCTGCTCTAAGAACTGGAAACGCCCGCCGCGCTCCTCGCTGGCTCCAGGCTCTAGCCACCACCTGTTCCCGCAGCGGCCGGCTCGCCTCGGTCACGGTCACGGCCGTCTGGGGCCTCCGCACCGGCGGAGGCTGCTTCGGGCTCCTGGGAGAACGCCTCCCCAGGCCTCCCGCGGCTCCCAGATCACCCGCACCATGGCCCGGGCCATGTCCTCCTCCAGGGACCACGGCCACTGGGGCGCCTTCCTCGGCGACACCTCTCCTGCCTCGGGGTGTCAGAGATGGTGGCCCTCCCTCTCCCTCCGGCGCCCCCAGCTCCGCTCGCCCTCTCGGCCCTTCAAGGAAGGTGTTGCGGCGGGAGGCAAGGACTCGGGACAGCGCGGGAAGCACACGCGTCCCGGGGCACCGCCCTGGGGGGATGCCCTGCTCGGGGAGGCCCCCAACCTGGGTGCCCTGCGGGGGAGGCCGAGCCACCTGCACCCGCACCCTCAGGTCCGGGATCACACGGGCAGGGGGGCGCGGGTCTGCACAGCCCCATGCACCGTCCCAGCGAGGGCTGCACCGCGATGTCGTGGCGCGTGTTCACCTGCAAGGGCCCATCGAGGCTGCTGACTGCAGGGCGAGGCGGGGCCTCACCTGCGGCAGGTGGTCCGTGAACCGTGCCCGCTGGGAGATGTGGAAACACTCGGCGGCCCTCAGCTCACCGTAGCCCCGGAAAGACCACGAGGCTGTGCAGAGGAAGTGGGAGGGTAGAGCCAGCTCGGGTGCGGCCAGCAGCCCCGCCCAGCCGCGCCCTTGGCTTTGGCTGCCAGCGGATAGGGCTAAGGATCCTAGCGCGGGGGCGCAACCCGGGTACATGCAACCGTCCAGCACCTCGGCCTCCAGGGCACCCATATGCATAGCCCCACCTAGTTAAGAACATAAATCTTGAGTCAAGTGTTCTTACTACAAAAGCGGGGGGAGGGCAGGGGAGGACAAGGAAAACTTTGGAGGTGAAGGATGTGGTGACAGTTTCACAGGTGTACGCATATGTCCAAACTAATCAAACTGTATACATTGATTTTGTGCCGATTTTCGTACAATAATTATACCGTAATAAAACTATTTTAAAATGTATTGTTTGGAATTATAATGATGCCCTTAGGGATTAGTGAAGTACTGGGAGTTTTGTTTCTATCATGAAAGGCCTCCAATTTGCCTCTTAAGACTACTTTTTTTTTATTGCCACCTGTTTTCTCTCTCAGCCATCTCTTCAATTCTTAAGTCTTTTAGGCACAGTGGTTCTCAAACTTTAATATGCAGGTGAATCACCTGGAACATTGTTAAAATGAAACTCTGGGTTCTGTAAGGCTGGGTTATATATCCTAAAGTTCTGCATTTCAAAGGAACTCTCAGATGCTGCCGCTGATACCGCTGGTCAAGGAAGTAACGCTATAATAGCAAACTCTAGCAAAACCCATTTTCCCTTTACCATTAACTGCTTTTGAAAAGGCACTAGGCTACACGCTCAATCAACTACATTTGTCAAAAGAGTATAAAAGTAAGAGGAACTTGGTAAAGAAAGAACACCTGAGTGAATGTGCTTTTTGCAAAAATCACACAGACTACAGATACCAACTGACAATATTCATGAGTTAATATTTACCGAGTCTCCAGAATATAGTAAGTACTCCTGGTGTATTCAAACTATATCTATGAGCTACACCGTTCTAGAGATTCATCCTATACTGGGATAAAAAGAAGATATAAAAGCATTTTCCTTGTGCTTCATGAACTTTAAAATTCTATTTTTAAGAAAAATTTGTATAACAAATTCAAATTTGTAAAGTATAAATTTAAAAGTATGTGGAAAATGTTTCAAAGTGGTTTTAAATTTCAAAGGAAAGCCTCTTAATTTGTAATAACATATGTATGCATGTGTATATATGCACAATATGTTAAACACTTTAGTGCAGAAAATATTGTAACATTATATTAATTCTAATAATTCAATTACTATATAAATAATTTCCTCAAAGCAAAAATGATTGTACAAATATTTACATGAAATACTCATGCTGACATCAAAGTATATGGATATTTTGTAATATGTAACATGGCTACCTTTTTTTTTTGGTCATATCACTTATATAAAGTTGATCTCAGGCAAGCATGACAGGTTTTCTTTGGCCAAATGAGCTTACATTATTTGGAATACTTATCAGACTAAGAAGTAACACTATCTGTTGATAAGCACAGCCATCTGTCCCTGAATTCACAGAAAGGAAATAGCAGGATGGTATCAAGATATACCCTATGGGGAAAATGCCAGATAAGTAATCAATAAAACTCCAATAAAGGAGGAGAAATGGGAAAATATGTCCAAAATCAAATGCTAAAGTATCTACCAATACTCTAGGTGGAATTCGATTAAGAAAACCAATTAAAAGGAGAGCCTTCACCAGAGGAAAAAAAGGAGAAAAGAAGCTAAGTTTCCATATGTAGAATTGAAAAGATAAGAAATATATTTACTTTCAGTTATTGGAATTGAGAATAATACAAACCATTAGAAAGGTGAATTTCTCCAAAAGAAATGAACCAAATTGTCTGTAAAAAAGCATTTAAATGAAGCATAAAGAGGAATGTGACACTCACATTAGAGAAAACGAATGGTCCTCATATTTTTTAATGAACAAAAAGAGAGCACCGAAAATATCCACAGAGATCATATTGGTAAGGAGATTATTTTGCTTCTATGGTTAAGACCAGGTGTCTGAGGAATTAATTGAATTCCTGCTTACAAACAGGCAGAGGATTTCTCACTTGCTTTCCCATCTTCTCTTTTCTACACCCCAGTCCACTGCTGTTAATAAAATGCTTACTCGCCCATCAGCAGAAGCATTTTCATTAAAAAGGTGATATTTATCTTACTGCCATACTTTTCTCTTGCTCAACAAAATATATCACTAAAATAAAACACTGCAGCAAAATAAATGTCAAATTTTTAATAATTAAAAAACCCTCTTGTTTGTGACATAAAAATTGGATGCATTTAGTCTTAATTCATTTCTAAAGAGACACAAATATCTTAGTTGCTAAGTTACCTCATGTAAGAACCATCATGTAGTTTGTAAATTACATTATATTTCCTTTCTAATACAACTAGGTTTGAATAGTAATGGAATTTCTCGTCATTACTCCTATCAAAGACTCTCCATAAACGGTCTGAAATGAAGTTGTTGGGCTTTCTTGCCTAGTCGTGAATACCAACCATGGCTACCACGGTTGTCTGGAAGGCCATGGCAGCCCTTCTCCTCTTTACCCTTTCCCCACAGCTTCCTACATGATTGGTCAGAATGGAAAAAGCCCTACAATTAATAAAGGTTAGTAATCCATAATATATGTCTCCAAAGAGCAGAGTACAAATAGGTTCCCTCTCCCATCCATTTTCCTCTTTAATCAAAACACACACACACACACACACACACACACACAACTAATCACAACTATTCATTTGTTGAACAAATAGAGAGATTTCAAGTGTTAGCAAAAAGCACCAAAACATCATAGAGATGTTAGCATAGAGATGCCCACAAGGAGTAGTACTAATGGCTTCAGAATGAGAATGTACATTCATCTTACTTCATACATATTAAATGTACCTTGCTCAAGACAAAGACTCTTAAATCCAAGCGTAGTCATGAATGTGAGCATATGAGTGAGTAAACCATTAATTTACTTACAGCAAGTCGCTGGATCCTCGTCACTCTCATCAGAACAGTCCTGCTGAGAGTCACAGACCAGTTCTTGGGCAATGCACTGGCCGCTGGCACAAGTGAATTCATCTGCAGAGCAAAGCTGTCTGCATGGGGCCTGTGCACAGGCGTAGACCCAGAGCTGATCGAGCCCAATAAAACCTTTCTGGCTCAGAATAGTCCCTTCAAAAATAATCTTCAGGGAAAAACAAAGAACAATTTGTGAGCTTACAATCTCTTCAAAAAGACCCAAAAAAGAATAATAGAGATTAAAGAATTATTAAGAATAATGCCTGTTTAAAGAGCAAGCAAATAACAACTAAGAACAAAGTTCCTATTTGATCAGCTTGACCCACACACATAAGACTGATGGGCACATTAGATCCACTGAGGCCTCTGAGAAACGACCCATGATCTGAGGAAAGCATCCCATTTAACCACCGACAATGTCCCTAACTGCAAACTTGTTGTTTGGTCATCTTCACAGTCCGCTTACTTTAATATTCAAGGAAAAGAATAAGTGTTATCACTACTTATACGAGAGCTATAACTGCATTTGGTTTTTTAACTACTAAAATTAGTTATTGGAACGCATGAAGGGAAATGTCAGGCAGACAGTAAGATACACAATAGAACATTTAAAAGAATAAATTTTAAAATCTATTAATTTTTATAGAAGAATTGCTCTAATAGTCAAAGAAGCACTAATTAAAGGAAATGAATCTCATTTTCTCCAATCGAATTGCTAGCTTTCTGAAGGTATACAATACTAGCAAGTGAAACAACCATACATTGCAGTCTAGTGTGAGAGAATGTCCAAGTATTAATATCCCTTGAGGTTCTAACAAGAGCAATGGTTAATTAACACCAAGAGTGCAGGAGAGATAGAAATCAAAGACTGTATAGCAAATAACTAATTATTTGCTGTCCAAACCGGTAGTCACTAGCTCCATAGGGCTATTTAAATTTAAATTAACTAAAATTAAATTAAAATTCAGTTCTACACTTCAGTAGTTACATTTCAACTGTTCAATAGCCACATGTGGCTACTGGCTACTATACTGGAGAGCACAGATAAAATTTCCATTAACACAAAAAGTTCTTTGGATCAGCACTGAACTAGATACTGGGTTTTGTTTTGTTTTCATGGGATAGAGCAAAAGTATTTCTTTTTTACTGAAGTATAGTTAATTTATAATACTGTGTTAGCTTCAGGTATACAGCATAGTAATTCAGGTTTTTTTGCATAGATATTGTTAATGTGTAAATAAGATACTAGGAACAAAGACTGACTCCTTTTAGTCTCTTTCAGCTTAAAGTTTCTGACAGAATTTCTTTTCAAAAACATGAGCGATATATATTTGTTTATTAAGAATTACTTAAGATGAAGTTTGCATAAATATTTAACAATTTATAAAATAATATTAAATTTAAATATTTCATAAGAACACTTTGTATCTTTCTCCATAATGAATATCTTATATGTTAAAATTATGGGACTTACAGCTGTGTATTTTCATAGCAGCAAGATAACAGATATGCAGAAATGATCTAAGTTTAGGTTTCAAAAATTTATGCATTTAAACTTTGATCTCAAAAGTCTGCCATTACTGAAAAGCCAGTTACATTTAATATGTACTTGGAAACCTCAGATAACTCCAATATTATTTTCATTATATTTTTTGTTTTATCTTTGAGTTAAGTACAAAAACAAACTTTAATATTCAGCTTATGTAAAAAAGAATAAAGGTCCAATCATTTAGTACTTCTTTCAGAAGTTATAAAGATAGATATCAGCTTAGAGAAATTAAAATAGTGTCAAAATTTTAACTCAACGTGCTATGATATAAACCTCAGCTCTTCTGAGATTGCTACAAAAATGCTGATTCATAAATTCCAACTTCAGCAGTAAATTGGATTCTAAAAACCTCCATGGTCACAGTTCAGTATCATTTGGGCTCTCCCTTTTAATACCTAGAAAAATGTATGAGTGTGATATTACCTTAAACGAATGAAATTGGTTCCCTAAGCCACACATACAACCACCCTCATTATTTTACACTCACACTCCAGCATAAATATATTTATGTACTCTATATACAAAACAAAATGGGTGGAAACTTAGAGTACTACACTTCAAAAATAAAAATCTAAACAGCAATTAATTATAACAGTATTTCAATGTTGATCTCTCTGACACTACTACACTTTGCAATATTGCCATGATATTAGAAAAGAAAGAAATGACAGGCAAACACTTGATATGAAAGTTTAAAAATATTATCAGATACATTTTTCTGCACAATCTCAGCTCTATATACAACACAAAACCCCAAGTTAATATTTTTAAGAGATAGCATTCCCACTGAGCCTATGTTTATTTCAGATGCATCTTTGTACAGGTAGAGTTACCCATGTGTTATAAAGATATGAATTACTGCAATCAAAACATTTGCATGTACTCTACTGATTTTCCAATACCAGTTTATTATTTATCTGCTTCATAATGTACCTGGCTTCCCTGTTTGTACTGCATGGCGTCTGGGGGTCCTAGGGAGGGAACCCATGGAGGATGAGGATGCTTTAAACAAGAGCAGTTATGCTCTTGCCCCTCCACTCAAGAAGATTTGACCTGAGCAGGGCTATAGGTACAATGAAAAGTAATTGCTCTCCCCAGATATACAAGTCGACATCCCTAATTTCAATGCTAATGTAAATGAAGCAATGGGGGATAAATTCATAACTACAAAGTTAAAAATTAAACTCATGATAAAAAATATTTGTTTTTCCCTTTTATACCTTAAATGTCTTCAGTCCTTCTGGTATTAACACATCCGCTTTCACCCATTTTCTGTGAGTTGATATGTTGTAGGTCCAAAATATTTCTTCTTCCTTTGATCCAAAGAAAAAGACATCACTCATTCCCCAAATTCTACTCTCATAGTTATGCATGTGCTCTCTTAATTATATTTCAGTAGAGTTTACCCTACCTGTAGGATATTAAGTACTAAGAAATCTAAAGTATTGGTTAAAAAGCTATATAACATTTTAAAAGAAAAATGAAGAAAAGGAGAGGGGAAGGGATGAAAAGATAGAGCAGAGGATTTTTAAGGTAGTGAAAATACTCTTTATGATAATATAATGATGGATACATGTCATTCATTATACATTTGTCCAAACCCATAGAATGTGCAACACAAAGAGTGAACCCTAATGTAAACTAGAGACTTCAGGTGATAATGACGTGTCAGTGTTGATTCATCAATTGTAACATGTGTACCATTCTGGTGGAGGATGCTGAAAACGGGTGAGGCTAAGTATGTGTGGGGACAGGGGGTATATGGGAAATCTCTGTACCTTCCTCTCAATTTTGCTGTGAATCTAAAACTGCTCTATAAAAATTATTGTTTTTAAAAATAAGGAAATAAAGCATGTCTACATAGTAAAGCTGCCTATTTTTTTTTTCTGATGGAGAGTAAGGACAGAACAAAAATTTGAATGGAATCTTGAATAAAGTACTGCACTTCGAAAAATAAAATTCTAAATAGCAACTAATAAACCAGCTATTTATATCTTAATCCCACTGACATTACTTCATTTTGCAATATTGCCATGATAATAGGAAAGAAAAAATGGCAGGCAAATATTTAACATGAAAGTTAAAAAATTGTTATCAGATATATTTTCTGTACAATCTCACCTTAAATATTTTTTCCTATGGAAGAATTCATTCCAAGTTCCAAATAATACAGTTGTTTTCTGGAGATTATATTTCTATTTGACTCTCCAGTCAATCAAAGACCTTTTCAAAAAAAAAAAAAAGACCTTTTCATGTCTTCTAAAGCATGCTATGTCATGCATCTGTATGATGATCATTTTCTAGGTTGCAAAGTGTATCCAAAATTATGTTACTATATACTATGAGGTCAGATATTCGATAAAAGTCTACAATGTACTCCACAATTTTGCCTATGGTACTGGACTTTATGATTTACGACTGTGCTTTTATGTTCTGAAATAATCCTATTTTTCCTTAGATTTAGTGAAATATATGTATAATGAACTATAGTGAAAATGCAGACAGTGGCATAAGTATGTCTCAGGTTGAGCTCTGAGACTATCTCTGTGCTCTCCTTCTGCGAGACAGGAAACAGCACTGAAAGGTGACATCTAGTTGTAATTCAAATGACACATGACACTCATACTTTTTCAGACTCTCGTTAGCCTTTATTTCCTCACTTGGTTTCACTTATTTCATTCATACTTAAGGTTTTCTAAAAATGAATCTATTTTTAACTTAGTCCTTTGCCCTTTGTTATCTACTCCAATTTCCAAGTCTGAAGTATTTCAGAAGATTGTCTAAACCAATTAAAATATACTTCATTCCATTACTTATTCATATCAATGATTAAGACTTCCACAAGACAATGAAACATACATGGTGGACACATTTTCAGCTGATAGCTTCCAGGTCACATCACAATGAAGTGAAGTTATAAAAAGTTGATAAATACAGCAAATTTTTCTTTCAATAATTTCTTATGCAACTTCAATTATTTAGCATCGAGACACTACACTCTCCACAGATGCTTTTAGTGACACTACTTGGCAAGCTGCATTCACCCTGTCCCCTCACTTTAATTTTATGATGATAATTTACAGCTATTGTGCTCTTTCTTCACAGTGCCTAATTGATTCCCCCCTGTTCTACTTGAAGAAGAATGCATTTACATTTTTTTCAGAAAGCTGAGCAGAGTTCTTTCTAAACTTAAATGGTTTTTCACACAAGAAGTTAATGGTATATTGTGTATGAAATCCAGATTTTTCTACCACATTTTCCTATCTGACAACACAAGCAATGAAAAGGAAAAAGGATTTACCCCAACTAAATGAAATCAGCTTTTATTTTATTTTTGTCCTTACTCTCAGACTCTTATCTAGTTACTTTCAACAGGTGTCAATGTAAAAAAAGAAACCCTCAGTTCAGAAAAGCCTTTCAAGGGATGTTCTAATTTTCTATTATCTTAAAATCAATCTATCAAAATTATTTAAATGTCTTTATTCCCCTAGACCAGGATCAATAATGCCATTTTACCTTTCAAGAAAAATATTTATCACTAGATCTCTTAGAGACCAGCTTATCCTTCCCCCTTTCAATGAAAAAAATCAAGGTATCAAATTCAAGGTTTTTTTTTTAACTACTTTTGATTGCATGTGGTGATAGGACCATGTACTGTGGCAAAAACCTTCCTTCAAGGAGAGCTTATTATAGCTTTAAAATCTGTATCATACAAGAAAAGATATTTTCTAAGGCATTTTCTCTCCTGTCCCAGCTATGTGTTCCTCCTATTTATTTGCCAGTGGGAATTTTAAAATATGTAAAAGGCACCACAAGCTGGACACCCCCACTATCCTTGGCTCACTGACATGGCAGCTGTCCTCAGGATAAAAGATAGGCCGTTGCTATGATTATTTTCTTATATATGATGGACAGAGACTTGATCCCAAGAATAGTTCAATGGTACAATCTAGAACTGCTACACACTGAAGCTGACTTTAAAAGTTTCAACTTTTTAGTTAACTTGTCTTTTACCTATTTTCTATTTCTCAAGTTCTAAAGTACTCTGAAAATAAAGAAAATTACCCTCAGCATTCTCACTAGATATTTCTTGGTTCATCAGCACATTTCATCCTAAGGGTTATTTTCGTTTTTCTATTCATGGAATATGTAAATGATCATTTTCATCCAGAGCTAATTTTTAAAATGATAGGTTTGAAGTCTTTTTTAACTTTGTGATAAAACATCAACTTGTAATTTAAATGTACTTTGATGCAGTTTGCATTGGTGACCAACGTTTTACGTGTATAGAGCACAGCAAATAGTGTCAGAAAAGACTGGACACTGCCTTGCAGAATACTGGGTAAACTAATGGATCAAACATCAGTCAATGCTCTCTAAGATGTACCCCCAATTGGTTCTGATTAACACATTAGGTCGGTTCTCCAGAATTAACTTCTTCTTTTCTTATAATGTGGGAGATGGAATCTTGGTAAGTCTGTTCTTATTATATGAGGCGGTATCTGAAGCCAATTTGTTTGCACTCTTTTCTTGTGCAATCCCAGAGCCACCAGAGGAATGATATTGCTCACTTTCAATAATTCAAAACTCCATATCCACATACTGAAACTTAAAATCCATCACTGATGTTCAGGGTAGATTAAAATAATCCTTAGTATTAGAAGATAGATAACAAGTTTCTACTCAAATTTAGGACAGTGATTCACTCAAAATCTAATGACTGTTGATTACCCACCATGTGAAAAACACTATTGTAGGACCGTATATTTTTAAAGCATCTTTAAGTATAATATAAGCTCAACAAAATTATTGCAGACTTTTTTTTTTATTATGCCTTTGTTGAAGAAGGATTTGGAAATTACAGAAAATTTCAAATTGCATGAAAGCTCAATGGGCTTGGTTTACATGGCACAGGTGATTATAACTAAAAGGTGCTTAAAGCTTGAATGGTATAACATATACGGATAAAGTTTAACCTATTTTTTTTTGTAAAATTTCTCCCAATTATCTGGAAAGTTTGAAGTATTACACAAAGGGCAGGGAGAGGTTTCTGCCCCTCCACCCACCCCACACCATGTCAAATTGAATGAAATATATCAAATAGATTCTAGGGCAGTGGACTGCCAAATATTGCTACAAAAAAAATGTTACAAAATGCTACAAATTGTGTCTCATCTGTGTAACAAAGGACAATGTATTAGGCCATCTAATGAGAGTATTCATTCAACTTCATGCTTTAGAAGTCTGGAAAACAGAAGTAGAAGATAAAAGACTGGATATGATGAAAACAACACAAAAGGAAAAGGGAGAGGTGATATGATAGAACTCAGAAGAAAAGGGGAATGCCTCTTGAATGTTCAAGTATCTTGGTAATAAGCAGTCTGATACTTGCGGATTAATTATGAAGTCACTGCAAACTTCAGAAAAGAACAGAAGAAAATGCTGTTGACAGATGGTTAGTGGCACTTGTTAAGTACAGATGACAAACTTTTGTTGAATAATGAATCTGGCTGATGTCATGCAGAAGTTTCAACTGGATTTATCCAAAGCATCCTGAGCCAAAGGAAACTACTTGCTTGGATACTTTTATTGTCTTTCTTTTCCAATGTCAGAATTCCTGCAATTATTGTCAAATGTTTCCCATTTGTAGGATAACTGCTGTTTACCCTTATGATTTTTTTACTCCTACGTATAAATAAATTCTTCTTCACAATAGAAGTTCTCAGAGTGTCTCAAGTGTTTTCCCAATTGTAGAGACTTGTTTTTAGTTAGTTAGGTTAAAAAAAAAAAAAAAAAGCATGGATTTGTTTATTCACTAGCATTACCACTACAACTTTCACTCTGCCCAGCACACCACTTTTTTTAATTTATATGACTCATTTGGCTGTATTTAATCAGCAATTACCAATCTTTTAAAACTGTATCTACTGTACCAGAACAAGTAATTTGCTTCCGTCATATTTACAGCTTTAAGTATACAGAGATCAAAAATCCAGAACAGATCACATCAGAGCTTCAGTATAGAGTTAATAATATAGAATCCCAAATATATTATTACACCATAGTTTTTAATATATTTTCATGAATTTTACCAATTTTATGAAATATTTTGCAAACGACCACAGTGTACATGACAATATCTCCTAAACCAGCTTCTTAATACTTCTTTTTAAACGTATACCAATTAAACAACATTTGTGCTATTGTATAGCACAGGTAACTATATTCAGTATCCTGCAATAAACCATAATGGAAAAGAAAAAAACAAATTCCCCCTCAGAAGCAAAAAAAAAAAAAAAAAAAAAAAATTAAAGGTATACCAAATAAAGTCAAGATAAGGAATACCTATAGCCTACATGCAACTGAGAAATAGAAACAAAAGTTGCCAAGAATAAAAATTTCATTTATTCAATGAATTTGAAATTAATGCAAGTTTCTTCTCACCTTTTGATTATACAGTCCTACTCTCAGAACACTGTTTTCCATAGAGTAATAGAATTGAAGATGACAGCTCTTGCCCAAGCAGTGACACACAGAGCTATTTAGATAAGCCCTGCTGTCTAAATGGTTAAGAGTAGAAGCATGCTTAGCCCCTACCCATATATAGTAACCTGAAAAATAAAGGGGAAAAAAAGCAACTTAGAAGAAATTAGCTGCTTTCTGTTTGAACAAAATTATTGTATTACTTTTCCAAATCAAGCTTGAAACACAAATATTTTATTTAAAAGAATACGATGTTTTTAAAAGATTGCATCAACTACAAATTACAGATTTTCGTTTCCATATTTGATTTCTAAAATGCATTGTAATCTCCTCCTAATTCCTAAAATCAAAGTTTGACAATACCTTCAATATGAAAATTCAATATTCTTATAAAAAGAAATCTAGTGATGTAAAAATCTCTGAACCACCAAATGATCATTCTTTTAAATATAACAATGCAATCTTTCTTTAATCAAAAATTCCTCATCTTTCTTCCCAGAATTATTTTCCCTTTTGATTATTTTTTCTATTCTTCACAAAAAAACTTTTATCGTTTAAGGGAATATAATTTAAACTGCCCTCTTTCTTACCAAACTACATGGAAGCATCATATACTTACAGTCCTACTGAACTACACATATGGATTGTATAGTACTTAAAAATATTGTCAATTTTTTCCATCTGATTCTTAAAACCAATTTGGATTACTTTTGAACTCAACAATATATACAATGCAGAGCTACAAAGATATTTCTATGTTTTATAACTTCAATTTTCAAAGATAAAGTCTTTCAAATGTTTTCTTTGTAAGAGAGCAAATATTCCTGCAACATCTAAAAACTTTGAACTTAAATTCAGTGAAATTTATTTACTAGACATGTTAGCCTTTAATCAAAGTAGTATATAATAAGTTAATACTTTTCCTCTGACCTATATGTAAGGAAATGATAAATAAAATGAAAAAACATTTTTACAAAAGCAGAGACAGATTAAACAAGACAAAACATCTCAAAAGATAAGGAAAAAATAGATATGCCAAGGGATGAGCAGGGCTGAAACCACAGAACTCTTGGATGTTGGGACCAGAAGCAGGCTGTAGTAGCTAGAATTTTGACTAGTTTAAATGTTGCAAAATCCTGGATGAACAGAGTCAAATTCTCTCAATGAGGTCAAAGATTAGGGCTGGAAATCCTTCTCGTAAACTGAGGTGGGAAAGATACTGACCCTCACTGCTGTGGGCTATGGCTAAGTGACAGTATGTGCAAAACTCCAAGTATTACCATCAAGTATGAAACCTTAAACCAGGATTCTTACTCAGATAAGGTTCTGGGTTGCTGAGTAATACCACGATAAAATTGCTGAACAAGGAGTTAGGAACAAAGTAAAAGAGCAGGAAAGAGTAAAGGGGGTTTAAAAAGAGAACAAATCTAATTGAAAAAAAGCCTGCAAAATTTCCAGTTTCTGGACCACCATGTAAGAAGCTTGGAAGTTGTTACTCCTGTCCACTTAGCAAGAAAATATATGAACAAACTGAAAATCAACAACTCTTCTTAGACCCCTAGGAAAATTGAGGTCATGGCACAAACCACTGTGCAAGAATTGGTGAGGTAAGCAGATACAGAGAATCACAACTTTCAAGAGCAGAATCCCAAAATTGTATGGGAAAGTACAGGGGTGGAAAAAACTAGATTGTGATTGGTGAACTGCTGGAGGCTCAGTGTGAACACATTTGCGAGTTAAAAACTCCAGGCAGTCCCATCTTAGGGAGGACCCCACTCTTTTGTGAGTTTTACCTTCAGGAGCCCTACCAGGTTCTCACAGTAAGAATCAGAGAAAAATCCTCTTGTGCCTACAGCTGGGGGAGAGGAAAAGTAGTCATTTTGAAATATACCTGGACTGTCCTGTTATTCTTAATAAGGCTTTCACTCAAGAGAAGCTTTACAACCAGCTAACCCGACTGGAGATCCTAACTGGAAGAAGTGAGATATCAAATCCAGCAGGTTCTAACCTTCCAGATGACAGGAGCAAAATACCCAGATCCAGCCCCCACTAGATCAAAGACTGAGATCCATTCATAGGACTATAGGATGCTTCCCTTCCTCTCACAACTTATCACCACATCAAAAGTGGTCCTGTATGATAACAAGGAAATATTACCAAAAGAACTGCGGGTCTCAGACCTTATTTCAGAAGATATCTTTAGAGAAACCCAAAGACAACAGTGGGACCAAAACAAGAACACTGCATGAAATTTTAGCCTCAGACATTAACGGCTACAGCCAACAGTAAACAGAGCCTAATCTGTAGCTGGATAAACATAAAAGCTCACATTAAATACCTATCTACCTTAATTCCTTTTATGCAGTACATTATGCCTGGCTTTCACACACAAAAATATTACAAGGCACACTAAAAGGCAAAAAATATATAGTCTGAAGAGAAAGAATAGACATCAGAACCAGAACCAGACCCAGATCTGGCAGGGATGCTGGAATTATCAGACTGGGATAAATAAGTTAAGAGTTCCAGTGGAGGGCTTCCCTGGTGGCACAGTGGTTGGGAATCTGCCTGCTAATGCAGGGGACACGGGTTCGAGCCCTGGTCTGGGAAGATCCCACGTGCCGCGGAGCGGCTGGGCCCGTGAGCCACAACTACTGAGCCTGCGCGTCTGGAGCCTGTGCCCCGCAGCGGGAGGGGCCGCGATAGTGAAAGGCCTGCGCACTGCGATGAAGAGCGGTCCCCGCACCGCGATGAAGAGTGGCCCCCGCCTGCCGCAACTAGAGAAAGCCCTCGCACGAACCGAAGACCCAACACAGCCAAAAATAAATAATAAATAAACAAATAAAGTAGCTATAAAATTAAAAAAAAAAAAAAAAAAAAAAGAGTTCCAGTGGAAAAAGTAGAAAACATGCAAAAAAGATAATGTAGGCAGAGAGTTGGAAATTCCAGGGAAGAATCAAAAAATGCTAGGGGTAAAAAACAGTATAACAGAAATGAAAAATGTCTTCAAAGGGCTCATTAGCAGACTTGACTCAGCTGAGGAATGAATCTCTGAGCTTAAGGATATGTCAATAGAAACTTACAAAACTGAAAAGCAAACAGAAAAAAAAAACAGTGAAGAAAAGGAATGATTCTATCTAAGAACTCTGGGAAAACTACAAAAGGTGCAACATATGCATAATGGAAATATGAGAAGAAGAAAGAGAGAAAGGAAGAGGATCAATATTTGAAGTAACAGTGACTGAGAATTTTCATCCAAATTAATGTCAGACACCAAACCAGAGATCCTGGAAGCTCAGGAAACACCAAGCAGGATAAATATCCAAGAAACTACACCTAAGCACATTACTATAGTCAAAGCTGCAATCAAAGACAAGCGAAAATCTTGAAATATTCCAGGAAGAAAAAAATCTTACCTATAGAGGAACACAGATAAGAATTGGATCAGACTTCTCTTCCGAACCATGTAAGCAAGAAGAGAGTGGAGTAAAATATTTAAAGTATTAAAAGAAGAAAAAAACTCAACCTAGAATTCTATGTCCAGCAAAAATTATCCTTCAAAAATGAAATACAAATAAAGCCTTGCTCAGACAAATAAAAATTGAGGGAATTTGTGGCCAGTAGACTTGCAAGTAATGCTAAAAGGCATTCTTCAGTGAGAAGGAAAATGATACAGGTCAGAAACTCAGATCTACATAAAGAAAGGAATAGTATCAGAGAAGGAATAAATGAAAGTAAAATGAAACATTTTATTTTCAACTTGCTTAGTTAATCAAAAAAATAAGTTTGTTCAAAACAGTAATAGTCCTGGGCTTCCCTGGTGGCGCAGTGGTTGAGAATCTGCCTGCCAATGCAGGGGACACGGGTTCGAGCCCTGGGCTGGGAGGATCCCACATGCCGCGGAGCAACTAGGCCCGTGAGCCACAGCTGCTGAGCCTGCGCGTCTGGAGCCTGTGCTCCGCAACAAGAGAGGCCATGATAGTGACAGGCCCGTGCACCACGATGAAGAGTGGCCCCCACTTGCCACAACTAGAGAAAGCCCTCGCACAGAAACGAAGACCCAACACAGCCAAAAATAAATAAATAAATAAAAGAACCTTCCCTAAAAAAAAACAAAAAACAAAAAAACAGTAATAGTCCTAATGTATTTGATAATTAAATGAAATGAATGACAGCAATAATACGAGGGAAAGGAGGGAAGATTTAGGAGTATTTATTATAATGGGCTTGCACTACCCATGAGGAAGTATAGAGTTATTTGAAAGTAGACTTAGATTAGCTGTAAATGTATTTCACAAACTCTAGAGCAACCACTAAAAAGAGTTAAAAAGGAAGCAAAATCAATATGATTTTTTATTTGCTACCTTCATCATCACTGTTTTGATCCTGCTGAGGTGGAGATTCTAACACAGAAATTTCTCTTGCTTTTGTGCGCATCCAGGAAGTTTGCCCAGCAGATGTTTCTGATACCCAGTCACACATGTCAAAATCAAATCCACAGGCCTGACACACTAAAGAGAGGAGAAAAAGATGTAGGTGGACTATCACAGTCTACTAGAGTGGCTGCTTAACAATGGTTATAGTTGCAATCAAGGCTTAAACACACACACACACACACACACACACACACATACACACACACATAAATTCATATCTGGAAATTTTGATTCAATAAGTCTTAGAGTGTCCTCTACTTTTTAAAAGTTCTTCATTTGATCCAGATGGGCATCCTCCGAATGAGAACCACTGCCGCCAAAAAAAAAAAAAATGAAGAGATTTCTACTTTTTCTTGTTACCACTGCTTCCATTGTGGTTTTTTAAATGGCATAATATCTGACCTTACCTACTTTATGGAATTCAGGTAACCTAAATAATTTACTATTCACAATCACGTTGAAATTTTAAAGAAGAAACATTGTATATAATTCCAAGATCTTTAATGTAATTGTTTTACAAAACAACATTATCTTAAATTGACATATTTACTGTCTTTCACTTTTTGAATAAACAACAGACTTGCAATAACACTCCAGCTAAAACCCCAATGATACTCTTGATAAAACTAAGACATAGATGTCAACAGAGTTTGTCAAGTGAGTATCCCTACTAGAGGTCTGATATTCCTGTTAGGCTTCTGAGTCTCATGGATGGCCTACACACTGACAAGGCAGGCAGACATCTCATTTTAACACTTACACCTCAATCCTTCATCTGTAGAATCAAATCTGCAGAGACTTATATCTGGATGGCATTGTTCCTTCTTGGTATTCGATGTTTCTTGACATGGTAAAATTTCATCTGTAAGATTGGCAAGAAGTGAGATGCAGGTGTCACTAGAAAGGATCATTATTTCTTAAAATGTTAACATTTGTTCTACAGAGCATGCTCAACCCAACTCCTCTGTATGGTGGCATCATGCCTTAGGGAGACTCGTTACACAGACAGAAAAAGAGAAATCGATTCAGAGAGAGGAGAGAGAGAGAAAAAAACAACCATGCCAGTGTGCTTCTGGATTTTAATCAGATCTCTGTAAAACTCTTAGAGGAAAACATAGGCGGAACACTCTGACATAAATCGCAGCAATATTTTTTTGGATCCATCTCTTAAAGTAAAGGAAATAAAAGCAAAAATAAACAAATGGGATCTAATTAAACTTAAAAGTTTTTGCACAGCAAAGGAAACGATGGACAAAATGAAAAGAAAACCTACTGAATGGGAAAAAATATTTGCAAATGATGACTGCTAAAGGGTTAACATCCAAAATATATAAAAAGCTCATACAACTCAACATCAAAAAAACAAACAACCTGATTAAAAAATGGGCAGAAGAACTGAATAGACATTTTTTTAAAGAGGAAATGCAGATGGCCAACAGGCACATGAAAAAATGCTCAACATCACTAATTATCAGGGAAATGCAAATCAAAACCGCAATGAGATATCATCTTATACAGTCAGAATGGCTTTCATCAGAAAGAACACGAATACCAAATGTTGGCGAGGATGTGGAGAAAAGGGAACCCTCATACACTGTTGGTGGGAATGTAAATGGGTACAGCCACTATGGAAAACAGTATGGAGGTTTCTCACCTTCCTAAATATCTGAGCTTTGAATCTTTTGACATCTTGTTACAGTCATCTACAGACACTGGTGCCCTACCCCTCAATCCCTGACTACTTTACCCGTTGGCTCAATGTCACTCTTTGTCATTTCAATGTTCACATTCATCTTGCCCCTCAGTTTCTCGATTTTTCTTACTAATGCTTATGAAGGAGAACTGCTGATGTAAAACCACTTCTGCCACCACTCGGCTGAATATGATCATAACTAATGGTGATAACACTTCCTCTATCTTAATTATGAGGGGCCCACTCCCCAACCATCACCCCTATCTTTCCACTCACTCCCTCTAGTATCTCTACTGTAAAAAGTTTTTGACAGCATCAGGACCTACAAGATAATGGTCCTCCAGTTTTGCAATTCCTTTCATCCTCTCTCATGTCCTCATTTCTTTTCTTACTGATGTTAGAAAACAGTCACCTGCTGGCTCTTCTCATGCTTCCACAAACTCAGGACAAAAGCTCTGATAAGTACAATCCTTCACATAGTGTAAGTGCCTGACAATTAGCTTTCTTGATTGTAATGTAAGTGTCTGACATCAACCTTTTGATTGCTGAGGCATCCATTTCAAAGACATCCATCTCCAATAAACACATTGCCCCTTACACACTGGATAAAGAGCCAGGCCGTCCCACCCATGAAGTTCCCCTTTTCAAAAGCCCTCGGTGACCTAGATAACTGAGCACTCGAGTGACCCAGCTTTTCCCTTACTGCACTTTAATTCCCACTTGTATGTTTTAAATTCAACTATAAAAAGTAAAACCGGAGGCACCCCACTCTCGACCCCAACAAAGGCAGAACCCTAGGTTTACTCTATCTCCCCACAACCTCGCTGTATGGCCCTTGGATGCGCTGGGTACCCTCCAGGACCTGTAAGAAGCAAACCTTGTTTTTCCAAAGTTCCCTGATGGTTGTGGCAGAGGTGTGTCTTGTAATCATAAGAACCGCAAGGGCTGGACTAGCCACAGCATCACAACACTGGCTCTGGTCTGGGAAATGTCTGTGGGGACTCACCACATGTAATCTGGGCCCAGGTGAGCGCCTGAGATTCCTGGCAGATAGCATCACTGTGAATAGGCTGAGACCGACACGACACACTCGACCTGCATCCGTGCAGATGAACGGGAGTGATGGGTCAACACCAAGCTGACTGAAGTGACTTCATATCCCTGACTACTCACTTCATTGCACTGGGGCCATCCCGCTACATCTTCCTAATTCTTTCCTTTTCTTCCATTTCTAGACAACTGCTCAAAACCCTCTACCCACTCCTTAAATCTCCAACTCCTCCTCCCCCTCAGCTAATCACCTTGCTTTATGTTTCATTGGGAAAATGAGAGAAACCAGAAGAAAACCTCACAAGCCCCACCACCTGCACCGCCACCCACATGTCTTTCCTCCTCTTAACTGTGATCAACCAGTTCTGCTTCTCTCTAGGTCTACTCCTTTCATTTAGCCAGGAAATGCATCTCCTCTCCCCTATTTTGTGATCATTCCAGCAATTTCCTCCCCTCTTTTACATCCCACATGCTTTCTTTCCCTTCAGTATACAAGAGGCCACAATTTCACCCATCTTAAGAAAATCTCTTAAACCTCCAACTCCCTCCAACTAACTTCTCCAAGTTCTGCCTATTCTCACTGATTTCAGCACCACTTCTTCTCCCCCCATTCTCTCTTGCATCTGTTCCAATGAGTTTTTTTTCAATTTTTTAAAAATGAAGTTAAAATTCACATAACCTAAAATTCACCACTTTAACCATTTAAAAGTACACAATTTGGTGGCTTTTATACATTCTCAGTGTCATGCAATTATCACCATTATCTAATTCCAAAACATTTCCATCACTCCAAAATAAAACCCTGTACCCGTTAGCAATCACTCCCATTCTCTCCCCCTCCTCAGCCTCTGGCAACCACTGATCTGCTTTCTGATGACTTTGCCTATTCTGCACATTTTATAAAATGGAATCACACATTATATAGCTTCTTGTGTTTGACTTTTTACTTCTCAGATGTTGTCAAGGTTTATTCATGTTGGTGTAACATATATCAGAACTCTATTCCTTTTTTTTTTTAACCCTTACCACTGCGCTGAAACTGCGTATATCAAAGTTGACCTCTCCACTGTTAATCTACAATAATAAATAATATTTAAATTTTCCTTCCCAACATACCTGACATATCAGTAATATTGATATAGTTGATCACTCCCTTTTTCTTGAAATGTTTTCTTCACTGGATCCTGGTACCTAATTTTCTCCTGGTTTTCGTCTTAAATGACTAGCGTTTATTCTCGTCTCCTTGGCTGGTTTTCCCTCATCTCGTCGATGTTACACAAGGTGACATTAGCCTTGGATCTCGTCTCTTCTCACAATCTTATTAATATCACCTAGTCTCATGCTTTTAAAACATTTCCAATGCCAATAACTCATAGAACTATAACTTAGGTCCAGACCTTTCACTGGACTCTGACATATCCTGTTGCTGACTTGGCCACTTCACTTGGATAACCAACATGCATTTCAAAAGAAATATGCCTGAAACTAGACATATTTTCTGATTTTCTCGGCCCAAACTTTCTCCTCCCACATTTTTCTCATCTCAGTCCATGACAACTCCATCCTTCTAGTTCAGGTAAAAAGAGTAGAGTCATGTATGGTCCATCTCTTACTTTCATCGGACGTGCCATCCATCAGCAAATCTTTGCTTGATCTATAAAACACATCCGGAATCTCACTACATCGAGGTACTCACTACCACTACCAATTCTCAGTCAAGGGAACATCATTCTTTCTGGATTATAGTTAAAACTTCTTATTTTGCCTCCTTGTCGCTGCCCTTGCCCCATTATTATCTTTCAGTATCCTCAGACTAAAACAAAATTAAACTACAAATCTGGGAAATCCACATTTATTCGGTAATTAAATATCACACATTTAAATAAAACAGACTTTGAAATAACCAAGTATTTTGATCTGAATGAAAATATAACTTACTAAAATTTGTGTCATATAGCTAAAACAGTACTTAGAAGGAAATTAGTAATTATAGAAGTTTTCATTAGGAATGAAAAATGTTTGACCTCAAATCCTGTAATTTAACTATCCATTTACAGAAAGAAGGACAAGAAGAACATATTAAAGCTAAATCAAGCAGCAAGTCAGATCATGTCTCCTCTGCTCAAAATCATCACACGGGCTTCTATCCTACAAGAAATGCATGCAAAAGTCCTTTCCATGATCTTCCTCTTACAAACCAGGCTTACTCTTGCTTCAGGACCTTCACCTTGACACGTGGCTTCCTTCCAATATACACGTGGCTTGACCTCTCAACTTTTTTTTTTTTTTGCTCAGAAAATACGTTCTTCATGTGACCATGTCTGATCACTCTATTTAAAACTTATCTCCCCCTTACCTGTGGCACCCTTATCTCAGTTTTCTGTTTTATTGTACCCATAGCACATAACACCACTTGACATAAAGTACATTTTTCTATTTACTTGCTTAGCTTCTTTCTCTTTCTGACTAAAATATAAATTCCATAAACTCAGGGATTACCATTTGTTTTTTCACTGCTTCTCCCTCATGTCTAGAAAAATTCTTGACATAACATAGATGTTCAATATATACTTGTTTAATGAATGAATGAATTAAATGACCTAAGACTAATTCAACGAAATCTTTTACAACAGCACAGACTCTATATAAATTGTTCACATTTGTATTGGAAATAAAATTGAAGCAACTGGTTGTGAAAATGATTTATGAATAACATCCATAATCTGGTTTCTCATAATGGAAGCTAACAAATGATGAATATGCAAAGCTTCTTGAGCATAAGATCCACTGAAAATAAAACTGCATATGCAATTAAGGGAGTGTGGGCAATAAATGAAACTAAGATTGCACAATAACAATTACCATGAAACAATTAAAACTGTAATTTTTGTAGATTCGTATAATAGCTACAAATCTTCAGCCCCTGGAGCTGCATAATTAAATGTTTGCCATAGTTCAATTAAATGCTGTATATTATCTATAATTTTTCACTATTTATACAATAACCACAAAAGTACTGTAAACAAAAATAGCAAAATAGTCAATTATAAATTGCATGGAATTTAAAATTCAGCTTGTATCAGTTGCTATTAAATATCTTTCACCAATGTCAACCAATTCTATTACCTTTAGTCCCCCAAATTGGAATTTGCAAGCACAAAAACAATGATATGGGGGGGGTTAATAAGTTGTCAATCAACTAATCTCCTGGACAGCTTTTTATTTTAGTGCATTCTATTTCAGAGCTCAAAGCTATTTAAAGATGTCATCTATATTTATATTCATATTCACATTCTCTCCCTCCCCAAACCCTCTCTCTTTCATTTTTATATTGCACTACAATCCAGCAGTAGAAAATTATGTTTGGCATTTTAAAATTCTCCATCAATGATGTACAATCAGCAGGATGAAGCTTTGCCAACAATTTCAAAGTCTCTATACCAATGAAGCCACATGTGTAGAGCCTGCCATCCTTCAAATCTTATCTTGTACAAACAGGTTATGTGAAATTGGCCACATAACTCAGATGGAAGAGAATGAAGTCCAAGCCTCAAGGCTATTGCAGCAAAAGTTATAATTGACATCCACTTTTGACTCCAGGGGCTTTTGACAATTTCTTCATCAGTTTTCTTAAAACAGTAATGAACTTCAATGAATAGTCATTAGATCTTTAATGGTAGCTAGAAGTTAATAAGATAAAAAAAGGTAACTAGTTAAATAATGCTTATTTAACTGGATAATATATAAGCATTATTCAGGTTCTCATTAAAGAATAATTTGTATATTTGGAATGTTTATAAATGAGACTAAGGCAAAGTCCTGGCAAACCAACCTAAAAATATTCACAGAATATTCATGATATTTGATTATGAGCCCTATCATGCAATCTTTATAAAAATATACAGTAATTTGTTCAAGAAGCAATGTATTTAAGAATCAGTGATTGAGCACATTCTTATTTAGTCACAGTCACAAACCTGGGTCTTTTTACACTTTGATAAAGTCTAAACAGGTCTTCCTTTCAATAAATGTACAGTGAATACTCATATCTTGGGAACGGCAGTAATTAGAAAGATACTGTTTGAAAGTGTGGGAATAATCTAAAAGACTTCTTTAATATTATAAAAAGAATTTAGTTTTATTTTCCATCTTGAAAATATTCAGAAACCACGAAAATACCTATATTTAGCCCTTTTATAAAGAGAGATGTATTTCTATAGTAAAGAGTAAGTAGAGAGAATCAGTTATGTTTTTCCCCTAAAGATAATACTACACTTAATAATCTATACGGTGGACTCATCATCAGAATTTTTCCAATTGTAAAAAGCTACTATTTCTTTTTAAAATTTTTTTAAAAAATTATATACAGTAAAATTATACTTTTGGGTATTTATTTCCATGAGATTTGACAAACATAGAGCCATGATCTGAAAATCCATCAATATTTCATTTATTCAGTCAGGGCTGTCCCTAGTTGTTTAGTACCTTGCTCCTATGGGCTAAACTGTACCCGCCACCCCCAATTCATATGTTGAAGTCCAAACCCTCAGCACCTCAGAATGTGACCATATTTGGAGGTATACAGAGGTAATTAAGGTAAAATGAGGTCATATTGGTGGGTTCTAATCCAATATGATTGGTGTCCTTATAAGAAGAGGCATTTAGGACATTGACACACACAGAGAGAAGACTGTGAAGATCCAGAGAGAAGAGAGTCATCCACAGGCAAGGAAAGAAGACTCAAAAGAAAGCAAACTTGGTGACACCTTGATCTTGAACTTCCAGCCTCCAGAATCATGAGAAAATAAATTTCTGTTGCTTAAGCCACCCAGTCTGTGGTATTTTTTTATGGTGGTCTTAGAAAATATGCACTGACCCTGGGGTGATTAGGGCAGGTACACAGTGACCCAGAGTGTGAAAGCCTAAAGAAGTGGCTATGGTGGGTGCTCTGGATTGGTTGGTTTGCATTTGAAAAATACACTGTAAGGTGAGCTGTTTTACTGTCTCTAGGAATTGGCTCACCCTGGAAGAGACAGTCCCTCCAGGGTCAGCAAGATCCCAGACATCAAAGCATCAGAACATAGAAAATAAAAACACAGTAATAGAATTGTTCCCTAGTCTCAAAAAAAAAAAAAAAAATAGAACAAATTTTTGAAAACACACTGGTTTGAAGAAATAAGAAAATAAAGAAATCTTGTCAGAAAACCTATATATCTTAGAACCATTTTTATAACCAAAATAACCACCAAAAGACATATTACAGCATTCACTTCCAAGCAGTATTCATTTCCAAGTACTATATTGCGACTATAAAATGACAAAAACACTATGTTTCTACTAAAATATGGCAAATGCTTGTCCCAGATTAATTCATCCCAGATAAAAAATCACATTATATAGTTTGAAGACATATCTTTATTTTTGATACTAAAACAAAAACCTAAAAATAATATAATATTTCTTAGCATAAGTGTAAGTACTGCTTTAAACATATTCCCATGATATTTTATTTAAACCTGCTTTTTATAGAATGGTGCTGTAGCTTAGAGGAAAGAAGAGAATTCATACAAAATCCCAAATACTTGATATTTAAATAATTGCACATATTCTTAATTCAATCAATTATTTATTAAGTACTTGATCTGCACTCGGGATCCACAAATGAGTAAGACACTAGTAACTTTGCCCTCAAGAAACTCAGCATTTAGTTGTAGAGATAAATTAATACACTGTGTGTGTGTGTGTGTGTGTGTGTGTGTGTGTGTGTGTGTGTGTTTGTAGAGGGAGTAGGAGTGTGGGGGGATTTTCTGTAAGAGAAGGCTTCTCAGAAAAGAGACATTGACTCAGTCTGGAAGGATATCTAGTAGCAGAACAGGCCAAAAATTTTTTTCATGAAATAAGAAGAGGGAGCAAGGTTTGAAAAGATACCCAAGAATGAGATAACACTGTGTTGCTGGATTCACAGGTAGTTCTTTTTGGCCAGAATATGGGAATTCTTGGGGAAATTAAGAAGGAAGAAGTTGGGTTGGTGTCTAAGAGCAGGATCCTGGTGAGCTTATGTCATGACAAAAAAATTTCAATTCCATTCTGAAGGCAATGAGAGTTACTGATGGATTTAAACAAAATAGAGATTGGTCACATTTGGATGTTAGAAAGTACAATCTGGTGGATAGCAGGGTGTAGTGAATAGCGGGGTGAAATAGACTGAAACTGGAATTTTTAAAAATCCAAGAGAAAAAAAATGGGGCAAACAAAATCAGAGTTGGATAAAGAATAATGAATAAATAAGTGGAGACAATTTGAGAAATATAAGGACATGCCCTCAATAACGTTTTTAACCAAATTAATGCAGAGATGAGAAAAGGAAAGAAGGATTTAAGGACGACTCCTTGGCTCCTGAGTGAGACCAAATAGACATCAATGACTAAAACAGGGAACGCAGGAGAAGGAACAGAGTTTGAAAGAAGATTGGAATTTCATTCTAAACATACTGATGTTGAGTTTCTGTAGCAAATATATTTGCGCTCTCAACTTATAAACTTGTTCTCCTTGCCTGCCTTTATTACAGAGGCCAAATCTAAATCTTCAGTTTTCTTAGTCTCCCTAGAAACTAATGTTGTCTGCCTGAAAATCACCTAGCCGTTGAATGACATGTCCAAAACTACGTCCCTTCCCATTCCTTCCTTCTTCCTGCCCTGAATGCGAGACATTATTCTATGAGCATAAGATGACAAGCATGAGGGAAACACAAAGGAAATCCCTTAGTCCTTGAATTTAGCAGTATCAGAGTTGAAGAACCTAGGCCATGACTGGTTATATCCTCTATTAAGTCATCTAAGCACACTTTTCTGCTTTCTTGCTTCCAAACACATACCTAGCCCTATTGTCCATTGGAGTAGGATTTTCTGATGGAAATGTCCAGAAGATGTTGGGTTGTCTCTGCCTGCTTCCCCTACCTTGGCTGTCACCACCAGGACCGCATGAGACTGAAACCACAGACTCTAGTCATCCAGAACCCTGCTCCAGGGCAGTCATTGCCAAGTGCAATAATCAACACGAGACTAGGTCTTGCGGTTCCCAAAAGGTTAGTTCTGTTCTTAAACCTAGGATTGCCTGACTTCACAAAAATTTCCTGAGACCATTACTTTAAATGTAGGCTCCATCCTCAGTGATTCCCATCTAGCAGGTCTGGAGTGAATCCCAGAATCTATCACTCTTCTATGTGATTCTGATGGTTAACTAGGTGTAGTCTATCATGATAGTGCCTGAACGTGACTGGAGAGTCTCATTTGAAAATTTAATGCTACTTAATTTTACCGCCTCTCACATTCTCACCATTGACCAAATGGAACCCCATCCAAGTGCCAGTCCTATCGCATAATTCTTTATCCTTTTTCTCCATTATTAATCCTCATGCTGCTGTGTTTTCCTCCCAGAAGTTTAAATATCCCCTCAATCCTCCTTCTATTTGAAAAACAAAACTCTTGCACTCTCACCTTCAAAGAGTCAAAGAACACTCTGTGACCTTACCTGAGTACTGGCTTTCCCCAAAAAGACACCACTTCCTTTGTAGCTCTCCCAAGGGGAGACCTTCGCCCCATAAAACAAAAGGCCTAAAATTAAAATTGCCATCCTTCTAAATCCCCAATGTTGCTTCTATACAATGATTCATTCTTCCATGTTGCAAAAACATCTTGGCCCATGACATCCAACTTATAGCCCTGTGTCATCCATGCAGGAGATCTGATTTCCATATTCACTTAACACTTCAGTCTTGGATTTCAAAGTCTTCTTCTCTAGGCCCTTACCTTGTAATATTGTATAACTTTAATATCCATGTAAAAGGCCTGCCCAATAATTTAGCTTTAAAGTTCGTGTCTCATCTTCAGTAAACTTTATTTCCACACCACCTCAAAATAATACGGTGATAACACTACCTAGAACTATTCTTAGAAATTGTAGACTCCAATATTTTTCTATGTGACCACAACTTTTCCTTGAATGTCCAACTTTCTGATGCTCTCACTCCCACT
Source organism: Balaenoptera acutorostrata (assembly GCF_949987535.1). NCBI lineage: Eukaryota > Metazoa > Chordata > Mammalia > Artiodactyla > Balaenopteridae > Balaenoptera > Balaenoptera acutorostrata. The sequence goes on from NC_080066.1 coordinate 16,240,768, forward strand.
ACTATTGCTTTTTTTTACTTCTATAGTGATTTTAAGGAGTTCTTTTAAGTGATAACTAAAAATCTGGCAGTCGTCTTCTGAATAATTATTATGGCCCATCTACACCGGCCTCTGTCCCAGTGTATGGATCATGGGTAATTAGGGAAATGGCTTTGGTTCCCAGAGCCAAAGATGAAGAGTAAGTTCATGTCTGAAATGATAGCAGAGTCCTATTACAAGCGATCTCAAGTCCCAAGCACAACCCAAGCATTCTTCTGTGTAAATCTGTAATGTAAACAAAGTTTCAATGGCAACAGCCAGTTCCTAACTTCCTGATGGTTCAGAAAGTCCAGCCAATAGCTGATTTCACTGCTTTATTCTCCTTTGAGGGTGATCAGCCAGACCGGGCAATAAATAGAACTATTAGGGATCATTTTGTTTGGCAGACCTCAATTTCTGCAGAAACTATAAAACTGAGATATATAAAGGCCCTGCTGAAGTGATCAGGGTCAGGGACTAGGTGTCTCATTAAAAATCAAGCATAAGCAGGCTATGCTCTGGTCTCAGGAACAACTAACTATGCAGGGTAACAGAAGAGGAATTATTAGAGGACATTTGAATGGCAGATCATGCTTTGTCTGGAGTTAACAATGTATTCTACACTGGTATATTGATTCTCTTCTGATAAATCTAATAAATATTATCTTCTTTTAGTGAAAAGGCACTGATGTTTATACTTAAATTATTTACTTCTAGGAATGGGTGGAGGTTATAGTCTGTTCCTTTAAAGTTCTCCATTTCAATTTACCTATGTTTCAATTTATCCTATCATGATTTCTTACTAACATATACTGAGAACTGACAGTACAAAGATGAAAGAGACCTTTATGTGTTCCAGTGTTTAGAAGGTGCTGTCATCAGCTCCTGTAAAACCTTATCTTGGTTTGAGTGGCAAAAGACACATACCTGTAAGCTCTTATCATAACAGTAGGAGTGCTTTTTAAACATCAAAGTGCAATACAAACACCCTTTACCAAGTTTCCTTGATTTCTCTTAGGTAGACCAATCCATCTCTTCTGTTACTGGAATATTTTTTACCACGACTACCATATCTTTGTACAAAATTAGAACTGGGAATACTCTCTACAAAATAGCTATCTTTATTCTACTATATCATAATAAAATTCCAAAAGGAAAAATATCAAATATCTATAATCACATATATCTGAATATGTATAGTTATTGCTTATTAGACTAAGTTAATTTTATCATTACCAATTTACATTTTAAACATTGAACATTTCTATTGAGAACAATGTGACTGGTGAATTGAATATTATACAGTTAATATAGTCAAGGGACCGATATGGATAACTTTTTAGATCTGTGTGGTTTATTGATCTAGTTGCTTCAGTCTAAATAGAAAATAGATAATTAATATATTTCTCCATCTGTGTCTTTCAGTGGCATAGTCAAATTGATTCTCCAAGAAGACAATTTCAAGTCTATGGAGGCCAGTTTTCTCCCAATCTCCTAGAAGGCATAGAGTTCGTTGGGTAAGATTTAACTAAACAGTGTAAACGTTGCTACAAGGTTCCAAATCTGAGACTAAATTACACCTTTCAGCTCTTTATAGCATCAGCAGTGAAAAATACCGTCTTCACCTCTAGCATAAATCTAGTCATTGTTACACAGTGTATTAGAACAATGGAAAATAGCTCACTCTAAAGCATTAAGTAAAAATAAAGAGCAGATCAAAGTCATTACACAATATTTAAACTGCACTGGATTTATTATACAATAAGGATCAAAATAAGAAAAAGTTCTTACCATTTGCAGGCAAGCAGCCTGAGCTGAAGGATATATCATCAATAGCTATGACTTCATCCTGTTCATGAGTTGAAATCATCTGGCCTTCAAAAACAACCTGGATAAGAAAAATGAAATAAAACAAAAACAAAGAGCAAGGAACATTACTACCTCACAGTCTTATAGCACAGAGCCTACAAATGAGAAACATGTCACTTCCTAGAAGCACTTGGGTGACCATGCCAATTCCAAGTGGAAAGAGATCTAAACATACATTTTGAAGAACAAGAAAATGTACAGTCATCTCTATCCCACATGTCTAGGTTAGGTAACATGTTTGTGAAATGAAGCAACAGTCACCTGGTTTCTGCCCCATATCATCTCCTGAGTTTGGTTCCTATGCGTTCATACTATTTAGTATTTACCAGTTCTTGGACCCATGCTCCATCTTGAACTCTTGATTCTTGGCATTTTTCATCTGTGCTCCATTTCCACTTCTGGTTCTCTGAATTTTACTCACAGTCCTGCCTTGGATGTCCTTGTGGTATCCTCCTGCACATTTTCTGCCATCATCTAGACATAGCTTGGGACACTGACTGGAAATCGTTGTTCAGTGACTTATTGTTAAAATGACTGAATATTATATTGTGATGTGAAGCCAGCCCAGTCTCCACCAGGAAATAGTCTGGTATAATGAATCTAGAAACCTGGAAAGATCAAGTAATCCTAATTACTTAAATCAATAGAAAACTGGTGTGTTGGTGGAAAGTATTATCCCACTTTCACTAATGAATACCAATGATGTGTGAGGCTTAATTCATGGATGCATTAAACTTGTGTGCATTGCTCAGCCTTGTTCATAATATAAACATTTTATTATGTCAAAACATCACACTGCTTCTTAGCTTAACAGATGGTCTGCATTTTTCTGTGCTGCATTCTCTTTTGTTTCTATACAAGATGTACTAATACATTTCTTCTTGAACCAGATGCTATCTACTAGTCTATTAAAAATATAAGAAACATCCATAATGTGTCCAGCAAACCGTCAATATGTAGCCCTCAGAAAGTCATCTCCTCTTCACATAAAACAGAGTAACCATGTGACTAATTATAAGTCAGGACCATGCTGGAAAAGGTCTATCAAAGTTTGTTACATAGGGATATTTCATATGAGGCCAATATAGCACAGTGATTAAAGTGTATATTTGGAACCAGACTCCTTGAATTCAGATCCCAGATACACCACTTCATAGCAAGAAGACCTCGGAGAAGGTACTTAATATCTCTGTGCCTCAGTTTTCTTTGTAAAAAGGTACTGATAAAAATAATAAGTTATTACCTATATGATAAGGTTTATGTAAGGATAAATGAGTTATTACATGTACAATTGCACTTGGCCTATAGTTGGCATTAGTGTTAGCTATTATTATAACATAGTGATTAAAATATTTAAGCTATTGGATGAATAGTGTCTATCAATTAAAAAAAAATCTATTCTCTACAGATTAACTTTATTCTTCTTGAAAGCTTTCTCACATAGATATATTCCCTAGTTCTTGTCAAACTAAGCAAATACCTGTAGCCGCCACATTTAAAGAGAGAAGTGGAAATAAGTGTTAACTAATCACCAGTCTCTTCTTTTTTCCTCTACACCCTTCCTGCAAACCCATTCATCCTCAGGGCTTTAACTGTCACCCAGGCTGATGACAAATTTACATCAGGAATGTCAACCTCTCTCTTGAGCGCTCCTCCCACATCCCCATAGCCTGCTGGATATTTTCACTCCAATGACGTGAAGTTACTTCTGATTCATAACGTTCTTTCTCCTGAACTTGGACCTCTCCCCTGACACTCAAAACTTCAGAAGACTGCTCAAAACTTCAGTGTTCAAAACTCTAAAATGACCTTTGGAATGACTTTCTCCTCCAGTCACATGTCCAATCAGTCAGGACCTATTAACACCCCCTCCTTTCCATTCTTGTTTCCACTTGTATATCTTCACACCTGATCTAATGAAGTAGATTTTAAATTACCTTCTTACCTTCAATCCTCTCCTCACCAGAGTTTGCAATATATATTTATTGGATTCAACTGAAGAAATGTTAGTATGAAAATCAGCTGCCTTTTGAGCCCACTGGCACAGAAAGAGGAAACGTTTTCCTTAGGTAAAGAACTATTTCTCTAAGTGTAGGGAAATTACTAATGGATCTGTGTGGCTATGAAACAGAAGACCCACCAGGCACAATGAGATACTCCAGTTAAACGTATTTAACAAAAAGATTTTCCAGGGATTTTGGCTGGGATCCTGCAAAGAGGGATAGGTTGAATGAGCTAAAGAAAGTGGAACCCCATGATAATTTTCTAAAAAGAGAGGCCCTACAGTCAGAAGCTGTGTTTGTAATATGGTAGTTGTGTTTCTAAGAAAAGTGATTAACATTCTTTGTTTTCTCCAAAACTTTGGCAAATAAGGATTTCCAAACATCCCCACCTCACTTTTTCTGTGTTAGGTGAAATAAAGAAAAGAAAAGGGAATTTCCTGGTGGTCCAGTGGTTAGGATCCTGTGTTTCTACTGCAGGAGGCAAGGGTTCGATCCCTGGTCAGGAAACAAAGATCCCTCAGGCTGGGGGCATGGCAAAAAAAAAAAAAAAAAAGCAAAGTAGCAAAATAAAAGCAGATCACAACAGAGATAATGGACTTAGGAGTCTGGCAACATCACAAAGTCAGGTATGGCCTGCACTGATGCAAAAATAAACATGAGACACAGAGACCTCTGGGACAACATTAAATGCACCAACATTCAAATTACAGGGGTCCAAGAAGAAGAGAAAAAGAAACAGACTGAAAAAATATTTGAAGAGATTATAGTTGAAAATTCCCTAATATGGGTAAGGAAATAGCCAATCAAGTCCAGGAAGCACAAAGAGTCACATACAGGATAAATCCCAGGAGAAACACACCAAGACACATATTAATCGAACTATCAAAAATTAAATACAAAGAAAAAATATTAAAAGCAGCAAGGGAAAAGCAACAAATAACATACAAGGGAATCACCATAAGGTTAACAGCTGATCTTTCAGCAGAAATTCTGCAAGCCAGAAGGGAGTGGCAGGACATATTTAAAGTGATGAAAGGGAAAAACCTACAACCAACATTACTCTACACAGCAAGGATCTCATTCAGATTCGATGGAGAAATTAAAACCTTTACAGACAAGCAAAAGTTAAGAGAATTCAGCACCACCAAACCAGTTTTACAACAAATGCTAAAGGAATTTCTCTAGGCAGGAAACACAAGAGAAGGAAAAGACCTACAATAACAAACCCAAAACAATTAAGAAAATGGTAATAGGAACATACATATTGATAATTACCTTAAATGTAAGTGGATTAAATGCTCCAACCAAAAGACATAGACTGGCTGAATGAATACAAAAACAAGACCTGTATATCTGCTGTCTACAAGAGACCCACTTCAGACCTATGGACACATACAGACTGAAAGTGAGGGGATGGAAAAAGATATTCCATGCAAATGGAAATCAAAAGAAAGCTGGAATAACAATTCTCATATCAGACAAAATAGACTTTAAAATAAAGGCTCACAAGAGACAAAGAAGGACACTACATAATGCTCAAGGGATCAATCCAAGAAGAAGATATAGCAATTGTAAACATTTATGCACCCAACATAAGAGCACCTCAATACAATAAGACAAATGCTAACAACCATAAAAGAGGAAATCGACAGTAACACAATCAGTGTAGGGTACTTTAACACACCACTTTCACCAATGGACAGATCATCCAAAATGAAAATAAATAAGGAAACACAAGCTTTAAATGATACATTAAACAAGATGGACTTAATTGATATTTATAGGACAGTCCATCCAAAAACAACAGAATACACTTTCTTCTCAAGTGCTCATGGAACATTCTCCGGGACAGATCATATCTTGGGTCACAAGTCAAGCCTTGGTAAATTTAAGAAAACTGAAATCATATCAAGTATCTCCTCCAACCACAACACTATGAGACTAGATATCAATTACAGGAAAAAATCTGTAAAAAATACAAACATATGGAGGCTAAACAATACACTACTAAATAACCAACAGATCACTGAAGAAATCAAAGAGGAAATCAAAAAATACCTAGAAACAAATGACAGTGAAAACACGACGACCCAAAACCTATGGGATGCAGCAAAAGCAATTCTAAGAGCAAATTTTACAGCAATACAATCCTACCTCAAGAAACAAGAAACATCTCAAATAAACAACCTAAACTTACACCTAAAGCAATTAGGGAAAGAACAAAAAAACAAAGTTAGCAGAAGGAAAGAAATCATAAAGAACAGGTCAGAAATAAACGAAAAAGAAATGAAGGGAACAATAGCAAAGATCAATAAAACTAAAAGATGGTTCTTTGAGAAGATAAACAAAATTGATAAACCATTAGCCAGACTCATCAAAAAAAAAAAGGGAGAAGATTCAAATCAACAGAATTAGAAATGAAAAAGGAGAAGTAACAACTGACACAGCAGAAGTACAAAGGATCATGAGAGATTACTACAAGCAACTATATGCCAATAAAATGGACAAGCTGAAAGAAATGGAGAAATTCTTAGAAAAGCACAACCTCCCTAGACTGAACCAGGAAGAAACAGAAAATATAAACAGACCAATCACAAACACTGAAACTGAAACTGTGATTCAAAATCTTCCAACAAACAAAAGCCCAGGACCAGATGGCTTCACAGGTGAATTCTATCAAACATTTACAGAAGAGCTAACACCTATTCTTCTCAAACTCTTCCAAAATATAGCAGAGGGAGGAACACTCCCCAACTCATTCTATGAGGCCACCATCACCCTGATACCAAAACAAAGATGTCACAAAGACAATGATGCCACAAGGAAAGAAAACTACAGGCCAATAACACTGATGAACACAGATGCAAAAATCCTCAACAAAATACTACAAAACAGAATCCAACAACACATTAAAAGGATCATACACAATGATCAAGTGGGGTTTATCCCAGGAATGCAAGGTTATTCAGTATACTCAAATCAATCAGTGTGATACACCATATTAACAAATAGAAGGCTAAAAACCATATGATCATCTCAATAGATGCAGAAAAAGCTTTTAACAAAATTCAACACCCATTTATGATAAAAACCTTACAGAAAGTTGGCATAGAGGGAACTCACCTCAACATAGTAAAGGCCATATATGAAAAACGCACAGCCAACTTCATTCTCAATGGTGGAAAACTGACATGATTTCCTCTAAGATCAGGAACAAGACAAGGTTGTTCACTCCACCACTATTATTCAACATAGTTTTGGAAGTTTTAGCCACAGCAATCAGAGAAGAAAAAGAAATAAAAGGAATCCAAATCGGAAAAGAAGAAGTAAAGCTGTCACTGTTTGCAGATGACATGATACTATACATAGAGAATCCTAAAGATGCTACCAGAAAACTACTAGAGCTAATCAATGAATTTGGTAAAGTAGCAGGATACAAAATTAATGCACAGAAATCTCTTGCATTCCTATACACTAATGATGAAAAATCTGAAAGTGAAATTAAGGAAACACTCCCATTTACCACTGCAATAAAAAGAACAAAATATCTAGGAATAAACCTACCTAGGGAAACAAAAGACCAGTATTCAGAAAACTATAAGACACTGATGAAAGAAATTAAAGATGATACAGACAGATGGAGAGATATACCATGTTCTTGGATTGGAAGAATCAACACTGTGAAAATGACTTTACTACCCAAAGCACCCTGCAGATTCAGTGCAATTCCTATCAAACTACCAATGGCATTTTTCATGGAACTAAGACAAAAAAATCTTAAAATTTTATGGAAACACAAAAGACCCCGAATAGCCAAAGCAATCTTGAGAAAGAAAAACGGAGCCGGAGGAATCAGGCTCCCGGACTTCAGACTACCGTAGCTGTGTAGCATGCTACACAGCTACAGTAATCAAGACAATATGGTACTGGCACAAAAACAGAAATATAGATCAATGGAACAGGATAGAAAGCCCAGAGATAAACCCATGCACATATGATCACCTTATTCTTGATACAGGAGGCAAGAATATACAATGGAGAAAAGATAGCCTCTTCAATAAGTGGTGCTGGGAAAACTGGACAGCTACATGTAAAAGAATGAAGTTAGAACACTCCCTAACACCATACACAAAAATAAACTCAAAATGGATTAAAGACCTAAATGTAAGGCCAGACACTATAAAACTCTTAGAGGAAAACATAGGCAGAACACTCTATGACATAAATCAGAGCAAGATCCTTCTTGACCCACCTCCTAGAGAAAAGGAAATAAAAACAAAAATAAACAAATGGGACCTAATGAAACTTAAAAGCTTTTGCACAGCAAAGGAAACCATAAACAAGACGAAAAGACAATCCTCAGAATGGGAGAAAATATTTGACAACGAAGCAACTGACAAAGGATTAATCTCCAAAATATATAAGCAGCTCATGCAGCTCAATATCTAAAAAACAAACAATCCAGTCCAAAAATGGGCAGAAGACCTGAACAGACATTTCTCCAAAGAAGGTATACAGATTGCCAACAAATACATGAAAGGATGCTCACCATCATTAATAATTAGAGAAATGCAAATCAAAACTACAATGAGGTATCACCTCACACCAGTCAGAATGGCCATCATTAAAAAATCTAGAAACAATAAATGCTGGAGAGGGTGTGGAGAAAAGGGAACCCTCTTGCACTGCTGGTGGGAATGTAAATTGACACAGCCACTATGGAGAACAGTATGGAGAGTCCTTTAAAAACTAAAAATAGGGGCTTCCCTGGTGGCGCAGTGGTTGAGAGTCTGCCTGCTAATGCAGGGCACACGGGTTCGGGCCCTGGTCTGGGAGGATCCCACGTGCCGCGGAGCGACTGGGCCCGTGAGCCACGGTTGCTGAGCCTGCACGTCTGGAGCCTGTGCTCCACAGCGGGAGAGGCCGTGATGGTGAGAGGCCTGCGCGCCGCGATGAGGAGTGGCCCCCGCTTGCCACAACTGGAGAAAGCCCTCGCACAGAAACGAAGACCCAACACAGCCATAAATAAATAAATAAATTAAAAAAAAAAATTTAAAAAAAAAAAAAAAAAACTAAAAATAGAAATACCATATGACCCAGCAATCTCACTACAGGGCATATACCCTGAGAAAACCATAATTCAAAAAGAGTCATGTACCACAATGTTCATTGCAGCTCTATTTACAATAGCCAGGACATGGAAGCAACCTAAGTGTCCATCAACCGATGAATGGATGAAGAAGATGTGGCACATATACACAATGGAATATTACTCAGCCATAGAAAGGAATGAAACTGAGTTATTTGTAGTGAGGTGGATGGACCTAGAGACTGTCATTCAGAGTGAAGTAAGTCAGAAAGAGAAAAACAAATATTGTATGCTAACACATATATATGGAATCTAAAAAAAAAAAAAAAGGGTCTGAAGAACCTAGGGGCAGGACAGGAATAAAGACGCAGATGTAGAGAATGGACTTGAAGACCCGAGGAGAGGGAAGGGTAAGCTGGGACGAAGTGAGAGAGTGGCATGGACATATATACACTACCAAATGTAAAATAGATAGCTAGTGCGAAGCAGCTGCATAGCACAGGGAGATCAGCTCGGTGCTTTGTGACCACCTAGAGGGGTGGGATAGGGTGGGAGGGAGGGAGACGCAAGAGGGAGGAGATATGGGGATATATGTATATGTATAGCTGATTCACTTTGTTATAAAGCAGAAACTAACACACCATTGTAAAGCAATTATACTCCAATAAAGATGTTTTTAAAATAATAATAAAATAAATAAACAAACAAACAAACAACAAACATGAGACAAATTCCTTTCACACCAAACATTTTAAGAGAAGATGGCTTTTGAAGCGAAGCTTAGGGCTCAGAACACTTGATTTAAATCTTAGAGGAAACTTTGATGGTAGGTGAATAATGGACATAAACTCACTTGGATTACACTAGTAACTACACGAACAGAAACCCTTGTAGTTATAGTTACCGTGTGAAAGTTTTCTTAATTAGTAGTACACATTCAATATTATTTCTCAAGCAAACACGTGGAACACAAAAAGATGACAGTAATCTTTTCTCCATCATGTGTTCACACAGTATTCTTGAATTAAAAGATAAAATGTCTCTCAGATTATGATTTTGAGAAGTTTGAGAGTAACATTAACAGTTTATTATTAGTAGTAACATCTTTTGTTCATATTAATAAAGCCTATTGTTTCTGAATAGGAGAGTGGTGAGAACTCTCTGGCATTTCTAAATGGAATATCAAAGAAATAACAAGTAGATAGTAGCATATTAAAAATGCTTCAGTACCTTTTTAAAATTCAGGCACTGACTTCTCAAGAATCCAGACATTCAACTTGCAAACCATAGTCAGTGATATAATTAGTAACATAGTATTCATTCCTTCCTACCCATAAAACCAATAGGTGAACTCCCTTCAAGAACCAGAAAAAAACATGGATGAGGGAATTTTTCACTTGAATTTGAGACTAAATTTTTGCTGTACATTTAGCCTATATTCTTTGCTTCTGTGAATATTTGAAGACAATAGTAAAATTAATTGCTTATATCTGCAATTTTGAGAAATGTGATTGCAGTTAATCAGCACCATGCAATGCATAGTAATGTTTCATCTAACATAGCAGACAAAAGAATATTTAATGAGTCACATTAGATCTGACCAAATCTAGAGGTTGGAATTTTTTTTCTATATTTTATAAATCCTTATACTGCTTCAACATGATACAAAATTATCATGGCTCAGTGACTAAATGATTGAGATCTGAAATCAAACTATCCTAGGTTCTAATCTTGTATGGGATTTGGTAGGTTATTTCATTCTCTAAAGCTTATAATACAAATGTGAACAGTGGGGTAAATTATAGTTCAGTGGACTGCCGTGAAGGGTCAATAAGATAGTATACATGATGGACTAAATGCAGTGCTTTACACATAGTAAGTGATCAATCAATGCTAGATGCTATTCCTTAAACATCTTCAGAAACTTTCTGAAATGCTGCCATTTTTGTGGACTAAATGTGTAAACACCATTCCTTGTTTATTCTCTCAGAAATTAACATACGATTCAGGTTTATTAAGAAATGGACCTAGTCCTTTACAGATGAAGGTGACAAAGCCCACAGGCAAGAGCCAGATCCAGAGGCTTTCTCAGAAACCCATGCTAAGCCAGGGTCCAGCTGGGATTAAAATCTACTATTTGGGTATTTCTAAAGGAAGCATAAACGGCTTTAAAACTATCAGAAGGCAGAATGGAGGAGAAATTGCAAAAAACAGAATAATTCTCGGAGGCCTGTAAATTTATGAGGCAGCAGATATTGCTTGGAGACGCTGATTACAAAATGCCCTCAAATAAGCCTCTTGCTAAAGCTTTTTAGGAAAGAGCTACTACATGGTGGCAGGCAATATTCCAAGCACTGCACATCTCTGTGGCCCAGCTCAACAAAAGCAAATGAACATCTGTTCACTTGCTGACAGGATAGAACTAAAACATACCTACAATCTTAAAGATTGGTGTAGCCAAAGGATCCCAAGAGAGTCATAGGGTTTTCTAATTTTTTACAAAGCCTTTAAGGTAGAAGCACTGTTTTCATGTCAGCAATAAAGTATTTAGAGAAACAAATTAATATGCTACACGTGCATCTGCTTTGGTTGAAGATACTGCTGCATTTTCAAGTGTGCAGGTGAATAACCTCGCTGCCTCTGCTGAAGCTGAAATGCCCTGGAGATAATATATTTGGGAATTTTAAGTTTTATGTTTATCTACTACACATATTTAATCATCAACCCCCATAGTATGCTATTTGGGAATGGACAGCTGAGAAAAGCAAAGAAGTTATTTTAAAAGGTTTAACCTACAAGCAGCAAGTTTCTCCTCTGCCCAGCATCAAATCTCCGTTGTGCTACTAATAAAGACCTTGACTGAAAGACAGAGACAGTTAAATATAAGAAGGCACAATGCCTGACAAAGACAGCTTAAGACTCTTTTACTATCCACTCTGTTTCAAAGTTGGAAAAGACGTATAAATACTGATAAAGTTTATACATAGACAAGAGTCCCATCTCAGTCCTTAAAGTTTAGACAAGCGTGCAGAGGGACTTCAGCAAGCCCATCCGTCAGCATCTAGTCAATGTGACTCAGTCCCTTCAAAGGCACTCTTGGCTCTGTTTTGTTGCTCTTGTTGTTATTGGAAAAAGAGAGAGACACAGGGATGTAAAAAAAAAAAGTATAAGAAATAAACTAGAAACTTCTCTATAGTAATTAATGACACCTGAACATCCACAACAAATTGGATGCATTATTGGTGGCCGGGGGTTCTCATTCTGCACAGCACTTGTCACTAAAGGCAGGGACACAGGGTGTCTCGGCCCCATGCCTGATCAATCCCTCACAGGAGGACTTAAATGCCTGATGGCTTAAAATACCACCTCCCACCCCCTTATACACCAATAATATTGGATTTCAAGAGAGTACAATGCCTCAAATGACAGAATTATGTTTCCAACTACACAGTTCTGTTCTCCTTAAGTCCTATGATCTAGGAGTCACTTAACTGCCTACTAAGTGATTTTCTTTCATCTTCTTTGGAACCCCATTTAGTTTTACAAAACCCTGAAAATTCCAAACTTCAGTGATTTTATGACAGATCAATTAAGAAAATGTGCCATTCTTATAGTTTATAATTCAATTTTTATAGTAGAGGTCCTGCTCATTCTCCCATCTTCCCTCTTCGCCACTCAAAATTCAATCCAATTCAATCTCTATATTCAGGCAAGTGCTAAATCCATCACATATCAGATGATTTTCTATTCTGTATCAAAATTATAAAATTATTATACTAATCTAATAATAGATGCTAAAAGAAACCTACTTGGGTTAATTTGGCTCACAAACCAGGTTTAAAAAGCAAATTTGGAGAGATAGCTTCAAGATGGCAGAGGAGTAAGACGTGGAGATCACCTACCTCCCCACAAATACATCAAAAATACATCTACATGAGGAACAGCTCCTACAGAACACCAACTGAACGCTGGCAGAAGACCTCAGACTTCCCAAAAGGCAAGAAACTCCCTACGTAGCTGGGTAGGGCAAAAGAAAAAAGAAAAAACAGAGACAAAAGAATAGGGATGGGACCTGCATCTCTGGGAGGGAGCTGGGAATGAGGAAAAGTTTCCACACACTAGGAAGCCCCTTCACTGGTGGAGACGGGGGTTGGGCAGGGGGGAAGCTTCGGAGCCATGGAGGAGAGCGCAGCAACAGGGGTGCAGAGGGCAAAGTGAAGACATTCTCGCACAGAGGATCGCTGCTGACCAGCACTCACCAGCCTGAGGGGCTTCTCTGCTCACCTGCCGGGGCGGGCAGGGGCTGGGAGCTGAGACTCGGGCTTCAGAGATCAGATCCCAGGGAGAGGACTGGGGTTGGCTGTGAGAACACAGCCTGAAGGGAGCTAGTGTGCCACAGCTACCCGGGAGGTACTCCAAGAAAAGTCTGGACCTGCCTAAGAGGCAAGAGACCATTGTTCCGGGGTGTGAGAGGAGAGGGGATTCAGAGCACCACCTAAATGAGCTCCAGAGATGGGCACGAGCCACAGCTATCAGCGTGGACACCAGAGACAGGCATGAAATGCTAAGGCTGCGGCTGCAGCCACCAAGAAGCCTGTGTGCAAGCACAGGTCACTATCCACACCTCCCCTCCCGGGAGCCGGTGCAGCCCGCCACTGCCAGGGTCCCATGATCCAGGGACAACTTCCCCGGGAGAACACACAGCATGCCTCAGACTCTTGCAACGTCACACCAGCCTGTGCCACCACAGGCTCGCCCCGCATTCTGTACCCCTCCCTCCCCCTGGCCTGAGTGAGCCAGAGCCCCCGAATCAGCTGCTACTTTACCCCCGTAATGTCTGGGCGGGAAGAGACACCCTCAGGTGACCTACACAAAGCGGCGGGTCCAAATCCAAAGCTGAACCCCAGGAGCTGTGCGAACAAAGACGAGAAAGCGAAATCTCTCTGTGCAGCCTCAGGAGCAGTAGATTAAATCTCCACAATCAAACTGATGTATCCTGCATCTGTGGAATAACTGAATAGAAAACGAATCATCCCAAAATTGAGCTGGTGGGCTTTGGGAGCAACTGTTGCCTTGGGGTTTGCTTTCTGCATCTAACTGTTTCTGGTTTTATGTTTATCTTAGTTTAGTATTTAGAGCTCATTATCACTGGTACGTTTGTTTATTGATTTGGTTGCTCTCCTCTTTTTTTTATATATATATTTTTTTCCTTTTTTCCCCTTTTGTGACTGTGTATGCGGATGCTTCTTCGTGTGATTTTGTCTGTATAGCTTTGCTTTTACCATTTGTCCTGGGGATCTGTCTGTCCATTTTTTTTTTTAATTATAGTTTTTAGCACTTCTTATTGGTGGATTTGTTTTTTGTTTGGTTGCTCTCTTTTTTCTTTCTTTTTATTACTTCTTAAATTTTTTATTTTTAATAATATATTTTTTACATTTTATTTTAATAACTTTATTTTATTTTATTTTTCTTTCTTTCTTTTTCTCCCTTTTCTTCTGAGCTGTGTGGCTGACAGTGTCTTGGTGCTCTGGCTGGGTGTCAGGCCTGAGCCTATGAGGTGGGAGAGCCGAGTTCAGGACATTGGTCCACCAGAGACCTCCCGGCCACAGATAATATCAAATGGCAAAAGCTCTCTCAGAGATCTCCATCTCAATGTGAAGACCCAGCTCCACTCAACGACCAGCAAGCTACAGTGCTGGACACCCTATGCCAAACAACGAGCAAGACAGGAACACAAACACACCCATTAGCAGAGAGGCTGCCTAATATCATAATAAGTTCACAGACACACCAAAACACACCACCGGACACAGTCCTACGCACCAGAAAGACAAGATCCAGCCTCGTCCATCAGAACACAGGCACCAGTCCCCTCCACCAGGAAGCCTACAAAACCCACTGAACCAATATTACCCACTGGGGGCAGTCACCAAAAACAACGGGAAAAACGAAACTGTAGCCTGCAAAAAGGAGACCCCAAACACAGTAAGTTAAGCAAAATGAGAAGACAGAGAAATACACAGCACATGAAGACGCAAGGTAAAAACCCACCAGACAAAACAAATGAAGAGGAACTAGGCAGTCTAAATGAAAAACAATTCAGAATAATGACAGTAAAGTTGATCTAAATCTTGGAAATAGATTGGAGAAAATACAAAAAATGTTTAACAAGGACCTAGAAGTACTAAAGAGTAAACAAACAATGGTGAACAACACAATAAATGAAACTAAAAATTCTCTAGAAGAAATCAATAGCAGAATAACTGGGGCAGAAGAACGGATAAGTGACGTGGAAGATAAAATAGTGGAAATAATTACCACAGAGCAGAATAAAGAAAAAAGAATTAAAAGAATTGAGGGCAGCCTCAGAGACCTCTGGGACAACATTAAATGTACCAACATTCAAATTATAGGGGTCCCAGAAGAAGAAGAAAAACAAAGGGACTGAGAAAATATTTGAAGAGATTATAGTCAAAAACTTCCCTAGCTTGGGTAAGGAAATAGTCAATCAAGTCCAGAGAGCACAGAGAGTCCCATACAGGATAAATGCAAAGAGAAACACGCCAAGACACATACTAATCAAATTATCAAAAATTAAATACAAGGAAAAAATATTAAAAGCACTAAACTAAAAGCAACAAATAACATACAAGGGAATCCCATGAGGTTAACAGCTGATCTTTCAGCAGAAAATCTGCAAGCCAGAAGGGAGTGGCAAGACATATTTAAAGTGATGAAAGAGAAAAATCTAAAACCAAGATTACTCTACCCAGCAAGTATCTCATTCAGATTTGACAGAGAAAGTAAAACCTTTACAGACAAGCAAAAGCTAAGAGAATTCAGCATCACCAAACCAGCTTTACAAAAAATGCTAAAGGAACTTCTCTAGGCAGGAAACAAAAGAGAAAGAAAACACCTACAATAACAAACCCAAAACAATTAAGAAAATGGTACTAGGAACACACATATCGATAATTACCTTAAATATAAATGGATTAAATGCTCCAACCAACAGACATAGACTGGCTGAATGGATACAGAAACAAGACCTGTACATATGCTGTCCACAAGAGACCCACTTCAGACCTAGGGAAACATACAGACTGAAAGTGAGGGGATGGAAAAAGTTATTCCATGCAAATGGAAATCAAAACAAGCTGGAGTAGCAATTCTCATATCAGACAAAACAAACTATAAAACAAAGACTTCTACAAGAGACAAAAAAGCACACAACATAATGATCAAGGGATCAATCCAAGAAGATATAACAATTGTAAATATTTATGCACCCAACATAGGAGCACCTCAATACATAAGGCAAATGATAACAGCCATAAAAGGGGAAATCAACAGTAACACAATCATAGTAGGGGACTTTAACACCCCACTTTCACCAATGGACAGATCATCCAAAATGAAAATAAATAAGGAAACACAAGCTTTAAAAGATACATTAAACAAGATGGACTTAATTGATATTTATAGGACATTCCATCCAAAAACAACAGAATACACTATCTTCTCAATTGCTCATGGAACATTCTCCAGGATAGATCATATCTTGGGTAACAAATCAAGCCTTGGTAAATTTAAGAAAATTGAAGTCGTATCAAGTATCACCTCCGACCACAATGCTATGAGACTACATATCAATTACAGGAAAAAATCTGTGAAAAATACAAACACATGGAGGCTAAACAATACACTACTAAATAACAAAGAGATCACTGAAGAAATCAAGGAGGAAATCAAAAAATACCTAGAGACGAATGATAATGAAAACACGACGATCCAAAACCTATGGGATGCAGCAAAAGCAGTTCTAAGAGGGAGGTTTATAGCTATACAAGCCTACCTCAAGAAACAAGAGAAAGCTCAAGTAAACAATCTAACCTTACACCTAAAGGAACTAAAGAAAAACAAACAAAACCCAAAGTTAGCAGAAGGAAAGAAATCATCAAGATCAGAGCAGAAATAAATGAAATAGAAACAAAGAAAACAATAGCAGAGATCAATAAAACTAAAAGCTGGTTCTCTGAGAAGATAAAATTGATAAACCATTAGCCAGACTCATCAAGAAAAAGAGAGAGAGGACTCAAATCAATAAAATCAGAAATGAAAAAGGAGAAGTTACAACAGATACTGCAGAAATACAAAACATCCTAAGAGACTACTACAAGCAACTCTATGCCAATAAAATGGACAACCTGGAAGAAATGGACAAATTCTTAGAAAGGTAAAACCTTCCAAGACTGAACCAGGAAGAAATAGAAAATATGAACAGACCAATCACAAGAAATGAAATTGAAACTGATTAAAAATCTTCCAACAAACAAAAGCCCAGGACCAGATGGCTTCACAGCTGAGTTCTATCAAACATTTAGAGAAGAGCTAAATGTCCTTCTCAAACTCTTCCAAAAAATTGCAGAGGAAGGAACACTCCCAAACTCATTCTATGAGGCCACCATCACCCTGATACCAAAACCAGACAAAGATACCACAAAAAAGAAAATTACAGACCAATGTCACTGATGAATATAGATGCAAAATTCCTCAACAAAATACTAGCAAACAGAATCCAACAACACATTAAAAGGATCATACACCATGATTAAGTGGGATTTATCCCAGGGATGCAAGGATTCTTCAATATACACAAATCAATCAATGTGATACACCATATTAACAAATTGAAGAATAAAAACCATATGATCATCTCAATAGATGCAGAAAAAGCTTTTGACAAAATTCAACACCCATTTATGAAAAAAACTCTCCAGAAAGTGGGCATAGAGGGGACCTACCTCAACGTAATAAAGGCCGTATATGACAAACCCACAGCAAACATCATTCTCAATGGTGAAAAACTGAAAGCATTTCCTCTAAGATCAGGAACAAGACAAGGATGTCCACTCTCACCACTATTATCCAACATAGTTTGGAAGTCCTAGCCATGGCAATCAGAGCAGAAAAAGAAATAAAAGGAATACAAATTGGAAAAGAAGAAGTAAAAGTGTCACTGTTTGCAGATGACACGATACTATACATAGAGAATCCTAAAGATGCCACCAGAAAGGTACTAGAGCTAATCAACGAATTTGGTAAAGTTGCAGGATACAAAATTAATGGACAGAAATCTCTTGCATTCCTATACACTAATGATGAAAAATCTGAAAGAGAAATTAAGGAAACACTCCCATTTACCACTGCAACAAAAAGAATAAAATACCTAGGGATAAACCTACCTAGGGAGACAAAAGACCTGTATGCAGAAAACTATAAGACACTGATGAAAGAAATTAAAGATGATACAAACAGATGGAGAGATATACCATGTTCTTGGATTGGAAGAATCAATATTGTGAAAATAACTATACTACCCAAAGCAATCTACGGATTCAATGCAATCCCTATCAAATTACCAATGGCATTTTTTACAGAACTAGAACAAATCATCTTAAAATTTGTATGGAAACACAAAAGACCTCTAATAGCCAAAACAGTCTTGAGGGAAAAAAACGGAGCTGGAGGAATCAGACTCCCTGACTTCAGACTATACTACAAAGCTACAGTAATCAAGGCAATATGGTGCTTGCACAAAAACAGAAACATAGATCAATGGAACAAGATCGAAAGCCCAGAGATAAACCCACGCACCTATGGTCAACTAATCTATGACAAAGGAGGCAAAGATATACAGTGGAGAAAAGACAGTCTTTTCAATAAGTGGTGCTGGGAAAACTGGACAGTTACATGTAAAAATATGAAATTAGAACACTCCCTAACACCATACACAAAAATAAACTCAAAATGGATTAAAGACCTAAATGTAAGGCAAGACACCATCAAACTCTTAGAGGAAAACATAGGAAGAACACTCTTTGACATAAATCACAGCAAGATCTTTTTTGATCCACCTCCTAGAGTAATGGAAATAAAAACAAAAATAAACAAATGGAACCTAATGAAATTTCAAAGCTTTTGCACAGCAAAGGAAACCATAAACAAGATGAAAAGACAACCCTCAGAATGGGAGAAAATATTTGCAAACGAATCAACGGACAAAGGATTAATCTCCAAAATATATAAACAGCTCATGCAGCTCAATATTAAAGAACCAAACAAACCAAACCAAAAATGGGCAGAAGACCTAAATAGACATTTCTCCAAGGAAGACATACAGATGGCCAAGAAGCACATGAAAAGCTGCTCAACATCACTAATTATTAGAGAAATGCAAATCAAAACTACAATGAGGTATCACCTCACACCATTTAGAATGGGCATCATCAGAAAATCTACAAACAACAAATGCTGGAGAGGGTGCGGAGAAAAGGGAACCCTCTTGCACTGTTGCTGGGAATGTAAATTGATACAGCCACTACGGAGAACAGTATGGAGGTTCCTAAAAAACTAAAAATAGAAGTACCATATGATCCAGCAATCCCACTACTGAGCATATACCCAGAGAAAACCATAATTCAAAAAGACACATGCACCCCAATGTTCATTGCAGCACTATGTACAATAGCCAGGTCATGGAAGCAACCTAAACGCCCATCGACAGATGAATGGATAAAGGAGTTGTGGTAGGTATATACAATGGAATATTACTCAGCCATAAAAAGGAACGAAACTGAGTCATTTGTTGAGACGTGGATAGATCTAGAGGCTGTCATACAGAGTGAAGTAAGTCAGAAAGAGAAAAAGAAATCTCGTTTATTAACGCATGTATGTGGAACCTAGAAAAATGGTACAGATGAACTGGTTTGCAGGGCAGAAGTTGAGACACAGATGTAGAGAACAAACGTATGGACACCAAGGGGGAAAAGCAGTGGGGCGGTGGGGGTGGTGGTGTGATGAATTGGGCAATTGGGACTGACATGTATACACTGATGTGTATAAAACTGATGACTAATAAGAACCTGTAGTATAAAAAAACAAACAAACAACAAAAAAACCCAACTAATACTAAACTTTCTTTCGGTTATTTGTATGGAAATACGTTAATGTAAATGTTTCAGACATTACATGAAATTTCTAAAAATCTTATATGTTCTGGTATAATATTGTAAGTCATAATTCTAGTTATTACTTTAAAATGTATATCTCAGAAATAACTAAATTTCCTTGTCAACTGCATTATTATGTACTTTCATCAAATCTTTAACTGTGGTCATTTTTAAGTCTTTTGTCATTTACAGACAGTTCTGGGTATACTCTGATGCTTTTGCAAAAATGTTCCTATAAAAGGGTTTCATCTTCAAGGAATTCATGGAAAAGACTCTGACAAGTACAGCTTTCTGGTAACTGACTATAGTGCTGAACTGAATGATTAAGCATTTTCAGAACTCTAATCGAAAACTGATGAATTACTAAAAGTGCTAACAAAAGATCAAGATGAAAAAAAAAATTACATGGGACTGAGTGAACTGATGAGGATGATTATAATTTTTGTGACTTTCTGTTTGAATAAAAAAAAAAATCCCACAAGGACTAAGAGGCAAAAAATATACAAATCAATTTTCACTGCAAAGTAAAGGAGCTGTTACAGTGGAGGATTGCTGGACTGAATGTCAATATTATGACATAGTATGAGTGTGCTTCGTGTTTGGTAATTGCAACCATTGCTACATTTGTTGTGGTCATCCATTTACAATGCTTGGTGTCAGTTTATTTATCTCTTGTAAAAATCAAATACAGTGTGTGTGTGTGTGGAAAAAAAAAAGGGAAAAGACTCAAATCAACAGAATTAGAAATGAAAAAGGAGAAAAAATGACTGACACAGCAGAAATACAAAGGATCATGAGAGATTACTACAAGCAATTATATGCCAATAAAATGGATAACCTGGAAGAAATGGACAAATTCCTAGAAAAACACAACCTTCCAAGTCTGAACCAGGAAGAAACAGAAAATATAAACAGACAATTCACAAGCACTGAAATGGAAAGTGTGGTTCAAAATCTTCCAACCAACAAAAGCCCAGGACAAGATGGCTCGACAGGCAAATTCTATCAAACATTTAGAGAAGAGCTAACACCTCTCCTTCTCAAACCCTTCCGAAATATAGCAGAGAGAGGAACACTCCCAAACTCATTCTACGAGGCCACCATCACCCTGATATCAAAACCAGACAAAGATGTCACAAAAAAAGAATACTACAGGTCAATATCACTGATGAACATAGATGCAAAAATCCTCAACAAAATACTAGCAAACAGAATCCAACAGCAAATTAAAAGGATCATACACAATGATCAAGTGGGATTTATCCCAGGAATGCATGGATTCTTCAATATACGCAAATCAATCAATGTGAAAAACCATATAAATAAATTGAAGAATAAAAACCATACGAACATCTCAATAGATGCAGAAAAAGCTTTCAACAAAGTTCAACACCCATTTCTGATTAAAAAAACTCTCCAGAAGGTAGGCATAGAAGGAACATACCTCAACATAATAAAGGCCATATATGACAAACCCACAGCCAACATCATTCTCAATGGTGAAAAACTGAAACCATTTCCATTAAGATCAGGAACAAGACAAGGTTGCCCACTCTCAACACATAGCTTTGGAAGTTTTAGCCACAGCAATCAGAGAAAAAAAGAAAAAGAAATAAAAGGAATCCAAATCAGAAAAGAAGAAGTAAAACTGTCACTGCTTGCAGATGACATGATACTATACATAGAGAATCCCAAAGATGCTACCAGAAAACTACTAGAGCTAAGCAATGAATTTGGTAAAGTAGCAGGATACAAAATTAATGCACAGAAATCTCTTGCATTTCTATACACTAATGATGAAAAATCTGAAAGAGAAATTAAGGAAACACTCCCATTTACCACTGCAACAAAAAGAATAAAATACCTAGGAATAAACCTACCTAAGGAGACAAAAGGCCTGTATGCAGAAAACTATAAGACACTGATGAAAGAAACTAAAGATGATACAAACAGATGGAGAGATATACCATGATCTTGGATTGGAAGAGTCAACATTGTGAAAATGACTCTACTACCCAAAGCAATCTACAGATTCAATGCAATCCCTATCAAACTACCAATGGCATTTTTCACAGAACTAGAACAAAAACTTTCACAATTTGTATGGAAACACAAAAGACCCCTAATAGCTAAAGCAATCTTGAGAAAGAAAAATGGAGCTGGAGGAATCAGGCTCCATGGCTTCCAACTATACTACAAAGCTACAGTAATCAAGACAGTAGCTTTGGCACAAAAACAGAAATATAGATCAATGGAACAGGATAGAAAGCCCACAGGTAAACCCACATACATATGGTCACCTTATCTTTGATAAAGGAAGCAAGAATATACAATGGAGAAAAGATAGCCTCTTCAATAAGTGGGGCTTGCAAAACTGGACAGCTACATGTAAAAGAATGAAATTAGAACACTCCCTAACACTATACACAAAAATAAACTCAAAATGGATTAAAGATCTAAATGTAAGGCCAGGCGCTGTAAAACTCTTAGAGGAAAACATAGGCAGAACACTGTATGACATAAATCACAGCAAGATCCCTTTTGAGGCACCTCCTAAAGAAATGGACATAAAAACAAAAATAAACAAATGGGACCTAATGAAATTTACAAAACCTTTTGCACAGCAAAGGAAACCATAAACAAGATGAAAAGACAACCCTCAGAATTGGAGGAAATATTTGCAAATGAAGCAACTGACAATGGATTAAACTCCAAAATATACAGGCAGCTCATGCAGCTCAGTTTCAAAAAAACCAACAACCCAATCCAAACATGGGCAGAAGACCTAAATAGACATTTCTCCAAGGAAGATATACAGATTGGCAACAAGCACATGAAAGTATGCTCAACACCACTAATCATTAGAGAAATACAAATCAAAACCACAATGAGGTATCACCTCACCCCAGTCAGAATGGCCATCATAAAAAAATCTACAAACAATAAATGCTGGAGAGGGTGTGGAGAAAAGGGAACCCTCTTGCACTGCTGGTGGGAATGTAAATTGATACAGCCACTATGGAGAACAGTATGGAGGTTTCTTTAAAAATTAAAAATAGAACTACCATATGATCCAGCAATCCCATTACTGGGCATATACCCTGAGAAAACCATAATTCAAAAAGAGTCATGTACCACAATGCTCTATTTATAATAGCCAGGACATGGAAGCAAACTAAGTGTCCATCAACAGATGAATGGATAAAGAAGATGTGGCACATATATACAGTGGAATATTACTCAGCCATAAAAAGAAATGAAATTGAGTTATTTGTAGTGAGGTAGATGGACCTAGAGACTGTCATACAGAGTGAAGTAAGTCAGAAAGAGAAAAACAAATGTCGCATTCTAACACATATATATGGGATCTTAAAAAAAAAAAAAAAGGTTCTGACGAACCTAGGGGCAGGACAGGAATAAAGACACAGATGTAGACAATGGACTTGAGGACACAGGGAAGGGGAAGCTGGGACGAAGTGAGAGAGTGGCATGGACATATATACACTACCAAATGTAAAACAGATAGCTAGTGGGAAGCAGCCACATAGCACAAGGAGATCAGTTTGGTGCTTTGTGACCACCTAGAGGGGTGGGATACGGAAGTTGGGAGGGAGACGCAAGAGGGAGGAGATATGGGGATATATGTTTATGTATAGCTGATTCACTTTGTTATACCACAGAAACTAACACACCATTGTAAAGCAATTACACTCCAATAAAGATTTTTTTTTAAAAAAAAGCAAATTCGTTCAGAATAAAATGCTTTAGGATCCCATTTTTCTGGAAAATTTTGCTTGGCTGTCCAAAATGTTAAAGTGGGCAATACTTTTCCAAGAACTCCCATAATAATTATTAGATTATAATTTCCACCATCCATAAGTTTTATTAGGCTGCATAAATAAGTTTGTCTTTTATGGGCTTGCATTGGCTTTAATTCTCAAATTTATTTTGGAAAATAAAGGCTGTATTGAATAATTTGACTTTCACCATGAAACGAATATGACAATGATTCCACTTCAACAGCATTTGAAATTAGTATTTAAATCAAACTGTCTATTTCCTCATTACCTAAGATAGTCCCGTTCTCTCAAAAGCATGAGAAAACTTTGGAAGGGAAGTGATTCTTAAGAATAAGAAATGAAAAAAAAGAGAGGATTGGAATAGTGACAGTTTTTAAGAAAAGTGGAGGGATTCAAGAAATTAGGAAGAGTATTAGAAGGTCATATTTTACTTATATATCAATGTATGTTAATATATAACAACCTTAGTTTTGATACATAAATTTAAAACTTTTTAAAATTGTCTTTTAGGGTGACTGCCCATCCCAATTTTCTGACTGTTTGGTTTCAGCACTTGAAGTTCTGGCAAATTCCTCAGTCCTCAGACAACTGGGATGATTAATCATCCTGCTTTTAATTCACCTGGTGCAAAACCTCTATACTTTATCGTTTTTCCTTCAAACACAGAAAATACAACGTGCATACCTGAAATCTCTGGGGGCTCTGGATTTTGAGGACAGTCCTCTCCCACTGATTTTGGAGCCCAGCCGTGCTTTGCCATAAATGCTGTGTAGGACCACCACAGGTAGTTTGAAAGCCAACTGTTAATTTGCCATTCATCTGGCTGGAGAAGTAATAAAATGTAATCTGTGAAAAATAATGAATGTCCAAATAATTATAATAAAGAAGTTCCCAAATGTGGAAAGTAATTCAAATGCTGTGTGCTTTCAAATACCTGACAAGCATGTTGGTTATTTGTGGAAAGAAAAACTCTGCTTCGTAAGTTTGAGGAAGGAGAATCCACATTAGAGACCAATGAGAGGAAGTGAGCTGTTAAAAACAAGGGTCAGTGTGTTAGATGCAGAGCCATCACTGGTAAACTTATTTAATACACCAGGCAATAATTCAGGCCTATATCCACATTGGATCAATATATTTTTGTTTAAAGAATGAAATATTTAACCGTACCATTTATTTTTGCAAATGGTCTGGCTGATATTGTACTTCAATATACTCCCCGGTAAAATAATTAATTGTATACTCCCTAAAACACTGTTATGGGCTGTAGTCCATGACCAAATACATCTCATAACTTAGAAAGTTATAACCCAGCAAAGATGATATCCAGGGAAAACATTATACTGGGACTGCCCACCAAAATAAGTAATTCAATGAAGAATTCAAAAGAGATCCTATTTTGTTGTGTTTTTCTCCAGAAAGAATTGGATCAAGTAGTCCCAGCTTTTGCCAGGATTATGGAAAACGATACTGAGTCCCGATGCTCTTCTGTATGCTGCAGTACAGACCATGCCGGTCAACTTACTATTTAGAAGCCTATAAAATAAATGTGGAACATTCCCTGGGCTTTCATAGATTTTTTGCAATGCTTGACAAGGTTATAGTGTATAATATGGGAACCACTGTTTCCTGCTCATCTATTTGGTATGCCACTATTTGTCAAAAAGAATGAAAAAATGATGTTGATGATGATTATGATGGCATACCTACCCAAATTATTCAGTGGTATTTGAAAGCTGTCTTGGAAATCAAATTTTATTGTCACATCATTGAGAGAATCAATAGTAAAATTATGAAACCTAAAAAACCTCTTCTTCCCTACAGCTATTCCAAAATTGTACCCTAATGAAGCAGAAAAGAACATTAATGATTGCATATAACATAGTCATAAGCATAACTGAAGTCCCTGCAATAACAGAAAATTGTTCTCAGAATGTACTACCTGGAATAATTTTATAAATATAATTTAGATGAAGAGCTGGTATCATGGTGATACAAGTGGACAACCATTAGTTTGCTCTTGCTTCATGTTCAGCAGGGAAAGCAAATGCTAAGCAAGTGAATAATCAAACGAGCATAATAAGCCATATGGATTTATTGTTTGCAGTTTAAATACAATTATTTGCAATACAAATGGTAATAGTATTCAACAGGCCTTCAATTACTGTTTATAAATATTCAGCTACTAAAAAGCATTTGTGATACATACATACAGTAAAAATTATTTTCATTTGTCAAAGAAATCACTTAAATTAACCATATTTATTTTTGAAAGTTTGGTCTTAAAAATCAGATTGATACATTAAGCTATTAAATAATAGAACAGCATTTTCAATAAAATAATAAATTATATGAATATTTAAGCTAGGTGTTTTATAAATACAAACTACGTCATCTAGCACATTTTATGACACTGTAAATTATTCTGTATTTTGTCAAAAATTAAATGAGGTTAACCTTCAGGTTATCATAAAAAGTAAAGTTCTAAATTCAGAAACAACTTGAGATCCTTTAGCATTTGTTCTAGTAATAAGACTTCTTTTCATGGGGTAAAAAAGTATTCAAAATGCACCCAATAGCAATACTTGGTTTTTTGTTTTTTATTTATTTTTTTAAAAAATTCCAATTTAGTGACAATAGCATTCTTTCAAATGCACACTCAATTTTACCTTGCTCCCTATGAGTATAGAAGTTCTTTAATTCACAATTAGAGATGTTCCTTAGAGAACAATATCTTACAGAAAGTTATCTTGCTTTCCCTAGGACTTCAGTTATCAGGTCTATGAGTATAAAAGAAAGAAGCAGATCCTTGGCAGCCTAAGTTTTTCCCACATGCCCATTCCCTCATCTGATATCCTCTCCTACTGCTGGCTCTAAGCATCAAGAAGAGACTTTCAAAGCTGATTAAAAAAAAAACAAAAAAAGGTATTCAATATTCTCTCCACACACCCCTCTTAGTCCTTGAGGGAGCCTAGTAACATCATACCACACATACACACAACACCATCCTCATCACATGTCTCCTATTAATCTCTACCATATTCGTTTCAGTTTGTTCATATGATTCATAAATTCCCATTTTATTCCTGCCTCAATAAAAGCAAATGCATAGCCTATCTTCAAAACAGATTTAAAACCACCTTGTGATGAAGTCGTTAATTATTAAAGCTACAAAATAAGAATTATTAAAATTACAAAATAAGACAGGATGATTTCATTTATAATCTTAAATGTTTATGTTAAAGGGCTTTTTCTTCTTAGTAGCTGGGTACATGTAGGAGTAAATAAAATATGAAGTATATAAAATATGAAAGCAACAAAAACCATGAATCAAGTTTTGAGGGCTAATTCAATAACTTTGGCAGTGAATTCCACCAACCTTGATCCTTAGAAAAGATAAGGTAGAATTTTCAGTCTCACTTCCTTCAACTACTGATAGGCAGTCTTGCCTTTCCTCCATTTCCCAAGTTCTAAGTGATTAATGGGAATGAATGCAAGCAGGAGAAACAGAAATCCTATTGCATGCTGTAGAGTAACCAATGGGCTCAAAGGAACTCGAAAAACTGAGTATTTTAACAGTAAGATAATATCCCAAAAAATCAGGCTGCAGGAATGGATCACTGTGACAATATCCAAAGCCTGAAGCAAAGGTTAAAATGTCAAAACTTTTGGAACAGGAAAAGTGTGTTCATCTGTGACAGAAATATGGCTCAGTTCAGATAACAGAGGTTAAATGACAGTCTTAGATACAAACTCCTTCAAGTTGGTAATTTCTATTTATTAAATTCCATTTTTATTGAATCATAAAGTTTTGCCTCATTCCTGTTCATTAAACTAACAAGTTTGACATAAGCACATAATATTTGTTAAAACTGTATCAAAGGATACCCTCAAATAGTAATCCCCTATAATTGCTAGCAATGTGTAAATAAATGCTGCCATACACATTTAAGTCTGCTTCAGTGATAAAGGGCTAGGTGAATCACTTTAGGGAATCATAAAATATGCAATAAAAATGAGTGATATTAATAAAAATGTCAATGTAAAGACCTCTGAAATTTTTCTCCTCAATAAAAGCAATGAAAATATTGGCAAAAATGGCCACAGTAAAGCTTACGGCAAACTGGAGACCTTTTATTCAATAAATAACTGAATCTCAGTAAAAACAGTAAATTTTAGGGGGGGTTTTCTTTTCCTTTTTTTTTTTTTTTTTTTTAACTTGGCCCTATTCCCACCACTCTCCAGCTCCACAGCAACTATAAAAAATGGCAGCCCACATTCCTGGTGCAGCATGGCAACCACAGAAATGAGCAGAATAGAGTTAAAACTCTTTCAAACCTCATTACCAAATAATTATCAAATAATTATCATTATTTGATATGTCTGGTGTTTCCTGAAAGACACCACTTATAAGGCTGTCTGAAATTGTCCAGTGCAAATAGACTCTTTACAGTAGGCATGTGTTGAAAACAATTACTGCAAGTGTTTTAACTTTACTGTTGCTTGGTGCAGTACATAACATATGGGGCCAACAAGAGACTAACCAGAAGCTTAAAGCAAAACTGGAAACTGAAATGTCCCATAGGAGCTTTGAAATGCTCCAACATCTTCCCGCAAACCTATAGAGACACGTGCATGCATAGGGCTGTACACATGCTCTGGAAAGACCTGAAAAGGCCCTAAGCTCTCATCTCTGGCTGACTTTGAGGCTCTCTTAAGGTAGGAAGTGAAGAATAAGACAGAGATATCAACTGCCTAGGTAAGTATTGAAGATACACCACAATAGAGTCCCTCAACAAACACTGGGAAATTTATTGGTTCCAGGCATTTAAGAAACTCTCTTTCCAGCTGACCACTTAGCTTACCAAGCAGAGAATTCAATGGACACAACATGACAGGAATAAAGACTTTACAGAATTATTCCAGGAAAGTCACTAAAGTAAAAAACAACAAATACAACAAACCACAACAAACTGTAAAAGTAACGGAAAAAGATTTCCACACTTGGCCACATTATATTGTTGTAGATGTCCATGTTTCAAAAGAAATTGTGAGAAATGCAAAGAAACAAAAAAATGTGACTCATACAAAGGAAAAAAACAATCAAACAAAAGTATCTCTGAGAAAGCCCAGACATTGGACCTACTGAAAAAAAGACTTTAAATCAGCTATTTAAAATATTTCAAAGAGCTAAAGGAAACCATGTCTAAAGAACTAAGAAACCATGAGAATGATATCTTACAAAGTAGAGACTATCAGTAAAGAGATATAAATTATAAAATCAATAACTAATCACTATAATTGATTGTTATACTTGATAAAAATCAAACTCAAAATTCAGTGTTAATGGGCACACAATATATTAAGATGCAATTTGTGGCAATAACAGCATAAAGGTGGGGAGAATAGAGCTAGGTAGGACAAATTTCTTAAATACTATTGCAATTAAATTGTACTAATCCAACATAGATTGTTGTAATCCCTAAAGCATCCAGTAAACTAGTTCCAAATATTATATATATACATACAATATATAATACATACGGAAAATATATATGTAACAGAGAAGAAAACAGTAATGGAGGAACAGAGTAACAAGAAAGACAGAGACAGAAAACAAATAGCAGATAGCAGGTGTAAATCCTATCTTATCAGTAATTATCTTATATGTAAATGGATTAAAGTCTCCAATCAAAAGTCTGAGGTTGATATATTGTATAAAAACATAAGCCAACAATTCAACTACAAAAAAAGAGGCTGAAAATAAAGAAATATAAAAAATATACAAACAACTAAAAGAGAGCTGGAAATCCAAAACACATATTTTAATGCACAATAAAAATGTTATTAGAGACATAAAAGAACAATTTATAATGAGAAAAGAATCAACCTATCAAACAAATAACAATTATAAATACATATGCACCTAAAAACAGAGCCCCAAAATATAAGAAACAAAAACTAATAGAATCAAAGTGAAAACAGAGAATTCAACAATAATAGTTGGAAACTTCAACACCCCATTTTTCAGAATGAATAGAACAATTAGACAGAAGATCAGTAAGGGTATAGAAGACTTGAGCAACACTGTAAACCAATTAGACCTAACAGACACATGTGGAATCCTCTATCCATCAGCAGCAAAATGCATATGCTTCTATTGTGCACACAAAATGTTCTCCAGGAAAGACCTTATTTTAGGCCACAAAACAAGTCTCAATACATTTAAGAGGATGTTAATCATACAAGTATGTTCTACAGCTACAATGGAGTGATTTGAGTCAAGAGCAGAAAGAAATGCAGGAAATTTGCAAACATGTAGACATTAAATAACACACTCCTAATGGGTCAAAGGTGAAAATCAGAAGAGAAATTAGAAAATACTTGAGGTGAATAACTAATTTAACTGCATCTCATGCATTCTGAAGCACTGTGAAAATACAATATATCAAAATGCATGAGATGCAGTTAAATTTGTGCTTAGAAATGAATTTATAGCTATAAATTATTAAATTTAAAAAAAAGTTTTAAAATCAACAATCTAAACTTTCACCTTACAAAGCTGGAAGAAGAGCAAACTAAACCCAAAGCAAGTAGTAGAAGAAAATAGTAAATATTAGAGCATAAATAAATCAAATAGAGAATAGACAACCAATAGAATAAAATTAAATAAACCAAAAGTTGGTTTTTGGAAAGATCAACAAAATTAACAAATCTTTCACTAGACTGACCAATAAAAAAAAGAAGACAACTCAATTTACTGAATGAATAGTGAAACAAGGGTCAGAACTACCAACTTTATAGAAATAAAAAGAATTATAAGGAAATATTATCAACAAATGCAGGCTAACAAATTAGATAACCTTGATAATATGAAAAAAATCCTAGCAAGACACAAAAACTGATTCAGGACCAAAACTGACTCTAGTAGAGATAGAAAATCTGAATAGATAACAAAAGAATGAATCAGTAACCAAAAAGCTCCCCACAAAGAAATTCTCAGTCACAGAAGGATGAACTAGTGAATTCTATAAAACATTTAGAGAATTGACACTAACTTCACCAACTCTTGCACAAATTATAAGAGGAAAGACTTCCCAACTCATTCTGTGAGGCCATTATTTCCTTGATACCAAAACCTGGCAAACATATCACAAACATATCAAAAAAAAGAAAATTATAGATCAATATCCGTGATTAACATACATGTAAAAATACTAAACAAAATACTGGAAAGCCTCATCAAGCAAGACATAAAGATATAAAAAGGATTATTCACCATGACCAAGTGGAATTTATCCCAGAAATGCAAATTTGGTTCAACATATGAAAACCAATCACTATATGAAAACTAATCACTATAAAACACCATATAAATAAAGGCCCAAAATGACATGATCATCTCAATAGATGCAGAAAACACATTTGACAAAGTCTAACACTTTCTCGGGATAAAAAACACTTCATATATTAGTCAGAGACGTGAACATGCTTACCTGATAAATGACAACTACAAAAAACCCTCAGGTAACATCGAACCTGATGGTAAAAGTTTAAAAAGTTTTCCACTAATGGAAATAAGGATATCTGCTATCACCAATTCTATTCAACATTGCACCCAAGTTTCTAGGTGGGCAATTAGACAAGGAAATGAAATAAAAGGCAGCCAGAAAGGAAACAGAAAGTAAAACTCTATTTGCAAATGACATGGTCTTGTACATAGAAGGTCCTAAGGAACCATGCAATTACATCAGCCCATTTGAACAGTCGATGATAATCTTCCCATGTTAAGATCAGCTAATTGGTAACTTTAATTACAACTGCAAAGTCCTTTGATAGAAGTACCTAGATTAGTGTTTGAATAACCAGGGGATGAGAATCTTGGGGGCACATCTTGAGAATTCTGCCTACTACAATCAGTAGTCACTAATTTGGTTCCCTTGTTCCATTTGCTAGGTTATAATGCACTGACCAAAATCTATGAGGCCTAAAGCAGTTATGTTCCTACGAGTTCTCCCTTTACTGATTCGGTTGTAGGACACCGAATCAGCATAATTAATCATCAGAGTTGCGAGACTTCATTTGCAGAGAACTAAAATCTTCTGGGTCCCTTCCAACCCCTTTAATTGGTAAAAGTCCCTGCCCACTTTCATTTGGCAGAATCTCAGTCTACTGACCATTTGGCTATGATTCAAAAGGTACATTCTTTGAAATGTGTATCATATTTATTTCAATATACATTTATTTTATGTATTTCTGTTCAGTATGGATTCAGTATGAGGCTGAATTAATTTGAATTAATACTCACATAAATTTAACAAATAAGTCACCTGCCTGTAAAGATAAAATTTCTGCCAAAAGGAAAGCAAATGGTATAAAGGAAAAAATTCTATGTCTACAGAGAAATTGTAGCACATATTATTTTTTGGCTCTAATTAGTGAAATAATATCATTTACTTTAAGATAGGTTGACTACTAATTTATGTGGAGTAATTTCATTGATGTCATATCAGTTAATTCAAATAATCATCTGGGCTGTTAATTATGATTCCCTGACTGATATATTACCTGAATTTGAAATAAAAGGAATGAGGAAATAAACAAATATATTATCCAATAAAAAATAAGCATCACGTTTATAGAAGAATTATATAAACCTCATGTAGCTTATTTTAAATGCACACACATGCAGGCACACATCAAGAACCCTGATATCATGAACCTCGCAATCAAATAATTTGTGGGAAAGAAAAACAAAAACGGAAGCTCTCTGCAAAACACTACTTGAGGCAGAATGAATTATGAAGTACCAAACGTGTATGCCTTTGAAATTAATTATGTGGTGTGGCTGAGGAGTTGCATTATCCATCAACCCTCTCGTTTCCACTGCCTGATTGGACAGTATTGGTAATTATTGGTAATAGGACTGTCAGCTGTGAAGGAGTTTGGGTAGAGATGGGAAAAGAGGGAAGGAAATGGTACTGATGAGCAAAATCAGTAACCTTTGGGTGACATAATTCCTGACATTCCCAAATACACTTTTGGCCTAATCTTCATTTCCAGAGACAGTATTCTCTAGCCATAGTAGACTGCTGTATCATTGCCTAGGCACACCAAGTAACTCTATATGGTCCTTATGTGGTTCTTTCAGTTTGAAATATTTCTTTCACTTCCGTGTCCATTGAAATATCACTCATCTTGCAAGTCCTTTCTCAAATGCCCTTCTCCTTTCCAGTGTCAGAATTTGCCTACAGCCACAGAGCAATCTGCTCAGACTAATATTATAGTACTTTTCAAATTTCTCCCTGTATTAAAATTAACTGGGTTATTCTTGAGAATGCTTTCCAAAGAGATCACAAACACTCTAATATGCAACATGTATCTTAAAAGTCTTTATAACATTCACAGCCTTTATCATGATGCCTTACACACACTGGGCTTAATAAGAGCTTTTGAACTGAAATTAACAATTGATAACAACATATAAAAATATATGTTCATAAACATAATAAATTTTTCATCTTTAATTGATTTTTACTTTTAAACTAGTGTAACTACAATATTAAAGATGCACAAGTGGAAAAATACACTGTATACCCACTTAATGAACACAATTCTTATTTTTATTTTTATTATAAGAAACAGGCTTAACTACTGTAACAAAATCTCTTCCATAATTGAAAATTCAGATGAATTTTTAAATAACAGTGTAATGAAGTTGATTTCTTTGCAAAATCAGAGTATAGATCAAAGTAAGCTTCACCTATGTTTGCTACAAAAATGAATTGAATACTGACCACTAAAATTAAGATTATAACTTATCTGTCAGTGGAGGAATTTTATCCTTTACTTATGTATCTCCATTGCATATTGTCAGATGCAAAAATGCTCAATTAATGTTTATTGAACAGACTAAGGGACAGCAAACTATGACCTGCAGACAAATCTCACCTTCCACCTGATTTTGCATGGCCTGAGAGCTAAGGGTTTTTACACTTTTAAGTGGTTAAAAAAAATTCAAAAGAATAGTATTTTATGACATGTGAAAGTTATATGAATTATAAATTCCAGTGTCCATCAGTAAAGTTTTATTATAAAATAGTCATGCTTTATCTTTAAGTATTGTTTATGGCAACTTTCGCAGTATAGTGGCAGAGTTGAGTAGTTGGGACACAGACTGTATGCCCTAAAAAGCCACAATTATTTACTATCTGGCCCTTTAAAAAAAATATGCAGATCCCTGGAATAGAACATTAATGTTCAGGTTAATGTCTCCATTACTAAATTGCAGCTTCACTGGGGACAAGATCTGTGTTCTTGTTCACTATTATAGCTACACATACACAATGTGTGGAATAATATATATGCCCAATAAAAAGTTTTTAAATTAATATATAAAATAATAAATAAACATTACTTTTTCACTAACATCAAAATAAATGGATATTAAGACTATAAAGGCTATAAAAACTTGATCTAGAGAGTGAGAATCTTTTCTATTTTTTGTCTTTTGCTGTTTCTTATTAATAAAAGAATCTAAATCACTGTCTAAATAACACTGCCTGCCAAGTATTGAGAAATAGATTATGGTTCCTAGTGCCCTTCAGAAAGGGCAGCATAGATCAGTTTAGGACATCCTGATGTTAGAAAACCCAGTGATGAATATAATGCTTATATTAAAAAAACAAGGAAAACCTAAAAGCTTTGGCCTGAGGTTAAGCTACCACTGCAGCTAAAACACTGATAGAAAGGTTGCTATTTCCTTAGCCTGAAGAATCAGGTAAAGAAGCCAGGGACATGCAGGTCCGCCATAAATAAAGGGCAGAATTCTAGAAAGAAAAGAGCCAGAAAAAGGGGTGACCCATGTTCTATGAATAAACTCTACCCAAATCTCTGCCTAAAACTGAAGCATGAATGTGCAGGGAACACTTCTAGTAACTAAAGCTAAAAGAGCTGAATTGATATTTGAACTACTGAATTGATATCTAAACTACAAAACAGAATTCTCAATTTGAGTCTAAGCAAGCTAATCATCTACTTAAACGAAATCAATCATAAATACTCTCAATAAATATAACAGACTCCAGAAACTCTACAGTAGTAAATTTACAATGTCATAGATATGATCCAAAATTATTTGGCAGAAAAAGGACCAGGAAAATATGACCATGCCATGGGAAAAGACAGTCAACAGAGGTCAATTCTGAGATGAAGGAGACAAGGATTTTAAAATTACAATTATACTGATGCTCAGTGAAGGACAATACACTCATAATGCATGAAAGGATAAGAAATCTTAGTAGAGAAATTAACACAATTTAAAAGCAATCAAATGAAAATTTTTATAGAATATCTGATATTTTTTAAAAGATCATTGGATAGGCTTATAAGCATATTAAAGATGACACAGAAAAAAATCACAGAACTTGAAAATAAATCAATTGAAATTATTCAACGTGAAAAAAGAGAAAACAATCAAAATGTATAAGACCCTCAATAACAATATGTTAGACATGTTGTCTAACATCATGATGATTGAAGTCCAAGAAGGAGAGGAGAGAAAGAATGAGATGGAAAAATATATCTGAATAAATAAGGGGAGAACACTTCCCAAAATTGGTGGAAAAACAATTTAAAATTCATGAAGCTTATTTAACCTGATTAGGACTTTTAAAATCTCATGCCTAGGCACATTATAGCCAATTGATTAAAACCAACATAAAAGATCTTGATAGCATTAAGAAAAACAAAGCTATATTAAATATAGCAAAACAATCATTTTAATAACTGTGAATGTCACATCAGGGAATAGGGAGGCCAGAAGACAGGGAAATAATATCTTTAAAGCACTAAAAGAAAAATATGTCCATGAACAATTCTATATCTAATGAGAATATATTTCAAGAATAAAGGGAAAATAAAGACATTTTCAGTAAAGGAAAACTAACAATTTATCATCAGCAGAACTGGACTATAAGAAACACTAAAGGAAATTCTTTATGCTGAAGAGAAATGATACTAGAGACACACTCAGATAGTCAGAAGAAATGGAGATTATTGCAAGTAATGAATATGATAAAAGAATATTTTTCTCTTAATTTATTTTTAATAATATTTAAAGAAAAATAGCATTGACTTGCAAGATTTATAACTTACATATTATAGATTATAGACATAATACATGGGATCACTATAAAGTAAAGGACAATGAGAAAGGGATAAATGACCTATGCTTTTCTAAATTTTCTACATTACGAGGATATTTTACAATATCAATTTTAAGTATACTATAAAGAGTTAAGAGTATATGCCATAATCCCTAGAGTTACCACAAAATTAAATGTTAAGACATACATCTAAAAAGCCATTTAAAACAGGATTTTTAAAAATATTCAAATAATCCCAAAGAAGGCAGAGAAGGAGACCAGAAGGATCAAAAACAGAATGTTCAAACAGAAGACAAATAATAAAATGTTGAGATAAATCTAACAATACCAATTATTATATTAAATTAAATGGATTAAACATTCCAATGAAATGAATTATCATAATGGATACAAAAGCAAGATTCAACTATATGCTGTTTCCCAGAGACACACTTTAAGTATAAAGACACAGACAGGTTGAAAACAAACAATAGAAAAAAATATATCGTAAAAACAACATAAGAAAAGACAGATGACTTGTACACTATTTTATCACCTTAACCTAATTGATAGTTATAGACCCCTATACCCAATAATTGCAGAATACACATTCTTTTCTAATTCACCTGGTATTTTCACCTAGACAGATTATATGCTGTATCATAAACTAAGTCTCAAAATATTTTAAAAGATTGAAATAAAAGAATGTATTAACCAAAAGGTAATTAAAATTAGAAGTCAATAATAGTATGTCAAAACCCCACAAACATAATATTTGGAAATTCAACAGCACACTTCTAAATAATCCATGGACCAAAGAATAAGTTACAAAGGAAATTAGAAAATGTTTTAACTTAATAGTATATATCAAAACTGGTGAACCAAAATGTCCACATCAGGAAATAAGAAAAAAAAGAAAAATAAATAAAAGGAAAATCCTAGGTAGAAGAGAAGAGAAGAAGAGAGGAGATAAAACATAAATAATCAACAGCAGGAATAAGGGGGGTTGTTGCTATACATTCTACAGACATTGAAAGGATAACTGACTCTTAACAACAACTTCATGCCAACAAATTTGACACAGTAAAAATAGAAAAAGTGGATTTCATAAAATTAAAGACTTCTCATCAAAAATATCAATAAGAAGATTAATATACATTCCACAGACTTGGAGAAAATATTTGTAAGCATAAATCTTAGAAAGAATGGGAAGCCAAGATATATAAAAACTGGTACAAGGAACTCTCATTGATTGCTGATGGGAATGCAAAATGGTACAGCCACTTTAGATGACTGTTTGGCAGTTTCTTATAAAACTAAGCATACTCTCACCATAGAATCAAGCAGTCATGTTCCTTGGTATTTATACAAAGGAGATGAAAACTTACGTGCACACAAAAACCAGCAGCTGGATGCTTATGGTAGCTTTATTCATAATTGCCAAAATGTGGAAACAACCAAGATGCCCTTCAGCAGGGGAATGGGTAAACTACTGTACATCCAGACAGTGGAATATTATTCACCACTAAAAAGAAATGATCTATCAAGCCATGAAAAGACATGGATGAAACTTAAATGCATATCAATACATGTCATTATACATTTGTCCAAATCCATAGAGTGTACAACGCCAAGAGTGAACCCTAATATAAACTACGGACGTTGCGTGAAAATGATGTGTCCATGTAGGTTCATTGATTGTAACAAATGTACCACTCTGGTGAGGAAGTTTTGTAGTGAGGGGAGGCTGTGTGTATGTGGGACCATGGGGTGTACAGGAAATCTGTGATGTCTATTCAATTTTGCCGTGAATGTACTCCAAAATTAGAGCCTATTTTAAAAATTACAACTCATTCATAAAAAACAAGTAGCCCAATAAAAATTAAGCAAAATATGAGCAGAAAATTTACAAAAGAAGATATATTAATAGCCAATAAGCTCATGCAAAAGAGACCAATATCAACAGTCATCAGGAAAATTCAAATTCAAACCACGGTGAGATACCACCACATACCTAGCAGAATGATCAAAATGAAGCCAGTAAATACAAAATATTAACAAAGGTGTAGAACAACAGGAAGTCTCATAGATTGTGGTAGGAGTGTGAAATTGTACAGCTACCTTAGAAAAAGCTCCGGCAGTTCTCATAAAACTAAACATCCATTGACGCAGCATTTCAGTTCTAGGTATTTACCAAAGAGAGTTAAAAACATATATTCACAATGACTTGTACAAAAACGTTCATAGCAGCTGTATTCATAATAGCCCAAAACAGGAAGAAAACACAGGTGTCCATCAATAGGAGAACGGACAAGTAAACTTATTCAATTGCAAACTGCTCAGCAATAAAAATGAAAGAACTCATGTTACATGCTACAAGCTGGATGAATCTGAGAGCAAAGTGAGAAAAGTCTTACACAAAAGGGCATATAATGCACTAGTTCATTTATATGAAGTTCTAGAATAGGCAAAGCTAATCTATGGAGGAGGAAAAGGGATTAAAGCAGTGATTATTTCGGGAGCAGAGGATGGGAGTAAGGACTGCTAGGAAGGGACCTGAGGGAACTCTCTGGTGTGACAGTAATGTTTCACATTTTGTTAGGGGTTTGAGTTGCACAGGTGAATGCATTTGTCAGAACTTATCCAATAGTACTGATACACTTAAATTGGTATTTTCATATAATGTAAGTTTTACTTCAAAGGGGAAAAAAAAAAAAAAAGAACTGTAATGAATACCTAACTCCAGCACAAGGACAAACTTTTTCTTAAGGGACCAAATAGTTTAGGCTTTGTCGACATATGGTCTCTGTCACAACCACTCAACTCCAAGACTGTAGTACAAAAGCAGCCACAGACAATTTGTGAATGAATGGGCATGGCTGTGTTCCAATAGAACTGTATTTACAAAAATAGGAAAATGACCCACAGGACATGGTTTGTTGACCTCTACGTCTACTTAATGATACCATGTTGCCGTATTTGCGGTAAAGTTATTCCTGCAACTTTCTCTGAATGCATAGAAAATGTGACAGATTGATGGATGGAGAAAGGGATGGGTGGATGGATAGATATTGAAAAACAAACATAGAATAGTAATTTTAATTATATAACCTAAGTGGTAGGTATATGGTTAGTCACAGTAAGTTTTTTCAAACTTTTTCACCTTCTTGAAAATTTTTATAATAAACTCTTGTGCAGGGGACATACAAATAAAAAATAAGTGGGTTCATAGATCCTGTTCATAGCTTACTAGGCAAAATGGAGCTAATATGGCCATAAATTAAGAAACACAGTATAGATGAAACTTTCAAAGCTATTATGTGCTGCCCAACAATCCCACATGACCAAAGAAATGCCCCAGAAATGGGTCCTGCAGGTGTGTCTGTGGAGAATAGCAAAGGACCTCCAGTCCTAGACTATTATCATCATACCTCCCTAGAACAAAATAAAAAGACTGGATGCTGTTTAATAGTGTGTGTGTTTCATAATATAATATATGGGTTTTAGACCCAATTTAGCCATTGGGTAAAATAACAAAAGTTCTCATAATCCCATTTAAACCTAATTTTAAATACCCAAATAAGAAAAATAATCTGTGGTATAAAAGGAAATATTAACTTTCCAAATAAATTCTTTTTATCTTTGAAAACCTACACAGTTTAGGTTTACAGAGAACTATACATTTTAAAAAGCTCACATATCACCTTTACCATGAGCTAAATTCTAGAATTATTTAAAACTCTTTATTTTTATAAGAATTAAGAAAAACTCATATTTTATAAGAAAAACTTTTATATTCTTATAAGAAAAACTATTATATTCCATTCTTTTAAAAAAGTTTTACTGGGCTTCCCTGGTGGCGCAGTGGTTGAGAGTCTGCCTGCCAATGCAGGGGACATGGGTTCAAGCCCTGGTCTGGGAAGATCCCACATGCCGCGGAGCAACTAAGCCCGTGAGCCACAGTTACTGAGCCTGCGCGTCTGGAGCCTGTGCTCCGCAACAAGAGAGGCCGCGATGGTGAGAGGCCCGCGCACCGCGATGAAGAGTGGCCTCCGCTCGCCGCAACTAGAGAAAGCCCTCGCACAGAAACGAAGACCCAACACAGCCAAAAAATAAATAAATAAATAAAATAAAATTTTAGGAAAATCAAGCATCCTTCCACCATCATGCCTTTAAAAAAAAAAAAAAGTTTTACTATTATTGCAAAGATGTATTTGAATTTCTGTAATGATACTATTTTATCTAATTACAATGCTATATACACTTTTAAAAATCAATACTACATCTTAATCACTCTGCCTCAAGCTTTAGTAGACTTCAAATATTGACACAGTGATGTTTTTAATGTTCTAATAGATTTTCAAACTTAGCTCTGAAAACTTCTCAAGGCATTGATTACATGATGAAAAATATTAATCTGGAGCACTGACAAATTATTTCAAGTGTAAGTTAATCAAAAATTTTATTAATACTCATGAAATAAGGATTGTTGAATGGAGACAAGATTCCAGCATGACTATTTTTTCCATAAACATTTTCAAGCACCTTACATCTGAAGGCAAACCATTTGCTTATTTAAAGCAGTCTCTAGGGAAATACTCATATTTTAACATTTAATTGTAGTTATAAGAGATGCATCACTATTATTAAAATCACTAGCCTTCAATTATTACGCTAGGCAACATTTTGCCCCTCTTTCCCTATGAGGCTTATAGTATTATTATTATTTCTATTTTACAGATGAGGAAACTGAGACCACACAGCTAGCAGGCTAGCAGGGCCAGGGTTCAAACACAACCAGTCTGACTCCAGAGATCTTAAATTAAACCAAGCGATATAGCTAAGATAGTGTCTGCCTATATAACATCTCAATTTTGATGTGAATTGATCCCATTTTATCTCTTTACTAGGCTATCAAAAAATTAGCATGGCAAAATAAGAAGAGAGAAGGAAGAAAGAAAGAGGGAGGAAATGGAGGAGCAAAGAAAAGAGATGGAGACCCTGATGTTGTCTAACTTTAAGACAAGGCAGCAAGAAGAAGAGAATCAGAGCCACATATAACATAAAAAGAAAATACCAAGTACGCTGCCCATGATGGAGACTAAGGTAAGTAACTGTATACTGTGAAAAAATCTTCTAAGTAAAAGGAAAAAACAGTGAGGAGGTTCTAAAAGGGAAATGGTATCACAATGGCTAAAATTTGGGAACCAGATTTAATATCACCATCTAACACAACTGTATCCATAATAAATGTTTTACGTAATTCCAGTGAGTCGGTCCTGTTTGTGAAGTCTGGCTCCCCCCGTTTTTATTTTTGGTGATAAAGTTGGCTTATTTCTAACAATTGTTAAAAATTATTTTTTAAAACTTATTTTTGTCATCAAAGCCAAGGACAATAAACTCCATTTTACTTACATAAGAGTTAAAATTAGGAACACCAAAATTATTCAGAAATGTACTAAACATCAACTTTTATCAGATATTTTATAAGTTCTACTTACAATATCTTACTTAGCTCTCAAATCCTATCTTATGATAGATTTTAGAGTTGAGAAAACCAAGGTTTAACAAAGTAAATTGCTCAAGATTATATAGCTAGTGAGTCACAGCACCAGGATTCTAACCACATGTATAGTATTTATGTAAACATTTCCAAACTACTAACATCTAATCACTTTAAATTGTCTCTAGGGAATACTCATATTTAACATTTAATTGGATTTATTTGAGAGAAGTATAAATTTTATTAACAAATCACCAGCCTTCAATTAGTTATGCCAGGCAAAAGATTACCTCTTTTCATGCCATGTGTAAGCCCATCAGATGAAGGCAGGCACAGAGTCAGGTTTTGCTCACTAAAATATCTTAATCACCTGGTATAAAATGGCAAGTGAATGAACTTCATTAGTTAACAAATAAAGAAATTAATAAATGTCTGGCTCCAGAACTCCCATCAGAGCTTTCTAGTCAGCCAAAGAAAACAAGTATTACTAGAGAAAGCTAAAATCAGTCTAAACAAAAGCAAAGATATTTGACAAATTAATCTATGTAGTACTATGTTTAAATTTCACAGTTTCCTTACAGAGTCAAAATAGCTAGAAAATCCCAATTATTATCTAGATAGACCTCTGGGGTCCCAGGAACCCAATTATAAGAATCTAATATGACATTTTAGAATCATAAATATCTTGAATATAGTTAAAGAATGTATAAAATTAGACATTATCATCATTAATATCTAACCATCAGCCATGATTCTACTGTCCTTACCAACCACTTGACCAAAAAAAAAAAAAAGAAGTTCAAAGCACTTACCAGACATATCACCGTTGTGGTCATGAAATGGAGGTGATGGGCCAGTCATCCCATTCCTCTTTGTCCAGCCGAGTCGCAGACTCTGATCTTGCATCATACTACAGAGTCCATCCTCAAAATCACATCTTCCATAGTGTGAGCCTAACGACAGAAAAAAGAAATCCACTTTCACAACCCCACATGTGGCATTTTTTTTT
Organism: Balaenoptera acutorostrata; assembly: GCF_949987535.1. NCBI lineage: Eukaryota > Metazoa > Chordata > Mammalia > Artiodactyla > Balaenopteridae > Balaenoptera > Balaenoptera acutorostrata. The sequence continues at coordinate 16,283,214 of NC_080066.1, forward strand.
TTAATGGGTGTTTTTTTTTTTTTAACAGATTTTTTTTTAATTAATTAATTTATTTATGGCTGTGTTGGGTCTTCGTTTCTGTGTGAGGGCTTTCTCTAGTTGTGGCAAGCAGGGGCCACTCTTCATCATGGTGCGCGGGCCTCTCACTATCGCAGCCTCTCTTGTTGCGGAGCACAGGCTCCAGATGCGCAGGCTCAGCAATCATGGCTCACGGGCCCAGTTGCTCCGCGGCATGTGGGATCCTCCCAGACCAGGGCTCGAACCCGTGCCCCCTGCATTGGCAGGCAGACTCTCAACCACTGCACCACCAGGGAAGCCCCCACATGTGGCTTTTTAAGAAATAAAACAATAGGTGAAAAAGAAAGCTTAGGAACAAATTACAAAGAGATTAACATCAGGATAATTTCTCACAATTTAAGTCTACTTTATCAATGCAAAGCTTTTTTGCCTATGACATTAGAATAAATCACCCCATATTAAAAACCAGTGTGGTCATACAGGAAGAACGCCACACATGAGGTCAGGAGACTGAGGACCTAATCTTGACTTTGTCTCTTATTCACTGAGGGCCTTGCTAAACCACTTAACCACACCAAGCCCTTTTCTTCACCTGTGAAACTGAAATAATGGCATCCTGCCCTTTCTCCCTCAAATGACTGCTGTGAAGATCTTATGACATAATGTATATATAAATACAACTCTTAGGCACCACAAAATATGGGCATTATTATTAAGGGTACATCTTCAAATCCACCGTAATGTTCCAGCCATATCAGGATTTCAGGTTTGGGCAGACCAATTCAGAGAGGACCCTCTGATACAAATTCAGCCATTGTGGCTGTGATGGACCCCTGGAATTAAGCATAGCACTCCCTGTTGAATCTCAATGTTCTTGAAATCCCTGGTGTTTTTATCACAGCAAGGCATTTTCTGGCTTTTTTTTTTTTTTTTCTTTTCTTTTTCTCTTGGTATAAGTGATCCAAGAGGTTTGGGAGAGGGAGAAAGATTTGGACACTTGGTTGCTCACAATAACCCCCCAGGGAGGGCTTTATTCCATTATCCACCATCTGTAAATGTCACTCTCTAAAAAACAGATTAATTCAACGGCAACTATACCATCCCTGCGTTGTAGCTCTTAGTAACTGGAGATGTTCCTTTGACAAGCTTGTTCTTGTGCTAACTGGTTGCATTAGCCACAGTGGTTATTCTGATTAATAGATAGACAGTGCCTGGCAACCCAGTCACAAAAACATAATTTTTATTTAATCACATTTCGGAAAAATATTATTTAGTAATAATACATCTGGTGCATATCCTTGAGAACATCCATGTGAGTACTGAAAGCTGAATTAGAAACTACACTTTTAAACATTATCTAAACCTGCTTTATTACCAATGGTCTATTTTATTATTTTTAGTCCTAGATTCCTTATTTTGAAAGATTTTACAAAGCAGCTGTATTCTGTAATGTTAACAGGTATCTTAATAGCCACAATTTACTGAGGGAGATCAGTGCTAGGCATTCTAATTGCGGTAGTTTATTTACTCCTTACAAAAACCTTATGAAGCAGGCAGCCAGTGAACGTTGGGGCCAAGATTGGAACCAGGTCTTTTTTGACTCCAGAACCTGAATTCTTAAAGCTCTGTTCCAAGGTCTCATTGTTAAGCCACTAACCCATTTTTACCAAAGACCTAGAATTAGAGGCCTGTCAGAGTTTCTAATACTGAGGAAACCAGTATTTCCAGGCAGAATTCATGTCATTCTATCTAAAAGCTAAGAAACTTGATTAGTCTGTGAATCATACCGTGGTTAAATTTACAATTGCCTTAAGGCCTTTGAAATATTTAGAATATCCAGAATATCCCAATCATTACCTCATGGACCCCTAGTGGTCCAGGGAAGCTGGTTAAACAGAAAATGAACTAAATTATATAGTTATTTGTATATGAATGTGCATGTCATTCAATTAGTTATGCATGTATCTTCATAAGTATGTATCTGTTTTCAAGTCTCTTTTAGTCCCAGCATTTTTTCCAATGATCTACTCGTGATTACAAAATATTCTAAACTATTTTTTATCACCATATTTCAGCAATTATGTGTATGAAATGTACACACACACTCACATAGGTGTCAGTTTTTAAATACCAAGAAATTACCTTGCATTACAATTATTTAGTTGATGTCTGTTTCCAATGTTCTTTGTTCTCTTTAATAAACAAGGATAATGATGATGTATTCTGGAAGTGTTAGAACTAGAAAAATAGCTAAATAAAACATTTTTATTTCTGAATAGTCTCAACAGGGGTTCCTTTTGTTACAAAAATGAATCTAATGAGCATACATTTTTCAACTAATTGTTATTTAAAAAGCAATCATGAACTTCTATAACGGCCAGATTATTCAAAAATGCATCAGAAAATTTTCTAAGTAGTCTTTTTCCTCCCAGTAGAGAATTGTGTATTTTAAACCATTTGAAAAATTTTTCCTGAATTGTGGTTGATTTGCCTTTTATAATCTCATATCCCACACATCTACATTCAAATCTGATAGTACTTACTAAAGTCTGTCTGCGTGGAGATTTTCCTGCTACCACAGCAGTGCTGCATTTGGACAACATATGGAACAGGAGGAATGGGATGCAGGAACTTAGGAGAATCCATGTCCCTGGGCTTTTTGAACTTGAGCAACTCATCATTTTGTTTTTAATTTTGTGATCCCACAGGTCCAGCATATTGCAGTGAAAAAGAGAGGGTATCTCCATGTTGTGCTTTGAGGTTGCTTGGAAGACCCAATTATCTTCTGAATTGGCTGCCACCATGCCAGATTCTCTCATTAAAATTTTACCGCAGAGCCATTCATGGATTCAATCATTAACACCATAAGTGGAGACAAATATTAAACTATATCCTCAAGGGATAGTTAACATAGGGCACACTTCTGAGAAAATGGTAAGGAATAGAAAAAAATTTTAATAGTGGTAGTGGTGAAGAAATTGATGCAGAACTCGGGATTAACTTAGTATAGTATGAGTAGATCATCACAATATAAAGTTCTTAGAAGACAGGGAAACTAAGAGTTAGGAGAACTCTAAAAAGGAGAGGTAGAAGGTATTAAAAGCAAACCATTTATTTCACAATTTTGCCTGGGCCTATATTAATAATGCACATTTCTTTTCCTCCTGAACGTTCTATGAGGCACAGTTGTAGACTTTCCTTAATGTTAAATCCTGCTTTTCTTGGAAAACTGTGCCAAAATACAAAATGCATCATTTTAACCATTTCACATATATAGTTCTGTGATAAAAACAATAATTCACATTGATATGCAAACATCACTACCATCCAAGTCCACAACTGTTTGATTTTCCCCAACTGAAACTTTTCATTCTTCCCTCCCCTCAGCCCCTCAGAACCACCATTCTACTTTCTGTCTAAAAATTTGACTACTCCAGGTACCTCATATAAGTGGAATCATGCAATATTTGTCCTTTTGTGATTGGTTTATTTCACTTAGTATAATTGTCCTCAAGGTTCAGTCATGTTGTAGCATGTGTCAGAATTTCCTTCCTTTTTAAAGCTGAATAATATTCCACTGTATGTATCTACCATATTTTATTTATTCTTTCACCTGTTGGAGGATACTTGGGTTGCTTCCCCCTTTTGGCTATTGGGAATAAGGTTGTTATCAACATGGGTGTACAAGTATCTGTTGGAGTCCCTTCTTTCATTTCTTTTTGTTATGTCTCCAGATTCGAATGGCTGTATTATACAGTAATTCTATTTCTAATATTGAATGGAATTGCCATACCATTTCCACAGAAGCAAAAAGGCTTTACATTCCCACCACCAATGCACAAGTGTTCCAATTTCTCAACATCTTTGCCAATACTTGTTATTTTCTTGGGTTTTGTTTGTTTGTTTATAATAGCCATCCCAATAGATGTGAGGTGGTATCTCATTGTGGTTTTGATTTGCATTTTCCAAATGATCAATGATATTGAACATCTTTTCATGTGCTTATTGGACATCTGGATATCTTCTCTAGAGAAAAGTCCATTCAGGTCCTTTGTTCATTGCTTGTTTTTTGTTGTTGAATTGTACGAGTTCTTTATTTATTCTGCATGTCAATGTCTTAGATATATAGTTTGAAAATATTTTCTTCCATTCCATGGATTGATTTCTCATTCTGATAGTGTCCTTTGACACACGAAAGTTTTTCATTTTGATGAGCTGTAATTTATCTAGTTTTTCTTTGTGGCCTGTGATTGCCAAAAAATCATTGCCAAATCCAAGGTTATGAAGCTTTTCCCCTGTGTTTTCTTCTAAGAGTTTTATAGTTTTAGCTCTTACATTTAGGTCTTTAACACATTTTGAGTAAATTTTGGATATGCTGTAAGGTAGGGGTCCAAGTTTAATCTTTTTGCATATAGATATCCAGTTTTTACCACACTGTTGAAAAGACTATTCTTTCCCCATTGAATGGTCTTGGCACCCTTGTCAAAAATCATCTGACCATCTATGAGACAGCTAATTTCTAGGCTCTCTATTGTATTTCATTGGCCTATGTGTCTGTCTTTATGCCAATTCCATACTCTTAATTACTGTAGCTTTGTAGTAAGTTTTGAAATCATTAAGTGTGAGGGCTATACGGTGGTTCTTTTTCAAGACTGTTTTGGATATTTAGGGTCCCTTGGGATTCCATATGCATTCTAGGATGAATTTTACTATTTCTGCAAAAAATATTCCTGGGATTTTGAGAGGGATTACTTTGAATCTATAGATCACTTTGGGTACTACTGACATCTAAACAATATTAATTCTTCCAATCCATGAACATGAGGTGCCTTTCCATTTATTTGTGTCTTCTTTAATTTCTTCCAGCAACAATTTTTTGTTTTCATAACCTTGGTTATGTTTATTCCTAAGTATTTTATATTGTTTGAGGCTATTATGAATGGAATTTTTTTTCTTTATTTCCTTTTTAGATTGTTCATTGTTAGTGCACAGAAATGCAACTGATTTTTGTGTGTTGATTTTGAATCCTGCAACTTTGCTTAATTTGTTTCTTTGTTCTGATATTCTTTTCATAGACTTTTTAGAGTTTTCTACATTTAGGATCACATTTTCTGTGAACAGAGATAATTTTACTTGTTCATTTCCAATCTGAATTGCTTTTATTTCTTTTTCTTATCTAATTGCTCTGGCTTGGACTTCCAGTTCTATGTTGACAGAAGTGATGAAAGAGGGCATCTTGTTTTGTTCCAGATCTTAAAGTAAAAACTTTCAGTCTGGGCTTCCCTGGTGGCGCGGTGGTTGAGAATCTGTCTGCCAATGCAGGGGACACGGGTTCGAGCCCTGGTCTGGGAAGATCCCACATGCCGCGGAGCAACTAGGCCCGTGAGCCACAACGACTGAGCCTGCGCGTCTGGAGCCTGTGCTCCACAACAAGAGAGGCCGTGATAGTGAGAGGCCCGCGCACCGCGATGAAGAGTGGCCCCCACTTGCCGCAACTGGGGAAAGCCCTCGCACAGAAACGAAGACCCAACACAGCCATAAATAAATAAATAAATAAATAAAATTTAAAAAAAAACAAAAAACAAAAAACTTTCAGTCTGTCACCGTTGAGTATGACATTAGCTGTGGGTTTTTCATATACAGCCATTTGTGTGTTAAGGTAATTTCCTTCTATTCCAAGATTGTTAAGTGCTTTTATCTCTTTCCCTTATTGAGGAAAGCTATTTATTACATAGTCACAAAATTTTACATACATTTTACTGTTTAGAAAATGATTTCCTTCATGTAGATAGCATATAAAAACATTTGTACAAAGAATTATCTCCCTTACTCTCATTTAATGTAAAAATCAATGGCCAGTGCCTGCAAAGGATGAAATAAATCCAAAATAGTCCAATTAAATGAAAGTAAAATTTATTCTCAAAAGTAGATTTCCATGAAAAAGTGCTATTATTTGGCCTGGCAATTTGAAACCATTAATTAATTTTTATCAGGCAAATGTTTATCTTTCACAGTGAACTAATTTTATTAGTTTCATTGAGACAAAAACAGGAAAAACTGTAAATCAGAAAGGTATGTGATAGCAAATGGAATTAGAACTTCCATAGCTCACACCAGAAGTATCTAATATTACTTAAGCTGGAATCTTGTCATATAGTTGCCTTTAATCTCAAGCCATTGAGCACATCTTTGGCAAGAATTTGACATAGATACCATCAGTGTCACATGAGAAAAAGATTTCCAAACCATATTTTAACTTTAACACTGTTTCAAGATTAGTAAATTTCAAAGGAGTCCTCCAAGTGTTTGTAATTGTCTGGTGATTTCTGCAGAAATACTGACAATGTGTGGCATTCACTCCAGCCTGCAGCAGTACTCACGTGAGTAATATAAAAGTTGCATAGCTGTTTGCATACAATTCTCTATTCCAGAGTAGCAGCTTGGCCAAAAGATCTTATGACTTTTCACTAGTTTCTATAATGGTGAATACAGGGCCTTAGGAAAGTTATCTCTCTTGCATAGAGAAAACTTCCATCAAGTAAACTAATTCAGGAACAAATGAACTGTCATTTTTTTCCCCCTAAATAGGTTTTCAATTTCTCTCAAAATAAGTATTCTTCCAAATCCAATCAAGCATTTTAAGACTTATTCACTGGAAAGTCACAATTATTTCTGGGTAGTAGAGAACATTATATTCTATTCTTGCTTCTTTGATGGAAACGTATTTAAAAGCTGTGATTCAAGGTCCTTGCCTCCATTAAATTGATAACTTTGACAACAGAATGCAAGCCTTCTCCCAGGATTCCTAGTTAAATCTTTAGTGGCAACACTTACACATAGAAATGATAATCATTGACACACAAAAAAGGTATATGGGATGACAAACATGGCAGGAATTCTATCTATACAGATTGACTTCAGCAGGCATTTTGCTTGTGGAGGAAACAGTTCACCATCTGATGTCACTAGGTGTCTTTGAGATTTTCAAAGAGAGCTCACAAACTGAACATCCTTCTTGGATTATGTCAATTTGCACACTTGAGCCACAAAACAAGAACAGACCACACTGCAAGACTGAGTAGTTCTAGCCAATTCCAGGATGAAAGAAATAGTGCAGATGAGAAATTCAGCCAGTCGGTAAACCAGTAATCAGTCACTCTAATATTTATTGACTCTATGTGTGACTCAGTCTTCTAGGAAATGGGGAAAACTAGGTAAATTTCCTGCCCTAAAAGAGCTAACATTTTGATTTTTCATGACCTCCCTGAAAATATTAAAGAAACTGTTGGCAGCTCTGGAAGGATGGCATCATTTCATAAAAGCATGACTCCACCAAGTTTGCCTGAATTGTTATATGGCTTCTTTTGTTGAAACCATGATAGAAACCCTGTAGGATGGGTCAAGACAAAATTCAAGTTTTAGCTTCTCCTTTGTGAGAAAGAGTCACCATCCAGCCAATTTTCAGAATGCTCTGAGAGTGCCTGATACACTATTATAAACCCACTAATGAAAGTTATTCATTTTCTTATATTTTTCTTATCCCCTTTTCCAGCTATTCTCATTTTTCTAGCTGAACTTGCAAGTCATTTTATTAGAGTTAAAACTTATCCTGGTTATATTTTGTATTAGAATTTAATTAACATGTAGACTGATTTCACTAAATTGTATATATTTACACCATTGAAGCATACCATAAAGAACAGTCTTGTCATGAATCTTTCTTCCAGATATCTGTAATTATTTTTCTAATTTTCTTCAACTAGTCTCCCCATATTTATTATTAGATTTCTTACACTTATAATTCTGTTGTGCTATGGATTGAATGTTTATATCCCTCCAAAATTCATATGTTTAAGCCTCAATCCCCAATGTGATGGTATTGGGAGGTGATTGGGTCATGAGGATGGAGCCCATGAAATAGGATCAGTGCCCTTATAAAAGAGGAGGAGAGACCAGAGCTCTCTCTCCCTCTCCCCACGATGTGAGGACACAGTAAGAAAATAGTTGTCTGCAAACCAGGAGGAAAGCCCTCATCAGACACCAAATATGCCAGCACCAGGATCTTGGATTTCCCAGCCTCCAGAACCATGAGAATTAAATGTTTGCTGTTTAAGCCACCCAGTTTACAGAATTTGTTATAATAGCCCAAATTGAGACATTTTGCTATGATGAACAGGATTTTTAGTTGATTAACAAAAAAAAATACGGCTTCCCTGGTGGCGAAGTGGTTGAGAATCTGCCTGCCAATGCAGGGGACACGGGTTCAAGTCCTGGTCTGGGAAGATCCCACATGCCGCGGAGCAACTAGGCCCGTGAGCCACAATTTACTGAGCCTGTGCGTCTGGAGCCTGTGCTCCGCAACAAGGGAGGCCGCGATAGTGAGAGGCCCGCGCACCGCGATGAAGAGTGGCCCCCACTTGCCGCAACTAGAGAAAGCCCTCGCACAGAAACGAAGACCCAACACAACCATAAATAAATAAATAAATAAATAAACAAACCCAAAAGTTAAAAAAAAAAACTAGCACTGCACATATTTCTAAAAAAAAAAAAAAAAAAAAAATGCTTAAAACATTTTGCATCCAATGTAGTGGTAAGATAAATATTGCTCATGAAATCTCACATTTCACTCTATTAATGCTTACCTTCAAGTATTTCAATGAACTTCTACAACTACTTTTAAAAGTAGTTGACATTTATGTCATCCTACTGAATAAACAATATACTTACTATCATCTGATTAAACACTATCACCTCTCAGATTTTCAGAATGAACCTCTAATTTAATCTTCACACATTTCACATCCAAATTTAGATTTATATGAAGATCTTTTGAAAAAATTATTATTCCTAAATCCAAAAAAGTTTGCAAAAGAAGTTAGGTAATACTTCAAAACTTTATATTTCATCAAATCAAAGTATTAAAAATAGACCAAATGGAAATGTTCTTAAGCAAGACATGTAGGTAGGGGAGAAATTATTTAACTGAATATATTTTCCCATTTTGAGTCACAGTAAATTTAGCTCTAAAAGTAAATGTATGGAACAGTTAATGTTAATACTAACTTCAGGTATGCTAAAGTAATTACTTAATTACTGGAGTAATTTCTGAGAAAATATTGGAGTATTTTCTGGTAATATTCCAGTGGTAGAAACCCATTGCAGGGGATATATCTCAACACTGTATCAATAGTACAAATTATAGTCTTATGGTTGACTTGTATCTGAACAGCAACATAAGTAATATTACTGTTTTATTGTTGAGTAAAACTAAAACAGAGTAAAGCCTTTATACATCAAATAATTCTGAGCAATTATTAGAAGAGAAACTAGATTATTGCTGTGCTTAATAGAACGAGGAAGACCAGGCAATGGGGTTCTGTGTAGAAGCAGACATTGCAACACTAGAAACATAATTTTTTAAAAATACCCAGATCAATACCACAACATGTACTTCCCTGGCTCAGGATATTAATAAATTCTAATAAAGAGAGATTCTTGTCAACATTAGAACCAATAGTTGTTACACCTAAAAATTATTTTTCTTGCTCACGATTTATTGTGTTCAATATTGTGTATAAATAGAATTTATTTCATTGTGAAGATTTAGTCTTTTTTAATCTAATATCTTAAAAAAAATACTGAGTTAAAATAATAGGTTCAAGTATTCTGAAAAACAGGTCCATCATGTAAAATAAAAAAATTTTCAAAAACACTATTAATAGAATCAGTTGCATCTGAAATTCAACTTCAACTATGCCAATTTCATTTAGAAAAGTCCACATATTAATCTATTTCTTTAAAGCTCACACCATTTGGACTTTAAAGAGGGTCACAGATTAATTTTTTCCCAAAATGTGACTACTGAAACATCATTATAAAGTCAGCTTCAGTTAAAAGAAAAAATCTTCTCTATAAGTTTAGCATCACAAATTTTCAAGAGAAAAATTGCTTGGCCATCATTATTCCTCCACAATATTTTCCCCCTAGTGTGGTGTACAAAAGAAACTCATGCTTTAAAGCGATTCTCAATTTTATCTACAGGTTATCCCATTTTAAATAAAATACCAAAGTGGAAACTTCTCAGAAATGAAAATGAAAAGCGAAAAAGCCAAAAGGTGACCTCCCAGTGTAACATTTAAAATGAAATTTGTTTATTCGACAAATCTGTTCCTTCACTCTCCTCTAAGGCTGGGGTTATTGTATCTTTCATGCAGCTGAGACCTTTCCCACTCAGCGGCTTTTCCCTTCTTTCGCATTAACCTTTTCCCTGAAGCAGCACTACGCATGTTATCACAGCAACCATGCTAAAGGAAGCTTCAGAGGGATTAACAATGGAAGGGACTTTGCATTTCTTGTCAAACCAACAGAATGGTTTGTCTTAGCTGCTCACCAAAGAACAGCAAGGGCTTTGCCCAGACAGGCCAGAGAAAGGGCAGCACATCCACATGTAGCGTCTCTGGGGAAATGGGACAAATATAAAATGAATCCCCATCTTAGGAATTGTTAAACACAAAGTGCAATCAAACAGCACGATCACAATCCCCAAACTATGGGCGAAAAATCCTCCACCTGTTTCCTTCTAAAGAGAAGAAATTATTCAGTAATCACTCCTCTTGCTTTAAAGTAATAACACCTGAATATTTGAATAGAATTCCAACAATAGTAAAATCAAACATGTAGAACCTTATGTAGGAGAAGAAAATGAAGAATTCTGTAAACACTAATTAATATAGTATCTGAATAAAAAGTAGAAAATACGTTTGAGCATATTGCTCTAAAATACTAGACTTAGTGCCTCCAAATAATTGAGTCAATAGTTACTGAAAATCAACATGAATGAACCTATTTAATTGTATGATAATGTTTTTTATGAAAGGTGACTGTAGGAAGGACACTAGTTCCATTGATGAAATGCAGTCTTCTTTCAGGATGTGATATTGCAAATAGAAACTACAGAAACATGCATGTCTCCTACCCGTATCTTCCCTTGGTGAACTTTTTATTAATGTTATACCTGGAGTATTTGCCTGCCAGTGAGATCAGTTTATCTCACTTTATGACCTCCTAATAAACTGGAGGTTCAAGATCACACAATTAGTAGATGGTTTACCCAGGATCCAAGTCTAGGCCCTGCACTCTCTGAGGCTTGCACTCTTTCCTCTGCCTTAGAATCAAAGGATGTAAGTCAGAGTTATGCTCTGTGTATGAGAGGTACCAACTCACTTGGTGGTAGTGTCCTATAAGCAAAAATAAAATCTTCTCACCCAACTTAAAATTCATTTCAAATATTCCCATACTGAACTCAAACTTAAGCTCAAAATTTCCATCACAGCATTTTAAAACTGCAGTCACAAGCTTCTTTCAAATCCTGTTTCACTGATATACCATTAAAAGCTACCTTTCTACATTTCACTCCTTCTTTATAATCGGTAAAAACTGATTCAAAATACATCCCATTTAGTTAGAATCTTAGCAATTTGATACCATTTAATTAGAGTTATTTTTATTTGTGGATCTGTCTCTTTCTTAAAAAGAGTATTTTAGTTTCTAACTGACTCTAAAGGCATATAAATGGGATCCGTGCAGGGCCAGGTGTCTTAGCCTCCCCAGGCAGCTCAGCAGCCTCTGGACGAAAGGTGAACAGGACTTGGAGGAAGGAGAGGAAGGGAACTTACATTGCTGTTCATCGCTCATGTCGCCACACTGATCTGTGAAGTCACACACATTGTCAGGAGGCAAGGAGACCCCATTGTCACACTGAAAGGCTTCCATTCCTTGCTGAACCAGTACAGAGGTGAAAATGCAGGAAATCCAAAGGATACCAAAAGCTTCATTCTTTGGGAAAGCTAACATTCTGGCCAGGCAGAGGAGCAGTGCTTGATACGTCTTCTGAGATCAGGCCGTTGTAATGGGTGGGTTCATAATTAAAAACATTCTTTCTCTTTTCTCTATTTTTTGATTTCCAGATTTGCCTCTTATGACTGAAACTGCTGGTAACGATCCGCAACTCTTGACAAATGAGTCCAAGGCAGTTCATTTACTCTTTCAGGGGAGTGTCTTTAGAAAATATTTAACTTGAACAATTGCACATTTCTCTATCTAGCTAAGCATAGATGTTTATTGCCCTATGTATACCATGTTTAAACAATTTAAGCCCTTATGAGAAATTTTTCTTTCAGGAGATAGCATTAACAACTAAAGGGCAGGCACATAAATGGGAGGAAAATTACAATAAAGTTATAAGTAACATAAAAATGTTCTATATTAATTCCTATGCTTAATCATGTTCATGTAATTTAGAACATTATTATCACTAAAACTTATACAAATACTTCAGGCCCAATTATTAGAATTGTTTCATGAGAATGAAATGCTTGTCCTCTATCACTGAATGGAAACTTTGCATTGCTTGCTTAGATAAACTGAAAACCACAGGATTTTAAAAACTGAAGGGACATCGGGGATCATTATTTTCCAAATCACATTACTTGGACCCAAGAAAGTTAAGGGATACTTATGAGGAAATACAGTAATTTGGTATTAGAAACTGGAATTCAAATATCCTGCTACCGAGTGCAGTGTTTCTTCCTCTGCAGTACACGGATTTTCATGTCAATTCATCTTCATATGCTTTTACAAGTGAAACATACAATATCAGGATCCATATTCAGAATGAACAATAAAGTTCAGAACACCTGAACTTTATATTATAAATAATAAAATTTTATGAAGGTGAATAATTATAGAAATTATATGGAGTTAAATATTCAAAATATTCCTTTATACTTGATTTCTTAAAGGCATCTTGAAGTTCTATTCAACTATCTTCTTTTAATTTCTGCAATATAACTGCAAGAGATGGAGACACCAAGACTATAAGAAGCGACTGGAGAATGCAGGTGGAAAGAACCATAGATCAGGGACAGAAAACGCTTCTGTGCTTTTAAAGAAGATACAAAGAAAGCAGATTTTCCAAATATTCTAAGAAAAAAGACTCAGTGAAAACAATGTTCTAAGGTATGAGCATTCAGGATTCTAGGAGGAAAATCCATAATTTGACCTATTATAATTGACCACTCCACATAATTTAGCATTTCATTGCTCTGTGCTCCGTTCCAATTTCAGAAATATTTATTCTCCTTACCTCTCTGCTTTGTAAGTGAATTCTAAGAAACACATTGCCTACTTCTCTCTCTTTTTGTATCTCTTAAATGTTGACTATCCTTATAGTTCCACATTAGTCCTCCTCTCTGCTAAGATTATACTTTTTTCTAGGCTTTCTCTTCATGCTCATAATTTCAAGTAATATCTGTACATTGTTGTCTCCCAAATCTATATCTGAAGTCCTGATATGACATGTTACTCAAACCAATATCTTAAGTGTTCTTCCGGAACACACACACACACACACACACACACACAAAACACATAGCCTAATTGACTTGCCTACTTGAATCAAAAACTAATTTCATCTTCCTTACCTCCACCCAACCAACCAGTCTGTCTTTACCCCCCTATTCTATATTTCAGTGAATGGTGCCTTCATCTGTCCATCTTGCCAAGCCAAGAACTTATATGTTGGTCCTGGACTACCCTTACCCGTTCTACCCATCAATCATCAAGTCTCACGCATTCTATATATGTCAAGACTCCATCAATTCTCATCTCAGCAATACCCTGAACCAGATGTTTCCGTTACCCAAAACTCATTTCCCATTCTTCAGGCAGAGTGATCATTCTGAAGCATAAGGCCACTCCTACATATTTCCGGAAGTGCCATATTTCCTAGCACGACTTGCAAACACAGCTTATCTTCTGCAGTTCACTGCTGATTACATCTTCCTCTGTGCTCTCAATCACGATCTTACTCAGTTATTACACTAGCAGTTTTCTGAACATGCCACCTCTAGACTCCAGATCTGAGATCCCTTTCCCACACCAAGCACCAGGTGAATACTAATTATTCTTTACTTTCTAGCTTCAAGGACTACTTCTAAAGTATCCTGGCTTATTTTCTCAGGCTGAGTTAAATTTCATTCTTGGGTTCTCTCACAGCCTTCTGTTCTCACTGATCTTAGCACTTCTGGGACTGGTGTGGTCATCACATGCTTACTTCAGTGATTCCTCCATTAGTCTGTAAGATTGGAGCTGGATTGTGACTTTCTCACTATTGTATCCCCAGTTACTAGCAAAGTTCCTGGCAGATAGATGTTGCTCAATAAGTAATTCCTTATTGAATGTAATTTATGAGGGCTTACCATCATTTCAATTTTTGCTAGGCACATGTAAATAAATGCAAGACGTGAAATTTTTAAATGCCATTACATAAAAGATATATAATTCTTATAGGCAAGGACAAGAGAACGGGCCCAAATTTGCTGTCTCACTGCAATAAAAGAAGAGGTATTTATCCAAAAAGAAAAAATAAGATATACATTTCTTGTGTTCAATGTGGCTTTTCTATTTCCAAATCTCATGCTATTTTTAAAGGTCCTTTAGATTTTGAAATTGCAATTTGTGTTTCATTGGCAATGCACTACACCATCCCCCTACACTAAATAGGAATGCATCATGTCAAAGCTCATTCCAGGTTTTCCTTTTTAAGGAAGGAAGGAAGGAAGAGAAGGGAGAGAGTAAAAATGAGAAAAAGTTATAAAGAAGAAGGAAGAGAAAGATGAAGCAGAAGAGTGTAAAAAGGCATGCAAACATAGAAACATTTCAGTTTTACATCCGGATTCTGAATTCAGGTCCCGTAACATTTTTATATGTTCACTATTTTCCATTTGGGAAAAAAATCACATATTTCATTGCTGTCATAGCTGTTTATTGCCTAGTTTCAGCTGGGAAACTCCTTTATTAACTGTTACCACCTACTAAAAATAACATTACTCTATACTGTTTCAAGTGCCATTCATCATTTAGACAAGAAGTGAACTGGAATGGTGGCATCCAAGGTAAATCAGTATAATCCAGTAGTATAATAGTTTATAAAGCAAATTTATATTTTGTTGCCAAAAGAAAAAATTATATTCAACTGATAATTTCTTTATCACTTTTTCTCTACATATACCAAAAGGGGCAAAAAAATAAACTGATACTGGTAGCAACCAGGGTTGTTTTTATCTAGTTTATTGAGGAAAGCTAACAAGTCTTAGAGATCCAGTGTTGTAACACTGGGCTGCAGGCATCATACATATTGTCTCATTATGTCCAAAACATCTTGCATTGTTCCCTACTTTTACTTTAAAAAAAATATTACTGAGTTGTCCAAGATCACAAATGATGGAGCTTGACTATATAATTTTAATTGAATTATATTGCTTCTGGATGAGACTTCCAAGAGGCAAAGTGACAGAGCAAATTCATTTTAAAAAGAAATGACATACTGTCTTATCTTTTTTAAAAGATTGAGCACCTACTTTATACTAGATATTGGGCGTAGGGAGATAGGAGAGATACAATGAAAGATAAGACAATATACCTAACTTACAAGAATTTACAACCTGGGAAGTGCATATAAGACCTTTATAAAAAATGTACACACACTGCTTCTAATTTTGGCTTAAAAAGAGTGGATTATATTTTCTATAAAAAAATAAGCCAACTCTCAAGCTACAAAAAAGGTAGATGCTGGATGGAGTGAGATATAAAATGCTTTAAAATATATAAATGAGCCCTGAGCCTACAAAATGCAGAGCAGATTCCCAAGAGTTGAAAGGGAGATAGAAGGAGACATAGCCAACGCAACAGAGTTTACTACTGAATGACCGTCCTAAAGAATATTTTAAGGAAAACTCCAGAATTAATGTGAAATAATCATTGAAAGAAGGTATGAGATGCAAGAAGAAGGGGTGAGTAAATACTGAAGCTCTATTGCAGATTAAAGTGACCCAGAACCCTAATCTTGAAAGATGAACTGAGAAAGGTCATTAAAAGATTTCTATTTACATAAGAGAGGGAAATAGAAGTGCTATCACTCCAGAAAGCCAGAGGAAGAGTATGCTAGGAAAAAAATTCCTGGCACCTTCAATAAGGATTCCCATAGATTATGACCATCCAAATAAGAGCTCACAGTGAAAAATTAACCAGCAAATGACAAACAAGACTCTATGACTCAGGGCCAGCACAAAAAAATAAGCAAAGGTACAATTAGATAACTGATAATGTCATATATTGGCAGTATGTCATCATGACTACAAAATAATTATGTATCAAGTGTTAAAAAGATTAAGTTTTTAAAATAAGCACTAGGAAGAAGGGATTAGCCATGCTTTTGTTAAAATGACCAGGAAAAATATAATTATTGAGAATGAAAGAAAAGTAGATGGTATAAGTAGGAAGAAAATAAACAAATGAATAAAGAATTTAGTGAATTGGAAGATAGATATTTTTTAAATGTACAAAATGCACCATAGAGATGTATGCACACATTTTACAATATAGTTTAAGACTGTGGAACACAGAATGGTAGGGTCCAAAATATGACTAAATGAAACTTACAGGGGAGATTTTTAAAAAAGAATGGAGAGGCAGTATTTGAAATAAAACATTTCCAGAAATGAAGAAAGCCATGCACTCTGAGGATTCAGATGACTGCAATGACTGCAAGTACTTTGAATCCCTTACCCCTCCCTTCCACCTTCCCTTGATAAAGGAAGTAGTCCTTTCAATTATTCCAATTCTCTACAATCTCTTCTAGAAAACAGAAGCAGAGGGAATGTTTCCTAACTTATTCTGTGAGGATAGCATTACCCTATTATCCAAATCAGACAAAGACATTAAAAGAAAGAAAAGTTACAAACCAATCTCTCATGAACATAGGTATAAAAATCCTCAACGAACTACTAGAGAATTAAATCCAAAAATGTATAAAATTATATGCCACTGTATATATTACCAAGTGGAATTTATTCCAGGTATGTAAAATCAGTTCAATATTCAAAAATCAATTAATATAATCCATCACATCAAGAATCTAAAGAAGCTATATGATCATATCAACTGATGCAGTAAAAGCATTGGACAAAATCCAACATTAATTATAATAAAAACTCTCAGAAAACTAGGAATATAAAGAAATTATCAACTTGATACAGAACATCTACCAAAAACCTATAGCTAACATCATACTTAATGGTGAGAAACTAGGTGTTTTCTCCCTAAGATCAGAAACAAGGCAAGGATGTCCTCTCTTCCTATTCAATATCACACTGGAAGACCTAGCTAATGCAGTAAGACAAGAAAAGAAAAGAAAAGATATACTGATTGGGAAGGAAGAAAGAAAACTGCCTTTGTTCACAGGTGACGTAATTTTACATGTAGAAAATCTTTTAAAAATCACACATAAAAAACCCCTGAAACTAATAAGTGATTGAAGCAAGGTTGCAGGATCCAAGGTTAATATACAAAGTTAATTGCTTTCCTATATACCAGCAATAAACAATTAGCATTTGAAATTAAAAACACAGAACAATTTTTATTAGCACCCAAAAAATGAAATGTATAGATATAAATCTAAAAACATATGTACAAGAGTAGTATAAAGAAACCTATAAAATTTTGATTAAAAAAATCATAGAAAATCTAAGTAAATAGAGAGATATCCCATGTTTATGGATAGGAAGACTTAATGTTGTTAACAGCTCTTCCCAACTTGATGTATGGATTCAACACAATTCTAATCAAAATTCCACCAAGCTATTTTATGAATATCCACAAAGTGATTCTGAAGTTCATATGGAAAGGCAAAGACCCACAATAACCAACACAATACTGAAGAACAACAACATTGGAAGACTTCACAAGTGTGAATACGCCACCTGACTTCACAAGTTAGTATAAAGTTACAGTAATCAAAACAATGTGGTACTGGTAAAAGAATAGGCAAATTAATCAATGGAACAGAATGGAGAGTCTGGAAATAAACCCACACAAATACAGTAAGTTTGTTTCTGACAAAGGAGCAGAGGCAATTCAATGGAGAAAGAATAACCTTTACAACAAATGTGTTGGAAAAACTGGACATCCACACGCAAAAAAAATATTAATATAAACACGGACTTTAGAACTTTCATGAAAATTAACTCAAAATAGATTATAAACCTAAACGTAAGAAGTTTAACTATAAATTCTAGAAAATAACATTGGGGAAAATCTAGGTGACCTTGGGTTTAGCAATGACTTTTTAGATATAACACTCAAAGCACTATGCATAAAAGAAAAAAAAATGGGTGTTTGATTTTATTAAAATTAAAAATGTGTCTCTGAAAGACTGTTAAGTGAATGAAAAGACAAGCCACAGACTGAGAGAAAATCTTTGCAAAACACTTATCTGATAAAAGACTTGTAATCCAATATAACAAAGAACTCTGAAAACTCAACAACTAAAAAAAATCTAATTCAAAAATGGACAAAAGAAAAATGGATTATAGACTTTAATCCAAGACCAGAAACCATAAAACTCACAGAAGAAAGCACAGGGAGTAAGCTTCTGGATGTTGGTCATGGAAATTTTTTGTTTGTTTGTTTGTTTATGGATTTGACACCAAAAACAAAGGCTGCAAAAGCAAAACTAAACAAGTGGGACTATATCAAACTAAAAACCTTCTGCAAAGCAAAGGAAACCAACAACAAAATGTAAAGGCAACCTATGGAGTGGGAGAAAATATTTGCAAATCACATATCAGATAAAAGGCGAATATCCAAAATATATTTTTTTAAAAACTCACACAGCTCAATAACAAAACCCCCCACAAATAATCCAATTGAAAAAATGGGCAGAAGAACCGAATAAACATTTTTCCAGAGAAGACATACAAATGGTCAAAAGGTACATGAAAAGGTGTTCAACATTACTTGGGAAATGCAAATCCAAATCATAATGAGATATCACCTCACACCTGTTAGAATGGTTGTCATCAAAAGACAAGAGATAATTGTGGGTGAAGATGTGGAAAAAAGGGAACTCTTGTGCACTGTTGGGAATGTAAATTGTTACAGCCACTCTAGAAAGCAGTATGTAGTTTCCTCAAAAACTTAAAAGTAAAACTACCATATGATCTAGTAATCCCACTTCTGGGTATATATCCAAAGGAAATGAAAACCGGATATCAAAGACATATCTGCACACCCATAGTCATTGCAGCATTATTCACAGCAGTCAAGATATGGAAGCAACCTAAGTGTCTGTCAACAGATAAATGGATAAAGAAGATGTGGTATACGTATACAATGGAGTATTATTCAGCCATGAGAAAGAAGAAAATGGTGTCATTTGGGACAACATAGATGGACCTTGAGGGCATTACGTGCAGTGAGCCAGACAGAAAAAGACAAATAGTGTATATCACTTGTATATGGAATCCAAAAAAGCTGAACTCATAGAAGTGGAGAATAGAATGGTGATTACCAGGGACTGGAGAAGGGGGAAATGAGGAGATGTTGGTCAAAGCATACAAAGTTTGACTTAAAAGATGAATAAATTCTGGGGATATGATGTACAGCATGGCAATTACACTTAATAATACTGTATTAATAATACCTGAAAATTGCTAAGAGGATGGATCTTAAATGTTCTCATCACAAAAAAAGAAATGGTAATTCTATGACATAACAGAGGTGTTAGCTAATTCCATGGTGGTAATCATTTTTCAATATATAAATGCATCACATCAACATGTTTTATACCTTAAACTTACAGTGTTATACATCAATTGTATCTCCATAAATCTGGGGAAAAAACTTTAATGAGGAAAAGGTATGAATAGTTACCTCACCTAAGAAGATATACAAATGGCAAATAAGCATACGAAAAGATGCTCAACATAACACGTGTGCAGGTCACTGTGAGTTAAAACAATGATATAATACTACACATCTATTAAAATGGCTAAAATCCAAAAAAGGAGGAACTCTCATTCCCTGGTGATGGGAATGCAAAATAGTACAGTCACTTTGGAAGACAGTTTGGCAGTTTCTTATAAAACTAAACACACTCTACCTTATGATCCTGCAATCACACTCCTTGGTATTTAACCAAATTATTTGAAAACTGTGTCCACACAAGTTATTTATAACAATTTATTTATAATCACCAAAAACTGGAAAATATGAAGAAGTCATTCAACAGCTGAGGTGATAAACAAATTGTAGTACATCTATACAATGGAACAGTATTTAGTGATAAGAAATGAGCTATGAAAAGACATGGAGGAAATTAGTCTAAGTAAAAGAAGTAAGATTTGATTCCAATTGTATGACATTTCAGAAAAGGCAAAACTATAGAGGAGTGGGATAGAGAGGGTGGGAGGGAGACGCAAGAGGGAGGAGATATGGAGATATATGTATATGTATGGCTGATTCACTTTGTTATAAAGCAGAAACTAACACAACCATTGTAGAGCAATTATACTCTAATAAAGATGTTAAAAAAATAAAAAAATAAAGATTTCAAAGTAATTTAAAAAAAAACTATAGAGAAAGTGAAAAGATAAGTAGTTGTTAGGGTTCCAAGGAAGGAAGAAATTGATGGGGCACAGAATTTTTAGGGTGTTGAAAGTATCCTATATGATACTGTAAAAGTGGATACATGAGGTTATGCATTTGTTAAAACCCATAGTCCTGCACAACACAGAGTGAACCCTAATGTAAACCATGGACCTTAGTGAATAATAATGGCAATATTGGTTCATCAGTTGTAAGAAACATACCACACTAATACAAGATGCTAATAATAGGAGAACCTGTGGGGGTGAAGCAGGGGAGAGGGGTTATGCCAAACTCTCTGTACTTCCTGTGCATATGAGCAATTCTCGGTAACCCTAAAACTGCTCTAAAAAGTAAAGTCTATTAATATAAAAAAATTAGGCCGAATCCGGGAACTGAGCAAGAGATCATGATTTTTATTGGGCTGACAACCATCAACCTTCTGCACCTCCATTTCTCCCTTTTCTGCTGGCAGATGCGAAGCAACGCCCTCATTGGCTGCCCATCTGTGTTTCCCCTTCCGATGCCAAGCTCTAATAACCATATCCACAGCTTCCTGCAGGTCAAGGCCATTCAGCTGCCCCTCTGACCTTGAGGATCATTATGGAACCTCAGTTACAGACTCTTGGCTTCTGGCAGTTAGATCCTGCTACCTGGTCTCTATTACTTCAGGGCCCCACCATTCCCTTGGATAAGAATAAGCCACATTCTGTGACCACTTATCCTATCAAAAGGTCTGGACTGCAAAGGAGAGTCACCACTGAACGTGGCGTTGCTGGTGACCCTTTCATCAGCACGTTCCTCATGGTCTTGGTCAGTGATGTGCTCTTTGGGCTCCCCCCAGCCCTCTAGCGTGTCTCCCTCAGCAATACTCTCTGCCCCGGAAACTCGGGCACATCTACTTAGTTTGCCTTTGTCCGTCACTTTCTCCAGGCTTGTAAGCATCACCCGAGAAATGAGTTCACCCCACCCCCTGGACTCTTTGCTAGGGTTTAAAATCTTGTGTTGTGAAAAAGTTCTCCCAAGTCCTTGAATTATTGCTTATTCAGGCTAACATTCCTGCACCTTCAAAACGCAGTCCTGGGGCTCTCTTTAGGCTCTGGATGGTATGGCATGTATGACTGATTCTTACAACTTCTATAGTGTATAAGTTCTTTCCTTTGTTATCAAGCCCAGCCCATCCACAGCCAGGTTATGCTGGATTTAACTCTAGTTATGGGCCTGGCAGCCAAGGTGAGGAGACAGGGACAGCTCCTAAGGAGGGCATCTGTTGCCTTGAGGAGAGATCTCTGCAGCGTCTTGTAGCATGGGGGAAGCGCTGGCCCTTGGAGGGCCCTCTCCTACTTTCCCCCAGTCCCCCAAAGGAAAGATTTCAGAGAGGGTGGGGGAAGAGAATGGGGTAGCATGTGGGGAAAGGAGCACCAACTACAAGAGAAAGTGCCAAGGTGCAGCTGTTGGAGCCGCCCTGGTGAGAGACTGAGTAGAAAAATACACAGCGACCAGATCACATGGGATGATAGAACTTGACCCACCACTTCTGTGGCAACCAGGCCAGGAAACTAAACCACAACCACTGCAGCAACTGGCACAGAATGGTTAGGACTCGCTCAATAACTGCCAGCTTCTCTCCTTTTATGCCCCTGCTTCCAACTCAAGATCAACCAAAGAAAGTCAAACACGGTCCCCAAACCAATCAGATAACATGCCTCACATTTTATTTGTTAGTCCACCTCTGGCTTCCCCATGACAACAACATCCAATGAGGTCACACCTGAAGCCCTTTTTTTCATTATAAAACTTCCCTACTTCCCTGCCTGCCTTTGAGTCTGTGCAAATGATGGCGACTAACTCTATTGCCATACCAAGCTCGGAATAAAGAGCCTCTGTGTGTTCTCATTTGGGTGGTCTTTATTTCCACATCAGTAAGAAGGTTAACACCCGTTCCCCATGCCTTCATTCTAAGCTGTTCTGCCCAGTCTGGGAGAAAGGATGCATGAACTCAGGATTTCAGAGATGAAAGTGCATTAGACGTGTTTAAAGTACAGATACTCAGTGTGTGCAGAAATTTATGTTATTTCTAGCAGCTAGCCACTCTTTTCGTGAACGCCATAGCACTGCCAGCTTGGGGCGGGGACAGCCAGCACACCTGCCGAGAGGGGCTCCCGGCCAGCCCATTACACCCACAACCAGGACCCCCCCCCACTCCCCATGACTCCAGGGTGGAGAGAGAGGTCAACAGAAGGTCAACCTTCCCTCACCCCTTGACGATACCACACCACCCATAGGTTCTGAGGGTTCGGGGCATTCACGTGGATGTTTTAATCTCACGTTTCAGGGTCTAAGGTTTTCCCAG
Organism: Balaenoptera acutorostrata; assembly: GCF_949987535.1. Lineage (NCBI taxonomy): Eukaryota > Metazoa > Chordata > Mammalia > Artiodactyla > Balaenopteridae > Balaenoptera > Balaenoptera acutorostrata. The sequence goes on from NC_080066.1 coordinate 16,306,069, forward strand.
CCAGGGCGTGACCTTAGAATAGGAGGCCTGCCCGCTCTCACTCTGAGCCTTGAACTGCTTGCTAAGGACCTGCAGTTTCTCATCATCCCTCTGCAGGGCACCAATACCACTTAGCAGTAACCAGTCAACTCTGCTGTCTTTGAAAGCTTTGGTTTCAAATAACCTAATCGTTGCATCCTCGAGGGCATTTATTTCCCGGGTCACTACTGGTAAAATCATTAGCAGTTGGGCTGTCACCTTGTGTCAGGAATTATTTTGCCCCACATACCATTCTGAGTGGTGTCCATTTTACCCACAAGGTCATGAGTGCACCAGTCCCCAAACCCCATCTTACCACCTTTTCTCCTAGACCATTCTTGTTATGCAGGTCTAAGAGCAGATGCTAAAATGGAAGACAAGATACTAAGTAGGCAGTAGGAGGGGCGGTCCTCATGAAGAATAAAGGTCTGGGAGATGGAGGAGCAGGAAGAGTCTTCTAACACCTTGTAGAGAAGCGAGAAGGGAGCTTGGATAGCAAGAATCTGGGTCTATAGCACAGAAAGTTTTCCAGAAACTATCGCTTCACTGTTTAGACATTATAACAAAGCTAATGACATCACCTTAGAGAAAGTTTTGTGCTATAATAGCCTTTTTTCCCCCAAAACTAAACATATAATTTTTGCCTTTAAGACTTGAGAATGTTTTGCTGACAATTTTGTTCCCACAGGACTTGGGCATATAGTGTGATGATCACATTCTTAGTTGAAGAAGAGCCATCCAGAGACCCTGGCGTAATCAAAATTGTATGATCTCTCAAACTGCGGGGTTCTATTGTTTTCCTCCACAGTGGGGTGGGTGTTTGTTATTACTGGTTTCTGCCATAAAATAAATACAACTCTAGAGAGCTAACTGTGCAGAAGTGAAGAGGGTGTAAAGAGGTCAGATTTTCCACAAATATTAGAGTATCTCTTTCAAGGTATCTATGAGCACACGGTTAAACTTTTTCTCAACCAAAGTCTTGACAGCAGGTGGAGGCAGGTGATGATCTCAATCGACCACCAACCCCAAGTTCAAAGTCCATCCCACTGAAAAGTGACCTTGCGAGATTCAGGAGCATGTCGGTTCAGGTCCCCAGCTCGAAGTCGAGTTTACTGAAATATGATGCCGTAGTAGCCAGGCTGTCTAACATAGCCTTCTGGCTGCACTGGACTCTTCTTTCATTGTATTTAATATTGATTTTGATTATAAGAAGATCAAACATTGATTTCAAATTTAAGGGAAAGGGCATATTTTGAAATGAATCTCTTCTGATTACTCTCTATTCAACTAGCTTTAAGAAAACTTTATTATTAAACTTAAAGACATATTTTCTAAAATTTATAACCAAACCAGAAACTTACCTCGTGGATTTTAATATAAGGGTACTTAAAAATGGTTTGTGTAAGATAACTTTTCATTAAGCTATAATGAGAATATCAATAGTGGTCTCACAGTCTTGCTGGAAATTCATAGGAATTCTAGTTGCACAGTTGCAAAAAAAAATGCTTCTATTGGAAATTAAAAGTGATTCTCTAATAGAGTAGGATGGTAGAGAATATCTAAGAAATATCAAGTAGTAAATGAAAGATGAAGGAAATAGGGCCCCTTTTTCTACTAAGGGTACTTTCCATGAGCAGGATGGTCAGCACACAGCTTAAGCTGAGCAACCAGCAAGCACTCACTGGTGCATAGATCCCAGAAGAGGAGAAACTAGACTGCTTGAGGTCCAAGTGTAAACTTCAGGATCTCATGCTGAAGCAACAAGCAAGCTTGACGGGAAGCCTCGCCATATTTCCCACAATGGGGACAGCGTATTTGCATAAGGGTAGAATTTGGTAAGGTGGAATAATTGGAGAAGGTAGCCAATCCACAATATTATTTGATCTGAGTTTACCTCATTTATTTAATTTTGTATCAGACTGTGAATGGTACACAGGGAAGAACACTGTTTTAGTATGATAGATATTCCCAGGTAAAAATCTATACCAAAGAAAGCTGATGCGTATATGAAATCCCTAAACTTGGCAACACTGAAATCCTGTTTAGGAAAAGGAATTCTATTTAAAATAAAATTCATATAGGTTTACAAATCTTCACAAAGATATTCTATATGATTTAGAAGAATCTCACTCCAGTCTTCTCACAAGTTAATTTTTGTACTTAAACCATATATGTAGGTCTCTAGTACAACTCCATCCTTCCACTGAACAGTTATTGAATATTTGTCTTATCAAAAGCTTTTGTTGTAATGTCTGGGAAGCCAACCCTTGACAAAGACAGCTAGAGAAGAGTGACAACAAATAATAATCATTACAGAGAGAAGGATTAGAAACCAACATATTGGAAGATTAAAGTAGTAAGGCATTAACAGCTTGGCAACATCACAACAGTGATGGACATTCAGATGTTAAGGTGACCAGTTCAGTTCAGGAAATACATGATTGTAAATAAAGAAAACAAATTCATTGGGTGTTCATATGTGTCTGTGTTTAGAAAAAAAAAGTAGAACTTGGACCATATTATGTTAACTAACAAGTGACCAAAACTCTTATCACTCCACATGACATACAGAAGACCTGGCATTGTAGGCTTAAAGATAGAAGCTACACAAATAAATCAGACATGGAATATGCCAAATGTGATTAAATCTTAGTGATGCACGGTTCCTTGACATTTGCGCTTTTTTTAAAAAATTTATTTATTTTTTATTTTTAACATCTATGACCTTTGCTTTTGTACTTGCCCTTTACCCTTTGTTCTTTGGCAAGAGTGCAGAGGTAAGGGTGGAAGGGAGGGAGCCATGGGACAGGCTGCTTGTAATTATTAAAAAACTTCATAGAAGGGTGCTTCAAAAACTTGCAGGGCTTCCCTGGTGGCGCAGTGGTTAAGAATCCGCCTGCTAATGCAGGGGACATGGGTTCGAGCCCTGGTCCGGGAAGATCCCACATGCCGCGGAGCAACTAAGCCCGTGTGCCACAACTACTGAGCCTGCGTGCCTAGAGCCCGTGCTCTGCAACAAGAGAAGCCACCACCATGAGAAGCCCGCGCACCACAACGAAGAGTAGCCCCTGCTCCCTGCAACTAGAGAAAGCCCACGCACAGCAATGAAGACCCAACACAGCCAAAAATAAAATAAAAAATAAATAAATTTATTGAAAAAAAAAAACTTGCAAGAACAGAAGATGTCCAAGTGAATAATAGAGAATGATTTTTTTCTTTTTTTGCTCTTCAGTGGTAAACAAGGACACATCTGGTATTTCTCATTCTATTCACCATTCTATTCTCTCTTGAACTACTTTTGCTTCAACATATTAAAGGCCTGTTTGTGTTCAGAGTTCTTAGAATTACAGCTGAATAAAATCCAGTCAGAGAATATAAGATGTGTATGGTATGGGTTTGAAGTGAGAAAGCATGAGTCAGAGACACTTGCTGCAAGACATTGAAAGGTACATTTAAGGCAGATGATTAACAAAAGCAAGCAGAACTAACAGAGAAATTAGAAAGATTCACTAACTAAGGTAAACATAAGATCAAATTATCAATAAGAAGTTGGAATAGTACCTATACAGAAGGCAAGACAACTATCATTGCTTCACTAGTAAGTAGAAAGCAAAATTAGGAAAGGAAAAATGATCATTTATGATGTGTGGGTATGTTGTAGAAACACAGGGAAATTACTTATGAAACAATCCAAAGGTATACAGTTATATAGTAAGTGTAATTTAACGCAGCAAATTAGCGTTGAATAGAGAGCATCCAGCCTGAAATAAGATTGAGAATATGATTGTTGTAGACAATTCTGTAATCTAATGAAAAGATATATTTTTGTCAAGGCTCTATTTGGAGTACTTAGAGGAAAATGTAAATGATATTCATTGCTCACCACCTTTCTTTGGAGAATTGTGAAGTAGTGATGAAAACTAAAGCAGCAGGGGATGGAACAGCAAAACTGACTATGATAGGAGAGCCAAAAAGTGTGAAAGAGGAGAGAATTTACCCACTGGATCTCATGTCCCAGTGGTGTAAACCCCGGGCTGCACAAGTAGGGATGGGTTCCACAGGCACAGAGGTCTCCAGGTGGCATTAACCAAAAAGCCTCTTGCAGTGTCTTAGTCTGTTTGGACTTCTGTAACAAAATACCATAGACTGGGTGGCTTATAAACAATAGAACTTTATTCCTCATAGTTCTGGAGAGCGGGAAGTCCAAGATGAAAGCACCAGCACATTGAGTGTCTGGTGAGGACTCGTTTCCTGGTTCACAGACAGCCATCTTCTCCATGTCCTCACATGAAGGAAGTGGAGAGGAAGCAATCTGAGGTCTCCATAAAAGTGAGGTCTCTGATTGCATTCACTTTGACCAAATCATGTCCCAAATCTTGGGGATTTGGTTTCAACATATGAGTTTTCAGAGAACACCAACGATCTATGGCATGCAGGAGGCAAAAAACAAAAGGCGTAGGGGTGCAGTTCGAAGGCAATGAAGAGCTGAAACAAAAGAGTCTCTGAGGATCTGAAATGGTACCGAGAAAAGCTGATGCAAACAATATTGAAGACCATGATGCAGATGAGAGCACCAAGGTAGTGCAAAGAAAAACTTTGAATGTTATTCCACTCCAGCATTTCGAGGTCAGAAAGATAAGGAACAAAAGTGGCAGAGAGGCAACAGTTGGGAAGGTAGGATGAAAGCCATGACAGTGTGGCATTCCGGAAACTAAACTAAAGATGGAATTCAAGAGGAGAGAGTGATCATCTATGTCAAATGCAGCTGAGAGATCAACTAAGAAAAGATGAACAGATGGGTGCTGAAACAAGGTGAAGCTCATCAGTGCCTGTCAAGAGCAGCAGACAAGAGCCTACTCAGAGTTCAAGGCTGAACAGGAGGAGAGGAATTTGGAGAATTGATTACAGGTAACTCTTTCCAAGAGTTTTATCACAGTGGGGATAGGAGTGGGAGAGTAACTGACAAAAAGATGTGAGATAAAAGGAGTTTCTCTTTTTAAGAGGAGAAATGAAAACTGGTTTGCATGCTTATGAGACTAACCCAGAAGAAAGGGACAAATTAACAATACAAAAGAGGAGAAAGTTGCTACAGGAATATCGCTGAGTAAAGGGGATATGCTCTACTATCTAGGGGAGGAGCTGCTGGGACAGTTGATCCTATATCCGCTGGAGGTGAGGCAGAGTATATATATGGATGCAGATTTAGGAGGACGGGGAATTAACAGTGGTGGAGAAACAAAGTCATGAGCTGAGAATGTGTGTAGGAGAGGAGATACTGGAGGTTCGAGGAGAAAGGAGATGTATAAAATAGTCCTACAGGAGAGGAGGGGAGAAGAAATGCACCAGGGACAAGTATGTGACAGGGGGCAGCATTCAGAGCCCACTGGGGGATGATGTGGGGCTTCTGGGCCAGATTCTGAAGTCAGAGAGCTTGAATGAGAACCCAGCCTCCAGCACCTTTCACCTATGTGATCTGGGCAAGTTAGCTAAGCTCTCTCTCTAACCCTCCCTTTCCTGCTCCATAAGTCAGGAATAATAATAATACTTTCTCATAGAATAGAAGATTCGCTGATTGGATGGATGGATAGATGGATAGATAGACGGAGATAAATAGCATAGAAATGTGCCTGAAACAAAGTTTTATATGATAGCTATTATCTATCCTGATGTTAATGACCATGAATTTAAATTCAAGATAAACACCAAAGATCAACATTTATCAAAGTCACTTAACTCCTTCCTCTTTCACCACCGAATGCATTAGGTTACCAAGTCCTGTTAATTCTAATTGAGAAAAAAAACTTTAAAATATCATGTTGCATCATATAAAATTACTGCTATTCAATTGCTGATTTTCTACAGATCTGTATACAGTTCAACCTATTGTGTTCCCTAACTTGTGTCAGACTGACTTCAGATGAGGGACCCAAACCCTAATAGACGGTGGAATTTTTGTCCTGCTTTATTGGAAAGTTCCTTCAAATGCCAAAATACATCTACCTTCACAGCCTTCCCATATCTTTTTCTATGTCTATTCCTATTCTGTTCTAGAATCTCAGGACACACACATACATACATACACACACACATACACACACACACACCTTCTAAAAACTTTCTTTTAAAAAAATCACTGGCAAAGGTATTTTTCTAAATTGAAGAAAGAGGCATCTAAGCCGGTCAGGAGAAAAATGAGTGATGAGCTCTCATGAGCTGAAAGGAAAGTGTTGGACCCACTGAGCAGAAAGATCAACTGAGGCCTGGAGGGAGCACAGGGAGCTTCAGTAGGGACCATCCCTGCGCCATGCCTGCAACAGATTTCCCAGAGAAATATCATGAAGATGAAAGATGAGGCGAAGCCCTGAGAGGCAAAAACCCTGAAAACAATAACAACCAAACAAACCCTCTAAAAAGTCAACTCTCATAAAAATATATATATATACCACACACAGAAACCTCAAGCTTGAGACCAAATGACTTGCGTTGTTTTCTTTCAATACATAATGCAATAGGTTCCACTGAATCAAACACTCATCCATCCCGAAAACTTTATAGGATACTGCAGTTACTCCAGTTTCTACCCAAAGAGTCAATTTTTTTTTTAAAGGAACCTCAACTCTTCTGAACAGGCTTATACACCTGCTGGATAATAATTTACCTTTTTAAAAAATGTGATCACAATTTCTGAAGAGCTGAAAATATCATTTACATTCAATCTGCTGCTTGGGTGGTAAGTGAGACTGTGTTTGCAGTACCTCCGAGCTGCCTTCCTTTAAACCAGTGAGAATGCCGGGCAGATGGACAGGCTGCACAGTCTCCCTGGACTCTGTGCTGGAGGAGAACATCTCACAAGCATAATGAACTTTAAAATATGCAAACTACCACCCATGTTTACACAGGGACAATTTTATTTTCTAACTTAAAATAGCAAAAATAAGTTTTATCTCCAGGAGGAATTCACTACCCAACTACTTCATTTTGAAGCTGAGGTGCCAAGATGCATAATGCGTATATAATTTATGTGATTTCTACACATTTTAATTGCCAAATTCAAGTTGAATTAACTGTATTCATGAAAACCCAAGCAGTTTCAGTAACCCTTGGCTTAATCCACATTTAACAAGTATTGACAGGCTTTTTTTTTTATTAGGAAGGCAATATAATCACACACCATCTGCTGCCAGTTAAATGGAAATAATTCAATTGTTAAAATACAAATGTAAAGGACTGAGTTATAAATATGTTTGATTAAAACAGACACTGGGCAGATTTCTTTTGGCAGCGTCTGGTGCAGCCAACTCTCGATCATTGAAGGGTGGATAATCCATCCCCTTTCCTTTTTTACCCCTCATGCTTTGCAATTTCAGTGTATAAGCACTTTTGTCAGAGAATGAGCAGAACAAGAAGTGATGAATATACATATATCCCTGCCAGGTATATGACTCCACGTTAAAAAGAGTAATAACATTCCTTGTTTTAAATGACAAAAAAAGTGACCAAAACGCTAGTCACCTATATGGTAACTATGAAACAGTATTTTTCATTGTACTATAGTGTTCAGATTCATGAATTTCTAGACATAAACATTTAGTAGATGAAATTGTTATTAATCACTGTTTAGTTCATTCAATTCTGAGTCCATTTATGAAATTTATATTCTCCATGAGTCAACTTATAAAAATATCTAAGAATTCTCATCACACATGGCAGATGGTCTCTCTGATCCCTAAGCTAACTGATGTAAGGACAAAAGACAAAGAGATATAGATACAAAGATATTAGGAAAGGAGATGATAGCAGAAACGAGATCAACAAATTTTGAAAGACGGAAAGTAGATAGAGAAATTGTAAAGGAGTTGGCAGAGAAGAGGAGGACTAAAAAGCTGTATGTCTCACAGAAATCCTGAGAATTTCAGCCACTGGAGGCACTGATGATTTGGAAAGCAGAGCTGAGTTGCAGGAATGAAAATTAGGACTTTATTAAAAGCTGGTATACAAATCTTAGACTCTCAGATCTCTCCCTGACCCAGCACATCAGGTCACTGTCCTCAATTCTAGTCCTTTCTCCCTCCATTCATCATAGAGCAGACCAAAGATCAGCCTCTAAGAAATCCTAGAGTCCCAAATTATACAGCATCATTCACAAATGAGTGCATAGCAAAGGATCACTAATATTTTAAGGAGGCTCAGTGCTAGATATTCTCCCTTTGTCTCTCAGAGCCACCCCCTTCCATCTCTACCCTGCAGTGTGACCCAGGAGGCCAAGCCCTAGAGACTATACCCAGGCTCCTGAATTCTGTCTCCTATGTGGATTAGGTGAATGGGAGGCACCAGCCAGAGATGGCAGGGCAAGAGTCAAATCTCCCTCTCTGCGGGGCTAAAGGTTATCAGTAGCAACATTCCCTTATTAGACAATATAATATTATTTATTATAAGCAATATAATCATGATTTTTTTTAGTAGCCTCATTCAGGCAACCCTCTCCCCGAGCTGCAGCTATAACTAGTGCTCTCTTCAGGTCCCAACAATTTCTCCCTCCATAGCCCTTTAGGTCCAGGGACATTAACAGCTCTTTGCTGCTGTAAACCTCTGCTTTTCACCATCTCTTATTTACCCTAAACCCTGCAAACAGATCTTCCTAAGTGTGATAATAATATCTTCCAAATATTATTACCTACTAGGATCGTAACTGATACAGTCTCTGACTTGAAAGAGAGAGATCAACTCAAACTAGCTTTTTAGAAATAGCTAGTAACATAGGGACAGAAGATACAAAAAATATCAGAGAAATAAGATATTAAGATAGTATGTCTAGTAACAAGAACAGAATGTTAGAGAATAGAAACAATCAGAAGGAAAAACTCTTGGAATTCAAAAATTTAACTAACTGAAATAAAATAATAGGGGTGATAGAAAATAAAAAAGAAAATCTATCAGAAAGAAAATGAAAACCACCAGAACACGAAAATGGGAGAGAAAATAAGGTGTTAGCATTGACCTAGGGTATCCAATATCCCACTAATAAATAATCCAAAAAGACAGCAGGGAAAACAAAGAGTGAATGATTAAGAATTAAAGAAATCAGGGAATCTGGGTGAGCGCTATACAAGAATTTTGTGTGTTATTTTTGTGACTTTTCTGTGATTTAAAAATTATTTCAAAATGAAAAGTTTATATATATACGACATATGTACATACATATATACATAAAATTTTATTTGGCTACATATTCAAGTAAGAAAAAAATGTTACTTACAAAGGATCAACATGGCACTGGACTTCTCAACAGCAACAATGGGGATGTGAAAGTAATGAATTTATAATGTCAAAATTTTGAGGGAAAATTACTTTCAACCTAGAATTTTGAGCCCAGTCAAACTGTCCATCAAGTTATAAGTTTAAAATAAAGAGATTTCAAAAATCACAAGGACTGAAGAAAATTTATCATGGATGCTCTTTTCCTTAGGAAGCTACAGTAGAATGTGTTATAGCAAAACGAGGTAGAAAACCAAGAGAGGAAGACATGGGATTCAAGAAATAGCATTTCTAACCCTGGGGCTAGACAGTGGAAAGCCCCAGGATGACAGCCGGCAGCACACCTAGAGCCGTCGGTTGAGGTGGGAGCAGGGGTGAACGGCTAGAGCAGGACATTTGTTTTCCAGGGGAAACAAAAAGGAAGTTGTGGGTTAATTGACGTGTTTGAATATTTTGAAAATTATTGGTCTATTGAGTATTTGGTGGGAAAAGATATGTAAAAAGAAAACTAAGCAAATGAATGAAAAAGGAAGAGAGAGATGAGAAACAAAGAGACAGAGACTGCCATTAATTCCAGGAGAAAAAGACAAAAGGCTGTGCCAGAAAGAAGACTATCAACAGTGGTCAAATCATAATAATAACGGTATGAACTGTGAATAATAATAACATGCACTGACTGTTGGCATAAATAAAAACTATAATACAACTCATCCAGACGATGGTGTTGGTGGTAAATGAGTAAGATGGTCTAAGAGAGGCATACTGTCAATCACCATAACAGGAAGCAAATAAAGTCTAAACATTAATAATTAAGAAATCACGGGACTTCCCTGGTGGTCTAGTGGGTGAGACTCAGTGCTCCCACTGCAGGGGGCCCGGGTTCGATCCCTGGTCAGGGAACTAGAACCTGCATGCATGTCGCAACTAAGAAGTCCACATGCTGCAACTAAAGATCCTGCATGCCACAACTAAGGCCAGGCGCAGCCTAAATAAATAAATAATAATAATTAAAAAAAAAGAAATCACAACATATGCATGTTGTTTTAAAACATGGATGTAAGTGCCAGAAGAAACAGCAAGGGAGTTAAAGGTTATTGCCTTTGCAGAAAGAGACTAAGGGTTGAATGGGGTTAGGGAGGCAGACCCCTGTTATTTCGGGTAAGCTTGGCATTTTAACATTAAGTGCATACATTACTTTGATAAAAATAAAATTAATAACAAATTAAAATACAATGACCAAGTATTCCTTATATGTCCTATCCTTCATGTAAAATATATTTATATCTATATTACTTATATCTATAATTATAGATAAATGTCATTATCTTCAAGGAGCTTTGGGGAAATAAATAACCCATGGAATGGAAGTAATGATGTACCTTAAAATCAGCGAGACCCATGCTCATCTGTACATACCTCGTTAGATTTTCCAGAATAGTTACAATTTCAAATATTTAATCCCACTATTTTGATAAATATGCTTATGCTTTTCAGATAGTGTGACCTAATTTTCTGCTTGAAAATTATTGTTACTCTAACTATATATTTATCCTATCACTAATTGAACTTAGGCATATCAGAGAACTTAATGCTGTGCTATCATCAACCTTTTACACCAGATACAGAAAAATCTATTGCCTATATCTTCAGTGTGATAAATATCACCTTCAGATGAAACAATCATTGTGCTGTTTTAGCCTTGGCATTTAAAGAATTACAGCTACTATTCTAGAAAGAGATCCATTTTGAAATCACCTGTCACCGTGTGCTTAACCTTTTCAGATAGCTAAATCATAAGGTATGTTGCAAGTAAAGTGAAGAGCTTTAAAAGAGAATAAATAAATGGTGGACAAGGAGGCAAAGGGGGAAAAAAGAGATGACAATGTTTTCATATCCATCAGTTCATCGAACTCTCTTAACTGAATGAAGTAGATTACACCTTACAGATGAGGAAACTAAGGTTCAGAGAGCTTTCAATTTGCCAAGGATCATAGATGATAGATCAATTTAACTGAACAATTATTGAACAGCTACTGTATACCAGATACTGCACCACCACACACTAGGAATGTTATGGTGATGGTTTTCAGGGACCCTACAAAGTCAGAGAGGACAGATGACAAAACACTAATGGATAAGTAAGGTACTATGGCAGCTAACCCAGGCTTCCTGGAAAACTAGCAGCTAAACTGAAACCTGGAAAACAGGTAGGAATTATCTGGGCAAAACGTATTAGTTTTCATTCTAAGTAATATTAACTTAGTATTTGTTGATGAGAATTTTAGAGCATATCCAATATATACAACACATTCTTCCCATCTGCTATGGATAAAATGTGTCCTCCCAAAATTTGTATTTTGAAGCCCTAATCCCAATGTGATGGTATGTGGAGGTGGGGCCTTTGGGGGTTAATTAGGTTTAAATGAGGTCATGAAGGTAGAGCCCACATGAGGAGATTAATGTCCTGAAAAGAAAAGGAAGATAGACAAGAGGTCTCTCCCACCATGGGAGAACACTGAGAAGGCTGCCAGCCAGAAAGAGGGTTCTCACTAGGAATCAAATCAGCCATCATCTTGTTCTTGGACTTCCAGCCTCCAGAACTGTGAGAAAATTCATTTCTGTTGGTTAAGCTACCCAAAATACCTGGGTTAAGCTACTTAGGTATTTTGTTATGGTAGCTCAAGCCAACTAAAACATCACTTTTTATAAAGTTCAAAATCTACCTAGGAAGGCAGAATAAAACCACAAAACAATATCAGAAACAGGCAGAACTGAATAAAGCGACCTGGTTTTGAATCTAAATTCTTCAAGTGGCTAAACCTCTCCAAGACAGAGTTGTCACATCTCTAAATTAATAATCATATTGACCTCATAGAATTGTTGTAAGGATTGAGTGAGTCAATAAACGTGAAGTCCCTGTAAAAAGTTCAAAAAGTGATAACTATCACCATTATGATAACAAAAGGTGTCACGAGACTGTCAAAGAAACATTAATCAGTTGATCTAGAAAAGAAATGGGAAATTTTATTCAAGAAAAATTTGAGGATTATAACCTGGGAAGAGCATCTCAGAAAGCTCCAAGACCTGTTCCATTCATTAGAAGTCAAGGCATAGTTATATAAGCTTTTTGAAGTAGAGGGCTGTGTATTAAATGATGTATTACTGACAGTTCACACAATCCAGATCTAAGTGTCTTGGGCCCTTTGAAGATCAAGAAGGAATGTTATCTTTTAAGGAGTTGCCTTGTTGCTGCTAGGAGGAAGTTGCTCCTTCTGGTTAAACTGGTATTTCTGCCAACTGGGGAAGGTTTGGTTGATGCCTAAAGCAGATACACAATGCACAGTAGAGGGGAGAGAGGAGGCCAAAGGGCAGAGACAATATTTTATGTTTAAATTTTTCTTGTCTTGCCATAAAATATGAATTTTATTTCACAAGACAATACCTAATTATGTGCCAAATGATTAATTAGTATAAAAAACATACTCATTTTTCTCTTCAGCATTTTTGCTCCTCCCTCCCTTTGGAACTCACTCCCACCAGCTCTTCACAGCCCCCCACCTCTTATCATCTTTTAGATCTCCATTTAATTACCCACCCCCAGGACTTGCCTCAACTTCCCTGAGCCTAAGAAAGCCTCTCCTTCCTTCCTCCCTCCTATGGCTCTGTCTCAGCCCAGGATTCTTCAAGGACTTGTTACCACAAGAAATCACCCATTTTAATTGCATACTTTTCTTATCTCTCTCCTCCTATGATAACGTAAACTTTATAAAACCAAAGGCATTTTCTTAGCCAATGTCCTTATGCAGAAACAGTATCTGGCACGTAGTAGTGGCTCAATGAACATTTTGAACAAATGACTGACCGTTGTTGGATTAAGAATGCATATACCAGATACAGAGAATTCAACAGTTTCATGGCAAGTTGGCATCTATGTAGAATCTTAGTATCTGTGGGGGTCACCACAAGGAAAATAATATTCTATCCAGGAAGCTAGTGTCCACAATTTGGGTAGCTGTCCCCATAGGGCATTAGAATTTATCTTGATCTTGACACACAGTATGTTAGTGTGAGATCTTTACATCTCACCCAGTAGCTCTTGAAAAACCACCCACTTTGGGCATATCTTTTTGTTTTATTTTCTCTTGGCTATGGGGTATTTTTTGACAAATGTACACAATGAACAGTACCTGGAGAGTTTTGCTGGCACCTAAGGCCTGAGAGTGAGGGATGCTAGATGTCCTAAAATGCAATGAGCAATCCCTCACCACAAAGAATTACCCTGAGGGGAAAAAAAAAACAACAACACTACTACTGCTCCCCTCAAAGACAATGCAGGGCAAGGCTTCATAGCTTCCCCAGCTGCTGAGGCTAAGTAGCCGAGAATTTGGTGTTTCTCTTTTTGAACAACTGAACCCGCTTGCTGTCTAGTTTAAGAATTCTCTCCCTCTGCTGACATGTTTACCCTTAGCCAAGAAACTTTTCCTGAGCTGCCTCTTCCAAGAATTCTTCAATTCTGATTAAGGTAAAACTCTCAGTTGTGTATCTCACAACTTTAAATCTGTAACATTTTAGTAAATACCTGAAAAGTTGATTTTTTCCCCACGATCTATGGTCTCAAAATGAGTTGAACTGACAGCATTATAGCTCTTAAACAAAATTTAAGAGACAATGGTTTTTTAAAAAAATAAATATACTAAGTTGGTATGAATCCATAATGCTAGGATGTAGGTAGATGTAGGCAGCGGCAAGAGGCCGTATAATCGAGTTTTTTATTTACTCAACTCGTATTTCTTGAGCCACTACGTGTAGAGGCACTGGGCTAGGGATATAGGTGACGTAAGCATATGTCTTAGTCAGTTTGGGATGCTATAACAAAATACCATAGACTGGGTGGCTTAAACAACAGACGTTTACTTTTCACAGTTTGGGAGGCTGGAAGTCAGAGATCAGGGTGCCAGCATGCTCACATTCTTGGCAAAGGCCCTCTTCTTGGTTTGCAGATGGATGTCTGCTTGCTGGGTCCTCACACGGCAGAGAGCAGAGAGAAGAAGCAAGCTCTAAATTCTATCGTGTCTCTTTTTAGAAGGCACAAACCCCATTCATAAGAGCTCCACCCTCATGTCCTAGTTACCTCTCAACACCCTACCTCCTAATAGTATCACATTGGGGGTTAGAATTTCAATGTATCAATTTTAGGGGGGACACAAACATTCAGTCCATAATAGCACGTTCGAAGCTTGGTCCTTACACTAATGATATTGAAAGAAAATTCCCGATTGGTCTCTCATGATTCTGCACATCTTCTGAGCAGGGGCACCAACTGCTTTTTGTTTCAGACTATCTTTTCAAAGATGTTTGTAGAGTGAACAGGCTTGGAAGACAGAAAGAACAGAGGGCAAGTTTGTTGATTGTCCAGTGTAAAAATATGTCTCCTTTCAGAGAGTCTACAAGACTTATTTGTAGCCCACTGTAAAATACTCCCTAAGTTCAGGGTTCCTCTACTGTGGTACAAAGCCCCTGAGTACAAAGCATCCACCTGGGCTTCTCTGTGTTACTCCCATGGGACTCAGGGAGCAAGAAGAACCAACTGAACAAAGCTCATGCTGCCTGCTATGCCATAAATATCAAAGTCCTTTGACTCAGAAGTCTCATGTCTTCTGCCAGAACCCATGAAATTGTGAATTGCTAACTTTTTAGCAAGCAATTAGGTTAAATTCTCAGATTATTCATAATACTTGACAATAGGAAAGAGCAATCATGGTATAAACAACCATATAGCATACACCTTGAAAAATATAATAAAATTGCATTAGAAGTGAGAGGAAGAAAAAAGTGTCCTCAGTAGACACTCAGATCTTGTATAAGATCTCATAAACAAATGTTTAAATGAATAAAGAAAATAAATTTCAAACAGGAAGAAATGTCATGTGTAAAAGTACAGAACTGAGAAATAGGATACAAGTTTAGGAAGTGACAATTCTTCTGGCTGGACGAGAGAAGTGATGAAAACAAAGCTAAATATAAAGGCATTGCTGGGCTTCCCTGGTGGCGCAGTGGTTGAGAATCTGCCTGCCAATGCAGGGGACACGGGTTCGAGCCCTGGTCTGGGAAGATCCCACATGCCGCGGAGCAACTAAGCCCGTGAGCCACAATTACTGAGCCTGCGCGTCTGGAGCCTGTGCTCCGCAACAAGAGAGGCCGCGACAGTGAGAGGCCCGCGCACCGCGATGAAGAGTGGCCCCCGCTTGCCGCAACTGGAGAAAGCCCTCGCACAGAAACGAAGACCCAACACAGCCATAAATAAATAAATAAATAAATAAAATAAAGGCATTGCTTTCTGGCATGCAGTATTTATTCGGCGGCTGAGATTGGAGACTCAATGATCTATTGCCAATAGCCTAGATTGAATAGTCTAAATCTTGTCCCTTCTGCTTCGGGGAACATCTAGGCTGTTTTCAAGATTAGAATCTAGCTGCATAACTGACTCTCAGACCACATCAGTCCTCACTTGAATGACTGTAACAGCCCCCTAGCCAGTCCCCCAACTTCTACATTTGGCCTACCTACCACACCACTTTCCTGTCTCCATAAGTTGGCCAGAAAAACCTTTTAAGATAGTAAATCAGATCCAATCACCCTTGATTTAAACCTTCCAAGGGTGTCCAATCATACTTGGAATAAACTCTAAATTCCTATCAATCTAGTCCTGGCCTACCCCCCTCCCTCCCTCATTCTGAAATTTCTAAAGGTTCAGTATGGACAAGTCTAAGAGTTAAAAACTCCAAGGGGAGACAGTTAAGGGGAGCCAGGGGCTCACACTATTTTGAGTTTTACCTCCTGGAGCTCTACTATGTTCTCACAGTGAAGATGAGAGAAAAATCCCCTTGGACCTCAGGGAGTGGGAAGGAAAAAGTGACCATTTTGAAATATGTCAGAGCATTCCGTCCTTAACAAGGTCTGACCACAAGAGAAACTATTTTATTAGAAACTATTTTAACGTATTGGGCTTTTATCAGAGCCAAACCAACCTGAGAGGAAGGGAAAATACCCAATTCCAGTCCCCTTTAGCCATCCTATACCACCTAATGGGGGGGTTGGGGTGGGTGGGAAAGCTAAGAAGCACTTGTAAAGTTCATTCCAGAGGCACAGGGTCACTAAAAGACCAAGCCCTAATCATAGGACTCTGACACTTCCCCTACTCCCATACCTTACCACCACATTACTAACAGCTTATTTACTGCAGTTCATCTTATCTAGTACATCATATCTGGCTATCAGGAAATAATTACAAGGCATACTACAAGGCAGAAAGCACAGTTTGAAGAGACTGAGCAAGTATCAAAACGAAAGTCAGATACAGCATGAATGTTAGAATAATCAGATTGTACATTTAGGACAACTATGATTAATATGCTAAGAGCTCTAATGGAAAAAGTAAACAACCTGCAAGAGAAGATGGAAAATGTAAGCAGAGTGACAGAGATCCTAAGAAAGAATCACAGTGAACGGGTAGAAATCAAAAACACCATAATAAAAATTTGTAAATGCCTTTAATAGGCTCGTTAGTAAACTGGACATGACTGAGGAAAGAATCTCTGAGCTTGAGGATATGTTAATAGAAACTTCCAAAACAAAAAATAATGGCCAACGATTCCATAAATTTGATAAAAAATGTCAACTTCTAAAACCAAGAAACTCACCAAGTCCCAAGCAGGATAAATACATAGAAAGCACAATTAGACACATCATAATCAAATGCTAAAATCAAAAGAAAGATTCCTGAAGTAGCATGAGAAAAATTATTTTAAAAATTACTGCTAATTTCTCATTAACAACCGAAGAGGCTAAACGACAATGGAACAACAATATTTAAGCACTGAGGGAAAAAGAAAACAGTAAACCCAGAATTCTACCTCCAGTAAGACTATTCAAAAATTAGGGTGAAACACAGACATTTCAGATTATTAATAAAATGTAAAAATTCAGCACTAACAGATATGCTTCCCAAGAAATACTAACAGAAATTCCTCAGGCTGAAAGCAAATGACACCAGGTGATAATTGGTGGAAGAAATGATAAGAATATGACTACATTTTCTATAACAGCCTAACAAACCATCCCAGAAGTTAGTAGCTTAATATAAAAATGTATTATTCTCTACCATTGTCCTGTATATTAATTGAGATCAGTTGGGCAATACTTACTTGGGATCTCTCATGTGGTTTCAGCCAGATGTGTCTAAAGACACAACTTTAGATGACTCACACCATGGCTGCTGGCTAGAAGCTTACCTGAGACTTCTCCATATAGCTTGAGCTAGTCACAGCATGGTGGCTGAGTTATAAGGGGAAATGTTCTAAGAAACACAAACTGAAGCTGCAAGGCTTTTTATGAGCTATCATTGAGAGAATAACATAACTTCCACTGTATTTTATTGATGTAGCATTAAAGTCAGCCCCAAGTCAAGAGGATTGGAAATTAGACTCCACACTTCAACAGAAGTAGTAGCAAAAGTAAATATTTGTAGCCATGTTTAATCCATCCAAAAATATAAAATATAATCAATCACAAAATGCTCATTTCTTTGTGTTACATAATAGTTTAAAACAAAAATTATAACACTGTATTATGAAGTTTATAAATGTATGTAATTATAAGTATATGGTGCAATGGCACAAGGGACAGAGAGGCAAGTAGTATTACACTGATGGAAGATTCCTATACTTTGTGTGGACTAATACAATATTAACTCTAAGTAGATTTTTATTAAAGATGCAAATTGCAAATTCTAGAGTACCACTAAAATGTTTTCAAAGGGGAAGACCTAAAATGTCAACATAATTATCAAAATAGAATATTTTTCAAATATTTGGTTTGTCCTAAAGAAAGCAGGACAAAGGAAGCAAAGGAAGAAAAAAGAAAGAGTTAATAAAGTGGTAGATTCAAATCCAACCATAACAATTATGTTAATTTTAACTGAGCTGAACTTTTCACCAAAAAGTCAAAGATTGTCAGGCTAGATAAAAAAAAATCAGGGCCCTATAATATGTCTTTAAAAGGTACACTTCAATAGAAATGAAAGGGAGGAAAAAAAGATTTATCATGGGCTATATAAACACCGGACGAAACAGACATCAAGACAAGCAGTATCAAAAATAAAAGACTTTTCATCATGAAAAACAGTTAATACATCATGAAGATATAACACTTGTAATGTGTATGCAACTAACTACAAAGCTTCAAACTACAAGAAGCAAAAACTAACAAAATCAAAAGGCAAACTAGATAAATCTAACAATATCAGAGTTGGATAGTCTTGTATCCCTTCTCAGCAACTGGTAGAATTACTAGGCTATCAACCAGCTTGAACTTATTGACATTTATAGACACTATACACCCTAAAACTGTAGGATATATTTCTTTTCAAAAGCACGCGAACATTCTGCTAAAGAGACCACATGCTGAGTCATAAAACTCCAGTCATAATCCCAGCAAGATATTTTTACAGGAATTGATCATCTATTTCTAAAATTCATATGGAAATACAAAGGACCTAGAATATACAAAACAGTCCCGCAAAAGAAAAAACAAAGTTGTAAAACCTATGTTGTCTGACTAAAAGATTTACCATAAAGCAACAGTAATCAGTTTGAGTTTGGAATACAGGTAGAAAATAGAGCCCAGAAATAGACTCACAGTTACACGGTTAATCAATATTTGACAAAGGTGTCAAAGCAATTGAGTGGGAAAGAAAAATCTTTTCAACCAACAGTACTGAGACAACTGGACGTCCAAATGGAAAAATTAGTAAATAACCTCCACCTCTATTTCACATCATATACAAAAATTATTCTGAAATGTAGCAGAGTCCTAAATGTAAAAGATAAAACTATAACACTTTTAAAAGAAAACATAGAAAAAAATCTTTGCAGATTTAAGCAAAGATTCCTTGGAAAGCAGAAACAAATAATCACAAGAGAAAAATAAAGAAAAATTAGGCTTCCTCAAAATTAAAAATTGCTCATCAAGAGACATCATTGAGAAAATTAACAGCAAATCACAGACTGGGAGAAAATATTCACAAAACATGTAGCTGACCACAGTCTTGTATTCAGAATATATAAAAAATTCTTTTTGACAAATCAACAGTAAGCACATCAAAAAATGCTCAATATCATTTACCATCAGGGAAATGCAAATTAAACCCATAAAGCATCACTAATGGAAATATAAAGTGGTACAACTACTTTGTAGATATGCTTAGCATTTGTTATACAAAAAAACATACACCAGCACTTTAGCCCAACAGCTCCATTCTTAAGCATTTATCCAAGAGAAGTGAAAACATATGTCCAAAAAAAAAAAAAAAAAGACTTAAAGAATGTATATAGCAGCTTTTGAACCATAGCCAAAACCAAACTCATTTCAATTGCACATGAAACATTCAGCTAGATAGACCACATAAAACAATGGCAAATATCCGTTATTGGGAGAATGAAATGACAAATTGCCATATATTCATACAATGGAACACTACAACAGGAAGAGGAACTAATTAGTATTAATACATGTAAAAACACGAATGAATCTTACATTGTTCTGAGTGAAAGCAGGAAAAAATGAAGAATCCCTGATATATGGTTCAACTTAGAGATGAAGTTCTAGAACAGACGAAACCAAGTTAAGGTGAAAAAAAATGAGAACAATCATTGCCTGGGTTAGGAGGAAGGGAGATGGTGGCAAAAGTAGATTGCCTTGGAAGGCACTCGAGTGAACTTTCTGGGCAGATGAAATGTTTCATATCACGATAAAGACATGGTATACTAAGGTATATATATTTGTCAAAAATCATACAGATAAGATTTATGCATTTCAATGTATATAATTTTACCCACTCTCCCCCAAAAAAAGAACTGTGTCCCCACTGAATTATCAAGCACGGGATAAATAAATAGGCTAAATGATATAAGAATGGTAGAATGATGGTAACTGTTGAAGCTGGGTGATTGGTACAAGGGGTTCATTATACTATTGTCTTTACTTTGTATATGTTTGATATTTACTATGATATTAATTTTAAATTATTGTATAATCATTCATTCAACAAACATTGCTTTGTGTTTATGTGCTAGGTGTTCTCAGTTTTGATGATAGAGCAATTAATACAACAAACATTGCTACTGTCATGGAGGTCACATTCTAGTGGAGGAAGATTTAAAAAATAAAACAGTAAATAAAGAAACAATAAATAAGTTAAAGATGAAGTATAACAGGTGGTCATAAGTGCTTTAAAGGAAAAGTGGACAGAGAGGGGAATTCATGAGTGACAAGGGCCAGTGATGTCATTTCATAATAAATAGAGTGATGAAGGACTCACTGAGATGGTGATATGTGAGGAAGAAATAGATCATGAGAGGGAACAAAACAGGCAAAAATCCCAAAGTGGGAGTATACCTGTTATGTTCAAGGGGTAGCAAAGTGGGGAGGGGAACAGGTGATTAAGGAACCTTGTAGGCCAGTGTAAAAACCGGCTCTTTTTTTTTTTTTTTGGCTGCGTTGGGTCTTCGTTGCTGCGCGCGAGCTTTCTCTAGTTGCTGCAAGCAGGGGCTACCCTTCGATGCAGTGCTCGGGCTTCTCATTGTGGTGGCTTCCCTTGTTGTATGCATGGGCTCTAGGCGTGTGGGCTCAGTAGTTGTGGCTCGCAGGCTCTAGAGCACAGGCTCAGTAGATGTGGTGCGTGGACTTTGTTGCTCCACGGCATGTGGGATCTTCCCGGACCAGGGCTCGAACCTGTGTCCCCAGCATTGGCAGGCGGATTCTTAACCACTGCACCACCAGGGAAGTCCCAAAACTTTGGCTCTTAATTATAATGAGATGAGAAGCCATTGAAGGGTTTTAAACAGATTAGTGATGTGATTTTATTTACATTTTAATAGAAACGTTCTGGCTCCTGTGTTGGGAATAAATTTAAGAAGGCCAAGGTGGGAGCAGGGAGAACATCCAGATGAGAGAGAAACTAGATCTGAGGATGTTGGTTTGTACCACAGTGTCTGAGTTATGCAAGTTGAGTCAGATCCCGGGCACGTTCTTCAGTTAAAGCTGCCAAGCTGTGCAGCTTTATTTCTGAAATCAAGAACGACTCCCAAATATGGCCCTGACAAATATAAAGATGGAACTTCCTTTTTATGGAAATGGGGAAGACTGTAGAAAGAGTAGATCTGGGGATGCACTCCATCCTAGGAGGTCAAGGTGGAATCCTGGGGGTTTTAAACATCTGTCATCGTTCCCCCTAAAGGCTCAACATGAGATCTCACAGGTTATAGGGTTTTTCTCAGCTCTTAAGAGAGGAGCTCTTCAAGGCAATCCAAATTTTTCTTATGTCTTGTCCAAAAGCTTCTTTCCAAAGAGGGTGAAGGTGGGAAATTTAGAATGGCGTGAGGGAGAAAGGAAATCCAACTCTGTTCTATGGAATGTGAAGCCATGTGACTCTCAAATTTCAGACTGTAGTCATTTATTGTCCAAAATACAATTTTAGATTCCTAGTGCATAGGAAGAAGGAAGTTAGATGGAAACAGCATTAAGAGATGGTGGAAACAAGAGTGTATCATGGAGAGAATTCAGAGAAATAGAAAACCAAAAAGAAAGGTAGGCAGGGAGGGAGAGAGTCACCAGGATGATATAAGCAATCAGTGTTTTTGTGTCATTTCAAATATCTTGTGGAAAACAAAAGCTAGAGGAGACCTTTTCCTAACATCTTGCAAGTTTAGCTCTGATGGTTGTTAGTTAATTATCAGCAGTCATTTCAATCCTCCCCTTCCTCCTTTTTGGATGAGGGTTCCCACTGGAGATACTAAAAATATCTATCCCTCCATTGTCTTGCTTCTGAATGCTGTTGGACTGCTTCCTAATGCTTGGAGCTGCCGAAGCTGTCCAGGTATAGGTGGAAATCCTGCCCAGTGATATGAGGAAGACATAACCAACACAGTGAGGATGTCACAGAGGATGGAAAGGGTGTGGGCTCTTGACCTTCGTGCCACTGAACAAACTCAGGGACTTTCTATTTCTGGATTTCTGATTATGCGAGATAATGCTTTCTATTGTTAAATCATCTTCAGTCAGGTGTTCTAGTATTTGTTACATAAAGTAATCCCACCTGCACCACTTCCTCTGCACCAGTGGTTCTCAAAATGTGATCCCTATCCTAGCACTCTTAGTCTCACCTGGAAATTTATGAAAATAAAATTCCCAAGCCCTAGCCTAATCTCTGGAGATGAGGTCCAGCAATCTACTTTAACAAGGTGATGCTGATACACCTCCATTTTGAGAATCCCTGCTCAGTACTTTAATGAGCAGAAACAGATGGATTAAAAAAAAAAAAATTTTTTTTTTTTTTTTTTTTTCATTCCATTCCCCTAGATTCTGACTCCTAAATGCAGGTTCTATCAGGACAGGGCTGAGAATCTACCTCAGTTGAAAGATCCACGCTTACATCTTAGAAACCACAAACAAGAAATCTATGGGAATAATTGTGTTAAGTCTGAAGCAACTGTGGTCTTTGCCACAAGTTTATTCTCCAAAGCATAATTATTCAAGAGAGATATTGAAAATTTAGCTACTGGAAGGAGAGGGAGGTAGTAGTTCCTACGACAGGCCCTACCCCTCAACAGGCCACATCATGGTCAAAGCTAATTTCACAGCCGTTGCTAATACCCTTTCTATATGCATATTTTAACCACTTCACCTATAATCCCCAAACTTGGTTCCCACTGTTAAATTTATGTATCAGTTGCTGGCAGCAGCTAAGTTTTTTAAGCATGGCCAATCATATTTCATACACTCTGAATTTAAAACATTTGAAGCTAATTTAGTGGTTATGTCTAGCATTAGATATTTTAAGTGCAGCAATAAACTCTTATTGCTCTTCTGACTGATGGAACATGTAATACAGTTGCCACTGTGTGTGTTGACTGTCAAGATGATTCATTAGGTCCCACATAAACTTTTTTAAGAAGAGAGAGCAGGTTACATCAAATAACTTGAATAAAAGTTTAAAACCAAGGTCATCAAAGTGCTTGAGACTCCTTTTAGAATTAATTGAAATTCAGGTACATTCTCTGGAATGATTTGAAGTCTCTTCCCAAATATACAAGCCGTCTGAAAGCAACAACTTGCTGCCGCGCTAACTGAGCTGTTAAGCAATTATCAGTGACAGCTGTAACTCAGGGCTACGCCAAGCGGGACCTACACACAGCCAGCTTTTTAATTCTTTCAGCTGACAGCTACTGGATTAATATTTGACACAGTTCAACCAGCTCCACTTTATTGGTGATCCTGGGACCCCAAGATACCGAGAGCCTCCTACATGCCAAACTCTCTGCTGCACAAATTCACACCTATAATCTCACACTCGTTTTTTTACTACAATTTCAAGCAGAGAAAACCAGAACCCAGAGAAGATAGAGTTTTACCATGACTCTAGGACTAGCCACATATGAATTCAGATGTTTCTGACTCCAAAGTGCTTTCTCCTTGTACAGCACGTTAGGGTTTGTGTGTCATCATTTGCCTAATTCTTAAAACCATCTTGTGATGGGAGAAGCCTAATGTGTAAGAAATTAGACATCTTTCATGTTTCACTGTGCATTTTAGAAAGAGCTGTTCCACTGTAAGCCATTCCTCAACTACACCATAAGTGGTTACACTCTTAAATGGGAAAAGAATTTGAAAAAGAATAGATACATGTATATGTATAACTGAATCACTTTGCTGTACACCTGAAACTATCACATTGTTAATCAACTATGCTCCAATATAAAATAAAAAATTTTTTTAAAAAGTGGTTACGTTAATTTCTAGGACCTCTCACTTCCTTCTGTGGAGGAAAGAGAGGAGAGAAAGAATGAGTAAAGAAGGAAGATAAGCCAGGACCCAGGCACTTGCTCAACCCCTACCATGTGGTAGCCATCATGTCTGATTATTTACGCACATATTAACTCATTTAACATTATTCTCCCCACTAGCCAGTGAATTAAATATTTGTTCCAATGGTGAAGCTCAGTCTTCAATTGGTGAGATAATTTGCCCAGAGATTACAGAACTACTCAGAGGTGCAATGGAGATTAAAATTGAGTTCTGCCTGATCAAAAGTAATTGCTTTTCCCATTACATCTTTAAGATATATGCACTCTCTCTTCTCTCTCTTCCTGGGATAAAACTCTAATAAAAGAATTTCAGACAACAGGGCAAGTCCCCTATTCCCCACTGTAGACAAATGCCTCTTTTTAGCCACCCTGGCTTTGGTCCGAATTGACATCAAAAAAATATATGACTGCATCACTCAAAAACTTCATTTGTAGCCAAGCACTTGAACCACTATTCTTCCTCTCTTTGCTATTGAGCTTGGTAGTAGGGTTTCACCATCTTTGATGTCCCCTAGGCATCTTCCTGATGGATTCACTGTGAACTAAGTAAGAGGTGAAAAGAGGAAAAAAGTCAACTGAAGAAGTTTATAGTGTTGTGATTAGAAAATTAAATGGAACTCCCTTACAAAGTACATTTTATTTAAAATGCAAATATTCATTACAGATTGATTTAATTTAAGTAATGCATAGGCATTTTCACTAGGAAACTAATGGTTTATAATTCTTTTGTTGTTACCAATCAAGAAGTTTTCAAAATCTAGGGTGCATTAAAGGGCCTACTTTACATAACAGAGTAGGAAATTTTTCATTGTAATGTTTTCCCCATTTTAATGAGAATCTCAGCAATTCTCAGTATTGTATTTACCAGTGCTCATTTATCAAAATAAAAAAGTTTAGACTTTCACATACGGTTAATCTGCAATGATTGTCAAATGTATTCTAATTGATTTAATGCCCATTAAAATTCTATTTTGAAATATAAAACACCCAAACATGAAATAAATGATCAGTCATCTAGCACAACCAGAAAAAAACACATTAA
The DNA here is from genome assembly GCF_949987535.1 of Balaenoptera acutorostrata. Classification (NCBI taxonomy): domain Eukaryota; kingdom Metazoa; phylum Chordata; class Mammalia; order Artiodactyla; family Balaenopteridae; genus Balaenoptera; species Balaenoptera acutorostrata. The sequence goes on from NC_080066.1 coordinate 16,331,305, forward strand.
TTATAAATTATTCAAGTGAAATGGTATCTCAGCAAAATCTTTAGACCATCTCTGTCTGAGAATTAGATAAATAAGGAAGAAAAAAAATCAGTTTTAAATGGATTTTCATGGTTAAATTGGTATTATGCTTCAAACACCCATTAGGAGTTACTAGAAAATAATACTAAAATAAGCCCAATGTTTATATTACTGTTGCTATATTTAATGGAAGAAGATAAAATCAAGAATGTTCCACTAAAATTATGAAGATTATTCATTTTGAGGTTATATGTTAAACAACTACTTTTTCAGGACTGTAATATGCTATGAAATGAATCTTAAATAAGCCTGAAGATATTTTCAAAAAACAAGATGAATTAGTGCTTATGAAAAAAAAAAAGTCACACAAACCTTAACAGACTATAAACAAACATACACACATATAGATATAAATAAATTATATAGCTATATCTACATATCAAAGAGAGGCAGGGAGAGAGAGAGGGAGAGAGAGTATAAGAGCATAAAATCTGGAAAGACATCAAAGATTTGGCACATGTGACCATGTTAAGTGTGTTAAGGAACTGGTCAGATGATAATTTGCAAAACTGGACTGGCTGAATCTAGTGGCCCTGTGGAACAGGCTGTGTGCTTGCCAGATCGCAACTTTTCAATTACTACTTCTCTTGGGTTATGCTAAATGCACACGAATATCCAGCAAAAAATCAGAAACACAAATCATCTGGCACAATGTACCACATATTCACATACAGGAATTGATGAAAAAGCTGTGTTAATGCATAGTGTTCATTGTAATTCTGTCCTGCATATATAACTTTCTTTGGGCAAACTCCCTTCCTCTTGTTTTTTAGGAATGGTTTAACCATACCTCCATACCTGGTTCAAGATGTTCAATCTATACCTGAGGTTAGGGTTAACAGGTTATAGTTATTAGTTCAGAAATGGATGAGTGACTCACTTCCTGTCACTAACATGTAAGAAGTTTACTGTGGATTCTAAGAAAGATGTTTAGCCACTCTGTGAGAGACCTTCTTGATGGGTCTTTCTCTTTTCCTAGCATTGACAAGAAAGCATGTACCCCTGGCAATGATTGGCAGCATCATTACCTAAATGAGGAAGAATGAGAATAAAGCTGACATTGTCAAAGGCAGACTGGAGAGGTATACATGAACTTGACCCTTGATGAACTGAATGAGCCACTGTGTCAAACCAGCATCAAAGACCCTTTCACTTTTGTACTTTACTGATATGTGAACCATGAACTCTCCCCACACCCACAGTCTAGGCCAATTTGAGATAGTTTTCTTTTATTTAGAACCAAATTCATTAAAAATGATATACTCACTTTACAAAGTGTTTATTCAATCAAAAATATTTAGCTTCTACTTTTAAAAAGGGACTAAAATTTATGAAAATAAAAAAGGTCATAGTTCCAGACTACATCTAGACAATAAAACAGAACTCTGCATCACTCAGATTTTATTAAGTTACACGATGGCAACAAACTATCCCAAGATCTCCGTGGATTACAACAATACAGGATCATTTCTCACTTCTGTTGCATGTCCAATGTGGATCTTCCCCACGTTGTTTTCATTCTGAGCACATAGTGGCAATGGTACCACCCACACGCAGAACCCAGCCTAGAGTCTCACCAAGTAGTGCAGCCCATACAGCCCTGCCTGATTGCTAAAAATCCAGACTTACTCAACTGTGGGGTTCATTTGAAGGCCCTCCCCAACTAGAGAGCCAGACCAGTGACCTCAACCAAAGGCAGAACACAACCAATGGCCTACCTGACTGTAAAGCCCAGCCTGGAGCCCTGCCCAACTTTGGGGCACAGCCTGATGTCCCATCTAACCATGAAGCCTGGCATATAACCCTGCCTGCAGGGACCTCCCTGGCAGTCTAGTGGTTAAGAATCCACACTTCCAACGCAGGGGATGCAGGTTCAATCCCTGGTTGGGGAACTAAGATCCCACATGCTGTGTGGCCAAAAAACAAACAAAAAACCCTGCCTGCATATGCAGTCCAGCCAGTGTAAACATCCAGGCTGGGAGCACAGCCTAAGGCCCCACCCACCCAAGAGCAAATGTGGAGCATGGCCCACAGCCCTGCCCAACTGTGGAATCTTGGCACCACCTTGCCAGAGAACACAGCCTGCAGCCCTGTCTGACCAGAGGTGATTGCAGAGCCCACCTGACTGTGGAACATAGCCAGCAGCCCTGCCCAACCAGGAAGCCCACCCAGTAGACCTACTTGAAAACACAGCCCAGCCAGCAGGCCCACCCAACTACAGAGCCCTGCTAGCAGCACTCCCTCCCCCGCCCCCCGAAATCAAATCACAGGCTGTGGCCTTGCCCAACTAAGTACCCAAATAGCAAGACTCACCTGCCCACAGATGCTACCAGATGAAACAACAGTACCCCAAGCTGAGTTAATGGTGAGAGTATGTCCCTGCTGAAATGAACCCATAAAGTCTGGGGAAAAAAGACCACTTACTAAAATGCAAACACCAGTGCAAAGATACAAGGATTATGAAAATCAGGCAAACATTACACCACTGAAGGTAACTAATAAAGCCCTAATAACAGACCCTAAAGAAATAAAGATCTATAAACTGAGAAAAAATTCAGAATAATTCTCTTAAAGAAGTTCAGGGAACTACAAGAACACACAGACAACTAAAGAAAATTAGGAAAACAATGCATGAACAAAATAACAGTTTAGACAAAGAAATAGAAACCATCAAAAAATAAAAATAAAAAACCCTAGAGATAAATAACACAGTGGCTGAACTGAAGAATTTCAACAACAGACTCAAAAAAGAAGAAAGAGCCAGTAAACTTGAAGACAGATCATTTGAAATTATCCACAGGAGCAAAGGAAAAAAAAATTTTTTTTAAAGAAAGATAAGAAGAGTGAAGGAAACCTATGGGATTGATGGGAAACAAGTAACAATACACTCATTATGGGAATCCTGGAAAAAGGAACAGGAAGAGAAAGGGACAGAGAATCTATTTAAATAAATAATGGATGAAAATTTCCCAAACTTGGAGAGAAAAATGGACACTCAGATCCATGAGGCTCAAAAGACCACAAATAGTTTGAACTGGAAGAGATCTACACTGACACACATTATAATTAGATATTCAAAAGTCAAAACCAAAGAAAATTCTGAAGGCAGCAAGAGAAAACTGACTTGTCACATACAAGGTGGCCCCCCATAAGATGATCAGTGGTTTCTGAGCAGTAACTTTGTAGGCCAGGAGAGGGTGGGAAGATGTATTTAAAATATAAGAAAATAACTCAATGAAGAATGTTATTTTTCTGAAAAAGCTGTCCTTCATGTAAATTGTTGCAGCCATTATAGAAAACAGTATGGATATTCCTCAGAAAGGTAAAAATATAACTATTTCATGATTTAGCAATCCCACTTCTGGGTATTTATCAAAAGGAAATGAATATACTATCTCTAAGAGACATCTGTATTCCCCATGTAGCATTATTTATAATAGCCAAGGCATGGAAACAACCTAAGTGTCCATAGATGGGTAATTGATAAAGATACACACACACACAATGGAATATTATTCAGCCATTAGAATAAAGGAAATCCTGCTATTTGCATCAGCATGGATGAAACTGAAGGGCATTATGCTAAGTGAAATAATTCAGACAGAGAAAGACAAATAATTTGTGATCTCACTTAAACATGGAATCTAAAACACTGAATGCATAAAAACAGACACTAGATTATTGCTTGCCAAGAGTGGGGGTATGGGAGAAAGTGGTCAAAAGGTACAAACTCCCAGTTATAAGATGAATAATTTCCGGAGATCTATTGTACAGCATGGTGACAATAGTTAACAACCTTGTATTGTATACTTGAAAGTTGTTAAGAGAATAAATCTTAAAAATTCTCATTACACACAACACACACACACATACGGTAATTCTAGAGGTAATTTTTAACTAAAAAAGAAAAAACGAATTTTCAGAATACCATAGCTATTAAAAGGTCCCACAAGTCTTCAGAAGAAAAAAAAGTATATATATACACAAAGGATCGAGAGCCGGAATGTCATGAGACTTTTCAACCAGAACCCTAGAAGGTAAAACAATTGTATCAGTGCTCTGGAATTATGAAGTACAAATTTTTAACCTAGAATTCTACGTTAATAGTAAACACTCAATTAAAAGTATGGGGAGAATAAAGATTTGCTACCGAAGCAACCTTTCTCAAAAAGGTTGAATATATTGAGAGGAGTTTTACAGTTTGGTCCAAAACTAAGCCAAAAGCCAAAAAAAAAAGTATCTTCCAAGGAAAAAACTATACATCATTGCAAACATTATTATTGATGCAATGTAGTTCACTTGTCAACAATATTTACATACTATCAATATTATTATATTAACAATATTATCAGAGGGTTGGGACAGGGAACTGCTTTTTAATATTATAAGCCTTATGGTACTACTTGACTTTTAAATTACGACCAGCTATTTCTTTGATTAAATTTTTTAATTTAAATAAAAGAAAATAAGGAAAACAATTTAAATGTTTAAAGTTCTTTCCAAGGTTTTCATTTTATTTTAAATAAGCTTAATTTCCTGTCTCTAAAATGAGAAGCTGGACCAAATTATTTCTATGTTCTCTCCCAATTCTGTTGTTTATTCTATGAGTCTATGTGTCCATAGACAATTTATTCCATTCCACTGGTGGAGAAGAATTATGAATGTGTAAAGAAATAGAGCATTGAATTCATTTTTTGAGCTCTTTTCTAGAGTTCACATTTGCTGAGTTAATACATTGTTTTCGAGACTCATCCAGGCATCACCCTTAGATTATTATTGATGTAATGTAGCTCATCTTCATCTCTCCACTCCCACCTTTAAGCAGCAGCATATCCTTAAAAGCTGATGAATGTCTGAATTTCACGGTAGAATGATCTTTTAAGAAAGAGATGGCTTATTGGGATACAAAGTAGTTTCCATTTTCTGCACTTGCCCATATTTTCCAAATGACTTTAAAGACATTTTTGTTTTTTTGAATTTATAGTTATATTTTTGAAAATGAATTTTGTGCTAAGACTAATGTGATAGAGAGAGCCCTGACTGGTTTATGACAAGGTAAATTCCAAAACCAAAGAAGCACAATTTGCTTTTTCACATTAAAGGTCAAATTTACAAAATGTCTCTCAAAGGCACAGGTCTGCTTGTCAACTTTATCAGATAAGACCTAGATGTATTGATTCAATCACCTTGATTGGTAACCCAAATATACAGTATAGGCCCTACTAGGAAGGTTACTGAATGCTATATCACATTCTGCTAACAGATACTAAAGGTAAAAAAGCAGAACCAATTTGGTATAGTTATGCATGAAATCTTTTACAGTACACAAGCTTCAACTTTCTTATACAAAGCATCTTAGAACTCAAGAGCAGTTGTATCTGAACCTTCCCACTGAGACAACTAATGCAATATTACAGACGTGATCGTTTGATTTTTGCCCATATTGTTTACGGCTAATTCAATCTATTTTAACTCAATGAATGGAGAAGTCAGCGTTTTTTCTTTCAAAATAGAAAAGCATTTTTAAAACACAATGGAACTGCCTCTGATGTATATTTGTTGTCAAAATATTCTAAGCCAAGGTGAAAAGTGTTGTATCTTATTTAAAATATTTTCAGTCTTAAATAGAAATTCGAACAACCAGAGAAATGTATAAGTTAATATTGAAGTAGTATTTGAGCATCTCCTTGGTACTATTCTATGTTTAGTGAGCCTTTATAGGGCCAACCACAAACTCTCCACAGGTTAGGAAGGATTCCTAGTACATTCCTTCTTCAAAAATAAATCACTGCCCACTTCCGTCTATATTATGCTAAGCAAGGCAACATGTGAGATTTGATGCTAAAGCATTCATCAGCTCTGAAATTTGGGACTGGCAATACTTGGGTATCTGCAGCTATTAGTACTCTTAGTTGTAAAATTTAAAAATCTGAATAAAATATTTTTCATTTAAAAAAGGAAGCTATTGCTAAGACAGCTGAAAAGTCCAATCCAGAATATGAAGCACTGTCACAGGACTCAGTTTCCTTCTCTCCGATCTGTCTTTCCCTGGATTGGCTTCATTCTCATATTTTATCCTTGGCTAAGACAGCCATTCTTCTTGATTACAGAGAGCCAAATGGAACAATGAAAGCACACGCATCTCTCCTCCAACAGTCCCAGCAGACATGTTCTTGGCTCTGATGTGGTTTCAAGTCCATCATTAAATCAATCCCTTTGGCCAGTGAAACGTGGTGCTCAGAGAGGCCAAGACTGAGTTAAAGGTCTACTACTCAAGCACCTAGTCTCTGCCCCAGATCCCTATTAATATTTGGTCTTTGATTCCATTTCCTAATTTCCTAACATAGAGCTCCTAAAACCCTTGAAATTTCCTGAGTGACAGGAGTATGTGACACAGGGCTCCCAAATCTCTTGATACTTCCTTGGTGTTAGAAGCATCTTTTGTTCCAGTGAGGTGACTCTCAGTGGATTCTTGGAAAGGGGCTAGTCATCAGAGATCAAGCCATGATTTGAAGCTTGGAACTTTCAGGCCTACCCCCATTTCTAGAGTGGGGAGAGGAGCAAGAAATTGAGTTAAAAATTGATCATGCCTATACAATGAAGCTTCCATAAAAATCCTAAAAGTATGGAGTTCAGACAGCTGTCAAGTTAAGAAACAAATCCACTTGCCAGGAGGTGGCACACCCCAACTTCATGGGGACAGAAGTTACGAAAGTTCCCAAGTTCAGGACCTTTTCAGACCTTAGCTTAGGTATCTCTTCATATGGCTCTTCATCTGTATCCTTTATTATAATAAACTGGTAAACTATAAGTATTTCCTTGAGTTCTATGAGCTGCTCTAGTAAATTAACAAACCCAAGGTTCCCAAGACCTCCAGTTTATAGCAAATTGGTCAGAAGTACAGGTGACAACCTGAGACTTCAAAGCCCTTACCTTGAGGGATTTGACAGTAATTCCAGTAGGTAGTATCAGAAATGAATTGAATTGTAGGACACCCAGCTGGTATTAAAAATTAGCTGATGTGAGAAAAAATCCACACATTTGGTGACTGGACGTAAAGGTACTGAGTGTAATGGAAAGCACAGTTAGATTTTTTTTTCTAGGTAGAGAGGAATATATGGTTCTCCAGAAGATAACAGGTGTATTCTCCCCAGAGAAAAATAAATACCCAATGGCAAAACCAAAAGTCATCTATTAAAGTCCCCATCTGGTCTTCATTCTTTTTCTCCCTAAATATAACTTCCAACTTGCTCCATAAGTCAAGGAAAAATTCTGTATGTATACATACTGTTGTTACATATATTGTTGATTCATTAACATTGAACTCACAGCTAACAGCTGATTCATTAACACTAGAACTCATGCCTGAAAGAAACTTATCTAACACACATATTTTGTCCATAAGACACACCACTGCCTTCTTGCACTTGTGTATAGTAGGCAGTACTTCAGCACTATCCTTGGGGCCAATTTTAAACAACGAAGTCATCAACAAAAAGCACAAAAATGGAATTCACTCAATCCAAGATGGATTTCCACATGGACCTCTAGGAGAGGGTCCGTATCATGGAGGGTGCCTTCAAGATGGCAGAGGAGTAAGAGGTGGAGATCACCTTCCTCCCCACAAATACATCAAAACTACATCTACTTGTGGAACACTACAAAACACCTACTGAACGCTGACAGAAGACCTCGGACTTCCAAAAAGCTTTGCTTTTGCCATTTGTCCTAGGGTTCTGACTGTCCGTTTTGGGGGATTTATTGTTTTTCTTTTTTTTTTAGTATAGTTTTTAGTGCTTGTTATCATTGGAGGATTGGTTTTTTGTCTGCTTGCTCTCTTCTTTCTTTCTCTCTTTCTTTTTTCTATTACTTTTTTATCTTTTACTTTTTAATAATTCTTTTCTATTTTGATAACATTATTTTATTTTAATTATTTATTTTCTTTCTTTCTTTCTTTCTTTTTTCTCCCTTTTCTTCTGAGTTGTGTGGCTGACAGGGTCTTGGGGCTCTGGACGGGTATCAGGCCTGAGCCTCTGAAGTGGGAGACCCAAGGTCAGAACATTGGTCCACCAGAGACCTCCTGGCCCCACGTAATATCAAACAGCAAAAGCTCTCCCAGAGATCTCCTTCTGAAGCTAAACCCAGCTCCACCCAATGGCCAGCAAGCTCCAGTGCTGGATGCCCCATGCAAAACAACTAGGAAGACAGGAAAACAAACCCACCAATTAGCAGAGAGGCTGCCTAAAATGATAACAAGTTCACAGAAACCCCAAAACACACCACCAGATAAGGCCCTGTCCACCAGAAAGACAAGATCCAGCCTCATCCACCAGAACATAGGCACCAGTCCCCTCCACCAGGAAGCCTACACACCCACTGAACCAACCTTACCCACTGGGAGCAGACACCAAAAACGACGGGAATTATGAACCTGCAGCCTACAAAACGGAGACCCCAAACAGAGTAAGTTAAGCAAAATGAGAAGACAGAGAAATACATAGCAGATGAAGAAGCAAGGTAAAAACCCACCAGACCAAACAAATGAAGAGGAAATAGGTAGGCTACCTGAAAAATAATTCACAGTACTGATAGTAAAGATGATCCAAAAACCCACCAGACCAAACAAATGAAGAGGAAATAGGTAGGCTACCTGAAAAATAATTCACAGTACTGATAGTAAAGATGATCCAAAATCTTGGAAATAGAATGGAGAAAATACAAGAAATGTTTACAAGGACTGAGAAGAACTAAAGAGCAAACAAACAATGATGAACAACACAATAAATGAAATTAAAAGTTCTCTAGAAGGAATCAATGCAGAATAACTGAGGCAGAAGAAAGGATAAGTGACCTGGAAGATAAAATAGTGGAAATAACTACCACAGAGCACAATAAAGAAAAAAGAATGAAAAGAATTGAGGACAAGCTTCGAGACCTCTGGGAGAACATTAATCGCACCAACATTCAAGTTATAGGGGTCCCAGAAGAAGAAGAGAAAAAAAAGGGACTGAGAAAATATTTGGAGACATTATAGCTGAAAACTTCCTTAATATGGGAAAGGAAGTAGTCAATCAAGTACAGGAAGCACAGAGAGTCCCATACAGGATGAATCTAAGGAGAAACACACCAAAACACACATTAATCAAACTAACAAAAATTAAATACAATGAAAAAATATTAAAAGCAGCAAGGGAAAAGCAACAATTAACATACAAGGGAATCCCCATAAGGTTAACAGCTGATCTTTCAGCAGAAACTCTGTAGGCCAGAAGGGAGTGGCAGGACATATTTAAAGTGATGAAAGGGAAAAACCTACAACCAAGACTACTCTACCAGCAAGGATATGATTCAGATTCAAAGGAAAAATTAAAACCTTTATAGATAAGCAAAAGCTAAGAGAATTCAGCACCACTAACCCAGCTCTACAACAAATGCTAAAGGAACTTCTCTAGGCAGGAAACACAAGGGAAGGAAAAGACCTACAAAAACAAACACAGAACAATTAAGAAAATGGTAATAGGAACATATATATCAATAACTACCTTAAATGTAAATGGATTAAATGCTCCAACTGAAAGATATAGACTGGCTGAATGGATACAAAAACAAGACCCATACATATGCTGTCTACAAGAGACCCACTTCAGACCTAGGGACACATACAGGCTGAAAGTGAGGGGATGGAAAAAAAACATTCCATGCAAATGGAACTCAAAAGAAAGCTGAGTAGCAATTCTCATATCAGACAAAATAGACTTTAAAATAAAGATTATTATGAGAGACAAAGAAGGACACTACAAAATGATCAAGGAGTCAATCCAAGAAGACAATATAACAGTTGTAATTATTTATGCACCCAACATAGGAGCACCTCCATACATAAGGCAAATGCTAACAGCCATAAAAGGGGAAATCGACAGTAACACAATCATAGTAGGGGACTTTAACACCCCACTTTCACCAATGGACAGATCATCCAAAATGAAAATAAAAAAGGAAACACAAGCTTTAAATGATACATAAAACAAGAGGGACTTAATTGATATTTATAGGACATGCCATCCAAAAACCGCAGATTACACTTTCTTCTCAAGTGCTCATGGAACATACTCCAGGATGGATCATATCTTGGGTCACAAATCAAGCCTTGGTAAAGTTAAGAAAATTGAAATCATATCAAATATCTTTTCCGACCACAATGCTATGAGAATAGATATCAATTACAGGAAAAAATCTGTAAAAAAATACAAACACATGGAGGCTAAAGAATACAGTACTAAATAACCAAGAGATCACTGAAGAAATCAAAGAGGAAATCAAAAAATACCTAGAAACAAATGACAGTGAAAACACAACAACCCAAAATCTATGGGATGCAGCAAAAGCAGTTCTAAGAGGGAAGTTTATAGCAATACACTCCTACCTCAAGAAACAAGAAACATCTCAAATAAACAACTTAACCTTACACCTAAAGCAATTAGAGAAAGAAGAACAAAAAACCCCAAAGTTAGCAGAAGGAAAGAAATCATAAAGATCAGATCAGAAATAAATAAGAAAGGAAGGAAACAATAGCAAAGATCAATTAACCTAAAAGCTGTTTCTTTGAGAAGATAAACAAAATTGACAATTCACTAGCCAGACTCATCAAGAAAAAAACGGAAGGACTAAAATCAGTAGAATTAGAAATGAAAAAGCAGAGTAACAACTGACACTGCAGAAATACAAAAGATCATGAGAGATTACTACAAGCAACTATATGCCAATAAAATGGACAACCTGGAAGAAATGGACAAATTCTTAGAAAAGCACAATCTTCCAAGACAGAACCAGGAAGAAATAGAAAATATAAACAGACCAATAACAAGCACTGAAATTGAAACTGTGATTAAAAATCTTCCAACAAACAAATGCCCAGGACCACGTGGCTTCACAGGCGAATTCTATCAAATATTTAGAGAAGAGCTAACACCTACCCTTCTCAAACTTCCAAAATATAGCAGAGGGAGGAACACTCCCAAACTCATTCTACCAGGCCACCATCTCCCTGATACCAAAACCAGGCAAAGATGCCACAAAAAAAGGAAACTACAGGTCAATATCACTGATGAACATAGATGCAAAAATCCTCAAGAAAATACTAGCAAACAGAATCCAACAGCACATTAAAAGGATCATATACCATGATCAAGTGGGGTTTATCCCAGGAATGCAAGCATTATTCAATATACGCAAATCAGTCAATGGGATAAATCATATTAACAAATTGAAGGAGAAAAACCATATTAACAAACTGAAGGAGAAAAATCATATGATCATATCAATAGATGCAGGAAAAGCTTTTGACAAAATTCAACACCTATTTATGATAAAAACCTTCTAGAAAGTAGGTATAGAGGGAACTTACATCAACATAATAAAGGCCATATATGACAAACACACAGCCAACATCATTCTTAATGGTGAAAAACTGATACCATTTCCTCTAAGATCAGGAACAAGACAAGGTTGCCCACTCTCACCACTATTATTCAACATAGTTTTGGAAGTTTTTGCCACAGCAATCAGAGAAGAAAAAGAAATAAAAGGAATCCAAATCGGAAAAGAGGAAGTAAAATTGTCACTGTTTGCAGACGACATACTATACATAGAGAGTCCTAAAGATGCTACCAGAAAACTACTAGAGCTAATCGATGAATTTGGTAAAGTAGCAGGATACAAAGTTAATGCACAGAAATCACTTGCATTCCTATATAATAACAATGAAAAATCTGAGAGAGAAATTAAGGAAACACTCCCATTTACCTCTGCAACAAAAAGAATAAAACACCTAGGAATAAACCTACCTAAGGAGACAAAAGACCTGTATGCAGAAAACTATAAGACACTGATGAAAGAAATTGAAGATGATATAAACAGATGGAGAGATATACCATGATCTTGGATTGGAAGAGTCAACATTGTGAAAATGACTCTACTACCCAAAGCAATCTACAGATCCAATGCAATCCCTATCAAACTACCAATGGCATTTTTCACAGAACTAGAACAAAAAAATTCACAATTTGTATGGAAACACAAAAGACCCCGAATAGCAAAAGCAATCTTGAGAAAGAAAAACGGAGCTGGGGAAATCAGGCTCCCTGACTTCAGACTATATTACAAAGCTACAGCAATCAAGCCAGTATGGTACTGGCACAAAAACAGAAATATAGATCAATGGAACAGGATAGAAAGCCCAGAGATAAACCCACGCAACTATGGTCACCTTATCGTTGATAAAGGAGGCAAGAATACACAATGGAGAAAAGACATTCTCTTCAATAAGTGGTGCTGGGAAAACTGGACAGCTACATGTAAGAGAATGAAATTAGAACACTCCCTAACACCATACACAAAAATAAATGCAAAATGGATTGAAGACCTAAATGTAAGGCCAGACACTATAAAACTCTTACAGGAAAACACAGGCACAACACTGTATGACATAAATCACAGCAAGATCCTTTTTGACCCACCTCCTAGAGAAATGGACATAAAAACAAAAATAAACAAATGGGACCTAATGAAATTAAAAGCTTTTGCACAGCAAAGGAAACCATAAACAAGACAAAAAGACAACCCTCAGAATGGGAGAAAATATTTGCAAATGAAGCAACTGACAAAGGATTGATCTCCAAAATATATAAGCAGCTCATGCAGCTCAATAGTAAAAAAACAAACAACCCAATCCAAAAATGGGCAGAAGACCTAAATACACATTTCTCCAAAGAAGATATACAGATTGCCAACAAATACAGGAAAGGATGCTCAACATCATTAATCATTAGAGAAATGCAAATCAAAACTACAATGAGGTATCCCTCACACCATTCAGAATGGCCATCATCAAATAATCTAAAAACAATAAATGCTGGAGAGGGTGAGGAGAAAAGGGAACCCTCTTGCACTGTTGGTAGGAATGTAAATTGATACAGCCACTATAGAGAACAGTATGGAGCTTCCTTAAAAAACTAAAAATAGAACTACCATACGACACAGCAATCCCACTACTGGGCGTATACCCTGAGAAAACCATAATTCAGAAAGAGTCATGTACCACAATGTTCATTGCAGCTCTATTTATAATAACCAGGCCATGGAAGCAACCTAAGTGTCCATAGACAGATGAATGGCTAAAGAAGATGGGGCACATATATTCAATGGAGTATTACTCAGCCATAAAAAGAAACGAAATTGAGTTATTTGTAGTGAGGTGGATGGACCTAGAGTCTGTCATACAGAGTGAAGTAAGTCAGAAAGAGAAAAATAAATACCTTATGCTAACACATATATAAGGAATCTAAAAAAAAAAATCATTCTGAAGAACCTACGGGCAGGACAGGAATAAAGATGCAGAGGTACAGAAGGGACTTGAGGACACAGGGAGGGGGAAGGGTAAGCTGGGACGAAGTGGAGAGTGGCATGGACTTATATATACTACCAAATGTAAAATAGATAGCTCTTGGGAAGCAGCTGCATAGCACAAAGAGATCAGCTCGGTGCTTTGTGTCCACTTAGAGGGGGGGATAGGGAGGGTGGGAGGGAGACACAAGAGGGAGGAGATATGGGGATGTATGTATATGTATAGCTGATTCACTTTGTTATACAGCAGAAACTAACACACCATTGTAAAGCAATTATACTCCAATAAAGATGTTTTAAAAAAAGAAAAGAGGGCTTCCCTGGTGGTGCAGTGGTTGAGAATCTGCCTGCCAATGCAGGGGACACGGGTTCGAGCCCTGGTCTGGGAAGATCCCACATGCCACGGAGCAACTGGGCCCGTGAGCCACAACTACTGAGTCTGCATGTCTGGAGCCTGTGCTCCACAACAAGAGAGGCCACGACAGTGAGAGGCCCGCGCACCGCGATGAAGAGTGGCCCTCGCTCGCAGCAACTAGAGAAAGCCCTCGCACAGAAATGAAGATCCAACACAGCCAAAAATAAAAATTAATTAAAAAAAAAGAAAAAAAGCGCAAAAATGTGATAACTCCATACCATTTTGCATAGCAGTGGTACCATTTTGCAATTCCACCCAGTCATCCTAACAGGTGTGGTTTTCATTTGCACTTCCCTAATGACTAGTGACACTGAGTAAGATGTGGTACTAAATAGACCATGAAAAGGGTATTTTTTGTTGTGTTTTGTTTACAGTTTGACAGCTGAACCAAGAAGGAAGAACATCACCTGTTCAACTTCAGTTGAGAACATGAGCTTCAGCCAACTCAAATATTTCACCACTCTGCATTTCCACAAATGACGACAAATGCAGAGTAAGTATTAATTTGGGGGTTACAAATAATCTTTGGCAAGTAGGCAACTTTGCAAATATGATATCTGTGAATAATGAGGATTTATTTTATCTCCTATCCATGAGTTTTTGAGTCCTTTAACATCTTACAAAGTCCTTGTTTTATTCTCAGCTATATAGGTCAGTATTTTTTTTTTTTTTTTAGTTTTTATTTTTATTTTTAGGCCAGTATTTTATTTGTTGTAAATTTATTTCTCTCAAAGGTTTCATAGTAATTTTAGTTATTCCTCTCTATTTTTTAAGGCTGAACAAAACATGTTTTATTTCTCATTATTTCATATTCCATTTCCATTTTGAGGAACGAGAAAAATGTATATTACCCTATTTGTTAATGCATGACACGTTATCTTACTCCAGCTTTTCACATGTCATTTGCTGTTTCTGTATTAATAGCTCATTTCATGCTGCAAATTGGACATTGGTTGAAATTTTTAGTGTTCTATAAGTGGCAGCTTCTGGGTGCTTGAGGTTAAAATGAGATTTGCATGATATGGCATTTACAGATTAAAAACAAAGCTGGAATTGAAACCTTATTTGGGAGGAGCTTCTGCAATACTACTTCTTTCTTCTAAATCTAGATTGAAAACAGAATCAATAGATACCTGAAACTAGAAATATAAGGCCAAGTAAAAACTCTGAGGTATTTCAATCCTCTCCATAATAAGTATATTTTTCCTTAACTTTATATTTGAGGACCAGGAAGTGTCACAAAACTATTAGAACCTTTAAATCCAGTCCCCAAAATCACCTTAACACCTGTTATAGCTCTTTTCCAATTGCCTGTGCTAATTAGGGATATAGGGGGAAAAGGAAGAAAATAATATATTAATTTTCAGTAAAAAGTAACCTATAATTTCAAACTACCATTCCTTTTTACCAAACCAATTATTTGTAAGAGATTAAAAGTTACTTTGTGTACAATCTGGATTATACTTTGAAATATTAGCCTTAATAGATGCAAAGAAAGAATTCTTTGGCTGAAATGGTGTTAACAATTTCTTGAATTTTCTGGATAGCTCTTGACTGTTTCTTAATAGCTTTCTTTTATCATTTCTCCTTCCCACTGACAAATGCTATTTTTTTGCCTGGTGTCATTTCACTTGCCACTTAGTAAAACTAAGATTTTATCACCAAGAAACAGCAGCAGATCAAAGTTCAAATATATGTTGCTTTATCTTTGTTCCTTGTGTCTGAACCTTGGCCTAATAAATCCACAGCAGTAATTATAACCACAGGGAAGATCAAGATGAGGATAAGGGTTGAGTTAGTGTTATAAAAGAATCAAAAATAACATTGATAGTGACTTCCATTTTAAAGTAATCAGTCTGTTGGTGGTTTTTATCTAAGTTGCAGTTCACCAGTTATTAAACTTGGATGTTCTGTTTTCACGTTTTACTATTTGGGGAAACAAATTTCTCTCTTTGCTGTTGAAAATCCAATCTTGGGAATTATTATGGAAATTATTATTTTAGATGTCAAATGGTTGTTTATTTAAGGAAGTCAAATAAATTTGAAATAAGAATGTATGCTAGTCTATATTATCTCTATATAAAAGTCCTCCAAGTTGAAGGTATAATATCACAAAGACAGAAACATCCGTCTCTCAGAGTAACTGGTTTCAGCACGGAGTAAAACCATGGCTCAGTAGATGCATTTCTTAGGTGTTAACCCTTCTGATTTTTCCTTTCAGTGTATACAATGTGAAAATCACAAATTGCCCTAGAATCTAATGAGTCTAATGAATTAAACCTTTAATTTAGTCATCCGTGATCAAAAAATTATTAGACAAACACTGCTCCAGAGTGTCTGAACTGGAGACCCAGCTTCCTTTACATTGTTGACTGTCATAGCTGGTCTCAATCTCACAGTCCAAGATGGCAACATCCAAAGAGTAGGATGGAGGAAGGACCAAAGAAGAGAAGGAGAAAGACATGAATCTGCTGTCTCCAGGAAAGGATCCCAGATGATTATAAGCTATTACCCAGAATGTGGCCATACCAAACTGTAGAGGGGGCCGAAAAATAATTGTTATCAACTATCTTTATCTATAGATTACATGATTTTTCTCCCTTCTTATATTAATGTAGAAAACCATACTGATAGATTATCTAATGTTAAAGTTAAATCATTCTTAATTTTCTGAGATAATTCTATTTGATCATCATGTATTCTTCTAATATATTGCTAAATTATGTTCACTAATATTTGATCTAGGATTTGAGGATGATAATGAGTTAATCTATGTAAAGCATTTAGAAAACTATCTGGCATATAAAAACAGTAACTGTTAGCTTATTAAATTTGTAAGTCAACTTGTCATTTTTTCAAGATAATAATAGCCCTTTAAATGTATACGTTTTTTTAACTTGAAGTTTACATAAGTTTGTATCAGCATGTTCTTTATGAGTAAATTTCTAAATATCAATTTAAATTTTATTTTAAAAAGATGTTGGGGGCTTCCCTGGTGGTGCAGTGGTTAAAAATCCGCCTGCCAATGCAGGGGTTCGAGCCCTGGTCCAGGAAGATGCCACATGCTGTGGAGCAACTAAGCCCATGCGCCACAACTACTGAGCCTGCGCTCTAGAGCTCGCAAGCCACTACTAAGCCCGCATGCCACAACTGCTGAGCCCACGTGCCACAACTACTGAAGCCCGTGCACCTAGAGCTCGTGCTCCACAACAAGAGTAGCCACTGCAATGAGGCGCCCACGCACTGCAATGAAGAGTAGCTCCCGCTCGCCACAACTAAAGAAAGCCCACACACAGCAACGAAGACCCAACACAGCCAAGAATAAAAATAATAAATAAGTTTTTAAAAAAATGTTGGTTTATTCATGGTTTTCTCTTTCTTCATGACAAGTTTTTGTAATGCATGTTTTTCTAGAAAGTTGTTTATTTCATCTGTCTTCAAATTTGTGAGAAAAAAAGCTATCCATGGTATTTTCTCATTGTTTCTGAAATCTCCAGAGTGTCTGTGAGTCATTTTCATTCCTAAAACTCTTTACCTGTAATTTCTCATTTTCTTTATAATTTTTGATGGCATTTTCTGTTTTACTAGCGTAAATGATTTTATTGCTTGCAACCATACAGTATTGAATGTTATTTTCCCACTGGTTTTTCCCTTCATAACATCCTGACCTGATTGCATACCATTTAAGTTAGTATACATATTTTTATTTATCTCAGTGATTTATTTTTAAAATATTTAATCTCAAAATTAGTTATCACTATATTTATTGTTATTGTTGGGGTAATTCTTACTGCCTTTTGTTGTAGTCAATAGTTATACAGAATTACTCATATACTGAACTGGTAAATACCAGTTCTCCTTACACATGATTGCTTCTTGAACCCCACTTCTTACTTCTGGGTTCAAGGTCCTGCTTATTGAAGTGCAGTCTTTATCACAACTTCTGGCAATTATCTGTAATTAAAAGGTTTTGAGTTTTAGGTGCCAACTTCCAAAGATATTGTTCCTGTTGGGACACCCTAGAGTTAAAAGTCTGTTTTTGATATATTTGTCATTTTTAAAATAAGTGTCTTTTCTCTGATTGCTTTTAAGTTTTCTCATGTGCCTAGTGTTCTATTGCAATGTATCTAGGTAGGATCTGTTTTATTTATCCTATTTAAGAATCAGTAAGTGTCTTCAGTTTAGATTCTTGTTCATTCAAGAAAATTTCTACCAATTATCTCTTACTAAATCTGTCTCTCTCTCTTAGTCTCTATTTTCTCCTTGTAGACTTCTAATTGATTGTATTTGGTGATCTATGTACAACATTTATACTTTTAAATCTTTCATATTTTTTCATTTCTTTGTCTTTCTGGAGTCTATTCTGAGTCCCTTAGCTATATCTTCTAATTTACCAATTCTCTCTACAGCATTGTCTAATATTCTCTAAAACCATCAGATTGTTAATTTCAGATTTTGTCAGGTTAATTATAATGAACATATTTTTCATTTCTAGATGTTCTGGTTGATACTTATAACAATATTGTCTATTCTTTCATCGTATTTTGCTCTTCACTATAGTTCCAATTTATTTTTTACTGCTTGAAGAATTTCAAACATGTTGTATTCTTAGATTTTATTTATAATCTTGAGAGCATCAATTCTCCCATTATTTTATCTGTTGACTTTACCTTCTGATGGTTCCCTTCCTTGTAAGGTTTATAATTTTTTAATTGTGAGATAACCTTTAATGCAAGATTTTTATTGTGAGAGTCCAGTGTGCTCTAATTCATGCATATGTCCATATATGGACTGTTTTCCCCTTATTTTTCTGGAGATTTTGTTATTTTTCCACCTCTGGACTAATGTTTATGTTTACAGTTTAGCTTGGATTTTGCACAGCAAGTATATTGTGTAAAGTCAGACCTCACTTCCATATCTTGATGTTTGACTTCTCTGATGGAAATTCTGTAACTTTTTTTTTTACTGAGCATCTGAGATATCACTACTTAGCCATGGTCATTAGTTTTTCTACTCTAGCTCACTGACTAGAAAACAATTCCAAGAATTCAACTTCATACAAATAAAACTGGTTGCAGCTCTCCACTCAGTGCAGAACCAGGGCCATAAACCCTGTCCCCATATTCTGGTTAAAATTAGAACCTCCTTCCCCAAAGGTCAACATCCAGGTCTAATGCCTCATGGATTGTTTTAACATCAACTATAATTTGCAACTATTCCTTTCATTTTTGTCTTTTGCATCTGGAAATGCCTCCCCTACCTTGTTTCTTGAACTTGATAATATTTAAAAAGTGTATTGTACTGTACTGTATTGTATCCAGTATTTCTATGTATTTGTACCAGGAAAATACTTATATATCAACTCAAACTATTCTGTTTCCTTAACACAAACTTCCTCTTTTATAAAAGATTTTCAGATTCCCCATTCCCTAAAACACACATGTAAATCAGAGAAGCGAGATTCAAGTGACAGACACCATGATGTATTTAGTATCACCCCACACATGACAACTGCTCTAATTTGTGGCGGGTCAAGATTTTCTGCCTAACTTGCTCTGCCTTTTGGAACAGTTCTCAAGGAAACATCTCAGTCCCTCAGGCAAGTAGGATTTTAACACACATTCCCTATTAGTTTTCAGACATGTCTGAGTATCACTTATAGGCTAGCATTAGCTCAATCTGGGACCCTCTTCCATATGTAGAGATCACCTCACAAATAAAATATGTATGAACAAAGTTAGTGATATGGGTCCTGAATAAAATAGTGTACATCATAGTAAAGAAAAAAAAAGAAATAAGACAATGTGGACCGTGAAGAAACAGAAAGAAAAGGAACACTGCAAAAATTATCTTAGTCACTCTGATTAAACGATACCACAACAATTTCCTTAGTGATAAGGAACTAGACACATTAAAATTCAATACAGGTCTTTTATTTTTCAATCTGGTCTTCTTTCCAGCTTCCCTGTGAATGACTTTATCATCTTTTCAGCTGTGCAACCAAAATCCAACACTGGATTTAATTAATCCTTGGTTATTGGTCATTATTAACCTATGCATGGCCTTACATTTAGTCAATTTAAAAAATATAATGACCAATTTTAATTTACAACTCAAACTAAGAACTAGTAAATTAACAATAACTTAAATCTACCTACAAGCTCCTCTTCTATCCCATTCTTTCTCCTCCTTTAAACCCCTCCTGGAGATAACAACTAATCTAAATTAATGCTAATCCCTCTATAGATGCCAAACAATACGTTGCTTAGTGTTTCCTGTTTTTGAACATTATATCCAGCACATAGTCTTCTGGGACTTGATTTTTTCTTTCAAAACTATACAACAAATATTATCTATGCTGTTATTCATAGTTGAAGTATTCTATAGTGGGAGCATTGCATAATTTATCACTCTTTGATAAAAAATTAGATTTTTTCCCCCAATTTTTTGCTCTTAAGAATAGGAACATTATTTTTTATTTTTCTTGGAGCATGTGAGTAAAATTTTCTCTTGAATTTATAGCTAGGATTGGAATTGCTGCATTATAGGGTAAGGGATTAAAATAGAATGGTCAATGTTTTTAAGTAGTTTTACTAACAGCATATAAGCTACCAGCAATGTATAAAGGATCCAGCTAATCCATATCTCTAACACTGGTAATTATCAGCCTTCTCAATTACTGCCAGTACAAGTTTCTCCTTCTGTCAAATATTTATTCATATATTTTACCCATTTTTAGTATATGTGCTGCTGAAGCGAGAACAATTTTACCCATTTTTATGCTGTGCTGTTTTGTGTTCCTAATGATTAGTAGCAGTTAATTAAATAATCTGGTTACTAGTACTTTGTCAGATATTTGTAATAAAAATATCTCTTCATAGGTGTAGCCTCCCTTTTCATGCTCTTCAAGGTGTTTTTAGTAAAAAGAAGTTCTTAATTTTTTTTTTTTAATTTATTTATTTATTTATTTATGGCTGTGCTGGGTCTTCGTTTCTGTGCGAGGGCTTCCCCTAGTTGCGGCAAGCGGGGGCCACTCTTCATCGCGGTGCGCGGGCCTCTCACTATTTTGGCCTCTCTTGTTGTGGAGCACAGGCCAGACGCGCAGGCTCAGTAATTGTGGCTCACGGGCCCAGCTGCTCTGCGGCATGTGGGATCCTCCCAGACCAGGGCTTGAACCTGCGTCCTCTGCATTAGCAGGGAGACTCTCAACCACTGCGCCACCAGGGAAGCCCGAAGTTCTTAATTTTAATGTAACAAATATACCTATAATTTCTCTACCGGTTGACTTGTTTGTCTTAAGAAAGCCTTTCTAATGCTAAAGACAGCAGGGCATTTCCTTGTATTTTCTCCTAAAAGTTTTAAATCTTTACTCTTCATAGTTATGTCTTCAATCCATTAGGGGTTGAATTTTTATTATTGTTTTCATATAGTTAACCCATTTTCCCAATCTCATTTATGAAATAGTATCTCCACTATAAATCTGTTTTGTCACCTCTGCCAAATATCAAGTGCCAAGTATGCATGGTCTATTTCTAGTCATTCTATCCTTTTTCATTATTCAATGTGTCTACCTCTGCACTAACACCACAGGGTCATAATTACTATAGCTCCAAAGAATCCTGATATAGGGTAACGCAAGTAATTTTTTTTTTGGAGTGTTTTGACTTTTCTTGACCCTTTGTTCTTCCCTATAAACAAGAAAATTACTTTGTCCAGCTCCATGAATAATTCTGTTGCGATATTTATTGGCTCTGCATGGACTCTATAAACAGATTGGGAAAAACTGAATTATTAATGATATAAAGTCTTCTCATTCCTGAATTTGGCAGAACTCCCCATTTTCTGAGGCTTATTTAATGCTTTTTATAAAGTTTTATAACTACATATCTTGCTCATCTTTTGTTAGATTCATTTATGTGTTTTCTAGTTTTTGTTGCTACTATAAAAGGTGCTCAAAAAACGATTTGCTGGTGAATGAGGACATAATTGATTTGTTTATATTGACCTTGCATTGAGTCAGCTTGCTAGCCTTTCCTTTAGACCTAATAATTTGTAATAAGTTGTTAGTAGATTTAAAAAAATTTTTTATGTAGACAATTATATCAAACAAAATCAACAATAGTTGTATTTCCTCCTTTCTAAACTTTATGCTTTTAATATTTTTTCCTTGACCTACTGCATAGCCAAAACCCCCAGGAAATTGGTGAAGGTAAATAATGGCAAGTGAACATCTGGCTTTTGGCAGATTTTTTTTTTTTTTTGGCAGATTTTAAAAGAAATGCTTTTAATGTTTCTTCACTTAGAAAGTTGATTGTTGTGTCCATATAGTAAGTGCTATTCAACTATTGGCAATATTTATTGCCATTTTATTGTTAGCCACTTTTACTGCATTGACTTGATTTTATACAATTGTATTCTATTCCTTCAAATCTTTTGTATATTTTCACCAGTATTTATAGTGAATATAGTATTTATATACTAGAATTTACAGTATAATATAGTAAATACTATGTATTATAATATTTTTGTCTGCCTATCATCCCTCCTTCCTTCTTCTCAAATATAAACACTTTTCATCACGAAGAACAAAATTTAAATGTTTTGTGTGGGGATAAACTATCACCTGCTCCAAACACAGGCATGAATAACCCATCCTTCCAAGCCATAGTAATTGCCAGTCCAATAAGAAGCCATCTGAGCTGGGACAACAGAGAAAGGAACATTTATCTGCTTCTGAGATCATTGGTGCTAAGAACCATGTAAACCTGCAGTACAGAGTCATCTCGGCTAAGACATAGAGAAAGGCTGTCTGATAAACTACCCAAGGTGAGCAAAGCTGGGAAATGGAGAACAGCAGTCCATTGGTCCCAGAAGGTCTGAAAAATAACCTCCACTTTTCAGTTATGTGCCAAAAATTCCTACCCACATCTACCGCTTTTATCTCCACCATGTTGATTTTCCATTTGTTCTGCTTACAATCAAAAGAATCCTATATATCACACAGATGGTATTAATCTCTTTATATCCTAGTCCATAAACTAGGAAAACAGAAGCCATATCTATTTCTACCCACAGTACCCACCACAATGGCTGGCACATAGAGATAGTTCATTTTTGAGTGCATCAATGACTAGACTAATGAGTATGTAAAAATTGTATTTCGTTTTCTATATAGAATATAAGCTGATATATTTTGTCATATCAACCTAAATTTATTTTGACTACTTAATATTTTACGTACAACCCAATAATGATAAATTTTTATGAATCTTTTTCCATCATTTTAAAATTGTCACTCTTGTACATTTTCTCCTTTTATTAAAAGGATATAAACTCTTATTACTGGTCTTATTCTCCTCTCCTTTAAGCATTCATTCAACAAGCAGGTACCCAATGCCCATATAACACCATGTTAGATACTCCAGGAGGTTCAAACTGAATAAGGTATGGTCACCACCTCCAAAAATCTTCCCCATGAATTCAAAATGTCTTCAGTGTACTTCATAGAAACCAAGTATAAGTGGGGACGAGTACTGTGGTCATTCAATAGCTTTCTAGTAATCAAAAAAACAAAAAGCTCTAAGTATATGATCCTGCCTAAGACAAGTGCAAAAGTAAAGAGGAAAAACAATAGCAAGAAAAAAAGTAGCATGATGAAGAGGTAAAAATAAAGAGAAATGAAGACAGCCAGAAGCGTGTAATTAGAACTGAAACATGTTGAATTACCAGCAGCATCTTTAAAATCACATTTACAAACCACCAATCATTTCTAAAATCTTTATCTTTGAGCATCATTTTTCAGACAAATTGCCTACGTATGGCTATAACTTCAGGAGTTTGCATTTATGCCAGGAGACTCGAGAAAGCAAAGCTCTTACACAGCATTCAAGCTGTTGTTCTTGCCATTATTAATCTGGCCATTTATACTGGTGAACCGAAATGCAGCCCGCAAAAAACTGAACTTCAATTTCCTCATCTGTAAATGTAAAATGTAGAATTTCCAACATCCTAATTCACGCTGATGTTGGGGAAATTAAAGAAGATGATGCGGGGCTTCCCTGGTGGCGCAGTGGTTGAGAGTCTGCCTGCTAATGCAGGGGACACGGGTTCGAGCCCTGGTCTGGGAAGATCCCACATGCCGCGGAGCGGCTGGGCCCGTGAGCCACAATTGCTGAGCCTGCGCGTCTGGAGCCTGTGCCCCGCAACGGGAGGGGCCGCGATAGTGAAAGGCCCGCGCACCGCGATGAAGAGCGGTCCCCGCACCGCGATGAAGAGTGGCCCCCACTTGCCGCAACTAGAGAAAGCCCTTGCACGAACCGAAGACCCAGCACAGCCAAAAATAAATAAATAAATAAATAAATAAAATAAATTAAAAAAAAAAAAAAAAAGAAGATGATGCATTTGAAAGTACAACATACACACAGTGGACTTGATACAATTAAACAGTGAAAACTGAGAGGCCACTACAGCAAGAGAAATATTTTCTATTAACACAAAAGAAGTGTCATAAGTTCTTTGTGCCAGACAAGACTTTTTCCAGGTTACTGTCAAGTCCAGAAGTTGCTCTTTTCTTGTCCAAATCCTATAAACTCCTCCCACTGGCACAGCACAGATCAGCAAGTTCACAAAGATCAGACTAAACTCCACAGTGGATAGAAACCCATTCCTAGGATAACAGGCTACAGGTATTTCTCAGGAACTTTAATGAAGAATCTTCTTATGAACCATCTTTCCTAAGACAGTCACAAGTCAACAGAACGGAGGAGACACCGTTAGCTGATTCTTAGCAACCTGCAGAGACCCTGAGCTCAGATCAGTGCTGTTTCCTAGTGGCGCCACCCCACTATCCTGCTAGGTGCCCAGACTCGATAAGCTAAAGCTGAGCTTTCCTGTACACGTATTAAGAGTTGACCAAAAAAAGGGACAATATGGTATGAAGAGGAAGATCAGAGGATGATGGCCCAGGATCAGACTACAGAAGTGGGAATAATACTGCATACTCACTAGTTATGAATGTGTTAAATATGTGTTATATATGTGATTACATGTATATGCATATGTATATAATATACATACACAAAATATATATACATAATTGTGTATACATGCATTCATACATATGTATATATATTCACGTTTTAGCCAGTTGATAATAAGTTAATTGATAAGTAAAAATAAATAGTGCTTATTGCATTGAGTGGACTCTTTCTAAGGATGTTTTTAAAATTCTTACATTAAGAACACCCATATTTTTTTTTCTTAATTTGTCCTAAATGTAGTGCTGCAATTTAAAATGGTGTGTAGGCACCAACACTTCAGTTGTCAGATCCGTAATGGTGAGAATATTCAGGAGGGTCTCGACAGCTTGGAGGGAGAAGGCAGGGGAAGAAAGCTACTTAGGAGGAACAGGGAATTATTTGAATATCTGAACAACTACTTGACTGGGTCAGTCTGTACTCTAAAAGCACCTCCAATGAACAAGTGCAGTTAAGATTATGGCACGCAGAGTAAACCAACCAAATAAGCAGCATCCCTTACAGCACGATGACTGAATAAGGTCTGCCCCTGCTTGAGTGAAACCTACTATATAGGAGAGGCTGTTATATGACCCAGCAGAAAAATAAAATATTCGCTGTAAATACATGCACATTCAATACAACCATGCATGTGTTGCCCAGGTGTTCTGGGCAAGAAGAAAAAAGAATAAAGATACTGTTAACCCACCAAGGATCAGAGCTTAATCCTGTGTTTAAATCTTTTTCCAACAATGATGCTGCTCATGTGTTTGTTTCCAGACTCCTGCAATTTCCCCATGGTAACCAGCCACAGTCTTTTCATCAAGTGGCCAAGAGAAGGTTTCAGCATGTCTTGTGTTCCAACAGAAGTAGACCTTGAGCAAGTATTCAAGTACCAGTAGTTTGAGAGGTGCAGGAAATTCCTATCAAGGAGTGAGGATATAACAGCAAAGGGAAGGCAGCCAAAAAAGGCTCCAACACCAGGCCAGATACCAATGTGGATAATAAATGATGCAGAACACACCCTCAGAGTTATTCTCCAGAGGCCACGAGTCAGACACCAACAGCCAGTGGTTGAGAGCTTTAAGGGTTGAGAGAGCATTGGTTAATTTCTTGGCACTTCTCAGACTGCAGACTGAACTGCCTTTGGATGCTTCAGAGAAATTTCTCAGACAAGGTGCAGAAAATGGTTATTGAACCTGACCTTTAGGCAAGAAGTGGTGCTTTAGCTTAGGCTGCCACAACAAAATATATAGATGGGGTGGCTGAAACAATAGAAATTTATCATCTCACAGTTCTGGAGGCCAGAAGTCCAAGATGAAGGTGCAAGCATGGTTGGTTTCTCGTTCCTGGCGTGTAGATGGCCAGCTTCCCATGTGTCCTTACATGTCTGGGAGACAGCAAGCTCTACGGTATCTCTTCTTATAAGGGCCTTAATCCCATCATGAAGACCCACCCTCATGACCTCATCTAAACCAAATTATCTCCCAAAGCCTTATCTCCAAATACATTGGGGGCTATGGGTTCAACATATGGATTTGAGGGGTACACAATTCAACCTATAATATTGGTAAGGTCCTTAAGACAGGACACAGGCTACCAGCATATTTCCAGACCTAACTTGGCCATATGGAAACAGGCTACAATCTTGATCCATTAGCCTCTTGTCTAACCATATGCAGTCATAAGATACCAACCTTTGCATTAAGGGCAGACTTGAAAATTAGCCCTCTCTAAAGTGATTAAAATCATACTTCCTCAAAAACATTTTACTTACAATTATTCAGAAATAGGATGAACTGAATTACAATGTCCCCAATTCCCTATGCAAATGTAAACTTCACAAGAATTAAGTGGAATATTTTTTTAAATTTAATTAGCAATGAACCTTGTCTTATCCAAAAGAGTATTCCTTTTTATGATAAAACAAAAAGTAAAAATATCAGTGAATATGGTTTAAATTGGAAAATCATTCACTGTGTAAGAGAAGCATCAAATGGATTTGTAGATGGAAAATAAATGAGCTGGAAATGAAGGAGTCATGCATTAGGGATGTTATTCTTTATGGAATACATTTCTGCATCTGATGGAATCTGAATTGACCACCTCTCCAATACCTCATGAGATGGAAATGCCAGCAAAGAAGAAAAATGCTAGAACTAAAATTCTTATTGTCCAGGGTATTCACTGAACTCTTATCATATGAAACCTTAGAGTTTCAGTTATCTTTCTATGCACACATGTATTATCTTCCTGCTACTAAATTATAAACTGAGGTCCTGGAGGATTAAGGTCATATCTCAACAAACCATATCTTTCCTTTTTTCAAACCGTTTAACTATTTCAACCTTAAACTAATTAAGAATACACAATGATGACCCTTAGTACAACCAAACTAACACTTGTACATTTTTTGTCTTCCTTTGAATATTCTCATCCATATTCACACAGATTTATAGTTATCATGATGGCTTACATAGAATTTCATGTTGCCAAGTAGCTAGACTGTCTTCAAATAATCCATCAAGTTGATTTAACAATTTCTATAACTGTTTCCCTTTATCCCTAGTGGGACAGTAAGGATCTTAAAAGTCTACCAATTGAACCCACTGGATGAAAATAAATAGCTTGCATTACCAGGAGGAAGAATATAGGATAATTTAATAAACTGAGGACAATGAAATTTAGTTTTAAAATCTAAAGATCGAATCCATACAATGTTTTTTTTTTTTTTTTTTACTTGATTTTATTTATTTATTTATTTTATTTTTGGCTGTGTTGGGTCTTCGGTTCGTGCGAGGGCTTTCTCCAGTTGCGGCAAGTGGGGGCCACTCTTCATCGCGGTGCGGGGACCGCTCTTCAT
Source organism: Balaenoptera acutorostrata (assembly GCF_949987535.1). Lineage (NCBI taxonomy): Eukaryota > Metazoa > Chordata > Mammalia > Artiodactyla > Balaenopteridae > Balaenoptera > Balaenoptera acutorostrata. The sequence goes on from NC_080066.1 coordinate 16,359,077, forward strand.
CGCGGTGCGCGGGCCTTTCTCTATCGCGGCCCCTCCCGTCGCGGGGCACAGGCTCCAGACGCGCAGGCTCAGCAATTGTGGCTCACGGGCCCAGCTGCTCCGTGGCATGTGGGATCCTCCCAGACCAGGACTCGAACCCGTGTCCCCTGCATTAGCAGGCAGATTCTCAACCACTGCGCCACCAGGGAAGCCCCATACAATGTTTTTTTGATGGTAATATAGTATCGTGTGGGCTTGGGGCATACTGCTCAGAAGGTGGCTGTCCTCTGACCCAAGTCCTGGCACTCCACACAGTCATCCTTGGGCCTGAACCCTGGGGGTTCCACCCCCTCAGCTGGCTTCCCAGAGTTTCAGTACTAGTGGCTGAGACTCTGCAGTCAAATACAATTAAATCTCATCCCTTCTGGGAAAGTTCTCTCTTTTCTTCCTCCCCATTTAAGAAAAATTAGCCAACAAAATAAACTTTTTAATAATGTCTTATACCTCTGCTATTCTGGACTCTGCTAATTGGAATTACAGATCACACAGGATAGAATACTTTGTTATGTCAGTAGGAAAACTATGTTTTGATGGGTAAGCAGGACCTCTTTCATGATACCTTTCTAAATATGACTTACATGTGACTGCCTGGCCCACCTAATTATGTATAAAAAGACTTACTTTTATGTAAAGTCTATTTAGTATCTCATTAATAATTCTAAATTAACAGCATAAAAGAAAAATAGAAGCTCCTTCACTCTTCTTCGCAGTTATTGCATTTACAGGCATATTAAGGAGGCAGAATAAGAAGCTACCTAGACTAGGAGGACTTCAAGCAAGCCCAGGGGTCACTGCACAGCCAAGAAAAAATGGAACAAGTAACCTTACAGATTGCTGAGTGGTATAAATTTATATAGCCCTTTTGAAAAACAATTTGATACTACCAACAGACATTTATAAAATGTTTTCTTATCCTTTGATCCACTGAATTCACCTCTAAGAAAAATCCTAAGTAAATAATCTCATACATAAAACGTTTCATGCCCAAAACCTTCTTCTTGGAAATATTTATAGCGAGAAAATTATAAACAGCTTAAATATCCATTTATAGAGACCTGAGTATGAATCTTGGTTCTGCCACTTTCTGGCTGTGTAACTGTAGACTGCAGGCAAATTACTTAACTTCTCCTGTGTCTGTTTCCCTGTCTGTAAAATGGGGATAACAATATTACCTACCTCATAGCCTCATGAGATTGTTGTGGGAATTATATGAGCTAATTAGTGTAAAATGCAAAGAGAATGTAAAGATGGCAGATAAGCACATGAAATGATGTTTTAACCTCATTAGTCATTAAGTATACGCAAATCATGATGAGCTACTACTCCACACCTATTAGAATAACTAAAATTACCTTTAACACTAAATTCTGGCAATGATGCAGAACAACTAGAACTCTGATGCTTTGCTGCTGGGAATGCAAAATGATACAGCCACTCTGGGAAAGTTTGGCAGTTTCTTACAATATATAAACTGCTGGGTCATATGATAATTGAAATCTCACTCCTGAAGAAAGGAAAAATTATTTTGCAAAAAAAACAGATGTGAATGTTTACAAAAACATTTTTATAATCCCTCTCCAAACTGGAAACATAAATGTCCTTCAACTGATGAATGGAAAAAATAACTGTGGTACAGCCATACAATGGAATACTACCCAACAATAAAAAGATGTACACTATCAATACACACAACAAATTGCATGATTATCAAAGGCATTAGGATGAGTGAAAGAAACCAGTCTCAAAAGGTTATGTACCATATAATTTTATACATATGTTGCTCTACAAAAGACAAAACTAAGTTCAGTGGTTGCCAGGAGTAAAGGGCAGAAGGAAAATTTGACCACTAAGGGGTAGCAAAAGGTTGTTTTGGCGGGTGGGGAATAATGAAACTGCTGCATATCCTGATTGTGGTGGTAGTTACATGAATCTATACATGTGTCAAAACTCCTAGAACTGTATACCAAAAAGTCACTTTTACTATGTAATTTTTTAAAGATTTTTTTGCTGTGGACCATTTTTAAACTTCATTGAATTTGTTACAGTATTGTTTCTGTTTTATGTTTTGGGTTTTTGGCCGCGAGGCAAGTGGGACCTTAGCTCCCCAACCAAGGATCGAACCCACACCCCCTGCATTGGAAGGCAAAGTCTTAACCACTGGACCAGCAGGGAAGTCCCCACTATGTAATTATTTAAGTCAAAAATAAAAATAGTAAATATAAAGTACTTAGAAATGTACCTGGCACATAGGTGCTTTACATATGTTAGATACTTTAGACCATATATCAAACGGGATATTAAGCATTAATTTTAAATGATGTTTAAATGACTAGATGATATATGCAAAAGCTTATGAAATCATGTTGCTTAGAAATATTCGTCTATGTAGTATAATAGTAACTGTAGTATAAAATATTTAAATTTTTTGTTTCTTTCTAAGACTTGCTCAGACTAGTTCAACTTCACAGCAAGATTCAAGGGAAGGTACAGAGATTTCTCACACTCTCCCTGCCCCCACACATCTGCAGCCTCCCCCCAACTAACACCATTTCCCACCAGAGGGTGCATTTGTTACAATCGATGAGACTACATTTACACATCGTAATCCCCTAGAATCCATAGTTTACATTACAGTTCACACTTGGTATTCTACATTCTATGAGTTTGGACATTTGTATGATGACATGTATCCATCTTTATAACATCATATGGAGTGTTTTCTCAGCCCCGCAAAATCTTGTGCTCTGCTTATTCATGCCCTTCACCCCCAACACCTAGCAATCACTGATCTTTTTACTGTCTCCACAGTTTTGCCTTTTCCAAAACTTCTTATAGTTGAAAATCATACATTGTGAATATACTTAATGCCACTAAACTGTATGCTGAAAAATGTTGGATAGTCATTTTTATGTTAGTTGTATCTTACCATAGTGAAAAAATGTCAAAAATAATATCACAAGGGTTCTGAATAACAAAATTACTGCTTTATTCTTAGGGAACACAGATAATAATTTGGTCAAAATACTAGATTAAAAATGAGATTATTCTAGAAGATGTATTGTTTAAGTGAAGAGGAGGGATTTCTTCACGATAGTTTTTTTTTTTTTTTTAAACAGATCTTTATTGGAGTATAATTGCTTCACATACTGTGTTAGTTTCTGTTGCACAACGAAGCGAATCAGCCAGATGCATACAGATGTCCCCACATCCCCTCCCTCTTGCACCTTCCTCCCATCCTCCCCATCCCACCCCTCCAGGTCATTGCAAAGCACAGAGCTGATCTCCCTGTGCTATGCTGCTGCTTCCCACCAGCCAACTATTTTGCATTCAGTAGTGTACATATGTCGATGCTACTCTCACTTCGACCCAGCTTTGCCCTCCCACCCCCTGTTCTCAAGTCCATTGTCTAGGTCTACCTCTTTATTCCTGCCCTGGAACTGGGTCCATCAGTACCATTTTTTCTTTTTTTAGAGTCCATATATATGCATTAGCATATGGTATTTGTTTTTCTTTCTGAATTACTTCACTCTGTATGACAGACTCTAGATCCATCCACCTCAGTACAGATAACTCAATTTCATTTTTTTTATATCTGAGTAATATTCCATTGTATATATGTGCCACATCTTCTTTATCCATTCATCTGTCGATGGGCATTTAGGTTGTTTCCATGTCCTGGCTATTGTAAATAGTGCTGTAATGAACACTGTGGTACATGTCTCTTTTTGAATTTCTCAGGGTATATGTCCAGTAGTGGGATTGCTGGGTCATATGGTAGTTCTATTTTTAGTTTTTTAAGGAATCTCCATACTGTTTTCCACGGTGGTTGTATCAATTTACATTCCCACCAACAGTGCAGGAGGATTCCCTTTTCACCAAACCCTTTCCAGCATTTACTGTTTCTAGATTTTTTGATAATGGCCATTCTGACAGGCATGAGGTGATACCTCACTGTAGTTTTGATTTGCATTTCTCTAACAATTAGCGATGTTGAGCATCTTTTCATGTGCCTCTTGGCCATCTGTATGCCTTCCTTGGTGAAATGTCTATTTAGGTCTTCTGCCCATTTTTTAACTGGATTTTTTTTTTGATATTGAGCTCCATGAGCTGTTTGTATACTTTGGAGATTAATCCTTTGTCTGTTGTTTCATTTGCAAGTATTTTCTCCCATTCTGAGTGTTGTCTTTTTGTCTTGTTTATGGTTTCCTTTGCTGTGCAAAAGCTTTTAAGTTTAATTACATCCCATTTGTTTATTTTTGTTTTTATTTCTGTTACTCTAGGAAGTGGGTCAAAAAAGATCTTGCTGTGGTTTATGCCAAAGAGTTTTTTTCCTATGTTTTCCTCTATGAGTTTTATAGTGTCTGGTCTTACACTAAAGTCTTTAATCCATTTGGAGTTTTTGTGTATGGTGTTAGGTAGTGTTCTAATTTCATTCTTTTACATGTAGCTGTCCAGTTTTCCCAGCACCACTTATTGGAGAGGCTGTCTTTTCTCCATTGTATGTTCTTCCCTCCTTTGTCATAAATTAGGTGCCCATATGTGCATGGGTTTATCTCTGGGCATTCTATCCTGCACTTTTTGTGCCAGGACTATACTCTCTTGATTACTGTAGCTTTGTGGTATAGTTTGAAAGTCAGAGAGCCTGATCCCTTCAACTCCGTTTTTCTTTCTCAAGATGCTTTGGCTATTCGGGGTCGTTTGTGTTTCCACACAAATTGTAAAAATTTCTGGTCTAATTCTGTGAAGAATGCCATTGGTAGTTTGATAGGGATTGCACTGAATCTGTAGATTGCTTTGGATAGTAGTCATTTTTCACAATACTGATTCTTCCAATCCAAGAACATGGTATATTTCTCTACCTGTTTATGTCATCTTTGATTTCTTATATCAGTGTTTTATAGTTTGCTGAGTACAAGTCTTTCACCTCCTTAGGCAGGTTTATTCCTAGGCATTTTATTCTTTTTGTTGTAATGATAAATGGGAGTGTTTCCTTAATTTCTCTTTCTGATTTTTCATTGTTGGTGTATAGGAATGCCAGAGATTCCTGTGCATTTATTTTGTATCCTGCAACCTTACCAAATTCATTGATTAGTTCCAGTAGTTTTCTGGTGGCATCTTTAGGATTCTCTATGTATAGTATCATGTCATCTGCAAACAGTGACAGTTTTACTTCTCCTTTTCCAATTTGTATTATTTCTTTTTCTTCTCTGATTGCTGTGGCTAGGACTTCCAAAACTAGGTTGAATAACAGTGGTGAGAGTGGACATCCTTGTCTTTTTCCTGATCTTAATGGAAATGCTTTCAGTTTTTCACCACTGAGTACGATGCTTGCTGTGGGTTTGTCCTATGTGGCCTTTATTATGTTGAGGTAGGTTCTCTCTATGCTGATTTTCTGGAGAGTTTTTTTTTTTTTATCATAAATGGGTGTTGAATTTTGTCAAAAGCTTTTTCTGCATCTATTGAGATGATCATATGGGGTTTTTTTTTTGTTTTTTTGTTTTTTAAAGAGCTCCTGACTTTATTTTATTTATTTTAATTTTTTTGGCTGTGTTGGGTCTTCGTTTCTATGCGAGGGCTTTCTCTAGTTGTGGCAAGCAGGGGCCACTCTTCATCGTGGTGCGCGGGCCTTTCACTGTTGCGGCCTCTCGTTGCAGGGCACAGGTTCCAGACATGTAGGCTCAGTAGTTGTGGCTCACGGGCCTAGTTGCTCTGCGGCATGTGGGATCTTCCCAGACCAGGGCTTGAACCCGTGTCCCCTGCATTGGCAGGCAGATTCTCAACCACTGCGCCACCAGGGAAGCCCCATATGGTTTTTATTCCTTAATTTGTTAATGTGGTGTATCACATTGATTGATTTGCGTATATTGAAGAATCCTCGCATCCCTGGGGTAAATCCCACTTGATCATGGTGTATGATCCTTTTAATGTGCTGTTGGATTCTGTTTGTTAGAATTTTGTTCAGAATTTTTGTATCTATGTTCATCAGTGATATTGGTCTGTAATTTTCTTTTTTTGTGATATCTTTTTCTGGTTTTGGTATCAGGGTGATGGTGGCTTTGTAGAATGAATTTGGGAGTATTCCTTCCTCCGCAATTTTTTGGAAGACTTTGAGAAGGATCAGTGTTAGCTCTTCTCTAAATGTTTTTTTTTTTTTTTTTAATTTTTATTTATTTATTTATGGCTGTGTTGGGTCTTCGTTTCTGTGCGAGGGCTTTCCCCAGTTGTGGCAAGTGGGGGCCACTCTTCATCGCGGTGTGCGGGCCTCTCACTATTGGCCTCTCTTGTTGCGGAGCACAGGCTCCAGACGCACAGGCTCAGCAATTGTGGCTCACGGGCCTAGTCACTCCGCGGCACATGGGATCTTCCCAGACCAGGGCTCGAACCCATGTCCCCTGCATTGGCAGGCAGACTCTCAACCACTGCGCCACCAGGGAAGCCCCTCTTCTCTAAATGTTTGATAGAATTCTCCTGTGAAGCCATCTGGTCCTGGACTTTTGTTGGAAGATTTTTAATTACAGTTTCAATTTCATTACGTGCGATAGGTCTGTGTATATTTTCTCATTCTTCCTGGTTCAGTCTTGGAAAATTGTACCTTTCTAAGAATTTGTCCACTTCTTCGTGGTTGTCCATTTTATTGGCATATAGTTGTTTGTAGTAGTCTCTTATAATCCTTTGCATTTCTGTGGAGTCAGTTGTGATTTCTCCTTTTTCATTTCTAATTCTATTGATTTTGTGTCCTCTCCTCTTTTTTTTCTTGATGAGTCTGGCTCATCAATACAAACTGGGAACACTTTTATAAAAGCCTTCGAAAAATATCTGACTACTGACTTTATATATATGTAAAATCATCAATTGAGGTTACACAACAGAAAGTCACCCCCAAAATTGGAGATAACAGGCAAACACAGATGATCACAGTATACCAGGAGCAGGAACCATCCTAGGAGCCAGTAACTGGTAGGAAAACTTAAAGGGTAATTAATGAATTGTTGCAAAATGAGCAGGGACAAGATTGAGAGATAAAACTTCCTGAGAACCCAGCCTTAGGGAGATTCCCCACTTCCACCACTTTCATGAGTTGACCTCTAGAAGCCCTATCAGGTTCTTAGGGTAAAGACTGGTGAAAAAGCCTCACATATTTCCAGCAGGGAGAGGGAAAAAGTAACCACTTTGAAATACTCTCAGAGGGTTCTGTTCTCCTCAACAAAGACTTGCCTTCAAGGAAAACTATTTTACCAGATCCTAATTAATGTAGGTTCCACCACAACCTAACCAACTCCAGCCCCCTCTAGTCTTCCTGTCTCTCCTAGGAGGGTGTGAGGGGTGTGGATGGCTGAGAAGCATTTGGACAAGTTTACAGTCCAGAAACACAATCAGACACTGGTATGATAGCAGGTAATTACAGCTCCAAGAACTAGAAATCTCAGACCCTATTTGAGAATTTTCTAGAGAAACCCAAGACGACAGAGGAGACAATAACAAGGCCACCAGAGGACATTTTAGCCTCTGAGACCTCCAGCTACAGCAAAGAGTAAACACAGCCTAACTTCTAGCCAGGTAAACATAAAACCCCAAACTAAAGGCCTGTTTACCTGACCTTTTACCCAGTTCATCATGTCCACCTTTTCACAAAATATTACGATAATGCTAAAAATAAGCACATACTGAAGACATAAAGCAAGCACGAGAAGCCGACTTAGATATGGCAGAGGTTTTGGAATTATCAGATGGGGAATTTAAAGAACAATGATTAATGTGCTAAGATCGCAAATGGAAATTCAAGACTGAAGCAGAGAACAAAGTCACAGGACAGGCTCTGCCTGACATCAAGACTTACTATAGATCTACAATAATCAAGACAGTGTGGCAGAGCCAGAAAAACAGACAAATAGACCAACAGATCAGAATAGAGAGCCCAGAAACAGATATATGCAGATGTAGTCAACTGATCTTTGACAAAGGAGCAAAGACAATTCAATGGAAAAAGGAGTCTAATAGTGTTGGAACAACTGGACATCCACATACCAAAAAAATCTACAAAGAATTAAGAGATATAAGTGACTATAAAATATACAAAGATGTTATGTACAAAACAATATTTGACAATAACATTAAATGAAGTATAATCTATAAAAATATTAAATCATTATGCTGTACACCTGAAATGAATGTAACATTGTAAATCAAGTATACTTAAAGTTTTTTAAAGTATCTAGAAAGAGATTTTACACCTTTCATGAAAATTAAGTCAAAAATGGGTCATAGACCTAAATGTAAAATACAAAATGATAAAACTTCTAGAAGATAACATAGTATGAAAATCTACGTGACCTTGAGTTTGGTGATGACTTTTTAGATAGGATAACAAAAGCATGATTCATGAAAGAAAAAAACAGATAAATTAGATTTCCTTAATAAAAATAATCAATTGCCCTCCCAGGTATTTACTCAAATGAGTTAAAAACTTATGACCACACAAAAACCTGAACACAAATGTTTTTTTAAATGCTCTAAAAAATAAAGTATATTATAAAAAACTAAAAGAGTAAAAACAAAATAAATGTGGGAACTGCGTAAGCTATAAAGGGTAACACTAAAATCACCTTTAATAATATCCCCCAGAGCCAACTGCTCTGATTTTTTTCTACTTCCAATTAATATATTCTGCTCTACTTATAAATAGGTCACGCCATATATTCATTCCTCTATTCTGTTTTTTCCACTTAACATCACACCATGTTTTACTATGTGTGTAAGATGTTTCACCAAGTAAAAATCGCGCAAAAATGTCAGTTTTTATAAATTTTATGAATGTAATAGGTTATTCTTTTTCTATTGCTGAATATTTAATTGTATCTTCATATATAAGTAGTATTATAAGCAGATAGGGTAGGGGGTCCCCAGAGAAAGAACCAGGCATGCTTTCCTGACATAAGAGAAGCCATTTTTGACCTAAGCCATTTTGTGATCTAAGCCTGGCTTCAATGATTGAGCCTGGCTTCAATGATTGTCCGTGAACAGGTCTCAGGAATTAGTGATCTTAAGGGAACAATTAGTGATCTTAACAGAAACAAACTGTTATCAGGAAAGAGAAGTAACAATAGCAAAGATATGTATCAGTTGTAAAGACCCCCAGTTCTGTTTCAATGGTGAAGATTAGCCTGAGGCTCAACTACCAGATCAACTGGTACCTAAGGGATGATGATGTAGACCTTTTCTGACCCTCGTGACTTCAATCAACTAAAGCTTGGAATCTGTCCCCCATCCAGGCTCCTTCATGAATATGCATGAACCCTTAGCTTAAAACTTCCAGTTTCGCAGACTGGGGAGACATTGCTTTGGGAAAGATCCCTGGTGTTCTCTTGCTGCAAGTAATAAATCCTTCATTCTCCTGCTCTTTGCCTTGGTTGTGCCTTCTGGTTCAATGACCACCAAGAGGTGAACGCAGTTTTCAGGTAACAGTTTCTACCTATTTATTCGTATCTTGAAACAGTGATGTGGCAAAAATCTTTGACCACAATTTTGCCTGGTTTTTTCATCTTTAAAAAAAAAATTAATTTATTGACGTAGAATTAGTGTGGCTAACATTCAAGGAATTACTTAAGAGGCTATGCTGCACACTTAGAAAAAGTTTTATGAACATTTTAACAAATGTGTAAAGCCTTTCACACATAAGACATTACTAGTATCTGGCAGGAGTGTGCCATGTCACGGTCATGCTCTGACTTTTCCCATTCTTTCTCAATTAATGAAAATGTGAAGCTATTTCATTGCTCAAAATACAATTGTAATGCCATATTGCTAAGTACTCATGTCAATGAGAACTTTATAAATAGCTACATGTTTAACTTAAAAAAATTTTATATCAGATTTTTTGACATTGACACTATATAGAGAAATAAATTAGATCAGGACAACTAACAGAGATTAAGCATTCAAAAGAATTAAAACTACAAAGTACCTGGATGTTTTCATTCAGAAAGCTGTCAAAGTGTCTGTCACTGAACATTTTCATCCCACTTTAAATTCAGGATCTCCAATCATAACAATCACCAAAGTAAAGTGTGCAAAACCATTTCTATTAAAATTTCCTATTTTCACTAGCATATAACTCCTCTGAACAATCTCTGCTGGTTTTACACTTTACCTTTCCTGGTTACAGTTTAATGGTAAATTTGAGAGATGTGGTGAAAATCCTTTCAGCTATAATTAATTTTACTTGTTAGATTTACTATCAAATTTTAAAAGTGAGACTTTTCTCAGTTTTTTTCAAATTCTTGGAATCAGTAACATAACGAGGCATTGATAGTTTGAGGAAGGAAATAAACAAGGAAGATAATGAAAACATATCAGGTAGAAACAGAGGTACTGTTAATGCTTACAGATAGCACTATGTACCATATGACTTTCCAACTGGAGTCAATTACACCAGAAAAATCCATGCCATTCATTCCTTGTATGAATGAGTACTTAACTATTTGCAGAGTACTATGCTGGGTGCCAGGAATTTATGTGCAAAGGCTGATAAAAACCCAGTATGACTTTTCAGTAGGACATGTTATGTCCTTATGGAATGACTGAAAGGTTAAGTCACTTTAAAAGTCATGCTGTCCCGCCTTCTCAAATGACAAGGCCCTCAGAGATCAAGCGACTTGCCCAACACATATTCCCCATTTACCAGATGTCCCCAAATGTTCACATCAAAAACGAAAAGTTTCCCATTGATTTCAAATAATTTACCCCCACCCACCCAAATCCCACCTTGAGATCACTGAATTTTAGCTTCCTATTTTTTTTTCTTTGTATCAGGCATAGTCAAAAGAAAGTAAAATGATTAGTTGGGGTTTCAAAAGGGGTCAAAAATATGCAAGATAGAGAATGAACAAAATCCATTGCATTACAGTCATTTTAAAATAAAGACTTATCACAGGAAATCAAAGAATTGGATTCTATTATGTAGAAGCACTTCTGCTCTCACATTAAAGGAAATATGAGCTCAAGGCAGAAGACTTAGGAGAAGGAAATAATGGAGAAATGTCCCAGCACTGCAAATAAAAAGCAGGTCTTTATCAAATTTCTAGCAGAGGAGAAAAGCTGCAGGTTTTCCTCATTTCTTGTCAAACAACAACAAACCAGGAAATATCTTTGAAAGTGTTTAACTTTCTTTTAATGATTTTGTCTCACAGTTTACTACACCACATAGATTGATTAGTTAATCAAAAATGGGGCCTTTACAAATACTTGAATGTTTTCTCACTGCGTAAATATGTCCTCATGAACATCACCAGTCTCCTGTGCAGTTTCAGCATCTTTCCCTTGCATTATCAGGATCAAGGTTCTGATAATTTTTCACTATCAGTTTTCTGGACAACAGCTTGTCTTCCTTATCAGTAGGTAAATCAAACCCTGCCCCATTAGTCAACCTTTATCTCTAGGGCTAAACTTTTCAAATAAATCAGGTCTAAAGTAATGCTAAGGGCTTGAGTGTCATCAGGCCTTTTTTCCCAGATCCTTCCTACATACCTAACACTCATTTGCACACCTATGTATTTTCTTCACCTGTGTGTCCGAAACTCTACCCACTGCCTAACCTAATAGGGCTTATCCTTCAAGTTAAAAACCAGGGTTCCTAATCTTATCTACCCTATACTCTCTAAAAAATCATTATTTTGTAGTTTAATATAATTTCTTATCCTCACAATTAAATTATTCATCTTATTTTGCATTTCTGAGTGCCTAGTATGGCAGTAAACAGTTAAATAATATTTGGTTGATTTGATCAAGGTAATTCTTCAACAGCAGCCATTTTGTTTCCTGCATGCATTTCCAGGTAAATGGTGGCCTTCTTTTATTAAACGTGGAGAATCAAATTATGTCCTTCTAAGAAGTATAAATTTTAAATCTTCATCTTAATGTGGTATTAAGTAAATTGCCATTCTACTCCTCTTAAGAATTACTTGAAACCCTCCTGCTATTTTTATTCCCAGAAAGGGCACGCCTGTTAAAGCTGACCCTTTTATCTTTTCCCCTGCACTTCACCACTATTATTACTTTATTTTTCCTTTGGGTAAAATAAGTGTGGACTACCTGACAAGATGTGATATACGTGTGTGTGTGTGTGTGTGTGTGTGTGTGTGTGTGTGTGTGTGTGTGTACGTTATTTGTGAAGGGGATAAGTAAAATATAATTCTACATTAGCCTTAAGTAATCCTTTTTTGAGTAAATTCCACATAGATGCAAAATACAAAAGACATTTAGATAACGCTGGTCCTTTTATTTTTCTAAATGTGTACAAAGACATGAAGAATATAGGTACTGAATGATTTACTTTGAATTGATTTTATTGGAAGAAAAAAACTCTTTCGGGCCTAGACCTAAGTATTTATTTCATTATGTTATTTGTTAGAAATATTTTATGGGAGTGTCTTTGGGTGCTACCTCAAATGATTCCAATAACTCTGAAAATTTTGAAAAAAAATTAGAAATAGGAGAAAACTACAACTTTTAATATCATAGAACGCTATAATAATTTCAATTAATATTGTTGCCGGCAGTTGAGCAGAGCAAAATTATAAGTCTCACAATGCCCTTGCCCACATTTGACAAACAAAATAGTAAGAGACATAGCAGATTATTACTTAGAAGGATACTGAAGCTTGAAGCACATGTACTAAATTTGGGCAGTCTTGGTGAAAATGAGAATAGGTTGCACATTATACAATCTGACATCCTTCACCTAAAACCAAATGAGATAATAAAGAGAAACGAGACATATTTTCTGCATAAAGAACCATATAATCCTTTACCTCATTTAAATAATAGATTCATAATTTTATTCCAAGTAAACTATTCTGTGAAACAAAAACATGTCTGATAATGCCACATGCCCAAAACATACATGATATTCCTATATTATTATTATGTGCACAAGTTCTCACATATTTTGATTTTGGTCTAGACATTTTTATGGAGTTTTTCATGTGCCATATACTATAAACTAGAGGAATAGAAGGAGGTAATTTTCCAAAAATAGGATGATAAACAGTTTTTAATATAAAACTGACAGTCAAAGAGATTGAACTGACAATATTTAATGCACCTATTGAAATGTTAAAACAACTAAAGTGTACCATTTCTGGAATATCTCATTTAGAAATAGGATTTTTAGTTCTTGGAGATAGAAATAACTTTCAAGAATCAACTCAAATTTTTAAAGATTTCATTAAAATGTAATTGTTACTTACTGTGCTTTCTTATGTTTAAAATCTTTTCCAAATTCTGAAGCTAAATAAGTGATAGGCAAATAATATTCATCCTATTAGTCTCTACACTCTTCTGTACCCTTGAAATCCTTCATTATATAGAATTTATTCAATACTTTAAAATTTTTCATTCCACAACAAAATCTCTGAAACTTAGAATTTTACGATTATACTTTCATATTCAAATATTTAATACAAATATATAAACATAAATTTCAAGTAACATAGTCTATTATGCCTAGTACAATATTATACTTTTAAGTATGAACTAGCAGACACATCCCAATCCTAACAACTCTATCAGTTTCTCCCTGAAATTCTTAGAAGCAAATAGGAAGCATAAAAATTAATCAGTTTTCCAAGACTGAGTAAAAAGGGTAATAAAATTTAGTTACCTAGCTATTCCCTCTTTCACATACCCTTTATGAAGACACAAAACACAAATTCCTTCACTCAGTACAACAAACACTGAATAAAGATAGGGACCTTGCACATAGGAATTCAAAAGCTAATGGGGCCGTCGTAGTATTACACCAGCCGATACTAATAGACGTGTTTTCATTAACTTGGTTTTATACTCAATAACTCATATTAAATACAGTTCACTTTTATTGAGCTACATTCTCAAAGTTTTAAAACAAACAAAAAAATCTATCTCCAAATTCAAAATGAGGAGGAAAGAGGTTCCCCAGCAGCTGTGAGGTTCTCAACAGCCACAGGTGTCAAGGGGGAATCTTGGGCTCCAGCAAAGGGACAGTAACACTTATCATCCTTTCTTCTTCCAGACCGATCAGCATCATTATAATGACGTCTACATTACATCCCTCTCTACTCTAAATACCCAAAGTGGTTTCTTTTCTCTGACTAGACACTACTGACTGATAATATGAAACAGATCCTTCTGTTTTATTTTCAATTTATCTGGGTAGTTGGTATATATGAAAGAAACTAGAAAAATATCAACAATATTACAACTATGGATTATTCTTACTGTCATTTCATAGAAGTTGCATAAAAAGGAATGGAAAAATACAAGGTCAAAAAAAGAGTAAAGTTGGGAATAAAGGGCAATTGCACAATATGCTATATTACAGACAATTTATCTTCATATTCATGATCAACAGTCCCAGTATGTATTAGGTGAAAAGAAAACAATGAGCATTGGGGTGGTCTTTTCCTAAAATAAGTCTTGGGTTGGTATCCACTCACTGACACACAGCCCTTCTAACAAAATCCTTGTCAGTCAGAATAATTGCAAAACACAGAACTCTTCATCATACTGTGTAATAGCTGCCAGAAACAGTAAACAAACAGCAAATCTAAACAAGTTAACATATGTAATAAAATTCTACAAAAAAAGGGGGAGGGATAAATATATTTAGGTAGGTCACTGAAAGTTATTATATTTGAAAATTCTGATGGAGTGTGCAAACATGAAATGGATTGCTCTTATTCTATGAATTTTTTCTCATTGACAGTTTATTAGCTAAGAAATATTAAGACAACATTTTAATAACATTTTAGCATTCACTCTCCATCAATTTAATGCAACATTTATTGATTTCCCACTATGAGCTAGGAATTTCAAATAGAAAAACCAGAATAGTACAACCATCACCTTAAGATTCTCATAGCCTCCTCATTTTCCCCTTTAAACAATGGTCTCCTTAGCTATGTTTGAATTTTAAAATTTGAAACTGTTTCATTTTCAAAGCAGGAGATCTTAGTTTTTAAATTTAATATTTTACTTCAAGAATAAAGTTTTTTCTTATCCAATAAATTATGATAGTTTAAAGAGGAAATTTATCTAGAATTGAAGTGTTCATACAAAGACTATATGGCATGAAAATAATGTGTAAAGTGATAGAAATGATAAAAATCCAATGATCTAAATTATTCTTCATTGCTTGAAAAATATATTTATAGTAAAAAACACTTTTGGGAAAACATATTTTTTGATTTTTACTGTGAGTCAGGTACTGTGTTAGACACCAGAGTACAAAGGAGTATGATACAGTTCCATCTCCAAAGTACTCATTCTAATCTATCTTTACATACAAAACTAGTCACTTTAAGACACCTCAAAAAGAAGAATGCAATATTCTTAATAATTGACTATTATTTCCCATACAAATTCATTACCAGATATGCCTAAAACATTGAAATTTGCTCTTTTTGCTTCTCTTCAACAACCTACAAAAGCATATATTCATAGTAAGAAAAAGTATATAATGACTCTGGTTAGTTTGTTTTTAACAAATACATATTATAAAACTCATTTCATAAAAATTACAGCCTTCTTGGCAAAAAAGGCAAAGAAAAAGAAAATGTGATTTAAAAGAGAGCAAAAGGTCACCTTGAACCCATTTTATTCATCCAATGTAACCAAACTTTAATTGGCTTCAGTGACATGAGAAAGGAAATAGCTCGTCATTTCAACCAGGTGTTTTGAGTAACTTTTACCTATACTCATTTCCAGTTTCCATATAAATAGTTTCAAAAACACAAAACATTTTTCCATACACTAATCCTAAGGCTCCAAAGTCCATGTTGCCATTGACATTTTTTTTTACATGTTTTTATTGACCCATGAACTTTCAAGTCCACATATAAATCTATCCATTGATAAACAAGTACTCATCACAAGGTTCAGCTTTGCTACAAATTAGCTGATCAGCCTTTGTTTTTTTCTAAACACACAGTACTTACTATGTGTTTAGGAGAAACTACATTAGGCAACAAGCTAGAATATCTATAATTGATTTATTTCACAGTGTGAACTGGATGAGTTGCAAATAGAAAACATTTATTGTTTGATTGATTGTTCATTTAAAAAATAATAATCTGTGGCTTCAAAAATGCTTTTTGGCTTTTCTTTCCCAAGATACCTTAAGACAGATTCCATAATTTATGGCTACTTTAGCATACTAAAAATCAGTACAGATTCTTCTTCCAGTAATGGCAGAGTGGATAACTCTCCCATAGATAACAATTATAAACTCTAGACAAAATGTGAATAAAAAAATCATTCTAAGTTAAGGGACTAGAAAGTGAGCAAAACTTTCAGAATAGAAGGAGAAAAGACTTTTGAAAGAGTAACTGCAGTGTGTGAAATTTATGTTCACACAGCTTTTTCTGTGAGGGCACTTTCCAGCCTGAGCAGCTCAGTACAATGTGAACTCAGATCTGAGAGAAAACTGCCTATGAAGAGAGCTATAAAGGAGGGGGACTAAATCTGTTTACAGACTCTACCCCAATCCTTCTCTGATCCCTGAACTACATGGACGTCAGGTCACCAGGTGAAAGAAATAGGTGGACGCTTAAAGAACTGAGAGGGAATTTTGGCAACTTGCTCACCAGAAAGGTTACAGAGCTGGGAGCTGCAATTCAATTACATTAAAATGCCTGCTAGGACAAAAGCCAAGATTCTACAGTGCAAGACAAAATCCACAACCCCAACAATATATCAACAGTAATGCCCACTGAACAACAACAACAACAAAATACTTGACATTAAAAAAAAACATAGAAAGAAATTAAACAATCTCATTTACCACTGCATCAAAAATAATAAGATACCTAAGAATAAACCTATCTAAGGAGGCAAAAGACCTGTACTCCAAAAACTATAAGACACTGATGAATGAAATTGAAGATGACACAAACAGATGTAAAGATATACCGTATTCTCAGATGGGAAGAATCAATACTGTTAAAATGACCATAATACCTAAGGCAATCTACAGCTTCAATGCAATTCCTATCAAAATACCAATGGTATTTTTCACAGAACTAGAGCAAATAATTTTAAAATATGTATGGAAACACAAAAGACCCCAAATAGCCAAAACAACCTTACCAGACCTAGAGGAATCATGCTCCCTGGCTTCAGACTATACTACAAGCTACAGTAATCAAAACAGTATGATACCAGCACAAAAACAGACACATAGGTCAGTAGAACAGGATAGAGAGCCCAGAAATAATGCCATGCACTTATGGTCAATTGACCTATGACAAAGGAGACAAGAATATAGAGAAAAGACAGTCTCTTCAACAAATGGTGATGGGAAAACTGGACAGCTACATGTAAAATAATCAAATTAGAACATTCTCTAACACATATAAAAAAAGAAACTCAAAATGAATTAAAGACCTAAATCTAAGACCAGAAACCATAAAACTCCTGGAGGAAAACATAGGCAGAATACACTTTGACATAAATCATAGCATTATTTTAAACCTGTTGCCTAAAACAAAGGAAATAAAAGCAAAAACAAACAAATGGGACCTAATTAAACTTAAAAAACTTTTGCATAGTAAGGGAAACCATTGACCAAACAAAAAGACAACCTACTGAATGGGAGAATATATTTGCAAATGATATGACTGACGAGGGGTTAATATCCAAAATATATAAACAGCTCTACAACTCAGTATCAAAAAAACAAAAACAACCCTATTAAAAAATGGGCAGAGGACCTGAATAGACATTTTTCCATAGAAGACATACAGATGGCCAACAAGCACATGAAAAGATGCTCAACATCACTAATCATCAGAGAAATGCAAATCATAACTACAACAAGGTATCACCTCACGCTTGTCAGAATGGTTATCATCAAAAAGAACACAAATAACAAATGTTGATGAGGATGTGAAAAAAGGGAACACTTGTATACTGTAGGTGGGAATGTAACTTGGTGCAGCTGCTGTGGAGAACTGGGTGGCAGTTTCTCAAAAAACGAAAAATAGAACTACCATCTGACCCAGCAATTGCACCCTGAGTATATAGCTGAAAAAAACCAAAAACACTAATTCAAGAAGATACATCCACCCCAGCGTTCACAGAAACACTATCTACAATTGCCAAGATATGGAAGCAACCTAAGTGTTCATGAACAAATGAATAGATAAAAAACATGTGGTATGTAATATATACAATGGAATACTACTCAGCCATGAAAAAGAATGAAATTTTGCCATTTGCAGCAACATGGATGGACTTGGAGGGTATTATGCTAAGTGAAATAAATTAAACAGAGAAAGACATACTGTATAATATCACTTATATGTGTAACTTAAAAATACAACAAGCTAGTGACTATAACAAAAAAGAAAGACTCACAGAGAGAACAAACTAGTGGTTACCAGTGGGGAGAAGTTAGGGGGGAGGGGCAATATAGGGGTAGAGGAATAGAAAATACAAACTACTATTTATAAAATAAGTAAGTTACAAGGATATATTGTACAACACAGGGAATCTAGCCAATATTTTATAACAACTATAAATGGAATATAACCTTTAAAAACTGTGAATCACCACATTGTACACCTGTAACTTAAATACTGCACATCAACTATACTTCAATTTTTTAAAACTCTTAAAAATTAAAAAAAAATAATGTAAAACTAGTATTCACATCAACCAAAATATACTTTCGAGAACCTGGAATTCATAAGGTACTTTGGAGGAAAAAAAAATTCCAAACAAAAAATTGTCCCACAGTCAAGAGGAAAACCAGTCAAGAGAAACCAACTCTAAGATTACCCTGATGTTGGAATCAGCACCTAATTCAGAGTGGCTATGATAAACATGTTCAAAAATGTAACAAAAATTTTTTCAAATGAACAGATGAAAATGTTATAAATTTGGAAACCATAATAGTAAACCAAATAGCAATTATAGAATTGAAATTCACAATATTTAAAATTGAAATTTTGTTGGATAGTCTTAATAGCGTATTTGAGATTCCAAATGACTAGAACAAACTTGGAGAGATAAATTTAAATATTCCAATCTAAGGAATAAAGAGAAAAAAGTATTTTAAAAATCTTTGAAATCATCTTTATCGAAATTTCAATGGCATTTTTCACAGAAATAGAACAAACAATTCTTTGCATAAAACCATGAAAAACCCTTGAATAGGCAACACAATCTTCAGAAAGAAGAACAAAGATGGAGGCATCACACTTCTTGATTTCAACCTATATTACAAATATATAGTAATAAAAATAGTATGGTCCTGGCATAAAAACAGGCACACCAGTCAATGCAGCAGATTAGAGAGCCCAGAAATAAACCGACACAAATATGGTCAATTAATTTATGACAAAGGAGCTACGAATATACAATGGGTAAAAGGTAGTCTCTTCAATACATGATGCTGAGAAAACTGAAAAGCCCCATGCAGAAGAATGAAACTGGACCACTATCTTGCACTATATACAAAATACAACTCAAAATGGACGAAAGACTTGAACTTAAGACCTAAAACCATAAATCCTCTGGAAGAAAACAAGCAGTCAACTGTTGATATCAGTCTTGGCAATGATTTTTTGGATTTGACACCAAAAGCAAAGACAACAAAAGCAAACTTGAACAAATGGGACTAAATCAAACAAAAAAAAAGCTTCTGCACAGCAAAGGAAACCATCAACAAAGGGAAAGGGCAATCTTCTGAATGGAAGAAAATATTTGCAAATCATATATCTGATAAAGGGTTAATATCCAAAATATTAAATATTAAATACTTAAAGAACTCATACAACTCAATACCAAAAAAAATCTGTTTAATAACTGGGCAGAGGATTTGAATAGACATTTTTCCAAAGAAGACATAAAGGTTAACAGATACATGAAAAAGTACTCAGCATCACTAATCATCAGGGAAATGCAAATCAAAATCACAATGAGATATCACCTCATACCTGTCAGAATGGCTATTATCAAAAAGGTAGGAAAAAAAAAAAGAAAAAAAAAAAGGTAGCAAGTAACACATTCCGGCAAGGATATGGAGAAAAGGGAACGCTTGTGCAAGCTGTGTCTAGCTTATTTCACTTAGCACAATGTCCTCTAGGTTCATCCAGGCTGTCACAAATGGCAGAATTTCCTTCTTTTTAAGCCTGAATAATTTTCCATTGTATATACATACCACATTTTCTTTACCCATTTATCCATTACAGGACACTTAGGCTGTTTCTGTGTCTTGGCTATTGTAAATACTGCTGCAATAAACATGAGGGTGGAGGTATCTTTCTGAGCTACTGTTTTTAGTTCTTTTGGATAAATACCCAGAAGTGGGATTGCTGGATGATATGGTAGTTCTATTTTTAATTTTTTGAGGAAACTCCATAGTGTTTTCCACAATGGTTATACCAATTTACAGTTCTACCAACAGTGTAAAAAGTTATTTTTCTCCAAAATCCTCAACAAAATACAAGCTAATAGCACAATTCAACAGCATGTTAAAAGGATTACACACCATGATCAAGTGGGATTCATCCCCGAGTTGCAGGGATGATTCAATATACACAAATCAATGTGATACACCACATTAACAGAATGAAGGCTAGAAATCATACAATCATCTCAACAGATGGAGAAAAAGCATTTGACAAAACTCAGCATCCTTTTATGATAAAAACTATCAATAAATTAGGTATAGAAGGAACATACCCCAATATAGCAAATGCCATGTATGACCCACAGCTAACATCATCATACTCAATGGTGAGAAGCTGAAAGCTTTTCCTCTAACATCAGGAATAAGAAAAGGATGCTCACTCTTGCCACTTCTACTCAGCATAGTACTGGAAATCCTACCCAGAGCAACTAGGCAAGAAAAACATATTAAAAAGACATCCAAACCACAAAGAGTCCTATTTTTTAAGCATTTAAATAATACAAAGTATGTTATCTGACCACAGTGGAATTATTATAAATTAGCAATCAGTAACAGAAAGAAAAATGAGAAACCCCCAATTATTTGAAAATTAAACACCTTTAAATAATATATGAGCCAAAGAATTCACAATGGAAATTAGCAAATTTCTTGAACTGAGTGAAAGAAATCATCATCTATCAACCTTCAAATAATGTAGCTAAAGTACCCAGATTTGACCACATTAATCTGTAGAACTGTGGCTCAGAGAACCTGGATGGGGGGCAGAGAATTATGGAACTATGGCTATTGCTATTGTGAGTAATAAACTGTCCTTTGCCTCTGGCTCACGTGACTTTTCTCCCTGAATCTATAAAACTGTGGCAGACTCTCTTGTTAACTTAGAAGTAAGGTAAAATCACAGAGCCTTCATAATTGTTGGAAGAGAAGTGTAAAACCCAATTCAGAAACAGATCTAGTGTATTTGAGAAGTTACTGTTTGACAAAGGAGGAATTTTATTTCAGTGAAAAACTGACATTTAACAAATGCTATCTGAACAACTGGCTTTCCATCTGGAAGAAAATTAAAGCAGATTCATTCTTTCCTCATAAACAAGTTTTAGAAGAACAAAAAAACTTAAATATAAGACATAAAACAATAAAATGCTTGCACAATATAGAATCTAAGGAAATATTCTTTACCATGGATAGAACCCCAATAGTTATAAAAGATAAACTTACCTGAGCATTAAAAGTTTTACAATTTTATATGATAGAAGATATCACAGCCTAACAGATGAGTAAGATTTTGAAAATATCACAATCCAAACAAAGGATTAATGTATAATGTAGTGTAATTTCTTACCAATAGCCAAGGAAAAGATAAACTACCTGTAGAAAATGCACTAAGGATACAGGAAGGCCATTCACAAAAAATTTCATCCAAATGACATAAGATAGATTAGAAAAAGATGTCCAACTATAGTAGCAGTAAGGGAAGTGCAAATTAAAGTTACTGTGAGATATCATCTTATCCCCATAAGATTGGCAAAAACTAAAAATGTCTTTTTATCATGTCTTACAGGTATAATGAAAAGGAAAGTGTACTCTGACACACTTTTTATGGAAATAGGGCCTCTTACTACCTTATTGTAAGCCTTTTGGAAAGCAATCTATCAACAACAATTAAACTTAAGAATATTGTACCCCTTCAACACAGCAACCATACAAAGACATATGTATTATAATAATGTTAAATCAGCACTGCTGATAGTGGCTAAAATTGCAAACAAACTGAAATGCCCATTGTAGAGGGAATACTGTACAACTTATAGTATGCCCAACCATGATCTAACCTGTAGTCAGTAAAAAGAATGAATGAGAAATAAAGCTTAAATTAGGAGAGATTTCCAGACTGCATTATTGAGAAAAGTAAAATGCAGACAACTGTGTATATTATGTAATTATTATTCATCTTCATGTATATGTATATTTTAAATGGTTATTTAAGCATGAAGAAAATAGGAAGAAGATGTCTTTAGCATTGGATACCTGTGTTACAGGTGGAGGATCAGAGTGATTTGATGGGAGAGGGAAAAAACAGCAGAGGGGAAGCTCAGAAAAAAAATAGAGGAGGATGCATAATATAACATGAACTTATGGAATGCCCACATGTGTGTGCACATGTGAAGAATTTAACCAAAGAACTGTTTTAATAAATTATCAGAAAATAATAGACTCTTTAAATCACTACAGTAAAGGAAGAAATGTATTCATTTCAATTAAGTGACCTGGCTTCAGATTTTGCCTTTGCCACTATGGCCAAGTTAAATAACCTCCCAGACCCTTAGTTTCTTCATTTGTAAAATTTAATTAGAAATATCACCCATAGAGGTACTTCCGCGAGGTTGTTACAAAGGTTTAACTCTATAATGTACATATAATTTTAATAAATTGCAAAATTTGCACTGCATGACTGTTATGGTTGGAATTACATAAATTATGAAAATGTCAGGATGAAATCTATACGTCACTAAAGCCATCACTAAACAGGAATTACCCGGTCTTACTTCCAAAGTAATAATTTCACCAAACTGGAAAATGAAAATAATCATAAACATGGCACCAGACCGTATTGTACTGTAAGCTTTTCCTACAAGTACCACCACCATTGCCATCACCACTTACCCTCCCACATTTTAGGTTAAATACAGGGCAGCCTGAACTCCTTCCTTCAGAAATGCTAGTCATGCACAATTTGTATTTGACCTTGTTCATAAGAAAATGGAATACTTAACATATACTATTTTTCTAACTCTACATTACTACACCTCAAGGATGATCAATGTCACAGGCATCCTGCATCAGGGAGACAAGGATGTGCGTGGGTAGGTGATGTTAACAGTAGGCAAATAAAGGATGATTGTTTTTGAAGTGATCCCATTTGGACCCTCCCGCTACCTCATGTACCCTCATGAGACTTGGAGAAATACAGGTTACATTACACAATATTTCTATGTTTTTCCTTCTAAGACAGAATCTGAATGTGGTTAATCCATTATTTCTTAAAGATGTCTAAATTTATAAGACAAAAGAGTTTCTATGTATTCAGCATATTTGTCCACTTGGAAGCACAAATACAGAAGGTTGACTTACATAGTGCTAGTGGTAATATTATAGTTAATGAAAGAATCAGCTTTCACCTCTTAAAGCTATTTTTCCAGGATGACAAAAAATGATTGCTAATGTTATCTTGCTTTTAGACTACATTTTTTCTTGTCAGTGGCAATGAAAGCATACTTTTTAATGAAGATTTTAAAAAGATGTTTTCCATATTCTTAATTGAATTTGGTGATTATATAATCATTTCTCCTCTAAGGGAGACCAACAGCACTGTATTTTTTTTTTTCCTACTCTGAACTAAACCCCTGCAATCAAATAGGGAGGAGGCAGGGCAAAAGGGTATATTCATTTATAAGTAAAATAAATTGAGCCTTGACTTTTAGAAAGTGCAATTTGAGAACAGAAAAATTACTTTCTTCATATAATGGCTTGGCATTTCTCATCCTTACATAAATCTGTTCCTTTTAAACTCTTAGCTTTTAGGCCTTGGCTGCTCTCATTATATTCAGGAAAATTGTCTTCAATTACATGACCCCAAATAAGGCCCTGGGCTCTTTACAAATCCATTTCTAATGTGTTGATCTGTATGCTGTACCTTAAGGGTTCATATCTCAGACTGAATGGAACTGCATCATGGTGGAGAATTATTATTCCCAGCATCTTAGACACTGAATGAATAGTGAAGCAAAAGAGAATCCTCATGATGTAAAACTGTCCCTGAGAAGCTAAAATACAAGATTTTCCAGATGCCAAATATCAGCTCAGCTTCTCCCATCATATAATCTCCCTTACAGAGGGCTTATGGCATGTGTTGTAAACAAGTTTTTGACAATTACTCAGAAAAAATGTATTAAACACCTACGACATTCTAGGCACTGATCCATCTAGGGGGTTAGAACATGAACAAGATATATGGAATTGTTAGTGATTATATTTGTCTCAATGTAACTTAATTGATTCTACCTGTAGATCCAAGAGGAAAATAACCACATACGCCAAATTAAAAAAAAAAATTTAATGAGACAAGGTACCAGTTGTTCTGGCATCAACAACATGTGAAAAAGAAAAGTATAGAATAAAGTACAGTGTTCACCTGACATTAAGTGTTATTCAGTTCCTTAGCTCCTACTACTTATTGTACCCCATTTTAAATCATGAATAGAGACAAAAGAATTGAAAGAAGCATGGCCTTCACTCTTTACTGATTCAATAGTAAGTCAAAAGCTCATGCTGAGAACACAAAATGTTGCTTCCCAAAGCAGAAAACAGTAAACTGGGGAAGCAGCCTTTTTCCTGAACTTAGATTAAAAGTCTCTTACCATAAACACTTTCTCTTCCTTTCACTGAAAAATAAAATTCTAGATTTTCTTGGAATGTATTCCTATTTAAAATTTAAATGTGGCCATAATGTATTTATATGTAGTAACATGTTCTTCACAACAATGTTTGTAACAGTGAAAATGAGGAGCATTCAATGTCCATCATGGGGGTCAAATTAATAAATGCTGGTATGACCACGGCATATTAAAATCATGTGGAGATTCAAGATGGTGGAGGAGTAAGAGGACGTGGAGTTCATCTCTCTCCACGGATGCATCAGGAATACACCTATAGATGCAACAATTCTCACAGAACACTGGCTGAAAACTAGCAGAAGATCTTGGACACTGGAAAGGACTAAAGATCCCTGCATAACTGGGTAGGATGGGATAAAGAAGGGAGAAGGAGGAGGAGAGGAAGCAGGACGGGACCTGCACCCTGGGGCAGGGGAGCTGAAGCAGAGGAGAGATTCCCGAATTGGGGGAAACCCCCTCTCTGATAGGGAAATCGACTGGGACAGAAGGAAAGCATTTGAGGCTGCTGGAAGAGGATGAAGTGGGCAATCGGTAGCAGACGGGACAGAGTGAGAAATACAGATGGTCTGTACCACAGCCATATGTGCCCCAGACTGGGATGTATGTTCACAGGTGTGAAAGGGGGCTGGAAGCTGGAGTGTGGGATTGGAAAACAGGCCCAGAGCAAGAACTGCCGTCGGCTGTGGGGAGACGGACTGAGGGGACGGGAGGGAGGAAATCCACAGCAGGGAATGCCTACAGAGAAAGACCGGTCTGTCATGGAAGCAGGGCACTACTGCTGAGTCACACGCAGGGGGTGGAACCACTATTGTAGCCTCTCTCTCCCCACACGCCAGCGCCTGCCAATGAACGATAAAAGAAGCCCTCTCAGGGCTGGCTCTTGCACACCAGCTACCTAGCAATAAAAAAGCCCCCTCAGGGATGGCCCTTGCACACCTTCTGCCAGGCACCAGAAAAAGCCCGGCCAGGGCTGGCCCTAACATGCCTTATTCCGAGTGCCAGAAAAGACCCTCACTAGGGCCATATCTCTTGTACCCATGGCCACCAGCTTCCCTGTGAATTTGGTGCTGCCAGCGTTCCCGCAATCCAAGCAGTCATACCACCCTGCACACTGTCCTCACTGAGGCAGACCTACGAGCTCCAAGGCAGCCTCAGGACCAGACTCCTGTGGGTCCTGAGGTGGGGAGAAAACCAAAGCTGAACCCCAGGGATGGGGTGACTAAGGAAGAAGATAGAACATCT
The DNA here is from genome assembly GCF_949987535.1 of Balaenoptera acutorostrata. Taxonomy (NCBI): domain Eukaryota; kingdom Metazoa; phylum Chordata; class Mammalia; order Artiodactyla; family Balaenopteridae; genus Balaenoptera; species Balaenoptera acutorostrata. Next base: position 16,385,261 of record NC_080066.1, read on the forward strand.
TTCCATCAGCTGTATCAGCTGCAGATTAAATCCCCGTGATCAGCTAGGTAGACCCTGCATCTATGGAATATCCGAGTAGACAATGAGTATTCCCACAAAGGAAAATGGTCTAACTCTGGCAGCTGTGGACTTTGGGGGCAGCGCACACAGGAATTGGGCCATATCAGAGTGGTCCCCACAGGACCCACAGCAGGTCCAGAGACCAGCCCAGAGGCAGAGGAGAGCCTCTTGGGGAGGCAGAGGTGGGCTGTGGCTCACAGCATGTGCAAGGACACTTTCAGCTGAGACCCCAGGGAAACATAATTATTACCATTAATTTCATTATGTTTTGCTTCATTCTGTTGTTGGTTCTGGGTTTTTGTTTTCTTTCTTTTTCTGTTTGTTTGTTGTTGTTTTAGTATTTTTTTATTTAGTCTTTTGGGGATCTTCGTGTTCTATAACATTCTTAATTTTTTTTTTAATTTATTTTATATATTTCTACTTTTACTTTTTCTGTTGTGCCGTATTCTTTTCCCTTATTTTTTCTTTTTCTTTAATATATTCTTTAATCTTTCTTAAACATTTCCATTTCTACTTTGTTTTCCTGTTGTCCTGTGTTTCCCTATTTTATTTTGTTATTTTTTAATCATTTTTATCAGATTGTTATATTTCCTTGCTTTATCCTTCAGTTGGCACACTGTTTTGGTTTTGTTTTTAGGTTTTGTGTTGTTAGTTTTGATTCTAATTGTTTGATTTCGTTTTTGAGTTCTTCTGTTTGTCTGGTTGTTCTCTTGTTTTTGTTTTGTTTCTGTTTTTGTTTCTTTTGCATGTGTGTGTGTTTCCCTGTTTGTTTTTGTTTGATTTTGTTTTTACCATTTCCCTGGGGTTTTGTTGGGGTTTTTTTCTTTAATATATTTTTCTATTTTATTGTTTTTATATTTCTATTTCTATGTTGCTTTTCTGTTGTACTGTCTTCTTTCCCCCTCTTTTTTTTTTGCATCATTTTTGTTGGTTTGTTTTCTTTCTTTGCTTCATTCTTCAGCTGGCACTCTGCTTTGGTTTTATTTTTTGGTTTAGTGTTTGTCAGTTTTCTTTTTAAGTGTTTGATTTCATTCTTGGGTTCTTTTGTCTGGTTGTTCTCTTGCTTTTTGATTTTTTGGTTCTGTTTTTGTTTCTTTTGTGTGTGTATGTGTCTCCTTGTTTCTGTTTTTGCTTGTTTGATTTTACTTTGTACCATTTCTCTGGGGTTTTGTTAGTCATGTCTTTTTTTTTTTTTTTTTTTGATTCCCTTTATTGCAGGGACAAGTGACTTGTGGGGTCTTGGTTCCTTGACCAGAAGTCGGGCCTGAGGCTCTGGGGTGGGAGTACCGAGTCCAGGACGCTGGACCACTAGAGAATTCCCAGCCCCAAGGAAGATTAATCACCAAGAGCTCTCACGGAGGCCTCTATCTGAATCCAAGACCAGCCTCCACCCAACTGCCAGCAGCTCCCTGCGCTAGACATCTCACACCAAACAACAAACAAGACAGGAACACAAACCCACCCATCAACACACAGACTACTTAAACTCATACTAAGCTCACAGAAATGCCAAAACACACCACCTGACATGGCCCTGCTCACCAGAGGGAAAAGATTCAGCTCTACCCACCAGAATGCTGGCACCATTCTCTCCCATCAGGAAGACTATGGAAGCCACTGGACCAACCTTACCACTGGGAACAGAAGCAAGAAGAACTACTACCCTTCAGCCAAGGGACAGGAGACCTCAAATACTGTAAATTACACAAAACGAGAAGACAGAAATATCTTGCAGGCAGTGGAGCAAGATAAAAACCCACAAGAACAAATAAATGAAGAGGAAATAGGTAAACTACCTGAAAAAAAGAATTCAGAGTAATGACAGTAAAGATGATCCAAAATCTCGGAAATAGAATAGAGAAAACACAAGAAACGTTTAACAAGGACCAGAAGAACTAAAGAGCAAAAACACAGTAATGAACAACACAATAACTGAAACTAAAAATACTCTAGAAGGAACCGAGAGCACAATAACTGAGGCAGAAGAATGGATAAGTGAGCTGGAAGATAGAATGATGGAAATAACTGCTGCAGAACAAAGAAAAAAGAATGAAAAGCATTGAGGACAGTCTCAGAGACCTCTGGGACAACATTAAGCACACTAACATTCTAATTATAAGTGTCCCAGAAGAAGAAGGAAAAAAGACAGGGCCTGAGAAAATATTTGAAGAGATTATACTCAAAAACGTCCCCAGCATTGGAAAGGAAATAGTCAAGTCCAGGAAGTGTAGAGAGCCTCATACAGGATATACCCAAGGAGAAACATGCCAAGACACATATTAATCAAACTATCAAAAACTAAACACAAAGAAGAAATATTAAAAGCAGCAAGGGAAAAGCAACAAATAACATACAATGGCATACCCATAAGGTTAACAGCTGATCTTTCAACAGAAACTCTGCAAGCCAGAAGGGAGTGGCAGGACATATTTAAAGTGATGAAAGGGAAAAACCTACAACCAAGGTTACTCTACCCAGCAAGGACCTCATTCAGATTTGATGGAGAAATCAAAAGCTTTACAGACAAGCAAAAGCTAAGAGAATTCAGCACCACCAAACCAGCTTTACATCAAATGCTAAAGTAACTTCTCTAGGCAGGAAACATAAGAGGAGGAAAAGAACTACAAAAACAAACCCAAAACAATTAAGAAAATGGTAATAAGTACCTATTGATAATTACCTTAAATGCAAATGGATTAAATGCTCCCACCAAAAAACAGACTGGCTGAATGGGTACAAAAACAAGCCATCTATATGCTGTCTACAAGAGACCCACCTCAGACCTACGGACACATACAAACTGAAAGTGACGGGACGGAAAAAGATATTCCATGCAAATGGAAATCAAAACAAAGCTGGAGTAGCAATTCTCATATCAGACAAAATAGACTTTAAAATAAAGACTATTACAAGAGACAAGGAAGGACACCACATAATGATCAAGGGATCAATCCAAGAAGAAGATATAACAAATATCTATGCACCCAACATAGGAGCACCTCAATACATAAGGCAAATGCTAACAGCCATAAAAGAGGAAAACAACAGTAACACAATCATAGTAGGGGACTTTAACACCCCACTTTCACCAATGGACAGATGGCCCAAATTGAAAATAAATAAGGAAACACAAGCTTTAAATGACACATTAGACAAGATGGACTTAATTGATATTTATAGGACATTCCATCCAAAAACAACAGAATACACTTTCTTCTCAAGTGCACATGGAATATTCTCCAGGATAGATCACATCTTGGGTCACAAATCAAGCCTTGGTAAATTTAAGAAAACTGAAATCGTATCAAGCTTCTTTTCTGACCACAACTCTGTGAGACTGGAAATCAATTACAGGAAAAAGCTGTAAAAAATACAAACACATGGAGGCTGAACAATACACTACTAACAGCCAAGAGATCACTGAAGAAATCAAAGAGGAAATCAAAAAATACCTAGAAACAAATGACAATGAAAACATGACAAACAAAAACCTATGGGATACAGCAAAAGCAGTTCTAAGAGGGAAGTTTATAGCAATACAGTCCTACCTGAAGAAACAAGAAAAATCTCAAACAACTAACTTAACCTTACACCTAAAGCAATTAGAGAAAGAAGAACAAAAAACCCAAAGTCAACAGAAGGAAAGAAGTAATAAAGATAAGATCAGAAATAAATGAAAAAGAAATGAAGGAAACAGCAAAGATCAATAAAACTAAAAGATAGTTCTTTAAGATAAACAAAATTGATAAACCATTAGCCACACTCATCAAGAAAAAAAAGAAGACTCAAATCAACAGAATTAGAAATGAAAAAGGAGAAGTAACAACCGACACCACAGAAACACAAAGGATCATGAGAGACTACTACAAGCAACTATATGCCAATAAAATGGACAACCTGGAAGAAATGGACAAATTCCTAGAAAATCCCAACTTTCTGAGACTGAACCAGGAAAAAATAGAAAATATAAACAGACCAATCACAAGCACTGAAGTTGAAACTGTGATTAAAAATCTTCCAACAAACAAAACCCAGGACCACAGGCGAATTCTATCAAACATTTAGAGAAGAGCTAACACCTATCCTTCTCAAACTCTTCCAAAATAAACTCTCCCAAACTGATTCTATGAGGCCACCATCACCCCGATACCAAAACCAGACAAAGATGTCACAAAAAAAGAAAACTACAGGCAAATATCACTGATGAACACAGATGCAAAAATCTTCAACAAAATACTAGCAAACAGAATCCAACAGCATATTAAAAGGATTATACACCATGATCAAGTGGGGTTTAACCCAGGAAAGCAAGGATACTTCAGTATATGCAAATCTATAAATGTGATACACCATATTAACAAATTGAAGGTGAAAAACCATATGATAATCAATAGATGCAGAAAACGCTTTTGACAAAATTCAACACCGATTTATGATAAAAACTCTCCAGAAAGTGGCATAGAGAGAACCTACCTCAACATAATAAAAGCTATATATGACAAACCCACAGACAACATCATTCTCAATGGTGAAAAACTGGAAGTGTTTCCTCTAAGATCAGGAACAAGACAAGGGTGCCCACTCTCACCACTATTATTCAACATAGTTTTGGAAGTCTTAGCCACGGCAATCAGAGAAGAAAAAGAAATAAAAGGAATCCAAACTGGAAAAGAGGAAGGAAAACTGTCACTGAGAGTGATACTATATATAGACAATCATAAAGATGCCACCAGAAAACTATGAGAGCTAATCAATGAACTTGATAAAGTAGCAGGATACAAAATTAATGCACAGAAATCTCTTGCATTCCTATACACTAACAATGAAAAATCAGAAAGAGAAATTAAGGAAACACTCCCATTTACCATTGCAACAAAAAGTATAAAATACCTAGGAATAAACCTACCTAAGGAGGCAAAAGGCCTGTATGCAGAAAACTATAAGACACTGATGAAAGAAATCAAAGACGATACAAACAGATGGAGAGATATACCATGTTCTTGGATTGGAAGAATCAAAATCAAGAAAATGACTATACTACCCAAAGCTATCTACAAATTCAATGCAATCCCTATCAAATTACCAAGGGAATTTTTCACAGAACTAGAAGAAAAAATTTTACAATTTGTATGGAAACACAACAGACCCCAAATAGCCAAAGCAATCTGAGAAAAACAGAACTGGAGGAATCGGGTTCCCTAACTTCAGGCTATACTACAAAGCTACAGTAATCAAGACAGTATGGTACTGGCACAAAAACAGAAATATAGATCAATGGAACAGGATAGAAAGCCCAGAGGTAAACCCATGCACATATGGCCAACTTATCTTTGACAAAGGAGGCAAGAATATACAATGGAGAAAAGACAGCATCCTCAATAAGTGGTGCTGGGAAAAGTGGACAGCTACATGTAAAAGAATGAAATTAGAACACTTCCTAACACTATACCCAAAAATAAACTCAAAATGGATTAAAGATCTAAATAAATGTAAGGTCAGACACTATAAAACTCTTGGAGGAAAACATAGGAAGAACACTCTTTGACACACATCACAGCAAGATCCTTTTTGACCCACCTCCTAGAGTAATGGAAATAAAAACAGAAATAAACTAATGGGACCTAATGAAACTTAAATGCTTTTGCACAGCAAAGGAAACCATAAACAAGATGAAAAGACAACCCTCAGAATGGGAGACAATATTTGCAAATGAAGCAACTGACTGACAAAGGATTAATCTCCAAAATATACAAGCAGCTCATGCAGCTCAATATCAAAAATAAACAAACAAACCAATCCAAAACTGGGTGGAACAACTAAACAGACATTTCTCCAAAGAAGGCATACAGATTGCCAACAAACACATGAAAAGATGCTCTCAACATCACTGATCATTAGAGAAATGCAAATCAAAACTACAATGAGGTATCAGCTCACACCGGTCAGAATGGTCATCATCAAAAAATCTAGGAACAATAAATGCTGGAGAGGGTGTGAAGAAAAGGGAACCCTGTTACACAGTTGGTGGGAATGTAAATTGATACAACCACTATGGAGAACAGTATGGAGGCTCCTTAAAAAACTAACAATAGAACTACCATATGACCCAGCAATCCCACTACTGGGCATATACCCTGAGAAAACCATAATTCAAAAAGATACATGTACCACAATGTTCATTGCAGCACTATTTACAATAGCCAGGACATGGAAGCAATCTAAATGTCCATCGACAGATGAATGGATAAAGAAGATGTGGCACATATATACAATGGAATATTACTCAGCCATAAAAGGAATGAAATTGAGTCACTTGTAATGAGGTGGATGGACCTAGAGTCTGTCATACAGAGTGAAGTAAGTCGGAAAGAGAAAAACAAATACCATATGCTAATACATATATATGGAATCTAAAAAAACGGTACTGATGAACATAGTGGCAGGGCAGGAATAAAGACACAGATGTAAAGAACGGACTTGAGGACTCAGGGGGGAAGGGGAAGCTGGGACCAAGTGAGAGAGGAGCATTGACATATATACACTACCAAATGTAAAGTGGATGGCTACTGGGAAGCTGCTGCATAGCACAAGGAGATCAGCTCACTGCTTTGTGATGATCTAGAGGGGTGGGAGGGAGGCTCAAGAGGGAGGGGATATGGCGATATATGTATACATATAGTTGATTCACTTTGATGTACCACAGAAACTAACACAACATTGTAAAACAATTATACTCCAATAAAGATGAAGAAAATAAAATCATGCTGCATTTGTATTGTGGTAGACTGTATTAATTATGTCAATTTTTCACATCTCCCAGTACTTACATCTTTATTTGTATGTTCCCACACTAATTCTGCACTTAGCCTTGTGATATGCTTTGGGACAAGAGCAAATGTGATGCAAACAGAAGCCTGACAAACTCTTGTACGCTTCTTCAACTCTGATTCCTGCCTCCACAATTATAACATGCATGAGCTAGCCTCTTGAGATGTGCGAGACACGTGGAGAAAAAGGCCATGTCTTTCTATCTGACTTATTTCACTGAGCATAATACCCTCAAGTGCTTAGCAATGGATGAATGGATAAAGATGGTATAGTATATATATATATATAGTGGATGGGCTTTCTTTATGGAAATTTAAAATATAAGAGCAGGAATTTAACATGCAGGAAGACAAAAAATAGCCCAACTGGTCGGCTATTAAAATCAACCAAGATCTCTAAAACAAAGGCACCTCAGGTGGGGGAGGCCACCTGGCTCTCTGCCGAGTCATGAACCGGATGCCTCAGCAATCATAGCTTAAGCCAGGCACCTGCTTTATCAAAGCAAAAAAACCAAAACAAAACACCCCCCAAAAACTGTCAGGGCTTACACTACAATACAATCTTTATTTAAATTTTCTTCTCAGTGAGTATATTTTCACATATTACCGACAGAATTTTAAGAGCATCTTTAAAATAAAACATAGCTATAGCAAACTTGCACAAGGAGGTATTTTCTCTTCTTAGCCCATTTGTTAAAAGAACATTAGGCTACAGCTGATAAATATTTTAGTGAGTTTCATCTGACTTGCAGAACACTTCGAAAATCTAGGAACTTGAAAGAGTCTCTTCAAGAAAGGCATAGTTAAATGGGTGGACAACAGACCTAAGGGTAGATCCCTGGTTGACAGAGTTGTTGATACTATTTAATGGTGGCCTTAATTGTGGTAGATGAGAAACAAGACAGAGCAACACTCAGAATCCTATTGAACTACATGGGAAATCCTACCTCGTCACCATACTGGATATAAACACCATTTCCTTGAGCCCAGAATTGTCTCCAATATTTGGAGATGTGTCATTCTAGGGCACCTAATTCTTAAACATCTCTATTAAAGAAGTTTCCATTAAGAAAGTTGTTACAGTCTGAAAGTTTGTGTCCCTCCAAAATTTATATGTTGAAATCTTAATGCCCAATGTGATGATATTAGGAGGTGGGGCCACTGGGAGGTGCTTAGGTCGTAAGGGTGGAGCCTTCATGAAGGAATTCATGCTCATATACAACACACTCCAAAGAGCTAGTTCATGGGGTCCACTACTTGCAGATACAAGAAGTCTGCACGCAACCTGCATGGGCCCTCACCCAACCATGCTGGCACCCTGATCTCAGACTTCCAGACACCAGAAGTATGAAAAATACATATCTGATGTCTAGAAGCTATCCAGTCTGTGGTATTTTGTTAGAGCAGTGTGAAAGGACAAAGACAAATGTCACAGCTTTTCAGTTAAGGAATCCAGTTTTTTCATCCCAACTTGCTCATTTTCTCAGTCTTTTTTTGAACTTCTATTTTTATCGGTGCAAAAGCGTGAAATGCTATGCTCTCGCAAGATAACTGTGGAGATTAAATACAATACGTAGGGGAGGAAAAAGTATTCCTCAACCCTCTTAGAGTCCCTGGCTGGGTCTGAAAATTAAATTGGCAAAGAGAGATTAACAGGAGAAAAGTATACAAATTCATTTAATGTAAGACCTACATGACATGGGAGCCTTCCAAAGAAAATTAAGACCCAAAGAAACAGAGCTGTGTATTTTCATGCCATGTTTGATGAAGAGTGGACAGTTATGGAGAAATACAATAGGTAGGCGAGTGTGAGGTAAAATGGGTAAACTGGGAGAAACTTATCAAGGACAGTTTGTTCTGATTATTCTCGGTGCCCCTTTGTTTTCAGAGATAAGGATGCTCCTTTTCCTCTGGGTGTAAAGAGGGCACCTTTCACATGAGTGTTTTATGACCTGTTTCAGGGTCATAAAGGGAAGGGTCGGAGAGAAGGTCTGATTCTGCCATTTTCTCAAATTCCTTCAGCTTAAAATATTCAATATGCCAAGGTGCCGTATTTTGCAGTAACATGTCCTGACCCCCATTCGGATACCTTTCCCCACTGTATAAATAAATGGAATTATATCATTTAAACACCATTGGAATCCACCAATGAGGCACACAAGCAGACCATCACCCATGTGATAAGGTTTCAAGAAAAGCAGAGATTATGTTTCTGTTCCTCAATACCATCGCTTTTCAGTTATTCTGGATTATTGAAATTTTGCATTACAGAATCATTCAATTGGATTAAAGAATGTTCCTTTAAAAATCTAAAATCCCCAAGGGGTGGGGAAGTGAAACCATAATGTGAGAATAGTGAATCAGTACTAGCTATATAATGATGACTACAGTAAACAACTTACTTTGCCAATTTGTAGAAATCAAATTAGGATGCTCAATATGTAATGCCTATTACAAAGCCTGGCTGACAGAGCAATAAACATCGTTGGTCATTCTGACAAGTGTAGTCATATTATAGTAGATTCCGAAAGCCTTTATAATGAGTCTGAAAAAAGTAGCTTAACAGAGGTATAATATATATACTTAAAACACGACCACCAGATAGAGCTGTTAGATAAACTTGTATTGAGGTGCTGCCATCCCCCAAGTACTATAATAGGCCCTACAATCCAAAGTCAAATAAAATAAAAGTAACTTTCTCCCCAAAATTCACTCTCTGGGTCCAAAAAAAGTTTAAAAAGAAATAATGTCATTAAACAATATATTAAATGCAAGAGCATACCTAACTGTATGTGTGTCCAGGGTGCTATGAAATTAGCCAACACAACAAAGCCAGATCTCTACACCAGTGCTATCTACTATGGTAGCCACACAGGTGGCTTGGTGAGACTAAAGGGCTGATTTTTTATTTTATTTTTATTAATTTTAAATAGCCACGAGGCTGGAAGCTACCATAAGGAAGAGTACAAATTTAAACATGTCCATCTCTACAGAAATTTCTATTGAACAGTAGTGCTGTAGACTAGGGATTAGAAAATTTTATCTGTAAAAAGCCCAGATAATAAATATTTAAGGCTTTGTGAGTCATATGGTCTCCATCACAACTATTCAACTCTGCCACTAGAGTTCAAAAGCCATAGACGATACATAAACAAATAAGTGTGGTTACACTATTTGTACAATACAACTTTGTTTATGGACAATGAAATTTGATTTGCATATAATTTACATGCCACAATATTATTCTCCTTTGGATTTTTTTTTCCCAACCATTCCAAAATGTAAAAAACATTCCTAGCATCAGACCACACAAAAAACAAAGAGTATGCCTCACTCGTCCTGCAGACCATCCAATTCCTACTCTAGATGTTCAACAATGCATCCAAGAGGGGTTTTATTTCGTTGAAACCTAAAGAAGTAGAACTCATCAGGATAATAATATTCTGGAGGAAAAAAAGGAAGCAAGGACAGAGGGAAAGGAGAAGGGAAAAAAGAGGAAGAGAAGGAGGAAGAAGAAACACATAACAAGATATGAGGATGAAGTATAACACATTCAGAGAACTACAAATAGAACTGCTGTATAAGATATGAATTTGAGTGGATGGAGATAAATGCGGAAAGCAGGAATAGGAACTGGTAAGTCATTTCCATGTCCCCTCTTGTTGATCTTTGAGTTCAGCTAAACCATCAAGCCCACAGGACTGTGATCATCTATGCTTGGCATAAGATTAACTTAGAAGGACACGGACATGCCAGCAGGGCAGTATCAGGCATATTTCCTCAGAAGAAGACCTCATGGCCTTACAGAGTTTAGTGTTCTTTGGCCCCATCCCAACGAATACCCTGGTGCCAAAGAGTGAGGTCTTATTGGTGAGTGTAGGAGTCACAACAGTTTAGCAGCCCCATGACCCACACAGAAGCCAGTATGTCTTGTAACAGTTCTATAGACAAAGCTTCCAGGGAGCCAGAGACACGTCCAGCTACAAGCACCACCACACTTGAGGAGCCCAAAGCTATGGTTTTCCACTCAAAACTCTCCTGGACGAGATGCAGTATCCCATTGACAGGTGACTTTACCATTAGAAATATTGCCTTGTAATACAGCTGACATTCTACCTTTACCAAGTTTTCAGGGGGAAGGAAGCACTTAATTCATAGTAAATTTCTCATGTAGAAGAGAAAAGAGTTTTGTTAACAATTTACTCACAACCATGCTAAGGAACCTGGTCTTCATCTTACAGGCAACAACAACAACAAATAACAAAAGCAAGCTTGCATTTTAGGAAGAACATTCCGGTAGCAATGTGGAGTAGGGACAGAAGAGGAAGGGGAGGCTTGGATTTTGAGAAATCGATAAAGAAGTTGTTGCAATAATCCACAGGGTCGGGCTTCCCTGGTGGCGCAGTGGTTGAGAATCTGCCTGCTAATGCAGGGGACACGGGTTCGAGCCCTGGTCTGGGAAGATCCCACATGCCACGGAGCAGCTGGGCCCGTGAGCCACAGCTGCTGAGCCTGCACGTCTGGAGCCTGTGCCCCGCAACGGGAGGGGCCGCGATAGTGAAAGGCCCGCGCACCGCGATGAAGAGTGGCCCCCACTTGCCGTAACCAGAGAAAGCCCTCGCACGAACCGAAGACCCAACACAGCCAAAAATAAATAAATAAATAAATAAAGTAGCTATAAAATTAAAAAAAAAAAAATAACTAAAAAAAAAAAATAATAATCCACAGGGTCATAAACTAAGGCAGAAATAATAGAGAGAAAATTGAAAGTACTTGAGGACTAATTCAATATGGCAGGTAAAAGAGAGGCATATGTCAAAGATAACCCACATATTTCTGGCTCACAGGACTAAGAATTTAGTGACTTCAGTCACTGAAATAGAAAATATGGATAAAAGAATGCTGCCAAAAGTTGTATTAAACGTACAAAAGAAAATAATAGCAATTCAGCACCATTTGTAAAGGAAACACACAAAGCATTCTTGATTTATGTATCTTGTGTGATATCTTGACCCAGAAAGAATGCTTAATTTTCAGCTTAGGGTTACCTAAATATAGAGAGTAGTGCTACAAAATGCACTCACCTAAACAGAATATTTTATATTAGAAGTAAGGAAAGATGGTAGTTTTCTATTCAACTGCTCACCTACAGAATAGATTTCCATAAATCCAACTTGATGTACTAATTTAGAGCCCCCCCATTAACAAAATAAACAATGATGAATCTGATGCTAAAGCCAAGATCATTTCTAGTGCTTCATTCATGTGCACTCATGTAAACACATGTACTCATCCCATATCTTCAGGTTTCTCCTTTTGAATAACACATATGCTTTGCCCTTGAAAGTACCCTTATAATAAGGGATAAATCTTATCATTGTGCTAAACAGGCAATGGTACGGTGTGACTATATCAAATAGTATTATCCTTCTAGACCAGTTACTTCATAGTCAAGTCAGATCAGCACTTTCCAACCATTTTTCCATCATGATATACCTATAACATGGTCATGTGTACAAGGAATACTGGAGTAAATGAAAGGCCTTTCCATGTCCAGTCTGGCAACACTACAGTGCACTGGTTTGTGAGTTCTGCATTAGATTATACATGGAATTTTCACTTTCTACTATCTCTCTAGCTTCCATTTCATTTAAGACCCAAAGTCAACTGCATAATCTATTTGAAAAAGATTTCTTCAAGGTCTGATGGTCCTGAGCTTTGAGAAATATCCTTGGACCATCACCAAATTCATACCTTTTCTGTTACTTTCCATTTGTAATACATTTCTATGCCTTGACCATCAAAGGGGCAGGAAAGTAAGGCTGACTCAAAGAAGGAAGCCTTCTTTTAACTAATATTTCTTATGGATTAATTAATCCCTCATGAATTCTAGAAGGATACACAGAACAATTCTTTCCTTCAGCTAAGTCATACATTGTTATCCACATAGAGTCCATCTGGAATGGGTTCTCTATGCTTTTCAACTTGTCCCACTAGAACCTTGACAATCCAAGGAAGACTTCCATCCTGTTCCTCAGGGTCACCCAGAAACACAGCACCTTTGCCATGCACTTAACATTAGAATGGAAATAGGATACCATCCATAAATTCTCCTAAAGTTCTTCTGACAGCTAACATATTACAACATTTGGGTCTGCACAGATATGTAGAGCAATCTTTCACTACAGGTTCATGCCACATTAAAATCCATAAATTACCCTATTCAGTTCAATCCATCTGCTTCGTACAAACCTAACAGGCCTTCACTTTCAACTGTAAATATTCCCAAATTTTCTTTCCTCCATTCTTTTTTTTTAAACATTTTTTTTTCTACTTTATTTATTTATTTATTTATTTATTTTTGGCTGTGTTGGGTCTTCGGTTCGTGCGAGGGCTTTCTCCAGTTGCGGCAAGCGGGGGCCACCCTTCATCGCGGTGCGGGGACCGCTCTTCATCGCGGTGCGCGGGCCTTTCACTATCGCGGCCCCTCCCGCTGCGGGGCACAGGCTCCAAACGCGCAGGCTCAGCAGTTGTGGCTCACGGGCCCAGCCGCTCCGCGGCATGTGGGATCCTCCCAGACCAGGGCTCGAACCCGTGTCCCCTGCATTAGCAGGCAGATTCTCAACCACTGCGCCACCAGGGAAGCCCCTTCCATTCTCTTTTAAAAGGATGTTTCTCTGTCCTATAAGCACTTGTTCACTCAGTTTCTTTTCCTCGTCAGTGAAGACATTTTGTCTCCAGCAAACTTTTATTTTTTTCTTTAGAAAGTTGCAACCATATCCAAAAGAATACAGAAAATGAGTGAAAGAGGGAGGAAGAAGATTGGAGGAACTCAGAAGAGAGATTAGTTTCAATATACAATATAAAAAAAAAGTTTTAATCTGGGAGAAAATGGAGAATGAGACAAAGATCTACAGTGCAGGCCCCGACATGTGTTGTTCCCGGGGAGTTGTGGATGGGGGCGGGGGGGAGGCATTCCGCACAACACAGGCCCTTCACACAAACCTCAAGGCTTCCTGAGGCTTTTTTTTTTTTTTTTTTTAAACATGCTTATTGGAGTATAATTGCTTTACAATGGTGTGTTAGTTTCTGCTTTATAACAAAGTGAATCAGTTATACATATACATATGTCCCCATATCTCTTCCCTCTTGCGTCTCCCTCCCTCCCACCCTCCCTATCCCACCCCTGTAGGTGGTCACAAAGCACTGAGCTGATCTCCCTGTGCTATGCAGCTGCTTCCCACTATCTATTTTACATTTGGTAGTGTATACATGTCCATGCCACTCTCTCACTTTGTCCCAGTTTACCCTTCCCCCTCCCCGTATCCTCAAGTCCATTCTCTAGTAGGTCTGCATCTTTATTCTCGTCTTTAACCCTCTTCCCCTTTGTGACAACCACTCATACCTGTCTGCCCAGACAGACCTGTCTGCCCACTCATACTTGCTCTACGCAGGCAGAGCCTGTCTGCCCAGGTTAACTCTCACTGCTAAGTAGCAAACATTCAGGAGCTGTTTCTCTCTGCTCCTGTTGATGCAAACAAAGGGCTTTGTCACTGCAGGTGGGAGTCTGTGGACCACCAGGGAATGAAGAGGCACTGTAAGAACACTTCTGCACAATTCTGCCCAAACAGGTAAATTAGAGGGCTAATTTAAGACTTAAAACCTCACGAAATCCCCTTTCTCTAATGGAAATAAGTTGAGCTATTACTATTAACCATGTTTCCAGCTTCTGCAAACTTGATGTTTTACCATCTGCCCTACATGCATATGCTGGGCATGCCTTGTTCTGGACAACAGGACAATGTGCTCGATTCACTTCCACTTGGCCCCCTGCCTCCTTCAGCATCCACTCTCCTTGCAAGGAGTCGTACTCTCAGAGGGTGCACTTTTCAAATACAAACCAACCCATCCAGGGTCCACATTCCCAACCAACTTCCTTTTTGGGCTCTCACATTCCAGGCCACCATACACACCTGCCTAATCACCCCGGAGCCAGGTATCCAACAACTAGGGACAGCCCCTGTGCCCACTTGCCAATCCTAAACCTGCTTGCTCTGCCTCACCCATTCCCTCCCATGGAAGCCACAGTAAAGGTTCGTGAGCACAGTTCCCCCACCCCCACCAGCCCTCAGCCTCATGACCAACCCCGATGCTTCCCCAGGTGGCCCCTCAGGGCATGGCATGCCCTCTCCCCTTAGGAACTGTGAGTAATAAACTATCTTTTTAATGAACATTGTGTGCCGATATGTTAGCCTTACTATACCTTAAGTTTTCTATTAATCCAGAGCATTTTAGAACAGCTGCTCATAAAAATGAAATTGAGTTATTTGTAATGAGGTGGATGGACCTAGAGTCTGTCATACAGAGTGAAATAAGCCAGAAAGAGAAAAATACCACATGCTAACGCATATATATGGAATCTCACAAAATGGTACTGATGAACCTAGTGGCAGGGCAGGAATAAAGACACAGACGTAGAGAATGGACTTGAGGACACGGGGTGCCGGGGGGAGGGGAAGCTGGGAGGAAGTGAGAGAGTAGCACTGACATATATACACTACCAAATGTAAAATGGATGGCTAGTAGGAAGCTGCTACATAGCACAGGGAGATCAGCTTGGTGCTTTGTGACGACCTAGAGGGGTGGGATAGGGAGGGTGGGAGGGAGACGCAAGAGGGAGGGGATATGGGGATATATGTATACATATAGCTGATTCACTTTGTTGTACAGCAGAAACTAACACAACATTGTAAACCAATTATACTCCAATAAAGATGAAAAAAAATCACAAAAAAGAACAGGCACTAACTCTCACTATAAGGTAGCATGGAGGAGTGATCACAGTGACTAGGTGGGGAATGCATAAACCAGACACTAAAGCTAAGACGTCACTCCCCAGTAACTGTCATTTGGAAGAGAAGACCAGCAGCAAGCAACCCATCTCCCAAGCGGCCCCACGCTTTGAAGCATCACCTCTTCCTTCAGAAGGACAGAGTAGGGTATCAAGAGTCTAACCCCTCAAGTCTTACAATCCCAGACTGGCTCCATTGCTGCCCTAACATATCTGACCATCAGTTTCCTTGACTGTAAAATATGAATAAGATAATGCTTGCAAACTCATGGTGTGTGTGAGAATTAAAGAAGTAACAGCTGTGAAGTTCCTGTTATATTGCTTCATACATAGTAGGTACTCAAACAGTAAATGTTATTACCGGTATTATTAATATCACTGTAATTATTTTAAAATTTTTGTTTCATGTCTCATTTGCTGCTGAAATGGTAGTTAAGATCCAACAAGGCCCCACATTTCTGAATTACTTCAAAATTTTAAAAAATAAATGAGTCTTTCATCAATGAAAAAACACAAGATTTGGCACTTCATCACTCAAATATTCTGACTTGTTTTCACAGTAACCAGCCAGCCTGTCATGTTATAGTCAATACAACTTGTAAATTGTTCACTCCAAAAGGGAGAGAAATCATAATGATTGTGACAAGGCAAGGAACCATCAAGCATTCAGTAATAAAGAGGGGTGAACCTAACTATGAAATGTTTTAATAAAACATTTAAACATCAATAAATCTCAGTCAAAAATATGACAGAATATAGAAACTAGTTATGCATAGTATTGATGTTATGTCTGATGGTTTCCATGCTGTGCGGATTAATTTTGTGTGTCAACCTGAATGGACCATGGGGCACCCAAATATTTGGTAAAATATTACTCTGGGTGTTTCTATGCAGATGTTTGGGGATAAGATTAACATTTAAATTGGTAAACTAAGTGCAGCAGACTGCCCTCCCTAATGTGGGTAGGCCTCATCCAATCAACTGAAGGCCTGAACAAAAACAGAGTAATAGGCCTGCCTGTATCTTATGCTGAATAATAGAGAATTCCACCTACCTGACTGCTTTCAGAATGGGACATCAGCATCTTCCTACCTTTGGACTCAAACTGAAACATCAGGTCTCCTGGATCTCTGCCTTGCTGATTCACCCTGTACAACTTGGGACTTATCAGCCTCCATAATTGTTTGAGTCAATTCCTTAAAAAAAAATCCTATTGGTTCTGCTTCTGTGGAAAACCCTAAGTAATACACACGCTCAAGAGCATGAAATAACAATGAGAAGAAATAATTACAGAATGTTTACTATACAGCAAGCACTGTCCTAGGCCCTTTATAAAAATTTCCTCATCCCTTACAAACAATCCTATGAAGCAGATACTATTGATATTTACAGCAAATAAAGGCATAGAGAGGTAGAATAACTTCGAAGAGCTCATACAACCAGAACTTGAATCTATGCACAATGGCTCCAGAATTTGTGCTTCTAACCACAATGGTACCCCGCCTTTTATATTAAGAAACAAAATACTTGGGATGAAACAGACCATCATTGGAAACCCAGTATCACCGTGGATGATTCAATGTGATGTCAGGCCCATATTCCTGCCTTTTAAAAAATAACTCATAGGATTTCATAAAAATTGAATATTCAATTCACAATATCAATGCCTACCATATTTTCCTAACAGAGGGTCAGTACTCAGTTGTTAATTATTTTCCCATCATGAATGAAATCATTTTGATTCTATTTTCATTAACATAGACTATATTGACCTGTGAGTATTTCTTCTCATCGGAAAGCAGTACACTACTATGTGCTTTCATTCTTTCCTTCTTTGATGATGTATTTCCCCATACACTTTCAAAATTAGCAGTAAACATAAAAGTGACCCAATTTTAATACCCACATTTCTATCAAGTTATACTATGCTTTCCATGTTGTAAAACAAATTTTCATAATTTCATTATCATAAAAAGAAAAAGAACTTGCTTTCTGACATTAAAATAATATACCTTCTCTAAGAGCTCTAATTCCAGCTTCATAAATGTGACAGGTTATTTTTTTATTCTGTTCATACTTTATGTGGGGAATTTACTTGCTAGTCAAACTATATATAAATTGCATTGTTCATTATTGCTTACAAGACAGAAACCACAAGTGCTCATAATTTTTGTAACATGTGAATTGGTATCAGTGGCACTAATGTTTTGTATACTTTGCATTTCTTTACAGAAAGCTGGCTGCATTAATGTCATTAGTACAGTTTCATCTACAGAACAGTCAAGGTCATTACATAGGCTCACTTGTCTGCAGCCAAGGAAATGCTTATGTTTTTTCTCACCTTTTTATTCTTACTTGGCTTCAGTTTGAATCTGGATATATAAGCAAATATAATTTTTTAACAGATTTATATATATTGCCATTCAATAAACTATATGTTTTACTATTTAATTTGATATGTTTGGACATATGTGTACACCCATGAAACAATCACCACAATAAAGTGATATATCCATCACCTCCAAAAGTTTCCCTCTGCCCCTCTGTAAGTATATCCCCCATTTCAGCAGTCCTCCTATCCCCAAATGTGGTGGACAGACTCTGAGGTGGCCTCCTGTTGTTCATGCCCTTGCATAATCTCCTCCCCTTGAGTGTGGGCTAGACCTGTGAATTGTTTCTAACGAACAGAATACGGCCAAGGTGATAGGATGTACATGATTGTGCACATAGATTGTAATGTCCACCTAATCTCTCCCTTGCTAGCCTTGAGGAAGCAATCTGCCAATTTGTGAGCTGCCATATGGAGAGGGCCATGAGGCAAGGAACTGAGGGCAGTTTCCAGTCCAAAACCAGAGAGAAAGTGATGTCTTCAGCTCAGCAGCCTGCAAGGAACTGAATGAACCAACAACTACATGAACTTGGAACCTGATCCTTCCCCAGTCCGGCCTCAAATGAGAGCCCATTCCTGGCCAACACCTTGATTGCAGCCTTGTAGAGGACCCAGTTAAGCTGTGCCCAGACTTTCAACCCACAGAAAGCATGAGATAATAAATGGATGTTGTCTTAAGCTGCTAAATTTTGATGATATTGTTATATAGTAAGAGATAATGATATACCAGGCAACAACTGACCTGCTTTCCATCACCATGGATTAATTTGAATTTTATATAAAAGGAAACAGAGTACGAACTCTTTTTGTCTAGCTTCTTTTACTCAATGTATCTGAAATTTATCCATGCTGTTTGATGTATCAATAGGTCACCCCATTTTACTACTGAATAGTATTCTATCGCATAGACACACCACAGTAGATATCTGGGTTCTTTCTACTTTTGGGTAATTACAAATAAAGGTGCCATGAATGTTTATGTGCAAGTCCCTGTGTGGGTATACATTTCAATTCTTCTTGGGTGAATAACCAGGAGGGGAATGGATAGGATCATACGGTAGGTCTCACTATTTCATATTCCTACCAGCAGTGTATGAGAATTCCAGTTCTTCTCCCTCCTCACCAGCATTTGATATGCTCAACCTTTTTAAAAGGTGTCTTTAAGTTGTATCCATTGTAGTTTTCGTTTGCATTTCCTTAAAGATAAATGATGTTGAACATCTTTTCAAGTGCGTATTTTCTATCTGTATGTCTTTTGTTTAAATCGCTAGCCCATTTTTAAAATTAGGTTGTTTGCTCTATTATTGAGTTTTGATACTTCTTTAATATATTCTGGATACAGGTCCTTTATCAGACATGTTATTTTAAAATATTTTCTCTCAGTAAGTCTTTTCATTCTCTTAATATCTTTTGAAAAGTAAACATTTTAAGTTTTGGTGTCTAATGTATCAATTCGTCATTTTATGGGATCATGCTTCAAACTAGTCTTCAAGTTGGTCACAGTTCCAAGAATTTGAACTAACCAGTGTATCTTTCTACTTTTAAAAATCATGATACTATTCAAGTTCTACTTCTTCATTGAGACCTAATCCCATCAGTCTTCAGCAATAATGACATATTTCAAATCTATGAAGCTTATTTGGCTGCGTTTTCTATTTACAGATCACTTGTGCAATCAAATACAGTGATTACCTTATCAACTCTTCCAAGAAAGTAGTGACAATATCTGTTTCTGGTCTCTACTGTATCATAAGTTCCTAAGGTAATATCTGGCAAATAAGTGATCAACATTTGCCTTTGAAAATATAATCTGATTTTGTATTTCTAATACTTAGTGCTAGGTGGGGACCAAATAATGTCAGTTGATGACTATGATTAGAAGAGAAAAATTAGAGAAAGTAGGGAGAGATCTAGCAAAAGAAAACAATAGGATTGGTGGAGAAATGCAGTGAGTGCTTTTTTTCCTGCCAACTTAATGTTCATTTTTTTTCCTTTTACTTAATGACCATTGCAATCATTTGATATTGAATTAAGCCCTGTTTTATACCAGAAAATACTAGATGATTTGTCCTTATTGTTGAGCAAAATATTTAAACTCTCATGATCTCACTTTTACGTGGAATCTAAAAAACAAAACAGAAAAACAAAACAAAATGAAAACAAACTCATAGATAAGGAGAACAAACTGGTGGGTTGCCAGAGGGGAGGGCAGGTGGTGGTAGAGGTAAAATATGTAGAAGGGATTAAGAGGTATAAACCTCCAGCTATAAAATAAGCCACGGAATGTAGTATACAGTGTAAGGAATATGGTCAGTAATATATTAAGAACTTGGTATGGGGACAGATGGTTATTAGACTTATGGTGGTGATCATTTCAAAATGTATGTAAATGTCAAATCACTGTGTAGCTCACCTGAAACTAACAAAATTGTACATCAACTATATTTCAATTAACTGATATATCAGTTAATATATATATATATTATATATATATTATATAAATATAATATATATATTTCAATAACTGATCTCAAAACTGCAGCTTGTGCTTCCTATCAGGTGAGATCAATGTACATCTATTGAGCACTGACTATATGACAGTTGTGTTTAGGTACTGGGGATAGAAGATGAATAGGAATGGTCACTGTCCTTGAGGAAATTTTATTTGCACTGTGGACTTAGAAACATAAGTAGAGGATTCCAATGCAATGTATTAAAGCACAATGAGTTATCAAGACGGTACAACTTCAAGGACTTAAAACCTACA
The DNA here is from genome assembly GCF_949987535.1 of Balaenoptera acutorostrata. Taxonomy (NCBI): domain Eukaryota; kingdom Metazoa; phylum Chordata; class Mammalia; order Artiodactyla; family Balaenopteridae; genus Balaenoptera; species Balaenoptera acutorostrata. The sequence continues at coordinate 16,406,155 of NC_080066.1, forward strand.
TAGTAGGCAAGTGGCTGTGTTGGAAAGATTTGTTCTCCAGGTTTTATCAGAAATATTTCCACATGACTTTGCTATTAAAAATCTGTCACCCTGCCAACATAAGCCCCAAAATCAAAATGTATGAACTACAAGAAAAGAGAATTTGAGAACAAAATCAAGGGGAAAAATCAAACCAATTTTTCTTTTATCATTATCCTCAGAGTCCTATCTCTACTCAATATAAAAGGTCTGTACATTCTGTTGAATGGCTAATGATATTGGAATGAGGCAGAGGAAAAGCCTTCTGATTGTCCTAATGAGATGTTAGAAGTTCAATGTTATAAGTTTTAAAAAAGATATAGGAAAGCTGCGTGTGGGCTTTCTCTAGTTGTGGCGAGTGGGTGCTACTCTTCATTGCGGTGCACGGGCTTCTCATTGCGGTGGCTTCTTGTTGCGGAGTACGGGCTCTAGGCACGCGTGCTCAGTAGTTGTGGCACGTGGGCTCAGTAGTTGTGGCTTGTGGCCTCTAGAGCGCAGGCTCAGTAGTTGTGGCACACGGGCTTAGATGCTCTGCAGCATGTGGAATCTTCTTGGACCAGGGCTTGAACCTGTGTCCCCTGCATTGGCAGGTGGATTCTTAACCACTGCACCACCAGGGAAGTCCTATTTTTTTTTTTTAATTCTACATTACAAGTTGTATTTAGATGTAGAACTAGAAGAGACAGGATAAATGCAGATAAAGAGGAATATAGCACACCAAGCTTCTAAATGGTTCATGGTTTTGCAAAAAGAAAAATGAGGTATGGAGAAAAGTGTTTCACCTTTGTTATAAAAATTAAACTAAGGTCAAAGTATGCACTGTTCCATTTAAATTGCTTTCTTTAAAAATAAATTGATTACAGTTTAAAATCACAGAAAACTCAGATTTAATAACACTAAGCATACATGGAATAATAAGTTCACTTAGCAGTTGCTGTGGTTCATTTCACTTATAAGTGAAATTTATATTTATTTAGTTCCTGTAGTGACAATGCAAACTTTCCTGCAGAGAAAAACCAGAAAGCTGCATAAAATGTTTTAAAGATCTATAATCAGCAACAAGTGGCTAATGAGGCATTAAAAAAAACCCTGCATGGCCAAGACCTGGATAAAGAGGAATATCCAAAGAGACGAAGCTAACATTTGAGGCTATTTCCCCCCCGGGGGATATTTTCTAATTCCAAAAGAGGCAGAAAAGAGGAAGAGTAGCTGAGCAGGGCTTTACAAAGATTCATGAGGCTAGTGGACCAAAAATTGGAGTTCAAGATCAACTAAGAAGGGAATATCAACCTGAGTGCTTTTCCATGGTCCTTCCACCTGACTTGAGCTTGTCGTATCATGCTAAGTGAATTCCAAGAATAAGCATCTTCATGGATAACATGCCAAGAGACTCAGATGGAAGCTGCAAATCTTCTTGTGACTTAGCCTCAGTAACAATATGGCATTATTTTTGCCATAGTCTACTGGAAAAATTGAGTCAAAGTGTCAGTCTAGACTCAAAGGTAGGGGAATATACAATGCTGTGAACACTGGGGGACATGATTCACTGAGGAGGACATCTTTGGAGACTGCTTACTATAGAAGAACTTTACGTCATAGGAAAGAACTTAATTGATCGACAACCCCAGCTGAGCTCCCAACCAGCATCAACTGCTGACCATGTGAGTGAACCATCAAAAACATCCAGCCCAGTTGAGCATTCCAGTGATTCTAGCTCTAGTCATCATCTGACTAGAACCGTAAGAGAATCCAAGTGAGAATTCTCCAGGTAAGTTCAGTCTCCACAGAAACATGAGACTAATAATCAATTCTTGGATTAGGGCATTAAGTTTTGTGATGGTTTTTTGTGCAAAATTAGATAGCTGAAACACCTTTCATTGTCTAGACATTAAGAATAAGGTAAAAGTGTATGCTGTAATATAATACCTAGGGTAAAGACTAAAACAGAGAAATGACTATATAACTAAAAATCCAACAAAGAGGGGAAGAAGGATAATAAAAATAACCAATCCAGACAAACTTTAGTTTATAGGTATTTCACAGCAGGCCAATGCTCCTGCAGCAACAACTAGTAAAAAATTAATTATTCAAAGTATGTTTTTAAAAGGTACTCAGAATCTGTGGAAGCGAAGAGTTAGATGAAATAAAATTCTAAGGAGAATTCTAAGAAGTATCTAAGAGGAGAAATTCTCTTACGGGAGCTAATAACATCCAATTACTTTTCCCATGGAACATGAAATAATTTCTGTTGTAGACTCAAGGTCTGATTTGTCCAAGTTTCAAGTTTGCCTAAGAACAGAGCCTCTAATGGGGAAAATGTAAAGTGAAAAGCTTTGAGTAATTAAAGAAATAGTGTGGCAAATTGAAAACTTGAGAGAACTAAAACAATAGTTCATATATTCAACAGGAGATTTTCTGAATTTTGAGGCTATAAAGGTATAAGAAGACATAGGTCAAAATCTAGAAGCAGACTGAAATTCTTAGTTTCTCAGTGCTTAGGCAAACAAAAACTTGCTTCAAGCACATTGTCAAGTTTTTCTTTCAATATTTGTCACATTTTGAAAATATGCAGGGTGTGAGCCTGGAGATTTGGCTCTGAAGCACAGAACTGGAACTACAACAATATTTCACACCTAAGAAAAATAAAACCATCCAGGCTCTAAACCAGAGGTCTGGGAGAGCCATATCCTTGAACAAAGATGAGCCAGAGGTAGACTGTGTAACTTAAACTCAAAGTCAGCTTCAACCCAGTTCAATTTTTAACTGTATTGAGATAACAAGATTCTCACTCTTAGCTGCACAACATAAGAAAGAATCCTCTCTAGTGGAAGTTTGTAACATCAGGAATCTCTACCATTATTTATATGCCCAACATATGTAAATGGTGAACATATAACCTAAAAATTACTAGAACAGCAAAGAAGAAAATGTTACTGAAATTGAAAAAGAAATGGTAAATAGAAATGGAAATACAGATAAACTATAGAGTTAGTAAAGACTTTAATATGTTAAAGAAACAAAATATGGATCAAATAGATAAAAGAATGGAGAAATTTAATGGAAAATTGGAATCTACAAAACAGAATCAAATGGACAATCTAGAACTGAAAATTGCAAAACAGAATGTATAAAATAAAGAACTCAGTTGATAGGTTAAATAACAGACTGAACACAGAACATGAGAATAGTAAATTGTAAAGCAAGTCAATAAAAATAACTAGATGAAGAGAAAGAAATCGGGGGAAAAAATAAAAGAACAGAGTAGAACAGGCAAATCGGTAAATGCTCAAAAAATCTATTATATGTATAATTGGTATACCAAAATGAGAGGAAAGAATGGAGCAGGAAAAAAAATACTTGAACAGTTAATGCATGAGCTAACTCCAAAACTTATTAATATAAGACTTCAATCCACAGATTCAAGAAGCTCTGTAGATCCTAAGCAAAATAAACCAAAGACAAATAAAACTTAAAAGTAAACAATGTGGGAAAATATACCTTCAAAGGAACAACAATGACAGAATGTTTAACAGTGATGATAAAAATAAGAAGGACGTGGAAAGACAATTCCAGAGGCCTAAGACAAAATAACCCTCAACCTAGAATTCCATATCCATTGAAAATAATTTTTAAAAATAAAGGTTAAGAAAGAAATTTGCAACCAATGACTGAGTTTTTCTTCCTTGCAGTTATGAAAAAAAGTAATAGTAATGAGGCTTCTCTGGCAGAAGAAAAATTATTCCAGAAGAAAATGTGTAAACCAAGAGAAAATGAAGATCACCAGTAAAAATAACTATAAATGAATACTGGATATATATGAACATATAAATAAATGTTAATACTATGCAAATAATATATATGAATGAATAACGATGAACCCAGATAATTGACTATAATTGTGATATTTTGTGAAATTTTAATTATATGTAGAAAAAATACAAAAGAATAAAAGGTAGAAAGTTGGTAAAAATGTTAGAGATTCTAAGATTCTATCCATATTAGGGAAATGGTAAAATTAATACTTTTTTTAGTTAGTAATAAGGCAATGATGTATAGTAGCATTTCTATAGTAATCAGTAAAAGAATATTAAAAGAATATATAATAATTTGTAGTACAGGGAAAATAACAAAAATATTTAATACAAAAAGAGAAGGAAGATAAAAGGAACATTAAAAATATGAATCAAATTGAAAATAAACAACTCCAAACCTAACTACCAATTAAAATAAATTTAAATCGACTAAACTTATCAAGGATAAGACTAATATTGTCAATCTGGAATTAAAATCAACAAAAATTGTATGTTGCTTACAAGAGATTGACTTTAAATATAAGGATCCATAAAGGCCAAAAAATAAAAGGATGGAAAAATGTATACCATGCCAACACCAATCAAAAGAAATCTTAACTATTTTAAGAAATTATACATGTATATATATATGAAATAAATTAACTATAGCTAGTCACAAAAATTTGGATGAATCACATTAGCATATTAGTCAACAACAACTACAGCCACATAATAAACATATGATTCCAATTATATAAATATACTAAAGCTGATAAAGGTGAAACTAAACCATAGTGTTAACGGTCAAGATTGTGGTTATTTTTAGAAAGAAAATAGGGAGATTGAGAGAGGACATTAAAGGGTCTTATGTGATGTTGGCAAGAATCAGTTTTTTTACTTAGATGGTGGTTATACACTTGGTGGTAATTCCTTAAAGTGAGCATGTATAATTTGTTGGGTGTTTTGGGGATGGGTATGTCAATAGAGAAATGTCAAGTCATAAAAATAGATTTGTTTTTAAAAGAAAACATTTTTATGGGAAAGAACTAATTAGTGTGAGGGTGCTAATTAGAAGCAAGAAAACATAAAAAAATAAATCTCATGGGAAAGATAAATATATAGTAAAGGTAGTGGATTAGTCATTTATACAGCTATTATAAAAGACAAAAGTGGTATAAAAAAGCTACAGTTACAGTAATTATTTAAGGGATACACAAGATTAAAAGATGTAAAATATGGCATCAGAAACATAAAAATGTGGAAGAAAGTAAAAACACTGAACTTTAGAATGGGGCCAAACTTAAGTTGCTATCCACTTAAAATAGACTGTTATAGATATAAGTTGTTATATGTAAGCCTCATGGATTAAATGAATGTTGTTAAAATGTCCATACTACCCAAAGCAATCGACAGATTCAATGCAATCCCTATCAAATTTCCAATAGCATTTTCAAAGAAACAGAAGAAATAATCCTAAAATTTGTATGGAAACACACACACAAAAAATAGCCAAGGCAATCTTGAAAAAGAACCAAGCAGGAGGCATCATGCTCCTGATTTAAAACTACTTTACAAATCTATAATAGTTAAAACAGTAGGGTATTTGTATACAAACATATAGATTAATGAAACAAAATAGAGATCATAGAAATAAACCCATGCATATATGATCAATTAATTTACTACAACAAAATAGACTCTTCAATAAATGGTATTGGAAAAACTGGACAGCCACATGCAAAAGAATGAAATTGACCACTCTCTTACACCATACACAAACTAAAATTGATTAAAGACTTGAAACTATAAAAGACCTAGAAGAACTTTTCACTACATCAAATCACAATATAAAAACATGAAAATAGGGCTTCCTTGGTGGCGCAGTGGTTGAGAGTCTGCCTGCCGATGCGGGGGACGCGGGTTCGAGTCCTGGTCTGGGAGGATCCCACATGCCGCGGAGCAGCTAGGCCCGTGAGCCACAACTACTGAGCCTGCGCGTCTGGAGCCTGTGCTCCGCAACAAGAGAGGCCGCAACAATGAGAGGCCCGCGCACCGCGATGAAGAGTGGCCCCCACTTGCCGCAACTAGAGAAAGCCCTCACACAGAAACGAAGACCCAACACAGCCAAAAATAAATAAATAAATAAATAAATAAATAAATAAATAAATAAATAAAAATTAAAAACATGAAAATAAATTGAGGTTTAAGAAACAAGAAAAACATTTTACCGAATTGTTTTTCTCATCCACAGAAATTCATTTGACTAAGCCTGGTGACATAAACAGTCACTATCAAGTATACAATCACGAAATTTAGGGCTGAAAATTATCTGAAATCATATTTAGAAAGCAATATGATTTTGAGAATGCCAATATATAATTTTTTATTGGATTATTTGAATAATTGTGTTGGAATTAGGCTTAATGAATGCTAAAGAGAGAGAGGAGAGAGAAACTTCATCGTTATTCAGTTGGACCTTTCCTTAGTGGAAGTGCTGATTACATAAATCAGGACTCCAGAAGTCCAGGTCTCTAGACCTCCAATTCAAATATCACTCACCAAAATAACAGTAATAGCATTTAATATTCCTGACACTATGCTACAGTAGGGAAACAAAAATGAAATACAACATAACGTTATAAAGTGTACTATGTTAAAATAGAGCTATGATCATCTAATTACACTCAGGCAAAAACAATCTGTGATACTGTAGGAAACTGTGATACTGTGATTGTATTGTGTACAATCTGTGATACTGTAGGAAATACATGAGCAACCTCTGTTCCAGTTCATAAATTTAGTGATGGTTTCTTGGCTTACTGTGCTTCACAACTTACAGATATATTACATATTTTTGTATATATCGTTATATATTTTTTTAATGTAGTGTTCCTAGAGAAATGCATTTTTAGATTAGATTACTGAATTGACATGTCTTTAGATTAATGTGGCTTAGGGGAAATGTCATTGTACCAGCCCTTCTAAGGTCATGGCTTGCTTTTCATTAGACCAACTATGCTAATTACCTGGTCCCAATCATGGGGAAAATCAGCAGCCTCGGCCTAACATAAGTTAAGAAGAAAGTAAGAATGACAATAACAGATACTGAAAATAGTAGGTATATTAGATTCCTAGGGCTGCTGTAACAAAGTACCACAAACTCGGTGACTTTAAACAACATAAATTTATTCTCTTACACTTCAGGAAGCCATAAGCTTAAAATAAACTGTATTGGCAACATTGGTTCCTTCTACAGTTCCTGAGGGACAATCTGTTCCATGCCCCTCTCCTAGCTTCTGGTGCTTGCTAGCAATCCTTGGTGTTGCTTGGCCTGTAAATACATCACTCTGATCTTTGCCTCTGTAGTAACATGGCCTTTTTATAAGGACACCAGCCATTGGATTGGGGACCTCTCTCTATTTCAGTATGACCTCATATTAACTAGTAACACCCACAAAGATGCTACTTCTAAGTAGGGTCACATTCTTGGATTCCAGGTAGACACAAATTTGGGGGAAAAACCCTTCACTCCATTACCATTGGTATGCCCCAAAGAAAGGGATTATGCTTCTATACTAGAATACAGAAAATTCTTAAAATCATCATGACAGTATTGGCAAGTACATTGTTTAGGGACCATTCAGGAAGACAGAAACCACTCCTAACATTTAAAACAGAATTAATTTAATAAAAGTAATCGGCTACAGTGGCATTTGGAAGGTTGAAAAAATCAAACAGGATGATGAGGTGACCCAGACACTAGCACAGAAGAAGCCCCTCCCACTCCTCCACTGGAGAGACGGGAAGTGATGTTATCAGAGTCCAGGGATGCCAATCACCATGTAGTAGCTAAAGCAACAGTGAGCCTGCCAGGCACAAAGGGGACGTGTGAGGGGATAGAGCAGCTGGCAGAGATAGATCAGGGGTAGGCACAGGGGAGAGAGCAGTATGGGGATACCCTGGCTTTTTCTTCCCACTGCCATCTAATCCCCGCCCACTGCCCCTCCAGCCTCCCATTTGCCAGGCCCAGCTGGAAGCCAACATCACCTGGGGGGAGGGGGGGAAAAATCAGCCCAACGATGTTGACCCCTACACTGCCAAGCAAGAGAAAGGCTGGGAAGGAATCAGAGAGTAAACAGGCCATGGCCAGCCCAGCAAACATGGACAGAGGTTAAAACAAAAAAAAGTCAATTCCTCAGATGCTATTAATTCAAATTTAAGATTAAAATTAAATATTTTAGGAGGCAGTCATGGCTTTAAATGCTTCCACTCTCTTCAGTCTTCTGACAGGAAATGTTGCTGTATTATTAATTCTTGGAAAACTTACCATTTAATAAAACAGTGAATGGACTTAGGAAAATCCTTAAAAGAGCTTAGTACATTTTTTAATGTGTGCAGCCTCATATGATAAATATGTTATTGACCTAAAATTCTAAGTATCTGTTTTCTAACTTTACCTTTTCTCTAGGCTTGTTATGAGCGCACATAAAAGCATTTTCCGTAGGAGAAGCCACATTAATAAAGCAAGTAACAAACAATTTCCTTTTCCTTTCTCCTTCCTCCCCATTAGAATTAAGAAAATTAAGGAACATAAGAGTATACTCTTCCTTGAAAAAAAATCCACTTACACATTCTGATTCCAACTTTTCAAGCAATTGTAAACTATTACAAAGTATTCTGATTCTCCTATAAAAGTGCAGAAAAAGTGGTTTCACCGTGCACTGATTAAAAAGTATGAAAATGCTATCAACATTTATATTTTGTGAATTATCTATGACCCGAGTATAATTCAGTATCTCCAGTAACAAAAAGCTTAAGAAAGAAAAAGAAAAGGAAAGGAAAGAAAAAGTTTTGAAAAAAAATCCTGCCCTCTTAAAATGCTTACTGATACTTTAATAGCTTTGATGCAAACCCATCCCCACAATGACAGCACAGCAGGCGATTAGGATTGTGCCCATTCTGTTGGACTTTAGTGTTAACAACATAACACGCAGAAAGACTGAACAAAATGAGACTTGGTTGAAGGATTTGTAACCTAAAGCTTAGCAAACAACATCCTTGGCAGATGGCACAAAACTGTCAAATCATCTTTGGAAAGTAGCAACAGATTATTTAAAGCTGCCCTTTAGATATTAAGGACTTGGTTGACAGCAAGGACCCACAGGTGTGAGGGGTTTTGTTTTGTTTTTACTAGCTAAGGTTCTGCTGGTCATTTGGCTCAATCTCAGTAAAAGCACGAACAAATGGCTAAAAAAGTGGCTCATGTATTATTTAATAAAGACATTTATGGAAAGTATCAGTGAAATGATCTTTTAACAAAAAATGTCCAAAAGTCATTTAGACAAATTTGTCAAGTAATCTTGAAGATTTTCTTAAAATTTAAATAAGTAACAAATTTGTGCTTTCAAGCTATAAAAGAGATGTGTTCTGTACCCTGTGGTCTCCAAAGGTATGAATATACTTGAAGTGCAAATTAATGGACTTTTAGGTCCAGTAAAGTGCTTTCTTTCCCTTTCAGTTGTGAAAAGATATTATAGTCACAATTGTTTTTACACAGATGAAAGTATTCTGAGAGTAAGAAGAGCCAACAGAAGACCCATTTGAAATATAATTTGCTGACCAAAGAGGAAATTTCACTATACATTTAAGCATCTGATTACATAACAAACAATTAAGCATAACTGAATTATGCCTTCGGTTTGAAATTGTAGTTGTTTTAAGGGGTGTCTTGACTGGACAAATACAGGCTCTGCAGAAGTTAGGAATCCAGGCTTTGGAGTCAAGTACACGTGGCTTAGAAACTGAGCTCTGACACTCACCACGTGTGTGACTCCGGGAGTTATTTAACCTAAGCTTCAGTTTCACTGTTTTCAAAACAAGATCCTCAGTGTATCGCATGCGTTTCTTCTAAGAAATAGTGTAGAGAGACTGCTCAGAGCCTGGTACTGAGTAATTGCTCAGTAAGTGATTTTACTGCTGTTTTAATATTATTACTGAGGCATAAGACCACCGACCACACGGTTTTAGCCAAACTAGGGCTAAAACAAGTCAATCGTGTCAGTTGAGTTGAAAAGTATGTCCTCAAAATACCTAAAGAAAATCTTTTATTCCTTTGGAAAGGAGAAAACCCAACCCCTATTCTGAGAACTGTTTGTTGTTCAAATTCTCAGAAGGTTAGGGGAAATAGGTTGGGTTAACTATGGGGCTGGGCACCAGAAGTAAGACGGCAGCTCAGCAGCTGTTAGTGGACAATTTGGGTTTTAGCAAGAGGGTGGGGAGAAACATCTAGGGGCCAAGGTTGTGTAAAGGTCGTACCAAAAATGTTTAGTTGTTCAGGGTCTTTTCAACATATTTTATGATGACAACAAAATAATTACTTCACAACTACTGCACTTACACTAGAGAATGAGCTATAAACTAAGTGAACGTAAACTTGTGGTTATAGTTTTAGGGTTAACACAGAACAAGGTGGGAGCAAACAGAACAGTTAGGAAACAAAATGTGACAGAAAGAGTTTCAGCAGAATATTTAAGGCTGGGAGGAAGATGGCAGGAGTGTTTAAGGTGAGAATAATTCTTTCATGAGGTTAAGGATGAAGCCCTTAGCCACGAATGGCTAGGGTGTACTTACCCACTCAAGTTATAGTCTAGTTTTGTTTGTCGGCAGATTAAGACCACAGACTCTGGAGTCAAGTGTAGAGGTTTGAAGACCTTGGGCTAACCCTCAGTTTCCACCCTTGCAAAGTGAGAATAAAAATACCTGCCTCATAGGACAGGCTTTGAGGATTAAAGAAGATAATATATAAAAACCCTTGTACGAATTAGTAGTCACTCCAGTGATCACTATTATTTCATTCTGTGTCAGCCATTGATGTGCTTCTATAATTCATGTCTGAACTTCTCACATTTGCATTTGAAAGGAATAATAAAAGACTCTCCACCTCTTGAATTTCCTACATTCTCAAGAATAATGCAAGAGCTGTTAGGAAGAAAACTAACTAGAAATGACCCATTCATTTCTCTTCTAGTAATATTTCCTCAGGGAATAATCTGAAATATTAGCAAAGGTTTACATACAGACAGGAATATACTTAAAAATTATGCTTACCAGAGTTTTAGCCAGAGGAAAGTTCTAATATTGCCTGTGAAAAATGACTTGGAATTTTATCTGCAGTCCAAATTCAGCTATTTTAAAATGCACAAAGAAAAATACCGCCTGGAGACAAATGTGCTTTGAAACAGACCTCTAACTTCTACACGATCCCTCCCACCACAGACTTTCTTTTGCACAAGGTGATGTGTTTTTTAGACCTTCCTAGCTTTAGGCATGGGCATTGTATCCTCCAGGCCAAATGTTGCCTGAAAGAGTGTCTTACATTTTTCAGAATCTTATTGCTTTATGATTGTTCCCTATTATTTGCAATTACGCCTGGCCCAGCTCAAATGGCTGATGTTAAGAGCTGTGTTTTTGCTACAACAGTGCACTGTAATATATGAAGTGGTATTTATCCCATGCAGTAGAATTATTTCTTTGATGACCTTAGAGTAAGATCTAGAGGACACCAATCCCCCAGCCCCAGCTCTCTCTGAACAATCCTCACTGTCTTCAACACTCTCCAGGCTCTTCCCACCACTGAGCCTTTACACCTGCTTTGTCCTCCACCAGAAACATTCTTCTCCACTTACCTCCCAAAGTCTCATGGCTTTCTCATTCACATCATTCAAATTTCTACTCAAATGTTACTTTCAGAGAAGCCTTCTCCAACTACCCTGTCTGAAATAACATCCTTCTCACCTTTTGACCACACGTTATTCCTTTCCCTGATTTTTTATTTTTGTAGCATTTATTTATATGATTCAGAGCATTTGTTTTCTTGGTGGAGACTAAGTAAATAAATAGTGTCTAGGTCATATGTAAAAATAGAACTCTGACCCACACTCTGTAGCAACCAGCTCAGGAATCCAACCTATTTTCTACAAATCAGACTTGTCGGAAGTCAGACTACAATCTCTAACAGCCATTCCAGGAAGCCAAACAATAACCTCTGTAACAAATTGGCCCCTAAATGACCAGTGTTAATAACTGCTTCCCTAATTTTTGACCCACTTCCAACTTAGGGTCAACTGGACAAAGCCAAACATGTATCCCTAGCTAACCCCATAAGGTGTCCACTTTTATTAGCCTGCCTACAGCTTCCCCTGCCAACAGCCTTCAAAATCAGGGCACATATGAAGCCTTCCCTTTTTCTCTATTATAGTTTTCCCACTCTTCTGCCTGTCTCTGGGTCTCTGTCAAATTCAAGTGATGGCAGTGGCTGACTCCCTTGCTATAACAAGCTCTGAATAAATAGCCTTTGCTTTTTCTGAATTTTCATTGTTAACAATGCAGAAATAAATGAAGACCTATCTATCTCAATAAGTTTATAAACTCCATGAGGACAAAGCATGTCTATCTTGCTTATCACTGATTCTCCAGCATGTACAGTGGGGCTTAGAGCATATGCTAAATAAAAATGAATGATCAAATGAATAAATGAATGCGTTTTCTTGAATATGACAGCCACAATGCACCCCTTATTTCTCTGTAATCCCATATAAACCAGCCTCGATCACCTGTGTGGACCCTATCAGTCTGCTCTGTAATGTAGTACCTTGTGCCCCTGCATTATCTTCTCCCTACTGTAAATTACTTGAATACAGAGAATGGTGTATATTTTTTTTTTCCAAAGTAAAAGCTCATGCTATCCTCCAAACATGCCTCGATTGTTTTGTGCATGTCCATCTCATCTCTAAACAGGACTGTCCTCATTTCTGTTCTCTCTTAACTTACGGCGTGGCCTCAGGTGAATCAGAGCTGCTCTGAACTGTAGCTTGCTTGTGCATAAAAGGAGTTGGTTGGACCACATGATCCAAAGCCCCTTCTAACTCTAACAAGCTCTGATTATCTTCGGGCCTGAAGGTAAAAGACGAAGAGGGCAGAAAGTTCAGGTTTCTAAATGACTTTCAGTTTAGTGTATTCCATTAATAAGTAAGTTATAAAGTCAGCTGTTACATATTGCAGGTAAAGCTTATTTATATTCAGAGAATTAGGGAAGCTTCCATGTAGAACACAAGAAATGTCCAGCATGCTGATGAAGTTTCTGTCCTTTGAGGACAATCCAACTTGAATTGCTAGGGGTAAAATGTGTCAATCTTTTATGTCTTAGGGCAAAAACACTACTAAGGAGTTTCCCACCAGATATAAATAAAATCTTTAATACAGATATAGTTTTACAGTCTCCACAAATTATGTAACCTGAACACTGAAGGAAAATGCATTAGTATTAGATGTAGAATTTCTGACTTTGCGTTTAAATTTTTCTTTAAACAGCTACCTGATATTATGTTTTCAAAATATATTTACTGATTATCTACAGCCCAGCTCTGGGCTCTGCATTACTAGCTAAGCGAGTCTGAGCAAGTTATTTCATTTAACTTGTGCCTTAGTCTCCTCATTAGTTGAATGGGGATAGTGATAGAGCCCAGTAGAGAGTTGCTGTGTGGATTAAATGAGTTAATACATACAAAACCCTAGAACAGAGACTAACACACAGTTAACACTATTGAAGTGATTTATATTGTTATTGGTGTTACTGCTGTTGTTCTGTTATTGTTACTTTTCCATGCAAGGCACTCAGCTAAAGATGTTAGAGAATTTAAAAAGAGATGATGGGGGGAGAGAGGGCTGAATAAGCAGAACACAGAGGATTTTCGGGGCAGTGAAAATATGCTGTTTGATACTCTAATGGTAGATACATGTAATTATATATTTGCCCAAACTCAAAGTACAACATCAAGAAAGAACCCGAACGTAAACTATGGACTTGGTGTAATTTTGATGTTTCGATGTAGGTACATCAGTGGTAACAAACGTACCACTCTGGTGAGGGAAGCTGGGGGGTGGGGGGGTTGGTGGGGAAGGGGTAAATGGGGTATCTCTGTCCCTCCCCCTCAATTTTTCTGTAACCTAAAACTGCCCAAATAATTGTCTTAAAAAGCACACAACATAATATCTATACTTTGCACCTCAAAAAGTTTGAAGTCATGGAAGTCAGAGAGAACTACTAAAAGGTGAAAGTAATAATGTCATGAGAGATAAAGATAAAATACCGTGAAAACTGAGAAAAAGAAAGGATCACTTGTATAAATTTCCACTTTGGCCCTTACCATACCATGTGATTTTTTTTTTTTTAAACACGCTTTCTGTCCCTCCTACCCACCCCCATTGGGTTGAAAGTCACCTGGAAGGTAAGTACCATGGCTAATCCATCTTTGACTCACTTTGCCTTGCACAGAATAAAGCATAAAGGAAGACTTCAATAAATCTTGATTTAATGGGGGTAAGTGTAACTAAGCTCAGTTCAGATAGGTATCATTTGACTGTAAACTGAGCATCCGCATAGAAATTTCTGGCAAGAAGTTAGAAATAGAAATTAAAGTTCCTTGAGTAAAGGAAGGGTCATGTACTGAGATCTGTACTTTAAGAAAATACGGGCTTCCCTGGTGGAGCAGTGGTTGAGAATCTGCCTGCCAATGCAGGGCACACGGGTTCCAGCCCTCGTCTGGGAAGATCCCACATGCCGCGGAGCAACTAGGCCCGTGAGCCACAATTACTGAGCCTGCGCGTCTGGAGCTTGTGCTCCGCAACAAGAGAGGCCGCGATAGTGAGAGGCCCGCTCACCGCGATGAAGAGCGGCCCCCGCTTGCCGCAACTAGAGAAAGCCCTCGCACAGAAACGAAGACCCTACACAGCCATAAAATTAATTAATTAATTAATTAATTTTTTTAAAAAAAGAAAATACTATGATAGTTGTCTGCAGGATGAATTGAAAAGGCAGGAGGTCATTTAAATTTTCCAGTGTTATTCCAGTGTCAAGAAATTTAACTCAACATATTTTCAGTTTTCCCTGAGTTTTACATCTTTAATAAGATTTTAAAAAACACTTTAATTTCATTAATGGAGTGGTATCACTTGGTTCATTATTAAAATTAAGTCAGGACACTCAAGATGTGAGGCTATTCAGCAGATACTGAATTTTATCAGTTCTAAGATAACATCCACGTCGTAGATAGTGTCAGAAAGAAGGATCTTAGAACAGAGACTTGGCTAAGAAAATTTTATTACAGATTCTATAATTGAGATTTTCTATACATCTAGTCCTCTCCATGAGGATTTGACTATAATCTATAGCCCTTAGAAAGTAATTTAGGGCAACAGTTCACAGTTAACACAGAGAACAGAATTAATGAATCAACCTCTTCTATCCTGCAGGCATTGCAGAAGCTGTGGTTACAGTAAAATGTCTTCTCTTAATGATATTTAGCCATACCACCTCCCAAAATGTTGAGATATTTGCAAAGTACCTTCCCACATTGCCAGGCAATTATTTATTTCCTTTATTTCCTTCTTCTCCAGAAGCTCAGAGTAACTGAAATGTTGTTTCATATATATTTCTGGAAAGACACTGAGACATTTGTTTCTGGCCATTTGGGAATTAATACTCTGAACTCGCTAGGCCAACCTACTGCATTAAAAAATTGATATTTGATAAAATACAAAATCATATTTTTAAAATGCATTGCTCTTCTAAAAAGGAAGTCTGGGAAAATCCCCAAGAGGCAAGAAATAATGATGATAAGCTAAAAATAGAGTGATAAAGAGAATATGAAGCTGGAAATGTTCTGGTGACAAATACCAACAACAGGAGTCTAGAGCTCCACCATGCTGATATCTGAGGACAGGACATTTGCAGATGGAAACTGGACAGAAGTCCCCCCAAGCCCCAACAAAGAAACAACCAGAGGGAAAGAATGATTTGACAACTCAGCCCTGCAGCAAAGGGAGCTAAACCTGTCTGTCCTAGTCTTGGTTCTAGGGGAGAAATAAAGAAGACAAATGGTCTCTCATAAAAATAGTTTAGCCACGGACCTGCCACCACATGCATCTTGGGCTTGACTTCATATCACACATATGATCTGTGAAGTAAAAGCCAAAATATTTATTCAAGTGGACCCAGGATGATCACACAAGTCCTCTCTGGAGGAAAGTATCCTCCACTTAGCTCCCATAGGATTTTCCCACAGTCAAATATTAGTCCAAAATAATTAACAAATACATATGAAAACCAGTCATCTTGGGTGAGAGCCAGTAGAAACAAAGACAGCAGATTTAGATCCCTGAGGAATCTAATACCAGAATACATAGAAGATAAAAACAAGCAATAAAATGTTTAAAGAACAAAGAATCAAACCATAGCCAAGGATCAAGACACTATTTAAAATGACCAAGCCAATTTGACAAAGAACCAAGAAAAAGGTCTAAAAAAGATAATCATTGAAGTTCAAGACTCAAGGGAAGAGTTAAACAGCACATGAAACAAAACCAAAGAGAGAATTAATAAAGCAGAATAAATCTGAAGAAATGACCCAGATGCAGTGCAGTTAAATAGGAGAATTTAAGAGGTACAGAAAATAGAATGAGAAACTTTGAAATATATTGAGTCACTCTTCCAGACAGAAAGAATGCAGAGATTGGACTAAAAACCATCTCAAGAATGTCGTCTAATGCACATGTAGAAAATGGACTTGAGGACACAGGGAGTGGGAAGGGTAAGCTGGGACAAAGTGAGAGAGTGGCATGGACATATATACATTACCAAATGTAAAAGAGATAGCTAGTGGGAAGCAGCTGCACAGCACAGGGAGATCAGCTCGGTGCTCTGTGACCACCTAGAGGGGTAGGATAGGGAGGGTGGGAGGGAAATACAAGAGGGAGGAGATATGGGGATACATGTATATGTATAGCTGATTCACTTTGTTATAAAGCAGAAACTAACACACCATTGTAAAGCAATTATACTCCAATAAAGATGTTAAAAAAAAGAGAATGTCGTCTAAGAATTTTCTAGACATGATAAAACATAAAACACACAAACAGGATTTAAAAATATAGAAAATCACACTCCAGACACATCCTATTAAAAATGCAGAAAACCAAAGATGCAGAAAAGATTCTTTAAAAAGTCATTTGGAAAAAAAACAAAAGAATAAACCAAAGAAAGATAAAGGAGAGAATCAATAGCAGAATGAAACAGAAACTAAAAATAGAAATGCAAAATTTTTCAATTTATCCCTGTCACACCAATGAACACGTGGCTCCCCAGTGGGGCCCTCAGGAATAAAAAGCCCTAAAATTGACCCTTATATACAAGGAAACATGATATATGACAGGGAAGGCAATGCTGATCAGTAGAGATTAACTAGAAGCTTAAATAATGATGGAAAATGGATTAATAAAACAGTGATGTTGGAATACTGATTAAACACATAAAAAAACAGAAATGGGAATTCACACCATACAGAAAAATCATTTTTAGAAGATCAGATACTTAAATATGAAAACTTTTTTTAATTTAAAAAGTAAATATAGATGAAAAAAGAAAAAAATGAAAAAGAAGAAAAATAAGAAAAAAAATATACAGATGAATATCTTCAGGACCCTGTGAGCATGACTTTCTCAAACAAGACACAAAAGCATAAATCATGATTGAAAAATAAACTTGACTCATTACAACTAGGATCTTTCACCAGAAAGTATTTTACAAGAAAATGTAAAATCAAGTTCCAAACCTAGAAGGTATTTTTGCAATTCATAGAGCATAAATCAAAATATATAATCAAGTCTTGTAAACCAAAAAGAAAAAGATAAACAACCAATTGAAAGATAAGAAATATGAATGCCTTATAAATAAATGAAAATATGCCCAATCTCATTTTTAACCAGGGATATGAAAATTAAAACTGAGAGAATATTTTACATACATCAGATCGGTGAAAACTTAAAAACCTGACTTTTACACGTAATGATAAATAAAATGAACAAACAATACACCATTAATGTGAGGTAACCTCAGTCAACAATCTTGGTAAACTTATTTTGCCAAATTATAACACCACTTGCCTGTGATCTACATCACACTCTGCTTTAATGCTTACCCGATATAAAATTGTTTTCTTTCTCTTCTGCCTTCGTGGACAGGTTGCCTGGGTTGGCAGGAGATTTTGTCTTTAGCTACATTTCCTCAACAATTGCAAAAGCAAATCACAGAAAAATACGGAGCAGGATGCAATTTATAGATGGTTCAAGATCCAGAATAAATATATTGTTAAGAATATGTACTATGTATTTTAAAAATGCAACCGACAATGGAATTATAATACAAAAATCAGAATAGATTTCATTGGGAAGGGGAAGAAGAGGATTTGAAAGGAGAAAAGATATCTAGGAAGCCACAGTGTTACTGGTTTTTTTTATTCTCCTCCTTAATCTGGATGGTGAGTACCTGGATATTCCACCTCATATTCTTTGTACCCGTTATATACTGTTGCTGGAGTTCAGTACATGGGACACCCTTGCCTTGCTGTCTAGACAGAGCAACCCTCTGAGGTGACAACTCCTAGTCCTTCCTGTGTCTTGGCACAAGTCGCCCCTGCCTCTCCACACCCCTCCCTGTGCACCTCGACTTCCACCCTGGACGTCCCCTGTTTTTGCTGAGGCACACGATCAATGATGCAGGACAGAAAATGCAAGGAAGGTGGCACTCTGACAAGATAAAGTTTATCAATTGAGTTCTTCCTCTCATTTGTCAAATTCTTTTTTCTTGCCCCCAGTAGACTATCTGTTGGACAATAGCTTCATGGAGCCCCGCCGAGGACATCAGGGCACAAATGACCATTAGGCTCCCTGAGAAAGCTATGAGCATCAGTGACCTACAGCTTCGTGTTTGCTCACCCTTCTTCTCTGTCTCACATGCCTTTGTTCGGTCCCCATAAAGCTTAGCACAGAAAGCTTTTGCCTCAGGCTCTATTCTGCCTGCAAACAAGAACTAAGACTATTATTTTACATCGGTTGTTTATTATTACTATTAAAATTTATATTATCTTATATATTTAAGTTTTTATGTAAATCTATATAGTTTTAGGAAACGGTAACAAAATTATTTTAAAACAAAAATAATGCTAACAATATAAAAGATGAATATGGATAAATTGTCCCAGGGAAAATGGGATCCAGAGAACAAGTGGAAAGGTTATTTCAGGAATAACTACTCAGCTCTAGAACTGGATGGAAGGTTGGGATGAGAAAAGAATATGAAGAAATAAATAAGAACTTGGGCAGAGGAGCTCATGTTTCATCTGTCTTTCTCAAACAGAAATCTTCGCCATTTACTGAGATTGATAGTGACAAGGAGAAAATTGAGAATTGAAGGAAAGAGAAGGAAAGTTGCTATTGTAGGTGCAGCGTGCATCCCTAGGAAGGGTCGGTTCAGGGCAGGAAGAGTTGGTCAATGGGAATCTGAAATGGACAGGCTGTGGTAGCTCTTGGGCTTCCACCAGCAGTGATCAGTTCATATATCACGGCAAATTAAGTGACCTGCCAACATGGCAAGGTAGCAATGGAGCTGCTGATACCTCTTCCCAAAATTCAACCCTGGAGAATATATAGAATTAGGAAGCAAACAGATTCCAGAACAAAAAACCAAATCAAGTAAACAAATGTGACAAACTCCCAGTAAGAATGCAAGCTGTCTCGAATTGGGGTACATTGGTGGGGGAGTGACAGCTGTAGGAGGAAGGCCCTTCCTCTCCCTTGTGCTGCCCTGGACACCTGTTATATCCACACTTGCAGGAATTTGCAGCAACAGCCTAGGCCCCTGGTGCCAGTTAGGGAGGGGGCTGTCTAAGTAGCGCAAACAACACCTGCTACAGCACAAACAACACCTGTTAGGGGTTGATGCAAACAGGTAGGACCTCCTGCATTCCTCCTCCACTTCTTCCAGTTCAAGTCTCCCAGGGCTAGAGAATTAAAACCTGAGAGATCTCTATGGCCCAATGCTGTTTCTCTGTCAAGGAATAAAGGTGGTTCTGGGTGTGGATATGCCATGTAGAGTTCCATAATAACCAGTGTTCTCTCATCTCCCCTCTCCTAACAGTATCCCAGAATAACAGGGATAAGATCCTGAGTTTTTGCTATCCCCAAATTCACATTGCCAGAGGGTACCCCAGATAAACAAATACAGACAAAAATAACTAGACAACTGAAGCTTAAGATGACATCAAATGAAATCAGATGAATTAGCAACATATAAAATCTACAGCAGAATTACTGTCAGGAGGAACAAGAAATTGAGTTGAAAAATTTTGGAGTGATATTCAAAGAAATGACAATTTGAAGGGAGAAAAAGTAGTCACAAGAATGGCCAAGTGTAATATTAACTATGAAAAATACTATATTTGAAATAATGAAGCAATATATAATTTAAGCAATAAGATGAATGTTGTTTTTATTTTTAAAAAACAGAACCAAGATGGCAGAGTAGAAGGACGTGCTCTCACTCCCTTTTGTGAGAACACCAGAATCACAACTAGCTGCTGCACAATCATCAACAGGAAGACACTGGAACTCACCAAAAAAGATACCCCTCATCCAAAGACAAAGGAGAAGCCACAATGAGATGGTAGGAGGGGCGCAATCAGAGTAAAATCAAATCCCACAACTGCTGTGTGGGTGACTCACAGACTGGAGAACACTTATACCACAGAAATCCACCCACTGGAGTGAAGGTTCTGAGCCCCACGTCAGGCTTCCCAACCTGGGGGGCCAGCAACGGGAGGAGGAATTCCTAGAGAATCAGACTTTGAAGCCTAGTGGGAACTGATTGCAGGACTTCGACAGGACTGGGAGAAACAGAGACTCGACTCTTGAAGGGCACACACAAAGTAGTGTGCTCATAGGAACCCAGGGGAAGGAGCAGTGACCCCAGGGGAGACTGAACCAGACCTACCTGCTAGTGTTGGAGGGTCTCCTGCAGAGGCTGGGGGCAGGGGGGGGTGTGGCTCACTGTGGGGACAAGGACACTGACAGCACAATTTCTGGGAAGTACTCCTTGGTGTGAGCCCTCCCAGAGTCTGTCATTAGCCCCACCAAAGAGCCCAGACAGGCTCCAGTGTTGGGTCGCCTCAGGCCAAACAACCAACAGGGAGGGAACCCAGCCCCACCCATCAACAGTCAAGTGCATTAAAGTTTTACTGAGCTCTGCCCATCAGAGCAACAGTCAGCTCTACCCACCACCAGTCCCTCCCATCAAGCCTCTTAGATAGTCTCATCCACCAGAGGGCAGAGGGCAGAAGCAAGAAGAACTACAATCCTGCAGCCTGTGGAACAAAAACCACATTCACAGAAATATAGACAAGATGAAAAGGCAGAGGGCTATGTACCAGATGAAGGAACAAGATAAAACCCCAGAAAAACAACTAAATGAAATGGAGATAGGCAACCTTCCAGAAAAAGAATTCAGAATAATGATAGTGAAGATGATCCAGGACCTCAGAAAAACAATGGAGGCAAAGATCGAGAAGATGCAAGAAATATTTAACAAAGACCTAGAAGAATTACAGAACAAACAGGGCTGAACAATACAGTAACTGAAAGGAAAACTACACTAGAAGGAATCAATAGCACAATAACTGAGGCAGAAGAACGGATAAGTGACCTGGAAGACAGAATGGTGGAATTCACTGCTGCAGAACAGAATAAAGAAAAAAGAATGAAAAGAAATGAAGACAGCCTAAGAGACCTCTAGGACAACATTAAACACAACAACATTCGCATTATAAGGGTCCCAGAAGGAGAAGAGAGAGAGAAAGGACCAGAGAAAATATTTGAAGAGATTATAGTCGAAAACTTCCTTAACATGGGAAAGGAAATAGCCACCCAAGCCCAGGAAGTGCAGGGAGTCCCATACAGGATAAACCCAAGGAGAAACACGCCAAGACACATAGTAATCAAATTGGCAAAAATTAAAGACAAAGAAAAATTATTGAAAGCAGCAAGGGAAAAATGAAAAATAACATACAAGGGAACTCCCATAAGGTTAACAGCTGATTTCTCAGCAGAAACTCTACAAGTCAGAAGGGAGTGGTATGATATACTTAAAGTGATGAAAGGGAAGAATCTACAACCAAGATTACTCTACCTGGCAAGGATCTCATTCAGATTTGATGGAGAAATCAAAAGCTTTACAGACAAGCAAAAGCTAAGAGAATTCAGCACCACCAAACCAGCTCTATAACAAATGCTAAAGGAACTTCTCTAAGTGGGAAACAAAAGAGAAGAAAAGCATCTACAAAAACAAACCCAAAACAGTTAAGAAAACGGTCATAGGAACATACATATCAATAATTACCTTAAATGTGAATGGATAAAACGCTCCAACCAAAAGACACAGGCTTGCTGAATGGATACAAAAACAAGACCCATCTATATGCTGTCTACAAGAGACCCACTTCAGACCTAGGGACACATACAGACTGAAAGTGAGGGGATAGTAAAAGATATTCCATGCAAATGGAAATCAAAAGAAAGCTGGAGTAGCTATACTCATATCTCACCACTATTATTAAACATAGCTTTGGAAGTCCTAGCCATAGCAATCAGAGAAGAAAAAGAAATAAAAGGAATACAAATTGGAAAGGAAGAAGTAAAAGTGTCACTGTTTGCAGATAACATGATACTATACATAGAGGATCCTAAAAATGCCACCAGAAAACTACTAGAGCTAATCAATGAATTTGGTAAAGTTGCAGGAAACAAAATTAATGCACAGAAATCTCTTGCATTCCTATACACTAATGATGAAAAATCTGAAAGAGAAATTATGGAAACACTCCCATTTACCATTGCAACAAAAAGAATAAAATACCTAGGAATAAACCTACCTAGGGAAACAAAAGACTGGTATACAGAAAACTATAAGACACTGATGAAAGAAATTAAAGGTGATACCAACAGATGGAAAGATATATATTATCACGTTTTTGGATTGGAAGAATCAATATTGTGAAAATGACTATACAACCCAAAGCAATCTACAGGTTCAATGCAATCCCTATCAAATTACCAATGGCATTTTTTTACAGAACTAGAACAAACAATCTTAAAATTTGTATGGAACACAAAAGACCCCAAATAGCCAAAGCAGTCTTGAGGGAAAAAAATGGAGCTGGAGGAATCAGACTCCCTGATTTCAGACTACACTACAAAGCTACAGTAATCAAGACAATATGGCACTGGCACAAAAACAGAAACATAGATCAATGGAACAAGATAGAAAGCTCAGACATAAACCCACACACCTATGGTCAACTAATCTATGACAAAGGAGGCAAAGATATACAATGGAGAAAAGACAGTCTCTTCAATAAGTGATGCTGGGAAAACTGGACAGCTACATGTAAAAGAATGAAATTAGAACACTCCCTAACACTATGCACAAAAATAAACTCAAAATGGATTCAAGACCTAAATGTAAGACTGGACACTATAAAACTCTTAGAGGAAAACATAGGAAGAACACTCTTTGACATAAATCACAGCAAGATCTTTTTTGATCCACCTCCTAGAGTAATGGAAATAAAAACAAAAATAAACAAATGGGACCTAATGAAACTTCAAAGCTTTTGCAAAGCAAAGGAAACCATAAACAAGACGAAAAGACAACCCTCAGAATGGGAGAAAATATTCGCAAATGAATAAACGGACAAAGGATTAATCTCAAAAATATATAAACAGCTCATGCAGCTCAATATTAAAGAAACAAACAACCTAATCCAAAAATGGCAAGAAGACCTAAATAGACATTTCTCCAAAGAAGACATACAGATGGCCAAGAAGCACATGAAAAGCTGCTCAACATCACTAATCATTAGAGAAATGCAAATCAAAACTACAATGAGGTATCACTTCACACCAGTTAGAATGGGCATCATCAGAAAATCTACAAACAACAAATGCTGGAGAGGGTGTGGAGAAAAGGGAACCCTCTTGCACTGTTGGTGGGAATGTAAACTGATACAGCCACTATGGAGAACAGTGTGGAGGTTCCTTAAAAATCTAAAAATAGAATTACCATATGATCCAGCAATCCCACTACTGGGCATATACCCAGAGAAAACCATAATTCAAAAAGACACATGCACCCCAATGTTCATTGCAGTACTATTTACAATAGCCAGGTCATGGAAGCAACCTAAATGCCCATCGACAGACGAATAGATAAAGAAGTTGTGGTACATATATACAATGGAATATTACTCAGCCATAAAAAGGAACGAAATTGAGTCATTTGTTGAGACGTGGATGGATCTAGAGACTGTCATACAGAGTGAAGTAAGTCAGAAAGAGAAAAACAAATATCGTATATTAACACATGTATGTGGAACCTAGAAAAATGGTACAGACGATCCGGTTTGCAGGGCAGAAGTTTAGACACAGATGTAGAGAACAAATGTATGGACACCAAGGGGGGAAAACCGCAGAGGGGTGGGGATGGTGGTGTGCTGAATTGGGCGATTGGGATTGACATGTATACACGGATGTGCATATAACTGATGACTAATAAGAACCTGCAGTATAAGAAAACAAACAAAAAAACAACCAATACTAAACTTTCTTTCAGTTATTTGTATGGAAATATGTTAATATAAATGTTACAGACATTACATGAAATTTCTAAAAATCTTATATGTTCTGGTATGATGTTGTAAGTCATAATTCTAGTTATTACTTTAAAATGTGTATCTCAGAAATAACTAAATTTCCTTGTCAATTGCATTATTATGAACTTTCATCAAATCTTTAACCGTGGTCATTTTTAAGTCTTTTGTCATTTACAGATAGTTCTGGGTGTACTCTGATGTTTTCGCAAAAATGTTCCTATAAAGGGGTTTCATCTTCAAGGAATTCATGGAAAAGACTGACAAGTACAGGTTTCTGGTAACTGACTATACTGCTGAACTGAATGAATAAGCATTTTCAGAACTCTAATGGAAAACTGATGAATTCATAAAAGTGCTAACAAAAGATCAAGGTTAAAAAAAAAACATTAATTACATGGGACTGAGTGAACTGATGAGGATGATTATAATTTTTGTGACTTTGTTTAAATAAAAAAAAATCCCACACGGACTCAGGCAAAAAAATATACAAATCAATTTTCACTGAAAAGTAAAGGAGCTGTTACAGTGGATTACTGGACTGAATGTCAATATTATGACATAGTATGAGTGTGTTTCGTGTTTGGTAATTGCAATCATTGTTGCTTTTGTTGTGGTCATCATTAAAAAAAAAAACAAATTAGAGAGCCGGAAACAAACTGAGAAACTGAGAAAATAGCTGGAAAGGATAAAGAGGTGGAAAATTTTTTTCAAAGTTAAAGAATTTGGAAATACATAAGGCAAGATACAGATGTAAGAGTCATGAGAGAAGAAAAGTAAAATATTGAAGGGGCAAAGTATAAGAAACAGAGATAAATGTTTCAGAATTGAAGAGGGGTGAAAGAACTCAGTTCAAAAAGGGCTCAGAGTACCAACTATGAGAGAGAAAAAAAACCAAATAAAACAAACAGTACATTTTAAGAACATCAAATAGAAAGTTCTAAAAGCCTTTCAGAGAGAAAGAGCTGATCATCTACAAAAGAATAAAAATCACTGAGTGAGGCCCAAGAATATGCATTTCTAACAAGTTCCCAGGTGATATTAATGCTGTTGGCCCAGGGACCACACTTTGAGAACCACTGTAATATATTTCACTCAGAAACTATCAAACAGAAAAAAAAAAATTCAGAGACATGGAATAGCTAAATAAACTAATATGTTATTACATACATACAGAATCTATATCTAACAGTGAACACACATTCTTTTCCAGTACATGAAGGATATTTACTAAAATAAACTATTAGGCCCCAATATAAGGGAGCCTCAATAAAGTCCAAAGCAAAAATGTTGTGCACACTCTTTTCCAAACATAATGCCAAAAAAATTTTTTGTAATAATAATTAACTTTTAGAATGAAACTGGTGGTGCTGGACTGTAGTCAGATTATCATAATGTTTTTAAGATAGAGAGACAGAGACAGAGGGAAATGCAGATGTGGGTATACATGGGTTACTACATATACGTGTATTTCCTAGTTCTATTTACTGAGGGGTATTAGAAGCAATGAAACCAGTAAAAAATAACACATCTGAGTACTCAAATCCTGGTTTCCAAATACTGATACCATCCTCCAACACAAGGAGCAAGTCCTTAGAAGACTGGTTGATTTCAAGGGTAGGGATTATAAGATTGAGTCTAGAGCATTTTCTGGTGTCAGAAACTAAAGAAGAAAAAGGACGATAGCATATCAAAGAGCATAGGAATAAATCTGGATGTTAAAAACAGGGTATTAGACTCAAAGCATCTCCCCCAAAATACTCAGTAATTTCAAAGGCAAAATAGTTACTTGTCTATTAGAAAATCCTGACAAAACACCTTAATCGAGTGATCAAGATTAATATCACTATTAATATACAGACATTAAAGACCCCTGATACTATGTTCTGATACATCAGTGGTATCCTTCTCAATTATGCATAACCACATTCTAGTCATGCAGAATCATCTTCTCAACCCAGATTGAGGGACATTCTACATGACCCACACTTTTGAAGAGCACTGGTTGAAGTAACACAAGAAAAGACGGAGGAACCGGCACAGATTGGAAGAACTTAAAATACACAGAATTAAATGTGATGCAGAATCCAGGATTGGATCCTGGCAATAGAAATAGGGCTTTACTAGAAAACTGGTGAAATCCAAATATGTTCTGTATGCTAGTTAATAGTATTATACTTGGTCAATTTCTTAGTCTTGATCATTGCTCTGTGGTTACAGTAGATTCTGAGGTAGGGGAGCAAAACTTGCCACCCCGAAGTATCTTTTTGGCATGAATTTTATTTCCAGCTGAAAACAATCAAGGCCTAAAAGACTTGGGAAGAATCTTTGACCTTGCCCCTGACTGCCTAAAGAGTGTAGGTAGAGGACCTGTTCCAGGAAGGGCACTCTCACCGTAGACAACTATAATATGAACTAGGTGTGGTAGACAGGGAAGGACCTAGCAAAGTCTGCTAAAATTCCTCTCTGCCCATTGTCTCAGCATGGCCCAGCATACATTTGTTTACCAAATATTTGCTTTCCATCTCTATGTAAATTGCCTTCCTCCCTGTTGAGGTCCCAAACCATTACCCCCAACATCCTCTTTTGTCTTGAACTGAAGATGGCATTCAAGGTGAGAATTTCAGCCATTTTGGCAAGTTACTCAGTTCTCCTGGAACTGAGAACATATTAAACTTTTTTCTCCTCTGAATCTGTCTCATGTCAAATTAATTCTTAGACCATCCAGAAGAACCCAGAAGGGTAGAAGAAAGTTTCTTCTTCCCCAGCACTGACATAAGAAAAGGCTGAATGAAGGGCATCCAAATACTCTGTTCTATTTTTCTGCAACTCTTCTGTAAGTCTAAATTACCTCAAAATTAAAAGTTCATTAAAAGTTAAGTCATACCTAAAACCTCAACGAAATGGAAAATTTTAAATTTATAGCTGTGCCCATAATGGAATTTAACACCCAAATGCACTTTTTCATTTTTAAATTATTAGTAATTTAATATATACATCAGATTTTTGTTTTCATGGCTTTTCAACTCATTTCACAGCAATTCAAAACCAACAGAAAAATCTAAGAGTAAGTATGGAAATGTTTTGTGTTGCCAAAATATTGAAAGTAAAATTCGAGAAAATGTTAAAGAACAGTATTCAATAGGCAGCGTTTGTAGTTCTTGTCCCCCACCCCGCCCCCCGCCCCTTGCCTGAGAACCTTCCTTTAGCACCTTCTTGCCATGGCTGATGAAGGCTGGGGTAGACACCTGAGCCTCAAAGAGGCTCCTCTGACTGGCCTGATTCACTCGGATTCTCTCATGTGAATGAAAAATGTTGCCTGCCAAATCAGTACACAAAAGATGTTGCAGCCCTGAAGCCACTACAGTCGTCCCCAGTAGTGAGCCCTGATGGGACTCAAGATGAGAAAGAATAGGAGACTGGCCATACATAATTAAAATACATATCAAAGGAATGATTTCAATAAGCCCAGACTCTTGCATCTTCTCATACACAGAAAAGCGTTAAATTCATTAACTTGAGATATCTGGTTTTCTTTAACTAACAGTAATCTTTTGATGTTCCCACTACCTGGTTTGTGTTGTAAAAACCCCTATATATCCTGGCTCTTCCTTTACCTCTTCAGAGCAGTCCCTCAGAGCTATCCCAGAGGCTGCCTCCCGGGCTTGAAGTCCTCAGAAAGTACAGGGAATTAAACATAATTCTCAACTTTTAGGTTGTGGGGTTTTTTTTGGGGGGGGGGGAGTGGGCCACACCATGAGGCATGCGGGATCTTCCCTGACCAGGGATCGAACCTGTGCTCCTTGCAGTGGAAGCTTGGAGTCCTAACCACTGGACAGCCCGGGAATTCCCAGGTTGTGCTTTTTTAGTTGACACTCTATCCAGTGATTTAGAGTCCAGACACCAGACATTCTAGTATCACATTTCATTGATGCTAAGATGCACATTTCTGCACATTTTATAATTTATAAAATCAGAAGGCATCTTACAGAAGCTTGTGCATCATATTTGATAGACAATATATTTTCTTGGTAATACACAAAGTAATGGTGCCTCTTAAAGTATTTGGGATATAGTATGTGTCTCCTGTACACTTGGGTGGGAGACCACATAGGTCTGGAGCTGTTATGAAGATAAAGAATGAAGCAAACATATAGAGGAAAGACAGATGAGAGACCTTGTGGCCCCAGAGAGAGACAAGAGAACATTTATGTGGGATAGTAAGAATCGCTGCTTTGGCTCCTGACAATATTCCATTTTGCTTATCTAAGCTTTTGCATGGCCCAGTGACACTTTCATTATTAGGTTCTGCAAGTTACTTTCATACACTTAAGTTATTCTTCACTAAAAAATATACACTCAGACACCTAGGTTATTCAAGGACACCAAAAATATTAGTAAATCAGCCAAATCTTCCAGGATTTCAGGAAGAAATTTGTCATATGCATGTGTTTAATGTGAAATGTGCTACTGTTTGGTATACATTCATCTTATCAAAGTGGTTATTACCAGGCCAGAGCTGGACAAAGATCACATAGCAATGTTTAAAGATGAAGCCAAATCTTACTAGGAAAAGACAGGCAAAAATAAGAAATTAGGAAGAAAATGCAAGAACATAATTGTATTATACATAAATTCAATTAAGCTGCTAAAACAAAGATTCCAACCATTATGTGTTCTCCCTTTTAAAAACATTGCTGGGGTAGTGAATTCTTTGCTTCCCATATTTTCTTCCTCTTTCATAACAGTGGTGCTTCTAATCTATTCTGTGGTTTTAGTTTTTCAATTCTATAAGCATGGAGAGTGAATTCCACATGAATTTTACATATTCAGTAGCACCATTTTTATGGGTTGACTTGTGCACTTGAATTTAGAATCGAGCACATGAAAAACACTCATAGGGCACAAATCATTGCCGAGGTTTTTTTTTCATATACCATCATGCTTACTTGTAAACATCTCCATGATGTCATTGCCATAGAGATTGGATAGTGTTGTGCAGCACACATTTTGCATAACAAAATAAGAAGAGCAGCATCTCAAAGGCAGTGATGGAGAGCCCAGTAAACAACTAAGGTTCTCTTGTGTTTAGGAATACTTGAGAACATGATCCTTCCTGCCTTTGCCCTTTTTCCTATCTTGGCTCAGTTTCCCCCAAAAGACAGAATCTGAGACAAGAATTTACATGCAGCTACTTTAGTCTGGAAGGTAATCAAAAGAAACAGAAATGGGAGACTGGGAAAAATAAAAACAGAAGGTATGATCATAAGAAATAAATATTTGGTCTTTGTCCCCAGTTCCTGACAGAACTTCTAAAACACTTGGAAGTTCCTGGGTGATAGGGGTGATAGGAGCATATTTTGTTATTCATAACAAGCCCCTTTCAATCATACCTGAGCTTATGCTAATGAGGTGACTCCTGGTGGGCCCCTATATAGTGTCAGGATGGGGGCTGGTTGCCAGAGGAACCAACCATGTCTTAGAACCTCCAGGGAGCGGAGAGAGAATGGAGATAGACCTCAATCACAAATGGCCAATGATTTAATCAATCATGCCTATGTAAAGAAACTTCCATAAAAACCTTTAAACAATAAGCTTCAGAGGGCTCCCCAGTTGGTGAACACACTGTGGTGCTGGGAGGGTGGTGCACACAGAGGGGGTATGAAGTTCTGTGCACTCCTCTCCCCTTGCCCTATGCATCTTTTCCATTTGGCTGACCCTGAGTTATATCTTTATAATGTCAACTACAAATTGGCAATTGCCATCTACCTCTACAAGGATTAAATCATGTGTTGCTGCAGCTGCTGACTTTCAACACCCCCTGAAAGGAGTTCTGGGTGGAAAGCAGAAATGAGACATTCTGTGCTCTAGGAAAAACTGGCAGAACAGGTCTTCAGGTAGATATTTTCAGGAGCCGACTTTATGAGCCCAACTCTTGTATCTCCTCATATCTAGAAAAGCACTAAAATCCTTCATGGTGATGTCTGCTCCTCGTGACTAGCAGTAACCTTCACGAGACTAGCAGAAACCTTCTGCTTGAGTACATGTACTCCCCTTTCACCAAAATCACATATATACTGACCTTCCCCCCTACCCTTTGGAGCAGTTTCTTAGCGCTGAGTTGCTGTCTCACAGGCTATAGTCCTCATTTTGCCCCCAATAAAACTTAACCCACAACTCTCACGTTGTGTTTTTTTTTTTTTTAAGTTGACAATAATATACCAGTAAACATAAGTATTTCCCTGAGCCATTCTAGCAAATCATCAAACCTGAGGAGCAGGATTGTGGGAACCGCCTCACTTTATAACAAAATGGTCAGAAGTACAGGTGGCCCAGTCTTACAACTGGCATCTAAAGTGGGTGCACTTTTGTAGAATGGAGCCCCTCACCTGTGGGGTCTGTGCAAACTTGAGGTAGTTAGTGTCAGAACTGAACTGAATTATAGGACACTCAATTGGTGTGGGAGAATCGGTTGATGTGGGGAAATAAACCTCACATTTGGTGTGAGAGTGATGGAATAAAAACACATAGGAGGAGGAAAAGCCCATCTCAGTGTGCATTACTGAGCTGACCACAACTGTGGGTGGTCCTGCTATCCTTGCTGAATTCACTTCAGAATTGTTTACATGAAGAACAGAAAAGAGAAGTATTCATCTATAGGTTTCTGCTCATTCGTGAAGGGCTACCCCCATGAAGTGTTCATTCTCTCATCCTTGCAGATGCATGCATAGGTCCAAGGGGCTGAGTATACCCCCATGGAATCCAACACAACCATAGCAGAATAGTCCTGAGGCAGAAACATCAGATCAGCTGAGACAAAGTTGTATCAGGTTATACGTCCATACAACCATTGCCACAGCAACAACTGGAGTAAAAAGGTAGGTCATGAGGATATAAACAAGGGGGGAGTGGGGGCAGACACAAGAGGTGAGCAACACTGCTGATTTCCTATCCCTTTTAAACATCATTTTAATTATATTTTCAAATATATGCTGTATGTAATAAAGCTTCAGATGAACTATTTTAAAAAATAATTTCTCTCACTATGCACTAAGAAAAGCAAATATAAGTATATCTTAAAAACATTATGATAATCTGACTAGAGTCCAGCACCACCAGTTTCATTTGGTCTTTCATTTTAGTAGTGTAAGTATCAATGCATTTACTCTTAACATAATTGTGCATGATATTATGGCAAAAGCAATTAAAGTATAATCCCAAATCCTTATTGGATGTGGCTGTGTTTGTTTGTGATTCACAAGACTCTTTCAACAGATGATTATTTCTCTACAATATTTCTGTTAGTACAAAAGGCAGGCTTAAACTTACCATGGACAGCAAGGAGGTAGTTTATGCCAATAATGAAAAGCAAGTAGAACTATACAAAATGGAGTGGACTGCTTTATGGAATAGAAAGATCCATATACATTCAATGAATTACGGTATTATGGCATATCGAGTGAAGAAAATGCACACATAGCGAAATAAACCATAACTGACAGGAAAATGCCATCACAGGTGAGTGCTAATTGCCAGGAGCACAGAGAGAAGTGCCAAGGAATTAGGTATGCTTGAGGAATTAGAAAACCCTTCATGGATGGTGACCAGAATACAAGCTACTCTCACATGACCATCTCCTTCCTCCTCAGAACTCCTGGAAGGTGATGGGCCACAAGAGATGCCCTTGCTCTCATAGGAATCTTCAGGATTTAGCTTTGGCTAGTATTTTCAGTGCCCCATATTAACTTCAATTCCCCCTTATTTGACTCATAGTTTCTCCCCCCAAAAAACTCTTCCCATTTTAGATTATTTCATATCAGGTTTATGTATCGTCCAACCTCAACTGTTCTAAAGCTATATTTGCGCTAAAGCTTTTGAAATTGTGCTTCGGTGAACTTTTTTTTTTTTTTTTTTTTAAAGAAATTCACGTTCTTTTATTTATTTATTTTTTTATGACTGTGTTGAGTCTTCGTTTCTGTGCGAGGGCTTTCTCTAGTTGCGGCAAGTGGGGGCCACTCTTCATCGCGGTGCGCGGGCCTCTCACCATCGCGGCCTCTTTTGTTGCGGAGCACAGGCTCCAGACGCGCAGGCTCAGTAATTGTGGGTCACGGGCCCAGTTGCTCCGTGGCATGTGGGATCTTCCCAGACCAGGGCTCGAACCCGTGTCCCCTGCACTGGCAGGCAGATTCTCAACCACTGCGCCACCAGGGAAGCCCCGGTGAACATTTTTAAAGACTTGAGGCCATTCTTTTCGCTCAGTTACTCCAACTCTCTCTCAATATCCAGAGCTGCTTAAAAATCCTGCTACTCTACTCCGAGCTAACGTTCACAAAGGCCACTCTACCCCAATGTGTGGAGCGTTTTCTCTACCTTGATTGTGACTCTTGCCCTTTCTTGCTGAGGATGCTTATCAGTGACATTGATTAGGAAGGTGAGAATGTCATACAAATACACGTGTATGAGCACAATTTATCAAAAACTGACCACTAGTTCTGCTTTGTGCTTTCCTTGTGCCGATGCATTGATATCACATTGTATGAGAATTTCTCAGTAACATGTTATATTTTTCTTAATTCAAATCATATTGCCTAGTTTTATGAGAGCCTTGAATACTTTTAGAGATAGGCGGCAACAAATAGGTGGCATTTTTCTTCTGTTTTATAGTCTTTTTTTTCCCCATTTCCTCCATTAGAATTTCTTACATGAATGTATGAAATAAACGACTCTGAAACCGAGCAAAAACCTACAGGGACCCCCAAGTACAAAGGCCCCTCCACGTCCCCTGCCTCTTGTTTGTAGAAAAGTTGAAATCTCCCAGGCCCCCCTGAGTCACAAAGAGCAGGTTCAAGCAGTTAAAGATTAGGACAATAGGGTCACAGACTCAGTGTCCGATGCACATTCCTGAGTCTTCTTACAGATACTATAATTGCCACCAGGGGAAAAAGCTAACTGATGACCAGACTGTAGCCATGACATAAGTTGCTCCATCTTGAGCACTACTGAGTCTATAGCTAACACAATTCCAAGAACTGGCCTCAAGAGAATGGGATTAACACTATTGCTCATAATCTGTATCTTTGTGGGCATCAAAATAATTGTAGCTTGCTCTGCCCATATATGTAAGCGGGAAACTGAAACTGTCAGCAAAGAGATGCTACAGACCCATGTCGACATCTTCCACTCTAAGAATATGATGCCCATGTGAGCATGAAGAAGTTACAGAAGACTGCTCTTCACCCCTAATCTCATGGAAACAGAATGATGTCTGACAAGTGAGGATTTGTAAGCAGCTCTTTTTTTCCTGTCTATTTCTGTTCCACTTAAACCTTAATTATAAAAATGAGATCACTAAGTAACATTTAACCTAACTCCTGACTTCTGCTCTACTGAATGTACACAATGCCTTGCCTAACCTGTTGATTCCTTTCCTGGATTAAAAGGGGTAAGAATAAAGAATTAAGTAGTTAAAAGAATGACTGACTCTACACCCAGCTTCTCCCTTAGAAAATCTGCAGGCAGACCACACAGGCAAGATGGCATCCAAAGGAAAATCACAAGTCAGCAGGTCTGCACACAATGGAAAAATGAAGTATCTGATCTTCTGCCTCAAAGACTAACAGATTGTTTCCCCCTTTTTCCCCTTAAAAGTTGTCATGGTTGAGCATCTTTGGAGTTGGTTTTTGGGGACATGAGTCAAACCTGAGTTCAGTAACAACTCTAATGGTGAAGGCAGATGTAGGATATCAAGTGATAATTCATGTTTTTATAGGGAAAAAGAGTTAAACACTGGGAAGGCTATGTACGATGGTCCATGATATATTGTCAGTAATTCAGGAACCATCTATAGGATGTGGTGGTTGTTTTGTTTTGTTTTATACTCCTCTCATTGAAAGGTAGCGTCTGTGTTCCCTCCCCTTGAACTGGAGATCTGTGAAAACTTGAAAAATATAGCAAAAGCAACACCGCATCTGTTTCTGAGCCCAGGTTTTATGAAACTGGCAGCTTTCACTTCCTGTCTCTTGGCATACTTGCTCTTGGAACCCAGCCACCATGCTGTGACGAACTATAAACTGCCCATGGAAAGGTCCAGGTAAACAGGAACCAGAACCCCAGTCCACAGGACTGATTGAGTTCCCAGACAGTGGCCTGTACCAACTTGCTAGCCATGAGACAAGAGCTAGCAAAATGGATAAAAATGGACCTGCTAACCTCCATACAAGCAGCCCCAGCTGATATCCAGTAAAGATGAGCTGCTCCCTTGCAAGTTCTGCCCAAATTGCAGACCCATTAAGAAAAAAAGGGGCGGCAACATTGTTGTTTCAAGCCAAATTTGGGGGTGATTGGGTAACCCCTTAATAAACTCTTGAACGCTGCACAAAATTTTAAAGAATTAAAATTAACAAATACATATACATTTTATGGCCATATGTCAGATATATTTACATATATCATTTAAGAGATGTTCATGTGTTCTCGTTATAAATAAGAAGGTCACCAAAAGGTTAAGAGATTTGCCCCAAATTAAGAATGTAATGAGGAAAGTCATCAAGATTAAAATACAATCCTCCAGCCTTATACTTTGATGTTTTGCCGATAAGTTGTGCCCCTCTGCAAATGTTTGAAAGGTATTTATTTTCTAGGGCAGGTCTGCACTTAATTGGCATTCTTCAAAAGATAATTCCAGCACTAATCAAGGCAAAGGAAACTAACATCATGCAGAAGTCAAATGCATGTCCCAAACATAAACATTTTAATATCAAAGTTCCGTTTCTAAGCCTTAAGAGTAGTATTTATGAATAATTGGCAACAGCACTCTATCCAAACATCTGGGCAGTACAGTCAATTATACCATTAAGCAAGGAGAACAGAATAGCGTCAACTCCAGCAACAACAACAACAACAAAATAGCCAGCCAAATTAAATGTTAAAGGTTAGCAAAAATGTCAGATGATAGGCTCTGATTGTATGCAACTCGAGAGTCCACTGATCCATCTGTAAAAATAAATTTAAAAACATATACCCACCTACCATTCCAGAAAATATCATGTGATGTTTCCACTTTTAATTTACTGAGAAGGGACCCTATGTAACTGGTATTTCCTACAGTGCTTGCTTATCATTAACACTCAGTAAATATATAACAACAAAATCAAAGAATAAAATACCACGTGGAAGAGGTTAGACAAACCTGGGAAAGCCAAGCACACAAAGGAGAAAATGTAAGCAGACTATCAATCTTGTTTATATACTCAACGAAAATACTGGAAGCACTGCTCAGGACTCCCTTCCACACCAAGCCAATGAAACAGAAAACCTTTTGTCCTTCTGCCTAGCAAAATAAAATAAATATTTCCTTCTCCTGTCCCAATGTTTTGGCCCAGATGAATCAGATGAATATATAAATCTAAATCATTGTTCGTGTTTCTGGCTTTCCTAGCCAAACAATTTCAGCAGCCAATAGACAATGTCCAGGCCTGGATGGAAGACAATTTCTTTTTTATATCAAATTTCCCTCTAAAAACAACTTCTATAACTGCAATGACAGATGTCTTTTCTGGGGATGTTCTTAGCTTTGATTTCTCTGGCCTTAGCACAACTGTGTCTTCTAAGAGTAGTTCAGAATATGCTTTAAGGATATGTTGATGAAGCTTCTCCCATAAATTTTAACTACTAGATGTAAAATGCCCATTATAGATTATACCAGATACTCCATGGATTTGTAATAATACAGTGGTTAACAATTCAAGATTGGGAGTTGGAGAGACCTTGGTTTGAATCCCAACTCTATCTTCTATTAGCACTATGACACTGGGCAAGATACTAAACCTCTCCAATCTGACCTGCTTTTACAAGGAGTAAATTGGATTAAGTACAAAAAAATTTTTGAGGATTTTTAAAATTTGCCCATGGATGAAGAAACAGCCCAATTAGCAATAAAGCTTACTCTTGTCTGTCTCCAAAGCCCCACTGTATCTACTGCACAATACCATTTCTAAAAACATGTATGAAATGCGTACTGCGGTACATGGCACAGAGCTATTATTCGATGCAGGGATTTTTTTAAACCAGCATTTAAATATATTGTCATTGCAAAACTTCATGCATATGATCACATTTTCTGGAAAATACAGCAACATTGCTGTAAGAGCTTCTCATGAGAAAACATCCCCTCATAACAATTGTTGGAAGACAATTCTCCACAAGGCCTTTACATCTCTGAATGCCTTGCAAGCAAGGTACCAACTGTCCTTTGTTCTGGACTTCCAAGGATATTTGATTAAAAAATAGCCTTGGAAGACAGATAATTTCCCCCTCAGGAGCAAAAGAGAGTAGGTTTGCTCCCTTGGCAGACAGAAATAGTATCTTTCTCCAGAGCAACTGTCCAAAATAGAAGATTCAGATTCCCTGCAGGGTTCCTCTCCTGCAGTGCAGTCCATTATGTTTGCAGGGATCTTTGGACTCTCTTCACAGCACCTGGTAGGAAAGGAGGCTGGGAAACTGGTGTAAAAATGCTAATACTCTGTTACTACTATGAATAATAGCATTATCTCTGACCCAGGATGCTGGTTTGTTCTACCAGCATCCATGAAACTCTATTAGGCTGACTTGTCAGTCTGCAAGTACGGTAAAATCTCAGACTATTCACAGCTCTTGACAACAACTTACAATACGTGTTTAATATAATGCTCAAATTTTGATATTGAACTTCTAGGTAATGATAGCAGAGTCAAGCTGGACCACAGATTTCCTCCTCATAAAACTAATGAAATTAATAAAAAGTAGCAGCAATAGGTATACCCCAAACTCAAAAGATCTCAAAGAGTGGTATGTCGAATGGAGAATAGAAAATTCTGGCTCTGTGTGACTGCTAATCTCACTAGCAACCTTTAGAGAGGGTATTGGTGAAAGAAGAGAACACTAAAAACTCTATTATTCTCAATCTTAAAAGAAACTTGTCATGGGAGAAAGATGGAAAAACCCCCAAAATGTCAAGAAAAAACCACTACAATCGCTATAGGATATTCATGTTTGCAGTGAACACTAGCAGGATTCATCATTTCTATGACTGGTATAGGTTGGATTGTCTCCCCCAAAAAGATGTTTTAAAGGATTAAGCCCCCTGTACTTCAGGATGTGACTTTATTTGGAAATTGGGTAGCTTCAGAGGTAATTAGTTAAAATGACATCATACTGGAGCAGAGTGGGCTCCTAATCCAATATGACTGATGTCCTTACGAGAAGATAAACAGACAGGAAGACAGCCATGTGACAATAGCCGCAGGGATTGGAGAGATGAATCTACAAGCCTAGGAACACAAGGATTATTAGCCACCACCAGAAGCTAGGAAGAGTCCAGGAAGGATTCTACCTAAAGTCTCAGAGGAAGCATGACCCTGCTGATCCTTCATTTTAGACTTTTGTTCTCCAGAACTTTGATTTTTTTTTTTTTTTTTTTTTTTTTTTTAACATGTTCAGATTGTGGTACTTTGCTATGGCAATCTAGGGAACTGACGTGATGACCACAGTGGAGGAACAACCTATATCTTGGGGACAACACCCTATATCTTGGGGACTACACCCATGAGCACAGCATATACAAAGCCACATAAAGGCCAAATAGAACTTCAACAGTCCCCCACCTACCATGCCCACCCACTCCATCCTACCACCACCCCAACAAGACAGAAAGGGTATAGGACAAAGTGTGCTGTTCTGCAAATCAGAAAAATAGGTCTTAGGTTAATCTCTCTCACTCCTCACATCCAATCCATTACCAAATCCTCCTTCCATCCAAATACATTCAGAACCCTCCACCCCTCACCAACGCCACCACAATCACCTCTCCCACTTCCACAACTATCTCCCAACTGCATTCTTGCAGCAGCTTTTTAACTGATCTCTCGTGTCCTTATACTCTATCTCTTCATTGCAAAAAGAGCAATCCTATTAAATATAAATCGGATCGTGTCTCTCTGCTCAAAATCCTTCAATGGCCTCCCATCTTTCTTAGCATAAAAACCTAAGTCCTTACAAGAACCACAGGGTCCCACATAATCAGCCATCTGCTACTCTTCGAAGTTCCCTCCTACTGTTCTTCCCCTACACTGGCTTCTTCGATGACCTTCAAACATGCCAAGCCTCCTGGTGTGTTCCTCTGCCCAGAACACACTTCCTCCAAACAGGTAACTTTGTGGTTCATTCCCTCACATTCTATAGATCTCTGGTCAAAAGATCCTTTATCAAAGTTGCCTCCCTTAAACACTCAGAAATGGTAAATCTCTCTTCCCTACATTTCCTTACTCTGCTTTGTTTTTCTTAATATGTCTTTATATGTCTAGATCTAGAGATATATTGACTTACTGGTTTATTGTTATATTTTTATTGGTTTTTTATCTGGTTTCTCCTACTAGATTGTAAGCCCCTT
Organism: Balaenoptera acutorostrata; assembly: GCF_949987535.1. Classification (NCBI taxonomy): domain Eukaryota; kingdom Metazoa; phylum Chordata; class Mammalia; order Artiodactyla; family Balaenopteridae; genus Balaenoptera; species Balaenoptera acutorostrata. Next base: position 16,444,980 of record NC_080066.1, read on the forward strand.
GAAGTCAGGGACTTTGCCTGTTTTGTTCATTATTATATCCTCAATGCCTAGAACAGTGCCTGGAACATAATACCTGTTGAACAAATATTTGTTGTTAAGTAGGTGAAGATCAGTTCCATGTACTATCTAGTGGTTATCTTTGTAAGAGTAACTAGGAGGTCTGGACAGATGTCCCACATGTGCCGAGTAAGATGAAATGTGCTGTGCTTAAAAAATAAAAATAAAGGAAGGAATACAGCCTATAGTCCTCAGAAGAGGGATGGCAAAAGAGAGAATGTATGTCCTATTCACTCTGACTCACGATTTTTAATATACATTTGTTTAAGTAACTTTGTTTTATGAATATCACACATTTTAGCAATAGTTAGGTCAATATGGTAATTTATATGTTTCCCTTCCTATAGTCTATAATATCACTCTTTTTCTCACTCAAAACAACCAATATTTGTAATAATTCACTCATTCATAATCCCATTCAGTAATATGGAAAAATTCATCTTCAAAAAAATTGATCCTATAGACAATGTCACAAAAAACAATTTCAATATCTAAAATGAATGCAAATTTAGCAAGTAGCTTTCTTTCAAATTTCATGTTTTACTCAAACATAGGTATATATTCACAGTAATTATTAATATGCCTAGTGTGTTCATTAACCCTCACCAATACATTTTTCTCAGAGTCAAATTTACCTTTTTTAACTTTCATGCTCTTAATAACTATGCATAAACTAAAACTGTGCTAATATTTTACAGTTCCTTCTAATTTTCATTACCCCCACAAGAATGTATAATACCCCTCAAAAATAATTTTAACAGGCATATAAGTTAGCGAGTAGAATTTACAATGACGTTCTTCAAACTAAATTCTAAAAGTTTTTGAAAAGAGTAAAATATTCTTCAAAGCAATGATTCCACACCTTGAAATTACACAAACATAGAATTCCAATGTATGACTAAATTAACACATGGCCAATGGGTATGCTCTCCACTGTGTGAAATCCTATTGCCCAATGTATAAACTTGTCAAATATAGTAATGAGCCAGACACAACAGTGTACATCACAAGCCTAGCAAGGCATTTACAAGTATATAAACCGTTGGGATAAATTATTTCCTTGACTTCTTGGATTACAATGTTATTGGAACTTGGCATTTGGGGGAATTGGAACTTAATGAACTTTAGATGAACTGGGATATGGGCGGTTGCCTCTAATGAATCACTGTGACAGAGGCTTCTTTCCTCCCCACCCCCTTTTTTTTTTAATAGGAAAGTGAGCTGGGTGAGAGTCACAGTTTATTTCCATCAAAAGCTCAATGAGGATTTGCAAGCCTTTGTTTTGATGAATAGCTAAAAGGGTTCACTGGCTGAACACTAGATATCCAAACGTTTGCCAAGCATCTAGAAAATAGAACCTTCCACTGTGTTTTACAAAATACACCTCGAAGCAATTTAGAGAACAACAATTCTCCAAAACAGTTCATCAGTCACAAGCAACCTAACTTCCCACTGGCACACTTTCAACACCAACCCAGGGAACTGCCCTTCAGTTCTCAGGCATGAGAAGGTTTTGCTTGAATTTCTAAGAAACGAATTCCAAGGCAAAATAAAAATGATGCAATTACACAATTCTGGACCTCAAACCAAAAGATAAGAATTCTGACATCAACTGACCCCCCCTGAGAAGAATTTCACTTATAAGTGATGATTTCTGTGTACCCAATGTCTGACTCAGAGTATCACACTTCTTAACAAAGGAGACAAATTTTATTCTACCACATACTCAGTTTTCCCTCCTTTTCTCCTTTCCCTCTTCCTACCAGCACCACAGCTGTATGTAAGTTTGCATCCCTATCCATTTGCCTTTGAATTATGGGGTAACAAAGGTACCATTTAAGTCCCTAGAGCAGGCACGAAAACCACTACTAACCATATAAGCAATTAATCTGAGTGTAAGTCGCATAATATCCTGAATATACATAGGGAACTAAAAAAAAAAGATCAAGAGGAACATCTTCTTCCTTATGCAATTTTTTTTACTCTGCTCTACTCCAGATCAAAGAACGATGCTTATTAACGACTGAGATATTATGTAGTTTAAAGTAACATGATGATCTGGTGGACATGCTCCAGGCAGAGCCCGGCACATCTGAATTCAGCAAGGCTGAAACAAGGTCTACCTGGCAGTTACAAAGCCTCTAGTTTCATTTCCCCCGAAAGGCTTTTCCAGAGGCTGACCCTGCCAATGTATACTACCATTCTCAATTGTACACATCATTAGGTTACCAGCCTCTTAAACACAAGCAGGCTAAAGTCTGCCACTTATTTCTGAATTTTCTCTGCTTTCTTTCTGACTTAGCAGCTCAGACTACAGGAAAGATAGACCCAGATAGGCCACTGCTCTAAATGATGTTGGTGCCGTCACACAAATATTTGCTCTCCTTGTGGAGATGGAGATCAAAAGATAGAGAGGGGTGGGCTGGCCGGTGAGACCAGGAGGCTGTAATTTCTATATCCTTTCGTCATATCACCAGTCATTCTAGTTACTTACGAGTTGCTCTCCCTAACAGACTGTACCAGTTCTGGAGCCAGACCATCTGGGTTGGAAACCAGCTTCACCACTCTCGGTCAAGTCACTTGTCCTCTCTGTAACTCAGTTTCCACATCTGTGACATGGGCATAATACTTACTGACCTCATGGGACTGTTGTTCTATAAGAACTGATTCAGTTATTCATTACAGATCTATCAAATACTTGATGGTGGTGGTGATGTTGAATAGGACCAAATCTTTGTGCCTATACTCCCAAAGACTCACCCAGCGTTTAACCCATAAGAGAGACTTGAAAAGCATGCTAATTGTGTAGCCTTGGGCAAGACATTTAAATTCTCTGAGCTGTAGGACAGGAAAACATGGTAGAGATGCAGGAGAGAAAGCACAAATGAAACAAGATTGGCCAGTATCAGTAATTCTTAAATCTGGATTTCATGGGGTTCCTTTACACTATTTTCCTTATTGTGTATCTTTGAATACTACTGTAGTAAAATCTAAACAAAAAATTTTATCTGAGCCTCGTTTCTTTCACCTGGAAAATGATACATTGTCCTTGTTGGTTATCTATTTTATATATAGTAGTGTATATATGTTAAACCCAAATTCCTAATTTATCCCTTCCTCCACCCCCCTATCCCCTTTGGTAACCATAAGTTTGTATTCTATGTCTATGAGTCTCTTTCTGTTTTGGAAATAAGTTCATTTGGGTTTTTTTTTTGTTTGTTTGTTTTTTAAAGATTCCACATATAAGCAGTATCATATGATACTTGTCTTTCTCTGACTTATTTCACTTGGTATGATAATCTCTAGGTCCTTCCATGTTGCTGCAAACGGCATTATTTCATTCTTTTTATGGCTGAGTAGTATTCCATTGTGTATATATAACACATCTTTATCCATTCAGCTGTTGATGGACACTTAGGTTGCTTCCATGCCTTGGCTATTGTAAATAGTGTTGCTATGAACATTGGGCTGCATGTGTCTTTTCGATCTTACACTCATTCTAAGTTGGCTGCCACACTCATAAATGCTACTCTCCACCTCAGGTCACTCATGACCTCACTGCCTATTAAATGTTAGTAATACAACATTTTAGTCTTAGAGTTTTACTATCCTATTTCACATCTCCACATCATTCTACACTGATGTCCCCTCTTTCCTTTCTAAAGCCATCTTTTCCCTGACATCACACTATTCTGGTTACTTCTTCATGTTCTGGCCTCACCTTTGCAGGCTCATCCACCACTCATTGCCTTTAGAGGTTATTATCTGGCCAGGCTCAGTTCTACCCCTTTCTTTCACCATTATATGCTCTCTTCCTAGATTCACCAGTATTCCCTAAGTTGACATTTCTCACCCAGAACTCTTCTCTGAATTTCAGAACTACATAAGCACCTATTTGACATCTCTAAGATGTCACAGTTATTTTGTAATATAAAAAAAACTATTCATCATCCTGCCCTCAACCCAACTTGCCTCCTGTGTTCCCTACAAGACCTAGTTCTACATGCCAAAAAAGAAAGTTTCCCTGACATCTCCTTTTCATTGATTTCTTCATTTCATATACATTCGTGTGTACTGGTACACATGTATATGCGTGCACGAGAGAAAAAGCCTCCTAGGAGCATTGATGGATAGTTGAGTTCCTATTTGAAGTTTTTGGTAATTGAAGTGAAATCAGTCAACAGAGTATGTGATTTGCTCTAGAAACAAACTGCTCAGAGCAGGTACAGAGGTCAAACAGTTGAGTTTAATGGGAGGTTAGGCTTTGCAAGATGAGTATCATGCAAGACGAAAAGGGCAAGGGATTAGAGAATTTAAAGAGAGTAACTATAATGCTGGATCATAAAATCTATGTTGAGCAGTAGAGAATATAAAAGGGAATAAGGATTGATAGAAATAATGGTGAAATCAATGGATTAGAGGTGAAATCAATGGATTAGAAGTCTCCATGGAGTCAAAGAAAATGAAGGAACAGGTTGGAGATCATCAATGAAATGCTTAAAACTGAGGGCTTGATAGGCCAACTTTTGAGGAAGGAAAAGAAATATGTTAAAGTCATTGTTAACCATGATAGGGGAGAAAGGCATCACCAAATCAAATTCATTCGTTTTTACCACAGCACCCCAGGATATGTTACCATGTATGGAAATGTCCACTAATATTAATACCAGATTATTATAATATACATAATTTTTATATTTACTTCTAAGGGCAGGACCAAAGTTATTTCTAAATTACCTATAGCAATATTTTTCTTAGAATAAAAAATAAGTATACCTACTGAGGATAATATCAATGTTCATCAGAGTCATATAAAAAATAAATAAAATTAAAATGAACATTACAAGAAAACAGCTATAATGTACACATTAGTAAAATTCTGCACATGTAAAAAGTCTGGGAGAAATATCTAAAAATATAAATTGAAAAAATTATATTCCTGTAGTAATAGCTTAAAAGGTAAATGTGGATAAGCAACATAATCCCCAATATGTTTTATTCTGCAGAAATACCTTATGGGGACTTCCCTGGTGGCACAGTGGTTAAGAATCCACCTGCGAATGCAGGGGACAGGGGTTCGAGCCCTGGTCAGGGAAGATCCCACATGCCGTGGAGCAACAAAGCCCATGAGCCACAACTACTGAGCCTGCACTCTAGAGCCCGAGAGCCACAACTACTGAGCCCATGAGCCTAGAGCCCGTGCTCTGCAACAAGAGAAGCCACTACAATGAGAAGCCCGAGCACTGCAACTAGAGAAAGCCCGCGTGAAGCAACAAAGACCCAATGCAGCCAAAAATATATAAATAAATAAATACATTTACATGGGGAAAAAAACTTCTAAAAAAAATACCTTACACGTGGCATTGTAAAATAATGACACCGTATCTAAGGTTTAAAAAAAATGCAAGAATTTGCGTTGGTAGTAAATAGCTACGGCATGGGAGATGCAACTTAGTGCCTCTCATAAGGCAACAGAAACAATTATGTTTACATTACGTTTTTTCTTTAACCAAAAATATCTGAGTTGGCAAATGAACGAATCATGTAGTAGAAACTCTATGACAAAGTTGGCTAAGACATTCTGGCAGACTGTAAAGATATTCCAACCACTCATAATTGTATGATTTCTGGTCAAGTACTGCAATTAACACTTTTATTTTAAAAAAGAATATTTTAGAAATAAATGTTTTGTTGTATATAGTGAACAGTAATATTTCAAAGCAATTTTTAAAAACCACAATGTGTCCTGATCACCTCTAAAGTACATTTAGCTCTCTTATGAATACAGTTCTATAATTCAGTTATGTTAAGATTTCATACACTTTTCAAAATTCCCTAAATTAGTGTTATTAGAGTGAGATTCAGCACTACTGTCTAAATTACTCAGCATAGCACTTACCAAAACCAGCAGTATAAATGTGATTTTTTTAGTAATGATATAAAAAATTTAAGCCTATGACCTGCAGACAAAATGATCAGTTTTAAATGTCTACAGAAATACTTCTAAAGAAAAGGAACTGTTCAGTTACCTTATAAGCATATCCTTTTAAGTAGAATTATCCTTTTAAATTGCCAGACCTGGATGATAAAATATGCCAGGCCAAGTTCCACCTGTACAGATAAGCTCTTCAAAATACAGGTTTTGCAATGCTTTGAAAATTTTTTATTTCAATGTAACTGACAGACCAAGAACAGATTCGAAATCCAAAGATATGAGAACCATATCTTATCACCACTTCCCTTGAAGTTTAATCACAGAAACAGCACTGAGAGCACACACAGATTGGTCTTTCCTATTTTTGAGACTACATGGGAAAAGGCATTTTTCTAAGGTAACTAAAGTCCAATCACAACATTTTTTCATTTAAACTCAGTATCTCAAATTGCAACCTAGAGGAGAGTCACAAAACTGATATAATGCCTGTAAGCCTCATACTTCAAGGAGATGGGCCAGAATGTCCAAATTAAAGAAAGAGTGATATTTCCCAGATATCATGAGGCCCTTGCCTGAACAGAAAGGAAAGCCTTAAAATGCAAATAATACTTTGTGAGATTGTTTTAAGCACCAAAAAGTGTATTGGGCGAGGAAACTGCAGAGATTATAGAAATGAAAAAATAACTAAAGCAGTTTCTCTTCAGATGTCAGGTGTTAAAAGCGCTACTGAAGATACAGTATCAATCGTTCAAAAAATTTTTTTAATATTTCCTAAATTTTTAAACATAAACTTAGACAAAAATAGCATTTCAAAAGTGCAAGTCATACTTTTCCACCCTTTCCATTATTTGGCTACTCGTTATCAGAGAACAGGTTGGAAACAAGTTAGATCTCAAACCAGGTAAGTTTTGCTACTTACTCCTAGTTTCCAAGAATGTTTTAGGGGTGGTGGGCAGGTGTGTCATAGAAAGGATGGCTTATGGTAGAAAAGTGACTAGATGAAAGTAGAGAGGTACTTATGATTCTGGTCTACACCTTCCTGTCCAAATACCATAGAAATATTGTCTTGAATTCTAGTCATCTGATATTTAAGGAATAAAAAGGTAGACACCCTAACTAGATAACACACATGTACTATGGGACTAGCAGGTCCTAACCACAAGGCAGTACCATTGTGTAACTATCACCAAGTATTGTAATAAAAGGCTTTGACTAAGTAATAATTTTAATTACAGTTAAATGTCTTTAATTCTGTTATTTTGAGATGTTCAAGCTAACTCCCCTAAAACAACATATGGAAGTAGAGAAGGGGCTAGATGTGAATAAAGCTTGCAAACACACTCGATTCACATTTAAGTCACACTGAACACTAATTCTTTGTGAAGAGATTCTCTTGATTTGCAATTTTTTTCTTTTTAACAGTGTGTGGTCTGCATTTATTTCTAACTGTATAGATGACTGCAATGTGACATTAAAATAGATGTTTCAGCTGACACTCAAAAACAGCGTTTCTCAGTGGAGATACCATTGATATTTGAGGTGCAATAATGCTTCAGACTTGGTCTACGAAATCCAGCCTCAACATCTCTGAACTGGAGCAGAGACCACAGGGGTGGGATACCAGAGAACTGGGCTTTCAAAGGAAAAGCAATGGACCAACACATCACTTCCTGTTCCCTCTCATTCCTCCAAATCCCCCACTGTGCCCTCAGGCCACTGCTGATCTACCTTCTGTCACTATAGATTAGTTTGCATTTTTTGAGAATTTTACATAAATTAAATCATATAGTGCATAATATTTTTTATCTGGCTTCATCCACTCAACATAATTATTTTGAGACAAATCAGTGTTGTCGTGTGTAATAAGAGTTCATTCTATTTTCCTACTGACTAGTATTCCATTGTATGAATATACCATGATTTGTTTATCCGTTCATGAGCTATAGACATTTGGGTTGTTTCCAGTTTTTGGTTATTACAGAAAAAGCTGCTATGCTATGAACAGACACTTACAAGTCTCTGTATGGATGTACGCTTTCTTTTCTCTTGGGTAAATAGCCAGAAGCAGAATGCACAGGTTATATGGCAGGTATATTTTAATTCTGTAAGAAGCTGCCAGTTTTCCAAAGTAGTTGTAATATTTTACATTCCTATCAGCAGTTTATGAGAGTTCCAGTTCCCTCACACTCTGCGAACATTTGCTAGTCAGTCTTTCTAATTTTATCCATTCTATTAGATACCCAGTGGTATCCCATTGAGACAATTTGCATTGCCCTAAGCACTAATTATGATAAGTATCTTTTCATGTATCTGTATACTATCTGTATAGTTAGTTTTACCCAATCTTACAACCCTTGCCTTTTATTGGGATAATTATTCCACACTACTGAGGCAAGACCCTCTGAGTACTCTACTCAGGGCTCCATAATTGTAAAATTTTCCAGTCTAGCTGATGGGACAGGCACTATTTTGACCTTGATTGCCACATAACTGCCCCAGCTAATCCCTTCAAATGGTTTCTTCCCTCAACTCAGGTTTGTTGGTTTCTCACATGATGAGCTAGTCAATACTCTGCTAAACACTTGGAATAATCTTCTTGCAGATCAAGGATTCTTTCTTTGTACAAGGCTTTTGCAACTCTTTTCCAGGACTCCGGCCCATGGACTCAAGCTGATTTGGTCACCTTGAATTCTCAGTTATATTTCTTCAGTTCAGGGAGTCAACTGGATTCTACCTGAGTTCCCCCACTCTGCACTACAGCCTATGAATTTTCTCAAGGCTACTGCAACAATCATAGGGCTCAACTAATTTGTTTTCTGTCCGTCATCACTGTCTCTCCATGCCTGATGCTCAATGCCTTCAAAACTGTTTCATATATTTTGTCTAGTTTTGTTTGTTTCAGGAGTTACAGCAAATCCAATAGACACAAGACATATTTAATTTTAGAAATTTATGACTTAAGTGATGGTAGGACTTTCTATTTCTTAAGAGTCATCAGATAAGGGCTCCCAGGGTTTTCAGTCAGGGCAGAGGACACGTCAGACCCACCAAATAAACGTGGAGGGACCATTAGAGAAAAAAAAGAGAGAGAATTACCTTTTCATTATATCCCACAAATTGTTTCTGTTCATTGTACTAGTTATTCAACTACTAGAAAAACTTTGATGACTCTATGTATGGGATTCACTCATTCATGCAATCCTTTACTGCTATTAAGTATAACTGCAACGTCCCTCTATTCAATGATAATTGTGAAACTTTCTCATAGAATGAGGCATTTACTTTGTCCTTGTAAAGTTTACCAGTCAACATTTCCTGCCCATCAGCTGCCACTGGAACTTAAAGGAAACCTGTTACACCCTGGTCATATTTACTGCTCACACAAAAGGATTTGACAATGGAATCAGGCTTCACCCTGCAAGTTGTTTTTGCAGGGTCACAGATAGAAGAATCTTTACAATATCACCAAATTGGATTCTACTGCTCCACACACTGTGTTTGATATTCCTCTGACATAAACCTACCCTGGTCTATGTCTTTGACTCCATGGAAACACTAAGTAAAAGCTTTCAGTCAAGAACTTTTTTGTACTGCAGCAATAAAAATGCTTCCAAAGGCAAGCAAAACATTGACTGGTGGGCTCATTATTGTATAAAAAGGAACCCTTGAGTCCTTTCCTTGTTTCAAGATTTTTAGAATTTTTATTTCACTTGAAGCAGCCTAAAAATGTTTAAACACTTGATGCTTCAGTTGTCTATTAAGTATCTATTTAGTGATGGGCACTATACAGTGCACTGAGAATATAGAAGTGAAATAAATCCATTCTGCCTTTAAGATGCTTGTGGTCTGGAATGGGTCTCAGGGTTATATAGGCAAATAAGTGCAAAATTATAAACATTTGTTTTGTTTCCATAAAAGGTCGTATCCAAGATGAGCTATTACAGAATTTTTAAAGTATAAAATAATCACGTTTTTAAAAGTCACAGAGATAGAGCTTACTTGTTATCACTCCTCTTAAACTCTACCAAGCAAATTTTCAAGTCTTACACAGGAAAGTGTTATCAGCCCACAGGGTTGGCAAACTATGACCCAGGGGTCAAATCCCACCTGCCTCCTGTTTTTAAATAAAGATTTATTGGACACAACCATGCTCATCATTTACATATTGTTTAAGGCTGTGTCATCCTACCACATCAAAGTTGAGTAGCTGCAACGGAGGTCACATGGTCCCCTACACTAAACATACTTACTACTGACGCTTTATAGGAAAAGTTTGCTAACTCCTACATCAGATGATTAACTCGTCAGACCTGTATCTAAACAAAGAGCTCTACCTAAACAAAGATTAATACTTGGCTGCTTTGAAATCTGTATTAAAGGAAATGAAACAACCCATGAGCCAATTTTATGTTCAACAGTGGCTTTCCTTCCACTTAGCCCATCCTATCTGTTTTGTTTGCTTGTGTAATACCTGCACCCACAGTGGAGGTGGTGAACACTTGACCATTAAACTCTTCATTATAGTCCTCTACATGTTTCTTTATATGCCACCGCTTCCCTCAAAAGCCCAAATATTTCAAGGTTCTTAGAATCATCATAATGCAAAAGACTCAGTGAAAACCTGGACTCCAATCCCACCTGCCATGTGCCTCTCCAAATATATGAATCTCAGTAAATCGTTTTCTTTGCATTACCCTGATTTGGTAAATGTCATTAAAAAGTATCAGCTGGGACCTCCCTGCTGGCGCAGTGGTTAAGAATCCGCCTGCCAATGCAGGGGACACAGGTTCGAGCCCTGGTCCAGGAAGATCCCACATGCCGTGGAGCAACTAAGCCCGTGTGCCACAACTACTGAGCCTGCGCTCTAGAGCCCACGAGCCACAACTACTAAGCCTGCGTGCCACAACTACTGCAGCCTGTGTGCCTAGAGCCTGTGCTCTGCAATAAAGAGAAGCCACCACAATGAGAAGCCCACACAGTGCAACAAAGAGTAGCCCCCGCTCACCGCAACTAGAGAAAGCCCCGTACACAGCAATGAAGACCCAACGCAGCCAAAAAATAAATTTATTAAAAAAGTATCAGCTATTTCTAATACTATTCTCTTGAGAGGTTTTCTTAGAGTCTTTTTATAATAAGGGAATTAGTCCCTCAATATCAATTTCTCACATTCTGCTTTTCTAATTCCACCTTTTGCCAATAACACAGGTGTTCTCATTTGTTTACAAATACTACTTTGAGATACCAAACAACTTACCATGACACAGCAGATTTCTTAACGCCATTTACTTTGGAATTGCTTGCATGAGGTAGAGCTGCCTTAAAATATTATCAATTACTCTCAAATCATTAGGCAACTCAAGCTACAATAACTTAAAGTATCAAAAAAATCTAAAGCTCAAAAGAAAATAGTTAACTATAAATAAACTTCCTTAAAAAACAAGAAGTCAGTGTTAACAGGTGTTCCTCTTAAAAGTGTAATAGAGAAAATGTTTTTATATATTTCTGTACGGGCAGGTTGAAATTGGTAGTTGTCTTAGTTAGTATGGGCTGATATAACACAATACCACACACGGGAGGGCTTAAACAACAAACATTCACGACTCACAGTTCTGGAGCCTGGAGGTCTGAGTTCACGGCGCCAGCGAGGTCAGGGTCTCGGGCAGGACTGTCTTCCTCTCAGGTCCTCACGCTGCCCCGCACCCCGGATGCATGCTGGGAGAAGCAGCGAGCCGGCGTCTCTTCCTCTTTTTATAAGGGCGTTAGTCCACGTGAGGGCCCAGCCTCATGACCTAATTACCGCCCAAGGCCCCACCTCCAAACGCCATTCCACTGGGGATTAGGTTTCAATCCATGAATTTAGAGGAGACACAATATTCAGTCCACAGCAGTAGTAATTAGCCGCTATGATAAAAATACCCTTAGATAGGAAATCATCTTTACAGACCCCATGTTTTTAAGTGAGCTTTATTTCTGCTTCACTCAACCTACTCCCTCCTCAAATCACTTCTGGAGTCTCAGAGGATACTTGCAAAATGAGATTGCCTCAAGGGTCCCCAGCTGAAGCAACTACACAGAAAGAGTTCAGATTTTTCTATTTATCCAAATGGGTCGATCAGTGAGTAAGCCGACTTCCTCAGTGGCTATTCCCCAGGCCCAGCCACTGTATTCTTTAAATGTAATTAGAGACATTAAACACCTTTGTGAGTTTTCAGGGGAGTTTATGCTGTTGCTCTTGTAATATTGTACTTTAAATATTTTAAACGAGGTTATGTCTAGTCACTGAATTATTTATGTTACTTCTTAGAAAAGTCAAAAATTCACCCTGAAGCTTCAAAAATAAAAAGGCAGAGCTAGTTTTCTAGCTTGTGGTATTTCCTTATTTCAAGGTAATAGGATGCAGTTCAATGAGACGTTTTTGGTTACTTTTATATTTTTACACAGCAACACTTACATTATATGGAATAATATGCAATAATAAGACAAATGTCACCACTCCAGCTGCTGTCTTCATTTAATAAATTAATTGCTCCATGGTTTTACCTAAAAGATGCATTCTGTTTATTTGGCAATTAGTTTACTTTCCATTCCTGTTTCTCTTCTGAACTCTCATTTTAAGTAAATATTTATCTTTTTCAGTTTAAGTACCATCAGAACTACCTATAAAAATCCATTGCCTTCTCATATTTCTAGATTTGTTATTTAAAAAATCACTGGATAGAGATCATTAGTTTTCCTTTTATATTTTTTATTTTCTTGACGAGGCCCTCTAATGAGAACAGCTTTAGAATAATAGAGAGAAAATAAGTAGCATAAGCTGCTTTCTCTCCAACAACTTTACATGTAAGGATGTGGTATCCATGACAAAGAAAGCATCATGTAAACCACTGAAATATCAATGTGGCTTGCCAGTCCCTCACTCTAAGTACTGACCACAGCAGAAACATCAAGGCCTCCACATAAACCCCTTTTGACATTGACTACTGCCCTCAAACTGATTTTTTTAAATGTCGAGCCACTCCCTAATACAAATTCATATTCCAAAAGATTTGTTTAAAGAGTTTTACTGGAATATTAGCAAAACACATCCATACAGGAAAATACAAGGACTTTTTTTTCTAGTAGTATTTACTTGTACAACTCTGGCATCATAGCTTCTGTTTTAGAAATTATTGTTACAGGGCTTCCCTGGTGGTGCAGTGGTTGAGAATCTGCCTGCCAATGCAGGGCACACGGGTTCGAGCCCTGGTCTGGGAAGATCCCACATGCCGCGGAGCAACTAGGCCCATGAGCCACAACTACTAAGCCTGCGCGTCTGGAGCCTGTGCTCCGCAACAAGAGAGGCCATGATAGTGAGAGGCCCGCGCACCGCGATGAAGAGTGGCCCCCGCTTGCCACAACTAGAGAAAGCCCTCGCACAGAAACGAAGACCCAACACAGCCAAAAATAAATAAATAATAATAAAATTTTTTTAAAAAAAAGAAATTATTGTTACATCTAGAAAGGATGGAATTTAATAATAACAATGACAATGATAATAATAGCTATCATTTAATAAGCACTAAAATGTGCCAAACTTGTACTAAGTGCATTAAATATAATCTATTTAATCCCCACAGCAATCCTATTAATATTTCCATTTTGCAGTTAAAGAAATTGAGAACCAATGAGATCAAATGCAATGACCAAGGGCAGGTAGCTAATAAGCCTCTGAGCTAGAACATGCGTCAATACCTGAATCCCGACCTCTATACAACGTGGTCTCTCATTAAAAATGGCTTCACTTGGTTTTAGACTTTTAGAGGTTTCTATATTAGTGGCAAAAGAATAGGCTAAACATTTCAGAGTAACCCCTCATAATCTCTCTAAATTAATATAGTACTGACTAGACAATTCAAATGGCACATTTATCTTCAGAGTAACCTGAGTCTGTTATGAACATCCCTCACTTACTTTACCATACTGAATGTAAAAATTTAGATTGTGAGGCTAGATGTCTCTTATTTGGGGTTTTAGAAATTTCTGAAAACCATCCGACACTTAGCATCCTCTCCTGAGAGATCTACTGCCCTTTGCTATTTTGCTTACTTTCCCTCTCACTCCTCTGTGAAGGCATTTTCTAGATCATTTCTGTTGAATGCTAGAAGGCAGTATTATAATAAGTTGGTGGATCCACATAGCACTAAGCATTGAATTTTGGTGGAACAAATAATGTATTTAACACATGTACTTATTGCATTTCAAATAGATTTTAGTGATTAATACATTACAAATTTTTTGAATGTATTTTAAAATTCACAGCATTTTTGTCATGTCAACCACCATAAAAATTATAAGTAATATAACATGAATGTTTCTATTAATTTCTTACTTTAAAAAGAACTCCTCAATAAAAATAAGAAAAAAATAAATAATTTTAAAAAAGAACTCTGCATAGTGAAAAAGTCGAAAATCAATACACGTCCTTGAGCAGTAAAATTTTCTTTCTACCAGGTCTATCATGATTTGAACATTAAAAGTAGTCTGACATCTTTTCCATAATTGTGCAAGACTACAGCATTAGACAAAAGAAAAAACCCACAAGCAAAAGAATGAAAAGTCCCCCAAATTGACTTCACCCAAGAAATTAATGCAAGAATGTAAAAGAATAAAAAGCACTAATACTGACTCTTAGGATACCCCTCTGTCTTCTCTCCCAGCATAAATAATAGCCACTGCTGCAGCCCCTTAATGCGAAGAACTGGGATACAGAGTCTGAAAAGAAATGTAGTCTAGACTGTGCTTCTCCTCAGTTATTAGTATGTGCTTTTTAAAGAACTTAGCAGCGTAAAAGTGAGGCATGGACATTTTAGGCAAAATATTCAAGAGCCACTCTTTAATTAACTTCACCAAAGATATTCAGCATTATACACCAGTAATTAGAATGTAGAGCTATTTGCTCTGTAATATTAAAGAATGTCAAGACTTCCATTATTTATAAAGCTCTATTTTTTTCAGCTTTTCATTTCACTTGCTCAAATGGTTCTGAAAATATATTTAAAAGTATCTAGCTTCACCATTAAGCAAAATCATCTCAGAATTTCAGTGTGTTTTCATTGTTAATAATGGTCACCCCTAAATAGATACTTACTCCACAAGTAAGTATTGACCTTGATGTGATTGGCCATGATGAACACTGACATAATGTCTCTCCAACAGTTACGTGAGAAACAGAATGCTGCCTGTCGGCTAGTCTTTGATCCACATCATTTCTCTTAGTCTTTTATCCAAAACCAGTAGAAAGAAGTTAACTTCAGAGTTAAATCTATCTGCCAATCCCAGCTCTGTTACCTACCATTGTTTAATTTAAGGCAAATTGTTCAACTTCTTTGAACCCCCCCTCCCAACAAAATTTACTTCACTATCTAATGAGAATTACATGAAGTAATGTTTCTTTATACACAACTGACGAAAGCATGATTTAAAGCAGCATTGTTTTATTCCCTCAAGTAGCCCACCCCCACTCTCCTAAATGTTTTTTTATTCACATCTCTTCCTCGGCTTTGAACACTACTTTCAGTCCACACTGCCCAGTGGCTTTTACCTTGCCCACGAAATATGGGGACTAGCTAGAATCAGGTAGAAGCTAAGCAACTTTTCTAAGAAAATCTACCTCCAAAGTATTTCCTTTAATCATTGCAGTCTTCTGCCTCCCTCCAAATTAAAAATTTGATCAATGTTGGGAGTATATGATCACACCCTGAATCCCTATTACAAGTTTTTGCCTCCTTATAATTATCATTGGCCTATCCTCAGGTTGTAAAAGGAAGATCAGGAGAAAAGAACTGAGTCTTCTGGCAAATGTTCATATCCAGGCTAATTATAACAATTATATCAAAAATCACCTCTATCTTTAGAGTGTTTGGTACACCAGAAATAGGCTAAATTGGCTAAAACAAGAATAAAGTAATTGCACTGGAGGAATCACACTGGAGAATCTTGAATGCAAGCCAACTAGTTTAGTCTTTATTATCCAGCAATCACAATAATAAAGAACCTTTAAAGAACCTGACAAAGAAGTTAAGAACATGTGCATGTGGTCAGGTATCAGTTTGAGCAACAAAAATATAACAAACCTGTAGTAGTCAGTGGTAGCCAAGAGGGATTCCAGGAAACCACAACTATTTGGAAAGGTCCACCTCATCTGTCACAAGGGTCAGGACATCATTATTCCCATTCTAGCCTTCTGCAATGCAAAAATCCTAATAAGCAATAACAGTTGGGTTCACTTTGAAGGGAAAAGACAGTTCTGCATTTTAATGCGAACACTCATAACCACGGAACCACTGGTTTCTCTGAGTCCTTGAATTCATTCTCAAGACAAAACAGAAAAATGCTATTGTCTTTCAATAAGAGCCTCCTGGTAATACACAGGCAAACATTTTTCCCTCAAGGATGTGTTCCAGGCAGACCCTCAAATGTGTTCAACAGCTGCTTTTCCACATCTGCATTTGACAGCCAAAGACACCTGGACATTACTCACTTTGGTGCTAATGGGTTTAGGGCTTGGTAGCTTGAGTTATGTGTCTCTAGTGGTAAAATTTCTGTAGGTGATCGCCATTCTCATGCATCCTCACATTTTTCTACCAAAGAACATATCCTAGAAGTGCTTCTCAGAGCTGACTACACTTCAGAATCCCTGTGGTTTTCTTCCACACATGCCCAGGCTCCAATTCCAGAAATTTTGATTAATGGGTTTGGGGTAGAACCCGAGAAAGTACTTTCTTTTCCAAACTCCATGGGTGACTGGTGCATAGCAAGGTGGAGAACTATACCACTGCAGAAAAAAGGTTGATAGTAGTTAACAATTTTTGCATGCTTGCCATGTGCCAGGTGCTTGGCTGAGGGATTTACATGTCTCAGCACACTTGATCTCCATAATAACCTTCCGATACTGGGAAAATTATTATCTCTATTTTTCAGTTAAGAAATCTGAGGCAGAGATAAGTGGAATAACTTTTGCAAGGTCACAGAGGAAATGCATGGTGGAGCTGGGATTTAAACCCAGGCAGTCTTCGATAGAGAAATAGATAGATAGATATTGATATATATATATGTGTTCCTTACATCAAATAAGAAAGAGCAATTTTTTTCTATAGCCCTTGTCACAGCTTAAGATCTTAAATCTTATAATCTTAAAGCTTAAAGACCTTAAAATTTAAATGAGATTGGCTTGAACGTCCATTGTATTATCTGTGAAAGTCTTATTACCTTCCCCAAATTTCTACACAGGGTCTTAAAGTGGTGAGTTCTAACTCCAAGCCCTGACCTTCACTGAATTAGTCCATCCTGTGCTTGGTCTTGCCCTTCCTTATGTTTTATTCTTTTTTGGCCCATGAGACAACCATACATGGTAATCGGCCAATTCCCACTATTTTAAAAAAGAAAAAACTAAGTTAAATAAGTCATAATATGTTTAATAAGGCAGTATGTAGCAAACTACTGATTTCTTGGGTGAGACAGAGTTTGTTATTTTTTTTTAATTGCAGGAAGAGAAACAACTTAAAATTGAATAATAATGTTCTTTCTTTGAAATTTCCCCAGCCACCTACTATGTTCAGCCATACTCTGCTTTCTTCTGTTTTTTTCTCACCTCTCCACTCTCAGGTTCTATCTCATCCAGCCTTTACTTTGTCCTCACCCCTGGATTTCTCTTCATCTCTAAAGCAAGGATATTAAACAAGCTTATTGGTTGCCTCAGGTGTATCCTTCTACTAATACCAACTTCAGGTTCTCACATTCCATCATAAATGATTTATCAATTATTTTCTTATGCAAAGATCGTGCTTTCTCTGAGTGGTATCTTCTCCTGCCTCTTTTTTTTTTTTTTTTCACCTTTATGTACCTTCTCTTTGCCAGGGACTAGGCTGGGTTCATGGTTATACAAAATAAGTTTGAGATACAATCCCTAATCAAAGAGTTGACAATTTAGTGGTGAGGCAAGACCTGTGTAAGATAATTTGATAAGGAATTAATATATAAATGTGTTCTAATACTATAAGGGTATAGTAAACTTGGAAATTCAGATTAAGACAAAAAAACAGACCAGAGATATGGACGAAAATTTTACAGAGAAGAAAACACTTTAGTTAAGTAGGATTCAGATCAGGGATATAAAGTAGGAAGACACCTGTGTCCCACCCCAGATCAATTCAATCAGAATTTCTGTGGATGGCACCTGGAGTATAGTTTAATTTTTCAAACTCTCCAGGTGATTCTAATACAGCCATGGTTGATCATCACTGTACTATTTAGTGCCTCATGGCTTGACTTGTTAAGAAAATATCAAGCAAAGTAAATGAAATTCAAATTTTGATGAGATAATTTCCCCAAAGTTTTAATTGGCCTCTACACTATACACACAGTAGGCTTGAAATATTGCATTTTATAATGCTTTACTAAACATCCAGTATATTCTATATTATAATCAGAATATGAGTCAAAGAAGTCTCCTGAATTCTCATCCCCTAATTTTATTGTTTATCTCTCTTCTAGTTATTACAACAGTAATTACAGCAGCATTAGGAATGGGGTACCTGTCAACCAACTGTGAGATGGACAGAGCTTTCCACTTAAGAGAAATATTGTAGAAAGCAATGTATTATTTCAGCTTTAGTGGATCATGAATTGTTTTTGGTAGAGCAGGGGCAACAACAAAATCAATATGATTCCACAAAAATGCTGGAGTTTGTTTTGAGGGAAAAAATCAATGAGCTTCCAGACAAAGCCTCCATGAAAGACTTCTACTTACAGCTATGGGGGACTAGCTGCTGTCAGACCATTCTCTACTGAAAACAACTAGAAAAGCTGGGTAGATTTTTTTAAAAAAACAAAAAACCTGAAGGCAATATGCTACCAAGGCAGCAAGGACTTGAGGAGGAGGAGCCAATATCCCTGAGAAAAGGAAAGTACAAAGAGGTAAGGCCCAAATTCATCATTATATTTTCCCTTCAGTCATTGGCTTTTTACAGGTGGTGGCCAAGAGGCTGAAAAGTCAAAGAGGCAGCAACTCAGAGGCCAAAAAGCTGAGTAGAGTTCAACAGAGAGTTCAGTGGTCTCAGTGGACTAAGAAAATAAAGATGAGATCCCACCAAGGGGAGGATCCTAGTAAACACTCCTAGCTTTCACTTAGGACTCATCAGGGGCTGTGCTATAGGAATAAGAGCAACTTGAAATAGAATAGTTTTCAAAAAAATTTAAATACAGCTGCAAATCAACTCATTCCCAGATGAGTCTGAAGTACTCCTCCTCTAACTTCCTGCATACCTGCAAAGGTAAATTCTCTCGGCAGGAGGATAGCACGCAGAGCCTCAAAATCACTCTACAATTTTTCACACACAACTACAAGAAGTAGTCATTTCTATAAAATGGGCTAACAAAATTTACCCTATGCTGTAGTTATGAGGCATGTAGAAGAGGTCTGTAAATGTTCTGGCACACAAATGGTCAACAAATGATAGCTCTAATAGTGGGCACTGAGAAAATATAAAGTGTGTCGTGTTTTTTTAAAAAAATATGCTTTTATTCTTTCTGCCAGAGACACTGGGGTGTTGACTGATAACTTTGTTATATAAGAGAAAATGATGTGCTGGATTTAAGATTAGATTAACATTAGTATTAGAAACTAGAGATGGACACTTTTCCCTTGTCAGTTCCACAGCAAGTAACCAGAAGTCAGCAAAAATGACAGTTCCACATTAATGAAATAAGCACAGCTTGGAAAGCACTTAAACCTGGCTTTTCTAGCCATTGTCACCATGTCATCCCAGGTTGTTCTGTTTATAATTAAACAAAGTTTCTGCATACAGCATCACAACCTAATGTTTCATAATCAAGGGAAAATAATTACCTTTTACTATGGGTGTTCTTTAATGGCTGAAAATGGAAATGCATTATCCATGCTTTCAATGCCTCTAATTTGTACCGCACTTAGAACATCAGAATGTACTGTTGATATTAGGAATTAAAGGCACTTCAAATTTATAAAGTGTTTTACAAACGTATGTGTTCTTATTTTTATACCCTTAAGTAAGGATTGGGTTTTTATACGTATACACATATAAATATGAGGCCTAGGAAATCTAAATGCCAATAATAGCCCCAGTGATACTTAATTGGGGTAAAATTATGGCTAAATTGAGCAGAAATAGTGGTTTTAATTTTCCTTGTGCCATTTAGTCATGAGGTTTTTTTTTCTTTTGCCAAATGGCAAATCAAACATTTGTTTTTTTTAACATCTTTATTGGAGTATAATTGCTTTACAATGGTGTGTTTGTTTCTGCTTTATAACAAAGTGAATCAGATATACATATATATATATGCCCATATCCCCTCCCTCTTACATCTCCCTCCCAGCTTCCCTATCCCACCCATGAGGTGGTCACAAAGCACCGAGCTGATCTCCATGTGCTATGCGACTGCTTCCCACTAGCTATCTATTTTACATTTGGTAGTGTATATAGGTCAATCCTACTCTCTCACCTTGGCCCAGCTTACCCTTCCCACTCCCCATGTTATCAAGTCCATTCTCTACCTCTGCATCTTTATTCCTGTCCTGCCCCTAAGTTCATCAGAACCATTTTTTTTTTTTAGATTCCATATATATATGTGTTAGCATACAGTATTTGTTTTTCTCTTTCTGACTTACTTCACTTTGTATGACAGACTCTAGGTTCATCCACCTCACTACAAATAACTCAATTTCATTTCTTTTTATGGCAGAGTAATATTCCATTGTATATATGTGCCACATCTTCTTTATCCATTCATCTGTCAATGGACGTTTAGGTTGTCCCATGTCCTGGCTACTGTAAATAGTGCTGCAATGAACATTGTGGTACATGACTCTTTAGGATTCATGGTTTTATCAAGGTATATGCCCAGTAGTGGGATTGCTGGGTCATATGGTAGTTCTATTTTTAGTTTTTTAAGGAATCTCCATACTGTTCTCCATAGTGGCTGTATCAATTTACATTCCCACCAACAGTGCAAGAGGGTTCCCTTTTCTCCACACCCTCTCCAGCATTTATTGTTTGTAGATTTTTTGATGATGGCCATTCAGACTGGTGTGAGGTGATACCTCACTGTAGTTTTGATTTGCATTTCTCTAATGATTAGTGATGTTGAGCATTCTTTCATGTGTTTGTTGGCAATCTGTATATATTCTTTGGAGAAATGTCTATTTAGGTGTTCTGCCCATTTTTGGATTGGGTTGCTTGTTTTTTTGATATTGACTGCATGAGCTACTTGTATATTTTGAAACTTAACCCTTTGTCAGTTCCTTCATTGGCAAATATTTTCTCCCATAATGAGGGTTGTCTTTTCGTTTTGTTTATGGTTTCCTTTGCTGTGCAAAAGCTTTGAAGCTTCATTAGGTCCCATTTGTTTATTTTACTTTGTATTTCCATTTCTCTAGGAGGTGGGTCAAAAAGGATCTTCCTGTGATTTATGTCATAGAGTGTTCTTCCTATGTTTTCCTCTTAGAGTTTTGTAGGGTCTGGCCTTACATTTAGGTCTTTAATCCATTTGGAGTTTATTTTTATGTCTGGTGTTAGGAAGTGTTTTAATTTCATTCTTTTACATGTAGCTGTCCAGTTATCCCAGCACCACTTACTGAAGGGGCTGTCTTTTCTCCATTGGGTATTCTTGCCTCCTTTATCAAAGTTAAGGTGACTGTAAGTGCGTGGGTTTATCTCTGGGCTTTCTATCCTGTTCTGTTGATCTATATTTCTGTTTTTGTGCCAGTACCATACTGTCTTGATTACTGTAGTTTTGTAGAATAGTCTGAAGTCAGGGAGCCTGATTCCTCCAGCTCCACTTTTCTTTCCAAATATTGCCTTGGCTATTCGGGGTCTTTTGTGTTTCCATACAAATTGTGAGATTTTTTTGTTCTTACTCTGTGAAAAATGCCATTGATAGTTTGATAACGATTGCATTGAATCTGTAGATTGCTTTGGGTAGTATATTCATTTTCACAATGTTGATTCTTCCAGTCCAAGAACATGGTATACCTCTCCATCTGTTTGTATCATCCTTAATTTCTTTCATCAGTGTCTTATAGTTTTCTGCATACAGGCCTTTTGTCTCCTTAGGTAGGTTTATTCCTAGGTATTTTATTCTTTTTCTTGCAGTGGTAAATGGGAGTGTTTCCTTAATTTCTCTTTCAGATATTTCATCATTAGTGTATAGGAATGCAAGAGATTTCTGTGCATTAATTTTGTATCCTGCTACTTTACCAAATTCATTCATTAGCTCTAGTAGTTTTCTGGTAGCATTTTTAGGATGCTCTATGTATAGTATCATGTCATCTGCAAACAATGACAGTTTTACTTCTTCTTTTCCAATTTGGATTCCTTTTATTTCTTTTTCTTCTCTGAATACTGTGGCTAAAACTTCCAAAACTATGTTGAATAATACTGGTGAGAGTGGACAACCTTGTCTTATTCCTGTTTTAGAGGAAATGGTTTCAGTTTTTCACCACTGAGAACGATGTTGGCTGTGGGTTTGTCCTATATGGCCTTTATTATGTTGAGGAAAGTTACCTCCATGCCTACTTTCTGGAGGGTTTTTACCATAAATGGGTGTTGAATTTTGTCGAAAGCTTTCTCTGCATCTATTGAGATGATCATATGGTTTTTCTCCTTCAGTTTGTTAATATGGTGTATCACGTTGATTGATTTGCGTATATTGAAGAATCCTTGCACACCTGGGATAAACCCCACTTGATCATGGTGTATGATCCTTTTAATGTGTTGTTGGATTCTGTTTGCTAGTATTTTGTTGAGGATTTTTGCATCTATGTTCATCAGTGATATTGGCCTGTAGTTTTCTTTCTTTGTGACATCTTTGTCTGGTTTTGGTATCAGGGTGATGGTGGCCTCGTAGAATTTGAGTTTGGGAGTGTTCCTCCCTCTGCTATATTTTGGAAGAGTTTGAGAAGGATAGGTGTTAGCTCTTCTCTAAATGTTTGATAGAATTCGCCTGTGAAGCCATCTGGTCCTGGGTTTTTGTTTGTTGGAAGATTTTGAATCACAGTTTCAATTTCAGTGCTTGTGATTGGTCTGTTCATATTTTCTGTTTCTTCCTGGTTCAGTCTCGGCAGTTTGTGCATTTCTAAGAATCTGTCCATTTCTTCCATGTTGCCCATTTTATTGGCATATAGTTGCTTGTAGTTATCTCTCATGATCCTTTGTATTTCTGCAGTGTCAGTTGTTACTTCTCCCTTTTCATTTCTATTTCTATTGATTTGAGTGTTCTCCCTTTTTTTCCTGATGAGTCTGGCTAATGGTTTATCCATTTTGTTTATCTTCTCAAAGAACCAGCTTTTAGTTTTATTGATCTTTGCTATTGTTTCCTTCATTTCTTTTTCATTTATTTCTGATCTGATCTTTATGATTTCTTTCTTTCTGCTAACTTTGGGGGTTTTTGTTCTTCTTTCTCTAATTGCTTTAGGTGTAAGGTTAGGTTGTTTATTTGAGATGTTTCTTGTTTCTTCAGGTAGGATTGTATTGCTATAAACTTCCCTCTTAGAACTGCTTTTGCTGCATCCCATAGGTTTTGGGTCATCGTGTTTTCATCGTCATTTGTTTCTAGGTATTTTTTTATTTCCTCTTTAATTTCTTCAGTGATCTCTTGGTTATTTAGTAATGTATTGTTTAGCCTCCATGTGTTTGTATTTTTCACATATTTTTTCCTGTAATTGATATCTAGTCTCATAGCGTTGTGGTCACAAAAGATACTTGATATGATTTCAATTTTCTTAAATTTACCAAGGCTTGATTTGTGACCCAAGATATGATCTATTCTAGAGAATGTTCCATGAGCACTTGAGAAGAAATTGTATTCTGTTGTTTTTGGATGGAATGTCCTATAAATATCGATTAAGTCCATCTTGCTTAATGTGTTTTTAAAGCTTGTGTTTCCTTTTTTATTTTCATTTTGGATGATCTGTCCATTGGTGAAAGTGGGGTGTTAAAGTCCCCTACTATGATTGTGTTACTGTCGATTTCCCCTTTTATGGCTGCTAGTATTTGCCTTATGTATTGAGGTGCTCCTATGTTGTGTGCATAAATATTTACAATGGTTATATCTTCTTCTTGGATTGATCCCTTGATCACTATGTAGTGTCCTTCTTTGTCTCTTGTAATAGTCTTTGTTTTAAAGTCTATTTATTTTGTCTGATATGAGAATTGCTATTCCAAATTTCTTTTGCTTTCCATTTGCATGGAATATCTTTTTCCATCCCCTCACTTTCAGTCTGTATGTGCCCCTAGGTCTGAAGTGGGTCTCTTGTAGACAACATATATTTGGGTCTTGGTTTTGTATCCATTCAGCCAGTCTATGTGTTTTGGTTGGAGCATTTAATCCATTTACATTTAAGGTAATTATCGATATGTATGTTCCTACTACCATTTTCTTAATTGTTTTGTGTTTGCTTTTGTAGGCCTTTTCCTTCTCTTGTGTTTCCTACCTAGAGAAGTTCCTTTAGCATTTGTTATAAAGCTTGTTTGGTGCTGCTGAAATCTCTTAACTTTTGCTTGTATGTAAAGGTTTTAATTTCTCCATCAAATCTGAATGAGATCCTTGCTGGGTAGAGTAATCTTGGTTGTAGGTTTTTCTCCTTCATCACTTTAAATATGTCCTGCCACTCCCTTCTGGCTTGCAGAGTTTCTGCTGAAAGATCAGCTGTTAACCTTATGGGGATTCCCTTATGTGTTATTTGTTGTTTTTCCCTTGCTGCTTTTAATATTTTTTCCTTGGATTTAATTTTTGATAGTTTAATATGTGTCTTGACGTGTTTCTCCCTGGATTTATCCTGTATGGGACTCTCTGTGCTTCCTGGACTTGATTAAGTATTTCCATTCCCATATTAGGGAAGTTTTCAACTATAATCTCTTCAAATATTTTCTCAGTCCCTTTCTTTTACTCTTCTTCTTCTGGGACCCCTATAATTCGAATGTTGGTGTGTTTAATGTTGTCCCAGAGGTCTCTGAGACTGTCCTCAATTCTTTTCATTCTTTTTTCTTTATTCTGCTCTGCAGTAGTTATTTCAGTAATTTTATCTTCCAGGTCACTTATCCATTCTTCTGCCTCAGTTATTCTGCTATTGATCCCTTCTAGAGAATTTTTAATTTCATTTATTGCACTGTTCATCACTGTTTGTTTGCTTTTTTGTTCTTCTTTAGGTCTTTGTTAAACATTTCTTGTATTTTCTCCATTCTATTTCCAAGACTTTGGATCATCTTTACTATCATTATTCTGAATTCTTTTTCAGGTAGACTGCCTATTTCCTCTTCATTTGTTTCATTTGGTGGGTTTTTACCTTGCTCCTTCATCTGCTGCATATTTCTCTGTCTTCTCATTTTGCTTAACTTACTGTGTTTGGGGTCTCCTTTTCGCAGGCTGCAGGTTCATATTTCCCATTGTTTTTGGTGTCTGTTCGCAGTGGGTAAGGTTGGTTCAGTATCGTGTAGGCTTCCTGGTGGAGGGGACTGGTGCCTGTGTTCTGGTGGGTGGGACTGGATTTTGTCTGTCTGGTGGGCAGGGTTGTATCTAGTGGTGTGTTTCGGTATGTTTGTGAACTTAGTATGATTTGAGGCAGCCTCTCTGCTAATGGGTGGGGTGGTGTTCCTGTCTTGCTAGTTGTTTGGCATGGGGCATCCAGCACTGGAGCTTGCTGGCTGTTGCGTGGAGCTGGGTCTTAGCTTGAGATGGAGATCTCTGGGAGAGCTCTCACCAATTGATATTATGTGGGGCCGGGAGGTCTCTGGTGGTCCAATGTCCTGAATTCGGCTCTCCCACCTCAGAGGCTCAGGCCTGACACCAGGCCAGAGCACCAAGACCCTGTCAGCCACACAGGTCAGAAGAAAAGGGAGAAAAAAGGAAAGAAAAAATAATAACAAATTTTTAAAAAGATAAAATTATTAAGTAAAAAAATAAAAAAATTATTAAAATTAAAAAATTTTAAAAGGTAATCATCAAAAAAAAAAAAAGAAGAGAGCAACTAAAGCAATAAACAAATCCACCAATGATAACAAAAGGTAAAAACTATATGAAGATAAAAAAAAAAATCAGTCTAGAGACTGTCATACAGAGTGAAGTAAGCCAGAAAGAGAAAAATAAATATCGTATATTAACGCATATATGTGGAACCTAGAAAAATGCTACAGATGAACTGGTTTGCAGGGCAGAAATAGAGACACAGATGTAGAGAACAAACGTATGGACACCAAGGGGGGAAAGCGGCGGGGGGAGGAGGGTGGTAGTGTGATTAATTGGGCAATTGGGATTGACATGTATACAATGATGTGTATAAAACTGTTGACTAAAAAGGACCTGCTGTATAAAAAAGTAAATAAAATTAAATTAAAAAGAAAAAAAAACAAGTCATTCACAGACAGCAAATCCCAAGTCTACAGTTGCTCCTCAGTTTTGGGTTGATTCGTTGTCTATTCAGGTATTCCACAGATGCAGGTACATCAAGTTGATTGTGGGATTTATTCCGCTGCTCCTGAGGTTGCACGGAGAAATTTCCCTTTCTCTTCTTTGTTCACACAGCTCCTGGGGTTCAGCTTTGGATCTGGCCCCGCCTCCACGTGTAGGTCGCCTGAGGGCGTCTGTTCCTGCCCAGACAGGGCGGGGTTAAAGCAGCAGCTGATTCGGGGGCTCTGGCTCACTCATGCTGGGGGGGGAGGGAGGGGTACAGAATATGGGGCGAGCCTGCGGTGGCAGAGGCCAGCGAGACATTGCAACAGCCTGAGAAGCACCATGTGTTCTCCCAGGGAAGTTGTCCCTGGATCACAGGACCTTGACAGCGGTGGGCTGCACAGGCTCCCAGAGAGGGTGTGGGGGTGTGTGGACAGTGCCCTGTGCTCACACACAGGATTCGTGGTGGCGGCAGCAGCAGTGTTAGCGTCTCATGCCCGTCTCTGGTGTCTGAGCCGATAGCGACGTCTCGCGCCTGTCTCTGGAGCTCGTTTAGGCGGTGCTCTGCCTTCTGTGAGCAGACAGGGAAGAAATCCCCTTTCCTTGCACACCCCAAAACAATGGTCTCTTGCCTCTTACGCAGGTCCAGAGTTTTTTCCGGACTCCCTCCCGGCTATCTGTGGCGCACTAGCCCCCTTCAGGCTGTGTTCACGCAGCGAACCCCAGTCCTCTCCCTGCGATCCGACCGAAGCCCGAGCCTCAGCTCCCAGCCCCCGCCCGCCCCGGCGGGTGAGCAGACAAGCCTCTCAGGCTGGTGAGTGCTGCTGGGCGCTGAGCCTCTGTGCGGGAATCTCTCCGCTTTGCCCTCCGCACCCCTGTTGCTGCGCTCTCCTCCGTGGCTCCGAAGCTCCCCACCTCCGCCATCCGCAGTCTCCGCCCGCGAAGGGGCTTCCTAGTGTGTGGAAACTTTTCCTCCTTCGCAGCTCCCTCCCACTGGGGCAGGTCCCATCCCTATTCTTTTGTCTCTGTTTTTCCTTTTTTCTTTTGCCCTACCCAGGTACACGGGGAGTTTCCTGCCTTTTGGGAGGTCTGAGGTTTTCTGCCAGCATTCAGTAGGTGTTCCGTAGGAGCTGTTCCACATGTAGATGTATTTCTGATATATTTGATTTGTGGGGAGGAAGTTGATCTCCACATCTTACTCCTCCACCATCTTGAAGGTACCCCTAGTCATCAGGTTTTTAAGGTGACTTTAAACTAGATTTCAAATATCCAAGCATTATTTTGAATAACTGTGCCCAAGATTTTAGATATACCATACCACAGCGTGGGAAGTGTATTGATCTGACAAAATTAAAAAAGAAAAAAATTAAGATTAAAAAAATTTTTCTACTTCCCCCTACCACCCCACTTCTTCCACATTGCTGCCCCAACAGGACCCAGCAGGGCAAGGAACACAGCAGGACAAGGGACACTGCAGGACAAGTCAACCAGGATGGCCTGCGGCCCTTTTCTACCATGGCGCCAGCATCCTGCACCTCCGCTTCCAGGTCACTAGCCCAGACAGCTCTAACAACATCTTTAGCCAGTGGTACCTGGAGGTGAATCACTTCTGTAAGGAGGTGCCCATAATCGTGGGCTGAAAGACTGACCTGTGCAAGGACACATTGCTGGTGAACAAGCTGAGGTAGAATGGGTTTGGAGCCGGTGACCTACCAGAGGGGCTAGGAGATGGCGAGGACCGTGGACACAGGGCCTTTGTCCAGTGCTCAGCTTGCCTGCACAGAACATCTATGCCATCTTCCAGGAAGTGGTCAAGGTGGCCTTCACCCGCAGTTGCAACCTCTGGCGCAGGATTACATGGAGTTTTTGCGCAGTAACCCGATGGCCTTGGGCCCTCCCTGCTGCAAAGGACCTGGCAGCGCGGGAAGAAGATGGTCACCGACCTTCTGCCCAGTTGGCAGGGCTGGACGCCATCCCCACTGTGACAGCTGAACTGCACCTCAAACAGATGGGCACCACCGAGGCCTGGCCCTGGCCCCGAAGCTGGGCTCCCTGGACTGGAGAGAAACCCCACTGAGGCTAAGGCCTGAGGGAGGGGGGTTCCCGGGCCCACCAGCCCTGTAGAGGCCCGGCCCTGGAGTCTCGTGGAATTGCTGACAGATTCCAGCTCCCAGCCCCGGATCGCGCATCCCGGACCGTGCATCCTGGAGCGACCTGTGCAGCCTGGCGCCACCTCACGGCTGTTTCTGGGTCTGCACCTTCAGGACCTGTACGCCTAGGACATAAACCCACAACCTGCCCCATTCCCCTTTGCCCTGCCCATCCCAGTGGTAATAACAACTAAAATGATATCACTTGTCCAAAAAAATTTGTTACATGAAATAAACAATCATTTATTTCACAAAATAAACAACTGTCAGCAAACATGATACCCCAAACCCTACATTGGTAGTGACACACTTGAAAGAGGACACTATATTGGAAGAATTGTGATTACCTGAGTCAAAGCTTTCTTGGTGTTCTTATTCTTTTGCTACAATAACATATTCCAAGAAGTAAGGTGTCCTTAAGTACAATAAAACTTTTGTACTCCATATGATGAGTTTCTTTTTCCCCAAGGCTGGCAAAAATAAATTCAGAAAAATGGAGAGAAGCAAAGAAGGTCCAAGACCTCTGATGAGCACCAATAAACAGACAAGATCTGAAATTAAGAACAAGGAGATATAATAAAAAGGAAATGACAGTTACAAACATTGGCAGTTTTAAGTGGTGTTTGTTTTATCAAGCAAAACATTTTTTATGATAGGAAATAAAATATTGGATTCTTGATTTTTAAACAGTTTCAAAAAGCCACTTACATATTAAAATATATTCTGAGACTTGCAGACCACGATATGATATCATATGATATAGAAGTTGGATAGTTCAAGTAAATAACAGTTTTTGACTGAAGCACTATTTTTCACTTTAAGAAAAATCCAGGTTATAATAGCAACAAAAACTGTAAAATACCTATGAATTAACAGGAGAATTGATGTACAAGAGATATATCAAGAAAGCTATTAAATTTAAACTTTATTCATGGACACAGACAAGACCTGAAAACATAGAGAATTATACCATGTTCAGGAGTGAAGGTAAAAATATTGTAAGCCTATTAACTTCCCTTAAATAAATACATAAAATCAAAGCAATCTTAATCAAATTTAAAACAGAAATTTTATGGAACTTTACAGTGATTCTAGAATTTAACTGAAAACCTAAATGTGCAAAATAAGTTATAAAAATCTTAAAGAAATAAAAAAGAATAGTGAAAGAGTGATTCATCTTCCAACTCCAATACCAAAACAATAACAAAAAGTTTCAGTACCTAAGAGAGTCTGATTGTCTTAGAAATGGTAAAGTAGATAAATAGAACCAAATACTGCAAAGCAGACCTATCCACACAAGAATAAGTAATATATGATAGTGTTGACATTTCAGATAATTGAGAAAAACAGCATTTTAAAATGTGACTACCCATTTGAAAAACTAAAGATAGATCACTATATCACAAATTCACAAAAATAAATTTCTGTCATAATAAAGGCCTAAATGTAATTGTCAAAAACTACAAATTTTAGAAGAAAATATAGGAAATTTTACTATGTTTTTATAGAAAAAGTCTTCCTAAACAAAACTAAAACCCAGAAGCCATAAAAAATTTGTATAATTTAAGAAAAAAAAATTTAGTAAGAAAAATCCCTTAAACAAAGTAAAAATGAATGAGAGAATAAGGATTATAGTGTACAAAGGATTTCTACGCATTTTTTTTAAAGAAATAGAAATGTCTTTAGGACATATGAATAAGCAAATCACAGAAGAATAAATACAAATCTCAAATCACCATTTATGATCAAATTAGTAAGAACCTTAGGAATTCAAGTTTACCATCAACTTGGTATAAAGTGAAAAAATCTAATAAAATCCAATGTTTGCATGCTCTTATACTATTGGTAAGACTATACAATGTTACAACCATTTTGAAGGACATTTGACAAAATCAGTCAAAATGTAAAAATGGGCACAGATATAGATCCAGGAACTTCAGTTCTTCAAATTTATCCCTCAGAAATACTTGAATAAGTGTACAAGGGAATATGTACAAAAGCATTACTTAAAGCATTGATTATAACAAAAAATTAAAACAACTTAAATGTCTATCAATTAAAGAATTTTTATATATCATGATAATCCATTTTACAAAATTACATGTTAAGAAAAGGGAGACCTATGTGTTCTAACACAGAAAATGCTCCCAAAATGTCAGTAAAATAATTGAGGTGATACATAATGTGTACATTAAAATACAGTTTATGTTTAAAAACTACAGACATATACATATATATGCAAATTAGTAGAAAGCTATATGGAAATATAACACCAAATATTAACAGTGATTCATCTTAGCGAGAGGTAAATGACTAATATAACCTATTTTAAGTAGTAAGAACTTATAGCCAATCTACTTTATAACGTTGTAATATGTACCTAACAAATATTATACTGTCAATACATAATACACGTGTAACTGATTCTGTATATTGACTTTTTATTAACACAGAAGAAAAGCAATACTAACATACATCCACAAAAATACAATCAATAAAACTACTTTGAGTTTGCATTTAGATTCCCAGTCTTTTAGAAATACATGTGACAGTTGTTTTTACATGAATAAATAGCTAGATATGGAATCAAAATAAAACCAAGCTTAAAATTATCATCATCCTTATCAATTCTATAATATCAGGTCTAAAATTAATCTTGCCAAAGGTTTGCAAGAGCCAGCCTATATGTATCCTAAAAATCATTATTTTGCTCTTATGTCTGTAGAGACCCACAAGATAAACTTAAATAATAACTGTAGTTTTGCGGAGTTATTTATTTTAACCAATATTTCAAGGCATTTCAAAAATTTGCATTGCAAGTGTCTGCCATACAATACAAAAATAAGTCTATGAGAAGGTAAAAACAAACAATTTAATTAACTTATCCAACTGAAGCTTATCAGAATTATTCAGGGAAACTGAGGAACAAGTCAAAAAATTATACATTTTTGCTTCATGAGACCAAACTACCCATTCAGATGTGATCAGAGATGAACTATCATTTCTCTTAAACACCACTCTCAAACATTTTTGTGACAGAATTCCTAGTGATCTCAAGTTGTTACATCCATATTCCCTGTTCCAAAGTCCCCCGTTAGGAAAAATAATATGGACGAAGTGCAAATTGCCTTAAGGATGACTGAACAAATGTTAAATTGCCTCCTGGGGCAATCAAATCAAGACATTTTCACAGTATCATTGGAAAGGAAGAAAGATTTGAGTTTCACAAGTGAAAGGCCCATTGCCAGTTAGTTGCTATCTGTGTAGCCTTGAATACTCTCCCTGGAGTTTATTTTCTTGTCTGTAAAATGAAGTGATTGGACTAAATGATCTCTAACATGATCCAACTCTTTATTCATTGAGCTTATGGGCCAAGCCTCCAAGCTTAAAAGCTCCAGAGAAAGGGCATCACTAACAAACATAAAAGTAAAACGGGGATTGAGGTGATGGGGATAAAATTAGTTATCAGTTAATTTCAGTTAGTATCAGTTTATACTGCATAACAAACCACCCAAAACTAGAAGGTTTGAAACAACAAATATTTATTATTCCTTATGATTTTGTGCTTTGGCTGGATGGTTCTTCTGGTCTTGGCCAGCTTGCCTGGGATTGGACGGTTTAGGGCAAGAGTCAAAAAACCTTTTCTGTAAAAGACTTGGTAGACCATGTGATCTCTGTTGTAGTTACTCGACTCTGCTTTTGTAGCACAAAAGCAGCCATAGACAATATATAAGTGGATGAGCATGGCTGTGTTTCAATACTACCTTATTGAAAGGTAGTATACCTGCTATACAAAAGCAGATGGTGAGTTGGATTCGACCCACAGATCATAGTTTGCCCATCCCTGGTCTACGTGGTCTAACACACATCTGGCTGGTTAGCTTAATATCAGCTGGGATGCTTCGGTTCTTTTCTACGTTAACCTCTCATTCTCCATGAGGCTAGCCTATGTTCATTCACATGCTGTACTTGGAGTTCCAGATGCAACAAGATAGCAAGTCAGATTGCAAAACATTTTTCAAGCTTCTGCTTATGATATTTTTTCCCCATTGGCCAAAGCAAGTCATGTGGCCAAGATCTGAGTCAAGAAATGGTGAAATAGACTCCACCTCTTGATGGGACCAATGGGCAAAGTCAAAAATATAAAGTACATAAAGATGGAAGAGATCTGTTCCCATTTGTATAATATGCCACAGGGAACTATGTAAAATATAACCGCAATGAATCCAAATTTCTAATCATTTAGATTTAACTAACCCCAAGTCAATTAGAAAGATAACATTTTGAGATAACATTAAAAATATTTTATTTCTCCTAAAAATAAGTTTAATCTTGTGATTATTTCAAGCTTCTCCACATGGAAAGAAATATTATCACCTGAGGAACTACAGAGTTCCTCTGACAATATAAATTGTAATTTATATGGTGGTGGAGATTAGACCGTAAAAGAGTAGATTAATAAAATCTTTTTAAGTTGGATTTTTTTTCCTATCTTTATATGAAAAGAGATGTCTATAGCCTACAGCAGTAAGTGAAGAGTACATTTATCACTTGAGAATAAACATACACACTTCACTCCACCATTTTCACTCCAGTTTGATATCTATCCTCTAGGCAACAGAGGCTTGCAATGATAGAGGCAGTGATCACTTCCAAAATTGACTGGTGTTATTTTATAGCAGGAAAGTATCTGAGACAGTGGTCTAAGAAAATGAAGAAGCACCCATAGAAAGCCAAAAGTGGAATTTCCCCTGAACATTTTGTCAAAAATATAGACATAAAAGTGAGAATGTTTAGTTATTTGATATGGCTTTTTAAATAATAGATGGACTATTACAGCAGCCATGGTTGAAACTCATCCTAAGACACATTTATTTTTTAAAATATTTTATTTATATTAAAGTAGATCATCAATCTGTCAGCAACAGAGAAGCAGAAAGATATACAAAATAGAGAGGCATCTGAAATAAAAGTGAAAGTTTCCTGTGCATGAGTGATGCCTTCTGTGTTTGGCATGATTTTATTTGACATTCTCAATGATTAGCTTCTTGAGAAAACGGACCCCTGCCTACCTTCTAACTCTCAGGAAAGGAAAAATAAATTTTCAGGTAACCTTTTCAGAGAAGACACAATCAACATTCTTAAGCATGAAAAGAACAGCACGAATTATTTTATAGATTACCTATTGGGGGGAGGTCAGAGAATGGAATGAATTCACTTAAAAACAGGGGTCTTAAAGTGTGGTCCCTTACAACAGCATCAGCATCAACTGGGGATGTGTTAGATATACAAGTTATCTGGCCCCACACCCTACTCAGTGAATCAGAACCTCTAGGAGGGAATTCCCTGGCAGTCCAGTGCTTAGGACTCCTCCCTTCCACTGCAGGAGTCACAGGTTCAATCCCTGGCCAGGGAACTAACAACCCACATGCCAAGTGGTGCAACCAAAAAAAAAAAGTTGGAAAAAAAAAACAAAAACAAGAACCTCTAGGACTGGGACCCAGCAATCTGTTTTAACAAGCCCTCCAGTTGATTCCGATGCACATTAAATCTGGATTATTCGAAGATAACCCAATTTGATTATTACATTAAGAGGGACCACTGGAAGCCAATCATGTCTGATGATTTTAAGCTATCTGCTTTCAGCAATCTTCATGGGCCATTCACTTTTTTTTAAATTAGATATTCAATCAGGAATTTCTAGTTACAGGAAGACAAGTTAACTATGGACAACAGGCTTGATTGGCAAATCACCATGCTGTGAATGCCTACACTCATTTCTTATTCAAGTCAGGTAGGATCCATGGAGCTAAGGAAGCATTAGTTAAATGAACAAAGTTAGGACATGAAAATTAGATAAACTTCCATTTCTTTTTTCACTGTAGTTTTCAGGAGGTGTGTACTTCCTATGACTCCAGGGGGTCAATTTAGATGATAAGAAGAGTAACAGAAAGGTGTCATTCTGGGTCATTCAATGCTATTCTATTTAAAGCATTGAAATCACACAGTATAAGTCCAACATATATAGATTAAAAAAAAAAAAAGATTTTCTCACTTACCCAGGAAAGTACAAGTGGTATGTTTCTTGTTTTAAGGAAAAAGTTCAAAATAAACAGACACTTGAAATTATTAGAAAGACATGGAAAGGAAGATAACAGACTAGATAAAAAAGCAATCTAGCAAAATTGAGGACAAAATGATGGCTGGAGGGTAAACTGGGCATAATATGGAGTAGGAAAGAGCTCCAGAAATTCAGAATGTTTTCACCTATGTGGTGGGCTTCCGTGATTTCACAACTGTATTTAGTTTTGCTGTTTTCTACCTTCATGGAAGACGTTGTGAATAGCCAGGACACTGAAGGTACAGGTAACCTGTTCTTTTCTAACCAGCCCTCCATCTGCAGCTACATTCTACATTCTGTTCTCATTTTTGAACATGGTGTTTTGGTAGAAATCCATATCTCATGGATTTTCTAACAATGAGTAACTTAATTGTAATCGCTTTCCAAATACTTCTCTACCTAATGAAGCATGAGGATGACATTTCCAAGTGCCTTTACCAGCCTGTGGGAAATCTTAAGCCCAAATAATGTAGGGGTTGATGGGGTTCAAGATACCAAAATATGGGGGCTCACTACCCCAAAATATTGGGCATATTGGGCATATTGAATATTTTCAGCCGAAGGAGTTTGAGAAAATGGCAGAAGCAGAAAGGGCTCTCTGACCTTCCTCTCACTCTTCTCGCCCAAAACAGGTCATAAAACCCTCACAAGAGAGGTGCCTCCCTGTACCCAAAGGAAAAGGGCATCCTTATCTCCAAAGACAGAGGGACTCCAAGCATAATCTTAACACATCAGGCCTTGCTAAGTTTTCTCCAGTTTATTACACTTATACTCCTTAACCTACTAAATTTCTACCTGACCACCTACTCTTCAAACCTCACATAAAAATACACAGGTCTGACTGTTTCTTTGGGTCTTCATTTCCTTATGAAGGCTCCCATGTCAGGTAAATTTTATATTAAATACATTTGCATGCTTTTTTCCTATTAATTTGTCCTTACCAGTTAAGTTTTCAGACCCAGCCAGGGACGCTAAGAGAGTCATGGAAAACGTTTTCCTTTCCAACAAGGTTATAGAAACTCATGAGGGAAAATGTCATCTTAAAAGCAAAAAATTGGTCTTTTCTGTATGTATATTTTATATAGTTGGTTGTCTAGAACCATAACTAATCAAGGCAGCTTCAGAGGTGACTGTTGCTGGGAGTACGGCTTCCTGAAATAAAGGTGGGAATGAGAGACATTTACTAATTTAGATTACCTCAAACCTAAAGCAAAACATCACTAACTAGTGCTGGTCTCAAATATTCAAAACAGAAATTTCTCTTTCCAAAGTAAGTCTCAAACTTAGAAATGATATTTTATGTAGAATTATTAGAGGAATTGACCTAATAATATGTTCTTCTTTTATATTGCATGAAAGATGATTGGTTTTTACATCTTTAAAAAACAAAGACGCTATAAAACATTTACACTAGTGAGAAACAGGATATTTCATGATGCATTATATTGTTTGACAAGCTTCCTGCAAATAATTATACGCTGATTTTTAAAGCTTTGTACATGAATGACAATCTACCAACTGTGAAGACATTAAAAATATAATTTCCACAAAACCAAGCGGAGACTGAGAATCCAAATCATTGCCTGAGTATTCCTACTTAGTTAAGTAGTAGCTGTTTAAAAATTGTAAAGCATAAACATGATTTTAACCTCGATCTATGGACGTGATCCATGACTTATAAGCCTTATTGAACTTATTAAAATGAAATTTTTCTCAATTGATCAGCCTTATTGTCTTTTTATGATTTGTATCCACAAATAAAATCTAAGTTACATGTGCTTTTTGTGGAAGGAAAAAGGGGATGTTGAGGTTGATAAAAATCCAAAAGATCAAATTATGTAGGATTCATCAATGTTCATAGCAGCATTATTTGCAATTGCCAAGACATGGAAACAACCAAAGTCCATCAACAGACAAATGGATAAGGAAGAAGCAGTATACATACATACATATATATAATGGAACACTACTCAGCCATAAAACAGAATAAAATTGTGCCATTTTTGCAACAATATGGATGGATTTTGAGGGTATCATGCTAAGTGAAGTAAGTCAGACAGGAAAAGATAAATACTGTATGATATCACATGTGAAATCTAAATAATACAACAAACTAGTGAATATAACAAAAAAGAAGCAGAATCACAGATATAGAGAGCAAATTAGTGGTTACCAGTGGGAAGAGGGTGGAGGGAGGGAACATAGGGGTAGGGGATTAAGAATTACAAACTATTAGTTATAAAATAAGCTACAAAGATATAATCGTACCATACAGGTAATAGAGCCAACATTTTATAGCAACTATAAATGGAGTATAACCTTTAAAAATTGTTAATCACTGTATTATACAACTCTAACATATATTATTGTACATCAATTACACTTCAATGAAAAAAATTAAAAATCAAAATTAAATAAACACAAATTATGTAGGATGCAGTGAAAGCAGTGCATGGAGTGAAATTTATGTCATTGAATGCATATATCAGAAAAAGAAAGATCTAAAATCAATAATATAAACTTCCACCTTAGGAAACTAGAAAAAGAAGGATAAATTAAATGCAGAGTAGGCAGAAGAAAAGAAATAATAAAAATTAGATATCAATGACACTGAAAACAGAGAAGATCAATGAAATCAGAAGTTGGTTCTTTGACATCACCTCCCTGGCAGTCCAGTGGTTAAGACTCCATGCTTCCACTCCAGGGGGCACGGGTTCGATCCCTGGTCAGGGAACTAAGATCCTGCATGCCGCGTGGCCAAAAAGAAAAATAAAAGTTGGTTCTTTGAAAAGATCAATAAAATTGATAAACTTCTAGCCAGAAAAAAGAGAGATGACAAAAATTACTGATATTAGAAATGAAAGAAGAGCTATTACTACTTATCCCATGTACATTCAAAGAATAATAAAGAAATATTATCTATCTCTACAAATTTGATAGATGACATTGACAAATTCCTTGAAAGATAGTTTATCAAAACTCACACAAGAAGAAATAGATAATCTTAATATATCTATATCTATTAAAGAAATTGAATAAATGATTAATAATCTTCTAAAAGAGAAAGCACCCCTCCCAGATAGGTTCACTCATGAAGTCTACCAAACACTGAAGGAAGAAATTAAACCAATTCTCTACAACCTCTTCCAGAAAACTAAAGCAGATGAAATAGTTCCTAACTCATGGCCTAACTGAGGCCAGCATTATCCTAATATCAAATCAGACAAAGACATTACAAGACAGCAAAACTACAGGCCAATATCTCCCATGAACACAGATGCAAAAATCCTTGACAAAATATTAACAAATAACAAATCAAATCCAACAATTTATAAAAAGAATTATATACCACAACCAAGTAAAATTTATTATAGATACAAACGGCTGCTTCAACATTTGCAAATCAATTATTGTGGTCCATCATGTCAAAAGGTTAAAGAAGAAAAATCATATGCTCATATCAATAAATGCTCAAAAATCATTTGGCAAAGTCCAAAATCCAGTCATGATTTTAAAAACTGTCAGCAAACTAGATGTGATGGTCAGTTTTATGTGTCAAGTTGGCTAGGCTATGGCACCCAGTTGGTTGTCCAGACTTCAGTCTAGATGCTCTGAGATCCCCTGGAAAGGAAGTTATTCTGCTTCCAGACTGCTTTTAGACTCAAGACTGAAACGTCAACTCTTCCCTGAGTCTCCAGCCTACACTACAGATTTTCAGTCTTCCCAACCCTCACAATCACGAGTCAATTTCTTACAGTAAATATATATCCTGTTGGTTCTATTTCTCTGGAAAACCATAACTAGTACACTAGGAATAGAGATTAACTTC
The DNA here is from genome assembly GCF_949987535.1 of Balaenoptera acutorostrata. Classification (NCBI taxonomy): domain Eukaryota; kingdom Metazoa; phylum Chordata; class Mammalia; order Artiodactyla; family Balaenopteridae; genus Balaenoptera; species Balaenoptera acutorostrata. The sequence goes on from NC_080066.1 coordinate 16,483,532, forward strand.
CTCAACTTGGTAAAGACAATCAACAAAAAAACCTACAACTAACATCACACTTAATTATGAGAAATTGTATATTTTCCCACTAAGATCAGGTACAAGGCAAATATGTCCACTCTAACTTCTCCTATTCAACATTGTACTGAAAGTCATAGCTAATGCAATAAAACAAGAAGAGGAAATAAAGGCATACAAATTGGGAAGGAAGAAATAAAACTATCTTTGTTCACAGATTACATGCAGGAAATCCCAAAGAAGCAACAAAAAACTCCTGGAACTGATGAGTGATTACAGCAAGGTTAAAAGACACAAGTTGACATATAAAAATCAATTGCTTCCCTATATACACAATGAGCAACTGTTATTTGAAATTAAAAACACAGTACCATTTACATTACCATCAAAAAATGAAATACTTAGGTATAAACCTAACAAAATATGTACAAGATCTATATAAGGAAAACTACCAAAGTCAGATGAAAGAAATCAAAGAAGAAAGACCTAAATAAATGGAGGGATATTTCATGTACTTGGATAGGAAGGCTTGATATTGTTAAGCAAACAGTTCTTCCCAACTTTATCTGCAGATTCAATGCAATTCCAGTCAAAACTCTGGCAAGCTATTTTGTAGCTATTGACAAACTTATTCTAAAGTTTATGTGGAAGGCAAAAGACTCAAAGTAGCCAACATATCAACATCGAAGAACAAAGTCAGAGGACTGACATTACCTGACTTCAAGACTTACTATGAAACTACAGTGATTGAGACAGTGCAGTATCAGCAAAATAATAAAAGAACAGATGAATGGAACAGAATAAAGAGCCGACAAACTAACCCTCACACATAGAGTCCACTGATCTTTGACAAAGAAGTAAAGACAAGTCACTGGAGGAACGATAGTCTTTTCAACAAATGGTCCTGGAACACTAGACATTGACATGTAAAATAATGAATCTAAACACACACCTTCCATCTTTCATAACAGTGAACTCAAAATGGATCATAGATCTAAATATAAAATGTAAAACTATAAAACTATACTATCTTCTATGTAGAAGATAACATAGAAGAAAATCTAGGCGACTTTGAGTTGGCAATGACTTTTTTAGACAGAACATCAAAAACACTAGCCAGGGAAAAAAATGGAAAAATTAGACTTTATTAAATTTAAAAACTTCAGCTCTATGAAAGCACTAAGAGAATAAAAAGATAAACCACAGACTGTGAGAAATTATTTGCAAAATACATATCTGGTAAAGGACTGGTATCAAAAATACAAAAAGAACTCTTAAAACTCAATGATAGGAAAACAAAGAATCCAATTTTTTTAAATGGGCAAAATACATGAACGGATACCACCCTGAAGAAAATAGACAAATGTCAAAGAAGCATATGAAAAGATTCTCAATGCCATATGTCACCAGGGAATTGTAAGCTGGCTATATGTATACCATTTTGTTATTCACCTCTGTGAAAGAAAAACTTCTGTCAATTAATGTATAAATAACTATACAATAATAAATACAATGTAGGGCTTCCCTGGTGGCGCAGTGGTTGAGAATCTGCCTGCCAATGCAGGGGACACGGGTTCGAGCCCTGGTCTGGGAAGATCCCACATGCCGCGGAGCGGCTGGGCCCATGAGCCACAATTACTGAGCCTGCGCGTCTGGAGCCTGTGCTCCGCAACAAGAGAGGCCGCGATAGTGAGAGGCCCGCGCACCGTGATGAAGAGTGGCCCCCGCTTGCCACAACTAGAGAAAGCCCTCGCACAGAAAGGAAGACCCAACACAGCCATTAATAAAATAAATAAAATAAACACAGAATAATCATTAAAAAAAATAATAATAATAAATAAATAAATAAATAAATAAATACAATGTATATTACAAATGAACATAAACAAATATATAAAAACAAATAATGCATTTATTACTTAGAACTACAATCTTGCACTAATTGAAACTCATAAATACAATACTTAGAAATTGGTTGTTAATTTATAACAATTGTGTGCGTGCCTTGAGAAAAGGAAAAGAGAAATAAAATGGTAAAGATATCCTCAGAACAAAATTTCTTCACATATGATATTGTCCTCTATGCCATCAAGAGGATTGGCGAGACATCATTTATTAAAAGATTATCAAACTTGTCTCCAGAATTTCCTTCCAAGCTGCTGACATTCACCCTGCAACGTTTCATGTCAGTGCTTTCTTAATCTTATCTAAAGATGTCAACAGAAGGTTTTCAAACAGCACAGACTCAGATTTCTTTCAAATGATCCTTAAAGATTTGTTGACTGAAACATCAAAGGGTTGCTATAGCCAAATCATGCCACAAAGGATACTAAGCAAGTTGCACTGCTTAGTGGCAACTACATCATAAGTGTTGCCTAGACATGTTATAAGGTATTTTGAATTTCAGAGTTGACAAGTGTGAAAATAATATGCATCTTAGAATGAATGAAACATAGTATTTGGTTTCATTTTCTTTAATGAATCTCAGAGATTGTGTTAATGGATTTAAACCCATCTCTATTCATAATTATTAGTAATGTATGTGGACATAGTTCTGCCATCATATTTTGTGTGTGTTTAAAATGGTAACAGGAACTTTCAGCTTCTATGCAATCCAACATTTCATACATGAATTTTCTAAAATCCACTCTTTTAAAAAAATTCCTAATGCATAATAAAAAAATAAAAATATCCTTTAATTATTCGTTGTATCCTAATAGCTCACTTCCTAATGAAATGTAAATTTTTGCTTCAATTAGTGATGGAAAATAAAGTCACCAAATAATTATTGTTTGATGATGCAGATGTAAAATACATAGATGGGGGGAAACCACACTATTTCTGCTTTTAGTATAAGACATGTACCTCATAAAACTGAGAGGTAAATTTTTCTGAATTGTGAAGTGTCTATATTAGGGTGATTCCTAACAGCAGAATGTACTCCCTGTGGGAATACAATATTTGCACTGAGTCTTTACTATGAGTCAATTTAATTCAACTAAAATCCCTCCTGAATGAAATACTTAATATTTCACCTGGAAATGGATTTAATTATCTGTGTTGTCATTTTTACTTTCTGAATAATCCTCATAAAAAGATAAAATTTCAAAAACATTATAAAATTCTAAATCCAAAAATGAAAACTTATTTGGGTACAGCTTGGAGAGTAAATGTCGGATACCTGCAGGAGATATTAGAATGACTGCACTTACCATTTACGTTAAACTATGACAATGTTTTTCAGGAAACTTTAAGGTAGAAAACAGTAAGTCATTTTCTTTGAGAAAAATGTAGTTTTATTCTGATGGTTTTTAAACCCAATCTTTCTTCAAAAGAACACTTTGCTTTTAAATACAGCTCATGATTATTCCCTTTTAAAAATGCAAAGAATGGTGTGAAACAGGAACGGATTATTATTTCTACTTTGACTATTATTCCTTCCCCTTACACCACTAAATGTGTGAGCAAAGGAAGAACTTCAAGCAGGAAAACAAGGACAGAGATTGAACAAACTATAATGAAAAATAATACACATAGGGCAAGTTTTTTTTTCTTCTCAGAATCAGGGTCTCATTAAATGCCATCTAACTTTAACAAGTTTAGTAAGTTGAAAATCACCTTTTGTGTTATCTTACTGTACACCAAATATTCTTTATACACTACAGACTCACTGAATACCAAAAGGCACAGAATCTCCTACGGTAAAATGACAAAATCTTAGGGAAAAACCACTGTCCATTTTTCTCTACAAATATTTCAAGCATAGGACATGAAAATGCATCAGGCCACCCTTTCTTTAATTATTTTGGATTGCAGAAAATAAGTAGATTGCCTATTTCAGGCTTCAGTGACATTACATAAATTACCTTGCCAAGCTTGGACACTGAAAAGGAGAAAAATTGTTTAACCTCCCATACAACATAGACATAAAGGATGATAGCAAATGGCCCAAGTAAGTTATCGTTCCTTCTCTTTTAACTCATTTTCAAAGCTGCAGAGTGGTCTTCATTCAAGAAAGTTCACTGAAAACAAAACAAGGTTTTGTCTTATTTTTCAATGTATCCACAATGCCTTGCAGAGAGTTGAGTTGTATCGTTGACAAATGTGTGATGTCTGTTGTTTATTGAAAGAAATTTTAAGTGAGCTGACCCAACTATATAGGAAAATAAGGACTTGCCATCTCTCCTTGATTTTTACCTCTTTCACACACACACACACACACACACACAAACACACACACAGACACACTTTAAAGAAGTCAGCAATAATCATTTTACTTTGTTAATTCTCTTTTCCTTTAATATAGCAACTACATTTCCATGTGTCCTCACATGCAGCTTTCTACAGTTTTCTAATTACGCTTCCAGAGAGTCAAGGGGAAAGAGAGTTTAGTTAAGGATGCTCTCTCTTTGATTTGTGCTATAAATTACCTCTGACAATGACATTCATACTTGCCAGAAATTCAGTTGGGCAATATGACTACCGTGGCAGTGTAAATTTATGCAAGGCTATATAATTGCTGATGATGGGGGAAAGATAATTGAGCTTAATATTTAATGAGAAAGACAGAAAAATTATGATTCTTTCTAGTCCCCAATATGCTGAGTTCCCAATTATCAGGATTTGAAGCTGAGTGCCACAATAAAATGAAAAAAATAATAACAGTGGGGAGCCTCATCAAGAATTATAACCTAGCCATGGGGACAGATTAGGGCCTGCTAAAGATAGGTGAAGAATTGGTCCAGGAGATTCAGCCCGGATAGAAATCAGAATACCCAGAATGCCTCTAAATCACAGAGTAAAAGACAAGACTGTAGCTGTAGGAAGGACAGGGAGGGTAGAGGGATGGGGTAATAACAGGAGCAGCCAGCATGCCAGAACAGCTCAGAAAAGACAGTTTTGAGCCAATGAAGTGTGGAAGGTTTTTCATTTCCATTTAAACCGACCACTGGCCAGTGAATCCAGTCCTGTATGTGCAGCAGAACCCAGGATTGATACCTGGCTCTTGGACTTCAGAGGTGATCAAATCAGCTTCGCAGGCCATGATGCTTTGCTCTGGACGTGAGAAGAACAGACCATCCTCGGCATCAATGCACGTGGACTGATTCCTCCTTGACGGTAATTCCGTCAATGGACAGTCTTTAGTATTAGTGAAGTATCACCTCGGAAAATAAATACAATTTTATGCACACATCCATTTACTTCAGCCTCCATAAGACTTTCAAATTTTGAAATGAAGGTTTTACTCTGACTAGACGGAGTCAATCAGAGGCAGAAGCTTTGGGGTGTGAATGGGAATTTAGAAGTAAATAAAAGTTAAATATCATCATGTGGTCATGACTGTAGAGACAGATATTTTTTTCTGAGCCAAATGACGTTCCAGCATGCTCATTTAATCACCACATATTTGAATATGTCCATATTTTGTTTTATACCTTACAAATTCCTGCTAAAAGATATGATAGGTTTTTGTCTTTTGCTTGTTATCAAATTCTACCAATTACAAAAATTTGCCCTATGGCATATCAATATGTAGGGCTAGATAATATCTGAAAGTATTTTCTGAGTGATCTATAAGGGTCCATGACCATTTTTTACTTTACAGGGGCCAGAGAGGAGTATTCAGTGGCCTTCCGTATCTGAAAACAAAATTTACCCTGGGACTTGCCCACCCTACTGAGGGAAGCACTCCAATCAAAAAACTACAAGAGGACTTCCTTGGTGGCACAGTGGTTAAGAATCTGCCTGCCAATGCAGGGGACACAGGTTCAAGCCCTGGTCCAGGAAGATCCCACATGCTGTGGAGCAACTAAGCCCGTGCACCGCCACTACTGAGCTTGTGCTCTAGAGCCCGTGAGCCACAACTACTGAGCCCGCATGCCTGTGCACCTAGAGCCTGTGCTCCACAACAAGAGAAGCCACCACAACTAGAGAAAGCCCACGCACAGTAACGAAGACCCAACACAGCCAAAAATTAATTAATTAATTTAAAAAAAAAACTATAGGAAAACCAATGACCAGCCTTTATGTCACGCCTTAGAGGTAAGTGGATAAGTGTCTGTTACTGTAAAATTATGTTGCTAATGGATACAGACTATAACAAAAATAAGTATGGGGACATTACAAACATTACAAAAATCTTTTATGTCATGGTTCCTTGGATTACCTCGAGGTTAAAAAAAAATCCATTCAGACAGATATTAATCCCTGGCATACTTAGGACAATGGCCTTTGTAGGAAAGTGTCATTGAAATCCTTGAGCTTTAGGAGTGGATCTGACCAGTGGAAAAACCCGTAAAAGCACTCAGACGCGTGGGGGAAAAAAAAAAACTAGGAAAACATGATGTTATTTTTATGCTATCCACGCGTTTCAAAAGAAAACAACGTGATAGCAAGGGTGAGAAGGGAGAATCGCTGTGTAACAGACAGAGCCAGCTGCATAATTTGCAAGGCCCGGTGCGAAATGAAAATGCGGGACCTCTTGTTCACAAAACTGGCAGAAAGCTTTCTCCTCCATTTCCCCGTCCGTCTCTCAACCAGCCACGGTGTTTTTTACTTGCTGTTTAATGTTGCACTCTCCTGGGAGAGCCGAGACCTCACAGCCCCGCCCCGCAACTGCGCACATAGGGTGCTTCCCAACTCCAACCATCCCGCCCACGCCCCCACCCCCCTGCCGGTGGAGGCCACAGGGCGCATGCTGGGAGGGACAGGAGAGCAGGTGCCTGAGCGTCTGTCCTGGGAGGCACTGAGGTGGCAGGAGGCGGCCCCCGCCTGAAACAAGGCTCCAAGCCCCTCCCCACCCCCCGCATATTCCATTGCTCCATCAGAATTCACTTATTTAGCACAAATTCAAAGATTAAGAATTTCAAGGTGGCAATTGCAGAGCATTAAACCGCAAGTTGCCTGCACTGGTCACACACAGGTCCTGATAACTCACAATGGTCCAAACCGAGGGCATAGGGAGTAATTAAATGATGACAAATTAGAGCGGACAGAGCCAGTGGAAGTGGCTACTTTGGCCCAGGAAAAATCCTCCTTTCCCTACCTTTCTCTGCTCTGGTGAGCTGCCAGGGAACAACAAAGGAGATTTAACCAAATCTGCGAGGACGGTGAGACTTTCTGGGAAACGCTTCGCGTTGGCTCATTTTTTTTTACTGTTATTGGCGATACTATTATTAACAGAGTTCCTGTTACCGGATAACTATAAAATGTTAAGGAAGTAAATCTTTTTTTTTTTTAAATCTCTTTCTGCCTCTTTACTCAAGCCACATATTTTTTTGTTCACTGTAGTGCCAAGGAACTTCACAAACTTGAAACAAATTTTGATTGAATTTAATTCTCCCACTAGTTGAAAGTTAACTGATAAAAGAATATACAACTATGTGCTTGATATATGATAATGAATCAGAACAATTTTGCCTGGTTATTTTGTATATCTGCTGGGGCAGCCTAGCAACATCTTTGTATATTGCTGAATTTTTTTCATCTGCTTGGTGAAAATTCACAGTAGAGGGATTGAAACTCATAAATTTCACAAAGAGGGCAGTTAGTGATTTTTTTAAAATTCTAACTTCTCTTTGCCAAACTCAGAGAATCTAGAACACATTAACCAAATCATCAAAAAGATTAAATCCCCAAAGCTAGAGGAAAATGTCAGTAACAAAGGGCTGCCAACGAGATAGTCAAGTTTTATCACAACTTCCTACAGTTCTTTCAAAATTATGAAATGATTTATAAGGTTCTGACAAGGGAATAATATAGAATCAAATGCAGTCTTAGTAACTGTAAGGTATCTAATTCTTGAACAGATGCAGTATCCCTATTCAATCATCTCCAGGGGCTAATTCAACACCACAGGGTTTAATTTGAGGGAAAAAGAGAGTACCTTTTTGGTTCTTAATATCATAGTTTCAGCCTGCTCTGCTGCTCTGTTTTAAGAAAAGGACACAGGAAAATAGCCCTGTTTGAGTCCCAGCAGCAAAATCACCCAAGAGGATGAATCCTTCCCAGGGCTTTTGCCTATTATTATTTTCAACCCAACTGTAGAAATCTGGGAAGATCAACATAGAATCTACAGGGGATAAAAGCATAGTGAAACTGAGTTTCTAATGGGGCAGACATTCAGCAGGAGACAGGATTCATAATCTTTGCAGAGCCAACCTGCTAACAAAAGATTCCTGGAAAGAAAAATAGGAATTGTATTCTTTAGAATGAGCTCTTCAAAGCAGCCCTAAATAGTTTCCTTTTAATTTCAAGCAGAGCAAACAGAGTAAACAGAATTGTGGACTTATATTTGGCAAGCTTATCACACCTATAATGACAAATAAATGAACCTCAGTTGTTCACTAGATGTGCTTCAGAGAAAATGTATATTTGTGCAATAGCTGTCTCTTTAATCAACATCATTAAAGAAACATTAGGTGGCTCTGATAATAAAACAGTTCTAAATTCTGATCTTTCTTGTACGTTTCACATCCCCCAACTCTGACATGGAGCCATTTATTAACTGCTCTTTACCCTGTGAGACATATTATTATGTTGACTGCAGGAATGTTCTAGAGGAGATTATTCCCTAGAGAGTCCTCTTCAAGAAGATGCATAAAATAAAATTCTCTCGGGCCCATGTACATAGCAGAAATATGGATGTATGACATTTAGCAAGTTATTTCTTTTTATTCTATGATCATTAAAGAGCAAGTAACCATCGTTAATCATCAGGGAAATGCAAATCAAAATCACAGTGAGATACCACTTCACACCCACTGTGATGGTTAGAATCAAAAAAAATCAGATAATAGGGGCTTCCCTGGTGGCTCAGTGGTTAAGAATCTGCCTGCCAATTCAGGGGAATATGTTCAAGCCCTGGTCTGGGAAGATCCCACATGCCGCAGAACAACTAAGCCTGTGCGCCACAACTACTGAAGCCCGTGCACTTAGAGCCCGTGCTCCGCAACAAGAGAAGCCACCACAATGAGAAGCCCGCGCACCACAACGAAGAGTGGCCCCCACTGGCCGCAACTAGAGAAAGCCCGCGCAGCAACGAAGACCCAACACAGCCAAAAAAAAAAAAAAAAAAAAAAAGGATAATAAGTATTTGCAAGTATGTGAAAAAACTGGAACCTTAATACACTGGTAATGGGAATGGAAAATGGGGCAGCTACTTTGGAAAACAGTCTGGCAGTTCCTCAAATGATCAAACACAGAGTTACCATGTGATCCAGCAACTCCACTTGGGTATATACTCAAGAGAAGTGAAAACAAATGCCACACAGAAACTTGTACACAGTGTTTAGGGCAGCATTTTTCAAGATAGCTAAAAGGTGGAAATAATCCCATTCATCAATGGAGGAAAGGCTTTTTAAAAAAGCAGCATATCCATATAATGAAATAGTATTTGGCCATTAAAAAAATGAAGTATTGGGGCTTCCCTGGTGGCGCAGTGGTTGAGAGTCTGCCTGCCAATGCAGGGGACACGGGTTCGAGCCCTGGTCTGGGAAGATCCCACATGCCGCGGAGCAACTCGGCCCGTGAGCCACAATTACTGAGCCTGCGCATCTGGAGCCTGTGCTCGGCAACGAGAGGGGCCGCGATAGTGAGAGGCCCGCGCACCGTGATGAAGAGTGGCCCCCGCACCGCAATGAAGAGTGGCCCCCGCACCGCAATGAAGAGTGGCCCCCGCTTGCCACAACTAGAGAAAGCCCTCGCACAGAAACGAAGACCCAACAAAGCCATACATACATACATACATACATAAAAAGAATGTAAGCAGACAAGAATAACATTAAAAAATTAAAAAAAAAAATGAAGTATTGATAATATTCTACAGCATAGATAAACCTTGAAAACATTATGCTAAGTGAGGCAAGCCAGTCACAAAACACCACATACTATGTGATTTCATTCATATAAAATCCAGAATAAGGAGATCTATAGAGACAGAAAGTAGATTAGTGGTTTCTTATTGCTGAAGATAGGGGGTAGGCTGAAGAACCGAGAGGTAAAAGCCAAGGTATACATATTTGAGGTGATGAAAATGTTCTACAATTAACTGAGGTGATGGGTGCACACATCTGTGAATATACTAAAAACCACCAAATTGAATATTTTCCAAGTGTGAAGTGTATTGTTCTATCTCAATAAAGCTGTTAAATTTTTTTAATTAAAAAAAGGAAAATGATATAACATTTTTATCTCCTACTATGAAGAAGTCAGTCAAACTTGTGTACGACTCCAGTAAATGTATAAAGTTTACAGATTATGTTTTTGGATACTAATTTCATCCCAGCTTTATCTGCCATTTTCTTGCCCTTGTCTTTTCATCTCTCCTGTCCCCAACCCTCTAGACTTGATTTATTCACTTATTTATTTTGCATCGATTAAGTCTCCAGGTAAACTTGTACACTGTCTTATTTTCTCTCTGGAATGATCACACTATTCACCATTAATTAAGCTGTTATTATTAACTTAATTAAACTTCGTTCTTTTAACCAACAGGTTTGGGCATACCTAGTCTATAGTAACAATGTATACCAGATTTACAGTTTTTTAGAGGAGACAAAATTAAAATTCCTACAAAAATGTAATTTACTGAGTTTCACATATTTGAAAATCTCATCTTCATTTAATTATAGGGTAATATTTTCCCTTTGTGGCTAATATTTTAAGAACACTGGTTATGTCTGTGCCATCTCAAGGAATTCTGTACATTTGAAACAGAATAACCAAAAGAACTACCAAAAACTTTTACCTTGAAGCAACTATTAACTTGAAGAATCGATTGCTTAAACTACAGCTATTTTTACTCCTTCTATGACATATTCAGTTTTGGCAGGTAATACAAAATGAGCACAGCCTGCTCTAAAATCAGTTTGCTTTTGTTACAAAAGGATTGTGTAAAGTTAAGCAAAACTTTCACATAGAAGTCTAGTATATAAAATTTAAATGGAAGATAAGTTAACACGATTAAGCTTCTTAGGGAAAAAAAAGTTGTACAAGAATAATATTTTTGTCAAAAACGTGAACATCTGCACAACCACATCTTAGTGCTCAAAAATCAGACGTCTCTTCCTGCATCCCAACAGAAGGCAGGAAAAGAAAGTTATGAACTTCACAGCAGCAAACATGACTAAAACAACATTTATTATCACATTTTCTTCAGTTTGCCAGTTTCAGCCTCATGTCCAATTTCATAAAAGCACAATGCAGAGATTCTCCTGAAGGAATGTAATTAATCCTACTTACCAGGGTACAAGGCACTTTTATGACTTTGCTTTTTTACCCTTTTCGTATTACTCAGCCACTGCTAACTGTGAGAAATGTTAACACTATCGAAAATCCAGTTAACATGCTCCCTCTGCTGGTAATAGCTGTCTTTCTCAAAGCATAAATTCATCATCTTTTCCTCTCATGTGCGTTTCCTTTCCATATTAGATTTTCTATTTCACGTTTTCTTATAAAGAACCAAGTTACCTAAGGAGGCTATGAACAAACTAGTAAATGAAAACTTTTAAATGAAAACCATAGGTTTTTAGTGAACTCATTATAAGCAAAACCTTCCTTCTTGCCAAATTCCAACAACTTGGAAGAATTTACTAACACCATCCTATTGTGACCCTCCTTTCTTACATCTCCCACAAACTAATCTGTGAAAAATACTATTTTTCCTTCATTTACAATAGCCACTTCTAAAAACTTCAACTGAAGTCTTCTCGCTTCTAAAATAACTAACGACGTAACTGCTGATACCATAGAAGGCTTCCTAAAATATTTGGAACGTTAAACATCAAAATTTAAACACACACAGAAAATGACTCATTGCATTTCATCCATTTAAAAATGTGTCTTCAGTTAATTAATGAGCAATACCTTCCATTAATAGCTTTAATCTCCATTCCTACAGCTGCCCTTTTAGTCCATGACGTCTTCATTTTATATTTACATTTCTCTATTTCCAGCTCTTTCCTGGCTCCAATTATTTGTCATACTGCTACCAGGAAAATTTCCCAAAAGCAGGAAAATATCCTTAAACACAGTGTAACCATTTCAGTCCCCTGCTCATAAATAAGTAGTCATTTTGAAACCAACGACTTCTGCTTCATTTCCTCCATTAGTCTTGAAAGAAGTTGTAAATCCCTAAAATTAAATACAAAGTTTTGCATTTGTATACATATACATTGTTCTGGAGAAAAGACTGCATAGCTTTCACTAGCTTATCAAAAGGACTCAGGACACCCCTCCAAACTGTACTAACTTCTTCTGTGTCTGCTATACCCCATCCCTCTACACATACATTAATCCACATTCCACATTGGCCTCTTTGCTCTGCTGGGGCTCACACGTGAATGGCCTTTTATTCCACACTCCTCTATCCAAGTCCCATTCTTTTTCAGGACCCACCTTCTGCATAAAGCTTATTCCAATTGCTTCTCAATTCCTATTACCCTTTAAACAGCAGCACTCTACTTTCCCCTTAATTATTCTGTAATAATTCTCCAACCATGGTCAAATAACAACTTCCTAATATTTGTGTCACGTGTATTGGTTTTATTTTCCCAACTAGACTGCACATATGTTATCTTATCACTGAACATGTCTTTTCCATTCATTCAGTGTGAACTCCCTGAGGGCAGAAAGCTATTTGTGTATTCATTCCCAATGGCCAGTATTGCATCGTGTAGAGATTCCCTAAATGTGTGATAAACAGAAATACAAATGTTCTGAAGGAAATGTAATATCTCATTATTTTACTTCCTTCAATTATACAGGTATTTCAAAATACACTTATTTATGGACTTTTAAAAGATTTTGTGAAAATAATTACAATCTAAGGTTTTCCTTACTTTGATAATTAATAAATAAATTATTTATTTATTTATTTATTTAAATAAAGAAAGAAATATGCTGTGTCATGTCCTGGAAGTTATAAGGCCTAAGGCCTAAATACTTCAGTCTCTAAGGAAGGTGCATAGTTCACTACAAATATACACATACACACACACCATGGAATATTAGCCATAAAAAAGAATGAAATAATGCTACCTGCAGCAACATGAATGGACCTAGAGATTATCATACTGAGTGATGTAAGTCAGGCAGACAAAGAAAAATATCATACTATATCACTTATATGTGGAATCTAAAAATTATACAAAGAAAATGGATAGCAAGACACAATCCCAAATCTTGGTTTTTTGGGGACTATATCCTTATTTCCCATTGATGATGTCAGAGCTTGGTGGTAAGTGCTCAGGTTACAAGGTACAAAGTAATGTCTTATCACATTGTTTTCTTTTTTACCTCCATGAAACAGTTTACCATCTCATTAAAGTCTATCCTATAAAATATAAATTTTTGCATTAAAAAGATATGAGAAGCAACAACAAAAAAAGGCAGAAAGCAAAAGATCTCAGTCCTAACTTTAAAACATGAAGGCCTCAGTGACAAACAAAATGAACTAACTAGTTATTCTTAAACCTGAACACCATTAGAATCAACTGGAAAGCTTTCAGAAGAATATACATAGCAGGACTCTAGCCCCAGATTTAATTACTCTGAGGTGGAGTCCAGGCTTTTTTTTTAAGCTCCCCAGGTAAATCTAATGTAAGGTTGGATCTGAGAAATTCTGCCCTAAACCTAATCACAATTGTATCTTAGGGTTTACTGAGATAAATTATACAACTCAGTAAACTGAATTCTGTAATAGAGATTCCAAGCATGAATGAAAAAAGGGAAGGCAGGGAGTTACGAAGGAAAATGAAAAGAGAAGACTAGAAGGTACTAGAGAAGATTGTTTCGGCTGTCTTCAGACCAACAATTAGAAAAAATATTTCTCTAGAATTCTACCACTTCCCATATGTTAGCTTGAGATCTACTGCCTATTCAAAAGATCATTTTATTAAATTGTCTCATAAATTCTTTCTTCCAAAGTCCCTTGAAATTTAGATGACTGGTTCTCAAAGGTAGCCAAATCATCAGATTCGATTCAGATTTTTCTTTTAAATACAGGTTTCTTGTCCCACCTCCAAAAGATTCTGATTTGATAAAATTGCAATGAAATTCAAGGATTTATATCATTAAATGTTTCCCAGGTGTTTCACAGTCAGGATTGAGAATTACTGGTCTATATTATGAGGTAATAAACTCTTTTTCAGCAAGAGTGTGCCCATTTCAGGGGTTCTCAAATAGACCTGTTCAAAATACTGTGGGCCCTCTATAACTGCAGGTTCTGCATGTGTGGATTCAACCAATGGCAGATCAAAAATATTTGAAAAAAAATCCAGAAAGTTCCAAAAAGCAAAACTTAATTTTGCCTCACCCTGGCAACTACTTACATAGCATTTACATTGTATTTACAGCTACTTACATAGCATTTACACTGTCTTAGGTTTTAGAAGTAATCTAGAAATGATTTAAAGTATACAGGGGAATCTGCGTAGGTTATATGCAAATACTATGCCATATTATACAAGGGACTTAAGCACCTATGGATTTTGGTACTGTTGGGGCTTGGTGGGGGCACGTCCTGGAACCAATCCCTTGTGGATACTGAGGGACGACTGTATACACATTCCGACTCAACCCAAGAGATACTCATTCAGCAGGCAGAGTTTGGGTTGAAGCATTTGTATTTTTTTAAAGCACCAAAGGTAATACTGAAGCACCCAAAGTCGAGAGCCCCCAGCATAACATATAAAATTTCAATGAATAGTTGTTGAACAGATCAAAGAATGATTGGCTATAAATCTCTTTGACTTTTCATCTTATAACTCATCTTGCTTTTGATTTATAATAGTATTTTTTTTTTTTTTTTTTTTTTTTGGCTGCATTGGGTCTTCGTTGTTGCGCGTAGGCTTTCTTTAGTTACGATGAGCAGGGGCTGCTCTTCGTTGCGGTGCGCGAGCTTCCCATTGTGGTGGCTTCTCTTCTTGCGGAGCATGGGCTCTAGGCGCACGGGCTTCAGTAGTTGCGGCACACAGGCTCAGTAGTTGTGGTTCGCGGGCTCTAGACCGCAGGTTCAGTAGTTGTGGCACACGGGCTTAGTTGCTCCACTGCATGTGGGAGCTTCCCAGAACAGGGATCGAACCTGCATTGGCAGGCAGATTCTTAACCACTGTGCCACCAGGGAAGTCCCTATAATAGTATTTTTATACCTCTTTCTCAATTCAGGTACAGGATGTTCCTTCACAAATACTGGTCTCTTAATTCATAGGAAGACTTGATGAAAACAAGACCAATCTGACTTAGATATTTTCTTCATGAAGCCAGGACTCCAACTGGTGGTAGATAATATCATGTCTCAATCCTGTCTGAAAGGTGTACTTCATTCTTCAATGAAAGCATAGCAGAATCTTGACATTAGTAGCTATCTTGGAACAAAAGGTGTGGCTTGATCATTCCTCAAGTCCAGCATCAATAAGACAACCAAGTACTTAAATAGTATGCATCCTTATCATATTATCCACTTACTAAATCAGAATCTTGGGACAGGGGAGAATATCCTGGGACTGGGTTTTTTTTTTTAACAAGCACTTGCAAGTAATTCTGTGATTAGGCAAGATTTGGAAACACTGAATAAGGGGAAAAATTAAAATCAGTCAAGACATGTAGGAAACAATCAGTGCTTAATCCAATAGATAAGGAAAGGCAGCTGATGATCACATTACCTAATGTAGATTGTAAGTCATTAAAACCATGCCTTAGATGTAAAGAAAAAGGAAGAAAATATTTCACCAGAGCATATAGAATAGTCAATAAATGCAACTTTTAAAAGTAACTTATTCTCATTGAGTCCACCCATTCTTTCCAATTCAAGAAACGACTTGGGCTGGCTAACAATAAAATACAAATACATGGACATTTAATAATTATTATAAAATTTAAATGCCAGTTTATAAAGATGGAAGATAACAATTAACATCTATAAAACTCTGACGGATGAAAGCTATAAAAACTGAACACAAAGCTTTGCCCTGAGCTTCCTAGCATCATAAGTAACAAGGAAATTTTGATCTGTTATATACCTCTCCTTGTCTGGTAGGAGAAAGCACATCAGTTCATCAGAAGAAACAAACTTTTTCTCAAATCTGAGTGTTATGAAAAATTGGTCCCAAGGGTCTTTATATAAGGAACATTGAGAATGTAATGGGCTGTGAATGCTAAAGCAGTAAAGAATAAAGAATGTTGTTATTCAACATATGGCTATTTTTCAATCAAAGCCTCAGTGAAAGCAAAGGACATAGTAGTAATGATCTTGTAAAGATATGCAGACTTCTGGTAACTTCTTCTAACAGAAGAATGATGAGTATCACATTATCCTCAGAAAATCTTGAGAAATTAACAAGTCCATTAAGCCTGTGTTTCCCCTAGTTAATCATATGTAAGAATTACACAAGAGCAGTTAAAAAATGTAAATTCCTATACTGGTCCCTAGATTTTGGAGTTGGGATCAGAAATCTACACATAGAACAAATGATTCTCAAGTGATTGTGGAAAACCACCTCCTAGAATTGCCACTTTCAAAAATCAGTTGCCACTGCTGGAATTGTTCTGATTCAAGGTAGAAGACCCCAGTGAAAGTTTGGCAGGTACACTGGTTGAAAGTAGGAGGAACCATGGTCTCCAAGATAAGTTTGCCCATTCCTCTTGGTAGCTTCTAAAAATACATATTTTTAAAACTCATCCCAGAGCTGGAGAATCCCTCTGTTAGTGGCAGAATTCAGGAATCTGCATTCTAACTAATACTGCAGGTGATTCTTTGCACAATAAAATTTGAAAAACTTTGTTATAGCCTTTGTATAAATCTTTGTTACATTGGACATATAAATGGGGGAGAAAGGATTAAAAGATACTTTAGTATGAGAAGTAAAGTTCCTGACTTGAAATATGACCACAGGGGAAGCCTGCTGGAAGAATTCTTACAAGTTGTGCCGAGATTTCCTAGAGAGAAATTTCAGATCTGTTCCCATGCTCAAACCAGAAATCAACTGAATGTTGTACCATCTGTGGCAAGTAATTAATTTCAAGTTTCCAGAAACTTTTAGCTGTAGGAAATGTCCTAATATGGCATCAGTGGGCATTGCAGACCTATGCTTCCAAATATAATCATCCTTCCTCTGAAATCCTTCTTAAATAACACTCAAGCCAGAAGAGACTTTCCAGTTTATCTAATTAAATTCTCTCAATTTGCAAATGGAAAAAGCTGAAGACTAGAGGTCACGTCCAAGGTGACATGGCTAATTTTGGCACATTTAGCTCAAAACTCTGGGCCCCTGGTACTACCATAACCCAATTCTTTCTATTACACACTTGCCAATGCAAACCATTTTAAAGAAAGGCTTAATTTAGAGGCAATGAAAGCAAGAAGACAATTCTTTTAATATGCTATTTTTCATAAATTATCCTCCATAAATGTTGATTCCCTTTTAGGGAATGCATGTCAAGAGACTGCTGACATGTAAGAAAATACTTACAATTCCTTGTGCTAAGTGCTAGAAGATGTTTAGACGCTAAACATCTTCTTTTGGTCTTGGTTTTGTCTTGCTGTTTTTTGTGTTCTGTTCTGGGTCGAGAGATAATATTTTGGTTGATCTAACTACACTCTTTACCCAGAACCCAGGTTTATAAACGTCCCACTGTGAGTACAGGTTAAACTGGGCTTTTGAACAAACTGACCCCAACAGTCTGCTCATTGATCTCCAGTATAGTTTTGACCTTTGTGCTATGACGTTTTAAAGTCAGAATGGCTCTGGGTCAATTAGAAACTTACCCCTTCATAAAAACAGTTCCCTCCTGACATTTTCTAAAGATACTTCCCACTTTCTTGACATAAATTAATCCTGGCTGTAAATGAGTTTTAGTCCCCAAAAACTCAACTATAAATGTAACCCTTATATTACACATTCTGAGTTTATATTCATAAAGAACTCAGGAAGAAATGTGCTTTTTCTCTGGAGTTTTTCTTTGCAAACGTGTTACCCATTAGTCTTCCTAATGAACTACAAATCTGCTTTTAAGAAATGTCTTCAAAGGGAAAAACTAGAAGTAAACACTAATTATTTTCCAGAGACACTTTAGAGTTTGTGTGTATCTGTATACACTTTTTCTTTTTCATTTTACCTTTTTCTGAGCAAGGCCTTGTTAGAGTTTGATTGGAATGGTCCTAAAAGCCTGTTAATGGCAGCTATGAGGAAGAGAGGCATTAACACACATTTCAGAAAAACAGGCTGAGCAAACAAGTCCCTACACTTAACAGAGGATGAAAAGTTCTTCTACTGGAAATGCTGTTTCACTTGAGATTCTATTCAAGGAAAGGACATTTTTACTAAAACACAAGAAAAAGATGTTGTGAGCAGACATTCTTTGTTTAGATTTATGGAATTTAAGAAAACCTATCAAATGGAACAATCATAATTAACAAATACTGCCAAAAAATGTCGAAATTGGGTGTGATTTCTGTAGTCTTGAAAAAAGTGTCAAGTAAGATAGGTGGAATTTATTTTTTTTAATTTTGGTCCATTATGATTAAAGTTTTAAAAATCCACTTACATTTCAGGAAATATAGTCAAAAATAGAAGGTTTTCACCCAATACATCATTCATTGATTATTTCCTAGCTGCCATGCACTGGTTACCATAAACCAATTGGAAAGAATTTTTTACAGTAATTCAACAACCATTTCCTGTAAGTCTTCTTTGCTTCTGGGACTAGAAACACAAAGAAGAATAAGAGCTGAGCTCTTCCTGTCAAGAGTCTGTTGACACGTAAGAAAATAATTATAATTCCTTGTGCTAAGTGCTAGAAGATGTTTAGATGCTAAGTAAGTCCTTGAAACAATCAACTCTTTTTCTGGGATGAAAACAGAGATTTATTTCAAAGCCCTCTTCAAACTGACATTTATAGTATAAGGAGTTGATCAGGATATGTGCACATCCTAGAAGGCTTTCCCAGCAGAGAAAAATCAGGGCTACAGGTGCAAGGGCAGAGTCACGAACAGACTTAGCATGTACAGAAGATGATTAATATTTTGTTGTGTGTGTCTATGTTGAGGAAGGAGATGGTAAGAACGTGTAACCAAGCAGGACCCTACAGGGACTTCCCGGGACAGACCCACACCACACACACACACCATGTCCTCTGCCTGATGCTTGTTTGTAGAAAAATTTTAGCCACCTAGGCCTTCCCCGAGTTTCAAAGAACAAATTTAATCAGAGAAGTGAGAAAAGGCAGAAACAAAGAAAAACCATCTAGCAAGACAAAATAATAATAATTTAGCCATTAAACAAAGACAAACACCTTTAGTTCCTCCTAAAGGGCTATAGATAATGTTCTGAGCCATACCCTTTATTTTGCAGATACTGAAACCCCCACCAGGTGGAAGAAGTTAACTGCCTGCTGACCATAAGCACATAGACCCCAGACCAGTTGGAACCAGAAGGTTGATGATGTTAACTCCCAATTACCTCACCACGAACCAATCAAAAGAATGTCCGTGAGCTGATCACATACCCCACAAGCCTCTCCCTTACCCTGTCTTTAAAAACCCTTCCCTGAAACCCATCTGGAAGTTCAGGTCTTTTGAGCATTAGCCATCCATGCTCCTCGTTTGGCGCCTGCAATAAATGCTGTGCTTTCCTTCACGACAACCCAGTGTCAGTAGATTGTCTTTACTGCGCTTGGGCAAGTGGACCCAAGTTTGCCTCAGTAAAAAGTGGTAGGAGATTAGAGTAGAAGAGCAGGCAAATGCCAGATTATAAAGGCTTTATATGCTCAGTATTCTATATAACTTTTTTTTAACTTTACCCCATAAGTGTTGGGGGTCAAAGGAAGTGAAGATAAAAAAAGATGAGAAACATGTAAGAAGTATTTATATATCTGATTGTAATATAAGATAAACTGTTTAGTTTCACAAAAAATATGACTACGTTTATAAAATTAACACATCTGTGAACATAGGTAAATTTGAGGCTGTCTTACTTTTACTCGTGATGGTGAATTCAATTTAAAACTATAAATATGGGGATGTTTTTGGAACAGCAAATGACAGCTATTATGTCCTAAAGCTAATATTTATGCATTCACAAAACTAAGTGCTTCTATCCTTTCATGCCTGTAGTCTATCTTGGTTCCACATTTTTATCATTTTGTATTCTGACTTCAACCAGCATCCTGCTGCAGTCTGGCTTGAATGGGTCCTGAATCATTACTCTTGCTTAGCATCACCTAGAGATTTCCTCTGTGAAGCAGTTCAGGTGAATGTCAATTGAACACTCACCTAAAAATAAAATAAAAATACATAAATATGCATTGAGAGCTTTAAAAATTGAACTGTAAACACCTAATGCTAAAACAGAACAGAAATATAAAAATGCAATTTTGTAAGGGCTTTTCAAGGTCTTAGAGAAGTAATTCTCATAGAATACAGATTGATAAAAATACTGACTTCCAATGAGGCTCTTCCAGGGCTATTTTAAGTTTCATCCTGTCAATAGATAGTGTATCAGTTACAGATGTCAATCCATCCCCTACTTTAACACCAGTTACACACACACACACACACACACACACATACACATATACACATGCATGCACATATGTTTACAGTTAATAGGAAGTTATCAGGGCTGGTCAAAATTGTAATGGAAGTGACGTGTATTTTCTTTTGTTCTCCACTGATTCTTTTTTTTATTTTTATTTATTTATTTATTTATTTATTTGTTTGTTTGTTTGTTTATGGCTGTGTTGGGTCTTCGTTTCTGTATGAGGGCTTTCTCTAGTTGCAGCAAGTGGGGGCCACTCTTCATCGCGGTGCGTGGGCCTCTCACTATCGCGGCCTCTCTTGATGCGGAGCACAGGCTCCAGACGCGCAGGCTCAGCAATTGTGGCTCACGGGCCTAGTCACTCCGCGGCATGTGGGATCTTCCCAGACCAGGGCTCGAACCCGTGTCCCCTGCATTGGCAGGCAGACTCTCAACCACTGCGCCACCAGGGAAGCCCCCTCCACTGATTCTTTAACATTTTTCTCTTTTATGAATGTTTTCTCAGTCCAAAGCTGCTAAGTCATCTCTTTCTCTCACACCTTCAGTCACTTGTTAGTATGCTCTATTGGCTCTACCTTCTGAATATCTCTAAAATCTGACCTCTTATCACTACTTTCATTTATAACCCCCTTTTCAGAATTTTGTGATAAAGAGATCAGGAAAATGGGATGGGAGGAAAGGAAGTTTTATGATGTGAATGTACTTGGTGAAAAGAAGGTACTACCAAGGGGAAAAAAATTGTCAGTGGAGAAATAATCCATGAAAAAAATTTTAAAGCATTTACTATTTACTTATTGTCTCCTTAATAACATTTGAGTAACACAAGTAAATATTTTAATTACTTTGACTTAGACTTGGTGATACCTTATGCTGCTGGGTTATCACCCTGCTTTATGTCTGGGCTATCTGAGTTCTAGCTTAGTAGCATTACTGTAGAGTCTTCCTTGGTTGTTTTCAATCATTCCCATGACTTCTATATTCTCCTTATATAGATTAATATATTTATAACTCTAGTTCTGCTTTCTGCCCTGAGCACCAATCTTATATTTTAACTGCCCACACCTCAAACACAATTTCCTTAAAGTTAATTTGCCAGAGTTTCTTCTCAACTTTCTCCTGGTTTTCTGGTCTCTGTAATAGCCTCTATTTACTAGTTAAACAACACAGATTTTGCCTCTTCCCCTCCTCTGCTCCAACATAGTCAGTTGCCGAATCTTATCATTTCTGCCTTTGCATCATCGCATCGATAGTGTACTGATTAGGTCTTGTCAGGAACTAGGACGACACACTCAAATTGGGCAATTTGAAGAGAGGTTAATAAAGATACAGATACAATAATGTGGAGGGAGGGGGCAGAATCTGTTACTACCCCTAGGTTTAAAAGGTGAACAAGAGTAGAAAATTGTTAATGGAGAGAGGAAGCTACTTGGAGAAGGCTACCTAACGAGAGCTATGGCCTTAGGTCACAGTAAGACCATGACAATCCCTGACAGAAGGAGCTGGTGGTGGTGTTGGGGAGTGGGGGGGAAGGAGGTATAGATACCCTGAGCTCATCCTCTTTCATTCCTCTGATGTCCAGCCAGGGCACATCATTGTCTGAACTTAATTAGAAGTCAGAAAGTAAAAATACTCATTGATATAGTCCAAACTGTTCAGCTCTGGATTCTAACACTCTGTAGAACAGGCTCTGGAGAGACAAATGGAAGGTATCAGCCCAGTTGGCATCCCCTTTATCTCCCTTGTTACTCCATTAATTCAACACCTTGTTTTCTCTCACCTGATCTGCTCTCTTCTAAAGATCTGCCTCCTTCCTCCTAGCATACCAAACGACCCTGCCTTTTATTCCAGAAGATACTATGTCTACTATGTTTATTCTATGTTCACTATGTTTACAAACATCCTGGAAAATAGTCCAGAAGAGCCTAGATCCTCTCAATAACCATGCATCAGAAGTCTGGTCCCTTGTCCAAGACGGAGCACAAGAAAGCCCAATTCATCTCCTTTCTGGATTTCTATGGTATGCTCTATCCCATGTCGGCTTTTGAAACCATCAAAGGAAGAGCATCTTGGTATCTGAAACTAAAAACTGAATTTATTGTTTAGCTAAGTAAGGGAGAGCTATGCTGACCAAGCACAGTCTTACTGGACAAAATAAATTGCTGATTTTATACAGGGTTTTAAGGAAGCATTCATTTCAGAGCTTTGTTGGTTATGTTAGCAGGAATGAGTTGATGTGGACATGTTTTATTTTGGTTACAGAGATGGGACTGGGTTACCATCAGCCTCTTAGAAGCATGATCATCAGAATGACTCCACCATCAATTGTCCAATTTTCAAAATGTGAAGCTGTCATTCATGGCTGGCTTTTAGATGTGTGTTTAACTGAAGTGGTTTGCTATTAGTCGACTAAAGAGACGTAAACCAGGTCTGTTGGTTGTTACCATGCCTATAGAATTGTCATTGACTGATTAAACAGGTTGAAAACAAATTTTGTTGGTTTACTAGTTTCCTTGAATATAGAACAATCAGCCCTTTCAGTAAGTGTATCTAATGTGAAATCCTCTTTTTATGAGACTTTTGGCTCCATGACTTCCCAGATGACATCTCCATGGGCTAAAGGCTCATAATCTTGTCTCACATGTGAGGTAACCTTTTCTGAGTCTCAGATATGACTGTACTTCCTTCCTGCCATACAACTGATCAGAGCAGATAAGTTAACTTCAAATGCAAGAAACAGCTTTAATTTAACTCAAGCTTTTAGAAAGACTATTGCACCATCCATTTGTCCCTGGTGCAAATCAGAAACTATGCCAGAGGATACATCCTTTCAGGGCATCTCTTGGTCCCCAACCCTGCTATATCACAGCTCCTGCTACTATTCTGTCCACCTCGACTACTGCTCAGTCCTTCAAGAGCTAAGGCGTTTGACAAGAAGATAAAGGGACTGTATTTCAGCAAGTCTAGGAGAGGCACAGTACCACAATCGATAGGTCTCCCAAAAGAAAGGAGACTATAAATCAGAGGGCAATTCTGGAGTGATATTCATCTTGGAATATCTGCTCTTTACAGCCCTGATGGAGTATCAGTGTTTGACTAAACCGGAGAGCCCAGGGGTTTTGCCTCATGTTCCCTTCCATTCCCACTGCCACCTCCTTGCCTATCCATCCTGTGTCCCACCAGACCCTCTAAGTCTGGGAGTCTTCCTTTAAAGTTACAACTCATTCATAGAAATTTCGTTATATAGTACTGAGAATCCTAATAAGGTTGTAAGTTATAAAATGAGTTTTAGAGAATGTTGGGATTTTGGATCTTACTCATCTCTTTCTTTCCATTCTTACATTATTAGTAAGAACAAATTCAGTTCTGAAAATCTTCATAAACTATTCCTGGTTTACCAATTCATGAACACTAAATGTCCCTGCGTACTTAATAGCACAGGAGGCCCTGATGTTACTAGTGAACAAAACCCATCATTTTGCCAAATAAATGCATGGCTCATCAGCCACTTGACTCCTCCACTGCAGATCAGGGTCCAAACTCTCATACTCATCAGAACAGCTTTGTGCAAGTGATACAGAGACCTCAGCTAAGCCCTGGAGGTGAGTGACATAAAAGCAGCATTGTGAAACAATTACAGAAATGGAAACTTAGGTTAAATTACTTTTAAATCCATTGTGTTCCATTAAGTCATTTGCAGAAGCCTGAGCATAAGTAGGAGCATAAGTATGCTCTGTGGAGTTATTCAAATGAAACACTTTCTGGCCTAAGGCAGTATATAATTTAATGGAAAGTGAATAAACAAATAAAAAACTGAATAATGTGAGAAAAAGAAAACCTAAGTACAGCTAAATACAATCACCCATCTTCAGTTAAATGCCAGTTCTTTAAAATTTCCTGATCTCTATTAATTTGTTCTTCCTCTCAGAGCACTGTTATAATTTCCTTCATTTGATGTGCCAAGTCGTTAAGTCTTGTGTGATTATTTGATGAATGTATATCTCCTGTGCTGGACTGTAATCATGTAGGTGGAGCCCATGCCTGCTTTTTGCTCACCATTGAACCCTAAAACCTCATTTAGTGCCTGGAACCTAGAAGTACTACTCAGTAAATATTTCTGAGTCAATGATTGGGTGTAAAATGTTTCCATTATATTTTTACCACTAGTTATAACTTTGAAATAGCATCCAATGGTGGAAATAATCCACTATTGTACTGACACTAACTTATTAGGAGACCCTGAAAATATCACTTCCTTCTCTGTCTTTGCTTGTACTTCCTCAGCACCAAAATGAGGATTAAAACCATCTGAATCACCTACCTTTCTTTATATGGTTGCTGTGCCAGTTACTATTGCTGCATAACAAAAGCACTTAAAACTTAGAGGTATAAAATAATTGTATGATGCTCACAGTTTCTGTCGGTCAGGAATTTGAACAGGGCAGGGTGGACTTTATTGTTTCTGCTCCAAGATGTTTGCAGCACACCTGGGAAGACTCAAAGATTGGAGATGACTCTTTGGCTGGGAGCTGGAATTATCTGGAGGCATCTCCACTTACATATTTGGCAATTGATGGTGGCTGTTGACTAGAATCTCAGCCGGGCTGTTGGCCAGAAAAGCCTATGAGTGGTGTTTCCTGGTGTCCTCTCAAGTGGACTAGTTTGGACTTCCTTGCATCAGAGAAGCTAAGTTCCAAGGGTGAGCATCAAAAGAGAACCAGAAAGAATCATTTTCTATGATCTAACTCAAAAGTTACATAGCCTCACTTACACACCCAAGTCCACCCAGGTTCAAGGTGATGGAGTTCACAGACCCTACCAATTAATGGAAAGAGTGTGAAATTCACATTGTAGGAAGAGCATGTAGATTGGAAATATTGTAGCATTTTTGGAATGTACACAGTTGCTTTGATGACCAAAGAAGGTACCAGGAGAAATACCAAACTGCACCTTTAAGAGTTAATTTTTGTCCAAATCTAGACCCTTAGTTAATCTAACAAAATCTTTGAATTATGCATTTCTGAGGCTTCTTTATGGTTTTTATTGTTATCTTTATGCTGTTGTATTGGTTCTTAATGGAAATTCAAATTCCAGGAAAGAAATGAAACACTGATTAAAACAAAATGGATGGACATAACTATAAATTAGAAGTGAAAAAAATGGTTAATAAACATGAGGAAATTATTAACTAAAATGTGCAAATAAAACAATAAGATGATTTTTATCTGCCAAATTAGCCTACAAATGACAATGTCAGCAAGGACTCTATCCCAACTGCTGGTAGGGGTGGGTATTATTTATCTATTGACGTGTAACAAATTATTCCAAAATGTAGCAAGTTAAAACAACAAATATTTATTATCTTACTTGGTTTCTGAGGGTCAAGAATCCAGCAGTGGCTTAGCTGGGTGGTCCTGGCGCAGGAGCTCTAATGAGTGGCCATCGAAGTGTTGGCCAGGACTGCAGTCATCTAAAGGCTGAAACAGGGCTGGAAGGTCTGCTTGCAAGATGGCTCACACCTATGGCTGTTGATGGAGGCCTCAGGTCCTTGCTGGCTCTTGGCAGGAAGCCTTAGTTCCTTGCCACGTGTACCACTCTTTGGGGCTGCGTAAGTGTCCTCATGATATGGCACCTGGCTTCCTCTAGAGCATGGGATTTAAGAGACAGCAAAGGAAATGCCACAATGTCTTTTATGACCAGCCATAAAACATTTCTATAATAAAATATTGATTTACACAGGTCAAGCCTATTCATTATGGAAGGAATTAGACAAGGGCATAAATAACAGGAGGTAGGTTTATTTGGCATAATCACCAATAAATTGGTATGACCACACTGGATAGCAATTTTATAATATGTATCAAAAGCCTTAAAAATGTTTCATAGCAGAAAGCTGGCTTTCAAAGAATGTTTGCTCAAGGAATCATTAAATAAATAAACAACCCAGTAGTTTCAATTCTAGGAATCACTCTAAGGAAATAATGAGAAGGAGATGACAAAGATTTATACACCAAGATGCTAATTATACATAAATTGTTACAGGATCAAGTAGAAATAAACTAAATGTACAAATAACAGAATCAAGTAAATTATAACATACTATCTTTTTACTTTTTTTGAATTTTTGAATTTTATTTTTTTATATAGCAGGTTCTTATTAGTTATCCATTTTATACATATTAGTGTATACATGTCAATCCCAATCTCTCAGTTCATCACGCCACCACCACCACCGCCACCACTTTCCCCACTTGGTGTCCATATGTTTGTTCTCTACCTCTGTGCCTCTATTTCTGCCCTGCAAACCAGTTCATCTGTACCATTTTTCTAGGTTCCACATATATGCGTTAATATATGATAGTTGTTTTTCTCTTTCTGACTTAGTTCACTGTGTATGACAGTCTCTAGATCCATCCATGCCTCTAAAATGACCCAATTTCGTTCCTTTTTATGGCTGAGTAATATTCCATTGTATATATGTACCACATCTTCTTTATTCATTCGTCTGTCGATGGGCATTTAGGTTGCTTCCATGACCTGGCTATTGTAAATAGTGCTGCAATGAACATTGGGGTGCATGTGTCTTTTGAATTATGGTTTTCTCAGGGTATATGCCCAGTAGTGGGATTGCTGGGTCATACGGTAGTTCTATTTTTAGTTTTTTAAGGAACTTCCACACTGTTCTCCATAGTGGCTGTATCAATTTACATTTCCACCAACAGTGAAACAGGGTTCAATTTTCTCCACACCCTCTCCAGCATTTGTTGTTTGTAGATTTTCTGATGATGGCCATTCTGACCGATGTGAGGTGATACCTCATTGTAGTTTTGATTTGCATTTCTCTAATAATTAGTGATGT
Source organism: Balaenoptera acutorostrata (assembly GCF_949987535.1). Taxonomy (NCBI): domain Eukaryota; kingdom Metazoa; phylum Chordata; class Mammalia; order Artiodactyla; family Balaenopteridae; genus Balaenoptera; species Balaenoptera acutorostrata. The sequence continues at coordinate 16,510,931 of NC_080066.1, forward strand.
TGAGCAGCTTTTCATGTGCTTCTTGGCCATCTGTATGTCTTCTTTGGAGAAATGTCTATTTAGGTCTTCTGCCCATTTTTGGATTGGGTTGTTTGTTTTTTTGATATGGAGCTGCATGAGCTGCTTGTAAATTTTGGAGATTAATCCTTTGTCAGCTGCTTCATTTGCAAGTATTTTCTCCCATTCTGAGGGTTATCTTTTTGTCTTGTTTATGGTTTCCTTTGCTGTGCAAAAGCTTTTAAGGTTCATTAGGTCCCATTTGTTTATTTTTGTTTTTATTTCCATTTCTCTAGGAGGTGGGTCAAAAGGGATCTTGCTGTGATTTATGTCATAGAGTGTTCTGCCTGTGTTTTCCTCTAAGAGTTCGATAGTCTCTGGCCTTACATTTAGTTCTTCATTCCATTTTGAGTTTATTTTTGTGTATGGTGTTAGGGAGGGTTCTAATTTCATTTTTTTACATGTAGCTGTCCAGCTTTCCCAGCACCACTTATGGAAGAGGCTGTCTTTTCTCCATCGTATATTCTTGCCTCCTTTATCAAAGATAAGGTGACCATATGTGCGTGGGTTTATCTCTGGGGTTTCTATCTTGTTCCATTGATCTATATTTCTGTTTTTGTGCCAGTACCATACTGTCTTGATTACTGTCACTTTGTAGTATAGTCTGAAGTCAGTGAGCCTCATTCCTCCCGTTCCGTTTCCCATTCTAAAGATTGCTTTGGCTATTCAGGATCTTTTGTGTTTCCATACAAATTGTGAAATTTTTTTGTTCTAGTTCTGTGAAAAATGCCACTGGTAGCTTGATAAGAATTGCACTGAATCTGTAGATTGCTTTGGGTAGGATAGTCATTTTCACAATGTTGATTCTTCCGATCCAAGAACATGGTATATCTCTCCATCTATTTGTATCATCTTTCATTTCTTTCATCAATGTCTTATAATTTTCTGCATACAGGTCTTTTGTCTCCTTAGGTAGGTTTATTCCTAGATATTTTATTCTTTTTGTTGCAATGGTAAATGGGAGTGTTTTCTTCATTTCACTTTCATATTTTTCATCATTAGTGTATAGGAATGCAAGAGATTTCTGTGTATTAATTTTGTATCCTGCTACTTTAGCAAATTCATTGATTAGCTCTAGTAGTTTTCTGGTAGCATCTTTAGGATTCTCTATGTATAGTATCATGTCATCTGCAAACAGTGACAGCTTTACTTCTTCTTTTCTGATTTGGATTCGTTTTATTTCTTTTTCTTCTCTGATTGCTGTGGCTAAAACTTCCAAAACTATGTTGAGTAATAGTGGTGAGAGTGGGCAACCTTGTCTTGCTCCTGATCTTAGGGGAAATGGTTTCAGTTTTTCACCATTGAGGACGATGTTGGCTGTGGGTTTGTCATATATGGCCTTTATTATATTGAGGAAAGCTCCCTCTATGCCTACTTTCTGGAAGGTTTTTATCAAAAATGGGTGTTGAATTTTGTCAAAAGCTTTCTCTGCATCTATTGAGATGATCATATGGTTTTTCTCCTTCAATTTGTTAATATGGTTTATCACATTGTTTGATTTGCGTATATTGAAGAATCCTTGCATTCCTGGGATAAACCCCACTTGATCATGGTGTATGATCCTTTTAATGTGCTGTTGGATTCTGTTTGCTAGTATTTTGTTGAGGATTTTTGCATCTATGTTCATCAGTGATATTGGCCTGTAGTTTTCTTTCTTTGTGACATCTTTGTCTGGTTTTGGTATCAGGGTGATGGAGGCCTCGTAGAATGGGTTTGGGAGTGTTCCTACCTCTGCTATATTTTGGAAGAGTTTGAGAAGGATAGGTGTTAGCTCTTCTCTAAATGTTTGAAGAATTTGCCTGTGAAGCCACCTGGTCCTGGGCTTTTGTTTGCTGGAAGATTTTTAATCACAGTTTCAATTCCAGTGCTTGTGATTGGTCTGTTCATATTTTCTATTTCTTCCTGGTTCAGTCTCGGAAGGTTGTGCATTTCTAAGAATTTGTCCATTTCTTCCAGGTTGTCCATTTTATTGGCATATAGTTGCTTGTAGTTCTCTCTCATGATCCTTTGTATTTCTGCAGTCAGTTGTTACTTCTCCTTTTTCATTTCTAATTCAATTGATCTGAGTCTTCTCCCGTTTTTTTCTTGATGAGTCTGGCTAAAGGTTTATCAATTGTGTTTGTCTTCTCAAAGAACCAGCTTTTAGTCTTATTGATCTTTGTTATCATTTCCTTCATTTCTTTTTCATTTATTTTTGACCTGATCTGTATGATTTCTTTCCTTCTGGTAACTTTGGGGGTTTTTTGTTCTTCTTTCTCTAATTGCTTTAGGTGTAAGGTTAGGTTGTTTGAGATGTTTCTTGTTTTTTAAGTTAGGCTTGTATAGCTATAAACTTCCCTCTTAGAACTGCTTTTGCTGCATCCCATAGGTTTTGGGTCATCGTGTTTTCATTGTCATTTGTTTCTAGGTATTTTTTGATTTCCTCTTTGATTTCTTCAGTGATCTCTTTGTTATTAAGTAGTGTATTGTGTAGCCTCCTGTGTGTTTGTATTTTTTACAGTGTTTTTCCTGTAATTGATATCTAGTCTCATAGCGTTGTGGTCGGAAAAGATACTTGATACAATTTCAATTTTCTTAAATTTACCAAGGCTTGATTTGTGACCCAAGATATGATCTATCCTGGAGAATGTTCCATGAGCACTTGAGAAGAATGTGTATTCTGTTGTTTTTGGATGGAATGTCCTATCAATATCAATTAAGTCCATCTTGTTTAATGTATCATTTAAAGCTTGTGTTTCCTTATTTATTTTCATTTTGGATGATCTGTCCATTGGTGAAAGTGGGGTGTTAAAGTCCCCTACTATGATTGTGTTGCTGTCGATTTCCCCTTTTATGGCTGTTAGTATTTGCCTTATGTATTGAGGTGCTCCTATGTTGTGTGCATAAATATTTACAATGGTTATATCTTCTTCTTGGATTGATCCCTTGATCATTATGTAGTGTCCTTCTTTGTCTCTTGTAATAGTCTTTGTTTTAAAGTCTATTTATTTTGTCTGATATGAGAAATTGCTATTCCAAATTTCTTTTGATTTCCATTTGCATGGAATATCTTTTTCCATTCCCTCACTTTCAGTCTGTATGTGTCCCTAGGTCTGAAGTGGGTCTTTTGTAGACAGTATATATACAGGTCTTGTTTTTGTATTCATTCAGCCAGTGTATGTGTTTTGGTTGAAGCATTTAATCCGTTTACATTTAAGGTAATTATCGATATGTATGTTCCTATTACCATTTTCTTAACTGTTTTGGGTTTGTTATCGTAGGTCTTTTCCTCCTCTTGTGTTTCCTGCCTAGAGAAGTTCCTTTAGCATTTGTTGTAAAGATGGTTTGATGGTGCTGAATTCTCTTAGCTTTTGCTTGTCTTTAAAGGTTTTAATTTCTCTGTCAAATCTGAATGAGATCCTTGCTGGGTAGAGTAATCTTGGTTGTAGGTTTTTCTCCTTCATCACTTTAAGTATATCCTGACACTCCCTTCTTAAAAGAAAAAATAAGTGTTAAAAAAATTTTTTTAAGTAATAAAAAAAAAAGAAAGAAAGAAAGAAGAGAGCAACCAAACCAAAAAACAAATTCACCAATGATAACAAGTGCTAAAAACTGTACAAAAAAAAAAAAAAACAACGGAGAGACAGAACCCTAGGACAAATGGTAAAAGCAAAACTATACAGACAAAATCACACACAGAAGCATACACATACACACTCACAAAAGGAGAAAAAGGGGAAAAAATATATATATCGTTGCTCCCAAAGTCCACTGCCTCAATTTGGGATGATTCATTGTCTATTCAGGTTTTCCACAGATGCAGGTACATCAAGTTGATTGTGGGGATTTAATCGCTGCTCCTGAGGCTGCTGGGAGAAATTTCCCTTTCTCTTCTTTGTTCCCACAGCTCCTGGGGTTCAGCTTTGGATTTGGCCCCACCTCTGCGTGTAGGTCGCCTGAGGGCGTCTGTTCCCACCCAGACAGGACGGGGTTAAAGGAGCACTTGATTCAGGAGCTCTGGCTCACTCAGGCTGGGGGAAGGGAGGGGTACGGAGTGCGGAGCGAGCCTGTGGCTGCAGAGGCCAGCATGACATTGCACCAGCCTGAGGCGCGCCGTGCGTTCTCCCGGGGAAGTTGTCCCTGGATCACGGGACTCTGGCAGTGGTGGGCTGCACAGGCTCCCGGGACGGGACATGTGGATAGTGACCTGTGCTTGCACACAGGCCTCTTGGTGGCGGCAGCAGCAGCCTTAGCGTCTCATGCCCGTCTCTGGAGCTCCTTTAAGCGGCGCTGTTAATCCCCTCTCCTCGCGCACCAGTAAACAAAGAGGCAAGAAAAAGTCTCTTGCCTCTTTGGCAGCTCCAGACTTTTCCCCAGACCCCCTCCTGGCTAGCCATGGCACACTAGCCCCCTTCAGGCTGTGTTCACGCAGCCAACCCCGGTCCTCTCCCTGGGATCTGACCGAAGCCCGAGCCTCAGCTCCCAGCCCCTGCCTGCCCCAGCGGGTGAGCAGACAAGCCTCTCGGGCTGGTGAGTGCTATTTGGCACCGATCCTCTGTGCGGGAATCTCTCCGCTTTGCCCTCCGCACCCCTGTGGCTGTGCTCTCCTCTGTGGCTCCGAAGCTTCCCCCCTCTGCAACCCGCAGTCTCCGCCCGCGAAGGGGCTTCCTAGTGTGTGGAAACCTTTCCTCCTTCACAGCTCCCTCCCCGAGGTGCAGGTCCCGTCCCTATTCTTTTGTGTCTGTTTTTTCTTTTTTCTTTTCCCTACCCAGGTACGTGGGGAGTTTCTTGCCTTTTGGGAGGTCTGAGGTCTTCTGCCAGCGTTCAGTAGGTCTTTTGTAGTTGTTCCACATGTAGATGTATTTCTGATGTATTGGTGGGGAGGAAGGTGATCTCTGCGTCTTACTCTTCCGCCATCTTGAAGCTCCCTCCAACAATATAGTTTTGCAAATACAATATTTCTATAATCAGAAATAGTACATATTTGAATGTTCATTTATTGCTCTTCCTTCTCATGCACATTCTTCTCAACAATTCATGCAACCCTACACAGTCTTGACAAAAAAGACATAACTAAAGTTTTGCACTTTCTATTATGTTAATATTTAAATGTTACGCACATGGAGAACTAACTAAATTCCTTATCTTAAGGTCTATGATGACTAGAAAGTCAGCAATCTGCATAGCAACTTATCAAACTATATTTTTGCTATTATAAATCGGGGATCATTTTTATTTGCATGTCACAAAATTATCTATTCTGGAAAATATTGCTATTAAAATCATAGAAATCACTGAGTAAATATACAATGAATACCATTCGGAGATAAACATACTTTTTTTTTTTTTTCTTTTCCTTTCGCCAGATAATTCTAGTGACTTTAGACTCTACAAATAATCAGTCTGGTGTTTTATGTCCCAGCAATTCTGAAGTTCACTTTGTCTGTTCTGTCTACATGTCATAGATTCACTAAAATCTTTCACCCATAAATTCTAAATCTTTTTACAAATGGTGTATTAAGACACATATCCCTGCAAGGAAATGAAATAATTTGATTGTATAAGTAAGGTAACACAAGCAAGAGTTAAATGACAAACAGTACTCCCAAAGCAAATTTTGGAAAGCGCTTGAATGAAGAGGCTTTTTCCTGAAAGATCAGCCTCTTTCATCAAGAGTCTTTAGGGCTTCCCTGGTGGCGCAGTGGCAGAGAATCTGCCTGCCAATACAGGGTACACGGGTTTGAGCCCTGGTCTGGGAAGATCCCACAAGCCGGGGAGAAACTAGGCCCGTGAGCCACAACTACTGAGCCTGCGCGTCTGGAGCCTGTGCTCCGCAACAAGAGAGGCCACGATAGTGAGAGGCCCCGCACATCGCGATGAGGAGTGGCCCCCGCTTGCCGCAACTAGAGAAAGCCCTCGCGCAGAAACGGGGACCCAACACAGCCATAAATTAATTAATTAATTAATTAATTTAAAAAAATAAAAAAGAATCTTTAATATTCTTGTCCTTCTTTGCAAATAACCATAAAGAAAGAACTTGAAACTTTGCACTGGAATATTCAATGTGTCCAAAACATCTCAATGCAACAAATGAAAAATTCAAATAAAAATTTAAAATAAGAGCTATCATATTCCATTACACATTAATAAGACCATTTTCTGTACTTCTTTAAAAATTAATTAAAATCAACCAATCCGTGTTGAAATAAATAAATATATCCTTGCTGTATCTTCCTTGTTTGAAAAAAAATAATATGCTTCAAACTAAAAACCAAGTTAAAAGAAATTATAATTGGGACAAGACCAATAAAATGTTTTCATACATTCATTTTGAGGTCATTAATATTTTCTCTCTCCCATCATTAAACTCAGAACAAGTCCAGTCAGATATGATATTAATTAAAATGCTCGACACTTCTATCAGTGTTGATTAGTTACTAATACAGGTGTTAGAATTTTTATGAAACAACTTAAAAATTTACCCCCATAGAAGATGGAAACCACATATTTAATAACAGATGCCAAATATGAGACTGTTCTCTCTTTAGAAGTATAATTCACCACTTAAATACTAAGAACTGGAGAAGTGATATACTCTTCTCTATGGGTCTTTTTCTGTCTTCAGACATAAGGACTGAGGACTCATCACAGTGAAGCTGAAAACAGGTTATTGGCACATTAGTAAGTTACCCAAAAGCTGTTCGACAAATTGCCCACCGTATAAAGGAAAATGTGTGGGTTTTGCTACAAAACCTACAATCAATTAATCTAATATGTAGAAAAGTCCTCCTTTGGAGTCTGTATATAGTATGAATCAATCACTTATGTTTACAATTGCAAATAGTAGGTCTGATAAATCGACATCTCAAAATACAAAATTTATATCTGGAAAATATAAACTATCATTTTAGAGGCATTTGAATAAATAGATGGACGTTATCTCTGCTCTTTTAAAAGCAAATCAAGGAAGAAAATTTTAAAATTTATCTGTCATCATTCTATTTTGAAAGTATATTATCTATCCTTAACTCAAACAATATGCTATGTTGAAGAAACAATTAAATGCTACCCACAGGATAGAGATGGCACTGTCTCTCTTCACATACAATATAGAATTTCCAAATGCTATCTAAATTTCTTCATAAACACGCCTTGTACCCATTGGAGAGAGAGGCAATGGGATTTAGCAGTTAAGAGCAGAGACTACCGTCATGGATGATTATAATAGTACATACCCCATAGTTTTTGCAAGGAATAAATGAGTAATGTAATAAAGAACTTGTTTTACTTATTTATCTTTTGGCTGCCTCGTGTGGCACGCGGCATCTTACTTCCCCGACCAGAGATCGAACCTGTGCTCCCTGCATTGGGAGCGTGGAGTCTTACACTGAACCACCACGTTAAGTCCCCAAAGTAAAGAACTTAGAAAAGTGTCTGCCACATCACAAGTGCTGCATGGGCCCGGCGCCCTGGCCTGGGGCAGCGCGAGCGCCCGAACCTGCGGCTGGACACCAAGATGCCCGGTGAACAGCAGACAGAGGAGGAGGAGGAGGAGGAAAGGATGCAAGAAGAGATGGTGCTGCTGGTGAAGGGTGAGGAGGATGAGGGTGAAGAAAAGTATGAAGTGGTGAAACTCAAGATCCCCATGGACAACAAGGAGGTCCCGAGCGAGGCGCCAGCGCCGTCAGCGTACCCGGCGCGCCCACATGCATGCTGGGACTGCGGCCTTGCCTTTGCGCGCCGCTCCACGTTGGCCAAGCACGCCCGCATACACACGGGCGAGCGGCCCTTTGCGTGCACCGAGTGCGGCCGGCGCTTCTCGCAGAAGTCGGCGCTGACCAAACACAGCCGCGCGCATACGGGCGAGCTGCCTTACGAACGCCCGGAATGAGACAAACACTTCTCAGCCGCCTCGAACCTGCCGCAGCACCGCCGTCGCCACACGGGCGAAAAGCCGTACGCATGCGCACAACGCGGCTGCCGCTTCGCGCAGAGCTCCAACTATGCACAGCACCTGCGCGTGCACAAGGGCGAGAAGCCGCGCTGCTGCGCTGTGGGCGGCCGGGGCTTCGGCCACCGCTCCAACCTGGCGGAGGATGCGTGCACGCACACAGGCGAGCGGCCCTACCCACGTGCCGAGTGCCGCCGGCGCTTCCGCCTCAGCTCGCACTTCGTCTGCCACCGTTGCGCGCACATGCACCGTCTCTATATCTGCGCGGGCGGCGGCCGAGACTTAAAGCTACCCGCCGGAGCCACTGCCACCGAGCGCTGTCCAGATTGAGTGCAGTTGAACCGCCATTCTTATCTCCGCGGAGTGCGAACTGGGGAGGGGCGCGGTGGTATTCCGACCTGGGGCTGCGTTAACCTGGACAACTCCCCGCCCCGCCACCTGCGTCTCAGGGTGGGACGGCGGCCCTGGCTGCCCTGGAACTGGGAGACAGGGAGGATCCCCTACCGGGGTCCCTGGAAACGCGCCCACCTCCCCCTCATTACATCCCCTCGGCCCGTGTTAGAGTGAATAAAGTATTATATCCTCACCCCACCCGTGCCTGTGAATGAGGTGGGTGGGGTGTGAATTAGGAGGAAAGTTGGGAGTCTCCCCAGGCTTAGGTGATTTAGGTGAATTGTCATGGAGTCAAGTGGGGCTATAAGCCCAAAAGTGTTCCAGGAACTGATTTTGTGTGTGTGTGTGGAGTCATTCCACGCTTGGCCCTTGTTTATGTCTTCATGACCTCAGACCTAGAAGGGTCCATAAATTTAGCGCGTTCGTGATCAACAGGCAGTGCATTCTGCAGAGCTTTGAGTGAGCCGGCATGAACCTCATGGAACTCAGTCTAGTAAAGAGAAGCAATAGTGGAAACTTTAGCACTAGGTTAAAGAACTTGAGTGCTACATTATTATTAGCTCATTTTCATCCTCAAAGCATCCCAAAGTTAGGTAACTCTTTTACCTCCATTTCTGCAGGTGAGTAAATAGGTACTGACAGCCAGTGAATGGCACAGTGGGGACAAGTACACAGGCAAGTGCAGTCCTTTGTCATTGGAACTCTAATGGGGGAGTTGTTGGATAGGAGAGGTCTTCAGTGCAATCTTGGAGTTTAGAGAGGCTCTTCTCAGAGGTGGCATTTAAGCTGGTCTTAAGGTCAAGAGAGTTGGGGTTGGGGACCTATGGAGAGAACCCCTGAACCTGCATGCCAGACTTGTTAGAGCTTGCAGATGTCCTCTGGGGTGGAAGGTAGGGACAACAAGCAAGGACGTTGGCAGGAGACAGACCACTAAGGACCCTGGAAGCCAGGGTAAAGGTTCCAAGGCCACAAAGAAGCCTTGAGGGATTAGAGGGGAGGGAGGGATATGGCATATTATTGAGCTAGAATTAATAGGAGTTAAAGTGGACGTGGGGAAAGGAGAGATGGGGCTGATTTCATTTCTTAGTTTGGGTGACCGCAGGCAGTGTCATTGAGATGGGGACACGGGATGAGGCGCAGGACCAGAGTTGAAAAAAAAAAAAAAAGAAAAAAAACCCAAACAAGTGCTACCTGTTAGCTTTTTTTTTTCCTGATCATTTCTGTTCTTGTTGACACAACTAGCTCACCAAAACTTCCTGTATTACTGTGAATCCACGCTCATGTGACCTGCTACCCATACATAAATACTAAAATTCCTTATCTGGGATGCTCATTTGGGTCCTTTGTCATACACTGCCCTGAATTTCAGTATTTCAGGATATAATTCTGATATAAATGTGAGACAACATCATACCTCATTTTTAGCATTCCTCTCAAACAATTAGCCTGCTTTTCTGAGGCTCAGGACTGTGTTTTACTCATCTTTTATCGGAGCCACAGCCAGGCACATAACAAGCACTCATGGAACTGATTTGAATATTTATGATCCCCATCTAAGCCAACATCATCATATTAGCATATTAGCATCTGGTAACTGACAAAAAAAAAAAAAAAAGAGGGGGAAACTGCTGGGAAACTCATGAAAAATTGCACAAAATTCACTAGTTGATTACCCAAGTTTTGTCTTTGGAGCAAGGGGAATATATTAGAGCAAACATGGCGACTGTGAGCCCTAGCAGCTGTCTTGGTGTCCCGTAGGGAATTCCCAGTGGCCTGGATTTCACCTAGAAATCTTACACTAATCCCTGTCAAAGGTGTGAGGCTGTGACTCCAGTGGCGACATGGTGACTACTTTAACTTATTGCTGTCCAGTGACTAGATTGTCTGATTTTATTTTTCTTTCCATTACTTGGATTGTATTTGAGCAAATGGATTAGAAGTTTGTGTATTGTGAAGCCAGCACCTTGGGGTTCCGTCAGTGCCTTGTCCCCAGCCCCTGCAGAACACTGGGGAAAAGTTCCACCTCAACAAGTCCCAGCAAGCCACCTAAAGAATGTCTGCATTCTCTCTAATCTGAAGCCTCAGGGGTGGAGACAGAACACTTCCTCCTCCCAGCAAGCCCCTCGCAGTGTCTTCCCACATCATACCCTCAGCAGCTCTTTTCAGGACATCCCTAATCTGCTAGAGTATCAGATTGCACCATAAAGGTAAATGACAGATAAAGCCAAAATTATTTTTATACTTGAGGACTCTTATGGTGGAGGGTTTGTGTAAAGAATTAATAGATATGGAATGTTTTTAAAACCATTATCGTGAAATACATGTTCTAAGCCATAATTGCTATCCATCTGTCCAGACAACCAGTGTAGCTACATCCCTTCCTAGAAGGCTTTGGAGCCACCACTTTAATTATATGTATTTCAATAATATATATAAAGACTATACCACTCTACTATTTTTAGTGTTTATTTTCTCTTCTTTGCTACTGTTTACTGTTTTATTTTCCTATTGGCCATTTATACTCCCTTTATGTCCTCTACTCTCTTAAAAGTGTTGAACTCTAACTTATTTCTGGAACAGTCTCTTTTTCTATCCCTGTGAAGACCCAGATGGAAGTTGAAAGAGGGGGCTGTCCACCAACTGGCCATTATGGGAAGATAAGGAGGATATGCAGCCTCACAGGAGGCCTGCAGGGAGTAATCGCAGAGCTGCAGATGTGGGGAGAAGGCTTAGCTAGCCCCACCAGCGGTAAAGATTTTACCTCAGTGAGTTGTTGAAAGAGACGTGCAGATCGTCAAGTGAGGCAGAGGCCAAGAAGGTCATAGTAAAAAGTCTGATCACTCCAGGAGATGCATATAAGGTGATCAAGGGCACGATAATGGCCACTTTCTGAAAGTGGAGCTGGACAGGAACCACCCAACCCTGCCATCTGCCAAGACATCAGGCTCAATTCCCAGCTGCCCCTGGGCGCTAGTGCCCTGGAGATGGGGAAGAGGAAGCACCTGTTCCTTCATAGACTAGGGCCAGGCAGCCGCCTGGCCACCTGCAGCAGAGACTCCGTGTAAACAGCCGGAGCATCGTCCATCCTCCAGCAACCGTGGCGCACTGCCTGGTGCCACGGCCCTGTGCTTCCGCGCGAGATGTCCCCTGTGCCTGGGATTTCAAACTTCACTCCTTAAATTGGAAAAAGTGCATTTATCTTTTAATCTCAAGTGTAACCTTCTCCCTCCACCTCACGGATAAGGTGTCCTTCCTCTGTGCTCTGACAATAATCATATTGGAGTTGAATTACCTACTTGTTTATCAGCTCAATAGACTGAGATTCCCTTGAAGACATAATTTTGTTTTCATCTCTGTATCCCCAGAAATGCCCTACACGTTGTGCTCAGTACATACATGTTGATGAGCAAGTGAGTAAGTCAACAAATAAAAGAAGGAAAGGATGAATGGATCCTTGAGCATTTGTGGTTTTGACAGAGAGACAGCCGACTGTGGGGACCCTTCTGGGACTGAGGGTTTTGGCGGGTGGGATGAAGCGATGATATGGAATCCTGCCGTCTCACTGAGCCTGAGCAAGGGACAGAGCTGCCTGCAGGACACCAGGCACCTCGGAAACACAGGGACGGCACCTGGACACATGCATCACTTCTGATAACAGTGACTTCTCAGGGAACCAGAATCTCTTTCCTCTTCTTCCTACCTCCAACCAGAGTTAAGAAATAAGAAACCGCATACTGCTGACATTTCTCCTTTAGAATCTTTTACACTAGAATGGACTTTCCTGCTTGGGAAGTAAGCCCTTTGAGAAATAACAGCAACTATATTCTGTCTAGCAGAAAGCATGTTATCACCATGGAGATAACAGCAATGCCACTTCTGAGGCTAGTGATAAGTTAGTTTAAACTTCTCCAGAGAACTGAGATTAAAGACAAGAATAATTACAACCTTTGGGGGCAAATCTACAATTTTGAATAAGGAAAATAAAAGATCTCAGGTAAAGCCTCTTCAGTCAGTGATTTCAGTGGTGTTTTATCCTTATTAATGAGTTTATTCTTACACAGTGTGTTGGGCTATATTAAAATGATTGTGGGGAATTCCCTGGTGGTCCAGTGGTTAGGACTCTGCACTTGAGCTGCAGGGGTCCCGGGCTCAGTCCCTGGTCAGGGTACTGTACTAAGATCCTGCAAGCCACGTGGTGCAGCCAAAATAAATAAATAAAATTAAATGATTGCATTTTATAATGAAGAGAAGGGAATATTGCTACCACAAAGCAAGGACCTGACTCTTTTTCACTTACTAGTTTGTTCAAACAGTGTTTCCTAGAAATCATGTTTAGAAATGTCTCATCTAACTCCCCCACCTCAGAAAGTACCACTCACTTTTGTGCTTTCAAACATCAGTTTGTCAGACCGTATCAGAGAAATTAATAAGTCTAGTAACACTCTCAAGCCTAAATAATAGAAATGAATGAATGGTATTATTAGACCATATGATCTGCATATACGTCTTCATTTTTTAGGGTATAAAGCAAGTTTTTAAAAGTTTAATACCATAACTTAGAACATAAAGAACCAAGATCAAAGTCTAAATACAATCCACATTCTTCATTCCCCAACCGGAAACATCTAAAGTGACATACACATATGTATATTTTTTGATTATACCAAAAATAAGCCTGATGCTGTTACTCTGTCTTACAGGTTTAGAAAGCTTAAGCTCAGAATCATGAAGCAGGATGCCCAAAGTCATATAGTTCACATGCAATAGAATTTAAATTTGAACTTCATCCCTTGAATTAGTGAAATGTAAATAAATAGGGAGTTCTGGTAGATGGATAAATTACCTTTCATTGGACTATGGGCATTATTAAAATTCTGTAGGGTTTTTTCCTTCAAAATAAATAAGAACATGATTCATCATAAATGTTAAAAATTACATAAGGAAAGTTCTCCAAATAATGTGAAAAAGCAAATAGGTTCAAAGAAAGTCTCTGCAACAACAATAAAAATTAGGATATCCCTTTGGGCAGTATTTTTCAAACTGTGCTCTTCAGAACACTACTTTCACAGGATATTAAGAGATACTGTATGAGGGGCGGGGAAGGATTCACCAAAAATTAGTTTATTTCTATTTAATAACAATGAACAACCTCAAAAGGAAATTAAGAAAACAATTCATATTTAAAATAACATTGGGAATTCCCTGGTGGTCCAGTGGTTAGGACTCTGAGCTTCCACTGCCGGGGCCTGGGTTTGATCCCTGGTCAGGGAACTAAGATCCTGAAAGGATCAAAATAAATAAATAAATAATACCAAAAATAAATAAATAAAATAGCATCAAATTATATGAACTAACCATACTGAAGTAATCATTTCACAGTATATACATGTATCAGATCATCATGGTGTACACCTTAAACCTACACAGTGTTAGATATAATGTTATATATACAGATATATATATAAAATTTACACAATGTTGTGCACATATAAACAACGATTTTGAAAAAGAAGAACAAGATTGGAGTTCTCACACTTCCTGATTTCAAAACTTACTAAAAAGAGACAGTAATCAAAACAGTGTGGTACTGGCATAAAGACAGACATATACTCCAATGGCACAGAATAGAGAGCCAAGAAATAAATGTGGTCAAATGGAGTCGACAAGACTTCCAAGACCATTCAATTGAGAAAGGACAGTCTTTCCCGCAAATGGTGCTGAGAAAACTGGATATCCACAAAACAATAAGATTGGTCCCTTACCTTATACCATATTCAAAAATTAACTGAAAATGAACCAGAAAGTGGCTCCTTCCACACTGTTTTGTATCTCAATAAATGGCAATCCCCTCTGACCAGTTGCTCAAGCAAGAAGTCTCAGTCATGGTTGTCTTCTCACTTAACATCATTCAGTCCATCAGAAGACCCATCAGCTTCTAAATAGATCCTGAATCTGACCACCTCTACTGTTTCCAAGCTAAAGTTACCTCTCTTTTGTACAGAGATTGCTAACTGGTTTTCCTTTTTTCCTTCTCATTTTATATTGTCTCTTTATACAGTCAATTTTCCTCGCTGCAGAGTCACTCCCTTAAAGGAAACCTGACCACGTTTCTCCTCCAGTGGAAACCCTGTCTTGGATTCTAATCTCACACTAAGTAAATGCCAAAGTCATGACAGTGGTCTAAAAGTCCTACACCACCTACACCCCCACCACCCTCCTTAACTCATCTAACACCACTCCTGACCCCATTCACTCTGCCCTAACACATCTGCTTCATTGCTTCCCTGGACAATACCCAGAATGTCTCCACCTCTACACCTTGGCACTTGCTATTATTTCACCTGGAAGTTCTTCTTCCACAGACCTGCAGGCTGTTCCCTCCTCCCCTTCAGGTCTTTTTTTTTTTTTTTTTTTTCTTTTTCCCTTCAGGTCTTGATTCTAATATCTCAGACTTGGAAGATTGTCTATGACCACCTTATATAAAACAGGTCTGCCTACAGTGTTCTTTTAGTTTTTATTTGTTTGTTTTTTACTGTGCATACCAACATTTGAAATTTTATATGTATTTACTCGTTTGGGATCTAGCTTAAAATTAGTTATGTATTTTGACGGTGGCATTCACTGCTAGAGAATAATATATTTTTAGCAAATATTAAAAATTATATTTTTCCATCCTCAGGATTTATTTGAAGTGGCATATTCAATATAATTTCTGTCATACCATACCATACATCACAAAAATCCTATGAAATCTTGAATTTCTAGCAGTATAATGTATGCCTCTGATTGACATTTTATTTTGGCTGCAAGTGATTTTGATAAGCACTAAATATCCAATAAAAATATTGACTCCAAAGTCAAATTTGGACAATCTGGCCACAGAGGAAACATTTTCAATATATCCTTGCTTTAGAGCAGTTTACCCCCAGCATCCTCCCATAAAATAACACAGTAATGAGTCTACAAAAGAAGGTTCCAGAAAATAATTAGATGGAGTTGAAAATAAATCCTGCCCTTGTGAAGAAGTGACCAAAGGGTGCTGATCTTGTTCAATCCCTGATCTATCAGTGTTGGAGTAGGAGAGATCTTCAGTGGTGTTGCAGAGGAAATTTCTCTAAAATCATGTTTCTTGATAGCGGTGGATCAGTTTTCCAGTAGAACTCCAAGCAGGAAGAGAGTCTTCTAGCAAAGCCCATTTAGAATGAATCTTCCATTACCCTGTATGAGCTCAGCAAAGGAACAAAGAGGTAAAGAGTCATAGAGTTGATTAATCGTAGAGCCACAACCAGCATTTTATAGATTTTAAATAAGAAAATCAAATACTTCCATACCGATACACTGAAAACCATCTACTATTTCTTCTGTTCGTTCATTGAAAAAAAAAATTTATTGAGCACCTGCTGCAGGTCAGGTACTCTTCTAACACTGAGACTATAAATGCAAAATAAGGGGGGGGGGAGTGGTAAACCCTGCTTTTAGGGAGCCTACATTCTACTGGAGAAAGGCAATGATCAGTCAACTGAATCAATAGGTAATTAATGTTGATAGGTACTCTAAGGAAAATAAAGGCAGGTAAGAGGACAGATAGTTAAAATGCTGGCAGGGCTCATGTGTTTGATAAAGGTTCAGGGAAGGACTCTTGGATCAGGTATCATTATATAGAAAACCTGAAATGAGAGTGAGCTATGAGGCGAGCGCGTTAATGCTTCTGGCGGAAGCATCCCTGTGTGCCAAGGCCGAGGGTACTTAGCATGATTGAGATGCCACAGGGCCGCAAGAGTGGCTGAAGGCGAGTGAGTGAGGCCAAGATTGGCCAGAGATGCAGATAGAGAAGCAGGTGAAGACCATTTCATAGAGAACGTTACTTGCCAAGGTAAGCACTTGGTATTTCATTTGTAAGCTCTTACTGGGGTGGATGAGCACAGAGCAAGAGGAGAAGCTGGGAGACACATTACAAACCTGATGCAACAGTCCAGGTGAGAGACGATAGAGGCTTGGACTAAAAATATTTAATTGATAGCTCAAAATTAGAATGTATTTTGAAAGTAGAGCTGACAAGATTTTATGATAATTTGAAATATGGGGCTTAAGGGAAAAACAGATAACATTTGAGAGTCAAATCTCTGGGTCAAGATAAGTCAGTTGAGTGAATATAGACAGAGAAGAGGAAAGATCCAACAACGATACCCTGAGAGACTCCTATATTTGAGGTCTTAAAGCTGAGTAGGATCCAACAAAGACAACAAAGAAGCAGTAGTCCAGTAAGGTAGGTACAAATAAAAAGGGAATGATATTCTGGTGACCAAAGGCAGACACAGTTTCAAAGAGGAAGGGGCAACTGATGATGTCAAATGCTGCTGCTCCATCAGTAAGATGAGGACGGGGAGTTGACCGCTAGATTTAGGAGCGTGGAGGACATGGATGAGAAACAGCTGTAGGAGGATGTAGAAAGAAGGCCCTGCTGGAGGGAGTTCTGTAGAGGATGAGAAAACAGAAAGTGCTCATTACCATTTTAAAGAAGTTTGCTAGTGAAGGACGTAGAGAAATTGGACAAGACCTGGTGGGAAATGTGGAGTCGAGAAGGTTTTTGGATAGAAAATATTTCAAGCAGCTTTTATGTTTTCAAAGATGTGAAAAGATCCATTCTTATATTATCCCTTGGCAAATATCAGAGTTTTGTAGCTTCATTATAAAGTCAAAGGGGGAAAAAAGCCAAATAGGTATTTTTCTCAATCCTATCATTTCCATGGCAACTTTAAAGCATATTTTTAAAGGAATCTTTAGGGTACACTCCCGTTACAAAAATGCTAGCCATTTGAAGAAAATATAGTTTTAAATTCTTGATATACATCAGTTAAGCACAAAATTTAACATTTGGCTTCCCACAAAAAATAATAAAATTATTCATGAAATGGAAAAGAAAGAAAATGATTGCTACCAATTTGTTTCTTATTTTCAGGAGAGAGAAAGTCTCCTGCCAGTAACCTCATTAAGAATATTTAACAACATAATGAATATTGCTAAATATTTAGTCCATGTGGCTTTTTTTTTTATAACAATCTTCTAAAAACAAAACCTTAGGACATATTTTGTAATTTTTTGTGGGAATTTCTACAGAAAATTAATGTCATCTAAAGCATCAATCCAACTTTCTGGTGGTATTACATTAGAAAATCCAGAAAATTCATGATACACTTATCTCTTGGACCAGATCTTTGGAGACTTTTTCAGACCCACACGTGTCCCTCCAAATGGCCTTGAACAAGCCTATCTACAACTGCAGGAGACCAAGGACTTGGTATCTCTGCATACCCTCAACCCACCTGTGGAAATACCAGTTGAGAAGAACCTTAGATGATGACTCTCAAACATGAAGTGTCTTCATCTGTCTTTTGAGAGAGAAGAATAGTATAATCCAGACCAGACTCTCTGACAAGCACCTAAGACACAAAATAAAGATCTCATTTGCTTTAAGTACCTTAGTATGCCAGGGACTAACTTGGATTGTTTCCATAAAAGTTTACAAACCACATTGATTGAAAATAATCTCAGTGTAGGCACTCTAAAATGTCACATTTGTGAGGAGTATCAGAGTCCAGTACATCCACTTTTGGGGAGATGACTATGGTTTAATGGCTTATAAATTCCACTGGGGAAAGTACAAGAATTCCCACTGTATTCCAACTGTTTTATTCATGTACTGCTATATACCACCATATTTCCCATGCTTAGAATGATGCCTAGCTTACAGTAAGTACTCAATAAATGTCACTTCCAAAATTATTCATTCAATGAATATTTTATTGAGCACTTACAACACACCAGGCACTGTTCTAATATAGCAGTTCATGACTAGAACACTTGGGATGAGCTATGGATAATGGAAATCTGATACTGATAAATTCTACCAAAACATTTTTTGGCCAGAGTTAGATATTGAAATACTACTGGGGAAGACTTAGTCTACAGAATCACTTGCTTTTTAAAAGAGCTCTTTCAGTTCATTTGCTTCAACCTTCTTCATTCGACATAACAGCCTTAAAAATTGTCATACTCATAGAAACAGAATAGAAAAGTATTTGCCAGGGACTGGGTGGGGAGAGGGGTTGGGAAATAGGGACAGATTGGTAAAAGGGTATGAACTTTCAGCTATAAGATGGATAAGATCTGAGGATCTAATATAAAACATGATGACAATAGTTGATAATACTGTATTGTATAATCAAAATCTTCAGAGAAAATAGAACTTAAACGTTCTCACCGAGAGAGAGAGAGAAATATATAAGGTGATGGATGTGTTCATTAACTCAATAGGGGAATCCTTTCACAATGTATACATGTATCAAATCACCACTTTAAATACCTTAAAATTTTATGTGTCAGTTATACCTCAATAAATCTGAAATTTAAAAAAAACCAGGCTGATTCTTGGATCATCCCCACTGGGATTTAGCAGCCTCCTCAATGATCATCTGCTCACCCTTTCACACCAATGACCACTTATTTTGTTGGAAATATCAAAAGTCCTCCCAAAGCAAAATATAAAACTGTAGCATTTTCCTCAAATGAACAAGAAAATGAATAAGCAAGTTCACTTTTCTATGGAGAGCATTTTTTATCTGTTTAGACTAAAATAATGCAAATATGTCTCCTCTACCCTCCTATTTCTTCAGAACACTTATAACAACTGAAAACATGTTTTGCTTAACTTTTTAGAACCATATTGCTTTCTTCCAAATAAAACCAAAAGTAAGTACCCAATAGGATACAGAGCCTTTTCAATTTAATGATTATAGGAAAATGAATCTAAAAGAGAAGTATCTGCAGCCATGTATTATGCAATGATGAAAAGAGCTAAGTTCAGGATTCCAAAAGAAATGTCTTTGTTCAGAGTACCTAGCGTGTGCTGGGAAAGATGGAGGAAGAATGAGAAGCTGACACTGAAGCTGAGAAGGGATGCTGCAGCTGAAATATAAAAGATGAAAAGGATATGAGAAGACTGTTATTTACACTCCTAGAACAAGGCTAAGTCCATGAAGCTAAAAACACCCACAAAAATGAAATAGCATCAGCATCCAGAATTAAGTCAAGTATATTTTATCGAGTTCTACCACTCAGTGTGAAATGAACTCACAGAGGGATTACAATCCAGGCTCAGATGCTTTAGATCACCAGTTTTCCAAGTGCTAGGACTTGAAACATTCATCATCATGTTTACTTTAGAGGATTTTTCATATATGCAGTTTCCTAGTAAGCCTGGGTTTTTACATTTCTTCACTATTAATGTACACATATGTTGAATAGAGAAAAATCATTAATAAGAAATAGCATCTATCATTATAAAACAAAACAAGGTTGTTTCCAGATTTTGTGCTCTCTAAAGGGATAAATGTATTATGTCAGTTAAAAACTCATGGATGATCTTGGTCTTAGTACTCACTTAGTTGCAGTCTAGCTTCTTATCAGTCCTGGGCCTTAGCCAGGACATAAGAACACACACACAACTTATTATATCCAACTTCACTTGCTAAAGTTTACAGCATTCAGAGACAACAAAAACAAAAAGAGTGTCTTTTGGAAATGATTCAGCTCAGATTTAGAAAGTTAACATAGGATTTCCCTGGAGGTCCAGTGGTTAAGACTCCACGTTTCCACTGCAGGGGCTGCGGGTTCATTCCCTGGTTGGGTAACTAAGATCCCACATGCCACACAGCGTGGCCAAAAAAAAAAAAGTTAAAATCAGCACAGATGTTTTACTGCCAGGGAAGCAATCCTATTACAAGTATTATTTGCAAGGCCCACAGGTTTTTGCTATCACTTTATTATGGGGATGCTTGTAATGGGCTGAGGCAATGATAAACAGGCACTGTCACTCGAATGCTTTTCTCTAAGTATTAGTCGTATTTTTATGCCTTGTAGTACTTTATAAAGTGAATTTAAATTATTGCATGGAATAAAATCAGTGTAGCATAAATCATTCACAGATCATGGTGTTCATTTGAGAGAGGCCAAGTAGGCCTGATGAATCAAGGATCAAATTCAAAACCAAACAATTTGTCAACATTTAGTAATGTAAATACCCATGTCTGCTCTTGCTCACAAAATATCTTCACAAGAAGATGCTTGAGATTCAGGCTTTGAGACCCTTGCTGTAATGGCCATGAAAAACATTAGAAGCAGCTTTCACATAGATGAAGGTATAGAATGCTTAGGTTTAACAAAGCCAATATTCCTAACAATCGCTCTGGTCTAAAGGGTTAACCACATTTACGCAGACCTCTCTCCCTTGCCATTTAGAGATAGGCAAACAATTTAGATGCTATCCTTGTGACTGAGTAGATTTGTCCATATGAGCCCTTGATGAATGTTTTAGATCAGCTATTCATTTGCTCTGTCATGAATAGTCTCTCACTAAGTTCCCTGCCACTTACCCTCAGTCTTCTACACAGTTCACCAAGTTTACCTTTCATACATGCACACCAGGATTCATCATACTTCTACTAAAGACTGCCAAGTTTCTCCCCTGCCAACAGAGTAAAATCCAAATGTGTTACAGTACTAAACACTTTTAGACAAACCTAACATTTTAGTCTAATATCCCCATTTTAAATACACACACGCATATCCAACTCCAGACCCCTCTGATTCCTCAGTTGTTTCCCAAGTGTCACAATACTCCTGCTTCCAAGCCTTTGTTTGTGCTATTTTTTTTCCTAGAATGCCCCTTAAGACCTGAAAACACCTATTCATTCTTCAATGCCCAGGTCTAACATTGTCCTCATTGTGAAGCCTCCAGACTTCCAGGCAGAATAAATCAGAGTTTTCTTTGTTTCCATAACTCTTGGTATCTGTGTCTTGTAGTGAGATAATATAGTTATCTGTCTGTCTTCCTAGCTTGATTTTAAAGTCCTTGGAAATGGAGAATTCATTCATTCAAGAAATCATTATTATTATTATCATAATTATTTTTAACATAATTATATTTATTATAATTATTATTCAGTACCTACTAAATGCCAGGCACTACTCCTGGAGATGAGGATATAGCAGTGAACACAACAAACGAGATCCCTATCCTAATGGAGCTTATATTCTAGTCTGAAGAGAGATAAGAAACAAAAATAGTACAATAGAAAGTGATAAGAGCTCTGAAAAGAAAATTAAGCAAAGAAGCAAGGTAAGGAGTACTGGTGTTGATGGTTGCAATTTTAATTTGGGTGAGCAGGAATGGACTCACTGAGAAAGCAATATTTGAACCAAGATACAAAGATGATAAGGCAGAATGCCATGCAGATATTTAGAGGAAACTTACTGGAGGCAGAAGAAATAGCAAGTACAAAAGCCCTGAGGTAGATCATGCACATTTGAGGACCATCAAAGAAGTCAGAGTGACTGGAGAGGAGTGAAAATAAAAAGTAATAGAAATAAAGTGAAAGAGGTAATGGTAGCCAGATCATGTAGGACCCCTTAACCCCTTGTACAGAGTCAGCTGTTTTTCCGAATGAGAAGTTAAGCCATTGGAAAATTTACAGCAATAAAGCAATTTGATTCTTACATTTTAACGAGCTCACTGTGACTGCTGTGTGTTCACCAAATAATTTTATTTCCTCCCTGTATTCACATTCAATGCAATTTCTTAGCTTCTCTTGCAATTAGATAAGACCATGTGACTGACTTCCAGCCATGCGAAGCAGTCAGAAGTGATGGATGCAGCATCCAGGCCTGGCAAGAAAACTCACACATTGTCCACATTCTCTGCCACGTGCAGAGAATCCAGTGGAGAATTTCATGTCCTAGAGAAAGATGGAGGAATCCTGGGTCCCTGAATGACCATGTAGGTCAGCGCCCCTTCACCCACTCACTGTCATGTGAGCAAGTAATCAACATTTGTTGCATTAAGCCACTGAGATTTTGGAGTTGTTACAGCAGTTAATGCCATGACTAACACAGGAGGCTATTGCAATAATCCAAGTAAAATATGATGATGGCTTGGATCAGAGTGGTAACAGTGATAGAAGCAGTCAGAACCTTAATATATCTTGAAAATGAGCCCCATTGGTTCATACAATACTGAGAGATTGTATTGGGGATGGGAGCTTAAGACACTAGTCAAAGGTGACTCCAAGATTTTTGGCCTGAGCAACTAGGAGGGTGGAATTACATCTCTCTGAGCTGGAGAAGACAGAAAGGACCAGGCTTTGGGGAAAATCAAGAGCTCAGTTGAGGAAATGTAAAGTCTGAGATCCAAGTACAAATGTTGTCTAGACTGTTAGACACATAAGATTGAAGTTTAGGGGCAAGATCTGGGCTGAGATGTTTAAACCACATAATATATAGCACATATTTAAACCACAAGATAACAATATTTATTATTATTATATGACATTTAAACCACAAGACCATGTATATCTCCAAGTTTGTTTGTGTAGATGGAGAAAAGGGCCAAGGACAGAGCTCTGGGACATTCCAATTTCAAACCTCAGGGAAATAAGAAATACCAGGGAGTAAATTGGAAAAGAAAGAGAATGAGGTAGGAGGGATCCAAGACAGAATGAAAAACAAAGCGTTTCAAAGATGGCAGAGTAATTAACTGCAGCAAGAGCCAATGATAGATCACTTAAGAATATTTTTGTCATCTTTTTACTGTTTAGCACAGTACCTGATACACAATAAAAATGAATAAATATTAATAAATTTTGGATGATTCTAAATAATAGCTATAAATTTGCTTCAAGCAATGGGAAAGATGAAAGAATGGCATGAGGGACACAGGAGTCCAGAATTATGCTTAAGGGAAGTGATAAAATGAAATTCACCTAAAAAGCTATTTTTAAATTAAATGGTACTTTCACCAATCCCCAGCAGCAAGACATATTTTTATTATCTAAATGGTAGGAGGGGTTACTTTCTGGTGGGGAGAGAAGCTTGAGAATGCACAAAGTACTCAGTTTTAAGCATTATGATGTATAACCTCATAAATAGTCTTTTTTGTGATGTATATTTTTATTTTGGAAAAAAGGCTGTTTTTTCTTAAAAGCCTGACTATTTGAAACTATAAAGAATAGTTTGAATTTTACATGAGTGAGTAATTATTTCATGCATAGCTCTGTCTTCTGTGATAACTACCATTATTAAGCTTTCCAATCTTTGCACACTTCCCATTTTCTTTCTCCTTAATTCTCCTCAATATGTTGAAAATACAACACTGAATTTTAAACTAAGATATTCCTAGGGAATTAATACAAAAGTGAACTAGCATTTCCAGAAAGTTGATAATAAGAGAAATATTATTTAGAGGAATTATCTACTTACATATATACCAAGACACAAAGGATATGAAGCACTGACAAGTACTGACAAACTGACAGCTTAATTTAATAAAATAAAGTATTGGATTGGCCAAAAATTTCATTCGGTTTTAAATAAAAATAAAAGACACATTTTTCATTTTCACCAAGAACTTTATTGAAAAACGTATTCATTAACCAAATGAACTTTTTGGCCAACCCAATATAAACAGGTGAATATAAAACAAGGTCAGAAAACTATAAGATAAACCTGAACTATAAGACTAAACATTAGTATATAGTTATGGATGTTAATAGGTTCTAAAGTTATAAAAATTGGGCCACATATTAATTCTAGAACTTCCTGATGGCCAACAAAGGAATAATTTTTAAGTCTATAATTCCCTATATGTGCCTTGGATCTTCCTTACAAGGGCCACTCAGTGATGTAGTAGATGATATCTTCAGCTGTTTTCCCAACTGCTTACAATAAATGAAAAAATATATGCATCCTATAATGTAATTTATGGGAGGGCATATGCAAGAGAAATTTAAAAGGAATTTTGTAAGGAAACCAAAATAATATGGACCACTCCATAGCTCTTTGATGCTCTGGCTTAGTTCACAGAGAAGAATGAGTTGCTTCAGACAATCCTCCATAGAAATCATTTATCTCAGTGGGGCTTAAGAAATACTAAAAATAATAAGTTCTTGAGAATTCGTTGTGTGCTGCCTTCAGTTTAACATCTGTCCCAATTGTGTGTCTTCAAATTTCTTGGAGATAAGAACTGTCATTTTCACATAATTATGTAAGTGCCTAACATGACATCTTGCAGGGGCAGAGGTTTTCAAAATACAAAAATAGATGCATTCCTTCATCTAAAAACTTTCTTTGACAAAAAAGTGATAGAGTGCCTCCTCTCAGCTAAGGTGGTTGCTTTCCTCATTGTTCACAACTGGTCCTTGATTGTCACACAATGAGAGTAAATGGAATGGAGAGAGATACTCAAGTTACCATTCCTACCATGAACCTCTAGAAAAGTGCCACTAAGGCTGTAACCATAAAGTCTTTTTTACAGCTTTAAGCATAAGTTGTAGACTCCATTAGTTCTTTCCCCACAAATTAAATAAACTTGAGCTAATGAGCAGAATTGACCCAAAAATAGAAAAGCTAATTTTTTGAGTACCTGTGTTGCAGTCATCACATATATTTTACTTAATCAATATAAATAACAACCCTGGGTAATATTCAACTTATTTTACATTTAAGCTATTTGAAATTTGTAGAGATGCAATGTTTTTCTGGGGCTACATATCTGGTGAACAGCAGAGCTTGACTCAAATCTCAAAATTTACCCTCCTTCTATGATATCAAATACCGCTCTCAGTCTTCCATATTATTTTCTGTTTAGAGATATAAAGGAATGCTTATTAAAATAATACTTTTTTCAGAAATAGAGCCTTATATAAAATTATCATGCATCTGAAATACAAATGCACAACTAACAAACTTTAATGTGCATTGCAAGAAGTGACAACTTAGAAAAGTTTTATTCAAAAAAAGTAAGAATGTCCTCCAGAATGATACATAATAAGGTATAATTTAAAAATCTCCTTCTTCATTAAAATATATCAAACAAATATATTTAGGACATTGATAACAGTAACAAAATAACACAGACATCTAAATTAGTTCATTAAAATGCTTAAATAAATCTTTCAGAGCTAAAAATCAACAATGCATATTTCATTGATATATATGCTTATGTATGTATGTGTGTGCATGATCAATTTGACAACCTATAAGTACAGTTATTCCCCTGGGAGATTTGGGAAACAGCTAAAATTGTCTTACATAAGCAGAAGATAGCATGGTGGCCAATGCACATTAGGAATACTGAAGCTCAAACTTGATTAACACCACCACAATATCTGAAATTCAAAGGTTCTATAAAATAAAGTAAAATGACTATGAAATGACTAGGTATCAAATTCCTAAATATTGAGAATAGCTTCTCTATTGAATACAGGTTTAAATTGTCATAGTTTAATAATAATAGAGTTAAAACTTTCTATCAATAAGTTCTGTCATTTCTGAAATATTATTTCACCAACCTAGAGAAATGAATTGTTCCTTTTTCTTTTAATATTGCCCTGTCTCAGAAGATCTTCTTCACAGCTACCAAATTTTGCTTCGTGTAATTTTGAGATCATTTTGAAATACAGATACAATTTCTAATGTGAACTGTTAAGAAACAGTGCACCCTTTGCAATATAAGCTCTTGTTCAATTTACGTCTTTGGTTTCATTGAAATCTCATTGGAAACAGACCTCAGATTATTCAATACCACTAAAGCAAAATTTCTTCAGGATTTTCTGATGTGTTTTGTGTTTATAAAGTCTCTTTCAGCTTGTGAAAACATCTTTAGACCCTGAGCTATGTAGTGATTAAGGGATAATTGTTAAACAAGAATTTAAATATTAATGGATATATCATGATAAATTTTTCCAATGACATCATCTGTACCATGCGGTTCCATCTTCTGACAGTAGAGACTGGGTTCCATAACTGATCTTCTAATTCAAAACAAGTTAAAATGATAAGTAAAATATATTTTAAAATCTTTTCAAATGCCTAAGTCCAGCAAGAAAGTAAGGAATATTCAGATGCCAAAAATTAAGTGAGGGCAGAAACCCAGCTAGGTACTAAGAACTTAAAACAGATTATTCCTTGAAGGAAGCCAATTTCTGAGCTTAGGAATTTTAAGCTTTGGTTTCCATGGTTTTAAAGGTGCAGGAATAAAAAATAATGCCCAAATAAAAGAGTTTAATAGAAGGAGAGGAGAAAGAGAATGAAGTAAAGAAAATATTTGAAGAAATAATGACTTCAGCTTTCTAAAATTTATGGGAGACCCCTCACCACAGAATCAAAAAGCCTCAAATATCAAGCAAAATAAAGAGAAATCCACATCACAATGAAACTACCAAAAATCAAAGAAAAAAAAAAAGGAGCCTTTAATACAATCAGAGGGGGAAAAAAAGACAGATTACCCTAAAGAGAATCATAATTACTAATAATTACATTGACAGCTGATTATCATCTATAACAATGGAACCCAAAAGACAGTAGAATTACATGTATAGAGAGTTCCCAGTTGATGATGATTTGATTTATGATTCTTTGACTTTACAATGGTGTGAAAGCAATCCACATTCAGTAGAAACCATACTTTGAATTTTGAATTTTAATCTTTTCCTGGGCTAGCGATATGTGATACGATACTCCCTTGTGATGCTGGGCAGTGGCAGTGAGCAGCACCTCCCAGTCATGAGGTCACAAGGGTGAACAACCAATACACTGACAACCATTCTGTACCTGTGCAATCATTCTTTTTTTCACTTTCAGTAGAGTTTTCAATAAATTACATGAGATATTCAGTAAGTTTTGTGTTAGATGATTTTGCCCAACTGTTGGCTAATATAAGTGTTTGAGCATTATTAAGGGATGCTAGGTTAAACTATGATGTTTGGTAAGTTAAGCATATTAAATGCACTTCAATTTAGGATATTTTCAACTTATCATGGGCTTCTCAGGTTGTAACCCCATCATAAGTCGAGGAAGATCTGTCTGCTAAGAAAAATTAGCTGTTAGAATTTGAAACCCAATTTAAATCACATTTATTAATCACATTTATTGATGTAGAATGTATTTAAAATGAACTGTATACATTTAATAAAAACCCAACTCAGTGGGTTTTTATAGATTAGCACAACTGTAAAACAACTGCCACAACCAAACTACAGAACATTTCTGTCACCCCAGAAGTTTCCTCAAGCCCTTTTGCAGTATATCCCACCCTCCACCAGTAGCACCTGATAACTACTGATATATATTTTTTCTAATATAGCATTTTCTATTCTTTTTTACATGAATGGAATCATACAACATGTATTTTCGTATCTGGATGCTTTAACTTAGCGTAATGATTTTGAGGTTGATCCATGTTGTAATGTGAATCAGTGGTTCATTCTTTTTTATGTCTGAGTAATATTCAGTTGCATAGGTATACCATATATTTTTTATTCATTGATAGACACTTATGTTGTTTCCACTTTTTGACCATTGTTAATGAAGGCTTCTAAAGGAAGTGAGTTGCAGTAAGGGGACAACTAAGTAAAACTATTGCTTTTTAAATAATTAAGGCATAATCTACACACAGTAAAACCACCCTTTTTAGTGAACAGCTCTGTGAGTTTTGACAAGCACATATAGTTACACAATTTGCACAATCAGATATAGAACAGTTCCATTACCACCACCCCCAAATTCCCCTTCCCTCTTTGTAGTGAATTCTCCCTGCACCCCCAGCCCCTGGTAACTACTGATCTATTTTTTGTCTTTTGAGTTTTGTCTTTCTCAAAACATCAAGTAAATGGAATCAAACAGTATGTAGCCTTTCAAATTTGACTTCTTTCACTTAATGTATAGGAGATTCAGGCACATTTTTATGTATATCGGTTAGTTTGTTTCCTTTATTGTTGAATTATACTCCATTATATGTGAAACCAAAATTCCAATTCATAAAGGAAAAAATGTGATGAGTTAGACTTCAAAATTAAGAACTTCTGCTATCTAAGGGGATCAAGAGGTACAAACTTCCAGTTTTAAGATAGATAAGCCAGGATGTAATGTACAGCATGGAGAACACAGTCAATAGTATTGTTTTAACTTTCTATGGTGACAGATGGTATCTAGACTTATTGTAGTGATCATTTCACAATGTATATAAATGTCGAATCACCATGTTGTACACATGAAACTAATATAATACTGCATGTAAATTGCACCTCAATTTAAAAACTTATAACCACATAAAAAAGAACTTCCACTCCTTGAAAGACACGTTTAAGATATTAAAAAGACAAGGCATGGACTAAGAAGAAATATTTGCAAATAACATATCTGACAAAGGACTTGTATGCAGAATATATAAAGGGCTCCTAAAACACAATAATATTTAAAAATTATTTAATGGGCAAAAGACTTGAACAGCTACTGCACCACATAAGATATATGGTTGGCAATAAGCACATGAAAAGATTCTCAACATCATTAGTTATCAGGGAAATGAAAATTAAAACCATAATGCAATACCACTAAACACCTATAGAATGGCTATGATTTTTTAAATTAACAATAACAAGTGATCAGAAATATGCAGAGCAAATGTAACTCTCCTCAATTCCTAGTGGGAATACAAAATGTACACCCACCCAATTTAGAAAACAATGTGGCAGTTCCATTAAAGTTAAATACACATTTACTGTACAACCCAGCGATATTTATCCAAGTGAAACAAAAACTTAGATTCACATTAAAAGCAGTATAAAAATGTTTATAGCAGCTTTATTCATAATCACCAAAAACTGGAAACAACTCAAATGTCCTTCTACTGAGGAAGAGGAATAGATAAAAACTATTATTTTTCAATGCTACATTAGGCCATTTATGGGTATATAACAAGGGTTCCAAAGTTTGGTATATGGACAAGTTATCTCATATGAAACTGTAACCTTAGTTCTACACGACTGTTTTAGAAAGTAAAGTTTGCTATTTTGTTTTCAATTTCTCATTTCGTTGAACTATCACTTCTCTTCAAGGAAACAGTAGAAAGAAGAGAAGAGAGTAGATATCTGGTGTGAATGTGTGATATTGAAATATCTGTTGGGCTAAGAAAGATTGTGAGACAGATTACTCCAGATGAGACAGTCAGCCACTGGCACTAAGCAATTCAGCTGTGCCCTAGATTCCAAAAGCAAAGTCAATACTGAGCACAACACTTCTTCAAAAGCTCATGAAGGTCTTATTGACAACTGGGCTCTCACAGTGTGTATCCATTTCCCAATCATTAGGCCAAAGTTGCACGCTATTAATACATTCTTAGTTCAAGACAACATTATATGTGAGCCATTCAGAGTTTTGACGTACCTAGGCATAAACCTAAACTACTTGGTTTTAAAGAAATGCTTGTTGAATGCTATCTTTGTCACCCTTAAGTTTATTTTATTTTTTTTTGAGTTATATTTGACATATAACATATTAATTTCAGGTGTATAACATAATGATTCAATATTTGTATATATTATAAAATGATCACTGCAATAAGTCTGGTTAACATGCATCACCATATATAGTTACAAATTTTTTTTACCTGTAATGAGAAATTTTAAGATCTACTCTCTTAGCAGCTTTCAAATATGTAATACAGTATTTTTAGCTACAGTCACCATGCTGTACACTACCTCCCCAGGACTTATTTATCTTATAACTGGAAGTTTGTATGCCACCCTTAAGTTTAAGTGCTATATTTTTTGTCCATTTCCAATTTTTAATTAATGCTTCATTTTTTATAATTAATTTTTAATTTTCTCTAATTATTATAGAAATTCCCAATTTAATTCTCCACAACCTACTTACAGAAGTCTATGTTATACATTAGTAAGTGCAAAGCTTGTCACCTATGTGTTGTAAAAGCTTTGACAAGACCTGTGTCTCATCTGGTGACAGAATCCTAGGGAGGTGGTTGGCCAGAAATATAAGGAAAAAAGGGACCAGATTTCAGGGAAGAGGGGCTGATGCAAGATAGAAGGTTCTCAACCACATCTGGGGATCATCAGAATCATTCAAAGACACACACTGGTGGTGGGGGATCAGTTTTACATCCTAAAAGGAGTTCCCACAGCACAGTGAGAATGTGAAAACATAAAGCCGTCATCACCTACTGCAGGAGACAGAAGTCAAGCCATCTCAGCGGCTGGTCTCAGGTAACCACGTGGAGGCATCTTGCATAGATAACATCGGCAACTGAGCTGTGGAGAAATGCTTGACTGGCACAAGCTCCAGGCTTCAGATTCTTAGGGGGCTCCTTAGGTAAGCACTTCAGAAATGTGACATCCCTGACATCAATTGGAACACAGAAGATACATAGCAGTTTGTGTTACGTTTCAAGGACCACCAATCCCACCCCCAGACATAGAAAGAACTGTAGAGAGAGGCTAGGTTCCAGCGACCCCTGGAGGAGACAAACTGACCTGCATGGTACCAGGTTCATACCTGATCCCTAGAGTCTCAAAATCCTGCAACCAGGACAGACAGCCGTCAGAAGAGTAATATTTTATTGCTTTTTAGTATTCAGCAAAGAGCAGACAGTTCATTGAAGTATTTACTTTATCTATATGCATGGTAAAGAGCTCTCAGAACATGTCTCCCAAAGCAACCTTGGGCTTATCCTCACAAGTAAATGAAGTCCAGATTTAAAAAGAGATAGTATCCAGTGTTAATTTTCCCTTGTCACTTCTTATATTCTTATTTCAACCTCTATAATGTAATTGGAAACTAATTGCACTTTAATGGTGAAAGAAATTGAGTCACAGGCAACCGATTCTATTTTGTTAGGTTGAAAACATATTTGCTGAGGGCACAAGATGAACAGGAAAGGTTAACACACTATTTTGATCTTTCTTAAAAATCAACTACACTGACTTAGGTTTCTCCGCAGATTAAACAATAAATGTTTTCCTACCAAGGTTAACTTTCTATTAGAATTTACTGGGTAAAAATTATAGGAAAAAACAGAAGGAGAATACCCTGGATGGACCAATCTTTTAGAAATAAAAATGGATTGTCTCATATTGTCAGAAGAATTTGAAATTAATTCTAAGTTGCATCCATGTTCTAAAATAAAATGGTATTTGGAAATAGGAGTCAACTGAATGACTCTTTTTTCTTTGGATAAAACCATCAGAAAAGCAACATTTTGAGGAGGTAATATACCACAACAGTTAATGACAGTCTTTAAGGTCAGTAAATCTGAGTTGAAATCCCACCTCCTAATAACACCTCAAATTAAGTATGTCTTCTTTAGCAATTTCCTTCTTTGCTCTAAGCTTCACTTTCCCACCAACAAGAAGACAGTGTTAATACCTACCTCTCAACTGAGCAAGTCAATTAATCTTTGTGATCTGCAGTTCCTCTAGCTATAAAAATGGGCTGTTAATGCTGGTCTCAGAGACTTATTGTTAGAACTGAATGAAACCGGTTAAAACACATTAAATATAAAGAACTATGTAAATATCATAATTGAGTTGCTTCCTATTATTTGTGGAACATGGTGTTGTATAAATTAGTAAGTAATTAAATATTGTTTAAATATAAAATGGAGATCAGACTTGGAAATTCTCTGAGCAGACAAATATTTGGGGGGGATGGGAGAGTGGAGGGGGAGTAGGGAATACCTTGAGACAGTGTAAAATCCTACTTCTGATTAAACTTTTACCCACTAGTTTTAACACCCATTGATGAGTATTACCTGAAATTCTTTTTTCTTTTTTTTTTTGCCGCGCCACATGGCTTGCGGGATCTTGGTTCCCTCACCAGGGATTGATTCCAGGGCTATGGCAGTGAAAGCACAGAGTCCTAACCACTGGACCACCAGGGAAGTCCCACCTGAAATTATTATTAATGTGGTGGTTACCAAGTGGTGATTTTCAAAAAATTTTTATCAGTCCTTCTATAATTCATTAACTGGAAATTAATTTGTGATATATGTAAACCTGGTTGATTTTTTAAGATATCACAATAGGTTTATTGATTTTTTGAGAGATAAGTTACATTTTTAAAATTTTTACTGAGATATAATTGATATATAACATTATATTAGTTTCAGGTTTGCAACATAATGATTCAAAATTTGTATATATTGTGAAATTATCACCACAATAAGTCTAATTAATATCCATCACCATAGGTAGTTACAAAAATTTTTTTGCTTTGTGATGACAACTTTTACAATCTACTTTCTTAGCAACTTTCAAATATGCAAGACAATATTATTAACTATAGTCACCATGCTGTATGTTACAAACTCATGACATTTATTTTATAACTGGAGGTTTCTACCTTTTGAGCCCCTTCACCCATTTCACCCACCCCCCCAAACCCCTGCCTCTGATAATCACCAGACAAAATCATTTAAGCCATATAAGCAAAACTAAATCTAGTTTATTTCAACATAAGTGAAACTTAACTTAGATTATTTCTTGCAAATACCTCTGATAATCATGAAAGAAACTTAAATCATCATCCTAAAAATGGTATAAGATAATCACTTTTAACCAGTCTCCTGACATATGGAGACCCCTACTTGATAACCAATCATTGTACAGTTTAATGGACTTCCTCATTTTCACTTTATAAGCCATCCTGTAACTCCATGCCCCTGAACTTCATATCAGTTTTGAATTTCAAAGCTCCCAGTTCAAAAACTGTTCTTACATGCACAATAAACTTCTACTAAATACTATTTTATTGATCTGGTAGTTTTAATTTTGCTGCTTCTGGAGTTTTGACAATACATATAATTATTAACATAATTAGCAGAATTATCTAGTCAATTGTCAGACAGGGCCTTATGTAAAATAGAAAAGCTGATTTACATTTGGAAATGGCTTGTTTGCACTATTCTTGTCCTTTCATCATTGAATGGGTTTGTCATGGAGATAAATGTCTACCAGGCATGAACAGACAAACACATTTTACCTCCTGACCTGGTCAAATATGAATGCAGGTGGGCATGTGAGGTAAAAATGCAGCTGAACCTTGGCACTCACTAGTCCTACTTCATCAGTTTTCACCTCACGTTTCTCCCAAAAGAAAGTTTATTTTTTATTTCTTCATCTCTGCTTCCGAAACCCTAGAATATAACATTTCTAGAGATTTCTGCACAGCGATGAGGATTTTTCCCACACAAAAAAATTGTCTCAGACTTCTGTTGTTCTGACATGTTCTTTAAATATATTTCTCCTTCAGACATCAATACTAAACTCGAGGGTCACTTTATTTAAACTTTTTAAAAATATTTCACAGTCATATAGAAAATTTTAATACACTTACAATGTCCCTTAAATCTTCATTTTTAATACCCCCATGTGATAGCATTCACTACTCTCACTTTTATTACAGTTGTTAAGGATGGGATGTTATTCTTAAATGGGACTTCAAGGGACTATATTACTATATGTTATATATATCTATATTATATATATAGATACTACTATATTGCTGTATATTACTTTAAGGTACTATATTACTATAGACCTTAGACTTCATTGTGTTCAGGAACTGACAAATTCCTGATATTTAAGTATTTTTATGAGTCTCTGCCTGAGCATGTTGTCATCTTTGGAACTTGTATAAGGCAGGTGTAATAGCATACATCAAGGCAGAATATTTTTAATTTTTATAATAAAATATTTAATACATACAAATGTACTATATATACAGTGTAAAGAATAATACTAAAATAGACACAATATAGCCACCACCCTACCTTTTTTTTTTTAGTTTTTATTGAAATATAGTTGATTTACAATGTTGTGTTAGTTTCAGGTATACAGAAAAGTGATTCTGTTTATATACATATATATATATATATTTTTTTTTTTTTTAGATTCTTTTCCATTGCAGGTTATTACAACATATTGAGTAGAGCTCCCCGTGCTATACAGTGTTCCTTGTTGGTTACCTATTTTATATATAGCAGTGTGTATCTGTTAATCCCAAACTCCTAATTTATCTATCCCACCACCACCCTACTTTAAAAATAATATCAATATTTAAAAATTTTCCTCTTTGTCCATTTCATGTATCAATTACATATCCCTCCCTCCTCAACAAAACCTCTGAATTTTATGAACTGTCGTATTTATATTTAAAAGGTTGTGTTATGAATAACTTATCATTGAAAAACACTTGAAATACCCATGGAAAAAGAATATAATATCAAAACTAATATCTAAAAGCTGTCACTTTCTAAAGTAATTTTACATTTTATATTTAAATCCAATTTTAATATTATAAATGATATGCAGAAAATGTTGAGAGGGAAAATTACAAGATAAAACAAAATTTACAGGAAAATATATTTCTTAAAGGCAATTATTTTTCCCCAGCTTTATTGAGGTAAGATTAACAAATAAAAATTGTATATATTTAAGGTGTACAATATGATAATTTGGTACACATATACTTTGTGAAATGATTACCACAATCAAGACAATTAACACATCTATCACCTCACATAGTTACCTTTTTGTGTGTTTGGTAAAAACACTTGAGGTCTACTCTCCTAGTGAATTTCAAGGATATAATACCTCATTATTAATTATAGTCACTATGCTATACATTAGGGTTCCAGAAATTACTCTAATTGTAGTATTGGGATAATGCTGACCTTATAGGATAAGTTATAAAGTCGTGCCTCTACTTCTATCCTCTGAAAGAGTTTGCAGATAATTGATATAATTGCTTCCTTAAATGTTTGGTAGAATTCACCAGCGGGCCCATGTTGGCCTGGTACTTTCTGTTTTGGAGGGTTATTAATTATTGATTTAATTTCTCTAATAGATACAGGCCTATTCAGATTGTCTATTGATCTCTCTTTTTTGACTGTTCTTTATTAGAATTTTAGTATTTTCTTATCAATTTGCAAAAAGTCCATATTTCTTTTCAACAGCTACTATACTCTGGGCCATTGGAAACACTGATTTTCATGTATGCAGAACTTAACTGGCAGCTTATTAATGCCAAATTATCACAGGTACATTCTCTAGAAATCTCTTTTTTTTTTTTTTTTTTAAAGTCTATAGGCAGAGTTGTTTTTTCTTTTTTAATTGAACCATCTTTTTCCCTTTATTTATTTATTTATTTATTATTTATGGCTGTGTTGGGTCTTCGTTTCTGTGCGAGGGCTTTCTTTAGTTGCGGCAAGTGGGGGCCACTCTTCATCGCGGTGCGCGGGCCTCTCACTATCGCGGCCTCTCTTGTTGTGGAGCACAGGCTCCAGACGCGCAGGCTCAGTAGTTGTGGCTCACGGGCCTAGTTGCTCCGTGGCATGTGGGATCTTCCCAGACCAAGGCTCGAACCCGTGACCCCTGCATTAGCAGGCAGATTCTCAACCACTGCGCCACCAGGGAAGCCCAAAATCTCTTTTTTTTAAAATTTTGGCTGTGCCGCGGGTCTTGTGGGACCCTAGTTCCCCAACCAGGGATTGAACACAGGCCTCGGCAATGAAAGCCCAGAGTCCTACCCACTGGACCACCAGGGAATTCCCTTAGAAATCTTAATATTAAAGTTATAATGGACCACACCAACTGACTGATCTAATGCCTTCAGGTTCCAGATGAGAAGAGGTCACAAGGCCAGGCCAAAGAAAAAACATAAAAGAAAAGTAATATTTGATGAATACTATAAGGGAAACAATTATCACTTACTTATCCAACAAATATTTCCTGGCAGTATTACATGCCAGGCACTGTGTTAGATGCTGGGGATTCAGACAGCTCTCCCAGACCTTATACAATTGTGGACATGACAAACAATAAACATGTAAACAGGTAGTGTGTTACAATAATTTTAGTTTTTGGTATGTGCTCTGAAGAAAATTCAAGCAGACTAGAGGGACAGAAAGTGGTTGGAGAAAGAAGATGCTGTTTTGGAAAAGGTGTCAAGCTGGGTCATTCTAAGCTGATGACACTGAAACAGAGATTTATATGAAGTGAAGGAACAAGCCATCTCATTTCATCTTACAAGAAATAGCAAGTGAAAAAGCAAAATCCCTGACCCAGGAATGAGCTTAGTAAAGTTGGAGACAGCTAGAAGGCCAGGGAGGCTATAATGGAATTAAAGAGAACAGTGGAAAGAGAGATGTCTAACCATTTAGAGACAAAGGACACCAAGCAGTTTAAGATTCGTGGCCCAAATATTAGCAAGAGCATAATGGTCACGTGTCAAATTTTTCCTAACAGAGCATGTATCTCAGTTTTCTGCCTGTAGGCAAGTGTGCTCTGCCGGGACCTGAATCTCCCTGGTCACACTTTTGTTGCTTTTCAGAAGAGAAGCTTCAGGTCAGAGAGAGGTTCCCATGAGTTGTCCCACCCTTGGGGCAGGACTGTCCAGCAACATTGTTGTTTTTGTTGCACTTTTGAGTCCTGCCACTCAAAAGTAAAGTTTCTGAAGCTAATGGAATACAGAGGAAGGCATCTTTTAAATCTAATACAGAATATCAGGTCCTGGTGGATGGTAGAGTGGCCAGCAGGGTGTAGGGATTAGGGACCACTGGATGTATATCCCTGGTGGCTTCATTACTGCCCTGAGGTCCTGTACCATCCAGTATTCCCCAGTGGGTATCTTTATGGGGAGAATGGGGGTATTACAGGCTGATTGGCCTGGTCTAATAAGGCCCTGCTCAATTAGGTCCTGTATTACAGGGGCGATGTCCAGCAAGGCCTCCGGATAGGGTACTGTTTTCTATTGGGCCATGTATGTCTGGATTTTACATGGACTATCAAGGGACTGGCTCTTCCAGCTTGTCACACCCATCCCTGGGCCCAGACCCTAGGATTTACTCTGGGGAGATCGACTTATTCTGTCTGGGAAGGTTTGTCCTCAGTCATTATCACTTGTGCCCTTTATCTAAAGGGATGCCAATCTCCAACTTGTCTCCCATTAGGTGGATAGTAGCCCCCAATTTATGTGATATCTCTTCTTATCAGGGGTAGAAGGCATTCAGGGACATACAGGAAGGAATGGGTGAGTAGTGTGTATTCGTCCAATTTGCATTCTGATGACTCTATGAACGCCCGTTCTTGGGCCTTCCTTGATAGCTGCATAATTTTACAACTCTTGTGACCGAGTTTGCCAGGATCCGGTGTTCAGAATGGAGTAATGGCACCAGTGTAGACTAAGAATTTGACAGGCTCTCCTGCTATGTCCAGTGTCAGCCAGGGCTCCTCCAGGGTCAATCAGAGTGCCTGCTTAGGAGCCCCTGGTCCCGCCATTCTTCATCTATTTGGACCACCTGCCTTTGAGGGTAGTGGCCGGGATCTGCTGTTTCTGTCCCCCTTCGGGGGTGGCAAGGACAATCTCCCTTCCAGTGCCCCTCTTGCTTACATATGATGTACCGATTGGGTCCTAGTTTCCTTGGCTTGCTGTCCCTCAGTGGGGGCTGGGGGTCACTCAGCAGAGTTGAGAGTCTCCGTGGGCAGTTAGTCCACATTCCCATGCTGACCCATTGAAACTGGAGGACAACAGCCTGGAGGTGAGTTTGCCTCCAGGTCTTTTGATCCTCTGACCTTTACTCCTCTAGATCTCAGTTATTAAACACCCAACAGGCGAAAGATAGTGGTATCTGGTTCCATTTCTAGTTTCTGAAGTTTATGCCTAATGTCAGAAGTGCTTTAGGAAATGAAATACGACCTCAGGATTGCATTCCCTTCCAATGACTCGGGGTCAGCGGTAGAATAGATTCAGAGACATCCCCTGAGGTGCTCCAGGAATGCCGAAGGGTTTTCTATTGGCTCCCGATTGACTTCCCTTATCTTATTCCAACTGGTTTCTTTCCAGCTGCCTGGATTCCCTTTGGGATCATATTTTTATCAGCCTCTGGCTCCACCCCTTCTCCATTGTCTTGGTGGTCCCAGTTTGGGTTCGTTAATCTGAAACCGCTTGATCTCCTGGTCTGAAAACAGGATGACCTGCATTGTTTCTGTTCTCTTTGTCGGCTTCCTCTTGGTGGCTTTTCTTCCCCCATTAGGGGTACATTGAGGAGGCTCTGGATGTCAACCCAGGTGGGGTCATGGGTCTGAGAGGTGCCCCTAATCAGATTCAGGAACCCCTCTGGATCTTCCCTCAACCCCTTACTATGACTTTTCCAGTTATATAGATCAGAAGTGGTAAATGGGATGTGTACCTGGATGAGCCATCCTTCTCCACTGGGGACCTGCCTCAAGGGGAATACCTTTCCTGGCAGGTTGTTGGACCCTGGCTGGTAATTAATCCTACTTCATATACTTGCTGGTCTGGGCTCTGGGGAAGGGGGCTGGTATGGAGGGGGGGCCTCGGACCTGTGGCCCAAATCGGGTTATATAGAGGAAGGAGGGAGGGAGCAGTAGGAGGAGGGTTAGGCAGGAGATCAAGAAAGTCCTCAGGGGACAGTCAAGGACTGGTGTTACTGTTACCTCAGTGGAGGAGAACCCACACCCCTTCCGAAAGCCTTTGTTCTGCTGTAAGGCCACAAAAATCTGAACATGGGGAATTTCATCCATTTATTTTATCTCTGGCATAGTAGGCCCAATTATAAAACGGTGTTGTAGTTTAGACACCTACTGATGGGCCAGCTTTTTCCATCTCCCAGCAGGTATTGGGCTAGGCTGTATTACATAGGATTTCTGGTTTGGGAAATTTGGGACTAGCACCAAACTGTTAATGGATTCCTCAAAAGTCCAAAATAGGAGGCATCCAAATGGCATGAACTCTGATATAACTGGGGGTCCCCCTTGAGTTTGTAAACAGCCTGTGCTTAAGATAGGTAGTCCCTCCTCAGTCAGAATAACCTACAGGAGGTTAGAGAGGACTGCCTCTGGCCCAGGGAAGCTTAAACATGTTGGTTCCTGACCAACTTGGTCCATTAGGGAGAGGCACCCCAGATCGAAGTGCCAGGTGCAGTATCTCTGCACACACATCATCACCATCTTGACATGAGTGTCGTGTGAAGCACTTCTGCACGCAGCCCACCAAGTTGAAGTGTTGGGCGCAGCCATTTCATGTTATAAACTCTGGTCTGAAGTGCTAGGTGCAAAGCATCTGCACACAGCACCCTATGAGCAAGTGAAACTAAACTAAGCACAAAGGAAGAGAAAAAAAGGTTAGACTTTGTTGTATTACCCAGATTCTATTTTTATTTCCCAGGAATTGTTGTTGTTTTTTTTTTTTGGCTGCATCGGGTCTTAGTTGCGGCACACGGGATCTTTCATTGTGGTGTGCGGGCTTCTCTCCAGTTGTGGCTCGAGGGCTTCTCTCCAGCTGTGGCTCACAGGCTCCAGAGTGCATGGGCTCTGTAGTTGTGGCGCACGGGCTTTAGTTGCCCCTCGGCCTGTGGGATCTTATTTCACTGACCAGGATAGAACCTGCGTCCCCTGCATTGGAAGGTGGATTCTTAACCACTGGACCACCAGGGAAGTCCCTCCCAGGAATTTTTAATGGGCTTGGCTAATGACAAGACTGCATGGAACAGGTAGCAAAGGGAATGGAAAACACTGGGGTCATAGTTAACAGACAGAAAGATAGTCAGCACTTCCTTAGCTCCTTTTTCTCTCTATGGTTGTATGTACTACTTAAAAAGGCACCATGTCAGGTGGGAGAAAATAGACACAATACATTGTTATGTAAACTGCTTTTACAGATTAGATATTATATAAATTAGACTAGCCATTCGACGCTTTCATAAAATGAGTGTTCAGTAAAAATTTTTTGAAAAAATGAAAACACAGTTTTACATTTGCACACTTTATCCTCACAAAAATCCTCTGAGATAAAGAAAGGGAAAGTGGCCCCCAGAAGTGATTCTTTCTGATCAAGAGATGTTATCTTTCAATTTACTAGGGGTAAGGGAATCATTTCTAAAATTTTTGCTTCAAAGACAAAAGCATTATTTTTTCCTACTGCTTACAGCATAGTTTCTTTCATATCAAACAGACATAAAATTTATCGTTTTATAATGTAATGCTCTTTTCTTTGATTAGGTTACTTCCGGGCTTCTCAGAAAGGAATAATAGAATGACACTTGGGTATAATAAATGACATCAATTTTCTGATTAAAAAGTGTGAAAGGAATATAAAAATGGAGTCGGTATTGCTAAGAGAGCTGTCTAAAGTGGAGCCAGGAGGCATTGAGAGAGTGTAGCTTACACATGTCTCAGCCTGGATGGAATCTGAACTTTGACCACTTATTGTCTTAATGCAGGCATCCAGAACATCTGCCCAATGTTCCAGAAATTTATTGAACGCTTACCCTAAAATAACTCGTGATAGCCTATGCCCTAAGGACAAATATTTCCTTTCTTGAATCAAGGTCAGTCATAATTCTTGCCAGACCACTCTAACAACCTTGCGGCTTTTGCTCCTATAAGCCCCTGACTTTCTCTTCCGCAGAACAGTCTTCTGGTTTTACCCAAATCTGTGTCTCCCAAACTGTGATTATTAGACCCCATATAAACTCTTTTCTTGTTTGCAGCCTTCTGCATTTCTTGGTTGACAAAAGACACTAATTTTCTATTAAAAAGTATTTCAGTATGCATGCTTATACATTTATGAAATACAAAATTATGATGGCTTAATAATAAATCACTTTGTAAGATTAGTGAGTTTTTCACTTAAAAACCTTCAGAATGACAACAATTGATAAATATTAGCCTGATTACTATTCTCTGGTTCCTCAGGACACTTCATACCCTGCAAATTCTTACAGAGAGGTAAGCACTCCAACCAGACCACTGTCCCACATGGTTTACTCAAAACTCCAGGTCAACATTCTCACCATGGAAGGAGAGTCCACTTATTTTTGAGAATATTTTGTCTGACTGATTCCAAATATCATCATTAAAATTTCAGATTTGGGGAGCCAAACAGAGAATAAGTCCATGAAGTTTGTTCAGATACTTTTCAGAGGGTTCCCTCACAGAGTAAGCAAATCTTGATCGGATACACACCAAAACTCTAGTTTACAAAAAAATTCACTCCCTAGTGGCCAGAAAGAGTCACTTCAGCTTCCAAATATGGTTAAATTACTCCCACTGTCAACACTGGGAAAATTATAACTGATAGGATTTCATGTCTTGAGATCTTTTAAGTAAAGGTTTTTATTTTTATTTTAGAATTTTAATATCTGAATGGATTCTGAATCACTTAATATTTCTTTTCTTGAATTTGCTACATTAAATTTAGACAGATTCAAATAGATACCCGAGTCACTAGATAGCTGGCTTCTGTCCCACGTTGTCCCTATATGAGGTAAACAGTTCCTATATAAAACTGTATATAAATTTAGTCACCTTGAGAATGGTATTAGAAAAGCAATCTCTGGTTTGACAAAGTTCCCCTAAATCTATCCAAAACGTCATAACTAACAACATAATTTCATGGGATTTTTGGATTTGTAATGTATAAATGAATGGCTTTCTAAGAGTAAAATGTTCTAAGAAGGTAAGGTT
The DNA here is from genome assembly GCF_949987535.1 of Balaenoptera acutorostrata. Lineage (NCBI taxonomy): Eukaryota > Metazoa > Chordata > Mammalia > Artiodactyla > Balaenopteridae > Balaenoptera > Balaenoptera acutorostrata. The sequence continues at coordinate 16,552,703 of NC_080066.1, forward strand.
ATGACTAAAGATATTATGGTTTAAACTGAAATTTTCATTTTAAAAATACATAAAGGGGGAATTCCCTGGCGGTCCAGTGGTTAGGACTCAGCACTTTCATTGCCGTGACCCAGGTTCGATCCCTGGTCTGGGAGATAAGATGCTGCAAGCCGCATGACATGGCCAAAAATTTTTTTAATTAAAAAATAATAATAAGTAAGGAACTAGACCTTTCTGATACAGTAATTATTTGGCATAAGCAAAATGGGCCTTTAAATTCTAGAATTCTGGCATGAGGGGTGAGTGAAATGGGTGAAGGTGGTCAAAAGGTACAAACTTCCAGTTATAAATAGATAAGTCATGGGGATGTAATGTTCAGCATGGTGACTGTAGTCATTAATATTGTTTTGTATATTTGAGAGCTGTTAAGAGAGTAGATCTTAAAAGTTCTCATCATAAAAAAAAATTGTAACTATGTGTGCTGGTGGATGTTACCTAGACTTATTGTGGTGATCATTTCACAATATATACACATATCAAATCATTATGTTGCACGCATGTAGCTAATATAATGTTATTTGTCAATTATATCTCAATTTTTAGAAAATTCTAGAATTCTGGATACCAATTTCTCATGGATGGTGTATGTATGCGGGTGAATGCATACATACAGCTCTCTCTCTTTCTCTCCTTGGCTCTGATAAGCAATAGGTTTGATGTCTGCTCACGTTTACAGTTTGTTGGAAAGTGAGTAATGGAGGTTAGTCTCACCACTGGCCGTACATGATCTTGAAAAAAATAGCAAAAATCCTCAAAGAAATTAATACTGGAAAGTAAGAAAGTAAAGTCCTTGGAAATCAGATTATTCAGCTCTATGACGACCTTTCTAAACTTTTCACATTCTGAATGCTCCCTGGGTTCTGGGAGGCATCAGTAGCTAAAGTGAAGCCGAGAACGACGTGGTGATGCAGACACTTGGGACTAGAAGGTGACAAGATCTTGGCACCTAAAGATCAGCAAAAGCCAAGTGGCCATTGAGTGTCAGAGCACAGGAAAGGCTTGCTGTAGATGCACTGAGCCAGGGAGTGGCGTGCCCCAGGGAAGGGGGGACAGATCTGCCTTTGTTAGGATACTCTCCAGGCTGGCCGGAGTGGACGGAGTTTGAGTGACAGTTGGCTTCTGGATGTTAGTCCTGTCTTATCAGATAGTAACTTGGAGTGAATAGCCCAAGAGGTCTCCCAGAAAGAATCTGGGGTGCACATTTGAAGGTGTGTTGGGGCTGATACGTTTCAGCCCCTCTTCGAGGAGGAGTGTCAGGGAAATTGAAAGAAACTCAACTGAAGTGAAGACAGTTGGTAGGAAAGAACAGTGTCAAGGATTTTCAGCTTCTGCTGGGTCAGATGAATAGAACCAGTTCTCTTTTTTCTATTTTAAATAGGTCATTTTGTTTGATATAAACTCATTGGTGTGTGTGTGTATATATATATATATATATATATATATATATATATATATATGTATGTATCTTTTCAATTCCCACAAAGTACAAAAAGAAAAATTCTCTAAACACACAAATTGACCCAAAGGTTACATAGCTCTCAGAAAAGAAAAGAGTACGTGTTTCTTATCTGTTATTGAATAGGGTGTGCTAGTTTCCCATCTTATCTTTCCAGGGTAAGTAAAGGATAACATCATTATATTTGTGAAATCTGATTTTCCCAGGATATAGGCAACTCCCTGGGTTAAGAGACATAAACTTGTTCAGGCCTAGGTGGCAGTGTTTATTTAAAAGCCTCCCTAATGATTTTTTAAAATTAACACATCATCTGCAAATACCAAAATCACTAACTGAATTTAAGGAGCCACAAAAGTGTCTTGGTACTTGTGATGTTGGGCTAGAGCAATGCATTCTACCCAATAACTCAAAGATTTTGAGCCCAAAGCTCCAGGACAAAAAGCATCGGATGTTTTAGAAAGAATTTCCAATAAACACTTGTGAGTTTTCACACAATAGTATTTCACAAAAAGTAGTTGTTTTGTCATTGTAGTTACAGGCCCCCCAAATCTTTTGTTAGCAAACCATTGTGTATCCACCACAAAATGCATATTCACAATGTTTTTGTGCTTACAGTGAGTGTCAGCATCCATTGACTTTTTTAAAACAAGAGTAAGAATTTAAAAAATTGTTTTTCCTGGGCTTACAGTAGCATAAAAGAACACAGAGAAATAACACATTTTCAAAAGCACTTCCGTCACACTTTCACCTTCTAATAGTAGCATCTGCCCACGAAGATGACATTTTTGTCTTTGCTTCTCTACTTTAAATTGTTTGCCATCACAGTGTCAATCAAAAGCAAATTTTACACCCCAGGAAGATGCAAAGCATAGCTTTTTCCGTAGTATTTTCGAAGACATGGAGTCATTTGTCTATCAGCCAAAGTCTATATACAGTCTTATTCACACTGCAACAGGAACTTGCTTTTCAGAGTTGCTGATAGCCATAGTTATTTTCTGCGTAGCAGGATCGCTCCCTCCTAGACTGTAGAAAGGCTTTTACCTTTACCAAACTGTAGAAAGGCTTTTAGTTCCAATTTTGCCCCCTTGGATCCCCTTGCTTGTTACTACCTGAGCGAGTTTTCTCATAAAAAGTGTAGCATTGGCAAAGCCATCCAGCAGAGGATCCTGCTTTTTAAAAAATCTGAGATCCCTTTGAGAATGCAAGAAAAACTTACGAATAATTCCCTAGAAATAAAAACACAAAGGGGATAATTGCAAACGTGTACGTGGTTTCAGGAGTTCACATATTCCTGAAGTTTACCCGTGGACGCCTGGTTAAAACTCTTGCCCACAGCTTTTGAAATGGGTTCAGTTGCCCAGGGAGGTTATTGTGCATCTGTTTTATGCTCCCCATGTCTGCTTAGTGGCTTAAGAAGGTGACCAGTGGACAGAAAACATTTGACTATGAACTACTGTTCAAAGTGGCTGGAGTTTCATTTCCCTACAACCAGTCCCCAACACTGCATTCCATTTCTCACCCATAATTATCATTAAGGACCAAGTTTGAGATAGCCTCTTTCTCCCTCTACACACAACCTTTATTTTTAGAAACTTTTTCACCCTTCCAGGAGGCCCTTAGTATCTATTTTAGCTGTGTTTTACCCCCTAGGCTACACACACAGAGACTCACTCTCTAACCCTTTATGAATTGCTCTACCACTGCTTCCCCAACTTTCTTTTGTGGAAAAATTTCCCTTACTGTAGATTAACTGCTGGTTTAACACAGAGATTGGCTTTCTTGCTATGTGTCCCACATAACTCAGTTTTCCTGGTACATCTAGAAAGCATCAAAGAGTCACTGCCAAGCCCTCTGTCAATGTCCTTTCCCCATTCTATGTTGAGGCCTTGACATTGAGAATAAGGATTCTCTTGGTTAATCTATGTATCAGGTCTACCCTGCAACCTCTCTGGAACTCCCCTTATAGCCTTCTTTTTAATTTGTACTGTATTATGTTGTATTTAATTAGTGATTTGTATTGTCTGATTGACTAATCTGAAGAGACTATACTCTGAATAAACCAGCAGCATTTGTTTTTTCTAGACACAAAGGTCTACTCTTAGGTCAAAGGCCAGAGAAACCTGATCTCCTAGGAGTTGATGACGCTAATTGTCAAACTCTCTTCTTTACTACTGTGCAGTATCTGTGGGTTATCAATTAACCAACCAAGAAAAGAAGAAAGAATTTATTCATTTACTCATCCAAGAAATATTTATGTAGCTCCAGACTGTTATCAGACTGGAAGTATGGGAGTAGGGTGGGGAGATAGACAATGGCCCTTCTCTGTGGAGATTACATTCTTGTGGAGGGAGAACAAAAATTAAACAGAGGATTGAACAGGATAATTTCAGATAATGAAAAATAGTATTTAAAAATAAAGGCCAGGTGACGTGATGTTAACTGGGATCAAAGTTACCTGTAGGTTTGGAAAGCAAGGAAGACCTTACTGGGGAGATAACATTTGAGTGGAGACTGATTAAACAGCCAGTCATGCAAAAACCAGGGAGCAGGGCTTTCAAGGCAGTGTGAACAGCAATGACAAAGATCTAAGATAGGACTGAAGCAGGCAGTTGAAAGATGGTCTGTATGATTAGAACAGAGATTAGAAAGAGCCAGTGGGAAAGTGTCATGAGATGAGCTTGGAGAGAAAGGGTTCATTCTTTTCAGCTTCAGAACAAGAGTAAGGGAGTTCAAATTTTAAATACAAACCGATGGAAAGTTAAAGCAGAGGGTGACATAATCCTATTTACATTGAGAAGATTACTCTAGTTGTTATATGCAAATAGACTATACTGGGGTAAGAGTAGAAACAAGAAATTAGAGAAAACGAAACACAACTACTCTGTATTAAGGAGAAACTATTATTCCTCACCCAATTTTTGAAAAGTGAATTTGCTTGGCCTCCTAACAATACAAATCCATACAACAAAAGTCACCACCAAATCAAAACATTATAATGATAAAAACTCAAATTGTCCCTACTGTCTAATGAAATATTTTTGAATATCAAATCAAAAGGGAGGACCCTTTTTGCATGACCTTGTCAGCCAAGTGTTCCTTGTGGGACCTTGGAGCATTTAACTTTCAGATACAGACAATTACCTAATGTTAATAGCTGCTTTGCAGGTTTTTATCAGTTGATTCATTTGAAATAAAGCATATATAATATGATATTTTAGTTGTGTTTTGACTATAGATTTTAAGCTTTTAATAACAGTAGATTGCTTATAATATTACATAATTGGATACAGACTTTTAGGAGTTTCCAAATTTTATGCAGAACGGGGATCTAAGTCTGGGTAAAATGGTTTCTACTGCTATTACTGTTTCAGTCATATTAATTGCATTTTGAATAGAAGAAACTGCAGGCACAGCTAGTAGTGAAAAAAAAGAAAAGAAAATGCAAGAATGTGCTGATACGATAAAAGACCTATTTTTCATTTAACACCCCTGAATATCAGAATCTTCCAGATCCACAGTTGAGCTCTTGCTCTAGAAGGTTTAGTATATTTATTTTTGTCCATCCTTCCACTTCCAGCAGAAGTAGTCCCACCTTTTTCATCATTGCCTACTGCCCAGTGCATCCTCATCCTATTTTAGTGAGTTTTTCTCACTGCTGGGAGGAAAACCGGTAATCTAGAATTCTGATGGTTATTAATGTTTAAGATATTCCTCTGTCCTGATAACAAGAGCATTCAGCAACGCAAATTATGATGCAAAGATATGTGTCATTTTAATGACAGAAACTGCGGACATCACTGAATATTCCAGAAGCATAGTGATGGAAGGAGGCCCCCCATGCTCTGCATAGATTCTACCTCTAAAGCCCTACTCATGTCCTGCATGGAAAGTTACCTCTATCAATTGCCACGGCCATCACTATCATTCCCACACATAGAAGAGGCTCAGTATTTGAATGTGGATCAGCTAGAGGAGAATCACCATGCAACAAGCACTGCCATATTTTTCTTCCTTACAGTTCAGTCTTCCCCCAAAGTGCTATCTTTGTAACTTTAATGACTTCTTCCTCTTACCCAGTCCTTTTCCACACATCCCCTTTCTAAACTCTCAGCTCTCACAATGCCAAACAGCACTGTAAATTTTTTAGCTAATTTGCTAGTATTTTCATAATTCAGATCCGACAGGCCGAAATAAAAAAATTTAATTTCTTTCTCTGATGACATATAAGAAAAGCCAAAATATGGCGAAACGGTGGCTTTGTCAGTGCTTAATGAATACTGCACGAAAGGAATATCCGGATTTTTTTTCCATCAATCAATAGGCACACTCTCCATTTTTATATTAATCCACTCTGCATTCAGACCTAGAATTGCAGATTAAGGCTTTCAAGCCTCTATACTCATTTCCCAACGTGCTCTATTTGGTAATGTGTTTTTCCTAGACATTGAGCAATTGTCAGTCATCCCTACATTTCACTAGCTCTCTGCTAATAAGTTATTTGCTGACATGCTGATCTTTAAGTAATGTATGAAGAGAGGCAGAAGTGTGTGTTTTCAATGAGTCACAAAAAGCTTGAGAAAATCCAGCAAAGGGTGGTGAGCAAAGGAACACTAAATTAGTTCAAGCGAAACTGACTCAGAGAAAAATGCTTATTTACTGACCCTACCAGGATCTGATTTTCTTGAGAACAGACTTCCGTGGCTGTTTCATCTAAGCTAACTTTTGACTTTTAAATTACATTCGTGACTATAGACTGTCACAGGCTCCACACTTCAGAGCCAGGATTGGCATGGGGTTGATGACAGAGAAGAGCATCCGGGCAGGAAAGCCAGGCCTGGCTCAATAGGGGCTGTTCTCATGGTCAACCCCAACAGGGCTCCTACGTGGGGGTGGGGGGGAATGTCACCTACAGCTGAGAAGGCATAACAAGCAGATGGGAGCAGCTGAGAAGGCATAACAGGCAGATGCCAGAGTTGGTCCTAATCAGGATGTCAAAAGTGCAGGTCTGGGCTAGTTGGTGAAACAAATAAAGGGGTCAATGTGAAGCAGGTTGTGTCCATTTCAGATGCTGCTTAGGGACGAAAGGTTTTCTTCTACCCACGTTGAGGTGACTTCAGGAACCATGGGTCAAGTGAGAATTATATTGTGATCTGAAGGAAATTCTTCCCAGTATCTCTGAAGAAGCACCTGCCTTGATAAGTGAAAGTGTCTTAGGGCAGGTTGACAGGCGAAAACCTGAGGCTCCAGATAAAAAATATAACAAACATTTTCCTCAGAGCCTTCATGGGAAAAACACCTTGCCTGGGTGATTTTCAGTCCCTAGGACTAAATCCCAAGATGGCTGTGTGGATCTCTCTGGAGTCTTGTCTGTTGAAACACGGTTCTTCCAAATAACAGGCTGCTCCTCTCCTCCTTCCCGTTTCCTGTGGCGAATTAGCAGCACTGAGGCCTTTGAGGGAAGAGGTGCAGAAGTGGTGGACTGGGGTGGCAGCAGTGTGGTCAGGAGATTGGGATCATAGAAGGCGGTTGAGCAAACAAGTCAACCTATCGGGGTTAATGGAAGCCAGGTTTCTCACTATCGGACAAGGAATTTACAGATACAGAAAGTTGGAAAGCCATAAAGAACCCAGGTGTTGAGTTGGAATAAGGGTTATTGGTGTCAACTCATGACTTTTAATATGTACATATACATGAGAAGAGATGTAGAAATAGACACTGCTGTATTTGTGTGTATGAGTGTGCATATGTATGTATACACATATATACGTATATGTATACACATTTTTTCTAGCCAGTTCTCCAAATGTGGGGCAGGGAAAATATAAGATGGGCACCTTTTGAGGCTAGAGTGTAAGAAAGTACTCGAGATGAGTTTAAAAAAAAAAAAAGCAGCAGGATGGGGACATGTGAACAGGATACAGGAGACAACCTTAAAGATTTCCCAGTGCCCAGAGCTGGGAAAATTTGAGCAAAGCAATAAATAGTAGTAGTGGATGATAACACAATAAAATAAATATCCATGACATGAATAAATGATTGAATACATAAATAAATGGGAACAAAACTTTTTTTACAAAAGGATTCCAAAAATAAATGTAGCAGAAATGACAGAAATAGAAAATCATCATTAGAATGCCACAGTGGTTATTGCTGCAGGAAAATTCCACTGATGGATACTAAAATTAGTGGGCAAAACTTTAAGGAGAAACAGGATATTAAACACGATATTAGCATAGCCTCAAAGTATGACCCCACAGTATTTATTAATTATTGTGGTGCCTGTTAATTAGTATGGTTCCAGGAGGTGGAATGGGGTCCAGATTTAGTGACTAGCCTCTAATGAACAGAACATGGAATGGGAAATTTTGTAACTTTACAGGAGAGAAACCTGGCAGACACCACCTTAACCAAATGATCAAGGTTAGTATCAACATTATGAGTCATGTTGATGTCATGTCCCCGTTAATATGTCAAGATCAGAAGGGCACCTTACCTCTGTGGTATCCTTCCCAAAACCCCATAACCCCAGTCCAATTAATCATGAGAAATTGAGACATATTCTACAAAATACCTGACTGGTACTCAGGTAAAAGTGTTAAAATCATGAAGTACAAGGAGGGACAGAGAAACCATAAAAGTTTGGACACTAAGGAGATGTAACAACTAAATGCAATGTGATATCCTCTGTGGTATCCTGGAATGGAAGAAGGACATTAGTGGAAAAGCTGATCAAATCCTAACAGTCTGCAGTTTAGCTAAGTGTTGTTCTGATGTTAATTTATTAGTTGTGATTATGTATCAATGTTATGTAAGATGTTAACATTAAGGGAGGCTGGGGGGAAGGGTAAACCAGGACTCTGTACTAACTTTGCAATTCTGCACATCTAAAATTATTTCAAAATACAAATGTTCTTTAAAAGACTAGAAAAGCGGGGACTTCCCTGGGGGTCCAGCGGTTAAGACTCCACACATCCAATGCAGGGGGTGTAGTTTTGATCCTGGACCTGGTGGGGCACCTAAGATACCATATGCCAGCGCAGCCAAAAATTTTTTTTAAATTAGGAAAAAAAAAAAAAAAAGGACTAGAAAAGCAATCAAGTCACTTAGTATTTTTCAGCGAAAATTTAAAAATATAAACCAAAACACTACACCCTTCTGTGGTTTTTCAAATGTTGTTTCTTGTCACTCTGTTTTGAGTTTCTAATTTAATGTTTTTCTAATTAAAAAAACATTTTTTTAATTTAAAAGATTAACTTAGGTCAGGAGAATGAGAAAACAAGCCACAGACTGAGAGAAATAGTTGCATAAGATATACCTGATAAAGGACTGTTATCCAAAATACACAACAAACCCTTAAAATTCAACAATAAGGCAAATAAACTAATTAAATAATGAGCAAAATAGACACCTGACCAAAGAAGATATGCAGATGACAAGTAATCATATGAAAAGGTGCTCAACACCTTACATCATTAGGGAATTGCAAATTAAACAACAATGAGATACCACTACAGATCTATTAGAATGGCCAAAATCCAAAACACTGACAACACTAAATGCTAACAAGGACGTGGGACAACAAGAACTCTTATTCACTGCTGGTGGGAATGTAAAATGGCACAGACACTTTGGAAGACAGTTTAGCAGTTTTTATAAAACTGAACGTACTCTTACAATACAGTCTAGCAATTGTGCCCCTTAGTATTTATCCAAATGAGTTTAAAACTTATGTCCACACAAAAGTCTGTACACAGATGTTTATAGCAGTTTTCATTTTTATTTATTTATTTATTTTTATTTTTTGGCTGCATTGGGTCTTCACTGTGATGCACAGGCTTCTCGTTGCGGTGGTTCCTCTTGTTGCAGAGCACAGGCTCTAGGTGCGTGGGCTTCAGTAGTTGTGGCACATGGGCTCAGTAGTTGTGGCTCATGGGCTCTAGAGCTCAGGCTCAGTAGTTGTGGTGCACAGGCTTAGTTGCTCCGTGGCATGTGGGATCTTCCTGGACCAGGGTTCAAACCCATGTCCCCTGCATTGGCAGGTGGATTCTTAACCACTGTGCCACCAGGGAAGTCCACAGATGTTTAAAGCAGCTTTATTCATAATTGCCAAAACTTGGAAGCAACCAAGATGTTCTTTAGTAAGTGGTTAAGGATTTAGTAAACTGTGGGCATCCATACAATTGACTATATTATTCAGTGCTAAAAAGAAAGGAGCTGTCAAGCCATGAAAAGATATGGAGGAAACTTAAATGTATATGACGTACTAAGTGAAAGAAGGCAATCTAAAAAGACTGTATGATTCCAACTATATGACATTCAGGAAAAGGCAAAACTATGAAGACAGTAAAAAGATCAGTGCTTGCCAGAGATTAGGGGGAGGTAAAGGATTAAAAGGTCCAGCATAGAGGATTTTTTAAAAATGGACTTTATTTTTTAGAGCAGTTTGAGGTTCCTAGCAAAACCAAGAGGAAGGTACAGAGATTTCCCATATATGCCCTGCCCCACTCACACACAGCTTCCCCCACTGCCAACATCCCCCACATCTGTTTCAATCAATAAACCTACATGGGAGATTGGTTCAAGATGGCGGTGTAGTAGGACGTGCACTCACTTCTTCTTGAGAGAGCGATGGAATCACAACTAACTGCTGAACAGTCATCGACAGGAAGACACTGGAACTCACCCAAAAAGATACCCTACATCCAAAGAAAAAGGAGAAGCCGTAATGAGATGGAACAAGGGGCACAATCACAATAAAATCAAATCCAGTAACCGCTGAGTGGGTGACTCACAGACTGGAGAACACTTATACCACAGAAGTCCACCCACTGGAGTGAAGGTTCCAAGCCCCACGTCAGGTTTCCCAACCTGGGGGTCCGGCAACAGGAGGAGGAATTCCCAGAGAATCAGACTTTGAAGGCTAGCGGGCTTTGATTGCAGGACTTCGACAGGACTGGGTGAAACAGAGGCTCCACTCTTGGAGGGCACACACAAAGTAGTGTGCGCATCGGGACTCAGGGGAAGGAGCAGTGACCCCATAGGAGACTGAACCAGACCTACCTGCTACTGTTGGAGGGTCTCCTGCAGAGGCAGTGGGTGGATGTGGCTCACTGTGGGAACAAGGTCACTGGCATCTTTACTCCAATAAAGATGTTAAAAGAAAAAAAAAATAGTGTATTTGCAATATAGGCAATTTGAACATCACTAATCATTAGAGAAATGCAAATCAAAACTACAATGAGGTATCACCTCACACCAGTTAGAATGGGCATCATCAGAAAATCTACAAACAACAAATGCTGGAGGGGGTGTGGAGAAAAGGGAACCCTCTTGCACTGTTGGTGGGAATGTAAATTGATACAGCCACTATGGAGAACAGGATGGAGGTTCCTTAAAAACCTAAAAATAGAACTACCATATGACCCAGCAATCCCACTACTGGGCATATACCCTGAGAAAACCATAATTCAAAAAGAGTCATGTAACACAATGTTCACTGCATTACTATTTACAATAGCCAGGACATGGAAGCAACCTAACTGTCCATTGACAGATGAATGGATAAAGAAGATGTGACACATATAGACAATGGAATATTACTCAGCCATAAAAAGAAATGAAATTGAGTTATTTGTAGTGAGGTGGATGGACCTAGAGACTGTCATAAGAGTGACGTAAGAGTGAAGTAAGTCAGAAAGAGAAAAACAAATACCATATGCTAACACATATATATGGAACCTAAAAAAAAAAAATTGTTCAGAAGAACCTAGGGGCAGGACAGGAATAAAGACGCAGATGTAGAGAATGGACTTCAGGACACGGGGAGTGGGAAGGGTAAGCTGGGATGAAGTGAGAGTGGCATGGACATATATACACTGCCAAATGTAAAATAGATAGCTAGTGGGAAGCAGCCGCACAGCACAGCGAGATCAGCTCAGTGGTTTGTGACCATCTAGAGGGGTGGGATAGGGAGGGTGGGAGGGAGATGCAAGAGGGAGGATATATGGGGATATATGTATATGTATAGCTGATTCACTTTGTTATAAAGCAGAAACTAACACAGCATTGTAAAGCAATTATACTCCAATAAAGATGTTAAAAAGAAAAAAAAATTATCATATGACCCAACAATCCCACTACTGGACATATACCCAGAGAAAACCATAATTCAAATAGACACATGCACCCCAATGTTCATTGCAGCACTATTTACAATAGCCAGGTCATGGAAGCAACCTAAATGCCCATCGACAGATGAATGGATAAAGAAGATATGGTACATATATACAATGGAATATTACTCAGCCATAAAAAGGAACGAAATTGGGTCATTTGTTGAGACGTGTATGGACCTAGAGGCTGTCATACAGAGTGAAGTAAGTCATAATCAGAAAAACGGGGTCAGCTCTACCCACCACCAGAGCCTCCCATCAAGCCTCTTAGATAGCCTCAACCACCAGAGGGCAGACAACAGAAGCAAGAAAAACTACAATCCTGCAGCCTGTGGACCAAAAACCACAGTTACAGAAAGACAGAGAAGATGAAAAGGCAGAGGGCTATGTACCAGATGAAGGAACAAGAAAAAACCCCAGAAAAACAACTAAATGAAGTGGAGATAGGCAACCTTCCAGAAAAAGAATTCAGAATAATGATAGTGAAGATGATCCAGGACCTCGGAATAAGAATGGAGGCAAAGATTGAGAAGATGCAAGAAATGATTAACAAAGACCTAGAAGAATTAAAGAACAAACATACAGAGATGACCAATACAATAACTGAAATGAAAACTACACTAGAAGGAATCAATAGCAGAATAACTGAGGCAGAAGAACGGATAAGTGACCTGGAAGACAGAATGGTGGAATTCACTGCTGCGGAACAGACTAAAGAAAAAAGAATAAAAAGAAATGAAGACAGCCTAAGAGACCTCTGGGACAACATTAAACGCAACAACATTCGCATTATAGGGGTCCCAGAAGGAGAAGAGAGAGAGAAAGGACCAGAGAAAATATTTGAAGAGATTATAATCGAAAACTTCCCTAACATGGGAAAGGAAATAGCCACCCAAGTCCAGGAAGCGCAGAGAGTCCCATACAGAATAAACCCAAGGAGAAACACGCCGAGACACATAGTAATCAAAGTGGCAAAAATTAAAGACAAAGAAAAATTATTGAAAGCAGCAAGGGAAAAACGACAAATAACATACAAGGGAACCCCCATAAGGTTAACAGCTGATTTCTCAGCAGAAACTCTGCAAGCCAGAAGGGAGTGGCATGAAATACTTAAAGTGATGAAAGGGAAGAACCTACAACCAAGATTACTCTACCCAGCAAGGATCTCATTTAGATTTGATGGAGAAATCAAAAGCTTTACAGACAAGCAAAAGCTAAGAGAATTCAGCACCACCAAACCAGCTCTACAACAAATGCTAAAGGAACTTCTCTAAGTGGGAAACACAAGAGAAGAAAAGGACCTACAAAAACAAACCCAAAACAATTAAGAAAATGGTCATAGGAACATACATATCAATAATTACCTTAAACGTGAATGGATTGAATGCCCCAACCAAAAGACATAGACTGGCTGAATGGATACAAAAACAAGACCCATATATATGCTGTCTACAAGAGACCCACTTCAGACCTAGGGACACATACAGACTGAAAGTGAGGGGATGGAAAAAGATATTCCATGCAAATGGAAATCAAAAGAAAGCTGGAGTAGCTATACTCATATCAGATAAAATAGACTTTAAAATAAAGAATGTTACAAGAGACAAGGAAGGACACTACATAATGATCCAGGGATCAATCCAAGAAGAAGATATAACAATTATAAATATATATGCACCCAACATAGGAGCACCTCAATACATAAGGCAACTGCTAACAGCTATAAAAGAGGAAATCGACAGTAACACAATAATAGTGGGGGACTTTAACACCTCACTTACACCAATGGACAGATCATCCAAAATGAAAATAAATAAGGAAACAGAAGCTTTAAATGACACAATAGACCAGATAGATTTAATTGATATATATAGGACATTCCATCCAAAAACGGCAGATTACACGTTCTTCTCAAGTGCACACGGAACATTCTCCAGGATAGATCACATCTTGGGTCACAAATCAAGCCTCAGTAAATTTAAGAAAATTGAAATCATATCAAGCATCTTTTCTGACCACAACGCTATGAGATTAGAAATGAATTACAGGGAAAAAAACGTAAAAAAGACAAACACATGGAGGCTAAACAATACGTTACTAAATAACCAAGAGATCACTGAAGAAATCAAACAGGAAATAAAAAAATACCTAGAGACAAATGACAATGAAAACACGACGACCCAAAACCTATGGGATGCAGCAAAAGCGGTTCTAAGAGGGAAGTTTATAGCTATACAAGCCTACCTAAAGAAACAAGAAAAATCTCAAGTAAACAATCTAACTTTACACCTAAAGAAACTAGAGAAAGAAGAACAAACAAAACCCAAAGTTAGCAGAAGGAAAGAAATCATAAAGATCAGAGCAGAAATAAATGAAATAGAAACAAAGAAAACAATAGCAAAGATCAATAAAACTAAAAGTTGGTTCTTTGAGAAGATAAACAAAATTGATAAGCCATTAGCCAGACTCATCAAGAAAAAGAGGGAGAGGACTCAAATCAATAAAATCAGAAATGAAAAAGGAGAAGTTACAACAGACACCGCAGAAATACAAAACATCCTAAGAGACTACTACAAGCAACTTTATGCCAATAAAATGGACAACCTGGAAGAAATGGACAAATTCTTAGAAAGGTATAACCTTCCAAGACTGAACCAGGAAGAAACAGAAAATATCAACAGACCAATCACAAGTAATGAAATTGAAACTGTGATTAAAAATCTTCCAACAAACAAAAGTCCAGGACCAGATGGCTTCACAGGTGAATTCTATCAAACATTTAGAGAAGAGCTAACACCCATCCTTCTCAAACTCTTCCAAAAAATTGCAGAGGAAGGAACTCTCCCAAACTCATTCTATGAGGCCACCATCACCCTGATACCAAAACCAGACAAAGACACTACAAAAAAAGAAAATTACAGACCAATATCACTGATGAATATAGATGCAAAAATCCTCAACAAAATACTAGCAAACAGAATCCAACAACACATTAAAAGGATCATACACCACGATCAAGTGGGATTTATCCCAGGGATGCAAGGATTCTTCAATATACGCAAATCAATCAATGTGATACACCATATTAACAAATTGAAGAATAAAAACCATATGATCATCTCAATAGATGCAGAAAAAGCTTTTGACAAAATTCAACACCCATTTATGATAAAAACTCTCCAGAAAGTGGGCATAGAGGGAACCTACCTCAACATAATAAAGGCCATATATGACAAACCCACAGCAAACATCATTCTCAATGGTGAAAAACTGAAAGCATTTCCTCTAAGATCAGGAACGAGACAAGGATGTCCACTCTCACCACTATTATTCAACATAGTTCTGGAAGTCCTAGCCACGGCAATCAGAGAAGAAAAAGAAATAAAAGGAATACAAATTGGAAAAGAAGAAGTAAAACTGTCACTGTTTGCGGATGACATGATACTATACATAGAGAATCCTAAAACTGCCACCAGAAAACTGCTAGAGCTAATTAATGAATATGGTAAAGTTGCAGGTTACAAAATTAATGCACAGAAATCTCTTGCATTCCTATACACTAATGATGAAAAATCTGAAAGAGAAATTATGGAAACACTCCCATTTACCATTGCAACAAAAAGAATAAAATACCTAGGAATAAACCTACCTAGGGAGACAAAAGACCTGTATGCAGAAAACTATAAGACACTGATGAAAGAAATTAAAGATGATACCAACAGATGGAGAGATATACCATGTTCTTGGATTGGAAGAATCAACATTGTGAAAATGAGTATACTACCCAAAGCAATCTACAGATTCAATGCAATCCCTATCAAATTACCAAGGGCATTTTTTACGGAGCTAGAACAAATCATCTTAAAATTTGTATGGAGACACAAAAGACCCCGAATAGCCAAAGCAGTCTTGAGGCAAAAAAATGGAGCTGGAGGAATCAGACTCCCTGACTTCAGACTATACTACAAAGCTACAGTAATCAAGACAATATGGTACTGGCACAAAAACAGAAACATAGATCAATGGAACAAGATAGAAAGCCCAGAGATTAACCCACGCACCTATGGTCAACTAATCTATGACAAAGGAGGCAAAGATATACAATGGAGAAAAGACAGTCTCTTCAATAAGTGGTGCTGGGAAAACTGGACAGCCACATGTAAAAGAATGAAATTAGAATACTCCCTAACACCATACACAAAAATAAACTCAAAATGGATTAGAGACCTAAATATAAGACTGGACACTATAAAACTCTTAGAGGAAAACATAGGAAGAACACTCTTTGACATAAATCACAGCAAGATCTTTTTTGATCCACCTCCTAGAGTAATGGAAATAAAAACAAAAATAAACAAGTGGGACCTAATGAAACTTCAAAGCTTTTGCACAGCAAAGGAAACCATAAACAAGACGAAAAGACAACCCTCAGAATGGGAGAAAATATTTGCAAATGAATCAACGGACAAAGGATTAATCTCCAAAATATATAAACAGCTCATTCAGCTCAATATCAAAGAAACAAACACCCCAATCCAAAAATGGGCAGAAGACCTAAATAGACATTTCTCCAAAGAAGACATACAGACGGCCACGAAGCACATGAAAAGATGCTCAACATCACTAATTATTAGAGAAATGCAAATCAAAACTACAATGAGGTATCACCTCACTCCTGTTAGAATGGGCATCATCAGAAAATCTACAAACAACAAATGCTGGAGAGGGTGTGGAGAAAAGGGAACCCTCTTGCACTGTTGGTGGGAATGTAAATTGATACAGCCACTATGGAGAACAATATGGAGGTTCCTTAAAAAACTAAAAATAGAATTACCATATGACCCAGCAATCCCACTACTGGGCATATACCCAGAGAAAACCGTAATTCAAAAAGACACGTGCACCCGAATGTTCATTGCAGCACTATTTACAATAGCCAGGTCATGGAAGCAACCTAAATGCCCATCAACAGACGAATGGATAAAGAAGTTGTGGTACATATATACGATGGAATATTATTCAGCCATAAAAAGGAACGAAATTGAGTCATTTGTTGAGAAGTGGATGGATCTAGAGACTGTCATACAGAGTGAAGTAAGTCAGAAAGAGAAAAACAAATATCGTATGTTAATGCATGTATGTGGAACGTAGAAAAATGGTACAGATGAGCCAGTTTGCAGGGCAGAAGTTGAGACACAGATGTAGAGAATGGACATATGGACACCAAGGGGGGAAAACTGCGATGAGGTGGGGATGGTGATGTGCTGAATTGGGCGATTGGGATTGACATGTATACACGGATGTGTATAAAACTGATGCCTAATAAGAACCTGCAGTATAAAAAAACAAACAAAACAACTAATACTAAACTTTCATTGGGTTATTTGTATGGAAATATGTTAATATAAATGTTTCAGACATTACATGAAATTTCTAAAAATCTTATATTTGTATTTGTATGGAAATATGTATGGAAATATGTTAATATAAATGTTTCAGACATTACATGAAATTTCTAAAAATCTTATATTTGTATTTGTATGGAAATATGTATGGAAATATGTTAATATAAATGTTTCAGACAGTACATGAAATTTCTAAAAATCTTATATTTGTATTTGTATGGAAATATGTATGGAAATATGTTAATATAAATGTTTCAGACATTACATGAAATTTCTAAAAATCTTATATTTGTATTTGTATGGAAATATGTATGGAAATATGTTAATATAAATGTTTCAGACATTAAAAAAAAAAAAAAAAAAAAAGAAAAACGAATATTGTATATTAACGCATATATGTGGAATCTAGAAAAATGGTACAGATGAACCAGTTTGCAAGGCAGAAATAGAGACACAGATGTAGAGAACAAACGTATGGACACCACGGGGGGAAAGTGGGGCTCAGTGGGTTGGTGGATGAATTGGGAGATTGGGATTGACATATATACACTAATATGTATAAAGTAGATAACTAATAAGAACCTGCTGTATAAAAAAATAAAATTCAAAAAAATAAAATAAAAAAATAAAGCTACATTAACACATCATCACCCAAAGTCCATAGCTTGCGTTACAGTTAGCTCTTGGTGTTGTATATTCTAAGGGTTCAGACAAGTGTATAATGACATGTATTCACTATTACAGTATCATACAGACTAGTTTCACTGTCCTAAAAAATCCTGTCAATGTAGGTTCATCAGTTATAACATATGTATCATATTGGTGGTGTATTCTGATAGTCAGGAAGTCTGTGCATGTGTGGGAAGGTGGTTTTGGGAGAACTCCCTACACTTCTGGTCAACATTCCTATAAATCTAAAACTGCTCTAAAAAAAAAGTATATTTTTTAAAAAAAGATTGAAGTGGGGTAATGAATGAAGAAAATTTACCAAGTAAAGAAAACAACTTCATCTTTATTGATAAAGTAGTAGATTTACTGGCACGCAGAGTTTGCTATATCAGGCATATTCAAAAAGCTTAGTGTACATAACTTACTTAATAATCAAATTTATTTAATCATCACATTTCGATGAGGTAGCTACTTTTATAATTACTCCGGTACAGGCAAGGAAACAGACCAGGGAGGTTAAGAGAGTTGCTGAAGAGGCAGAAAAATATGGAAACAGGTGAAGTCTGGTTCATACTTTCTAAGGAAACAAGAAGACAGAAACTGAGGTACATTAAATTTACAAGAGATTATTTGAACAAACAACCATTTGAATCAGGCAGTGACAAATAGAAGGCGGTTAGGAGCACTCCATGGATAGAATCTAGGAAAAAGGCTTTTCTAGGACAGAGCAGAAGTAGAGCAAGGAAATTATCTGATTGGCTATAGCATACTTGGTTGCTTTATTTGGGAAAACCTAATTGGCTGTTTGTGATCGGTTGTTCCTAAGTTTCCTTTCCTTAGATTCGAGTGCATTTTCTCTGGCTTAGGTTTCTGTTTGCTTACATAGGCTCCCAAGGTATTAGAGCCACCTCAGTCTAATGGTCTCCTTATTTGATTACTTTAATATAATACAGCTAAATTTGGGGGCATTAAATAGAGTCCTACTCAAGCAAGAGTTTGGAAATTTTATATTTTTATACTAAACTGTAATACTGACCAAAGAATCAATTTACATGGAAATAAAGTTGACCCTTGAAAAATAAGGGTTTGAATTGTGAGTCCACATATATGTGGATTTTTTTCAATAAATGTATTAGAAAACTTTTTGGAGATTTGCAACAACTTGAAAAAGTTTGCAGACTAACCGTGTGGCCTAGAAATATCAAAAACATTAAGAAAAAGGTTTGTCATGAATGCATATAATATAGGTACATACTAGTCTATCCTTATACAGGCATAAAGTGAGTGATATTTAATATAAAATTAATAATGCATCTGTTTTTTACTGTTTTGTAACTATGCCTCCAAAGAATTACTTTACCAGCCAATATGCCTCTGTCTCATAATTAGAGAAACTGCTATCAACCGATCATCACAGGTAAGTGATTTTTTTTAAAATGTAACAATATTTCCAATACTGTATTACGAATATGACTGTAATGCTGTCTGTCATAAAAGTTTTATAACAATTCATTCATTAATGTATAAGCTACAGTGAAGCAATCATACCAATGACACCAGGCGACCATAAAGCAAGCATACTGCTGCTTTTTTTGTTATCAATGCATGAATCATTATACCTGTAAATAAATATGAATTTCTTTTTCACATTATCTTTTCATTTTTGTTGTCTAGTGTTGTAATATGTACAACATCTACAGTGTTTTGTATCATATAAGACAATATTGATGTAGGTACAGACAGAATTCATCTTATAAACAGGCTTGGTAAACTTATGGTATCAATAAACACAGTACAGTCCTGTAAATGTATTTCTCTTCCATATGATTTTCTTAATAACATTTTCTTTTTCCTAGCTTATTTTATTGTAAGAATACAGTATATTATACATATAACATACAAAACATGTGTTAATTGACTGTTAATGTTATCGGTAAGGCTTCTGGTCAACAGTAAGCTGTTAGTAGTTAAGTTTAGGGGGAGTCAAAAGTTATATGTGGATTTTTGACTGTGCAGGGGTCAGCACCCCTAACCCCTGTGTTGTTCAGGGGTCAACTGTAAAACAGAAAATCTCATTGTTTTTTGTAGATTCAGAATGCAATTTTCTTTCCATATGTAGTTACCTTAAACTTGTGCTTATTATAGAGTTGTAATGCGAGTACTCAAAAAGGGAGCACTAGTTCAAAAGAATGCCTATTTTATGCTAATATAAACCAAAATCCACTAATTAGCTTACATTGTCAACATTTGACCCAAGGCCAATTTGATCTACAATGTTTTTATTCAAAAACTAATCATTGAAGAAGCTCAAGTCATTAGAATATATATTATCGAGGATGTTCTTTTTGCATCTGTCACTGAGAATATGTAGATGTAAGTTAATATCCCTGAGAGTAAACAACCTTAACAGAGAATATAGTGCTCCCTGTGCAGAGAGTTATGGCAAGTCTAGTGAGGCAAAGGGAAGGACTAGGTGGGACTGACCTTGTGCTTTAACGAAAAGCAACCCTTTAATCAGTGGTGAAGAGGAAGAAGGAACAGGAGAGGGAATAGAACAGAAAGAAAGAAAAAACAATGAGCTATTTTGCCCCTTCTTGTTCTTAACTTCTGATGGCTTCTCATTAAGAGTAAAATAAATTTCAGAGTCCTTAGCATGTCATGCTAATTCCCTAGGAATCACTAATTCCTGGGCTGCATTGCCAACCATCATTACATAGGTTCCAATTTCAAAGAATTACTCGAATTCTCCAGACTCATTCTTTGCTTTCCGGCCTCAGTGCCTTTGCTCATGTGTTCCGTCATCTTAAAATGTCCTCATTCAAGATCTAATGCAAAGTCCATTCTGGCTGAAAAGCTTTCCTGGATCATATTTCATTCTCCTATTGAAATTTATCTTTCCTCCCTCTTCCAGTATTACCAATGCATTTTATACTTTTGTAAGAACACATCACATTCTGCCTAATGCAGCAATTAGCTAAGACTGTCCTACCTCCTTTGCAGGGCTGTAATCTGAGAGTAGAGAACACATCTTACTACTCATCTTGTACTTCCCAGCATACCTATTGCAATGCCTGACATGTAAAAGAATCCTAGAACCTTAAGCTCGTAGTTGGAGGGAAACTTAAAGATCAAACAGTAAATGTTTTAAGGTATTTTAAGAAATGTTTGATGCAAGAGTGATGGAGGGCAGATTGAGGAGAAGGGTTAGGAAAAGAAAACTAGAAAGGGCAATAGTAAGAATAAATATTTATTAAAAACTTACTATGTGCCATGCAATTAGTGTATATTATCTCATTTAATTGTCACAATTCAACAAGGTAGGTATTGTTACCGTTATCATTCTAACAGAGAAGCAAACCATGACACAAAGAGGTTAAATAATTTGCCCAAAGTTGAGCAGTTAATGAATGATGGAGCCAGAATTCAAATCCAGGCAGTTTGACTCTAATGTCTATACTTGTCAGTAAAATACAGTTCAGTAATTGGGCTTTTCACACATGCCACAAGGAGAAGGAACCTTCAGGAACTGGCGAATGAAATGTAGTTTCCGTCTTGCTAACCTTTGGATGCCCACACTAGGTACAATGGGTGTAATTATCTTGAAGTTAAAATCCGTATCCAAAATGGTCAACATTCACATAATGTTATAAAATATTCATATAATATGACATATTCAGAGAACACCTTTCTGTGATTTTTTTAATACACAAATCTCCATGAAAGCGACACATTTAGTAACCAGCTCAGGATTGTAGCCACAATAGAGGAAACTCAGTGAATTTAATCAAAAGTATGTACCCAGCCATCAAGGCCCCTTTGGGAATGCTTGCTAGAAAAACCACATGTAGCTTTCATTTTCTATCATCTGGCCCTAGCATAGCCCTTGTTTTTTTCTGCTTTGTAATAATTCAAAGCACGTTGCCTGTAGGAACAATTTTTAAAAGACTAATTTTTTTATAGCTTTGATGCTAAGCAAATTTTTAAAATTTTCCCATTCTAATCAAATCTCAATAAAATATTCATAAACTATTGAGGCTGATAGTTTATATTTTTCCTTTTTTAACCAAATGGAATAATGCTGAGTATTGATGTCACGTACGTTCTCTGTGGTCACAATATGGAGAAGTTGTTAAGACTCTTTGACGGTAGGGAATATGTAGGTCAGCTCAGGTTTCAGAAACCTTCTTAAACTCAGCCCAGTGTAATAGTAGGGCAAATTTTAAAGTTGAGCATGGAAATGCCTCGAAAACTGCAATAAGAAGTATTTGACAAGGAAGCAAAATATGTCCTCAGTTCATCTTCAATTGAACACAAACACACAGACACACAGACACACACACACACACACACACACACACACACACACACACTTTGCCCTGACTCCCTGCCCACCACCATGTTGGGCACTTCTGGGCACACCACTCACATTGTAGTCTAAATAAATGCTCCTACTTTGTGTTCCTCCTTTTCTTTCTTGTTTATAGCCTCTTCCACTCTTTCCCAGTGCCCCCTTTTCCTGGGAAAACTAGATCTCTTGCCTTTCATTCATATTATACAAATACCATGACTGATTTAGAGCTTAAAGATCTACCCTTCCTGCATTATAACAGGAGGAAAAAAAATACTTTGACAAGATTAGAGCCTGAGGCTGAAGGCTTTGGAATTTCAAGCATCAGTTAGCAGGTAGAAGAAAATACCTGGGGATGTCCAAGCATCTCATCTGTAGGGAAGCAAAACTTGCCACCCCAAAATGTCTCTGGCATGTGGATTATTTTGAGCTGAAAACAAACAAGGCCCAAAAGACTCAGAAAGAAACTTTGACCTTCCCCCTTAGCTGCCTACAGAATTTAGATTAAGGGCCTATTACAGGACTAGAGCTATCACCATAGATAACTATAGCATAAACTAGGTGTGGTAGACAGAAAGGAACCTAGCAAAATCTGTTTGTTAAAATTCCTCTGTGTGTCCCACAGTCTCTGCAAGGCCCAGCAAACATTTGTTTACCAAACATTTGCTTTTCCATGTCAATTGCCTTTCTCCCCATTAAAGTCCCAAATCCCTACCCTCAATGTCCTCTTTGTCTTTAGCTGAAGATGGTATTTAAGGGTGAAGGTTTCAGCCATTTTGGTGAGTTAATCAGTTTTCCTGGGTCTCTCCCATGTATACAAGCTATTAAACTTTGATTTTCTCCTGTTAATCTGTCTCAGTTCAGTTTAGTTCTTAGACCAGCCAGAGGAAGCTAAAAGCATAAGAGGAAAATTCCTTCCTCCCCAACATATCCTTGGTAAAAAATCCTATAGATGAGCACCTAGTCCTCTTATATTTAGCCAGCCTTGCTTCCTCTTTTTCATGAAACTTCAGGGCCCTCCTCCCCTTGGTTTCTTCCTTCCTTCCTTCCTTCCTTTCTTTTCTTTCTTTCATACTGAGAACAATTTTTTTAAGAGACTTTATTTATTTATTTATTTTCTTTTTGGCTGCACCGTGCAGCATGCCGGATCTTAGTTCCCTGACCAGAGATCAAACCCATGCCCCTGCAGTGGAAGCACGGAGTCTTAACCCCTGGACCGCCAGGAAAGTCCCTGTCCCCTTGGTTTCTGTTGGCGAACTGGAAATATGGTGCAGGGTAAAGAGATATGGGTGGAGAACCAAAAGACCTGGGTCCAGTGTCAGCCATTCCAGCCTCAGCCTCCCCATCCTTAGGCCCTGTATGGGTGGTTGATTCATTTATTCATCCCCTGTTTCTAAAGCTCCAAATGTAAAATGAGAATAATAATGACTCTCACAGGGCTGTGGTGAGTTTTGGAACTCACACATGTAAACATTGAGCACCATCCCTGTGGCACTCCATAAATGCTAACTAGTATTGTTAAAGATCTACAAAGTTATACGGAATTTGATCTCTAAAGAAAATGCCCCACAACTTCTTGTTTACAAAAGCTCACATTTACTCTTCCCCAGCTTTTCATTACTCTGTTCCACTGAGATGACAGGACTCCAGATGTTATTTCTCTTCCTCAGATTACATAATACCTTTGACGCCTCACTTTCAATCAGGACTAACATGCTCTAATTGCAGACATTATCGATGCGAATGGCACTGCTTCCTGATAAATGAGCTGCCGGCACAGGGTGTCCGCCACAACATGTAGATGAGCCCAGGGAGAAGCAGTGTCATTCTGCAAATCACTCTTGGCACCCAGGATTTGGTGGATGGCACCTGGCAGTCTCCATGTTTCAGGCTACATGGCTTTGCCAGTCACTGATTGTCATCAAACAAAATACTCTCATATTATTCTACGGTTTGCTTTTACAAAGAGATCATTTCTAAAACAGTCCAATTGATTCGTTTCCAGGCCACTAGCAAACATAATCACATAGTGCAGACAGAATAATAGAACATTTTGGTAGCTCTCATGTTTTCCAGAATGAAATCAGGAGAAAGTAAAAGACTGTGTTTTGACTAAAGTTTGAGGATGAGAGTTTCCAGGGTCAGAGGAGAGACACAAACATGGCTTTAGAGTGAGAATTTTACAAGGACTTTGAATCCTCTGGTTAACCTTCACAGTGAAAATTAAGCATCATCTTTACCATGGAATTTATTCTACAACTGTTTAAAGCTTGAGCATTTAACCTCTCAACTTCCCCAACGTGTTAATATGTCACTGATGCTTCTAAATAAATAAAATGTCCAGGAATGGGGAGCTTGAGCCAAGTATTGATACAATAAGCTCAACCATCAGTGAAAGTTGAAAAAGAAAAAAAAGAAAAGAGTGCATTTGATCAACTTCCTTTTCGAGAACACGGACAATATTGAAGAGAGCAGTCAGAATCAGAAAGGAAAAAATTCTTTCATTTTCTCTGTTGAATTTGGAAACTTCTAGTCAGGAGTCTATTTCTTCTGCAATGCTTCTCTGACCGTGATAAGATGCTGTTGGCAATATTAAGCCCTGGAAGATCCACCTGCCTCCATCCTGGTCTTATATCAGTTCCTCTAACTCATTCAGTTTTTCCTCACCTCAGAGCCATCACACTGGTCCTCCTCTCAACCTGGAACATTCTCCATGCTCTCCCCCCAAAAGCTAACTCCACTTCTCCTTTAATTTCAATTTAAACATCACTCCCTCACAGTGATTATCTCAGACAGCACCCTCTTACCCAGGTTTCCTTCCCTCACACCCTTACACTTTCACTATTGCCCCCAGAACTCCTCTGTAATGCTCTTCATACTTGTAATGGTTTTTCAGTGTGGCTCTTTCCCATGACCTATATGGTCCATGATGACTGAGACCCAGTCTTCTTTATCTTTTCATCCCTAACCCTTAACATAGGGCCCGTCACATTTTAGGCACTTGATAAATATTTGTTGAATTAGTTGATGAAACATGAATGGATGAATTCAAGCATGTTGATGCACTTTTACAGGTGGTTGTGAATTGGCACCAGGAGACAGTTGCTTTTAGAAACATGATATCATAGGGCTTTCTCCATAGAACATTCCACGTCTAGACACCCAGGCGTATAAATGTGGCCTAAAAGATAAAAGTGAAACCAAAAGCCCCACCTTTTATATGGGGTTGTTTCCACACCAATCAAGGCTAGGAAGGAATGTTCTTTGTTAAAGCACATAGTTCCCGTGCCTTTGGCAGTGAAAGTGCAGAGTCCTAACCATTGGACCACCAGGGAATTCCCTAAAGCACATAATTCTTTATTAAAGCAGATACTTTGACCATTTGTCAGCTTCTAAAGAGCTGAAGCGATCCAAGAATTTAACTATATCCTAAAGGGAAAGCAAACAAGCACACAGAATAATATTAAAAATACAGAAGTTTCATATACAAGTAAACCAGTTGTCAAGTTTAGATGGAAATGAGCAGAAATGCAAGTGACATCAATTTCCATGGCACAGATTGCATGTCAGTTCCCTCTGGACTATGTAACCAGATCATTGTGGAGGACGAGAAGAGCCTTCCCAATTGGAGAAAAACGAAAATACACAATCTGTCCTACAAATTGGACTAGTGATACTGTCTCCACATATAGATCAGTCAGAATACTTAGAAACTGCATTGTGACTATTCCTGGGTATAGTAACCAGGATCTGCAATAGGCTACACTATGGTAACAAATAAAACCTGAAATCTTAGTGGCTTAATTCAAGTTTATTTCTCCCTCTTGCCACATGCCTCTTCTATCCTGGAGTCTTGCCATCTCCTGGCTTAAAGATTAGTTGAAATATTGGGGGAAGGAATAAACCCAGAAGTAAAACAGTTTACTTCTACTTACATTCCATGGGACAGAACTCATAACATGGTGAATCCAACTGTAAGAAAAGATGAGAAATGAAGAGGGAACATGTGAATATGAGTGTTAACTGTTTCTACCACAGTACAGTTTGGTCTTATCAAGCAATTCTGCTTTTTGACACATGGTCTTGATGGTTTAGCTAAAAGGACTATTTCCTTTATGATAATTGGATTTAGTCCAGACACTTTTAAAATATACTCTCAGAAACCCATAGCTTTGCATTTATATTCTTTGGCATTGTATGCTAGGATATACTTAAAGTATCATATTGTTTATTTCTATGTAACAAATGACCTTAAAACCTAGCAGCTTGAAACAGCAAACATTCATTATCTCACAGTTTCTGCGGATCAGGAATTTGGATGTGGCTTAGCTGTGTGCCTCTGGCTTAAGACCTTTCTTGAGCTTGCAGGCACACTGGCGCCTGGGGTGAGGACACATTGGGAAGGTCTGATTCGAGGAGGGTCTGCTTCTCAGGTCACTTACATGGTTATTGGCAGGATTCAGTTCCTCTCAGGTTGTTGGGCTGAGGATCCAAGTTCCTCACTGGCTGTGGGCTGGAAGCCTCCCTCAGTTCCTTGCTAAGTGTGTCACCATAGGACAGCTCACAACACGGGCGCTGGCTTTTCCCTCAGAGCAAGTGAGAGCAACCAAAGATGGAAGCCACAGTCTTTTGTAACCTAACCTCAGAAGTGGCAGTCATATATGTCACTTTCTATTCATTAGAAGTGAATCCCTAAGTCCAACCCATGATCAAGGGGTGAGCATTACACAAGGGCATGAACACGAGGAGGCAGTGGTCACTGGGGGGCCATCTTGGAGGTTGCTTACCACAGATATTCTTCCAGGCCATCTTATTTGGGGTTATCCTTTTTCAACTTTTTTATTTTGTTTCATATTTTCTTTTCAAGTTTAGGCCAGTAGGGTCACTTTAGTGCTATGAATCAGATAAGTTTTGGAACCTTGGGTGTGACTTTCTTTCCTGGTCATGATGTTGAACGTGGCCCAAAGATGATGGAAATAGTGAAGACTCAATCTTTGAAAACTGCAGTAGATCCAAGTTGTAAGTCATCTAAAAAGTAAGAAGTAGAGCTTTTCTTCAGCTATCTAGTGCTGTTATGTTATATATACTTTCCTAATAACTCTCTTACAGGACTTGATGGTTTTTAAAATCCCACCTGATAACTACTCTGTCAATAACAGTATCTTTGGATAAGTGAAATGGCCTATTAGCCAAATTGAATGAAAGTGTGACAGTTTATTAGCGATGACATTTAAATGATATTTCCACTCATAGAGAACTTTGTTGCCCCATCAGGATGTAGGTTATATGGACTAACAAGTAATCTTAAATTTTAAGTGGCATAAAACTACCAAGATTCACTTCCTGTTCCTACTATATGTCCTCCAGAGCTGAGATGGAGGGAATGAGGTTGGGCAGGGGGGTAGAATTTGCTCATTGTTGCTACTATGAGACTCAAGCTGATTGGGAAACACGACCCCAAGTATTCGTCTCCATGCCAGAGGAAACAGCTCTGGAATATCTTGTATGAGCATTAAAGGTTTGGCCCAGAAGTGATGGGCATCATTTCTACTCTCAGTTCATTGGTCAGAATTACTAATGTGGCTTCCCAATCACAAGGAGTCAGAAAGTCCCATTTTTTTCACGTGCCCAGAATGGGAATGAACTAGAAATGTTTGCAAATAACACTAATGACAACATTGCCCCCCTACCCCCAAAACCTCAGCAAATATCACTGTGAGGAAACTTTTATCTTTGTTTTCCAACTTGAAGGTCAAATAATCCTACTAATATGTTCAAATTGGGGGTTTGTAATAATAACAATTAATATTCTTTCTTAACACCCTATATTTTCTTGGAACTGCCAGCCAAACTGCTTAGACATTCAGGTGCCCAGATGTAGGTTTTGTTGAGGCCTGGACATATTTTCGTTTGTCCCCCATAATCTCAAACTGAGCATCATTGGTGTCTATGCAGTCTGGTGAGGGGCCTGGGTGCTTCTTTTGTACCTAAATTAAGAAATTACTGGGGACTTCCCTGGCAGTCCAGCGGTTAAGACTCCATGCTTCCACTGCAGGTGGGCGCGGGTTCGATCCCTGGTCAGTGAACTAAGATCCCGCATGCCACGTGGTGTGGCCAAAAAAAAAAAAAAAAAGAAAAGAAATCACTGTTTTTTATATGTTCTTTAAATTCTAAAATATCATGTGATATATATAGATGTTTGAGTTAGACAACATAAGACAAGGGCTAGCAAGCTTAGAATTTCTTAAAAAGTGTGTGGATTTAACCTCTAAGTATTTTGACAATAATATATATATATATAATTGTATATAAAGTATTAAAATATTTTAAAATAGAATTTTATGATAATTTTTATCACTCTTTACAGTAGAGTTTTATTATCTGGTCTCCATGCTTACTCTCATTTCCTCCCTGGCCTTTACTCTATCGATGTGAATATTTTAACACAAATTCAGATTGTACCTTTCCCCTGTTCACAACCCTCCAATATGCCCCAAAAGGCTTGGAATAAAAGCCAAAGTCCTTACCATGGTTTCACATCTGGCTACATGTCTAATTTGTTATCTTCCCACTTCCCCTTAGGGGCTCAACAGAATTGGATCATGTGGTTCCCTCCATGATCATTGCACTCACCCAGCATGAGCCTCAGCTTGTACCTACCGCCCCTCTGCACTCTTCCCATAGGTCTTCACATAGGTGTCTCCTTCACTTCATTCATAGCTCTGCTTAAATTTTAAAAATCTACAGAGAGACCTTCCCTGACCAGTTTTCCACTCCTATTACCTTCTCCTGTTTTTCTTTATAGCGTGTATCACTGATATTATACCATATGTATATTCATTTATTCTTTCCCCTAAAATGAAAGACTTATGAAAGCAGAAACTTTGTCTGTTTTAGTCACTGCTGTGTTCACAGCACCTAGAATAACTGCTGGCACATAGGTGGAGTAAGTGGACACAGAAGAGCCATTCAATGAAGTAATTTTAGAGGAACTCAAATCTAAAAGGAAACTCCAGAAGGGCAAGGGTGTTTTTTCCCAGCACTGTGAATCCCTCACCTAACAAAGTGCCATGCTGCATAATAGTTTTTAAACAAGTATCTGTGGCTGAGATGAATGACCAAATTCCTCAGTTGAAAAGAATCAGTGCTACTGGTCCTTAAAATGTGTAATGAGATATATTTCCCAGCTAATACCTTCTACCTGCATGCTAACCAGGGAAGAACAAAAAAACAAAAACGAGCAATTGGTGAGAAGCCTGGCAAAGCCTTCAGAAAGGCATAAAGAGATTAGAAATTTGGAATTGTTCATCTCTAGCCTAAACTATAAGCAGAGTGGACTCAAAAAGACCTCTTAGTGGAGCTAGTCTAATCATGCAGTCACATGGTTGAATTCCTTTGAAGAAATGAACTTGAAATCCCTCTGATAATGCAGCCAGAACCCAGATGAGAAGGCAAATTTGTGTTCCTGTCCCTCCTCCCTGCTTTTTCACATGACAGAAAATGCTCATCAATCATAGTGTCCTTTCCTTCTGAAGCGAGACTTGGCCCCAGAATCCTCAGCAATGCTCTCTTAAACGCCATAGCTGTCATTACTCTAGACAACATGTATTTGTCATTTTTGCTTATTTTAGTCAGTCTTGGGCAAAATTATCAGAGACTGAGAAAGCACTGTTTCACTACCTAAAACAAAAAATATAGAACGCAGACCTCAATATATGTAAAACTAAAATCCAGAAATTAGCCTTGATTACTTTACCTCCCTGTTAGTGGAGAAAGAATGATCTTCATTTGGGAAACATGAGATCCAAGCTTTCTGTGGCAGAAAGATGATCCTCTGTAAAAGAAAGATTAAACTTGAACTCTCAAGTATATCACCTTGGATATTTCAGATCAAAGCTGTGAATGTGACTTGTATTTAAGTCTGCTCATATGTATAAGTATTTATTGTGTCTGCTGTGGAAAATATATTCCCTGGTAGGAATAGGTTATTAAGAGATGGGAAAGCTAATAGTCCCTGATGGCAACTGTATTCAGAGATGACATTTCATAATATCATAAACTCTTATAAATGATGATTGCTTAAGGAGCCTTATGTAAATTCCATCTTTTGGATGTGACATCCAAAATTCCTAATAACAAAGCCAGGTCTATTCTAAAGTTTAGTTTTGAACGTTCTTTGGGGGAAAAAATGTGTCAGTGAGCAAATTTGCAACATAAAGGGAAATGTAACAACATTTTAACCTAGAGAGTAAGAGAATAATTTTCAAGGACTCCAGTGACATTCATTAAGTCGAAACAATAAATGTTAATTAACAAAAGGTCTTATCTATCCTTTAAAGCTGGTAGAGTAGGATCTACATTTTGGCAAGATAATTAGCAATTTATTCAAGATAACATGCAACTTGAGAACATCAAATATTTTGGACTTTTAAAAAATGTATTGTTCAGGGCTTCCCTGGTGGCGCAGTGGTTAAGAATCCGCCTGCCAATGCAGGGGACACAGGTTCAAGGCCTGGTCCAGGAAGATCCCACATGCTTTGGAGCAACTAAGTCCATGAGCCACAACTACTGAAGCCTGTGCGCCTAGAGGCTGTGCTCTACAACAAGAGAAGCCACCGCAATGAGAAGCCCACGCACCGCAAGGAACAGTAGCCCCCACTAGCCACAACTAGAGAATGCCCGTGTGCAGCAATGAAGACCCAATGCAGCCAAAAATTAATTAATTAAATAAATAAATAAATTTTTTAAAAAAGTAATAAAAATAAAAATGTATTGTTCAGATTTTCCATTAATGTACCTTGCCTCTCATTCCTGTGACTTTGGATAGGTGAGATGTTATCTGTAAGAAAAGAAATTTTTAAACACATATTGAGTCTTTCAGTTACCAAATAACTAAGAACTTTCTGCAATAGGAAACTTCAATTAAATAGCCAAGAGGATTCAACTGTGCAAAATGAAATCCTGTTCTGCCATCTAGAGGACACACACTAATGGCATAGAAAATATTTTGTCTTTAATGGCCCCTAAAGCTTAAAATAAAAAAAGATATTGTTTTAAAAAAAGGTGGAGGGGAGTATTTTGCTCTACGACATTATATCAGATTTCACCATAGAGAAGAAAATAACATTTTTAAAAGCAATTAAAAAAAACCTTGTGGATTAGATACGCACCAAATTGAGGTTTTACACTTTTCCAAATTTGCTTGGCCCCATCTGGCCTCCAAGGCATTGGCCACTTGCAAATGCAGCACCCAGGCCACAGCTACATCCCCTAAGAACACATTCCTGGCCACCATAAGGTAAAGAGCACAGCCTTCGTTGTGCCTGCCAGGGGGTTACCAGAGTTATCTGGGGCATCCAGGTTTGACCTCATCAGACTCAATCAGCAATCTCAAATATTTCTGATAATATTCTAACTTGACTCTCTCCAAATGATTCATTCCAGAATTCCGCAGCAATTTCTCATATTGCTAAGTGCAAGAAAACAAGGTGTGCCTGTACTCAGAGAACTTTATAACTGAAACAACAGTAAACATGATCTACTTTAATTACTTCATTTTTCAGTAGAAGAAACTGAGATCAAGAGATTCTATAACTCTAAGATCACATGCTAGTTATTAGCGGAGTTTTCATGATAACACACATTGCCTACTTTTTTTTTTTTTTTTTTTTTTTTGGCTGTATTGGGTCTTCGTTTCTGTGCGAGGGCTTTCTCTAGTTGCGGCAAGCGGGCCTCTCATTATCGTGGCCTCTCTTGTTGCGGAGCACAGGCTCCAGACGTGCAGGCTCAGTAGTTGTGGCTCACGGGCCTAGTTGCTCCACGGCATGTGGGATCTTCCCAGACCAGGGCTCGAACCCATGTCCCCTGCATTAGCAGGCAGATTCTCAACCACTGCGCCACCAGGGAAGCCCACATTGCCTACTCTTAAATCCGATGTTTTTCATTTCGTGTATCCATTCATCCAACAAATACTTAGCGCTTACCTACTAAGTTAAGCATTGTGATAGACACTGAGCAGGAAATGCCGCGTGAAAAAAAAAACACAGCCCCTGCTCTCTAGAATCTAACAGTCTGCTGGAGATGAAACATTAATCAGAGCCATATGAAATTATGAAAGTACAGGGGACAAAGAAAGAATTTAGTGGGAACAGAACTTGGTCTGGTCCAGAAGAGCAGGTATGATTTTTCTATAGAAGTTACTTTCAAATAGAGATCCAAAAGATAAATAGTTGTTATCTAAGCAAAGCAGAAAGAAAAGTGCATTCCTGGGAGAGTAAACATCACTTGCAAAGGCCTTGAGGTAGGGCAGCTTGAT
Source organism: Balaenoptera acutorostrata (assembly GCF_949987535.1). Taxonomy (NCBI): domain Eukaryota; kingdom Metazoa; phylum Chordata; class Mammalia; order Artiodactyla; family Balaenopteridae; genus Balaenoptera; species Balaenoptera acutorostrata. The sequence goes on from NC_080066.1 coordinate 16,585,107, forward strand.
GCTCTGGTGGAACTAAAATATCAGTGAGAAACAGGTGTGAGATAAGTCTGCTTAGGCTGCATGGGGTCTAATCATCTGGAGACGAGGAGGCCACATGACAGACAATGAGCAAGCTTTGGAGAGTTTCAGGAAGAGGATTTAGATAATCAGATTTGTGCTTTTGAAAGATTGCACTTGATCCAGTGAGTGCAGAGAGAAAGAAAGCAAGAATAGACTGTGCACATGCCCAATTAGGGGACAAATATGACAATAGCTTGCACTACAGCAGTGCCTGGTGCTAGAGAGGCACCATGGGATTGTGCTCTACGTTAGCAGGGTCTCCTGGATCGGGCAGCACACTCCCTGCACTGTGGCATTGTAGCAAAAGGACAGACTTCTTTTCTTGAATCTGGAGCATAAAAACTTTTTATTCTCACCTTCATGGGCATATACGCAGATTGTTCCTCCCCTTTCAAAAGCAGGGGTGTCTGGTTTCTCCCAAAAGGATGTGCATCGAAAGTTGTCTCTTAGCAGAAGATATCACCAAGGGACTGTCACTAGAAATGCAGGGGTCTACGTGCAGATGGAATCCAGTGGGGGTCTTTGGAAGTTATAACTCATTGGCATCCACTGCTACTGAGGATTTCCCCATTAAGTAACATTTATCAGTGTCAATTGTTTTGATTCTCTTTGTTTTTCTCTGTTAGCTCAGATCTGAGTTATCTCCATGTCTCAAGCTCCAGGAAATAAAAGGGGCGAATAGGAGATCAAAATCTTTCCCCTGTTAGATTTCTTCTTATCCCTATATCTTATACCCGTCACTGGGGAGCTCTGTGGGTTCTTTGGGGGGAGGATCAGTCACAGCCCTAAGCCCACCCTGGGAAAACTTTGGAGGTAGAAAATGGTCTTAAACACATTGAATGAGAGTGGTAGCCATGACCATATGAAAGTGTTTGTTTCCAGGGGGGAATTCTGCATGGACCAAGAGGACAATGACAAGATGTGGGTACATATGTTCATTCTATTAAGTTGTGCACATTGTTTTATGAACTTTATTAAAGTTAAGAATTCACAAAAAAGGAAATTATAACACTAATGAGGAAGGAACAAAAAAGACCTGGTTTACGTTTGCTTTTTGTTTTGTTATGAAGCAGAAGAATCCAGAGTCCCTATTTAGCTCAGTGAGGCATACAACTGATTTATCCCCAGAATACGAAATCCTTCTCCAAGCCTTTTCTGACCACAGGGTCTCTTTTTTGAATCCAAACTCTCTTGGCTAGACAAGGGATTTCCATTATGCCTATGCATCTCCTGAACCTTCTTTCTGGGCAAAGCATATCTGCAGGGAATTCTTTCATTTCCCCTTCATTCTGTTGATAGGAGAAAATGAATCCAGAGCTAAAGTTTCTAGAACCTTCTCCATTGATAGTTAACAGCTTTAAAATGACATATACCTCTTTTGAATCCTGGCTCTGCCACTTACTAAACTTGTGACTTTGGGCAGGTCACTTTCCCTCTCTGAGTCAGTTTCCTTATTACAGACTAGGAATAAATACATTTACCTTCATAAGGTTATTGTGGAAAAATGAGTTAATGTAATAGAGTGGTTAGCATAAGGCCTGGTGTGTGGAATGCTCAAAATAGTAGATGTCATTGTTAACTTATGACAGTTAGTTATCTGATCCTCTCAACACATTCTTAAATACCATGGCTTGCATCTCATCTCTCCACCAGTTCCACAGTAACTGGCTATATTTGACTTCCCATCTCCTGTTGGCTTAGCAGCTGGATCCAGTGCCAGAAATAATCTCATTTTCTAGTTAGGCAGAATTCAATAGGCTCTAATTTAAATGGAATGTGAAAATAATTCAGCATAGAATCAAGCAATAGATAGATTAGATGATTCCTATCGAGTTAAGATGTACCCTGACTTTGAGTTATACCTCATCTACCAAAATAAAGTGATTAATTTGAAAGAAATGATGAAATAACCAGCCCCATTTGGAGGGCATTGATCCTCTGTCATAGAACTCATGTTGCCTTTGTTACTGCTGCAGAAGAATCCTCCTAGATGACTACAGCACCACGTCTCCAAATCCCCACAAAAATCTCAGGTCAGAGATCTCAGCCCACTGAAATGGTAAATCAGCTTTGCTTAGGATTATATAATTGTTTTCTCAGTGAGAAGGGTCTGTTTGAATAAAGAAGGGTCTTTTAAACCAAGACTCAATATATGAAGGATTAAGTAAATCAAACCCATAGTATAATACTTTCGTGTTAGGTTTAAGAATATTCCATGCCTATTTAGTATGTAAAATAGATGTAATATTTAAGATTTGTTATATTAGAGACTAACATACTAATTTATGATTCTAACTTAAAATGCATAAATGGATGATTGATGTTAGATTTGTTGATTTTAAGGTAAAAGTTATTAGAAAATTTGCTGAGAGTGAATATTTAAGAAAAGGAGGATCTATTACATTAACTACATGTTAGATTTACTAGAATTATCTAAATATGTGAGAAGGTTTAGTAAGATTTGAAGTATTTACAATATTCAAATAATTTAAAAGTACATTTTAAAATTATTTAAGACAATTCAACTATGTTTAATAATGGGATAAATAATAATCTTGAAAATAACTGTTAATAGGTAAATAATTTAGTCCATTTTTACAGTTATTTTGAAGATGAACTTAAGATTTATAAGTGGAACTTATAAAGGTGGACAAAAGGTACAAACTTTCGGTTATAAGATAAATGTGTACTGGTGTTTCTTTTTTTTTTTTTTTGTATCTGTATGAGATAATGTTAACTAAACTTTCTGTGGTAATTAAATAATTACCACAATACATGTAAGTCGTTATGCTGTACACCTTAAACATACAGTGCTGTATGTGAATTATATCTCAATAAAACTGAAAGAAAAAAATAGTTGAACTTAAAGATGTAAGGAACAATTAGGTTTTAAAATTTATAAACCTCAATGTAATACCTACACAGCTTTTTCTGTGAGTAAGAGCTATGGAAACCACAAATTGACTGCTTCACCCAAGTAAAACCTCTGCTAGACCTTCTCGTTCACTGATCTCAAATAGTTTGGGAAAGCAAATGTGGTCCTCTTTTAGTTTCCTCCTACTGATGTAACTGATTACCACAGATTTAGTGATTAAAAACAACAAAAATTTGTTCCAGAACTGTATTCTAAAATCAAGGTGCCAGCAGGGCTGCATTCCTTCTGGAGACTTCAGGGGACAAGCCTTCCTTGCCTTTCTCAGAGGCCTCCTGCATTCCTGGGCTCCTAGCCCCTTCCTCACCTCACTCCAAAATCTTGCTTCTTTCTTCACCTCTCCTACTCTTGATCCTGATCCTCCCGGGCCCTTTTTTTAAGGGCCCTGGCAATTACATTTAGGTTTACCTAAACCTTCCAGGATAATCTCCCCGTCTCAAGATCCTTTTACCATGTAAGGTAGCATAGTCACAGGTTCTGGGGAATGAGTCAGTCCTTCATGTGAGCTAAAGGAACGTCCAGAATCAAAACAATCTATCTATCGTGCTGGTACTTGGCCACTTTCTGACTCAATTGTAATTTGGGAGAGTGTAGGTTAGTAACCAAACCACTGACCAGAGTTCTCTAGTTTGATTTCCCAGCAGCTGTTGGTTGCAGGAGATTCTCTGCATAATCAGCCTAGTTTGAACCATCCTGCGCTTTGAAATGGTAAGTCAGAGAACCTGTTCTGCACTAGTTAGTATTTACATTGGATTTCAGGAACCAAAAAAGATCTGTCTCTGGTTGGTTGATTCCCTTCTTTGCAGCCCACTTTGTATTCCATATTTTGATGGACCAGAGTTTTAATAAAATGAAAAAAAAATTTTTTTTAATTAATCCAAAACTTAGAAATAAGGCAAAAAGATTACCATACTCTTTCAAAGTCATACTAGGGCACTGTCCACCAAGTCCACTGAAAGATCATCTAATTTTTCTAGAGGAAGATGTAACTGACTTCTGCTTACTATCACTTAGGCCCCAGACTCCATAAAGTTCGATGGTAATGTGTAGAAAATTAGTTTGCAAGTTTTTCAGATTTATACTCCTTTGAATCAGCTTTGGAGCCTGCTGGTTCCTTAATCCTGACTTAAGTAAATCTTTAAGTGATCACAATATAATTACATAAGTTGTTTTTAACTTTTTAAAATTATACTTTGACATCAGGCTTCCCTGCTAAGGAAAAACAAAAAATTTTGCTCCTATGAAGTATGTTCCAAGCAAGCTTGGGTTCACTATTAGAAAACCGCATGGATATTAAGAGAACTATATAAAAATTACATGTGGAGGCTATATAGGTATCTGTTAGGTAAATTTAACCATGTGATTAGCCATAATCCACATTTTGATGCTTTTATATTTGGTCATCTGCAAATTAAGAAGTAGTGTTAAAAATAGGCAGAATGTTAAAAAAAGATATTAAGAGAATGAAAAGGCAAGCCACAGACTGGGAGAAGATTGCAAATAATATATCTGATAATGGCTTCTGTGCAGAATAAACAACTCTTGAAACTCAATCATAAGAAAATCCAATTAAAAAATGAGCAAAATATTTGAAAACTTTGCCAAGATCTAAAGATGGCAAAAAAGCACTTGAAAAGATGTTCATCATCATTAGTCATTACAGAAATGCAAAGTAAACCCACAACGAGACACCAATTAGAATGTCTAAAATCAAAGAGTGACCAGATCAAATGTTGGTAAAAATGTAGAGCAACTAGGACCCTTATACACCAATAGTGGGAAATGTGAAATAGTACACTTTGAAAAAGTTTGCCAGTTTCCTAAAAAGTTCAGTGTACACTTACCATATGTCTCAGCCATTCCACTACTAATTTTCTTAGTTTCCCCAAGAAAAGTAAAAGTAAATGTTTATACAAAGACTTACATGTAAACATTCTAGCAATCTAGCAGCTTCATTTGTAATAGCTAGAAACTGGAAACCACCCAAATGTGCACTAACAGGGAGTACATAAACAAATTGTGATACATCTATACAATGGAATACTACTCAGAAATAAAAAGGAATGAACCATTGATACAATGAAATGAATAAATCTCAAAATAATTGTGCTGAGATTATATACAATTCTATGAAAGTAAAGCAACAGAAAGCAACTCAGTGGTTATCTGGAGGTAGATAGTGGAATTGAAGGGAGGAATTACAAAGGGCACTAGGAAAATTGGAATGATGGATATGTTTACTATCTTGATTGTGGTGATTGTTTCACAGGTGTATACACACCAAAGCTTTTCAGTTTGTTCACTTTAGGAATTCCCTGGCGGTACAATGGTTAGGACTACAAGCTTCCACTGCAGAGGGCACGGGTTCAATCCTTGGTCGGGGAACTAAGATCCCACATGCCGTGTGGCTCAGCCAAAAAAAAAAAAAATTGTACACTTTAAACATGTACAGTTTAATATGTGTTAGCTATATCGACATAAAGCTGTTAAAAAACAGGCAGGATGAAACCTTATTTGGGTATGTTTCTCAGAAGAAATCGGAATGTTCAGCCACTGAAGTCCTAGAGCATAGCAGAACTCTTAAGTTGAAGTACCTTAAATTCCTAAACTTCCATACAAAATGTGAACTTTGTACATATGTGTAATTCTTCAACGTAGGTATCGTTCATCATATTCTCAGAGGTTTTTGAAAAAAGGAGTTAAAAATCACTACTTTAGAGGAATCTATATGAAGAATATAATGAAAATTGCTTAACCCACACAAATTAGATTACATCTCTACTTTTTAAATAAGAGCACAACTTAAGTACAATGTGTAGATTATCCCAATTATCTGTCAATGGAGTACATACTCCATTGTGTTTTTTTCCAACACCACCAAGCAATTCTCCACTTCTCAGTAGACACTGATTTGATGTCCTATAATTTAACTCAATTCTGACACTATTTACTTGGATATAGCATCAGATCCCACAGCTTACAGGCTGTACCAAAAACCTTCAACACCCACTCCCCCTCACATGCCGATCCAGAGTTCAGATTGCTACCTGTGCTTCCAACCGAACATAGGGGCTACTCTTCATTGCAGCACACGGGCTTCTCGTTGTGGTGGCTTCTCTTGTTGAGGAGCACGGGCTCTAGGCACACGGGCTTCAGTAGTTGCAGCACGTGGGCTCAGTAGTTGTGGCTTGTGGGCTCTAGAGCACAGGCTCAGTAGTGGTGGCGCATGGGCTTAGTTGCTCCGCGGCATGTGGCTCTTCCCAGATCAGGGCTCGAACCCATGTCCCCTGCACTGGCAGGCGGATTGTTAACCATTGCGCCACCATGGAAGTCCCACCTCATTCTTAATCATAAAAATTCCTCTCTTTGTTTGCCTAGGTGAGTTTCTATCACTTGCAGCAAGATTGTTAAAACAAATTTTATCTTAAAAAAAAAACACGGTTCACGTCATATTGGAAAAGTAATTATTTATTATGACAAAAATAAAACTGTTGACTGAAAACAAATGAATGTTACACTGTATTGCACCATGACTGCAAATGAGCCAAAACCTGTCTAAAAGATGAACATTCCAGAGCAAACAGCATCCTTTCACTTGGGTAAGTAGGCATGCAAGCAACTCATTACAGCATAATTGCAGAAGTAAAAAATTATGAGTACCAGTAACCTAAACTTAACATATAGAAGCATTTTATGACAGTAATAAAGTTATTAAAAATTTAAAACATGTCTTTTCAACAACCCACCATTAGAAGAACGTGCTTTGAACCACTTTCAAGAAGTGATGATGTGAATGCATTAATTTGTTTGTTCTTTTAATTTTATTAATGCTTATATATTGAACCAACAGCACACATCTCAGTTGTTTGGTTGGGCTTAAGAAGCACAGTTTGTGGCTCTGAAAGACATTTTTTTCCTCTCTACGATACCAGGGGGCCCCCAGAGAGATCCAATTCATAATTTTGGCCTTATTAACACCATCTTCATTTGACCAAGCTGATTAGCTAAGATATTGTTACAGTGTTTGCAGAAAGCCTGAAGCTTGATGGATAACAATAATTTGTATTTAAACCTTAAGAAATGAACATAAATATAAATAGACACTTTAATGTAGTTTTACATTCTGAGGCAAGAAGTATATAGGGCCTGCTGTTTCCTCTTTAATGCTCTAAAGCACCAATTTATATTAAGATGGCAATGTGTAATTATAATCATTATGTTCTGATAGAACAATCGCAAGAGCAAGGCTGTAACTGCTTTTAGTTTTAGTTTTTGTTTTTTTAACCATGCTCTGTACAATAGATGAATAGGGTAAAATTTATAACTATTACATAATTGGAAATATCATAACCGTCATTTTATTTCACACTTTTAATGAAATAGCAGCTCAACTTTTTAAAAAAGTCAAAATGAAAAGTTTTCATAACTACACTGAACAGTTTACTCCAAGAGAACAAAATAGGGGCTGTAGAATCCCTGCATTTCCTGAAGGAAAATGTAAGAAGATTAAAATGATTATAGTCTCTTATGAAAAGGGCTAAAATATGCAAATAAATTATAAACATAACCAACACCAACTGATAGTCATTTGATATCTTACCAACACTGATGGAAATATATTCACAGTATAATAAAATCAATCAAATTTTAGAGTTTTTCCTTTCCCTTACTTGATTTTAATTAAACTGATTAAATATTGACTATGCACTTGCCCATGTGCTTTAATGAAGACAGTATGTGGATCTGCTACACCATGTTAGCCCTGCTAGTGGTAAACAAGAGTAAAAGAAAACAAAATCTCCAAGGAATGCTATCCCTTAGTTGTGAATTTTGCATATTTCAAATACAGTTTGGGTGAAGGGGATTTTTATGGGATTGTGCAACATCCCACAGACTGGAGCAAAGCACCTTATGGACTGAAAAATGAGGTAATTTTTTAATTAAAAATTTACAAGTTTGTGCAAGAGAACATTTCCATTCTTCTAGAATTTTGTTTTCTATTCCAAAAGATATGCACAGCACATTTTATTATTTCTCCATTTCTAGGGAAGAAGGTAGATTACTGGTTTATAAAAATGCAAAAGGTGCCACTCTCTGACTACACTCCCAAATTCTAGAAACCTGATCAGTCTTCAGTCCTTTGGTCACATTAAAAATAATATAGGCCATCCAGTTCTATAGTAAAATACTTAATTTTCTAGTAATTTTAAGTCCTTGAATGGGGGCAATTCAGTGTTTTCATTCAAATTTTCTATTGAAGATTTTTTATCTCATATTAATCTTTACTCTCAAGTTCTCTGACTTTTGTTTCTAGGTATGCCTCTAAACCTCCAATTAACATTTCCCAAACATTTCACTAGACCTTATACATTTAAAGCTGATTTTAGGTCTGTGGAACACAATATTTTTTCTACTTCAAATTTAAAACAAAGTAGCTGAAAAAAGATTTTTTTTATTGGCCTTCTCTATTTAGCTCTGGTTACCTGAAACTCTTAAAAAATACTTTTTGGGAAACTGGCTTTTAGATTTCAGTCGTCACAATAATGCTAAATGAATAAGGATGAGACATTACTGAAAACACTAACCTTGAATATAAACTACTTTCAGATTTATACAGACATTTGTAAAATATTGACATCCTCACTGCACTATCCTTTTCAGTACTGGAAAGTCAAACAGAACTGGAGCTTGGGGCAGCCTCTAAAGCCAGTAAACTCTGAACAAACTAACCACTTGCATCCAGTTAGTAAAAGCCAGGAAAATAAGCAAGATATTTTCTAGAAGAGAGTATTTCCAATATACACTGGTGTTTTATACGTAGATTAAATATCATCTTCTTAGCAATATGGCTTATTTTCTTATTTGCATTGTCAGTAACTATTAGCTCAATTTAAGTGGAGTAGCAGTTACTAGTTGATGCTTTGTTTTCTTATTTGATTGTATTCATATACTAAATGAAATGATAATGAGGTGGGAATCAAATAATAGATAAAAATAAACGTAATTTCATATTACATGTCTTTCCCTCATTTGGTTTGTTTTTTTTGTTTTTTGTGTTTGTTTTTTAGTTTTTAGTAGTAGTGTATAAAGGTTCAGGATTTTAAAGCCAAAAGATGTGTTGGTGCTCTAGTTTAAGTTCCTCAGTATGGGAAAAATAGTAGGAAGGCCATGAACGATAGTAATTGTCTAAGGTAAAACAGGTCACAGCCAAATTAAGATTCAAACCTACTTCTTTAGATAGCCAGCACAATATTCCACTAGATACAAGTCATCATGCTGTATCTTGAAGTGACTTTACCCTGACAAAATATAAAAGATCCTTTAGAAGGGAACTAGATATGAAATGTTTTGGATCCAAAGCCATAGATGAAAAGTTAGGTTCATTAAGTTGGTCTTCAAAGATAAATGTCAATGGAATTCATCTATTCTAGGTATGATACCAGTACATTTTTCTACTGGTATTGTTTTACATAGTTAAGAATTAAATGAGTGCTAGTCAGAGACAATTCCATTTATAATTTGTCCTAGGATACTACATCAAAAATATTTTTTTAAAAATAAAGCTTTTATTGTTTTAAAATTTTCTTTGCCTTGTGACTCCCCATAACTCTTTAGAGAATAATGTTTACAGCACTGCGTATATCACTCACTGTTTCCATAGGAAAATAATTATTTTCTCTTTATGCTATAGATAATGAAAGTTAATTTATGCTTAATCAAAATGACTACAGCTACAGAAGTAGCATCCATTTTAAAAATGATTTTTAACAATGAAATTTCAATTTATTATCATTCCTCTAATGAATATAGAATAAAATTATACCTTTAAGCATACTACCAAAGAACCTAAAAGCAAAACTTTGTATTTAATCGTGTTATTCAATAGATTATAGATATATTATTTCAAATTTTAAGGAATTAAATTACACTAACAATACAAAATATGCAGTATGTTCCCATATAAAAGGGCTTATTAATTCTAAAAGAGTTCTCAGATGGGCTTCAATAAGAAAGATGGGTTTAAATATGAAGAATGCAACATGTTCAAAATTAAGAAAAATGCCTTGAACTTACAAGGGTAGCAGTTACATTTTAGTTATAACAAAAGGTTTGTTAAAATTTAGTTTCTTTATCTTCAAATTAAAAACAAAATGTAGAATAATCTCCCGAAAGTAACATGGGTGGATCCCCTGCTTTCCACCACTTATTAGAAACTTCGCTAGGCAATTGAGGGATTGATTGGGGAGGGTGAAAGCCAAACTATTTCATTGTTAAATTAATTACCTGCTAATATGACTTCTAAAGAACAGGTATAATACAAAATTGAGAACTTATCTCAAAATATGAATAAAGGCACTAATCACAAATTTACATTTTTCATCAGACAATATCTTATAGTTGGTTGATTTTCAATAAATGTCAGAATCAATGCTTTAGTGTTAGATACGTGCTTGAGTCAAAATATTCTCTTGGAGTAAAGGGTAATCAGTTTTCATATTACTGTAAGAGGAAATATCTAATGAGAACCTATGAAATACTTTTAAAAAGTCTTACATGAATTTTCTAACGAACTTTTCCCAATCGTTGGCATAAAACCTAGTTGGATGTTGATTTCATCTTCAACACACAGCTAACATAAATTATTTCTAATCCAAAAACAAACTGTTTTTCAAAAAGGATTTAGAAAATAAAATAAATTGTATTTTAAAAATCAAATTGAAAACTTGAGTTTATACTAGTAGTTTGACAAAATACAATCAACTATTAACACTTTCAATATAATGCTGATGCGGTAATATAAAAAAATAACCATATAATTTGACAGAAGAAAATGGAGCCAGCCAATCTTATTAGATACAAGAAAGATTTCATAACAACAAATACAGGAATATTAAATATGATTTTTCTCAGGACAGAATTCAGAGAATTATCCTCAGTATTCATGGCTAAACTATACAACCAAGATAGAAATTCTGGCAAAGTGTGCTATCATAATTTCTCCTGCCCCACCACCACATACACACCACAAAGCATCCATATTGATTCATGTCTGCTTTTCTCTCATGTTCTTGATTATGCATTATATTAAAAACAAAATTTATCCTCTACCTGGTATAGAATCACTAAGAAAAAGGTTCAGAACAAGGTTAATGAACAACTGCTTCCCAAAGCCCAGAAAGCTTTCCTCTGGTCATTTCCAGTTCCAGGGTGTGCTACCACTAAACAGAAATCAGAAAAATGCTACCACATTCAACTAAATTAATTAGACTAAATATAATAAATCACGTATAACTGAAAACAGCAAAATTTAAACCAACTTATGATAAAAAATATTAAAATTAAAGTATTACTTTTGAACAGGTACTGATGTTCTTATGAACACTGAATCCTATTTTTGACCCAGATGAAAGAAAAATACTGTAAAAATAAAGTAGTATTCTCTATGTATGTGTTTTATCCCTTTCATAATAGCAAAATCACACATTTGAAATAGAGGATCAAAATTACAATACCTGTCCTCCCTCTTAAGGTATGCACTATTTAGATTATTGTTCATATTAGACGACTGCCTTGAAAATGTTTTAATGCTATCCAATAAGTATACTTTTGCTAGATTATGAGTTTTTAACTGTTTAAAAAATTCTTAAGTTGTTAGTGTATTAAACTTGAGTCTCACAGTAAGATTCTAAAAGCCATGATTAAATTCAGCAGTTTCCTATTATCCAGCAAAAGATTTTAGAACATGAGGCATAATTATACAAATGTCAGTTGTTTCAAGCGTATTACACTACAACCTCAAACAAATTCAAGGAAAGCCATATGGTTTTTTAAGTAATATACTGCTGGTGGTAGAAATGCTGTAATAGATACAATTTCAAATTCTAAGAAATAAAATGAACTGCTTGTATTCCTGCTTTAGCTATTGCCCAAAGCAGATGTGGTGCCCCTTGCAAATGGAATAGTTGAAATTTTTGCTGATAATAAAGTTGTTTGTAATTGATAGTAAAATATATTCCAAGTGTCTTGTTTTAATTTTAGTGCTGGTATGCTTTAGTAACTTCCGATTGTTATATATGCATTGAATAATGTGACATTCTTAAAAATACCAGATTTATTCAAAATATTTACTATCAAAGTTGGGCTTTGAAATAAGTATTTTATTTTGATTAGTTTTTAATCAAAACTAATCCTGTGCTGCAGGCAGAAAAGTGAACTTAATTCTTTTAGATAAATAGCCTACTTAATTTCCATGCTAATAGAAACTTAAAGTTATTCCATGACTTGCAATAATGTGGGGGACATTAACTCATTTAAAGGCAGTTCTCATGATGTTTCATCCTCCCCCTTATATATATATCTTCTAGGCATATTTCTTTCTCATATACAATAAGTTCTGTCCAAATGATAAGTAGTTTACAGAGGCAGCAAATATTTAGTGCTGGGTAAGTTTGCAAACAGTACCTGATAATTTCCACTACTAGTCTGTCAAGCCAGTAATTATCTGGTGGGGGGAGGGGGCAGTCAAGAAATGAAAGAAACTGGTCATTAAAGTTATTACAATACTTCAGAAAACATTAAACATATGATAAACATTTCTTACAAGGCAGTCGTTGAATAATTAGAATAAGCAGTCAGAAGAATTCTGTTGCTGAAAATAGTTATACATTATGTTCATCCAACTGAAGATTAGTGCATTAAAAAAAAAGTTAAGAAAAAATCTTTTATGTTCCAGTTCAGCTGCACTTGATTCAAGTGTTGCTCATAGAGGTTTGTGTTGTTATAAATTAAACATGCTGCTGCCTTAGCAGCCAAAGGTACTAGGAAAAATGTTCATGTCACAGAATAAATAGAGAGTCTCTTTCGAGCAAAAAGTTATCTCACACCAATCCGGGAGGTCATCCACTCTAGACCTTGGCATAACCTGAAACAAAAGACAAAGGTATTTTCAAAATGAAAAACTTTATACTTAAAAATTGAAAGCATACTTATTATTTTCAAGTCTTACGCAAAAGTTGGTACTACAGTAATTATTCATACATTTAACTGCCAACATTCAGGTAACACTATAATAAGTAGACTTTTTAAGTGTAAGATTATATAAACAAAATGGTACTAATCAGTTGAGATTTGTGGGAAACTGCTTTAGTCTCATCTTGAAGATACAGCTTTGGGGGTTTTGCCATTAAGACTATAACTATCCCACCCCCGCCTTAAGATTAACTAAACTGGGGGCTCAGGGTTCGGGGGTCTCTGCTCCCAGCGGCGAGGTGCGCCTGGAATGGCAGATGTCGCACTGCGTGCTTGGTGGCTTGGTGAATGGATGCGGGAGAAAATGGTGGCCGCGTGGCTGAGTGACCAGCCGGGGGTCTCCCACGCTGCAGCCACCTTGCCCAGATCAGGCCTCTGCTGATCCTGATGTGATGCCGCCTCCCTGGTCCTCCTCCTTGGAAACTTGTGCGAAGAGCTACAGCCATTCCATGGCCAGAAGATGGAGGCACCAATATTTGGATGCAGTATACATTTTTACACTGACACTTCTCTGTCTGGCCTGATTCCCCTTTTTTTTAAATTTTAATTTTACTGAAGTATAGCTGATTTACAATGTTGTGTTACTTTCTTCCGTACAGCAAAGTGACCCAGATATATACATATATATAAATTTTTTCATATTCTTTTCCACCATGGTCTGTCACAGAATATTGAATATATAATAGTTCCCTGTGCTATACAATAGGACCTTGTCGTTTATCCATCCTATATATATCCATCCTATATATATGTTTGCCTCTGCTAATCCCAAACTCTCATTCCCTCCCCTCCCCCCAACCTTGGCAGCCATAAGTCTGTTCTCTATATCTGAGTCTATTTTTGTTTTGTAGATATGTTGATTTGTATTGTATTTTAGATTCCACATATTAGTGATATCATATGATATTTGTCTTTCTCTGTCTGACTTACTTCTCTTAGTATGATAATCTCTAGGTCCATCCATGTTGCTACAAAGGGCATTATTTCATTCTTTTTAATGGCTGAGTACTATTCCATTCTTTTTAATGGCTGAGTACTATGTACCACATCTTCTTTGTCCATGCATCTGTCGATGGACATTTAGGTTGTTTCCATGTCTTGGCTATTGTAATGTTTCCCTTTTTTGAACCATCAGACTGTGAATTCATCAGACTGTGAATACAGATGAGATCTTATTCATTTTGATGATCCCAGAACCCAGCGCTAGCACTGAGTATTTATGTTTAATATTAAGATTTATTAATAAATAAATGCTTATTTATGAAAAATTTTAAAAAATTAACTAAACTGAAACCACTAATAGAAAGATGGCAGGAATTTCACCCTACTCTCCTAAATGCTAAAGAATGGAGTGCTTATGGCCTAGTCTTAAAAGTACAGGTCAAAAAAGTCAACATACAGCTATTACATTACAAGCTATTTCTAGTATGAGAAATAATGAGAAGGTCAGTTTGATTTGGAGATAAATAAGTTCCTAGAAATAAACTGGGTAAACCATATATAACACACTGGGTTCTCCTTGGCCTACTATGTCCAAACTCAAATTCTTAGGAAAGGAGGAATACATTAGAATGGCATTTATCTTAAATGTTTGTTGTTTAGAAGCATGCCTCCCAAAATGACTCCTGATAATAAAGAAGATGCACTCTTGTGGAAAGCTGGGAGTTTAGGCTTAATTAAGCCCTTGCAGAAAACGTGAAATTTTTTTGAAGCTTCCTCTTTCATTCAGGTGACATTACAGTTTTTTCCCAGTTAGTGAATGATAAAAGCAAGAAATGAACAACAACTGAAAATCTAGATTGTGAAAACTTAATTCAAAAGTTTGTTCTTGCCCTTTTTTGGTGAAACATTCCATTTACACTAAACGTTACAAAAAATTTGTCAGTAACTTTGTTAAATTGTAATTTAACAATAGTAATTGACTAAAATTATTCCAACCTTGTAAGCCTGAGACACAATATAAAATCTATCTTTAAGAACAAAAATGGAACAGGATTCAAAGAAGAAAGCAAGTTGGCCGAAAAAAGTTGCAAGAAATTTGAAAGAAGTCATACCTCCGCTCACACTGATGAGTACTTACCCTTCTCCTGTTAAAGCACAGCAGGACTGAATGTGCCATGGATGATCCTTAATTGAACTGAGGGTGAGGTATTTAGAGATTTCAGCTGCTGTCATACACCCTTTCATATCCTGTTTATTGGCGAAGATAAGGACTGCAGCTTTCCGTAAATCCTGCAATCAACATGAAATATTTCTAATATGTGAAATATCACAATTCAAATTAAAGTAATGAAGCAGGAGGATAAAATATGCCCTACTGAACAATTATAATGAAATCTCTCTACTTTAAAATAATCAGGAACTACTATGTAATATAAAAATTTTGTTGAAATAAAAATAAATGACCTCAAATAACCATGATTTAATGATTTACTCTAACAAAGACAGATTAATATAAACTAGATATTAAAAATTATTTTTCTACTATTGGGCCAAATGGGTCAAACTAAAAGTAAAATAAACCTGAATCTGAAATAATGACTTAAAACTATACGAGCAATATTCTAATAGGCAAATACAGTATACACTGCCAAATACTACAGAATTTCTCCAAAATTTAAAGGAGAGTACTGAAGGTAAGGGCTGGGCAATACTTACTACTTAAAGTCTTTGTACAACCTAAGCTCAGTGATTAATGTTCACTGTAGAATTGTTTATACTATCAAAACATTAGAAGTAACTTAAATGTTCATTAATAGAAGAACAGATCAAGTGTGGTATCTTCTTACAGTGAAATACTATGTAGTTGTTAAAAGGAATGAACTGAAGTTGTACGTACTACCATGGATAAATCACTGTGTTGTGCAAAAACCCTCCAAAACAAAGTTACAAAAAGACTACACACACAAACACACACACACAATACCATCATACAAAGTTTTATGAACATGAAATATAATATTCTGTAGAATTGACAAGTACATAAAAATGTAGTAAAAATATAAAAACACGCACAGGAATAATAATCACTACTTTTAGGATGGTGGAATTCTTTTAGCATTCTCTGAGAGACAAGGGAAGGAAATCAGACTGAAGAGGTCTCATAAGATAATTAATACCTTATGTTGACTAGTGGGTGCATGAATGTGTTTTATTATCTAAGTCTTTCATATATATGAACTATTTAGAATTAAATGATCCCAAATTATTCACAAAAGAATTTTCAGTTATTATAAACTGTAGGGAGGAAAAAAACCTTAAATTTTCCTTTCTCTTGCCTCAATTTATCAGACTTTTAAAGGTATGACTAAGTAGTTCTAACTTAGAAAAATATTTTCAGTAATGGTATTAGTCTCCAAATTAATGTGTTGGGTTTTCTTAAGTTTGAAAAAGTATTACAAATTTTTGACTTCATGACTTTAATCAATTTGATATATAAAACTTTGTTAATGATGAAATAATCAACAGCAGAGGACATTAATCTTTGTGAAAAAGCTAAACCAGTGTACAGATATCTTACTCCATTTGTTTTACGTTTGCTTTTCAAAATTTACCTCGTGAGCCAACATTCTGTATAATTCTTCTTTCGTAATAGCTAGTCGTTCCCTGTCAATGCTGTCAACCACAAGAATGATGAACTAGAAGACAAGTAAAAAGAAAGAAAATTAAATAGGATGTTGAAGTTTTCTGCAAAACTAAGTGCTAGAAGTACTTTCTATTATGACAACATCATCAGTATAAAATGGTCCACTGCTTTTTCATCATAAAGAGTTTATATTATACTGAATCACATCAAGCAGTAAAATCCAAATGTTAATAAGAAAAATAACTCAAAACTTCAACAAATAAAAACCATGCTGGAAAAGGTGATGTTTGAATATACAATATGCCCTAATATGTACTAAGATTTATTTTAAAATGCAGGTAAAAAAAGTAATTTTTAAAAAGAAAGTCACAGTAATTTATTCTTTCACTAAAACTTAAAAGTACTCTGTAGTCATTCAAGCAAACAATAATTATTTAAGACAGTCTCCTGCCTATTAGAAAGAAGTTAGTTTCAAAGAAAAAGAGAAACACATTTTTAAAACAACTAATGAATAAGACATTTTTATTACATAAAATATCAACAATAAAAAGGCAAGAAAAATGTGCTAAATAGAAATATATATATACTTGGTTGTTAATAATACTCTAAAGAAGATGCAGGTGAAATTAAAGAAGAGTGCAAAGAGAACAGGAGAAAGCTATTGGTAATGGTGTAAATGAAAAAAGGTGTGTTACACATTCAAAATAAAGCATCTTTGATAAGAAAAATAAGAAGATACAGTGAGAAAGGGCCCCTAAATTGAAAATTTTATGCAGAAGAAAAAGTTAAGAAATGAGATTAAGTGGTTTTGAGGGTTATAGAAGAGGAGTGAGTAAAATAAACAGACAGGAAGGGTAGAATCAGATTGTTCAAATGACTTTACAATTAGGGAAAGAGACAACTAGAGTAACCTGAATATAAACTATCAAGGGCTTAGAAAGAGATAAAAGGAAAGAAAATAGAGGGGATAAATATAAGAAACATGGCAAAGTCAGAAGAGACAGAATATGGGGAAGTAACTCTAAGTTAATGAGAGGAAGGTGTCAGAAATTAGTCAACAACTGTAACTTGCTGTATTAAAAGGGAGACATTTCAGCTTTTGGATGCTGCCTCCATGCAAAGAATTTAAGAAGCAAGATAAGAAGGGTGAACAAAGTGGTCGGAGAAACACCACATAGATAAGATCCCTACCTGGAATCTAAGACTGCAAATGCTGTGTGCCATGCTGGTGTGCTACATGAAAGGGCAAAGGATCTTTGTAGTAATTTTGATATTCTTGTAGAAATAGTTTATAAGAACATTTCATATAAATGGCGTCACTAACAATGTATGTCTTTCTGGACCCATGTGAAATCTTCTAGAGTGTTGATAATTTCAAAAAACTACCATTTAGTAATGCTATCAATATACATGGATCAGTTAGAACCAACTTTGACCTATTCACCAAAGATAACTGCTCTTTTCACACTTGGGGTTAATTCTGAGCTCTGAAAAATAACAACAGTTATGCTAAAATGTTGTTCTTCCCTCACTCTCTAACACATTTTAGTTTCAGAACGTTATTTTACTGTAGAAATATGTATTAAACTAACCTATAACCATAAATATTAGCTTACCAACCTATCCTCCCCCGCAAATAGAAAAAAAGTTAAGTGCTGCCACAGCTGCTGATTATCTACGATATGCCATCTGGTTTGACCAGTCATACACTGCACTGGAATATATACACACATACACGTAGGCTATTACAATATAAATCTAGAGGAATACATGTTTTTTATTTTAAAAGGCAACTTATTCACCAAAAATTCCTTGCATCAACACTTCCACCTCCTCTGCAATCCCCCTCAAAAAAAAAAAAACCAAGTTTTAAGAGGTTTCATTATAGAAAAAGTAATTGGTTTGGTGTACCTCTTTGAAAAGAAAAATTATAGATGCAATTGTGCATTAGTATTCCTGAAGATAAACCTCTCTCAATAGCACTGCATGGTTTAAAAAAAAAATCTGAGAAGAAATAAAAACAGATATAGAAGATATTCCAGATTTGTTCCCCAGGTTGACTCCAATGATGAAAATAAGTGACAGAGAATGCTAGGGGGATGGCTTGCAAATCATTTGCTTTTTAATTATAATCTCACCAAAAATTTGAATGTGCAATTCATGTTATTTGAAAATCCTATATTAAATTATTCTTAAAATATTTTATTCCTCCTCTAACTAACTAGGGCCTCTTATAAAGTTGGGAAAAGTTATATAATTTATCTTAGTGTCCGCTTTCTCCAACAATGGAGAGATTATAGTGTTGCCCTGAGGATGAATTGAGAAAGCCTGACAACAGTAAGCACTCCACTAATAATAGCTCCCATTACTCTTCTGACTTGCCTTTTTTCTTTTATTTGAAAACCTCAAATTCCTTACAAAAAACGATCTTATTAAAAGGGAGC
This sequence comes from Balaenoptera acutorostrata, assembly GCF_949987535.1. NCBI lineage: Eukaryota > Metazoa > Chordata > Mammalia > Artiodactyla > Balaenopteridae > Balaenoptera > Balaenoptera acutorostrata. The sequence goes on from NC_080066.1 coordinate 16,604,158, forward strand.
TGTCAATATGCCTTATGTACAGCCTATCTATCTTCTGGGTTTACCCCTTAGTTCTTTTCATTCAAATTCGGAAGTAACTTTAGTATACCTCTGTGTTTGAGTAATACGTGTTCCAGGATGATCGCAGTGACTCTTGACCACCAATATCCCACATAAGAAAATGAGTGTTCTTCACAACTATTTCTTCAACATTGCTTCCTATGGTTGGAGATGTATGAACCACTTCATTCATTAAGCTGTTAAAAGACACCATAAAAACTCTTTTGTAAATCTTGAGAAACTGAAGCATGTTTTATCTCTATTTTTATACGAATCAATCTTCCTTACCTGCACGAACGATGGTAATCACTAGCAACAAGACTAGAACCTTGGAGAACATTTGTGCAAACAAATACCTAGACAAAGAACAACTCCTGAAGAAAGGCAGTTTTTTTGTTCTTTTAATGGAATAAACTACAGGCTTGATCTGGATAGAAGGGAACTGTGTGGTGTGAGTTTGCATTTTCGTGGCCAAAATGCCAATAACCCCATGCCCTGTTATCAGTTAGAGCAGAACCAATCCCCCATCCTGAAAGAGCAAGTTTCCAGGTGACTGTGTCATCAACACTTGCAGAGTAGTAACCACTGAATAGTAGGCTATCATTTTAAAGACTCTCTATGTGAGAAAAGACACTTGGCTCAACCATAAAAATCAGTGCATGCCTATTAACCAAAACTACAGTCTATGGGCAAATGAAAATTTATTTAGAACACTGATGCTCATATCACATGTATTATCATAATCATTGGTTAAGCATTAATTCATTCAACAAATACATATTTGCCTATAACATGTCAGTACTATGTTGGAAGAAGCTTGCAACTCTCATTTGGGTTTAATATATGTATTTTTGAAGCTGTGTGCAAAATTATTTCAACAATGACAGGTTTCTGAAATGTTTATTTCTAATGTCCAAAGGCTGTGTCAATATTAAATTACATAATGGCCAATGAATGAATGTTTTAAAGAAAAACAAGTAGTTATTCAACTCTGAAACAACAAGCCATAAGTTCGTGGCTTTTTAGCAGAGTAGCTCAAAAAAACATTAAGTACTGCTTAATTGAAGTATTTCTGGAGAGCTGTCAGCTGATGTACTTAAGATGAGGTGGGAAGAGATAAGAAGCACGCAGTGGAGCACTGTATTTTATAACTATTTGTTAAATGCCTGGGACACAGATCCATTTCCACTGTTTAACAAGGATCATTTCATTGGCACTGAAAGGATAATGGGAGGTTGTCTGACAAGTGGCTGTTAAAAAATTTCCTTAAAGTATTAATGTATTTCTCTGAAAGTCTTAAGCCTCTCCCTGTTGCAAGCTACCAAAGCAATATTTTCAGGGGCGATCTTCATTTCTTTTGATTTGACAAGTCTGGGTATGTTAAAGAATTCCAGAACTATTAGTCAGGAGAGTAGCAATAGCTTCCTAGATCGATATCAATCTATTTACATGGACTTCAGAGGGGGAAGAACTTAGCGAAATGTACTTTATTCCTTCCTTCCAGCACTAGAATGTGTGCTTCATTTATTTTTAGTTTAATATTAATTCTTTCTTTCAAGGCTGGAAAAAGATGAATGTTTTTGACTGTAGCAAACATACAGCAGTTTACCTTACTCACTTTTTAATAAATTTTGTGTTTGGTAAAACACAAAACCATGTGTTTAAGTTTTCCCATTATATTATAATGGTATCTCATTCTTATTAATGATACAAAATTAGCTCCAATAACAAAAATAATAAAAACTGTTTAAATAAACACCCATACTTACAATTGATAAAGAATGGTGGTTTTCCCTGCGTTATCCAGTCCCACTATAATTACTTTGTGTTCTACAAAAAGAAAGCAAACCATAAGCATTTAACACTGCTGCATACTTCAATTACATGCTTTCAACAATGATTATTAGTTAGCTCTCTAATGAGAATCATTCACTGGATGTTTATTCCTGGAATAAGATACCAGAAATAAAGTCAAGGCTACTTGCCTTACGTGAGGCAATCTATTATGATGTTCTCTCTTATAAAAGAATGAGGGAGATGGCTAAGAGGGAGGCACAAGAGAACTCTGTCACTTTTGCTGAGTTTGGGGGGGAAAACCCAAATACTAAACTTGACGAGACATTATGACTTAAAATGTAAGTAAAAAAAAAAAGTGTTTTACACACCTGCTTGCCCTCTCTACCAATCAGATTAGCTTTTTATCAAGTTGTTTTTACAGCCAGATGTTTTCCAACCTACATGTACCAAGATTTTTTCTTTTCACTTTAAAATACAATTGAAAACATAAAACTAAAGAGCTTTCCCTGTCAATAATAAGACACACAATTTCAACCAGTTTTCATTCCTTCCATTAATTTACAGATAAATAAGCAATTACTTAGTCTTCAAGGCTTTTTCAGTCTGGGTTTTATAACTCTTTTGAGCAGATACTCTTTCCACTCTCTGTATACAACAAAACCTCTTCAGTTCCCTCTGGTGCCATGGGCTAAAAGTATCATTTCTTTCATAAGGATTTTTAAGGCCCATCTAATTATTCTGTTACTTGGTAGATATTTTGAAACGTCCTTAGAACTCAGAGGTCATCTTTTCTAGATTTTAAACTATACAGAATACATTGAAGTTTCCTCTTCCCCAGGACAGAATGCTTAAAAAGTTACACGTGAAACTCAGCAGGGTATGCAAGGAAGTCACCATAAGAACCTCTGCACATAATCAACTGATTTGTAGTGAATTTGACACATTTCATACCAGATCCCTGCTGCTCTTGTTAACCTCTAATGAGTATCAAAATTCTGATTATACATCTGATCAAATATCAGCTGATATTCCTAAAGTATCAATATTGCATCAGTCAAAAAGAGGAGCCATAGTTCACAGACAAGTTCTTATATGACAAACCATCTTTCTATCTTCTCATGACCTGCATGCTGTAGGCACTGTCTATACTAATGCAGGACAAATGACATGGTCCTCTGGAAGGGCTATTTTCACTATGGCAGGCGCTACTTTGTAAAAAAAGAAATAAAACTTGTTTGCTTATTATAACTCACTATCATTCTCTTTCTGACTCTTTTGATTTGTAACCCCTAATTTCTAATGGAGCCAATCGAAGTGTTGCCCTGTTTCTGTCCCTTACAGTGTAAGAATGAGAGCACTCTTATCAGTGGAGGAACAAACATTCTAAATTTTGGTGAAATTTTGGTGACAGCTGGAAACTCCACCTATCCAGGATCTGGAGACCACGTGGTCCCAGCGGCTTGAGAAGGAAGCCACTAGTATAAAGGTAATCTCAACCTGGGTGCAGATACTCCTGCTGGGAGGAGGGAATGGCAAGATAGTACCAGATAGTACCATCATTGTTGAACTCAAGTGAACACCAGGGCCATTTTCAAACATGCCTGCCCCTGGCTTCACATTTGTATTATAATGATGATCACAGTACTGAAGGCCTGTGATGGTAAAACTCATAAATAATGCATCATTTTGAAAGATTGGTCCCCAGTTTAAACTAAGTCAGGAATGACAAACCCTGAATGTAGATAGAGTATGAATTTCATTAAAGTTTCAAATGTTTGATTAACTTAAGGTTTTTTAAGGTGACTTTTCCTCCTCATTGATAGGAAAGTTAGGGGTTAAGACAAAACACAAAATTTCAACTCTGTCTTATGATGAAGGTATGTATATCTATCCTTCAGGTAAACTGAGACCCATCTTCTGATGTTAAAACTGAGTTTATATAAAAAAGCACCATTAACAATAAAGGAACAGCTAAGTGCTTAAAAGCATGAAATAACCAGAAGTTTATTTTAAATCTTTTCTTTGAAAAATGTCTTTAACATTATCTATACAATAAGAGTAAAATCAAGTTCAAAGAGCATTTACTAAAAAACCAAGTACAAAATAAAAGCTGTTTGTACTCTATGCACAACTGTAATTCTTCCTTCTTTTTTCAAATGCCTCTGTTGTACTTAGCGGCTACTTGAGTATGTCAGTGACCAAAGACTTCATTCAGTTCACAAATGTTAGTAAAGTTTTTACCTATCCAAGGAACAATGAGAAAAATATGGAAAGTGACACATATTCTTTTATTGAAAATAAAATTAATATGTTGCTTTAAATGTCCCCAAGTGGTGTCTAGATTAATCAAGTATAAAGTTTCTTGAAGGTATCATTGAATCACAGTGCTCTATCAAATTTTCACATCAATACATACCAAAAGCATAACTACGATCACACAGTAGTGCATATTACTTGATGTTAAAAGGGGGCCCTCACGCTTGAAAAACATGACACAGGGGTGCTTGTTCTGTACTGCTGTCTTTCTGGTTGGGCATAATCAACAGGCCATATACAAATCTTATTTTATGTACTGAAACACAAAAGATCAACTAAGCTATGTAACTGTCAGAGTGATTTCCTATAGAGTAGCTTTGATAAAAACAATTTCCTTTGCCTGTCATAATTAACTAAAGCAGATGTGCAAAGATGGTTTATTATGTATTTATCTAATAGGTTAAAAAAAAACTTTCAAAATATATCAGTTATGGTTCAAGTCAGTCTCAAATTAAGGTGAGAAAGCCTTTATGCCAAAGGTCAAATTGTGAATTGCTGCCACTGAGAAGAACATGAAACGTTTTAACATCATTTTTATTTACAGAGCAGGAAGCAGAGATTTCCATTTCACTAAAATTGAAATTTCTAAAGTTATGAGGAGAAAATTATACAATTGTATACTTTTACAACTTCAACTGCTCCTCAATATGTATATGTAAGCCATATATTCTTAACTTCCAACTCTTCAAATTACTCTCCATGAAAACAAAATATTTAGTTGATGGATTGAAACAGTTATTTCTCAGTTAACCTTAAAGAGGGCAAACTATAACATGGGTAATACTAAATTCTTTATTTAAAACGGACTTCACAAATGTAATTATAGAAAATTTACTTTTTCCCAATGTTTTCCAATAACATTATGAAAAAAAATATGATGTTAGAGTAATAGGCTGACCATGCTTAGGGGTAGGAATGTGTGTGTTGGGGACGGGGTGTGTACAATTTAAGACGATTTGTGGATAGCTGAATAATTTTGGGTTAAGCATTACCGTAAGAATCAGTTATAAGGAATCCAAATGTTTTAAAAGTATGTCTGCAAACCAGGAGATGGTCACTTTGGGCATCTTATTTCACGAGAAATCTCTTCCAGGAGACCAAGCTGCACCTCTCCTCACAACAAAGGTGTGAGAAGAGTATTTCCAGTGTTACTAACGATGCATCTCCAGAGCCCAACACAAAGCAAGTTTATTTACATCAAATGAAGGAAAAGGTCCCATCACAGAGCTTTTGTTTAATTTTGACCAAGTGTTTACACATAAGTTTCTCTATTGGCTTGGCTTTGGTGTTTAGTCTCTTGGATTTCCTTAAAAGCTGGCTTTACTTTTCTTTTCTTTTTTTTTTTTTAGGGAAGGCATAAAGACATAAATACTATACAGGATGAAGCTTCAAAGAAAATTAGTAAGCTCACTTGCTTGTAGACAAATACAGGTTAAATGGCTAACAAGAAAAATGATGAAAAAGGAACTTCAAAAAAAATAAGTAGAAGAAAAAAAAGTTTCTCCCTTTACCCAATTAAAAAAATTCTTTTATAAACTCAGTTTGTAGTTTTAGTACAGATACCAAACAAATAGAATTTGTAGTTTTACAATGAAAACAGACTAACATGAGAAAAGCATTAGAGAAGCACTAAATATTGGCAGTGTTAATAAACTGTGAAATAATATGTTAACATTTATTTTATCATGTTAAAATTGGATATTGTTAAAATGTATGACAAAATGACTAACTTTTAATTTTGAGATATAAGATAGCCACCCAAATATCATGAAATAGGGATTGCTACCTTCTAGATACATAATACCTGCACTAAAATTGTTATATAATGAGAACAAGCCCTATGTGAACTGAGTATGTAGACAGCTATATAACTAAACAAATAAAAATGCCCTATGCCAAATCTGGTGACTTAAAATTTGAAATATTGCATTTACAGAAAATAAGTTTGCATTATTGCAATAGGTAGGTAGTAAAATGTCAGAGGATATGATGTCACAACCTGAGACCTGAAGGCCTGGACAGCAACGAGGAGCAGTCTGCCTCTTGGAAAGAACAAAAAGAAAGAAAAAGGAGAGCTATAAAAAACTCTGTCTTATATTATTCTATACTAATTCTATACTAATTATAGAATCATAACATATCATAGCTGAGAAGAGACTGCAGAACGTGAGATCTACTCCTTCTCTCCCACTTCTTCATCAACAAATGTGTTACCTATATGGCAACTTTGAGGAACCCAGGTCTCCAAAAATGCATAAAACTACTGACCTGGGCCACCTTGCATATTTTACAGATAAAGAAATTACAGGCCTATGAAGTTAAAAAAAAAAAAAAAAATCAACCCAAGATGCTATTTTCAGCAAAAATACACTTCAGGAATGAAGGGAAAAAAAGACATTTTCAGATAAAAGAAAACTAAGAGAATTCATTTACCTGCAAAACCACACTACAAAAATGGTAGAGTTCTTCAGCTTGAAAGGAAATTCACAAGACGGAAATTCAAAACATGAAAAATAGTAATGTGGGTAAATATAAGAGAAAATTTTACCCTCTCTTAAAACTTTAAAGAACATGTGATTGTCTATGGCAAAAATTATAACACTGTATTGTGCAGTTTATAACATATGTAGATACAATACAAATAGCATGTAAGCTGTATGGTTATAAATGACAAGGGAAGAGAGTATCCAACTACATATACAGTCTCAAGGTTCTTACACTTTACAAGTGTTACATTATTAACTCTAAGTAGACTGCAAAAAGGTAAGAACTCATGTTGCGATCCCTAGAAGAACCATAAAAATAATGTGAAAAGGAATTGCTTAAAAAGTCAATAAATAAATTAAAATAGAATTCTTAAAAAAATTAACAGTCAACCCAAAAGAAAGTGGGAAAGGAAGAATAGAGTAATAACAAAACAAACACAGATGGGACAAACAGAAAACAAATGATAAAACAGTATACCTTAACATTTCACCATGCCATAAATCTAAACACACTAATAAATTGGATAAACATTCCAATTAAAAGGGAGAGAATTTCACACCAGACAAAATAAACAAGATCCCAACATACGCTCTCTATAAGAGATACACATAAAGATATAAAATATCTAAACAAAATTAACAACCACCTTAACCTAATAAACATTTATAGAACATTGCAGACAAATGCAGAATGCACATTCTTTTCAAGCGCAAATGGTATATGCACCAAAACAGACCATTTAGATGAACTATAGAAAGTCTCAATAAATTTGGGGGGGAAAAAGAAAGGAAAGCTTACAGAGCGTGTTTCTGACCACAATGGAATTAAATTTGGAACCAAAAATAATCTATCAAGAAAAACAAATATGTGGAAACTATAACAACACTCATAAATAAGCCATAGTTCAAAGAAGAAATCAAAAAGAAAAAATTTTTGAAATGTTTCCAACTGAATGAAATACAATATATGAAAATCTATGGAATAAAGCTAAGGCAGTACTTAAGAGGAACATTTACAGCTGTTTATATATGAAAGGAAAAAGAAACAAAAACAATGATGTTTATATATGAAAGGAAAAAGAAAGAAAAACAATGACACCCAGTTAACCCTTAAGAAGGTGGGGGGAGGGGAGTAAAGCAAACTCAAAGTAAGCAGATGGAAAGAAATAAACAACAAGAATTAGTAAATTAGAAAACAGAGAAACAATAGAGAAAATTAAAACCTTTTCTTTGAAAAGATTTAACAAAACAAAGATGGGACTGACACCACCTTTAAAATTTACCGTGAAGTCACTGCAAGAGAAGAGAAAGTCTAGAGGTAAGAATCATCTGAGTTTCAACAAAAACTCCAAAGTAATTCACTGGTAAAGAAAAGTCTTCAGTAAATTATACTGGGACAAGCAGATATCCGTGTAAAAAGATAATGAAGCCCAACCCCTATTCACATCATAACCTCAAAATAATCTGAGATGGCTCACAGACCTAAGCATAAAAGCTAAAGCTTCTAGGTGAAAGGAACAGGACACAGAAAGTAACAGCCATTAAAAAAAATAATAATATATAGAGAAATTAGACTTCACCAAAACCAAAAACTTCCACTCAGCAAAAATCGCCATTAATAAAATGAATAGGGAAGCTGCAGGCTGGGGGTGGGGACGGGGGTATATTCACAAAACATATCTGACAAAAGACTCAATTCTGGGATATAGAAATAATTATAAAGAATAACTTTTTTGACCCCAAAAAAAAAAAAAACTGGCAAAGGATTTGAACATTTTTCAAAGGAAGATATACAAATGGCCAATTAGCACATGAAGAAGTGTTTAACACCCCAAAATCATCACAGAAATGCAAATTAAAACCAAAATGAGATAATAACAGTACACATCCAACAGAATAGCTAAAATTAAAATACTGGCAACGAAGCCTCAAATGTTGCTGGTGAAAGTATAAAAATGGTATAACCACTTTAGAAAACAATCTAACAGTTTCACAATATTATAACTCATCATGATGCAAATGAATAGACAACTGTGGTATATTCATGCATGGAATTACTTATAACAGATCTATGGGGAAAGCTTCCAGTGTGAAGGGCTAATATAAAAATAAATAGAAACAGAAAAAAAAAAAAAAACTAAGACACTTAGAAGACAGCATTATGAAGTAACGCCACAAGAATAAAAAAACTTAGCAAATAAAGTTTTTATAAATTAGAATTATGATAGCCGAAAATAGTCAATAGGATTGGAAGACAAAGGAAATATCCCAGAACTCAAAAAAAAAGAACCAGAAAAATGGAAAAGGATAATTGACAATCAATTTAGTGCCATATGACCAATAAGATTTCCAGAAAAGTAGAGGAAGAAATCCTAAATTTAAGAAAGGAAGGAAGGGAGGGAGGGAGGGAGGGATGAAGGAAGGAAAGAATTCCTACAATGGAAAAAGGTGCAACTTTGTGTTGAAAAGGTCCAATGAATGAAGACACAATAAGGCACACCTCTTTCAAATTTAAAAATATCAGGAATAAATGGAAAATTCTAATATCTACTACAAAGAGAGGGAAAAAATCAGAAAAGAATGATACTGGTCTTAACAACACTGGAAGCTGGAGGACAATGACAGTACCTTCAAAATTCTGAAAGAAGCGTTTTCAACTTAACTATATCCAGCCCAATTATAAATCAGAAGTGAGGACAGACCAATATATCTTCAGATATTTGGAATCACAAAAAAAATGACCACTTTGGGCAACTTTGCAGGAAATTTCTGAAGGATGTACTTCATCAAAGTAAGGGTAAAGCAAGAAAAACGTAAGTTCTAATAAAACAGAAAAGCAAAGGAAATTCCTAGAATGATAGCAAAGACAAGTCCAGAACAGCTGTGTGGCAGGCACAGAGGAAAAACAGGTCCAATTTGGAGCAGGATGGAATACTGAGGGGGCGGGTAGGAAGGATAAATCATCTGATAGGTGTGATGTGTGGAAACTGTACAGAGAGCTTTTGGATGGCACGAAATGACTTAGCCAAATGTACAAAGAAAACTAAGGCAATGAGATATGATTATGTACTCTAGGGGGAAAAAAGCTGTAGAAAAAAGGGAAACATAATTACAGCACATTGTGGCTCAGTAGTAACAAAACTTTATAGTCACAAAAATGAAAAGATAGAGTGTGGATTAAGCCAAAATACTATACTGGGATAAAAAATATGTTATATGTTGATTATATCTCAATTCTTAAAAAAAAAATTACAATGTTTAAAATTTCCACATACGTATATTATCCAGAAATGTGGAAGTATATGTTGGGAAAAAAGTTAAGAGATTAAAGAGATCTGACAAACACACATCATTTTCAGACTTTAGCATTATATAACTTTTTAAAAAGAATATGTGTTACTTCGATATAAAATTTTTATGTTTGAAAAACAAAACAAAAAATTGAACAAAAGCTTTTGTATTGGGGATATAACAGCGAATAAGACAAAGTTCATGCCTCAAAGAGTTTATTTCTATTGAAACAGACAATAAGTAAACAAATAAACTTATATGATTACAGGTAGTGATAAACGTTACTCAGAAAAACAAAGGGTTAAGACATAGAGACTGAATGTTGGGGAGGTAAGAGTGGTCAAGGAAGGAAAGGGCTCTCTGAGGAGTGACATTTGATCAGAAGTCTGAACCATTTGAAGGTATGAATAAAGCGGGTTCTGGAAAACGGGGAGCAGACAGTGGTAAGTTTAAGTTTGGTGTGTTTGAAACTAGCAAAAAGAACAGAATTAAGAGCAGAATACTAACAGGAGACATCAGATGTAAGCCATCAGAAGTGAAGAACAATAACGATGACATACAAATTGGATATCAGTGCTCAAAATGATACCATGAAATTCACCAATGAGAAAGAAATAATGAGATAATGAAATTAAGTTAAAATGTCATTGTTTTTGGTTCTGAAAATGAACTACAATTAAAATCATATTCCAGGGCTTCCCTGGTGGCGCAGTGGTTGAGAATCTGCCTGCTAATGCAGGGGACACGGGTTCGAGCCCTGGTCTGGGAAGATCCCACATGCCGCGGAGCGGCTGGGCCCGTGAGCCACAGCTACTGAGCCTGCGCGTCTGGAGCCTGTGCCCCGCAACGGGAGGGGCCGCGATAGTGAAAGGCCCGCGCACCGCGATGAAGAGCGGTCCCCGCACCGCGATGAAGAGTGGCCCCCACTTGCCGTAACCAGAGAAAGCCCTCGCACGAACCGAAGACCCAACACAGCCAAAAATAAATAAATAAATAAATAAAGTAGCTATAAAATTAAAAAAAAAAAAAAAAAATTTAAAAAAAAAAAAAAAAAAAATCATATTCCATTCATTCTTAATTCTGGATAAAACAAGAAATAACTGACAGAAAAAGACCAAGGTCTGTGAAAGTTTAAAAAGAAGTTTAAAAAAAAGGAACGCTCAACTTCTGAGGTGAATCTAAAGATAGATATACACGTATGTATTTTATATAGGCATAACCTCATTTTATTGCACTTCGCAGATATTTCGTTTTTTACAAATTGAAGGTTTGTGGCAACCCTGTGCTATCAGATGACAGCAATTTTTAGCAATAAAGTATTTTTAAATTAAGATATGTACATTGTTTTTTAGACATAACGCTATTGCACATTTAATAGACTGCAGTATAGCCTAAACATAACGTTTATATGCACTGGGAAACCAAAAGAAATTGTGTGACTTGCTTTATTGCAATATTCGCTTTATTTTGGTAGTCTGGAACCGAACCCACAGTATCTCTGAGGTAT